>NC_044914.1:42660219-44074190 GCF_001633185.2 Quercus lobata | reverse complement strand
TTCCATCTCCTGTACTTGGTTTCCCCATAGGTTTGAGTCCGAGGACCATGCAAGACCTTGGTTCTGTCCAAAGCTTGTGAGATTTGTTTTTTTTTGTGCTTGGTTTCCCCACAGACTTGAGTCCGTGGACCATGCAAGGCCTTGGTTATGTCCAAAACTTTTGATTTTCATCTCTTGTACTTGGTTTCCCCATAGGTTTGAGTCCGAGGACCATGCAAGACCTTGGTTCTGTCCATAACTTACGAGATTTATTTTTTTTGTGTTTGGTTTCCCCACAGGCTTGAGTCCGTGGACCATGCAAGGCCTTGGTTCTGTCCAAAACTTTTGGTTTTCATCTCTTGTACTTGGTTTCCCCATAGGTTTGATCCGAAGGACCATGCAAGGACACTTGGTTCTGTCAACTTACGAGATTTGTTTTTTTTTTGTGCTTGGTTTCCCCACAGGCTTGAGTCCGTGGACCATGCAAGGCCTTGGTTCTGTCCAAAGCTTTTGGTTTTCATCTCTTGTACTTGGTTTCCCCATAGGTTTGAGTCCGAGGACCATGCAAGACCTTGGTTCTGTCCAAAACTTACGAGATTTGTTTTTTTTGTGCTTGGTTTCCCCACAGGCTTGAGTCCGTGGACCATGCAAGACCTTGGTTCTGTCCAAAGCTTGTGAGATTTGTTTTTTTTGTGCTTGGTTTCCCCACAGGCTTGAGTCCGTGGACCATGCAAGACCTTGGTTCTGTCCAAAGCTTTTGGTTTTCATCTCTTGTACTTGGTTTCCCCATAGGTTTGAGTCCGAGGACCATGCAAGACCTTGGTTCTGTCCAAAACTTACGAGATTTATTTTTTTGTGTTTGGTTTGTTTTTCGGATGTAAGCCCCTAGATCAGGGCGGGGAGAGCCGGCTTGAGGCCAAGAGCCCCTAGGGCTGCCTACGCCATGGGCGCTGCAAGGAGTAGCCCCTAGCAGAAGTTTATGTCGGAACAACAGCTGCACGTCAAAGGAGACGGAGGAAGCTCCGTGAATTTTTGCTTAGTAGAGAGTTGACTCCACCGCCACCTGCGCCAAGCGCGCATGCTTCCCACAGACGGCGCCAATTGTAAGGACACGATTCCTGCGCGGCCCAGTGACATTTTTGGGTTCACGCGGGAGAGATCCCTCACAATACGATTTGTAGAGAGTGGGCTTGAAAAGCTTGGGCTTGGTCACGGGGGGATGGTCCGGTCTGGATTTCAGAAAGATCCCTGTGGAAAATGGACTGGGCCTAAACGTTTAAAGCCCCGCCATACTGCCACCTCTGAGAATGGGCTCCTCGGACTTGATCCGAGGACCCTTGTGGTCCTTTCCGGCTGTCCAACGGAGGACTTTCTCTGTTCTGTGCATGGATCGTTCCGGCGATCTTCCTCATGAAGTCTCCTTTTTTCCTCCCCCTCTGCTAGATTCACTTACTTCTCCTTTTATACTAGTGTGCGTTCGATGTCCTTCGTCCACGTGTAGGGTCAGTCTTTACAAATACTGACATTGGTCCCATCAGTCTAATCCCGGAATTGTTGGGGATGACTTGATAAAGCTGTAGAGTACGGTTCTGTCAGGCATTGGGCCTTATCCAGAAGGGTATTTAGGGTAATCGCCCCAAGGTATTTTGGATTTCCTTACGAATTTATCCCTTTATTCTGGGCGGATTATGGGCCTGCCGAGGACTAGACTGTCCTCGGCTGCCTCCCAAAAATTGGTCCGTGCTCGGCGTCATGGAGCTTGGGCCACAGTTCTCCTCGGATTGGGCCCTCGGACTCTCTAAGGGCAAATGGGCCTGGTCCACGAATTGCTGGGCCCCACATATACATATATATATATATATATCTCAAAGCTTGGATTTTTTTTTTCTATATACTCCATAAGATAAAGGTTGCTCACAAGTATACTGTTCACGCATAGGTACATTAATTATTCAACAAAAACAAAATGTAAAAAGGAGGTACATTATTCAGAGAGAGAGAGAGAGCATTTATGAATAAATTCGAAACTATTTGGTTTCCTCTTCATGTTCTTTTTGATGTTTTTCGTATGATCATCGTGCTACTTGTTATGCCCTGCATATTCTTTTCAATGCTTCCTGTAGTGTTTAATGAAACATATAGTTCCAAATGAAAAGGTTTTCTTATGCCCTCCATGTTCTTTTCCATGCTCTTTGAAATGATTACCGTGTTCTTTTAGATGATCTTCGTAGCATTTTAAAAAACAGGCTTCCAAACGAAGAAGTTTTTCATCTCTCTTATTGAGGCGTGAAATAATGCACTTTTTAGTAACGGTAACCGTATGGAGCTTCTTAGCTATCAAAATAGGATCCCTATTAATAAGATTCTTCGAAAGAGCATACCCCGTGCAAGCTTCTAACATTGCAAAAGCACAATTGCGAAAATCAACTGGATTACCAACTACTTTGAAATTATTATAACATTCCTCCAATGTGTATACAAGACTATTAATATATTTCATTTCTACAATATGAGGATCAACTAGATAGTTTGAGGTAGTAGCATGATCATTAGTGTGTACTTCAACAAGAGTAAGGATAACCCATATCATCATCACCAACATAGATTTTTTCATAAATCTCCTAGCCATAAAATTTTCACCGCAGTTGAAATTTTCTAATTTTTTAGTAACGTTCATAACAATAATTAAGGACTATACCCTTACACTATATATTCAATAGAATGATTAGTCAAGGACTATACCCTTACACTATATATTCAATAGAATGATTAGTCACATGTGAAATAAATTCAATTCAATATATAAATTAATTTATTCTTATAATAATAATAATAATAATAATAATAATAAATAAATAAATAAATAAATAAATAAATAATAAAAACTGTTTACAAAAAGTGTGGCTAAAGAATTTTTAATTGGAAGTACAGGCATTTTTTTTAAGTGACTTCCAAGTATAAGTAATGTCATTTCATAACGATCATAAGGCATCTTTATAATTTTTATATAAACTTGTGATTCTTCACAAATTTCAAGTATATTTGTACGAGTACGATTGATTTCAAATAAAGATGTGAGGAGAGTATTCCAAATGTCACAATGTTATGCTTTCAAGAAGGTGATTGTATTGCTTTCAAGAAGGTGATTGTATTAAAGTGTGTCAAGTCAACTCATAATACTTCTTATTTATGAAAAGACAACATGTATGGTAAGAACAATATGTGGAAATATTGGTAATAAAAATTTATAGACAAGACATTTGATTGAATAAAAAAAGACAAGTTTTACTTCCACAACATTTGTTTGTTATACACACACTATTTACACACTTGTACATACTACGTACTATGCAAGTTCAACAAGGAACATTTATGAAGGTTTCCTTAATGAATTACAAACCAAAATCATGAAATAATAATAATAATAATAATAATAATAATCAATCTATAACCCTAGGTGAAATTGATTAAAATTCGTACAATTTATGCAATCTAGAAATTTCCTGTCAACTCCCCTCTCTTCCCCTTCCATTCAAACTAGCAATTAAGAAATTGGGGACCATACCTAGAGCAAAACAATGGAGGGAGGTGATTCCCTCTAGTTGGTGGTGAGAAGTTTTGCAAAAGATATTTTTTTTTAGAGTGAGAGACCAATTCAAAAACAACTGACTAAAATTGCTTGGGACAAGTTCGGCCGAGTGTGCTTATTCGTTTGCTTGACTACACTCATTGTTTTGCTCAAGCGATACTTAGGCACAACACATTGCTCATAAGGTCTTTTAGTTAGGAGGAATATGTGTTAAATACCTCTTTGAAGGATAGTGTTTGAGTTGAGGCTTTGTGGTCACTAAATGTGCTTGTTGTATGCTTCGTGATCACCGAAGTATACTTTTGGCCTTTAAAGTTTGGGATTGTTTTTATTTTAGCCCTTTATATTTTAAATTTTCTATTTTGGCACTTCATGTTTGATAATATTTTCATATTGGCATTGACATCCATTTATGTTAATAATTTAATTGTTAAGTGCCAAATAAGTGACGTCTATTAAGCAAAAGCAACGTCGCCCCTATATAATGCTAGGTGTCACCAAATTATTAACAAAAATGAATGGCAATGCCAAATAAAACGAAATTAAACTTGAAGAGACAAAATGAAACTTTCAAGACATTAAAAAGCATAAAACGAAAATATAAAAATAAGAATGTGGTATGGCCATTCTTGGGGAAAATTTGTCATTTAGCATTATTTTAGCAATTTTTTCGTTAGTTGGCATGTTTTCAAAACATTTTAGCAAACTAGTATCTTGAGCCTCTGAGGCTCGAGTTCAGTGAAGAAACCTAAGTCTTGAAGACTCAAGTCTCTAAGACTCAAGTTTCATAGAGTGTGTATAGATCTTTTTTCAATAAAAACTTGAGTCTTAGAGACTTGAGTTCCATGTGCATTTTTTCTTCCACATTAGATCGCCACAACTTTGAATTTGAGGTTTAGAAACTCAAGTTCCTTCACTGAACTCAAGATGCTAGTTTGCAAAATAATTTTGCAAACTTGACAACTAACTAAATAATTGCTAAAATAATGCCAATTGCCAAATTTCACCGCCATTCTTGAAACTTAAAGTTGAGGCTACTACAAAGGGAAAAGGTCCACATAGTTGAGCCAGCCCAAAGTATTTGGACATGATCAATTTTTAGGACCAAGACCTTTAATTTTATATTTTCCTTGGGCCCGTGAAAGTTGACAATATTAGGCCCAAAGCAATGTTACATACATACATACATACCAAAAAAAAAAAAAAAATTCACAATATTATTCATGAAGTTGACAAATTTTTATTGGTTCTCATCTAAATTCATCATTAATATCATTTTGTTATCTACCACTAATAATCTATCATGCCAGCAAGAATAAAATATTTTGTCAAATTTGTTATGTCAATGGACTTTCTTCTAGGCCCCAATCAAGCTCAATCAGTGTTGATTCAAAGAAGAGGAGAAAATGACGGCCAAGTTTTGACACTGTCCTAGTTTACCATTCTTTTTTGATAAATTCCCAATTGACCATTCCAGCACAGCGTTGGTAAGACAAAAGATATATCAAACTATCCAAGCCAGGTTTCAATTTTCAACAAAGAAAGATATGAAGGTGAGAGCTGATCATCACATGCGAGCTTGAACGCTCATGGGTTACCCCTCATTTAGGCGTTGTAGCGCTTAAGAAATGGAAATATGGCATTCCTTGATTCCTCAGCAAATAAACACATAGTACAGATATAGAGGCACTTTTTTTAAGGCCCCGTTAATGGGTATCCTTAGGATAATTGTTAACAAATCATTTTAGGAAAGTTTTAACACAGCTTTTATGAGAAATAGAAAAAGTTGTTAAAACATTTTTCTTTTCTTTACCCATAGAGCATTTCCTAATATGGTTCATTGACAAATATCCATAGGATATTAGTTAACATTTTCCTTTCTTCTTTTTTCCACCTTAGACTCAATTGAATATAACTAGCTAGGCTGGTGGTTTTACTTGTATGTGACATTGTTGCTGCTAAATCAAGCAATTGACTAAATTAATTTCCACACTGGCTCTACTTGAACTTGGTTATCAAGGTCAAATTTAGAAATCTACACGTATCATCTTATAGCCTTTGTAGAGTCAAAGCAAGCACGCAAAGGTTGTACAAGATTTAACGAAACTTGCTAAGCTGGACCTAATTTCACAACCAACCTATCAGCAGGATACATAAGATCTTGCAAAAATTTATTCGTATCCTTCTATGATGTATGATTGAAAAGATTCAAACACTAGATATTTCATGAGTTCAGTGTTCATGACAATTAAGGGTAATCTAAATTCGTGCTTCAGTGAAACCAGATTCACATAATTGAATTTCCCATAACCATAACATGACCAAAACTCCTATTAGAAATTTAATTTATTACGTTCCGAAAGATTCATATAATTCTTGTGAAACACGGATGGAATTCAAGGAAAGAAACAAGAAAGCTTCCTTTCCTTTTTCCTTTTCGATTGAAGGGAGCTTCGATCGGCTAAAAGAAAAATGGAAGGAAAATGATAGATACAACAAACAAGGAAGGAAATTTCCAAAAGTGCATTAACCTGAAGAGTATTGATTTAAACTTTTGCCCATTTCCTCATTACATCAAGGACATATTATCATTTAACATTTCTTCAGTGAATGGCTTGTTATATTTCCCATAAAAAACAATAGAAAGATGACTTATTTATTTCTAATTTCCTCCTATCACAAGTAAGCTAAGTTATTGGAGATAATGAAACATGTGTATGAATGATAGCATGCCAAGAGTATGATCCAAAACCGCACAAAGATACAAAAAAATTTATGGAGAGAATTCAAGGACATAAGAACAATGGCAGCTTCAGGAAATTTTTTTTAGGGTGGTCATTAAAAACAATTAAATTAAAAAAATTTAATAATAATAAAACTTGAATATATTAACATCACAAAATAAAAACACAAGCAAATACATAAAGTTTTAAAATTTCCTTCCACAAGTTTTCATATTTTGAAATCGTTGTGTGATATGATAGTTTCAATATCAATGTTATTAGCTACATCTTTTTTAATATACACAATCAAACAATTACTAAACTACTGATCTCTCATTCAATTACTAACATATTTCCTAAATAAGTACTAATATAAATAAAATGTATTATCTTTTCGAAAAAATATATCACATAAATGTAACAAATTCGGCTAAAGACTAAAGCAAGTACTGACATACTAGCTGTTTAAAAAGTGTGCATTTTTTATATAAAAAATAGCGATATTAAAATAAGCCATTTGAAAACACAATTTAAAAAATCACAATTAAACATTTGATTTGAGATTTTAGGCTAATTTGTTTGTTTGGGTAATTTTTAAGAAGTGTTATATCCACAATATTTTTGCAACACTTTCACAACAAAGCCTGGGTGATAAGCTTTTACTCGTTCTAATTTGAACTTACCATTGAATTTTTTTTTTTTGGTTTACTAGTAACAACCTGCTATTTAGAATTGTTATGAAAATACTGCAAAAAATATCGTGAACATTGCATTTCTTGTAATTTTTTTATTCAACATTCAATGGACCAAAATTTTAAAGAGGTTTAATTTTATTTTTAATGGGCTTAATTGTTATTAAGAGTGTTTAAGTTTTTTTTTTTTTTTTAGGGTGGCCAAGTTGTTTTTGTAGGGTGGTCAAAAGACCTATTTTAATTTAAAACTCAAAATTTTTTAAGATATATTAAAAAAAAAAAAGAAAAAAAAAAGGTGGTCCTGTGACCACCCTCATAATTACGTGGCGCCGCCCCTACATAAGAAGTAGAATTATCATGAGATAAGATGCCCTTGATCCAGATACCAACTGATCAATAATACCAAAGTCATACTAGTGACATAAGTGCAGAGAAATTGGGATATAAAAGTGAAAATTTCGAAACCGTACTATGTTGCTATTTCAACCAAATAATTGCTTAAGGTAGAAGATGCCCATTGCCCACGAAGGAACCTACCTTTGTTATATGGTAGGTATAGATGGTAAAGGCCATGACTTATATTTTCCCAAAAAAACAGGAGTCTTTTTAAGAAAGCAACTGACATTGAAATCTACATATACACCCAAGACAATACACCTTATGCCAAAATTTTACTTACATAGTGGATGGGTGTCTGATGGTGACACAATTTCCAAAACAGAAAAGATGAATTGTAGGCCTTGATTTCACAGAGTAGATTACTCAATGCCCAAGAAGCCTAAAATTGGTTGTAGAAGAGAAGAAGCAATAGAGCTTCAATTTGTGTTTTTCAAGACAAGAAATTCCCAATTAATTCTATAAAACATCTAGTTTATCTCAACAATTGAATGTCAAGAAATAGTTTACATTGGAAGAGTTGGCACTAAGCACAAAAAATATTCCAGCATCAACTAGGAGGAGCAAAATCAGACTTCAAGTATACCAAGTACATGAAATTATGAATTTCTATGAAAACTGATGGGCTTAAACTCACTGTAGCACAGTAAGAACAAAACCGCTAGTTGAGTGATATTTTCAATAAATGGGAGCCAGCAAGCCATTTGATAAAACACAAAACAACAATATCTTTTATTAATTTTTTTTTATTGGATAAGAAAGGTGGTAATGTATGTACTTCCACGGTTGGTGTAGCAAAACTCATTCTTTGCGGAAAACTAGGTTTCCTGTACCATGAAAATCAAAAGCAATGACATAACCTAGGAAATAGGACTTTGTAAATTCTGTGAAGTTTAAACCTAGTCAATTGCAAGTATAGTGTAGGTAAAACTTTTTGACAAGGGGGAAAACCATGATAAGTCAATTTAAGAAAAATGTTAAGCTGGGTACTGACTGATAGTGATTGGGGACTCATATTTTCAAGCAATCAACATATTTCACAAGCAACTGGGGTTTAGAATGTCTGGGCAGGACAGAGTAGGCCAATAAACTGCTCAAAAATATCGAAGTCATAAAATTTACCTATCCAAGAAAATTAATGATTTCGGGTACAATTAAGTTATATCTGCATCTCAATGTGGATCAAAGTACACAATAACTGTTCAATTTCAATAAGCAGCGCTCAAGGAAATTGCATAATAAGCAAGGATTACCTGCTTGCATTGACTAAATTCGTATAGGAAGAATCAGGCAACCATTTAGAAATGAAAACAGACAAATTCCCAAGACATAAATCAAATATATGGTTTACATTAATTTCAAACTCTCTCACAATTCACAAACTAAATGAAAATGAATTCCATCACATTTGGATTTTATATATCCCTTTGATGAAATGCATACACCATACTGATCCAAACACTACTGTACTTGGCATACACTTTATCATAACATCAAACTAGAAGAAACTAAACCACACATAATCACACACATTATGGCTGTCTAGACCAAGTAACACATAAACAGTGAAAATTCTAGTTCAAACCCATTAAAGTATCATCTTTTTCCCTAAATTGAGACCCTCTAACCAAATTGCAGTTGAGCTATGCAACAATCTGCACCGGGTACTTGTGAATGCAATCTTCCCATGGACTATTAGCAGAAGGTTTGACATTCCTCAGGGCCTCCCAAACTGCACTGTTACATTTAAAACCACTCCCAAATGCAATCTGCCACACACGGTTCCTCTTTCTAATCCTCCCCTTTGCCTCTGTATAAGCCAGCTCATACCAAATTGAACTCGAAGAAGTATTACCAAACCGATGCAGAGTCATCCTAGACGCCTCGACATGTACCGGTAGAAGCTGCAAATTCTTCTCAAGCTCATCAATCACAGCTCTCCCACCAGCATGAATACAGAAATGATCAAAAGCAAGCTTGAAATCCGGGATATAAGGCTTCTTTTTTGCATTGAACAATTTCTTGGCCACCAGGGTACTGAAAAAAAGAAGCTGCTCGCTAATAGGAAGCACAAGGGGGCCCATAGTTGTGATATTAGTCTTGAGAGCTCCACCAGCAATGGCCATAAGATCCTTAGACAATGAAACCCCTGTTTTCCCAACATCATCTTGTTCCTGATAAACACACCGAAAGGCCTTATCATCAGCCCCGCAATGACTCCTCACAACATGTACGAGCTTATACTTAGCTCGCTGCTTATCAGACGCCTTATTCGATAACAAAACAGCAGCCCCACCAACTCTAAACAAACAATTGGGTATCAACATTGATTTCTTGTTACCAAAGTACCAATTTTGAGTGATATTCTCAGTGCTAACCACAACTGCATAAGTATTCCTATGAAGTTGTAACATATCCTTGGCCAAATCAATAGCTATAACACCAGCACTACAACCCATACCTCCCAAATTGAAGCTTTTAACATTACCCCTCAGCTTATACTTATTCACAATCATAGCTGAAAGTGATGGGGTTGGATTAAACAAGCTACAATTCACAACAAGTATACCAATATCCTTAGCCTTGACATTAGTGTTGGCAAACAAGTTATCCAAAGCTCCAAACATAACTTGTTCAGCCTCTTCTCTTGCTTTAGCCATAGATGGTCTAGGAGGAATGAAATGCATAGCTTCAGGCACGTAAGTTTCCTCACCTATACCAGAGCGTTCAAGAATCTTGCGCTGAAACTCCAACGACGATTCGTCAAAGTCCCCAGTGAGCTTTGAGTGTTCCATGAACCGATGGAACGGAGCTTGGAGATGTGAAGGTGGACGATAACATGAGTAGTCCACAAGGTAAATGGATCTGGGTCTGGTCATTATGTAAACGGTGGATCCAAAAACGACAATGGTGGAGAAGATAACAACACTAACAAGGTTGTACTGGAGTTGAAGCCAGAGTTGGTGAATGTCATTTGGGTTGAGTTGTGAGGCTTGGACAATAAACATTGTCATGAGAGGGACTAAACAGAGAGTTAAGAGGTGGGAAACTAAGTAATGGTAACCAAGTTTCACGTATTTAAGATTCACACTTTGAAGGAAATCTGGGAGTATCCGGGTTTGGTGGATCTGAACACCATCAGCTTTGTTTGTGGGTGAGGAACTCATGGTTTTTGGATATTTGGGGTTCAAAGTTTGAAACTTTAAGATTGATGTGTGTTTTTTGAAGTGGGTTTTTGGGGGGAGATGGATATATATATACGGTGTATAGTGCAAAAGATTGTACGTGAAAAATAGGGATCTGAGAGCTCTCAGAGAGAGTTGGGTGAGTTTAGAAGGGGTTGATACAACTACAACAACGACCCACTGTACACTCTACAGATTATTCAAACATGTAGATAGATAAGGAAATGAATGTGATAGAGATGAAAGAATAGAGAGAGAGATTTTAGTTTGGGAGTTGGGGCTGTCCTAGAGGCCATAATGATGTAAAGGAATCTTAATTTGAAGAGGAAGAGTGTATTTTCAAAGTTCGTTTGTTTGGTGGGAGAAACTGCATTGAAGGGGATAAAATTTCGAGGAAAAAAAGGAGGAGGATTTATAGGAGTGTGGGAGTGGGATTCAATCAAATTCAGTGGAGTCAAAGAGAAGTGTGTGGATGGTCCAATGTGGCTTCTCTGGTTTTCTGAACTGATAGATGTATGTTTTTAAGTATGGATTTGGGTTTGTACGTTTCCCAATAACTCCATACAGAGTTCCCCAACCGTGTTGCTCAGGGTATTTCATCTTGGGTAGTTTGTTTGTGAAAAAATCATTTTCTACAAATTATTAACACAACTTCTTTATTACAACGTATCATGACAAATTCTGAATGATAAAGAAAAAATTATGAAATTATCGCGTTTGTGATCCTAATGTTTTGTAAAGGATAAATTGTGAAGATTGTAACAAAAAAATTGTGAAATAGTTTGTGATCATAGTGTTTTGTAAAGCATTTGGATTAGAGATCTGGGTTCTGCATATTTGAATTTTAGGGTCCAAAGCTAAATGATTTATTTGACTTTAAAAAATATGAATTTGAATTCTAGTCAAATCAATTATTAAGGATTTTAATATTCCAAATCCTCTTCCTTGAAAAAACGAACACAAATATTTTAGAAATCTTTAGCCACACGTATCTCTATCTTGATGCTTTCCATGTTAAGTGTGACAAATACAGTGGGTAGGGCAAATTTTGGCTTTCCATGTTAAGTGTGACATATGAGTGGGTTGGGAATATTTTGGATTTAGTCATAAACAGGCTAGATATAATTATCAATTTGTTATCCATTTAACAAAATAGATTACACCCATTAAGCTTTACCCAACCAATTCATTTATTTTGGATGGGACCTAATAAGGACATTTTGGGGGAGATGACACATGGTGATCTTCTAATTAATTGGACCACAACATACATAGGTTCGAGAGTGAAGGAGCATGGAGCTTGGAATTCCTCCCTTGTCGATTTTAGCCGAGTAGTCTACCATTGTGTTCCTACACGTAAAGTAATATAATTAATGAAAGTGAATTATGCATGTGGGATTTAAATAAGGGTTTGTGGTTTTCTTTAAAAAAAAAATAATAATAATAAGGATATGTTAACAAGTATCTTTAGGAGATTAGTACTTACTTGATTATTTTACGAAAGTTTTAATACTATTTTTATGGAAAATATAAAAATTTATTAAAAAATTAGTTACTTTTTTCATTTCTCATAAAAAGTTTCTAAAATTAATTTATAAATTAATGTTCTCAGGATATCCATTAACTTTATCTTTTAAATAAACATGGACTTTAGAGAGTTTGTGTGGATAATCTCATAATAACAAGAATCTAAAAAATTAGATGAATAAAAGAGTTCTTAACTTTATTGGTGTGGTTTTGTTACACAAATTTGACGCTCACTTAATCACTTCTTGATGTTTGTGGTAAGTTGGAAGGTTTGTCCTAGTCTCTTGCCCATTTGTACTCACTTGGTACTTCATTGAGTGATTCGCACAATGGGCTACTAAGTGACACATGTCACCTCTCAAAAGAGCTCTCAACATCTATCCATTTACCCAATTATACATTCATATACATAATTAGAAATACTTGAAATCTCTAAAATGACTAAATACCTTCAAAATTACTTAATGATTTAAAATAGCCTCAAATTCTCCAAAATGACCTAAATAACGCCTTGAAGTCTCCTAAAATTACCAAAATACCCCTAAGCCTTCTCAAATGACAACAACCAAAAAAAAAAAAAAAAACCTTCAAAACCTTTGAAATGACCAAAATACTTGAGAATGAGTGCAAGATGAGAATTAACCATGATATATTAATGTGAGAGAGAAAGAGAGGAAAGTATTGGTTGGTGATTTGTCAATATTGAGAGATGAGATAAGGATAGTGGTTCAAAAAAAAAAAAGATAAGACAAGAGAGGGCAAGTGCCAAGAAGAAAAAAATAAATCTCCATAACCATTGAATGCATGCCATGTACAATGCATTGAATATTTAAATTTCTCGACTAGGCCAAGTTTGTTGAGTGAGATTTGTCAATATTGGGTGGGTCGAATTGACCATCCCCCCAATTTGATAGTTTTGATACAAAATAGAAATTCTACTCTATCCTATGTGTGTAAAATTCCTTCCTGGAGACTTGAACCCCAACTTTTGCCCCCCACCTCAAAAGCACTTATACTTGTGGAGTAATAATCGCACTAAGGGTATGCAGTGGTCATAATTTGATAGTTACAATAATGAGAAAAGTAGTATGTAAACCCTAGTTCTCCTAATTAATGAGAACCTTTTTTCCCAATTTTTTAGAGATGGTTAGAAATACATATATACTAAATATATTGACCTGACAACTTAGGCCAATGCGCTTCTCTTACTCCCTTAGGCACTTAGTGCCTTGGGAGATACCAACTTGCCCAAATATTGTTGCGGTCTAATTAATGAGAACCTAAGCTACAAGCATCTTAGAGTTACGTCACTAAATTACAATCATTTTGACAATTGAACAAGCTATTGAGTAACTTTTAAAAAAATAAATAATTTAAAAGTTGGAAGAAGGAAATTTGAACCTTAAGACTCCGTTTGGTTGGAGTGAAAATGGGAGAGATGGAAAAGGAAGAAAGGAAAGTAGGGGAGAAAATGATGTTTTCCCTTATTTGGTTAAGGAGAGAAAACACAAAGAATAAATATTAGGGAAAAAAATCCACCTAGGCCCACAAATTTTTATCCTCCTGACTTGGGAGGAGAACTGGGAAGAAAGGAGAGAAAAGGGGAACTTAGTACTTAAATTACATATTTATCTCCTCCAAGTTGATGTGATATACATAAGTTTTTTTCCTTTTTTTTTATTTTATTTTATTATAGGAATTTGTGCGCTTGTGACTTGTGAGTCATGTCCTTGACTCCTTGTCTTTTCTTCCTTTTTTTTGACTTTTTTTTTTTAATTCTTTTCTTTTGTGTTCGAACAGCACCCTTTCTTTTTTTAATTGTTTTGAAAAAAAAGTTTTGGATTCTTGAACTTCTTATTCTCTTTTTATTGTATTTTTTTATTGAAAAAATTATTCATACATATTTTTTTTATAAAAATATAATGTATTATTTTTGTTTTACCTAAATTGGATATAATGGTAATTTTATAGAAACTTTATTTTCTATCATCTCACTTTTCTTCTCAACTAAAGAAAATGATTTTTCATCCCTCCACTTTTCTATTCTTCCAACCATACATATACGAAAGAAAATTAAATTTTTTCTATTATTCCACTTTTCTATCCTCCCACTTTTTCACTCTCCCAATCAAACGGACCCTAAATATTTCTATTTGAAATACATATCCAAAAGTATCGACCAGTTAACTTTTCTTGTCCCCCCCCCCCCCTTTTTTTTTTCCGGTCTCTATTAATGAATAACTTTATAAAGAAGGAAAAGGAATTTGGAGTCCCAAAGTATTCATATGTGATAATAAGCACAGTACAAGATAGTATTACTACGTATGACTGCGTATACTCATTGACATTGTTGAGGCTTAAATGCAGCTCCTAATGTCAACTCACAACTGTATGTCTTATTGACCGTACCCTTTTTCATTAAATTCATGAATTTAAATCCTCAGCTTTGTATCCGTGCAAACATATCCACAACCACATGTCATATGTTTCAATTTATTCAATACCGTGTGTGAAATGAAACCAGAATTTTCTCTGTACTGCAAAACAAACCCGAAATAAATATTTGCTGTTCTATGAAGGAAAAAGATAACGTTTTTGATGCGATGGAAAAGCTTTGAAAGATTGAGCCATCATCAGCCAACTAAAAAATTGGGCGAGGGGACCCTTTTGAAGGCTATAAATTATAGGAGAAATAAATAAGGGATATGTCATATGTGTCTCTATGCATACGGCAAAACATTGCTTTATTATTATAATTAGCTGCGAACCTACACGTTGCGCGTGATAATTATTTTTATGATGGTTTTATTAAAAAAAATTTTACAATTTAAACTAATCTAATAATGAGTAATGTATTTCGTAATTATATTTTTATTTATTATAGGAACAATTATAAATGTAATATAGGAACAATCCAAAACACCAAAAAAACGTAAACTAAAAAAAAATTAATAAAACTTAACAATGATTAATTGAACTAGTATTAGGATAAAATTTTATTTTTGATAATCTATTAAGGTTTTTTTCTTTGTAGAAATTATAATTTCAGCCGTCCAAAACATATTATCAAATAAACAATTATTAGCAAAATCTAAGAATTAAATTTCTATACATGCATTGTTATAAAATAATAATAATAAAAATAAAATTGCAAAAGTTAAAATTTGTCACCTATCCGATTATTTTCGTTTGGCTGACCATTGCTTTTTTTAAAAATAAATGGCATTATAGAGTACTTCTAATACAACTGTTAAGAGTACTTTGTCCACCACAAAGGATTAGAAAATAAAAAAAAAAATTAGTAAAGTCTCATAGTTTAACATCTAAATTGAGCACTATAAAAAATCATGCTATGTAACAGAATAAATACCAAATTATCCAAATCATACTATGTAATAGAATAATATTATATTTTTATATGCTATATTTAATTTTTTAGAACACAATAGGATAACATTTAACAATCAAAGAGAATTAAAATAAAATAAAATAAAATAAAAAACCAACAACAATTTAAAAAACTAAACTAAATCACAATTTAAAAAAAAAAAAAACTAAATTGCATTAACCCAAAATAGAGTTTCAAAGAATATAAAAAACTATCAACCTAAAGTAGAGATGCAAGAAAAATAAAAAATAAAAAATCCACCAAAAAATTTAGAGAGAGAGAGAGAGAGAGAGAGGGAACCTTTTTTTTTTTTGTAAGGGAAAACTATGCATAGAATAGAAGAGTTAATGACAAATTTATAGTAAGAGCGTGTGAATAAGAAGAGACAAAAATAAAGGAAGATGAAGGAAAAAAGGAAGAATGATATTAATGTAGAGGGTAATGGGGAGATGAAAAGGTAAGGGAGAGAAAAAGATTAAAGAAGTAGTAGGGAGATGAAATGGTAAGGGAGAGAGAAAGGTTGGAGAAGTATAAATATTAAAAAAATAAATGTTGAAAACAATTATAAGAAAATTGGAAAAAAAAAAAAACAATTTTTTTTCTTCCTTTAAACTGAAAAGGCTCATACAAAACCCTAAAACTGAACTGAAAAGGTTTTGGGTTGGGCTTGATAATGGAACTAAATAAATAAAATGTGGGCTGGATTAATTATATAGATTCATTATAGGGTGATAGTAGAAGTAAATAAATAGTGAGTTGCATTTATAAGGCTGAAAATTGTAAAAATCATTTTAAAATTGTAGGACAAATTATATTTTAAAAAAGAAAAGAAAAAAAAAAAAGAATGACGTGGCAGCTGATGTGGCGCAACGTGAAAGCAACAGTATTAAATGCTACGCTTCAGCTTTTAGTAATATATAGAATATAGATTTATAATTATTGACACCTTGGCTAGCTTTTCACTTTTGAGTTTTGACTTTAAGTGTGATGTTTGGTATGGATGAAATTTGCTAACTTATTTTACTATTCTGCATATTTTTATTACTATTCATGAGTCTCATTGCACTTTTTAGTACTATTCATGGGTCTCACTGTATTATTTCAGTTAATTTTTACCTTTATTTATAGTATTTTCAGTAAAAAAATTTCAGTTTCACCTTGGCTAGCTTTTCACTTTTGAGTTTTGACTTTAAGTGTGATGTTTGGTATGGATGAAATTTGCTAACTTATTTTACTATTCTGCATATTTTTATTACTATTCATGAGTCTCATTGCATTTTTTAGTACTATTCATGGGTCTCACTGTATTATTTCAGTTAATTTTTACCTTTATTTATAGTATTTTCAGTAAAAAAATTTCAGTTTCAACAAAATAAGTGGATTCCAAACCGCTCCTAAAAGTCTAATAGATTATCACATTGTCATTTATTGGCTATATGATTTCGTTGACCTTTCTAACACCTTCATGTTCAGTTCGATAAAATTAAAAACACGATCTTGTTCATGAATTGGGTTTTATAGAAAAAATAAATAAATTAAGCCACACATAATCACACTCATTAGAGAACTAAGTATTGGGGTGTAAGAACCCCAGGTGTAGCTCTTTTACTAATCAACATCCCCAAAAATAAAGTTTATCCAAATATATATTGCTATTTTTTTTTAGCAACTATGAATAGTGAGTTCTCAAATATACAATTTACTATTCATGGGTTGTAAATATATATAAATATAAATATATATATATGTGTGTGTGTGTGTGTATGTGTGTGTGTGTGTGTGTGTATTATTAGGGAGAGGGAGAGAGAGAGACAAAGACGAAGAGAAGAAAGAGAGATGGAAGAGAAGAGAGAGAAACAAAATTTTTTATATTATTTAATTGTGTAGTTTATAGTATTTGATTAGGTTGTATGTAAAAATAAAAACTGAGATATTGGATGTATTGTTAAATAGGTTGGTAAAATAGTGTTTGAGGATGTAAAATATTTTTTTTTCTACATCCTAGATGTGAATGTTCTTATGGCTGTCAAGACCAAGTAAAACATAAACAGTGAAGATTCTAGATCAAACCCATTAAACTATCTTCTTTTTCCCTAAATTAGGAGCTCTAACCAAATTGCGCAGTTGAGCTATGCAACAATGCACTAGGTACTTGTGAATGCAATCTTCCCATGGACTATTAGCAGAAGGTTTGACATTCCTTAGCGCCTCCCAAACTATACTTTTAAATTACCGATTGTTCCAAAAGTTTAAACTATTAGAAAATGGTAAATTTAATCACTTAACCATGATTCTAACACTTCCCCTCACTTATGAGCCTAAACTTCCTATTAATAAGTGGGGGCCCAACAACTGGGAATTTAACATTTTAAATAAAGAGGTGAAGTAAAGTCAGGAATCGAACTTAAGATCTCATGCTTTGATACCATGAACAAAATATGGAGAATGTTTTTACAATATATTCACAAACCCGATGAATACAAATATATACAAGTATGTTTGATGAAATAAAGGAAAAGGGGTCCATGATTCATGGGATAACACAAATTAAGGATCCCATGAATAATGGGATTATACAATCATGTAGTGGCAGAATAGGATGGTGGCTGAACAAGTATTAGTGCTTGTGGGGTGTAAGGGCAAGAGTTGAGGTTCAAGTTTTCAGGAGGAAGTTTCACACAAATATACACTTAGATTAGGTTAAAGTAAAATTTTTATCTTATATAAAAAATAAAAATAAATAAATAAATAAAAGAAGGATGGTGACTGAGTTGTAGTTTCCTTGTAGGAGTAGTCAATTTGTGGGCTGGAGCTTGATCAAGGAAAGATATCTGCTGCAATAACTGTTTGCTCTGCCCCTGTTATGCAATCAGCTTATGTTATGGACTCTTTGCCTCTAACAGTACAATGGGGCCTAAAGTTGTGATATTAGTCTTAAGAGTTCCACCAGCAATGGCCATAAGATCCTTAGACAATGAAACCCCAGTTTTCCCAACATCATCTTGTTCCTGATAAAAACACCTACAAGCCTTATCATAAGCTCCACGATGTGTCCTCACAACATGTACGAGTTTATACTTAGCTCGCTGCTTATCAGGCGCCTTGTTCGATAACAAAACAGCAGCCCCACCAACTCTAAACAAACAGTTGGGTATCAACATTGATTTCTTTTTACCAAAGTAAAAATTTTTAGTCATATTCTTAGTGCTAACTGAAGAAATTCAATACACTGAAATTGTAATGAAGCAAGACTGTCAGTGAAAAATCTAGAAGAATTGAACAAGGAAGAAGAAGACAGAGAGAGAGAAAGAGAGAGATTGAAGAAAACTCTTATTGAAGAAAAACTGTATTACTTGCATAATTACATCAGAGCAAGAACTTGTTGGGAAAAATCCTATATAACTGTGAATAAATTTTAGCAAACATAGCGGAAGCACAACCACATAAAAAACACAAAAATTTATGTGAAAACCCTTTCTCCTTAAAGGGAAAAACCATGGGACAAACTCCAAATAATTTTACTATATAAAATAGAGATTACAACACTTAGAGATACAACTTAAGAAAAAAAATTTTTTTTTTTTTTTTTCACTCACTGCTTACTTCCTCACTATGTTTTTTCTCTTACTCTCTCTATTTTTCTCTTCTCTCTTGCTTGCTCTCACTCACGCAACTCCTCAAGACTGCACTAGTCCTCACCACACTCTTGGGACTTCACTTTTTTTGTTCCTCTCTGCCCAAATGGCCGAATGGCCTCTACCTTTATTTCTTCATCTTTTCCTTCTTTTCTCCCTTTCACACTCTTCACATCAAGGCACATTAAATGCAAGCCAACTTATCTTGACTTTGCTTCAACCAATTTCTTTTCTTCAGCTCTCCCATACCCGAATGACCATGCCTTTTACTTCTTTCTTTTCTTTCTTCCTTCCAACGTGTATGGCACAAGTTTAACATTACATAATCATTTATGTGGCTTGACTTTTGTACATCCCTTCATAAATGTTGTTGGACTTCTGTACATAATTGAGGAAAAGATGAACCTAACTCTTCTCTTTCGGACAAGCTTTTCCAGCAATCCCATTTCACTTTGCTGACTTCTCAGCACTTGTCCAACAAGCTCATTTAATGAGCTAAGACAAAGTGTGGGCTGGAAGTTGGTGCAGCGCACCCAACAGAACTATCCTATTCATAGAGTACAATTCATCACTATAATTGAATAGATTAAGATCCAAACTATGCGGATCTATTCTCGTGATTTCAGGGATTACAACTAACATTCTAACTGCTTTTCCCGCCAATTCTAACAGACAGTTGAAGACGACACCGTTTAGAACTCTGTAATAAAACATCCAAAGCTTTAATCAAGGATATTAGTGAAACGATTCGTGTTTACTTCATCACTTCTGTTGAAACAGAGGCTGACCAGAAGAAGAGCTTTGAGCTTCTTCAACATCCCCTCAAACGACAGGGGGAAGAATCTACCAGGAATTTGGAACCAAAGAAGAGAGATTGAGGAGCAGGTAAGGGCTTAGTAAACACATCTGCTAAATTGTCCTTGCCTGATACAAAACCAACACTGAGATCTTTGCGAAGAACTTTTTCACGAATAAAGTTATAATCAACCTGCAAATGCTTAGTCCTGGAATGAAAGATAGGATTTGACGTGAAAAATAGGGATCTGAGAGCTCTCTGAGAGAGTTGGGTGAGTTTAGAAGGGGTTGATACAACTACAACAGCGACCCACTGTACACTTTACAGATTATTCAAACATGTAGATAGATAAGGGAATGAATGTAATAGAGATGACAGAATAGAGAGAGAGAGATCTGAGTTTGGGAGTTGGGCTGTCCTAGAGGCCAGAATGATTAAAGGAATCTTAATTTGAAGAGGAAGAGTGTATTTTCAAAGTTCGTTTATTTGGTGGGAGAAACTGCATTGAAGGGGATAAAATTTCGAGGAAAAATAGGAGGATTTATAGGAGTGTGGGAGTGGGATTCAATCAAATTCAGTGGAGTCAAAGAGAAGGGTGTGGATGGTCCAATGTGGCTTCTCTGGTTTTCTGAACTGACAGATGTATGTTTTTAAGTTTGGATTTGGGTTTGTACGTTTCCCAATAAATCCAGACAGAGTTCCCCAACTGTGTTGCTCAGGGTATTTCATCTTCGGTTGTCTGTTTGTGAAAAAATCATTTTCTACAAATTATTAACACAACTTTTTTTATTACAACGTATCGTGACAAATTCTGAATGATGAAGAAAAAATTATGAAATTATCGCGTTTGTGATCTTAATATTTTGTAAGGGATAAATTGTGAAGTAGTTTGTGATCATAGTATTTTGTAAAGCATTTGGATTACAGATCTGGGTTTTGCATATTTGGATTTTAGGGTCCAAAGCTAAATGATTTATTTGACTTTAAAAAATATGAATTTGAATTCCAGCCAAATCAATTATTAAGGATTTTAATATTCAAAATCCTCTTCCTTGAAATAACAAACACCGATATTTTAGAAATCTTTAGGCGCACGTATCTCTATCTTGATGCTTTCCATGTTAAGAGTGACAAATGCAGTGGGTAGGGCAAATTTTGGCTTTCCATGCCAAGTGTGACATATGAGTGGGTTGGGAATATTTTGGATTTAGTCACAAACAAGTTAGATATTATTATCAATTTGTTATCCATTTAACAAAATAGATTACACCCATTAAGCTTTACCCAACCAATTCATTTATTTTGGATGGGACCCAATAAGGACATTTTGGGGGAGATGACACATGGTGATCTTCTAATTAATTGGACCACAACATACATAGGTTCGAGAGTGAAGGAGCATCGAGTTTAGAATTCCTCCCTTGTCGATTTGGCCGAGTAGTCTACCATTGTGTTCCTACACGTAAAGTAATATAATTAATGAAAGTGAATTATGCATGTGGGATTTAAACAAGGGTCTATGGTTTTCTATTAAAAAAAAAAAAAAAAGGACTGTTAACGAGTATCTTTAGGAGATTTGTACTTACTTGATTATTTTACGAAAGTTTTAATACTATTTTTATGGAAAATATAAAAATTTATCAAAAAATTAGTTACTTTTTTCTTTTCCTATAAAAAATTTCTAAAATTAATTTATAAACTAATGTTCTCAGGATATCCATTAACTTTGTCTTTTAAATAAACATGGACTTTAGAGAGTTTGTGTGGATAATCTCATAATAACAAGAATCTAAAAAATTAGATGATTAAAAGAGTTCTTAACTTTATTGGTGTGGTTTTGTTACACTAATTTGACGCTCACTTAATCACTTCATGATGTTTGTGGTAAGGTTGAAGGTTTGTCGTAGTCTCTTGCCCATTTGTACTCACTTGGTACTTCATTGAGTGATTCGCACAATGGGCTGCTAAGTGACACACGTCACCTCTCAAAAGAGCTCTCAACATCTATCCATTTACCAAATTATACATTCATATACATAATTAGAAATACTTGAAATCTCTAAAATGACTAAAATACCTTCAAAATTACTTAATGATTGAAAATAGCCTCAAACTCTCCAAAATGACCTAAAAAACGCCTTGAAGTCTCCTAAGATTACCAAAATACCCATGAGCCTTCTAAAATGACAAAAAAAAAATCCTTCAAAACCTTTGAAATGACCAAAATACTCGAGGATGAGTGTAAGGACACAAATGGACCTACGGCCCAAGAATGACCAGACAGTGGTCCAATGAGCCCACCACAATAAATTTGTTAGAGAATGGGTAGGATATTGACTACTTAATAAGCTAAAGTTAATCACATTAAGAAGAAATGCCAAGTAAAAGATTAGGAATACTCCCCAAGGCAGATCTTTTATATATATGGTTTTGCTTTCTCTCTTTCACCAATCTCTTTTTTTCCGGATCCCTTTTCATAAGGATCTTCATTTTCCTTTCATATTTATACCAAGATTATCTTCATCCTATACTTGGAGGGTTGAGATTGCATTTTTAGGACTTCTGTCCCATCCAGAACATACTAGTAAATTTCTGCCTTGCAATCTGAGCTGTGCCACTACTGTTCATGGTCATTTCCTCATTAATACGGCCAGAAGAGTAATTGTCTTGCATTTAATGCGAAGGGGATAGCTTCCACTCCCTTCTCCTTTCACCCTTCTCGTAACCTGTGCCAAGTCTACTTTCTTCTCTCTGTGATATTTTAACTTTATGTGCCTTCTATGGTTAGTGCTTGTCCCCCAGATCAACGGCTACTCGTCTCGTGGCTATCCAATACTCGTCTCCAAGGTCTGAGGGGCATCCTTGGAAATCATCTTAGTAATCCACTTAGATGAGATTAGGGGTCCTCTTCCACACAATGAGAATTAATCATGATATATTAATGTGAGAGAGAAAGAGAGGAAAGTATTGGGTGGTGATTTGTCAATATCGAGAGATGAGATAAGGATAGTGGTACCACAAAAAAAAAAAAAAAAAACAGATAAGACAAGAGAGGGCAAGTGTCGAGAAGAAAAAAATATAAATCTCCATAACCAATGAATGCATGCCATGTACAATGCATTGAATATTTAAATTTCTCGACTAGGCCAAGTTTGTTGGGTGAGATTTGTCAATATTGGGTACTTGTCAATCCCCCCCCCCCCCAAATAATTTGATAGTTTTGATACAAAATAAAATTTCTACTCTAGCCTAATTTAAGTATATATATGTGTGAAACTTTCTCCTAGAGACTTGAACCCCAACTCTTGCCTTCCTCCCCACAAGCACTTATACTCGTAGAGTGACCATTGCACCAAGAGTGTGCGGTGGTCATAATTTGATAGTTACAATAATGAGAAAAGTAGTATGTAAACCCTAGTTCTCCTAATTAATGAGAACCGTTTTTCCCAATTTTTTAGAGATGGTTAGAAATACATATATACTAAATATATTGACCTGACAACTTAGGCCAACGCACTTCTCTTACTCCCTCAAGCACTTAGTGCCTTGGGAGATACCAACTTGCCCAAATATTGTTACGGTCTAATTAATGAGAACCTAAGCTACAAGCATCTTAGAGGTATGACACTAAATTACAATCATTTTGACAATTGAACAAGCTATCGAATAACTTTTAAAAAAAAAATAATTTAATAGTTGGAAGAAGGAAATTTGAACCTTAAGTATTTCCCTTTGAAATACATACCTAAAAGTGTCGGCCAGTTAACTTTCCTCGTCCCTATTTTTTTTCTTTTTCTTTTTCTTTCTTTCTCTCTCTCTCTATGAATGACTGACTTTATAAAGAAGGAAAAGGAATTTGGAGTCCTAAAGTATTCATATGTGATAATAAGCACAGTATAAGATAGTATAATTACTACGGATGACTACGTATACTCATTGACGTTGTTGAGGCTTAAATGCAGCTCCTAATGTCAACTCACAACAGTATGTATTATTGACCGTACCGTTTTTCATTAAATTCATGAATTAAAATCTTCAGCTTTGTATCCACGCAGACATATAGACATGAAAAAACGAACGGGTCGGATCGGATTCAGGTCGGGTCAATCGGGTCACGGGTCAAACGGGTCACGGGTCAAAAACGGGTCATTTTAAGCGGGTTGAAATCGGGTTCGGGTCAATCGGGTTGCGGGTCGGGTCGGGTTGGGTCGGGTTGACCCGTATTTTTCACATGAAATTTATTTTTTATTTTTTATTTTTTTATTTTTTTTTTTTTTATAAAGAAAACAATATGTATTTGCCATTTGGATAGTTATGCAACATATTACTTGATGTAAAATGCATTATTTTGAATTCACTACTTATATCAAGAATAAACTCAGTTAAACTTATTAATATTTATTCAATAATTTTAAAATTATACAAATCCTAACATTGCTATCTAAAACAAAACAACACAAAGATAAGTAAAACAAATATACAAGTTTTATTTTTACACAATATCAACATTCCAAAAAAAAAAATTACAAATGACTTATTGGATAACTCATTTGATAAAGAATAAAAACATATAAGAAAGTTACAATTTTAAAAATTAATTTTATAATCTATTATCAATTGTGGTTGACACTTTATTTCAATTTGAGATATACATTAAAGTTTGATTGTTTACTTATTTATACCTAGTCTCTTTTATGAAGATCATATCATTGTTAAGCAGCACACACTCTAAGAAATATCATAATTTATTTTGAAAAACCGTTTATTTTGAACATAAATTGTTAAAAAATAGATCTAAACATTCATAATTTATGCTAATTTGATACTTTGACTTTACTATTTTCACACATGTGAATGTGTCTCACACATATCTACAATTTTAAATCTAATTTTAACTTTACTGTAACCAGATTATCTTGGCATGTACTTTGCTATTTGATATCTAAAAATCTTTACTCATTACAGAATGCTCAACCATTTATTTTTCAATTAATTTGCATGCAGTTATGTAAATGTATCAATTGTTTCCTTAAAGCTCACAATAAATAATTAAACCAATATTGTCTTAATTTCACTATTTTTTTTACCAAAACAAAAAGTTTTAAAAAAATGGTTCGGGTTCGGGTCAAGTCGCGGGTCGGGTCGGGTTGACCCGCAAAAAACACGGGTCAAGTCACGGGTCAACCCGTTTTTGCTTCGGGTCAAAAAAATTGGGTTCGGATCGGGTCAAAAAATTCTGACCCGCTTTGCCATGTCTACAAACATATCCACAACCACATGTCATATGTTTCAATTTATTCAATACCGTGTGTGAAATGAAACCAGAATTTTCTGTGTACTGCAAAACAAACCCGAAATAAATATTTGCTGTTCTATGAAGGAAAAAGATAACGTTTTTGCTGCAATGGAAAAGCTTTGAAAGATTGCGCCATCATCAGCCAACTAAAAATTTGGGAGAGGGGACCCTTTCGAAGGCTATAAATTATAGGAGAAATAAATAAGGGGGCATGTGTCTCTATGCAAACGGCAAAACATTGCTTTATTATAATTTTTAATGACACCTTGGCTACCTTCGCACTTTTGAGTTTTGACTTAAAAGTCAGATAGATTATCACATTGTCTTCTTTTTTTTTTTTTTTGGTCAAAGATTATCACATTGTCATTTATTGGCTATATGATTTCGTTGACCTTTCTGACACCTTCATGTTCATTTCGATAAAATTAAAATTAAAACACGATCTTGTTCATGAACTGGGTTTTATAGGGAAAAAATAATAATAATAAGCCACACATAATCACACTCTCTTGCCCAGTTGTACACGCTTGGGACTTCATTGAGTAATTCGCACAATAGGCTACTAAGTGACACGTGTCACCTCTAAAAAAAGCCTTCAACATCTACCCATTTACCCAATTATACATTCATATACATAATTAAATACACTTAAAATCTCTAAAATGACTTAAATACTTTCAAAATTACTTAATGATTAAAAATACTCTCAAACCCTCTGTGAGAGTGTTTTTTTCTTTAGCACACAGGCCCAAGGATCCTGGGCCAAATAGTTGTATTTTGGTGGACTGGGCTTGGTTCACCGCAGCTAAATGGGGGCTGATTACGAACCAAGTTGTGCGCAAGTCACATAAATCTCCTCAAGGCAAAAATGCGATTCCTCCTAAGCAATAAAATACCATTATAAGTGTTTTAGTATCATAAAAGGATCCTTTACTCTTACAAAACAAGTAAAAGATGTTCATAATATTCACAATGAGAAAGAGATTGAAATAGAATATTTAAGACTTATCTTTTATCGTATAAACATTTTAAAGAATTCCTTCACTTGGTACCCCGGGCGTACTGTCGTGGGATCCCGGGGCGTATTGTCGTGGGATCCCGAGGCGTATTAGGCCTGTAAGAACCCAGAATCTCTGGTTCTCTGCACTATTAGGATATATATATATATATATATATTAATACACATACATATATGTAAGTGAATTTTATGAAAATGATTCAGCCACGAGGATCCTGGCCCCAATTCTCACAGACTTACGCTTTTGCACAAGACTTGTGGGATTTGGAACTCAAGTCCGAGTGGCTTTGCTTGGGCAGGGACTCAGCTTTACAAGAAAAAATATATATGTATTGAGCAGCAAGAAGCAGTAAAGAAATATGCAAAGTAATTGTTAGAAATTCTCAAATCAATATGAGATATTTCATTATTTTTTCTTGATTGTGGATTACAAATGTGCTCACTAAGACGTGATACAAGGTTCAAATAAGCTCAAAAATTACAGACTTTGATGGCTATTCAAGCCTCTAAGACTTGCAAAGTTTGAATCCTTTTGAATCTAAGTATGTGCTATAGTGGCTGTTTCTGGGATACCGGGAGACATTCCTCTGTTTTTCTTAAATTTTACAGAGTTCTAATGACTCTGTTATGATATATCTTCCTACTGAAAATCCCCCCCCCCTTTTATAATGGAGTTTTTGGTCCTCCCGGGGAACCGTTGGTTCCCCTGTTTTACCCTTTTGCAAACAGAACACGTCCTGTATCCATCATCTTGGTAAGTCCCATTTCCGTTTTTTCTCATTCTTTCCTTCTTTCAGCTCTGATTCTTTTGAAAGTTCCTGGTTGGCCATCTTCTTTGGGATGTGCTGAGGTATGCCCTTCTCGGCATCCCCGTTTCTGGCATTTTCCATTTTTCCCTTTTCTTTCCCATCCAGGCGGAATCCTGCTCTGCCATTTTGAAAGCCACTTGTTATCATTCTTTCTTCTATGCTTCTCCGTTTTGGTTTCTCGAGGCTTTTTCTGTCTGTGCCATGAGAGGTCGCTGGGTTATACTGGCGTTTGTGTTCTTTTTCTGCTTTTGTTTCTTGTTTCCTTCTTTTGTCTTTTTCTATCGAGCTGTCCTAGTCTTCCTTTATCTTTGTGCCTGAAGGGGTCTGCGCCTCTTGAAGGTTCCTGAGGATCCTTGCTTCTTATCCCTTGCCATGATCCTCTTTTTTTTTTTGGATGCTTCTTTGTTTGGGCTTCAGGATCCCCTGGGCTTTTTTATTCCTTCATGGGTTTCCTGCGTCTGTTACTTTGGGCTTAGCTTGATTTTTCCTTTTGGGCTTGACTTATCCTTTTGGGCTTCCTTCACTATGATCCTTTTTAGACCTCAACACCCTCCAAAATGACCTAAGTAACCCCTTAAAGTCTCGTAAAATGACCAAAATATTCCTGAGCCTTCCAAAATGACAAAAAAAAAAACTCTCAAAACCTTCGAAATGACCAAAATAGTTGAGGATGAGTGCATGATGAGAATTAAACATGATATATTGATGTGAGAGAGAAAGAGAGAAAAGTATTGGGTAGTGATTTGTCAATATTGAGAGATGAGATAAGGATAGTGCCAGGGGTGCCCCCCCACCCCAAAAAAAAAAATTTCAAATTTCCACTAGAGTAGGTAAAAAATTGACATGGCCCCCCTAAACTATTTCAACCATTCTTCTAGTTCTAGTCCAATACAACTTAAAATTAAAGAAAAACCTTGGCCCACATCCATCCCCACCAGCCAGCCCCAAATCTCTAATAAAACAAAAATTTTCTCCTTTAAACTAAACACACTTCCAGCCCAGCCCAATCCCAAATCTAAAATGCCTAATCAAACTAAACAAAGACATCTTAAAATTCAATCCTCACCGTTAACAAAAGGAGAAAACAATCTGATTGTCACGCTGCCTTTTTTGCCCTTCTGTTCTCAATTCACGCCTCCATAGTGTCACACTGTCACGCCTCTCCTTAGAAACAATCTCCTCAGTCCTCGCCTGCTTGCCTTGTCGCCGCAAATTCCACTAGTCCGTTGACCTGTTCAGCTGTTCTGTTCATCACCTCAACCTTAAGCCCTCATCTCAATCTCAATTCCTCAAGGTATCTCATTCTCATCTCACTTCTGACTTCTCTCTTTTTTTCTCTACAACTGAAGTTACTGAACTAAATATAAAATATGTGTATGTGAGTATGTGAAATTGTGAATATGTGATACCCTTTGCCAGCAAAGCAATTTATGCTTATTTGACTTTGTCTTTTTGTGTTTATTGTTTTTGTATTCTATATTCTTGAGTCTTTCCACTGACTCCACTGGCTGCTCTATGACTTTTGGCTTTTGTGTTGTTTCTTGTTTGTCTCTTCAGTGGGGGTAGGGTGGGGGCCGTGGGGCTTGCATTGTGTAGTTGGGTAGTAATTAGTAAAGTAAGTAAAATATATGGAAGGCAATTGGGATGAGGGTTGTGACCCACCGACCCGGGAGTTAGTGTATTTTGTTTATGTTGTTTGTTACTTTGTTTATGAGTGATTTGTTTATTTAATTTTTTTTATCCTAAAAGGTCCTTACTTTGAAATTAGGTACCAAATAATGAGCAAATTGCAAGGAATTGCAGGGAATATGATAGTATGATAGTTTATATAGAGAAGGAAATTGCAGGGAATTTCACTGTTGATGATAATGGATGAATTTTATTCCATGAAATATTGTTGCCAGGCATGATTTGATGTGAATGTTCTTTTTTGTATGTCTACATTGAACTAGACAGTTTTTTATGTTCATTAACGTACAAGAATATAATGATATATGAAAGTTGATAATTTTGTATTCAATAGACTTAGGAATTATATTTAGTATATCTCTATTACAACCCGGCCCCCCCAAGTAATTATTCCTGGCTACGCCCCTAGATAGTGCTTCAAAAAAGAAGAAGATAAAAGCAAGAGAGGACAAGTGTCAAGAAGAAAAAAATAAATCTCCATAACCAATGAATGCATGCCATGTACAATGCATTGAATGTTTAAATTTCTCGACTAGGCCAAGTTTGTTGAGTGAGATTTGTCAAAATTGGGTACTTGTCAATATTGGGTGGGTTGAGTTGACCATTTTTACTTCCATAATTTGATAGTTACAATAATGGAGATAGTGGTATTTAAATCCTAGTTCTTCTAATTAATAATAACATTTTTTTTCCTAATTTTTCAGAGATAATTAGAATTTTATACATACTAAATATATTGCCCTGAAACTTAGGCCAACGCACTTCTCTTACTCCCCTAAGCACTTAGTGCCTTGGGAGATACCAACTTGCCCAAATATTGTTGCGGTCTAGTTAATGAGAACTTAAGTTACAAGTATCTTAGAGTTTTGATATTAAATTACAATCCCCTTGACAATTGAACAAGCTATTGAGTAACTTTTTAAAAATAATTTGATAGTTGAAAGAATAAAATTTGAGCCCTATATATTTTCATTAAAAATACCTAAAGGTATCGACCGGTAAACCTTCCTCCTCCCTTTTTTTTCTCTCTCTCTATATGAATGAATAACTTCATAAGGAAGGCAAACGAATTTGGATTCCCAAAGTTTTTAGAATGAATAACTTCATGAGAAAGGTAAAGGAATTTGGATTCCCAAAGTATTAGGGCCTGTTTTTTTGAGAAAGAAGAATCCATTCATTCAACCAAAAGATCAACAGGAGAGACTGTCAAACATTACAAGATTGTGGGCATCACAATGGATGTCGCCAAACCAAATTTGGGGGGATTGGGACTGTCTGGCTATCTTTGCCAATTTATCAGCAACCCCGTTCCCTTTCCGTCTAACATGAGCGAAAATAACAGCTTGAAAACCAGAGGCCAGGTGCCGAGCATCTTCAATCAGGTGGCCAAAGGGAGCAAAGCATGCTTCGCTTGAGTTGAGAGAGTTGGTGAGTTAGTTTGAGTAATGTTGTTTAAGTTTTTTGATATGTGTGTGGGTGAAAAAGTGTGTAAAAATGTATGTTATGTTGTTTAAAATGTGTAGTTTTATGTTTGAGTAGGGCTGCCAAACAGGTCCTTAATATGTGATAATAAGCATGGTACAAATCCAGTAGATACAATCCATACGTGATATGTAGGTAATAGAATTTGCTATACCAAAGTATGACCACGTATATTCATTGACATTGTTGAGAGAGTTAATGCAGCTCCTAATGTCAACTCACAGTTGTCTATTAGATTACCGTACCGTTTTTCATTAAATTCATGAATTAAATCCTCATCAAAAGAGCTTTGTAACCGTGTAAACTATCCACAGCCTCACGGCTACGCCATACGTTTCAATTTATTCAATACTGTGTGTGAAATGAAACTAGAATTTTCTCTTACAGTAAAACGGTGGCAGCTTTAGGAATTTTTCTCGGGGTATTTTTTAAGAAATATAAATTACACAATCTAATAAAAAGATAAATTCATTTATTGACAACAACAACAATCAAATAACATGCAAATACATAAGGTTTACAATTTCCTTCTATGAATTTTCATATTTTGAAATCGATGCATAATAATCTCATTATCAATGTTACAAGCTACATCTCTTTCAATGTACGCAACTAAATAATCATTCATCCACTGATCTCCCATTTGATTGTGCAGTTCATTTTTTATTTATTTCATCGCTGAAAAACCTCTTTCTACTATTGCATTAGTGATAGGAAGAGTTAAAACTAACTTCACAAGCAAATAAACTAATGGATAAGTGTCATACTTCCCTATCTTCACTAACTTTTCAACAAGTTCACCCAACTCCTTGAAGCTCTAAAAACAAGTTATTACTGCGCATATCAAAAATGTAATTCTGAAGTTGAGAGCCAAGTGCCAAGATATCTGTCCCAGAAAAATCAGATGGATAGAACTTTGCTAGACAAGTTTTGAGACCATTGATATCACTTTGCATATTACTAACCTCGTCATAACCTTGCTCACGTAGTTTCGATAAACTTAAATTATGTTCACAAAGTAAACATTCAACAACATACTTGAGTGATAGTTACTAAATTGTGCATCTCGAAGAGCATCTTGTCTCTTACAAGAGCCTCCAACAACAGTTACTAAATTACTAACCACAAAAAAAATTCAGCAATGTTAATGTGATTTTTAGCGACAGCAATAAGAGTCAATTGAAGTTGATGAGCAAAACGATTGACATAAAATGCTAACTTATTCTCTCTCAAAATTAAAGTTTTGAGGCCATTGATATCACCTTGCAAATTACTAGTCCTGTCATAAACTTGCTCACGTAGTTTCCATAAACTCAAATTATGTTCACAAAGTAAACATTCAACAGTATATTTGAGTGACAAAACGGTGGTACTTGCTATATGTACAATACCAATGAACCACTCTATAATAATTCTTTTTTTGTTCACGTAACGAAAAACAAGGGTCATTTGCTCTTTCACTGAGATATCACACGACTCATCAACTAATATTGAAAAGAACCCATTGTCAAGATCCTTGATGATGGCTTTGGATGTTTTACGTGCAATTGTATTCACAATGTCTTTTTGAATTTCATGGTGGGTAAGCTTGCAATTTTTTGGAGCTTTTTGCAACACTTCATTTATAGATTCATTGTGATCTGCCAAAAATTGTAGAAGCTCAAAAAATTTCCTTTATCACTTGAACCTTGAGATTCACCATGACCACAAAAAACTAACCCCTGGCATAAAAGGAATCTTATGCAATCAACTATTGCATTTAATTGAACCCGATATTCAATTTCATCTTGATTTGATTGCTTAACCAAAACACTTTGAATGTGTTGCTTTTCCTTCATTAGATCTTCACTCTTCTTAACAGCTTGGTAATGAGCACTATTAACTCCTCCAACATGGGATGATAACTTCTCTATTTGATTTCAAAGTTTGAATCCCTTCGTTACAAAAGTCTTTCCTCCTCCTTGCTTACCAACATCTTGCCCAAATAGGTAGCAATATAAACAAAATATTGCATCCTTGTCTATAATATATTCCAACCAGTTTCTATTTATATACCAATCAAATCTAAATCGACGAGGCTTTCTAGAAAAATCTGTTGAAGGGTAATCATGGAGAACAGGTTAACAATGGCCTTTTTGTAAATAAAATCTTCTTATTTCATCATGATTATTAGGATGATAAGATGATATCTTTTCTCATACCCCAAGATCTGAATGAATATTTTCTAAGTTAAAGTCAACATGAATTCGCTTAGAAGATGAAGATGAATCTTGCACAGGAAATGAATCTTGCATAGGAGATGAATTTTGGGTACGTGATTTTCTTATCAAATATTTGTTCATAATTCTAGTAAAAGAATAAACAATAAACTATAAGTTCATTTGAAATATTAATAAAATTATTAATTATTGTTGTTTAGTTGTTTTATTATTTTTCTTTACTGACTACTAGCAGTCACACACCTCACTGTGCATTAGCACACACCCCATTATGCAGTAGCACATGCCCCATTGTGCATTATCCACCCGGCTCAAACCACTGACTAACATAATTTAATTTGTTTGTCTTTTATAATGTCTTGTTCAGTTTTTTAATGCATTTACTGCCTCTGCCTGTCTACTTCCCCAATCCAAATATCTAGCCCCATGGCCCCATCCACCCCCCACTCAATAGACAAGAGCCAATGAACATTACACAAAACATTAAAGAATATAAAACATTCACAATACACAAAACAACAAACTCACAAACTGATAAAGTCAAAATGTCAAATAAAGGCAATTAGACATTAGGCCTAGGTAAAGCTATTCAATTCCAAAGACAGAGAATCTCATTTTTCAGTTCAGAGAGAGAGAGAGAGAGAGAGAGAGCTCCGCTCTCACTCTAAGAGCATAGTAGAGATAAGATAGAGAAAAAGAGAGAAAACTAAAATACCTTGAGGGGTAGGGGCGGCGGCAGCACGTTGAGGACTCGAGGCCAAGGCAATCTCCGAAGTCTGATCCGATCTCGTCGTCACCGATCAGCCGATGTGCACTAGGACTAGGGGCGGGGCTGAGTTGCTCTTTTGTTGTTGCTCAAGGCCAAGGCAATCTCTGATCCATTCTGAGGTCTTGCCATTGCTGAGTTGCTCTGTTGTTGTTGCTAAGTCTAAGGCAGAGCCGCGAAGGCGCTACTCACTAAGAGCTTGAGACGTTGGGCTGTGGATAAGGTTTTTTTTTTTTTTTTTTTTTCCTTTAGACTACTATTTAAGGAGAAGTTTAAGGGGCTTCTCCTATTTGGGATCCTCAATTTAGATGTCCAAAATACCCTCAAATTCACTCGTTTCTAAGACTTAAATCATACGATTAAACATGTAAAATTAGTAATTTAAAAAGTCCTAATTTTAGCTAAATTATAAATAAATTAAAAAATTGAAATAAATAAATAAACAGTTTTTTCTCCCACTTTCACATTTCTCTCTCACTTTAGTTGTCAAGTACTAATACAACATCTTCTTTTAGTAAAATAATAATAATAATAAAACTGCTTCTTTTTTCCCACAAATGTACCCTATTGCTTTTCTTTTTCCCACCTCTACATTTCTCTCTCATATTAGTAGTCAAGTACTAATACAACTTCTTATTAAAATTAAAAAAAAAATAAAATGGTTATGAGTAAAACATGTAAACCCAAAAAATAAAAAATAAAAAGCCTCATTGCACATGCGAAGTACATGTGATGAGGCTAGTGTGTGTGTGTATATATATATATAAGATAATATTAGGCCCTTTGTGGTGGTACTTTGGGTTAAGTAATGTGTTTGAACTCAGTGAAAGGGTGTAATTAAAGTATGTGTGTGTTTAGCTGTTAGTTTGTTTCTATAAAAAATAAAATAAAATAAAAATAATATTATGTGCCTTTATCCTTATATCTTCTTATCGTTTAAGTTGGGTAAATAGATAAGAGTGGGGATAAATAGTAGATAGAGATTAAGTTTTTTCAAAATTTAAATGTTATCTTTATCTTGTAAAATCTGTCTATTTAGTATATTTATATGGCTTGATATTGAATAATAAAGCATCTTTAAGTATATTATTATTGGGTGGAATTTTATTTTAGAGGTCTGGACTAACTCAAAATAGATCATTTTATCAAATTAGAGGCCATAATTCTTTTAAAGCAACTAACAAAACATTGTGCACATAGCATTTAATTATTGGACCGATCAATTAGAATGGACCATATTCGTAGTGGCTAACCATTCTTTTAGTACAATTTCAACTTTTTGCATACTTACACCTAAATTGTTAAGAGTTTTCTTCTATATAAAAAAAATATTATGAATTCCAATTAACTAAACTGATAGAGTTTATTATTGTTGGATTAGCCTCATCACACGCACTTTGCGCGTGCAATGAGGCTTATTTTTTTGGGTCCAGTGTCATAATTTTCCATTCATCTTAATTTTTAGATTATGACACAACCCAAAAAATAAATAAAAGAAACCGATGAGTCTTGATAAAGTAGCATATAAAAAAAAAAATTTAAAAATGTTGGAACGTGGTCTTGCTAGAAGTTTTTTCATATTTTATTTTAAATTTTAGATAAGTTTGTTTTGAAAACATGGATTAATAGGAGAGTGTCCTATTTTGTAGGCATTTTAAGTGGATTTGGAGATATATTTTTACCAGGTTGTCTCCAAGTTTTGTCTCTGTTGAACGTAGGGTCTAAGGGTATTTCTGAACTACATAAAAGTTCAGTCCAAAGAGAAGAACCCAGTTATAGACAGTACTAGCCTCTGAGCACGCACGCAAGCATGTGCTCAGAGACTTTTTTATTTTTTTGGGTAAAGATTAATAATTTGCATTTATTATAATTTAGAAATATATTTTTTATTTTTCAAACAAATAAAAATGATAAACTTTAGAGATAAGCAATAATTGTAATTTCTTTTTTAAACATGAAGGGAAAAAATCCTAAATTTTAGGAATTCTATTTTTGAATTTAAAATGAAATTTGTTATTTGACATTTATAACCCTATTTTTAAATGAAGTTACCCATCATTAATGAGAGTATTTTTGAACCACATAAAAGTTCAGTTGAAAGAGGGGAATCCTAACTAAGAAATCTAAGTTTGAATTCTAGCTCTATCAAAAATCAATGGGGGTATGGGCTTCCGAGATATTCAAGCATTTAATTTAGCTTTACTAGCTAACAAGCATGGCGATTAATTCACAACACTCATTCACTATTCTATTGGGTGTACAAGTCTAGGTACTTTCCTACATGATCTTTTATGGATGCTAGCCTTGGCAATAATCCTTCATATGTGTGGCGTAGCTTGTTGGCAGCAGGAAACATCATAAAGGAAGGGTCAATGTGGAGGGTGGATGACGGGAGAACTATTGAAGTTTCAACTCATAATTGGTTGTCTCACAAGCCAATGTTTCTAGAAGAGCCTTGGCCTAATTTATATGTGAGGGACCTCATTGATTCGGCCACTATGCAGTGGGATAGAGATAAAAATCAATTGGGATCTTGTCATCTTGGTCTCCAAATGGAGCAAAAAGCATAGGTTATGTAATGCATTATAAACCCAATTTAAAACACTAGTATTACTATTTTCGTGTGTATTCTAATATGTATTACTATTTACTAAAAAAAAAAATAGAGATGTTTATCCTACATTGGTTGTGTGTGTTTAGTGTCCGTTGTTTATAACCTTAGTTTACAACTACAAAAGTTAGGCCATTTTGTAGTTGTACTCAAGGACGGAACCAGGATTTGAACCTGAGGGAGGCCAAAGCTTAAAACAATTTTTTTTTTAATGAAAATAAAAACTAACACTTATTTCATATTCAACAAAATACTACATATAAAATAAGTGTTTCTTAAACATTTGATATTATAAAAATGTCGATAAAGTATAACATACAAAATAAGTGTTTTTTTAAACATTTCAACACATTTATCAAAATGGAACTCGACGCTCTTTTAAGTCTTGAAAGTCGTCTATGATTGATTCTGTACCAAATTTTGCAGCAATCTCCTTCTCAATGTACAAAATCATAGAGTCCATTAGAAGATCATCTTCCATCTTATTGCGAAGCCTATTCTTGATAATATTCATGGCTGAAAATGCTCGCTCTGTAGTTGCATTAGAAACTGGAAGAGTAAGCACAAGTGTAATCAATCTATAAATATATAGGTAAAATAATGATTTTCGGGTTTTTACCAACCACTGGCGCAACTCAGAAATACTTGATAGCTTCTTGAAGTCTGGATGCCGAACTACATTGTGCTCATAATGATCAACTTTTGGCTTTAAAAGTGTCATTTCTTGATTTGTGAAGTCTTTCGGATCAAACTTGCTTACTAACAACAAAATGTCTATACTTTTAAAGGACTCACGTGCCTCTTTAATTAGGATCAAGAGCTAAACTAAGATTAAGCAATTCCACTGCATGCTTACTAAACCGATGATTTAATTCTTGTAATATAGAATCTATTGCTGCATAAAAAATATCTACCCGATAATGATGTTCAATTGTGAAGTCATCTTGTTGATAATGAGCTAGAGCTCCTCTCTCAACATAACGAGCATTCATATCTGAGACATCTATGTCACGTGCCTCACAAAATGATTTCACAGTGGTAAGTAAATTATCCCACTCTTCATCTCTGAATTTTTGAATAAGTGCTTTAGTGGATGAAACAAAATTCATCGCATTTAAAATGTCTTGAGACTGACACTGCAAAGCTTGACAAAGTGCATCAATGATCTTCATAATTTCTTTCATGAGATGCAAAATGAACACAAATTCAAAAGAAATCATAGCATGATAAAATGAGTATGCTACTTCTCGTTGGGAAGTAGTATTTCCTTCCTTGATGATCTTAAGTAAAATTTCACATGTTGGACTATATATATTTACTAAGCTAGAAATCGATCTCAAGTGAGAACCCCAAAGAGTATCTCCAGCCCGTTGTAATGTGCTAATCTGATTAAGTCCTCTTCCAGTTTCAAGCTCACCAATTTCAACAAAATATGCAATTTGATCAACATAAGCTTTTTTTAGTTGCTCAGTATGCTTGTATGAAACACCAAAAACTTTGCATCACCAATTTCTTCACGAATTGCCTTCTTCACCTTGTTTGAAAATACATGTTAGATTTCCTTTTGGATTTTTGGTGATTTGTAAGAGGCATTTTTGGGAGCTTTCTCTATCACTTCTGCAACATATCCATTATATGATACCACCAAATCTAATATTTCAAGAAAATTCCCACGATTAATTGAATCAGAACTTTCATCTCGTCCTCTAAAAGCAAGTCCTTGAAATGCAAGCACTTTGACAACATCAATTGAGGCCTTTAGTCGCAATCGATTGCTTGCAATTTGATCAGAATTGAAATTTTCAAGTACCTTTTGTATGTGTTGAGACTGGTTCATCAAATCTGTCATGGCTTGCTCGGAAGCTCTATGAAAAGAGTTAGGTTCTTTCCCCATATGATTCAAAAAGGAACAATTATTTCCATCATTAACTTTCTTCCAATTACGAAATCCATCCTTAGTGAATACATGACTCCCAGAATTCCTAGTTGTTTTGTCAAAGAGAAAGCATGGTAGACAAAAAGCAGCATCTTTACTAAGTGAATATTCAAGCCATGTACTAAATGCCTTAATTGCAAATCATGAATGTTTAAATTTACGAGAATGACTTCCAAATTTAGTTTTCTTGTACTCATCTAGTTTAGGTTGGTATGGACCAAGCTTAATGTAAGCTCATCGAATTTCATCCCGTTCATTAGCATCATATTCCCATATTTGCTTACGCATTCTAGGATCACACACAAAACCTGTACTTTCATCAATGGTGACATTTGGAACTTCTATTTGGAGATTTTCAGAAACTGGGACATCAACGCTAAGGGTTGGCAATCTTGCATCATCAGCTATGATTTCAGAATTATTTAAATTTTTTTCTTTTGAAAAAATTTAATATTGTAGTAGACTTACTCATGATCTACAAATTTTTTTTTAAAAAATGTTTCATTATTTCCAAATTTCGTAGTTCTATACACCAACTAAAAAAAGGGACTTCTCAACCCAAAAAAAAAAAATCTAAAACCAAAATAGTCACAAATAGATAAACACAAGTTTATATATACTACTAATATTAGCCATATCACACAAAGTGACAAAGACAAAGTTCACAAGTTCATATATATATATATATATATATTACTAATATTAGCCACATCACACAAAGTAACAAAGACAAAATTTTTTATAAAACCAAAACAATCAAACCAAAGACTTAGTCAATTGGTCTCACAAAAAAGTCACTTATGACTTACCAAAGACTAGTCTTCACAGTTAACAGTACTCACAAATGACAAAACAGTGACTACCAAAGACTACTCTCACAAATTCACTATCACAATTCAGTACTTACATCTTACTGTCCTGGTCCCACTTTATTTCTTTATAGATAAAACCAAAAAAAAAAAAAAAAAAAAGTTACAAACACTGAAAATCTGAAACTGGTCCACACAATCACAAAAAGCCACAAACACAAACTAGTCTACGGTCCACACATGACACAACATACAAGTCCATAAAAAGCCACAACTCACAAATACAACAATCAACACAGTCACCATAGTTCATAAAAAAATGCAAAGGGCTAACCGACTAAGGCAGAGCAATATAGCAAAGACAAAAAAAACAAAAATATGAACTTGAGAGAGGAGAGAAATTTCTTAGATTTATCATGTGTGACTGTGATCAAGGATCTGAGAAGGAGCAGCAGCAGCAACAGTCCAGATCCGATCTAAGGAAAAGAACATCAGCAGCAACAGTGATGGAGGAGGCGTTGATGCTTGATGAGGTTGAGTGGAGGAAGAGTGAGGTTAGGGTAAAAATTTGAGAATTGTAATTTAGGTTTTCAGTCTATATTTATTTTTTATTTTGTAGTTTTTTTTTTGTCTATTTTTTTTTTATTATTATTTTTATGAGAGTTTGTCGGTGATTTTTTCAAATTGATTCGTATACCCTTTTTTGTTTTTTTAATTTAATTGGGGGGTGGGGGGGCTATTAGGACGAAAATTTAATATACTAGCTTTTTTGCGCGGGGGGGGGGGGGGAGTGGCCCCCTACCTTACTGTAGGTCCGTCCCTGGTTATACTATGATTATATAATATTATAAACCCAGTTTAAAATACTAGTATTATTATTTTCTTGTGTATTCTAATATATATTACAGTTTAATAAAAAAAAATCAACCAGACTGATTAATATATATTATGAATGGTTGATTTTGTTGTGGACATGGATGGAAAAAAAAAAAAAAAAAAATTTCTTAGAAGATTAGAAGAATTCAGATACGTTAAGCATTGAATTTTCAGCACCATGGGCCACTCCTAGTCATATGGCTTACTTTTAAGCCCTATAATACGAGCTAGTAAGCTAGAGTGTTACATAAGTAGTTGGATTGTGTGGCATGTATAAGGTACAAATTAAAATCGAAGTTTGGATAGTTTCAACTTTCAACTCAATATTAATTGGAATGGGTTGCAGACTGCAGTGTTATATACGTAGTTAGGGTATATAACACTCTCAAGTAGATGTGTGACATATACAAGACAAAATCAAATGAAAAAATATGGTTCTTCACTTTTTGTGTATAGAGCTAAGTTAGGGTGTTAAATAAGTAGTTAGAACATGTGACATGTATAAGACACAAATCAAAATCAAAGTTGAAATAGTTTATACTCCATATTAAGTGGAATAAGTTGGGGTACTGCACATGTTGTGGGGATGTGTGATATGAATAATATATCAAATCAAAACCCAAGTTTGGTACTTTTGGTAGTTTTAAGTTTTTTTTTTTTTTTTTTGAGAGGAAGTTTTAACTCTATAGTGACTAGATTATTTGATGTCATTTAATATAGATATAATAGAATTTAAATTTATGACATTCTTTCCATGATTTTTTTTTCTTTTTTTTTTTAATTTTACCTTCAAGCTAAGGTATAAATAGATTTCTTTTAGTGTAAAGTGTAAACAAGATTAATGCTTATATCATTTATTGACAATAAAAGATTTTACGAATTGAGTTAAATGGAATCCGCATTTGATATCTTTTTATAATAATTGATTAAAAGAGAAAAATTAATTAATAGAATCTCATATTTAACTTGAAAATATATAGTATATTTATTTATTTATTTATACTTAAATATGAGTGTATATGGTGTCTGTTACTTCTAATTTATCTATCAGTGTTAATTATTATTATATAATATTACTTAGAAATTAGAATGTTATCCTAATCCCATCAAATTGCCAATATTAAAAGACTGATCATATATGTTCTTATATTCATATGGTCCCCAAAACACTCTCCATTCCACAATTCTATATTCCCAATTGCAATTTTTATTACTAATGTCTCTCAGAGTATAGTCTCATTATTCAAACCGATAAGGTTTCAATAACTTAATTAAAAAAATAGTTTAATTATTAAATTGTGGATCTAGTATATGGTTATTTATTCGTTCCCATCTTTTCTGGCGCCATGTCCACAAGTTCTGCCAAAACATCGTCATCCATATATGTCATTTGCAATCTTATATTTTTACAATTAATTTCAGAGAGGCAAAGCTTTGCGCAATCAACATTCAACACCCTCCCCTGATGAGTCTATTCTCAATAGGCATTACCTAATGTAGAAAGCGATTAAATAAGAAATTTTCTTGGCACCAACCAAAACTGCTAGCTAGTAATGCATTAATGCCTGTTTAATTTTTCGTGTATAACTAAGAATATTTATCTCAAAATCATATGAAGTATTGGTAAAGGGATCCAGACTAATGCATATCATGATCTATTACAAACAAGATGATCAACCCTCTATTAGTTATTTATTGATCACAAAGTTTGCATTGGAGCCCACTTTCAATTTGAATATGATCTAAAGGATGAACTGATCATATAAATCAGTTTTTTTTTTTTTTTTTTTTTTTTAAAAGGGCTTAGGATGGTTAGATTGAATGGTCACAAAAATGACAAATCAGTTTTTCTCTACCTAAAAAAAAAAAAGAATGGTCACAAACCAATGAACCGTCCAAAATTTTGAATTGATATAGAAAAATTATAAAAAAATTAAAAAAAAAAAAAAAACCTAGATTTACACCCAAAAAAAAAAAAAAGATTTTTAGAGGGAAAAAAATAAAAACACACGGATTTATTTGAATTTTTTTTTTAATATTAGGATATTATTAGTTTTTTATTTTTTTTTTTAGAGTTTCAACATATGGCGTCCGCTTCTGATGATAATAATAACTCTTTATCATTAAACCAAGATTTTACAAGATAAGCTACCTAGAACCCACATGATTATTAGTTTAATTTGACTAAATATCTGTACTTTTTTTATTTTATTTTGCACTTAGTGCATGTTTGATAAGAGGATTTATATACAACTAGATAATTTCACGTGCGATGCGTGGATCCTTTCAAATTCATTTGAAATCATTTTTTATGTTTTTTTAAGACCAATTTATAATACTTATTGTGGGCCCGAGAGGTCTGCAACCCAGCCCAAACTCTACCTGGGCCCAGAACCCGTGCTGAGGGGGTATCTTGCCGAAGACGAATGGTCAGTGGCCGACATGGCGAAGGGAACGGCCAAGGACTTACCCTGTCCTCGGCATTCCGGAGCTGTAATAGAAAGGCCCACACTGCGGTGTAGGCAATCCCCAAACAGCCCCCTCTAGGGGATGTGAACGAAATGGGGCCCATAGGGAAGCAGGGTGTGAAAGTCGGGCTAAAGAAAACGCGTCCTTTCTTCAGTAAATGCACCTGCCAATACCCAGAGACGGTTGAAAAGAACAGACGTTTGGACAGTGTGAACCTTGATCCATGCAACTAATAGAAAGTTAGATGGGACGGCTGACGGGACGGGTACAGGGATAAGCTCCCGCCTGGCCTACAAGTGGAGGGTCAGGATCAACCGGGCCGGACTATATAATAAAAAGGAAGGTGCGCCAAAAAGGGCTGGGGGAAAAATGGCCAAGAAACGAGAGCCTCCCAGCCCACCTCCATGAGAAGTACTCTAGGGGTGACGATCATTTAACCTTGTATGAACCCCCTGAAAAACCCACCGCCTATCGATCAAGGCCTAGCCTTTCAAACCCACGCTCTACAAATGATATTGTTAGGGCCGTTTTACGTGCGAACCCGACACTGTTACGGTCCGCCACGAAACGCGTCCTTACAATTGGCGCCGTCTGTGGGGATGGCTTGTGTGTTGGTATAGGAAGTGGGTCGATAGAGTTTCTCCGATATGTCTAGCCGTTGGTTACAGAGTTCTAAGTATAAAGTTCTGTTAGGAACTACGTTTCTTGATTAGGGGCTTGGTTGAGGAGCCAACTCCCTTAAAGCCAAGGTCCCCTGTAAAGAGTAAACTAGGTACCTTGCAACGTTAACCGTATGGATAAACTCTAGGGGCTTGGCTGAGGAGCTAACTCCCCTAAAGCCAAGATCCCGCACAAGGAGAAAACTAGGTTTTGGACAGAACCAAGGCATTGCATGGTCTTCGGACCCAAGCCTCAGGGGAAACCAACTACCTGGATGTGGAAAACTAGGTTTTGGACAGAACCAAGGCATTGCATGGTCCTCGGACCCAAGCCTCAGGGGAAACCAACTACCTGGATGGGAACTAGGTTTTGGACAGAACCAAGGCATTGCAACCCATGGCCTGGATGGAAAACTAGGTTTCAACGGACCCAAGCCTCAGGGGAAACCAACTACCTGGATGTGGAAAACTAGGTTTTGGACAGAACCAAGGCATTGCATGGTCCTCGGACCCAAGCCTCCAGGGGAAACCAACTACCGGATGTAATGAAAACTAGGTTTTGGACAGAACCAAGGCATTGCATGGTCCTCGGACCCAAGCTCAGGGGAAAACAACTACCTGGATGTGGAAAACTGGTTTTGGACAGAACAAGGCATTGCATGGTCCTCGGACCAGCCTCAGGGGAAACCAACTACCTGGATGTGGAAAACTAGGTTTTGGACAGAACCAAGGCATTGCATGGTCCTCGGACCCAAGCCTCAGGGGAAACCAACTACCTGGATGTGGAAAACTAGGTTTTGGACAGAACCAAGGCATTGCATAGTCCTCGGACTTAAGCCTATGGGGAAACCAACTACTTGGAGGAGGAACCAACTATTTAAAGAAAAAACTACGGCCCGTAAACCTCGAAATCCCTCCGAAGAGAATTCCGCGTTAGCAGACGGGTTAACACCTTGATTGCGCGGATTCCTCGGTCTACCCTCGGATCCCCAGTATCAAAGGGGTTGATGCGATACGGCGCAACATATTACCCCAAAAGCACAACCAAGGTCTCTCGCTACTTAGCTACCCTTTCAGACGAATTATTTAGAGATTATCGTTCTCGAACATCGGTCTAGCATGCATCGCGTAATACTCAGCGCTTATCCCGGTTAATTCCAGGAATTTAATTTATTGAAAGTTACCATTGTTATACTTGATAATATTTGTGAGTTTAAATTAGAAGGAACCTGTGTTAAAGCATTTTTTTCTGCCTGGAATATCCTTAAGGGCAAGCTTGCATTTAATATTCATGCATAAAGTAGTTGTTACGGAGAAGGAAGATATGTATGGAGAAATAGACACATATTTTATTAAGACAAAGGAACAGTACAGTGTACAATGAAAAGCTGAAACAAGCTTACACTAAAGCTGATTACATAAGTAAAGGAAAATACAAGCGAGTGGAGATAAGGCCGTGGGGACAGCTCAGAGGAGAGGTTGGCTACTGCGCCAAGTTATTGTCTAAAGAAACTATTCCTCGACACTTCTGCATGCCCATAACTCAGGCAGTAAAAGAACCTGACCTCAGGCTAACACCGTCTACAGAAAAGGCGCAGGGAGCCGGAAGTTGGGAAGCCCCCGCAAGAATTTGCCGGTTACAAGGTAGACAGTGCTGATGGTGGAAATTCCTTCTTCGGACATACCAAAAATCTGGCATGACCAGAACCTGCTTCGGATTTTGACTGAAAGAAAGATGAGGTTGATTTTGAGTCTTCGCCATCCTTGTCCCGATCGAGCCATGATAAGCTTTATCGGAACGTGGCGTTTTTGGGAGGGGTGGGGCTTTTGCATCCCTTGTTGTTATGGTAAAGTATTTTACGATTAAGCGTATAAACCAGCGAGTAAACCGAATCCTAAGGGAGGCTAAGTATTCCAGAGTCGCAGGGGGATGAAAAGGGATTTTTGGTAAAAACAATAACCTCCTCCTGTCCTACTTATACAGAGGGCGGAGCGGGAGGCATTTAATAGGTTCAGATCTCCAAAGGAATCAGCAAACCCAAACACGCCGGTTCCACTTCTCCACCCCATCAGAATAAACCGTCGAATTAAAGTAGTCTCGTAAATAGTGATTATTCAAAGCTCGTTTTGGATACCCCAAGCGATAAGAACGCCTCAAGCGCGAAATTAAAAACTATCTCGTAGACCGGTGAATCTCTTGGGCATATGAGGAACCGCCAGCGTGTTTAATAGGCCGAATGGATTGGGCCACAGGAAGAAGTTTGGCGTCACCAAAACCCCCCTGTCCAGCCCAGAGGTTGGACAGCCGGGTTTTGAGGGGCTAATGTAGGGTGTAAATGATTTATGGGCCAAGCCGAGGAGGATTATGGCCCAAGTTCAACGAAATAGACTTTGGGTACCGCCGAGGGTAGTTCAGTCCTCGGCAGACCCAAAGTTCCCCCTCGTAAAGAAGGGTAAAAATGGTATAAAACTGAAACTTGGAAAAAAGATCTAAAATATCCAGGGAAAGCTGCCCTTACTGCCATTCAATGCTCTGAACCTGACAAAGCCGCATTCTTTGGCTTTACAACCACCCCAACGACTTTGAATATGGGCTGATGGGACAAGTATCAATCTAGGAAAGGTTGATCCAATACGTGGACGAAGGACAATGAACGCAGGCAAATATAAAAGGAAAAATAAGTAACCTAAAAAGGGGGGGGGGGAAAATGGCCAGAAACCTGAGCCTCCCAGCCCACCTCCAGGAGAAAGACTCCAGGGGTGTAGGAAAACTTAAACTGGTACGAACACCGTGAAAAACCCACCCGCCTATCAACCAAGGCCTAGCCTTCCAAACCCACGCTCTACAAATGATATTGTTAGGGGCCTTTTCACGTGCGAACCCGACACTGTTACGGTCCGCCACGAAACGCGTCCTTACACTTATTTTATTGCATAATATTTATGTTTTACCAAAATATTGCAGAATGCTTTGAAACTCAATTTTATTAATTGATATTTAATATATAAAAAAATTCATTGAATTGGTTTTTGAATATTGCATGAAATTGCTCTACTAATCTTAATTTATGAGGTTAGAATCGTCAAGTTTTTTGGCATTTGTAGGAGACTACCATATTATATTATTTGTAAACTTTATTTTTTAAATTGATTAAATGATTTTGAAATTTGAAATTTGAAATTTATAAATTTAAATTCAAAGTATAAAATACTTTCATATCTTAAAATTACAAAAATTCAAGCAACCTCCCAAACACTTCCTCAACTACTCCATTTTCACAACCAAATACCGAGTCTCAAATCTCAAACTCTCATTTCATTATCTTAGTAAAAGGAAATCATTTATGAGCACTGCACATAAAGAATGTGATAAAATAAATATATATAAAAAAAAATTGGTTAAAAACAAAATGAATGTAAAAAGAATAGAGTTGGGCTGAAGCCCAAATGCTGCACACACTCTCCTATTTTGACCCCAAAAAAACTTATATGTTTCCATATTCATTCTCTGGATTTCTCTGTTTATGAATTTATACGAATGATCAAGTTTTGTAGTGATATTCTAAAAATAAATTAATTAAAAGCTAGATAGGGATTTGAGAACGGGGATAATTACTTGTTGTGTGGATAAGGATATATTCATAAGGTTTTTTTTTTTTTTTTTTTTTTCAGATTATTGAAATTAAATACAAACATAATTAAGGATCATTTGACCAAGGCGTGTTAGTTGTAAGGATATCATTTATTATTTGTGATGATGATGTATATTAGCAATTTTTTTTTCCCTAATAATTTTAGTGTCTTAAAACTCGATTGAATTAAATTTAAAAAAAAAAAAAAAAAAAAAAACCTCATGTGGATTAACGATTGAAAGACCAGTGGACATATATTAGCCTTATTAGTCTTTGTTTTTGTTTTTGTTTTTGTGGGTAATAAAGGAACTTCATTAAGAAACTAATAGTTTAGAATACAAGGCACTTAGCTTGATGCCTTTCATAATTCATATCCATATTATCTAAGAATGTATTTGTTTTGAGGTGAAATAAGATGAATGAAAAACTTTAAAGAGAAAATTGAAAGGAAAACTATTTTAGAGTATGTTTAGTTGAGTAGGGAGGAAAAAAAATAAACGGTGGGTCTCGGGTGTTGTATCCCCGGGCTTACCAAAAAGTTTTCTTTCCAAAATGGAGAGAAAACTGAAGGGAGAAAATAAGATTTCTTAATTGGCAAAAATGCCCATGTACACTAGCACATGAGCAATTTGTCCAATTCTTTTTTTTTTTTTTTTTTTTTTTTTGTACTTTCCTAGGCATGTAGCTTCTTCCTTTTTTTTCTTTTCTTTTTTAGTACTTTGATGTTGCCTTTTTTTTTTCCTAGGCTGTGGGTGTGATAGTAGTAGTAGTAGTAGTAGTAGTAGTTGTAGTTGTAGTTGTTGTTGTTGTTGTTGTTTTTTTTTTTTTTTTTTTTTAACTAGACATGATTTTTTTTTTTGATAAATTGGGTGATTGCTTTTTTTTTTCTTTTTTTCTGTTGGTTGTTTGTCACTTTTTTGTTTTAATTGACCATAATTTTTTAACAAGGATGTATAAGTAAATTTATACAAACCCACTTTTTTCATCTCTCACTTTTGACTTTTCCACTCCCAACCAAACAAAAATTAAAAAAAATTAAAATTTTTTCTATCCTCTCATTTTTCCATCCTCCCACTTTTCCACCCCTCCAACCAAAGAAACCCTAAAAGTAACAAAAGATCGATATGAGTAGGGAGATTATCAAAAACTAGTCTTACCACAGGCACTTCACACGTGTGATGAGCTTCTTTTTTTTTTTTTTTTTTTTTTTTTAGTATCAAAATTTTCCAAAAATATAAATGAGAAAGAAGCAACTAAAAATCATATATGAGCAATAAAACGATAAAATAAAATAAAAAAAGAACTAAAAGAATTACCTGGTAAGAAAGGGTCGATTACTCTTTCCTGTTATTAGTAATATAGATTACAAAATCTTGTACTTGCATTACACCCTTTCTTGCCCGAGCATCATCCATTTGAACTTTTCATAAGGCATATCACAGCATTAGGATCAAGTTCAAGTTTTTATAGCAGTGCCTAATTGTCTTCATTAGTATTCTCCTCAAAAGCTCCTTGCAATCATCAACAAGGCAAATTCTCCTAGACATTCTTGATTCTTTTGAACTTTTCATAAGGCATATAACATATATACATTAGTCAATAGCTTAATATGCATAATCTTATCTCGTTGCATTACAAAGGTATTCAAACCTAGCTATGATACCAACTACCAAGAATCTTATTACAAGAATATAAATGTCCGTGTAAACCAATTTGTTATATGATAGCTCGTAAGGGAAACCACGTACTACAGCCTACAGGTAGCGGGCTTTGTGGCACGGATTAGCTACATGCAATCTCTGGATTTTTGTCCATGATAGACCGCCTAGAGCACTCAGAAATAGCGAGAATGAATGAAAAATGACAGACGAATAAAGAAGAACGATGATCCTTACAGGCCTGCTGAAGGCACTGAAAGGATGAGAACACTAAACAAGAGGAACTTCTATTATGTTGAGAAGTGGGGGTGTAAACCGAAAAATTAAAATGATAATTTAGTCAATTCGGAGTAACTAGCCTCCTAAACATTAAAAGGAGAAAGACATTTGATGACTAATTTTATGCTTATTTCATTCATATTTTTCAACGTACATAAATACTAATAAGGAGATAACATCATCACTACAATCTCTTAAAACATAGGATCCAACTCCTATTTTAAATTTAAATACAATCCAATTATTGTCCTTTAACTCCTGTTTTTAAAATTAAAAACCACTTATTTACGAACTTTTCAATTATATCCCTATTTTATTTCTAACAGCATTTGTTTTTTAAACGTTTAAACCAACATTTAAAAATCCATATAAATGGGGCACCTTTTTAGTTACATTATTTTTAAAAATAACTCAAAAAAAAAAAAAAATAGAAACACGTTTACGTTGCACAACACATCACCGCTAAATAAAGTTTTCGTTGCACAAAAACAACTAATTATAATTGGTATTGCGCACACTATTCTCATCCAATAGAGTTTGTATTCTAGGAGTACAGGGTTTTTTGATTGGGCAAAACTTAGGTACAATACTTAGGTGTTACTCTTTAAGTTTCTCTATTAAGATTATGCTATGTGAATTTTTTCTTATGGAATGAAAGTATATTTTTTAGTTAAGTAGTCACATGATTGAATTTTAAGAAGAGAACCTAAGAAACAGCACCTAAGGTACTATACCTAAATTTTGTTCTTTTTATTTGATTAAAATGATATGTTAGAACTTGTATTTGAATATGATAATAAATTATGTCCCCTTAAAAAGTTGAGTTTTTTAAATAGGACCAACAATTTGAGACTAAGGGTTCGTTTGGATACAGCTGAAAACTGAAAACTGAAAAACAGTGTAGCAAAATAATTTTTAAATGTGTGAATAGTATCGTGAGACCCATTTTTAATGAAAAAATTGCTGAAAAGTGTATTTTGTGGGACCCATGAACAGTGCATAAAAGCACTGTTCACACAAGAAAAGTCAAAAAGTTACGGCTTGACCAAAAAAAAAAAAATTGTGAAACGTAAACACGTGTCTGGGAAGCGCAAAACGCGCTTCCCAAACGCACTCTAAGATAGTACATATATAATTGGCACTAAATTGTTAGATTAGCCTAAAATTAACTAAGTTGTAATGAAACTTGAGGTTTAAATCATAATCATAGTTGTAGTGTGATCGTTTCTCATATTGCATTAAATAATGTACTCTAAAATCTTTTGTAAATGATTTTGTACATGATATGTCATGAGTTTGTTCTCTCACTCTTCCAAAACTTCGGCAAACCGTTCTTCTCTTTTGTTGTTACCACAAGTAGAGCCATTCATATCCAACCAAACACACTTAACACAGCCATTTGCCAATTATTGTTTTCAGTTTGAACCACCTTAAGCAACATAAAAATACTTCGATCTCTACCAATTTGGATACCATTTTTACATTTTTGGAGTTTCAATCCTATATTCACTCTAGCTATGGAAAACTTCTTTCCTCTAAAGTATCATCCTATGCTTCAACTCTCATACGCATTACTCATAGCTTCAAGCATTCCATTTGCTTTCTCTGAGATCAGGAACACACGCATTATCAATGACTCCCGAGAGAAGATCACCTTTCAGACATTCGGGTTCTTACAAGGCGGTTGCGTCTCCATTTCCATTAAAGATATCTCATGGAAATCATCGAATCACAAGGCACAACTAAACACTTCTTCCATGGGATTTTACCTTTACAACTCTTCAGTTTTTGACCAACTCTATAACATGCCCTCCCCCATCAATTTCACCGTAAGTTTCTACCTTTTGTCGCGCCAGTATGCTAAGCTTTTATTCACTTTTGAAAAGCTCACCACCAACTCGACCTATAATTTTTCCACTCCCATTGATAAACCTGAAGAATACACCTTGTCTTTTGCTAACTGCCAGCAAGAATTTGAAGTGTCAATGGATGTCCACACAGAGATGTACAATATACGAAATGGTCAAAAGGATTTCCTTTCTGCAGGCACAACCAATTTGCCAATGCTCTATTTTATCTTCTTTTTCATATATACAAGTTTTTTCATTATATGGGTCTTCACATGCATCAAACAAAGACTAATTTTTGACAAAATCCATATAGTTATGGGTGCATTGCTTCTCTTCAAGGGGTTCAAAATGATATGTGCTTTTGAGCAATATTTATACGTGAGAAAAACTGGTACTCCACATGGTTGGGATGTAGCATTTTACGTATTTGGGTTCTTCAAGGGTATAATGCTTTTCACAGTCATTGTACTCATAGGCACTGGGTGGTCTTTCTTGAAACCTTACCTACAAAAGCGAGAGAAGATTGTTTTGATGATTGTAATTCCATTACAGGTTGTGGAGAATATAGCTTATGTTGTTTTGGAGGAAACAGGTCCAGCAATACAAATGAAGGATTGGTTAAAATGGAAACAGATTTTCTTCTTGGTTGATATCATTTGTTGCTGTGCAATATTTTTCCCAATAGCTTGGTCAATTAAAAGCTTACGAGAAGCATCCAAAGCAGATGGCAAGGCAGCTAGGAATGTTGAAAAACTAATAATGTTCAAGACATTGTACACGGTTTTGGTAGGGTACTTGTATTTTACAAGGGTTTTTGCTGTGATGATTGGTACTGTATGTCCTTATGAATATAAATGGGTTCAGGATGCCATAACAGAAGCTGCAAGCTTGGCTTTCTATGTGTTTATTTTCTCTAACTTTAAGCCGATGGAAAGGAATCCATACTTGGAGATTGATGAAGAGGAAGAGAATGCAGCAGGCAAGTTGCTCGAAGAAGATGACACATTTGAACTCTAGGCTTTGAGCTGTTACGTTCACTACTATATTGTCTTGTCTCTCCCAGTTATATAGTGGAATGAGCTTCGACATTCAAGCTTCTTGAGAAACAAGGAGAGGAGATAATCATATTATTCATATCCCATATTTTAAGTACAATCTACTCATGTTCAAGGCTCCTTTCATAAGCACGGTGTTGTCCTCTAAAACTAAAACTATTGTACTTCTTTAATATATATTCTAAAGGCTTATTTGTGTTGTTCTTTCATCCCAAAATTTAAAATAAAAAATAAAAAAAAAAACAAGTATTTTTAACCAATGCCTTAAAAGGCACATGTTAAGAGTACTAAATACTTAATGATGAACATTAATTCACATCTTAAATTGCTTGTCAATACTTCATGGGTCCAGCTAACAAGTTCCTAAAGACAAAGATTAAGGTTGAGTTATTTATCATAATTAATCAATTTTTTGAGTTTAGTTGCACGTTAAAGAAATACTATTTGTTTATTTACTTTGTTACTTTTCAATGCAGTTTGATCCATTAAATTCCTCATTAACGGATGTGTGAATGCACTCATTACCAAAATTTAATAAAAAATAAAAAGAATAAGAGTTTTTACTAATAAGTTAATGAAAACAATTCAATAAATAAATAAGTTGATAAGAAGCAAAAAGTCACGTGTTAAAAAAATAGTTAATAAAATAATAGCAAAAATTACTAAAAGTAATACATGTGACAATTGGGTAAGATATCCACTTAACAAAATCACAACTTACATAACTTAACTTTTTTTTATATATAGTTAATAATATAATATATGATTTTACGTTTAAGCGGATTATGTAGGGTGCCACTTGAGCAAGATAACCCAAATCAATTTGAGCCCAATTTGAATATTAAACAAGTTAGAGTTGGATTTTTTTAGGCCATGGGTGGACTTGGGTTGAAAATCAGGATTAAAAAAACTCAACCAAAATTAAATTTGATTAAATTAGGGTCGACGGTAGTCTATATACTTTCTGTATCATAACAATATAGTTGAAAATGCAATAAATTTTCTATTTTTAAAATAAATAAACAAATAAAATCCTAGAATTTTTAAACTATTGGGCCTACATTCCACTAGCCCATTTGTCGACATCAACCATCCTTATTAGGCCAATTGTTTTCTTGGGCCCATCATGATGATGAACAAATCTATGATTTATCTAAAAATTGCAGCTACTTACCAGTAATTGGTATAAACGGCATTGCTTAAGCAAATATCTCCTTTTTTTTTTTTTCTTTTTTTTAAGGATTAATCTTTCAATTCATGGCCATACTTTATCCCAGAAAAAAAAAAAATCACGGCCAAACTTCCACTCCAAGCAATATAGAATTGTATTTTGTTAGCCTTTTGTTTTTAATAGAAATTTTTATATATTGGACCCTCTAACTTTGATTAAAATTCAATTAATTTCTCTTACTTTACTTTCATTCAATTCAATCCTCTAATTTTTGCATTAGTAATAGTCAAAATTACACCATTAACTTTCAACTTTGTTTAATACAAACTTCATTGTTTTGGGGTCCTTAATGGATTAATTTTGACAAATATTAATAGAATGGATGAATTGTATATTAACTAAAAAGTTAGTTAGTATTTGTAATTGAACAAAACTTAGGTACAGTACCTTAGGTGTTGTTCGTTAAGTTCTCCTCTTAAGATTCAGTCATAAAGCTAGTTAACTAAAAATTAATAATTTTAAAAAAAATTCTAATATTAGTGGAACCAATCCTTTTCTGAATTCCTTAATTTGGAGGAACTAAAACTGAGGGGATTTGGAAGGGAAAGAGGGTTTAGAGGGGTATCTTACCCTTCCAAATCCCCCCAAACTATTTCCTCCCTTAACTTTTTTATTTTTCAAATTAAACACAATGTTAAGATGTCTATTAGGTTTAGAATCTTCCCAAGTAAGCTCAAAAGTACATGACATTTTAATTTACTAGTACAAACAAATTTTATCAATCCATCACATCTGGAATCTTTGATTGATTTTTCAGACTATTTGTCCTTTTCTTTGGGATTAGGTGAAGATGCAAGGATTGAATCCAAGATTTTGACCATCAAATGGAAAAATAATCTTATGCGATAGTTTTATGCATTATCCTCTTATAAAATGTGGACACCACATACCATCTCTATCACATGAGATGGGAGTGTCATTGATCTAAAATGTATAACAACTATTTGTCAATTAATTGTTAATGAATAAAGGGTTTAGGATCTTTTTGGGTAAGCTAAAAACTAAAAAGTACATCATATTACATTTCAAGTACAAATTGATTATAAATAATAAAAAATTCATTTGTGTGGTCTTTGTTCCATTTTTTAGACTAGTTGTTCCTTTTTAGACTAGATTTTGACCATCAAATAGGAATATAATCTCATGCAATAGCTAATATGCAACCCTTCTCTCAGAACTTTTTGATCACATGAAATGAGAGTGTCAATTAACCTAAAACTCCTTAACAACTATTTGTCAAGTTCACCACATGTTATCAAGGATCCAATTGTCACTTAATAGTCCTCAATTTTCAAAGTATTTTATGATATATCCTAAGAAATAGTAATGAAAATACTCCAAGAATATATGTGCATGATCCTAATAATTTAATCACTTTCCTCTTAGCTTATATAGGATAAGTATTAGTTGATTATTGTATTAAAAACAAATTGTCTTAAATTTAAACCTTGTCTCTCTGCTTTTTAGTGGTGAGCCAAGATTTTTCTTGGGGCGATGAAATGAATTATGTATTGATGCATGTATAAAGTTAAACTCAAAACATATATATAAACAAATACACACATGAGAGAGAATATAAATCTTAATTTTTTTTATCCTAAACTAAGTTATAACTTACAAATGAATTACCATATATATCCCTGCAAGATTGAAGAGAAGCTATCATTTGCCTAAAGTATAGACATGTCAAAAAAAATCCACAACAAATTTTTAGAGAAAGAAGGGGAAGGATCTTAGGGATTAAAGCAAGGGGGTCCTCCTTACTATGCTGATTCCATTTGGCCATCTTAAATAATGAATTAGAGATCAGTGCCCCAGGCACATGCAACTCGTATATTGGGGGAGGGAGGTTGTTTAACAACCAACCTAACATCAAACAAGCATAATATTTGCTCACTTTATTCTAAGCGATCCAAATCATCCTACAATTAACGTTCAATGCTTTGACTTAAGGTTGAATTTGTGGAAATTTACATCGATAGACACATTGCAAACTCATTTTAAATAATTTTTTTATTTAAAAAAAAAATCTACGATGAGGATCTAGAGCTTTTACGACTCACAAGATTGACCCGTTTCTTAAGAGACTTTAAATGTTGATTATTAAAATAATGTAAAAATTGTGGTTTATAAAATGTCGCAAAAACACCAGTGGCAGAACTGGTGTTTTTTGAAAAAAGTCAAAATATATGGATTTGTAATGAGTTGTCCCTATTTTTTAGAAGAAAAAAAAACTCAAGTTGATATTCTTTTGGCCCCCTTTCCCCAATTAGTAATTAGTGATAAATTTAAATATCAATAATTTAAATTAACTGTGTATTCATCAACTTGTGATAAACATATCAAAACTTTGCTCCTACCTCAGGGAAAAATGATCTCAGGATAAAATTTCAAAACTTTGCTCCTACCTCGTTAAAAAAAATAAAATAAAATAATTCCTCTTCCTTACTTTGGCTATGATGGCAGTGTTTCTCAAAAAATTACGATATTTGGTATTGTTGTTTAAACAACAGTTTTCAACGTTTAAATAATAATAACACTTCTAACACGTATTTCTATAACACTCAAGCACGTATTTCTACAACTCACCTTGAGCCCACATGTGAGTTTTTGACCATTTTCTCAGTTTTAGTCCTCTTTCTTCCATGCCATAATTTCTCAATTTGTCTCCTTCATCTTTCCTTGTCTCTGACTTTGAAATATTTGTTTATGTACTTTGTTACTTTTCAATGTAGTTTGATCCATTAAATTCCTCATTAACGGATGTGTGAATGCACTCATTACCAAAATTTAATAAAAATAAAAAGAAGAAAAGTTTTTACTAACAAGTTAATGAAAACAATTCAATAAATAAATAAGTTGATAAGAAGCAAAAAGTCACGTGTTAAAAAAAATAGTTAATAAAATAATAGTAAAAATATTACTAAAAGTAATACATGTGACAATTGGGAAAGATATCCACTTAACACAATCACAACTTTCATAACTTATTTATATATATATATATATATATATATAGTTAATGATATAATATATGATTTTACGTTTAAGTGGAATATGTAGGGTGCCACTTGAACAAGATAACCCAAATCAATTTGAGCCCAATTTGAAAATTAGACAAGTTAGAGTTGGATTTTTTTAGGCCATGGGTGGACTTGGGTTGAAAATCAAGATTAAAAAACCTCAACCCAAATTAAATTGATTAAATTAGGGTTGACTGTAGTCTATTTAATTTCTGTATCATAACAATATAGTTGAAAATGCAATAAATTTTCTATTTTTAAAATAAATAAACAAATAAAATCCTAGAATTTTTAAACTATTGGGCCTACATTCCACTAGCCCATTTGTCAACACCAACCATCCTTATCGGGTCAATTGTTTTCTTGGACCCATCATGATGATGAACAGAACTATGATCTATCTAAAAATTGCAGCTACTTACCAGTAATTGGTATAAACGGCATTGCTTAAGTAAATATCTCTTTTATTTATTATTTTTTTTTAAGGATTAATCTTTCAATTCACAGCCATACATTATCCCACAGCCAAACTTCCACTCCAAGCATTATAGAATTTGTATTTTGTTAGCCTTTTGTTTTTAATAGAAATTTTTATACATTGTACCCTCTAACTTTGATTAAAATTCAATTGATTTCTCTTACTTTACTGTCATTTAATTCAGTCATCTAATTTTTAATTTTGTTCAATTTAGTCACGCATTAGTAATAGTCAAAATTACACCATTAACTTTCAACTTTGTTTAACACAAACTTCATTGTTTTGGGGTCCTTAATGGATTAATTTTGACAAATATTACCAAAATGGATGAATTGTATATTAACTAAAAAGTTAGTTAGTATTTGTAATTGGACAAAACTTAGGTACAATATCTTAGATGCTGTTCTTTAGGTTCTCTTCTTAAGATTCAGCCATATGATTAGTTAACTAAAAAATGCACTTCCATCTCATGAGAAAAAATTCATGTGGCAGAATTTTAAAATCGAAACTTAAGAAACAGCACCTAAGTCTTACACTTTGTAATTTACCTTAAAAATTATCAAGTCTAAACTTCTTTCCCAAGCAAATTTTAGATTATTTCAACCATCTAAAATATACAAAATCCAATCCACCTGTCAACAAACTATTGACCTATCCCATGAAAAGTCAAAAGTTCTTAACTTTGACTCTGACCATAAATGCTTATACCATATAATTCACAGACACGTTCACAACTCAGCAGCTATACACATAAGTACCGTATCACAGCTATCACAACTCATTTCCTTTTGTCAAATAAAAACATAAAAACTTAGGCTGTTTAGTGCACGTATTTAAACACATGTTTTTAATTTTTAAACAATATTATATGTATTTTTACACACTTTTTTATCTACATGTATTTCTAAGAAAACTAAAAACTATTGTTTAAACATACTTACCAAACATACCCTTAGTGGACTTGTCACAGCCAAAAGCTCTATTTATTTTTCAACTTCACTTGATTGCACGCCTTGTGTTCGGTAAAAGGTATGTTTGGTTCTGTGACTTTTCTCAATGAATTTTGTGGATGAAATTTCGGTTTTTGTTAAAAGTTCTAACTTTTAAAGGCATTAGCTAATAAATATGCAATTGGGTATTTTCAGTTTTCACTTTTAGAAGTTAGAGAGAATGTTATTGAACCATTGATTAATTGTTTTGGGACTTCATTCAGAGCTAATAAACATGCATTTGTGAGTTGAAATTTGGCTTGGACATCCTACAGATTGTATAATTTTCACAATGATTATGTGATCAAAATTGAAACCTGATCAGTTTTATTATAGCACTGTTTGTATGGAAATTATGTTTCTGTTTTGGGTTTGCTTTCCTAAGTTTCTTTATGAGATGTGAGAGGAATAGCATGTGGGATTTGTTTGAATATAAGTAAAGAAAGAAAATTTAGCTATTTTATTTGAAATAAGAGGAATTGGGGTTTGGTGGTATGGTGTTGGTGGATATGAAAAGGGTGGTGAGTGGTGATATATGGGTAGACAATGTTGTTGGTGGTGGTGGAATTAATGGAGATAATGGCAGTCTACAAGTGTTTGTGGTGATGGTGAGATTGACAGCATGGTACCAATTGACTCACATAAAGTTCTTGTTTGGCAATTCAAAAGTGGGAGAATGTTTATGACAATCTCTATCAGCATGCTAGATAGTTAAATTCTTATACGCCTATTTTAGAAGATGGGTTTAAATGGGTAAATGGATACTTGTATACCGGATATTTTTATGACGTTATCCAAACCCCGCTGAAATAGGCTCATTTGCCACCTATTTCAATAGTCATGGCTGAAGGTAATCATTGGGGTGGGGATGGTTCTATTTGTTGTGTTGGGTGGTGGTGATGTTGTTTTGTGGTGGTTGTTTTTTTGTTGGGGTGGTATTATTGTTTCATTGGATTCCCAATGGTGACGGTGGTAGTGAAGTTTGGTTACACCTTGATAGATTGTGGTGGAAACTATTGATTGGTGGTATTAGTGCCATTAGTTGTGGGTGTGTTGGTGTTAAGAATATTAATGGGTGTGATGTTTGTGGTTTGAGGAAAACAGTCTAAAATATGAACTCAATTTCTTTGCTTCAATTTTGCCCCTACTTCAATTAAAGCTAGCTCCTACTCCTACTCCTCCTCCTTCTCCTCCAATGTTGTTGGTCCTTCGTTTGTAGTGGTAATTGTATAGTGAGAAAGCTCATCCCTGCCTTTAGACTAGAAAGCCCTCTTTTACATCCCCTAGACAAATTAATAGGAAAAAACATAATTAGTCGTTATTTTTCATTAAGATATCAAACATTTTTTGTCGGCTTTCTTGTTTTATATAAATTAAACCCGGAAACATGAAAATCATCAATATCAATGCCATTTAAGTAGTCTTTGTAATAATAGCAATGAAAGTAAGATATCCTGCTTTTGTAATTTCCAACAATGTGAAAATTTCTCACTATGATACCAAATGATTTTTAAAGGGCTATCTTGCTTTTCAAATGTCTCTGTATTTCATAATTACCTTGACTTAGCTTGTTTTGTAGTGTTTTGAGAGCTGATTAGATGCCGTGTATCTAAACTCAGCTTGACATCTAAACCATCATATTACTGTATCAACAGTCAACGCCCCCCCAAACCCCAAAAAAAAAAAAAAATGTAGCCTAAATTGTAAATTTAGTTGAGAATGGTAAAAGCCCGTCATTTATGGTATAGAAAGTTGTAGCTGAGGATTTGATACATGGCTTCATGTGGTTCATGATTCATGAGATGATACATGGCTTCATGTGGTTCATGACTCATGAGATAGCTTGAGTTGCCTTGAGAAATACCACATTTTCAATCCAAGATTACCTCTAAAGATCCTATATGTTGCAGTCTTTTTAGTTTATACTTTTTGGGGTCGGTGTATATATCAATCCCCCAAAAAAAAACCCTGGCCATATGGAACTTGCTTTTTTATTTTTGGGTAACTGGGGTATGTATTGTCTGTAATGTATATATAAAAAATAAAAAAAAATAAAAAAATCCTTAATTGGATATTAGTTGTTACAATTTTACCTCATTTTGCAAAAAGCTGTACTTATTGTTGTAGCTGTAGTGGAGCTGCTCAGTGGTGCAATCGGTGAATCAGGGTTGCTAGTTCTTCCTTGTGTTATGGCACATATTAACCAGGTTTTCCTTATCTGACCCTTTTTCTTATCACAAAATTTTGTTTTTCTTATTTGTTTATGTTTCTTTTTCATTAGTTTAAGAGCAAGTCTTTGCAGAACACTTTCTGCTTACACTAAATTATTGGTGCAGGTCATCATTGATTCATTACTAGTTAACTTTTGGCTTCAGAAGGGTCGGTCATACAGCAAAAAATTTGAAGCATGACCATTCTTAGTTGAGGAGCATCTTCAGTATCTACTATAAATTTGTTGTGCCTACCAGCATTCCACCTCATATTACTTGTTTTAAAGAATGTAAAATGCTGCACAAGTAATATATAACTGTGCTAGTTTCTCCCGGCTATGGCCTTTGATTTTGTTGGCAATAAATATGTTAGGATTGCTTGAAGTATCTTATAAATTTTTAAGAAACTAATCCTTAATTGCTTCAGTGACTCCAAATCAGTCATCACAAAGTACCTAATTTATTTTTGAGCTTTCTTCGAAGACAATGTGTAAAGGTTACTAACCATAGAAAAGTGGTCCATATATAAGGTGGTCCATACAAAAGTCTTATCCCATATATAAGTTACGAACCCTCAACTTGTTACTTTTGATGGATGACACTTGCTATCGCACCAAAACACAACCTCTTATGCTTGTATGTACCAAATCTTGTTCATTTTTTGAATGCAAGTGATTAATATTATAATTGTATTATGTACTTTTGTTGTGTTGCTGTATAATTATAGAGATAGAGAAATTGGTTATATTGTGTTGAATCTGCTTTAAAAAAAAAATGCTCATTGCAATGAATTGGATTGGTTTTCTTTTTCTTTTCTTTGTCTTTTTTTGGGAGATGGAACAAGGCATTGTTCACTAGGATAAGCAATAATATGTTTGTTCGCAATAACTACGCCAAAAAACATAAACTTGTTTGTTCCACAATTCCACAAAAGACACTAGTTAAATTACTGTGGAAAAACTGCTCCTCATAATTCCTATCTAATCCACAGTACAGTACTGTAACTTGATAAATTCCTAGGAAAGTTTAGGGATAAGTCCTTATATAAAAGGCACAACCAAAGCGCATAAAAGCTAATAATTCCTTCTCAAAGACAAACTAATAATTATGGTCATCATACCATCTAGTAATAACAAGAAGAAAAAACCATTTATGCTAGTAGTCGGGCCACCAGATTCACTTGTTATAAAAAACAAAATTTCATTGTAATTTTTGTCCACAACCAAATGAACAAAACCCAAAACAAAAGGGCTTTATAGCCTTGCTAAATTAGCGTCATAATATAAATATGTGATTTTAGTGTTTCAAGAAAGCCAAAATAGTTGCATCTTGATTATGATCCCAATCAAAATAGATATGAGTCACATTCTTTATATCTAAAACTTCATGAACAATTTCTCCCAAAAAAAAAAAAAAAAAAATCATGAACAAAATCAGCTTTGCTGTAGGTTGAGTAGACTTGCCTTCTATATCATCCTATAGTGTTGAAAAACAAATTTCAATCAGTACAATAACCATAAAATTTTTATTTATTTATTTTGGTTACAATCATTTGAGCTTACTAGTCAGGCTTCTAACACAGCAGTAAAGAACATACTTTTTTTTATCACATGAGACATTGATAAAAATTCATTACTATAGAAAAAAGAACACAAGTTGTCAACAATTCATTACCATACAAAGAAGAACACAAGTTCTACAACTCAATTTAATTTAGTACTACTACAAACAACTCCAAACTATTTTTCTCTTTCACTTTAATTTAATTTACTCTTTTAGTTCTACAACTAAACATTTTATTAAAAGAAAAATAAAATCACCAAATTTTGGAAGATGATTTTGAACCAAGAACCCAGAATATTTTGGGCATGCACTAACAAACACATATATATACTTAGATTAGGTTAAAGTAGAATTTTCATCTTGTATAAATAAAGACAGCAAAAAAATTCCTCTTTCATATATCAAGAGCCATAAATTGTATGTATAAAATGAATTACACATGCCAAACATACTATCCTACCAGAATAATACATTGATGCATAGTGCATGGTCAATTGGGCATGCATTAACAAACACATATATACACTTAGATTAGATTAGAGTAGAATTTCCATCTTATATAAATAAAGATAGCAAAAAAATTCCTCTTTTATCTATCAAGAGCCATAGATTGTATGTATAAAATGAACTACACATGCTAAACATATTATCCTACCAAAATAATACATTGTTGCATAGTGCATGGTCAATCCAAAATTAGGAAAATAACATGCACTTAAGAAAAATTAAGACAGAAGAAAAAATTGTCATAAGGAATTTTAGAATAGCTCATGACCAAGCAATAGAATTTCCAGTTCCAGTTTACGTCAAAGAAAAAATATAACTCCAAAAATTGCTCAAGAGGTAACAACAACAATAAAAACAACAAGCAACGTAATAACAAAAATCAGAGTAAAGGGGAAAAATACAACAAGAAGATTAATACACTCACCCACTGCAATTTTTTAATACTAATACATGAAAAACCCATCCAACCACCATTCATTGATTTCAAATCCAAACAAAAACTAAAACTGGAAATCATATTTACACCAAGGACACACACAGGCTCACCATCAAACAGAAATTCAGCCATACCCAAAGCACAGTAATGAGCTATTATGGTTTTTATTTTTATTTTTTATTTTTGAAAAACATATTTATGGTTTTCAGTTGAGTTGTTAAAGTAATGCAAATTATTAAAAAAACATGTAAATTAAATCTAGAAAGACTACTAGTTTAAAGAACCAATTTCACAAAAGAAGACAGAAGTTATAAATAACAAACCTCACCGAGTTCCAATCAAAAAAAAAAAAACAAACCTCACCGAGCTGCTCCACTACAGCTACAACGATAAGTGGAGCTTTCTCGAAAATGAGGTAAAATGGTAACAACTAATGTCCAATTCATGGCCAACCATTATTCAATTTCAATCCACTCCCTCTCTCACTGTCACAACCACTACCACTACCACTACCACCACCGGAACCGCCACTGCCGCCACTTCTTATTACTCTTTCCCACATTCTCTTCTCTCTTCCTCTCCGCCCCATAGCCCAACCTTCCTCTTTCCCAAAACTCCACCACCACCACCACCATTCTCTTCACTCAAGCTTCGCAAAACTCACCGCCACCAACCCCACTTCTCCACTTCCCCAACCCAATGTCTTTCTTCAACGCCAACCTTTTTGCCCTCCGAGTCTTCCCATGGCTCTTCTTCTTCACCACAAAACTCTCTCATTGATACCTTATTTGATTTGCTTCGCCTCTCAGCTCGCTACAGCGATGCCCAGCTCGTGAACGCTGTCCACGCATGCGTTCTCAAGCTCCAAGAGCACACCCATCTCAGCAATGCTCTCATTTCGTCATATCTCAAGTTAGGTCTTCTCTCTCAAGCTTACAATGTTTTCCTTGGCCTTTCGTGCCCCAATATCGTGTCTTATACGGAGTTGATATCTGGGTTTTCGAAGTCGAATCGAGAACACGAGGCGGTGGAGCTTTTCTTTCGAATGAGGGATTCAGGTATCGAGCCTAACGAGTATACCTTTGTTGCAATTTTGACTGCCTGCATTCGGGTTTTGGATTTACAACTGGGTTTACAAGTTCATGCTATGATAATTAAACTTGGGGTTTTGGAAGATTCTGTTTTTGTTTCGAATGCGCTTATGGGGTTGTATAGTAAATGTGGGTGTTTCTTAATTGTGCTCAAGTTGTTCGATGAAATGCTGCACAGAGACATTGCGTCGTGGAATACTGTTATATCGTGTATGGTAAGTGAGTTTATGTATGATAAGGCATTCGAATTGTTTCGTGATATGCAGAGAGATCATGGGCTTGGAGTTGACCATTTTACAGTTTCTACCCTTTTGACTGCCTGTACTGGCAGTGCTTCTATCCTGAAAGGCCAAGAAGTGCATGCCCATGCAATCAAGGTAGGGCTGGAGGCAAATCTGAGTGTCAACAATGTGCTTATTGGGTTCTACGCAAACTGTGGTGGGGGTGCGAAAGATGTGACAGCTTTGTTTGAGAGGATGCCCATAAGAGATATGATCACTTGGACGGAAGTGATTACAGCATATATGGACTTTGGTTTGGTGGAGTTGGCTGTTGAGGTATTTGATAAGATGCCAGAAAGGAATTCTTTTTCTTATAATGCTCTTTTGACAGGATTATGTCGAAATGGCCAAGGGTCAAGGACACTGGAATTATTTATAAAAATGGTGGAGGAAGGTGTAGACTTAACAGAATTCACTTTGACAAGTGTTCTTAGTGCTTGTGGATTGCTCATGGATCGCGAAATTAGTGAGCAGATTCATGGGTTCATTCTCAAGATTGGTTTTGGATCAAATGCTTGTATTGAAGCAGCACTACTCGATATGTGTACAAAGTGTGGAAAGATGGCAGATGCTGAAAAGATATTTAGACGGTGGTCATTTGAGCAGGATACCTCTGTGATATGGACATCAATGATATGCAGTTATGCTTGAAATGGGCTGCCAGATGAGGCAATTTCTCTATTCAACATTAATCAATCTGAAGGAACAATGGTTGTGGATGAAGTTGCATCAACTTCAATACTTGGACTCTGTGGAAATATAGGATATCATAACATGGGAAAGCAAATACATTGCCATGCTCTCAAATCTGGTTTTTTATCTGATTTAATGGTTGGAAATGCCTTGCTTACCATGTATTCTAAGTGTTGGAACATGGATGATGCAATTAAGATATTCAATAATATGCCTACACACAACACAGTTTCATGGAATGGTTTGCTTGCTGGCCATCTTTTCCACAGACAAGGTGATGAGGCCTTGGCCCTCTGGTCAAAAATGAAGAAGATAGACACAAAACCAGACAAAGTTACCTTTGTTTTGATCATTTCATCTTACAGGTACACTAACTCCAATTTAGTTGATGATTGCCATAGCTTGTTTTCATCATTGAAAAGCGTTTATGACATTGAGCCCTCTTCAGACCATTATGCATCCTTGGTTGGAGTTTTGGGTTACTGGGGTCTACTGGAAGAAGCAGAGGAGATGATCACTACAATGCCTTTTGAGCCTCACGCCTCTGTTTGGCGAGCCTTGCTCGATAGTTGTAGAATCCATTTAAATACAACTGTTGGAAAACGGGTTGCAAAGCGCATTCTTGCTCTTGAGCCAAAAGATCCATCCACCTACATACTTGTATCAAATTTGTATTCTGCATCTGGGAGATGGCATTGCTCCGAAATGGTTAGGGAGAATATGAGAGATATGGGCTTCCGGAAACACCCAGGTCGAAGTTGGATAATTTTTCAGAACAAGATACATTTTTTCTACGCAAGAGATAAATCCCATCCCCAAACAAAAGACATCTATGGTGGATTAGAAATTCTGATCTTAGAATGTCTAAAAGCTGGGTATGTGCCAGACACAAGCTTTGTTCTTCATGATGTGGAGGAGCATCAAAAGAAGGATTTCTTGTTCAATCACAGTGCAAAACTAGCAGCAACTTACGGGCTTCTGATGAGCAGGTCAGGAAAACCTATTCAGATTGTGAAGAATATCCTTCTTTGTGGGGACTGCCACACATTCTTGAAGCATGTTTCTGTTGTTACCAAGAAAGAAATATTTCTAAGAGATTCTTCAGGATTTCATTGCTTTTCCAATGGCCAGTGCTCATGCAAAGATTACTGGTGATCCCCCTCATCTTGTATCTTTCAACCTTTTAACTTCCATTCTTATTGTTGAGAAATACCAAGCCATTGTCAAAAAATTGTATGTATATGTGTAATTTTCCATAGAAGAAATTCTGTAGAAATATTTGAGTAAATAGATCTTCAATAAGTCTTAGGTTCAATACCTATAGGGTGCTTGTGTAACTCTCCAGTACGAAAAAAAAAATGTGACAAACAATTCATCTCTCTTCCCCTCCCCACCCCCACCCACCCTTCCCTCAAATTGTTTTAGGCAAGTTTATGGGTTAGGGGCTTCAAAAATTCATAACAAATCTATTTTCTTGGTTCTTCCCTTTTTGATTGATTTTGTGTGTGGTTAGACTTGTTTCTTATTACACGACTAATTCATCATGGACACTTTTTTTTTTTTTTATATTTTATTCAGGTAAAGATTATTGGGGTGGAGCCTTCTGATGCAAATGCAATGGCACTGTTCTTGTTCATTGCTATATGGTACGTTTGATAAAGAGGTCGGTTTGTCATAAGTGATTCTTGCTTGTTATTTAGTAAATTTCATAAAGAGAATTCGACCATGTCACATAGCAAACATGCAATGTTGTCTACTTTGACCATTTCAAACGCATGCTATTTACTGAAAATTTTCCTAAAAAGTTACCATTCAGCAAAATTTTCCCTGAACCTGTAATTCTAATTCCAGTGTTTATGTTATGGAATTGTAATACTAGTGTTCTCCTCCATGGAATCAAGCTCTGGCGATGACTTCGTTATCCTCACTTGCACAAACCCCAATCCAATCGAAGCAGAAGCAGACGCAGAGTCAGAGTCCAACCACAAAAAAGATATTCTCATTTCAACCACAGATATCCTAAGCTGGGACTTGCACACGATCCTCTGTTCCCAAACACTCCAAATTCACACTAATCGGAATAGGCCAGTCTCTTCTCTTCTCTTCTCTTCTCTTCTCTTCTCTTTTGTTTGGTTCTCGGGAAAGTGAGAGGAAAAAAAAAAAAAAAAAAGGAAATAGTCTATTTTCCTTTTCAAGAATTAAATTATAGTTGCTGATTACAGTGTGTTTGATTCCTTCTATGTGTAATCACAGGCTCATTGAACAATCTTCGTATTTCCAAGGCCTCCTCTGCGGGAGCTTTCGGTAATAGTTTTGAATTTTTTTTTTACCGGTTATTACTATTAATAAGCTTGGTAATTTGGTTTAGTCTGATTATTTATTCTATTAATGTATTACTGGCTAAGCCTTTGTTTGGTTGCTGAGAAAACTGAGTATAGAATGGAAAACACAGTTTTCAAACAACTCGTTGTAGTTAATCCTGTTGAGTGCAGAGCTTGGTTCATCATCGTGAACATGAAAGTAATATTTAAGATTTTTTGTGTTCACAATGGTGAACATAAAATAATCTAGGAAGCACAGATACGGGAACATCATAGCAACACAACATTTTTTTTTGAAAAAATAGGACAGGCAGAACATACCAATTAAATAATTATTAAATATATTTAAATTTATATATATATATTTTCTATATAGTGTTAAGCATTTATTTTTCATATAATGTTAAATATATATCAATTTAAAAGTAATAATGGATAATAAAATGAATTCATGACTATTAAAGGATGATTAGAAATTAGAATACAAACCAAGAATAAGAGTATTTATTAATTTTCAAATGCTTTTTACTATTAGAGCATGAATGCTCTATTTGTTTTGTGAAAGGGTATTCAATTCCTCTTGTTTCTGTGTCTAAAAGGATATGGCTTGGACACGCATGCGTTTCCTACATGTGTCCAGTGTCTGACACGGTTATGGAACCCCAAATGAAGTGTCCATGCTTCATAAGAATAATCTTCCCTTTGAATAAAATTTAATACTTGTCAAAAAAAAAAAAATCAAGAAATTATGATTTCCTCTATTTATATGTTTTTTTTTTGGACAACTGAATGCAGCATAAGATGCAATAATAGATGTGTCACAGTAATGGAAAGGGAGATTGGTTCTGTTTTTTGGTTTTACTGGGCTTGGTTGAGATAAATGTTATTTGTTGTCCTTTTGTGATCCTTTAATCTCGAAACTCTTGAACTGAATGTATTTATTCTTTCTCATCACGTAAATCTTCTCCAGTGAATCACGCCTGGATTGCATATCAATTCAGTGGAGCCTGGAAACATTTGTGGATGTTCTGAAGTGCATATATGGCTGCCCATTGCATATTATGCCGAATAATTTCATTCCTCTTTTTGAGGTAATCATTTACATGGTTTTTATATTTCTACTATTTCACCCTTACGGGTACTACTATTGTTGCCAGTACCCTAATGATGATCTGCAATATGGATCGGGCAATATGTAATATATAGGATTAATATGGAAAGTAAACGTTTTTTGCGTTGGTTCTTTATTAAATTTGATTCTTAAAAGAAGGAAAAACATGATTTTGCTTTTAAAGATATTGTTCAATGTATCTTCCATTATATAGGATTACTCCTTCACTCTCTAACTTTTAGTTGAGCAACACATATAAGCCTGTCTATATTGTACCACTTTCCAATGATAAGCAGCATGTCACCTTCATGTTTCTAATGTTCAAACCATAGTGATCCTGTTCAAAATAACATTTCACTTAGCCAATTCTCATCCTTGAAAATCTGCTCTGATTGCGTAACCAATACTAATTGGTAGCATTAACATTTACATGTAGCACGCCTCATTTCTCATTTCTCATTGATTGGAGATTAGTTATTGTAACCCTAACTGAAAATGCTCAAAGTGATGTATGGGATCATTTTCCTTTGCCATTTATTGGCTAAAAACTACAAGCTGTGTTCTTAAAGTTTGAAACCAAGACAGCTATGTGTGACTTTCTCAAATCAAATTTAATTAAATATTCCTCTTTTAAAACTCGTGCTAATCTTCCGGGGTGCGCTTTATTTTGGGGTGGAGATGCTTCTTTTGAAGTGTAAAACTTGGTTTTCTGAGGTATCTTCTTCTGAGGGGTCTGCGTCACTGCAATTACAATTGGATGATTTGATTCATATTTGGAAATTTGGTTTAGAGTGTGGTGAGGATCTCTCTGGTTTTTATACTGTTAAAAATGATAAAACATGTAAAATCATGCCTCTCATTGTTTAATTTTTGAAGTTAACATCATGGTTTTCACTCTAATAGATGGATTTGGAATTCATTGCAGCAAATGATTTTCTTCTGGAATTATGTGTGAGCTTTCTTGCAAGGAACTTTGTAAGTGTAAACCATTCTCTAGCTTTAACCTTTAAGCATCCACCATATATACTCAAATTGTTTCTTTGTTAGAAATTTCTGCATGATTAGATGGTTTGTTCAGTAATTATTCATGGTAGAGTATATTATACGCTCAAATCGTACTTGACTTTCTATGTTTCTTTTTGGTCTAATGCTCATGTTGTATAGCATTTCATTTACTTCTTGTATTTGATTAGGTTATGTTTGTGTTTGATATTTTTTTGTAAATCTTTTAAGCACTCACTGAGTAACAGACATTCTGAAACCCACTGTCCTCCATCTAGCTAGTGCTTTCTGGTATTTGTATAATGCCTTTCAGCAAGCAATATCTTGTGTGGATTTTCATGCTACGATATTGATGATCTTGTTTGTTTGATTTAATTCTCCTTTTTTCTTAACTTTAATTTACACAGAATATAAATATGAAAGTGTAGGTGAAAGAGTAAGTTGACTCAGTTCTTACTTACTGGGTTATTTCTGGCTGATTGTGCAGCATGCTGCATAATTGAAGCTATACACCCACAGTGGAAACTGATTAACCTAAATATAACACAATGTCCAGCTGTCCTGTGTTTAGTTCTGATCATTCATGCAAAGCCCAAAAAAGGAGGGTTTCATTGATGATGGTGAGGAATGAGACAAGGAAGGCTAGAAGGACTGGAGGAAAGCCTAAAAGTATATGGGTCGGGTCAAAGAGAAAGGAAGTTGTTATCGAGGATTTTACAGTGAAGATGGTTTTAGACAGATATAGCTGAACGATGAAGGAAAGAAAAATATCATGAACCAAGGTAGATGTAATCAAAATTCTGATGGAGTTTGCTTTAGTTTGAGAAGAGACACAGTCTCTTGTTAGAGTGCCAAAGAAAATCCACATTAGTCAAATCTGCCAGTCTGCGAAGCTCCCTTGTTGGTTATGTATACCAAATAAGCAGTCAGGGTCAAGTAAATAGTTACAAGTGATTATTATTTATTTATTTTTATAAATATGTATAAGTGATTATTCACTTGAGCACTCTTCCTTCTGTTGTATGTTTGGCTTAAGCATTGCTAGGTTTCTAGATGGCAATTGAAAAAGTTGTGATAATTTGATTTTACTTTGTGAAAGTAATTTTCTTTTACATTGTTGGAACCTCTTTCTAATTAATGGAAGCTGTTGATGGTGTGTTGTTTTGGGCAGATGTGGGCCATGTCTAGCAAAGTTTTTGGAGATGTTCCATACCATTTGTTATTATCTTGCATAGAGCACCCCCATTTGACGGTTGACAGGTGGATCAGTTATTCTCTCAAATAGCTTAATTCAATGTTATATAATCTATTTGGGAATTCTGAAATCTTTCTGATCGTTTACAGCAAAATGCATCTTTCAGATGCACTTTTAGTTTGGGTTGATGCTAATGCTAAACAGTTGGAAAACTTCATCCTAACTAGCAAGGATTGTCACGGCATCTTTAGACAAGTAAACTTTGATGCTTTAATGTTTAACTTGAGGACCTAAAATTAGACTTTTCTAGTGAAATTTCCCTTTCTTTTAGGAGATAAGTACAAGATTAGAGTGAAAGAGAATTTCTTATCTAACTAAACTCGGGTCAAATCCTTGTATTCCATTTCATAATTTATAGGTTAAATTCAATAAATGATGGAGCTATATATGAGATTGGAAAAAGATTCTCCAAATGCAAAGTGTGACAAATTTGACATACTTTCTAGTTTGTTACCTTAGTTTTTGGTAGATGGTGGAATGAAAGTGGTCTAATCATAATAACAAATGATGACCTATTTTATCATTATAAAATAGGATCCTTCAAATGGTGCTCTGAAATTTCCACTTTGATGGTAGCTGAATGTTAGAACTTGGGCAATTCTTAGTTTGATCTGCCCTGCATAATAGTGCCGGGAAATAAGATAATCTCTATCGAACCTGCTTCTAGGTTCTGGTAGTTAACAGTACAGATTGATATCAGTTGATATGATGGGGTGATCATACATATATTAAAGATTTAAAAAGGAAAGATAAATTAGTTAAAAACCACATATTAAAACCATGAAATGGAATTTTTTTTTTATTGACATACAACTTATAGAAAATTATTACATATGCTACTGTTTTGATCTATCACAATCTTTTATGATAGATTGATGTGACCTTTTATGTCTGCCCTGTATTATCCATATTTTAATTGAAATTAAAATTAAAAAGCATATCATCTCACATCTACCTCTTCACTATAAGAGCTTTTTTGTCAGCTCTCTTATAAATTTTCTCGGCTAGTATTATAAAAGTGATTTCAGTATGACTCTAATTTTCTTAATCATCCATCTCTTCACTATAAGAGCTTTTTCATCAACTCTCTTATAAATTTTCTTGGCTAGTCTTATACATGTGATTTCAGAATGGCTTTAATTTTCTTAAATCATCTTTTGGAATTATACTTTTTATTTTTATTTTTTTATATAAGAAATCAGAATGACCAGAATTAAGTTAGGATGAATCTGTCTATTTCTTGTCTGGAAATTAGCATTTTTATAATATTTTAGTAATTGTGATATTCTTGCTTTGTACTCATTCATTGTTCTTGTTGAAAAGATCCACATTAGCCTTTTGCCATTGTGGTTTGCTGCAGATACGCTCAATTTTCTGGATGTTTTTCTTAAAGCACTGGAAGATACTTACTCATGTTCTTCATCAAATTCATTAATGATACAAGTTGATTGGTTTCATAATTCAGGGAAAAGAAGGTCTTGCCATTTCTCTGAGCTTTCTAAGGTGAGTGTTGACTCAATTTTTAAACTAATGAGTGTTCCACCCATAAATTCTATGAATGGCTTAGGAGATGGTGACTTGCACAATCTCAGGGTTCGGCTGACAGAATATTCTAAGGTATTCTCTATACTAACTCTATAAGTGCTCTTTGAGCTTATGCAATGACCTTTATGGGATTTGGTTGGCTTCTTATGTCAGTTGGGTTGAAAAATATAAGCTAGTAGGACAAAATAGAAATAAATCTTTGAGTGATTTTCTGATAAATAAGGCCAGTTACACATGGATAAGCTTTATCTTCTGAACTCAACTTCTTGAGAATAGGGAGTGGTGGAAGCGAGGTCATTTTTAATTTACCCTTTTCACTTCTGCTTATCATTCTTTAATTTGGGTACAACAGATTATCAAGGGGTGTTTGGATAAAAGTATTAAAGGGGTATTTTAGATATTTTATTTACACAGGAAAGTGAGACTTTATTCTTTTGATACATGATATTCTTAAAGTCAGATCCTTTTTTCTTCTTGACAAATTGAGATTATTTTAAAAAATCTCCTGCTGTACAAGATGCCACTAAAATTTGGATTAGAATTGGATTGTTATCATATGCAGTTTGTTTGGTGGGGAGTTAAAATTTAACATGGTGTTTGACTAAGAAATTGAAGATTTATATGTAGATGGAAGTCAAAGTGGTTGTGATAGCTTTTCCTTTTTCTTTAGGTTGGTGGGGAGTTACAATTTAACATGGTGGGTGTTATCATATGCAGGTTTTTTTTTTTTTTTTTTTTTTGGGGGGGGGGGGGGAGGGTAAATTTTGCTGAAAAAATTATATTTTTTTAGTTACTGGAGATGTATAGTATAGAAACTGAACCATATTGAATTTTATCATTTGTCCTTTAATGATTTTAATAATTCTTTAACATATACCATAATCACCAATATATATATATATATGCTTTTTTTAAAAATTATTATATTATTTTTTTTATATGGAAAGTAGGATCTTATGATCCTTGATCCGATCTATGAATCCCCTCCATCGATCATACGTAGGAATCTGATTTTGACAACCTTGGGTGTGTCTCCCCCACAATATATCCCCAATGTACTCTGGTTGGCTACTTTTTTAATAATATTTTACATTACCCATAAAAAAAAATAAAAAAAAAAACCTTGGGTGTCTCTAGAATGGAGGAATTCTTTATGTATGTGTGTCAAATTCATGAAGGAAGTCATGTGGTTGAGTTTGCATATATAGCCAATCTTACCTACCATTGGCTCCAATTGTTAAACTTGTCTCTGTCATGTAGTTCATAATTGTATCGCTTAGTTTTCCTCACAGAAACTGAACCTTTCAGGTTCTTTCTGTTATTTATCTTTCCAATATCTGTAGTTTTATGTCACTAAGTTGATGTGCAGTCAATTCCACCTGCCTTAATTACGGTTGAGATGCACAATTTTCATTTCACCTGCACATTCTTCATTATTGTACCTATCAAAAAAAAAAAAAATCTTCATTATTGTATGACTTAAATCTTTCCTCTTTGTGCAGAAGGTGAACCTTTCAGGTTGTCCACAGATAACATTAGCGATTCTTCTCTTGTCTCTGCTTCCTTCTTCATATAGCATAGACCCCACCTTAAGAAAGAGTGATAAACATTTTACAATAAACTTTGGGCGTCTTGAGAGAGAACAATGTCCAATTTCACAGGGTTTGCCAATGCTATCATTTGAATCGGTACCGGAGGTAGATATTTCCAAGTGTCCAAGGCAGCATCTTGAAGTGGTTATTGCATGCTTCAGCAAGTCATTTCCTTCTATAAGAACATTAAAAGCAGCTTATCTTTTGAACTTTAAGACAACAACTTTGCATCAATTGGTGCAGAAATGCCCTCTGCTCTGTGAAGTTGACTTAACCATTGATATTAGTCCTCTTATACCAGCACAAGTTTCAGTTGCATCCTCAAGTGCAGCTATTGCTCCGCTACTATCAAACAAGTCTGTCAGTGTTAGAGAACATCCTGAGGATGTTTTATCATTAAAGAACTCTGGACTATTATTGTCAAATATTACAAAACTCACGCTGGAGGGCCGAACTGATCTCTGTGGTGAGATTATGTCATTTTGCAAAATTCCACCAAAGAAATTTTGTCATATCCAGTTTGTGTGATTAGAAGTTGCACACCGATTCATTAAAAATCTTTATGGGTTAATGGGGGTAGAATTCGCCATTTTATGAAATCTTGTTTTGTGATTTCTCTTATGGTACAAGGGATCAGTGCGATAGACTAGACCACAATATGTGCACAATGCAATTGATATGAGCACAAATTTTGTCATAGCAACTTTTTATTTTTAGATTTAAACCTGTAAACATCAACTAGGGAATGAATTGTACAATCTTGATCTTGGATGTGTTTGGAGGGAAGTTCTAGCTAGTGTATACAAGCACATATTGCACCTTAATGATTGTGTATATATATACTCGTCCCTCAAATTTAATGAGTTGCAATGTCGTCCTTGAAATATTTAAAAGGTATCAATTTTATCCTTCTATCTATCTTTCGTAAAACTTATTCTAGGTCAAGTACTCATGTTAGCTTTTTAAGTTTTAACATGCCCAGCTGCACTCTGTTTGTCATGTATGCCCCTTCTTTAATGATAGATGGATGGAAAGATGAAATTGATACCATTCAATTTTTCAGGGACTAATTGCAACTTTTGAAATTGGAGGGATGGAAATTGAACTTTGACCAAATTAATGGAATGAAAAGAATATTTTTGCCTTATTTTTTTTATTTATTTATTTTTTATGAGTTTTGCTCCAAAGGTAGGGGGGGTTTTGAAATAATGATCTCCACTTCATGAAATGTGGTCCCTAGCTGATAGTGATACCCCTTTGGGTTGGCGTTTTTATTTATTTATTATAATTTCTTTGAGAATAGGGGGGTGGGGGGAATACACTACCCTACTGACCATTTCTTTCAATGTTTATGCCAGACTTGGATCTCCAGTATATTTCAAAATTTTGTGCTTCCTTGCATGATCTGAACCTGAAAGGGTGTATATCGGTGACAGATGTTGGCATTTCAAATCTTATATGCAAATGTATGAAACTACATTCAATTGTAGTATGCAATACTTCTTTTGGGAAAAATTCAGTTCTAGCTCTTTGCTCTGGTATTTCTTCTAATTATGGTAACTCTCGGCTGATGATTTGGGATGGAATCATAATTCTTTGATATCTAATCTCCAAAAGCTGCATATTGGTGGCTGCAAGAGTGTTATTTCCTACATGTTATTCTCTGTGTTAAAAGTTCAGTCAGGGTGGAACTATAATTGTTTTTATTTTCCTTTTTATTGGGTTTTTTTTTTTTTTTTTTTTTTTTTTTTTTTAATATGTCTTTCTAAGGTGGTGGATCCTGAGTGGACAGGAAAACTCATGAAAAAAGATAAGGAGGGAGGGAGGGAGAGAAGAAAATTGCATCAATTCTAAAAATTTAAATTATCTATAAAACTCAAAAAAGAACTGAAAGCTCTGAATGAAATCAATGAATAATTCACTGAAACTCAGTAATGTAGTGTCTTGAGAATGTGCTTGCTCCTTGCCTCAAACATCCTTTTAATCCTCTCAACCAAATTCTCCATATTAAATAGGGTTCTTTTCAAACTATAATATTCCTTCCCCTACCAAAATTCCTGTGATTCACCAATTCTTTCTGTAGAGAACAATTAAGAGTAGGCCATAGCTTGTGCTCATCAAATAACTCCATGGGAACAGCTGGTCAGCCACATAATACCTGATGAATTTAACTCAAACGAGTTAAGGACCATGGCCATAATCTGGCTATATTTTCATTGAAGTAAACTTCCTTCAAAGTCAAGATTTTTAATCCTTTACTGTCTAATTACTTAATTGTGGGAGGGCAAGGAATAAAATTGCAAAAAGAGCTTTAAATTGTTATGGTATGACCTCTTTTTATAGATTTATTTATTTATTAACTTTGGTGAAATTATGGAGTTCCATTCCAGGATTGATTGATAATGTAGTAAGGTACTGATGTAATTTTCTGCCTTTTCTGCCTTTAAATAAAAGCCTGAGTAGAAGTAACAATTAAGAGTGAGTGAAATCTGGCACACTTGCTTGATGAAAGCCTATACTTCAATTAACTCAACAAAGCTTTCTGTTAACAGTTCTGGGTTAGCTAAATTCTCCCTTTCTTGGCTTTTGCTTTCTTTGGGCTTCCAGCTTTTGTTATTTCATGAATTTTGATGTCTCTTTTTGCCACCTTGACCCTCAATCTATGTGGTCTTTTCAAAATCTCAAGGTGCCTATTACTTGAAAGAACTCACATCAGGAAAAATGAGATTGATTATGATTCAACAGAAGAAATGACCTTAGAAACTATAAAATGTTCGGATGGCATGTGTAATAACTGTATCTTTGAAGATAGTGAGAGATTTTTAGATCTTTTAAAACATCTTCTTTTCGATACTTTATTTCAGTGGGCTCGTATTTGGGGTCTTACTCAATGTATTTCAATTTCTGCTTTCTACAATTTGTTAGCTGTTAGCTGTCAGCTTTATGTATTTTTTCATGTGCATAGTGTTCATCATCATGAATGAACACGATGTTCATTTTTTTGATAAAAGTTCTATTATCTATTAAAAAAAAAAAAAAAAAAAAAAAAATCCAATCAATTGGGATTTGGGTTTTCATGTTCAGTTATTGTCATAGTTGGTTTAGAGAACGTAGTTTAGGAGTTGTGATGCTTAAAGATGTACTTGAGACATATGTATGATTTTTTTTGTAGGTGTTGACGAAACATCTCTTTTAGAGTTTGTCTCAAACAAAAATGCTGTAGAGTCTTTGCTTGAGGGATACTCAGCTTGTTGACCAAGCTCTGCATTGTTTCTTAGGTTCTTCATTGGAGATGCTTGATATTTCTAACACCATGGTTAGTCATGATTTATGGAACCTGGTTTTTTCCCCATTTTCCCCTGGAGAGTATATGAATGTATTATATATTTTTGACTCTGCATTGTATTTGTATTGTATTGTATAGTATATTCATCCTTATGTAAAGAATTACTCAGTCAATGACCATAAAATTTACGAATATTATCTAGTTTGAATCTGAAAACAGAATTAGTAGATACAGCAAGTCAAATACATCTGACCTAGGCAGCCTTAACCCCAAACTATGGAAAAATTGACCTACCTGATTATTCTAATTATTTTATTTTTGACTAGGAAACAAAATGGTTTTAATTGTCAACCTAATTGTTCCCTACTGTAAAATACATCTTGTATTAGTGCGAAGAAGAATCATGTCTAAGACTCTAATGGTTTGTTGGGTCAGCTGGTTCTATAGAGCTACTATCTGTCAGCCCCTCCAATCCAATCCATTAAATAGAGCAGGCTGTCCTTGTGAAAGATGCTTATCAAAAAAGAAGTGTGTTTGTTTTCTTGGCTAAGTTTGATTCTTCTTTAGGCACTAATGTGTTCTCTTTGAATTTCCAGTCTATGTAGACAATCAAGGTAAGGCTTTAGATGTGACAAACCCCAAAAAATTTCTAATGAATTTGAGTGAAGGAAGAGAGATATTAAGCTTCAGCATCTGACACTGCTGACCAAATAGAAAGATCATGTGTTTTTAAGTCTCCTTGTTCTTGCTGCTGTAACCATGGTGATGATGTACTAATTATTAAACATCCTTTTTTTTAACCCAGCGTTATTGTGCTTGTAAAATTTTAGGTTTCTGCAGCTGCATTCGCTCACGTAGTCCATGGAAATCCAGGTTTAAAGTGCTTGAATGCGAGGGGCTGCAGAAATATATTTCGACAGGAAAGTAACACCTCAGGGGGAGAAAATTATTACTTGTATAAAGATTTGTATCTTGAGTTAGGCAATTGCAAATTGGAAGAAATTACTTTAGGATGGGGATTTTCTTATCTCTCTCTGGAAGCTCTCCAACCTGCTATTATGTCACTAAGGTCAATAACTGTGGGTTTAGGTGTATCATTAGGGGAAGATGCGCTGAAACGACTACCTGCAGCTTGTCCTATGCTAGAGTCAGTAATTCTTCATTTTCAGGTATTAATTTTCTTTGAAATTCGAGATTCTTCTTTATAACAAAAATGGGGATTCTTCTACGTGATACTTGTTATTGAATAAGGGGATTGACTCATGCAGTAGGTTCTGTTCCCTACAAGGGCATGCTTCCCTGTCTGGGATAACTACTTCACAGTAATTATGTTCACTGTGTGTTCTGATTCTCTGGAGAAAAATTGATCAGACAATATCTCTGATATGGTTGAAACAGTACAACACATGGAGATATTCTTTTGTTTAGGATGATTGAAAGGCCCTTTCTTGGGGGAAAATGGGCTTTTGCCCTTATTTTTTTAAATATCTAACACAATGTCCCTGTTTTGAAACTATTAAGCACCATGTCCCTATTTTGAAACTTGATTTTTTAAAAATCAAGTTTCAATGTAACTCGATTTTTAGAAAATCGAGTTCTAGGTAAGTTTCAATCATAAAATCGAGTTTCATTGAAACTCGATTTTTGGAAAATCGAGTTCTAGGTAAGTTTCAATCATCTGACGGGTGCTCCTTCAGTGTGGCAAAAACTTACTTAGAACTCGATAATTATAAAATCGAGTTCTATGGGAAACTTAATTTTTTAAGAATCGAGTTTCAAAATAGGGACATGATGCTTAATAGTTTCAAAACAGAGACAAATTACTAGATATTTAAAAAAATAAGGGCAAAAGCTCATGTCCCCCCCCCCCCCCCCTTTGTCTTGCACTTTTTTTTCTTTTTTCATAAAGAGACAAACTTACTTTCTCTTGCGTAATAGATTGTCTCATAACCTCTCATATGACTGAGATCAGTATAACTTATCAAGTAGCATATTTACATTCTTTTTTTTTTTTTCTTGCGAAATGAAATACACTTATTTATTCTGGTTGTGACTCTATTTCGTGATCTGGGTTCTTTACAGGTCATCTCGGACACTCTCATAATTAGAGACAGACCTACACTAGGGCAGAGGGGGGGCCATGTCCCCCCCCCCCCCCCCCCCTTAAAAAAAAATTAAGATTTGCCCTTAAATATATATATATATATATATATTTGTCTCTCCTCTTCTAAAATATTTAGATATTGACCTACAAGAAAAGAAATAAATAAATAAAATTCATGCCCCTTTAACTACAAAAACAAAATAAACAAATAAATAAATATGGACTAAACAAAAATCACGCACAAAATAAGAAACACTTATTTTGTATGTTTTACTTTGTTGATGTATTTTATAATATGAAATGTTTAAGAAATACTTATTTTGTATGTAGTATTTTTTTGAATATCAAATAGATGTTAGTTTTTATTTTCATAATTTTTTTTTTGGTTTTAAGCTCTAGCGCCACCCCCCCCCCCCACACAAAGGACAAATCCTGGTTCCGCCCCTGGTCATAATGAACATCTTGGCATATATTTGCGAGTGTTGGCATTGTGCTATTGCCTTGGTGATGTATCTATGTTAAGCTTCAGCTTCTCTATGCAATATCTGAGGAAATTGAGGCTTGAAAGAGTAACCCCTTGGATGACCAATAATGATTTAGTTATTCTGACTCAGAATTGTGCAAACTTGGATGAGCTTTCCTTGCTGGGATGTAAGCTTCTCAATTCAGGTCAGGAGTCATTGTTTGTAAAGTATAATTTGCATTATTCTGCATTTCATGTTCTTGAATCCTCTTATTGTTGTTTCATGATTCAAGTTCAAATATCAACAAGAAGCAAATGAGAGACTATGAGACCCATCATTAATTGGTTCTTTTTATTGCTGCATGGTAGACATATCTCTTTTTCTCTATATTTTATCCGTGCTTAGCGTATCTTTATAGCAGATTTGAAATAATGGTCATATTCATTTCTAGTTGTTGGATGGTAATTGATATGTTTTACTACCTTAGCTTTTGGCCTTTATTACAGATTCTCAAAAGATTATCTCACATGGATGCCCAGGCTTGATTTCTATCCATCTAGAGGTTTTTCATTCTCTCTTTTCTTTTAAATGTATACTGAAATCCTTTTTTTTATTATGCTAAAATTTGATACAGATCCTTCCTACTAAAACGTTCTTAAGTGCTTCTGATGTAGATGAGTGGTGGTTAAAAGCACCTGCTGTCTTCTTCATCTTCTTGCTCTTCTTGAGTTGCTGGACAAGAAAAACATGAAAAATAAAAATAAGGGAAACCAAGAAAGAAACGTTGGTCTATATATCCTTAGAAAACCTTGAATAAAGCTCTAACATTGGTTGTCAGATGCTTTAAGCTAAAAAGGTTTCTCTGTTTTGATAACAATTGATCTAAGCCACCCCGTCCACCTCTTTTCTTTTTTCTCATACGTATGATTTTGTCGTTGCATTATTATTTTCTGCTCTTTTAGTGCTCATGTATGTTTCCAAATGTGATGACATTCAGGAATGTGGAGAAGTCACAGCAAACGGGGTTTCTTCTCTTCTCGACTGCACAGCTATTGAAGATCTGTTGCTGCGTCATAATGTGAGCCTTCTTTTACTGCTATTTTTCTTGCATCTTGGATACAGGTCTGGTTAATGTTCAGATGAATGGATCAAATTAATGTACTGTTACACATGCTCCCATTGGAACATGGTACACAAATATATTCATTGTTGATTGCTTGTTTTGGAACTTCCTTTTCTATTGTTTATAGCTTTAGTTATATTATCCTTTTGTGTCTATTGTTTAGTTTGAATTGTAAAGAGCCCTGTTTAATATGGTGAAGATTGCGCAATGTGGTTGCTATAGGCTTTGTGATTGCATTGGCAGACCAGGAAATGAGCTAAATTTGTTAACTTTGTTCAGTTTATGCATTATAAGAATTAAATTATTATAGCATTATAATTATGAATTATCTGCGGTTGTGTGGGTCTTCTATAAGGACCAGAGCATTGCTTTTGAAGTTTGAAAATAGCTAGTCATCAGCCTACTTAATTTTCATCATAATTCTTTCAGGTGAATAGATACAGTTATGACTAGATAATGTACAGTATTGAGGCTGTGATTAGCCAAATCATAGATTCATTGGGGTACAATTTGTATACATAATTTGTACCGTGACAATATTTTATGTTGAAGTTGGAACTTTATGGTGTCAACTGTTGTCGATATTTTTTTTTTTTTTCACCTCAAGTAGGATAAAGATAAATTTACTCTGTTTGGATAATTTGGATTCTAATTCCTGTTTATGAACCTTTGAGATATATAACTGACTGACTGCTTATTCACTGGGCTGGAATCTAACCAACATTATTCAGGTTCCCGGGATACGGAAAACCTTCATTTTTGATGCTGCTTCAAAGGTACTCTCATACTCTCATTACAGTGTCACTGTTCTCTACTGTTGTTTCTTTCTTGCCAGAGAAATCAAGTTTAACAACTAATGTTATATTTTCTTCCTTTACTTGTGATTACAGTTACCAATTATTTGGAAGATATCTCTAGAACGCCTCCAAACAAGGGTGTTGGACTGGAATGCCTCCGCTCCCTTCTTGACAACATGATATTTTAGGACCATAATTTTCTGCAAGGATAATAATATCAAAGACAAAATTTAGCTACAAAATTAGTTGTAACCTGAGGCTACAACCTTACATTAACATTACTATATATTTCAAAAATCTAACCGTTAGATTGCATATTTTTTACACTCTTAATACACATGTCAAATTTTGTATTAATCAGATATTATTTACTATATGATCTATAAGATTATATTTTATGCATAATTTTAAATTACAAAAACTTGAAATTTAAACAATTTATTGACGACGTATTTATTAGTCTTTAATTTTCTAGAAATTTTGCAAGTATGGAGGTTATAAGAAGAAAATGCAATCCAATGGTTGATTTGTTAAAATTCACCTCCAATAAAAAAATATTAAATAAGATTGTAGTCTTAGACTACAACCAATTTTGTAACTAAACTTGTTAGAAGTTTACATCTGATATTCTTGCTTGGATGGTCTATATGAGTACATATGACTATCTCAAATTAGATTTTAGATAAAGAAAATTCATTGTTCATTTGGTATCTTTCATGCATACTTTGCAGTTTTGCTACTATGGTCCCTTTTCAGTAATAAGCTAATAGCGTTCGGCAATCATATCACTTGTTGGGTCCTGCATTGCCTAATATCAGTTGTATATAATAGTTATTCCTGTAGATATATATGATAAATATTAATTAAGCATTCAGGCATAAGTAGTAGTAATAGGATTATTGAAAGCTTGGTTTTTTTGTTTCGTTTTGTTTTTTTTTCATGCATCTGATTTATGTGGATTTATTTGTATAATGTTTGGGCTCTATTGTAGTATCTTATGCATCATATATGTGCATATTTCTTTTAATAAAATGTGGTACCCACGAGAAAAATAAATATATTGTTAAAATTATTGTTAAAATGAGGAAACCTCTTAATTATAACACTAAAGGTTTAATGAAATATAAAATCTAAGATAAACTTCATTTTTGGTCTCTTAAATTTGAGGTTTGTTGGACTTTGATTTTGTAAATTTAAAAAAGGGAACAAATTTGTTCCTCTATTTTTTGTCCATTTATTGTTTACATGGCTATTAGCATGTTGTTGATGCTACCTTTTTAGCTAATGTCGGCGTTGCTAAATTACAAATTGCAAACTTAACATATGGGTTAGTTCAATTTTGGTTCTTTAAAATTTAAATATTGGATCGGTTTGATTTTCGTCTTTTAAACATGGGATCGTTCCATTTTGGTCCCTTAAATATAAGGTGCTCAACATTTTATTAGTTTTAGATGATTAAGCAATATATTAATGAAAAATAAACAAAAGGACTATATTGTTACATTTTAAAATTTAAGAGACTAAATTCCATATAAAATCTAAGGAACCAAAAATATAATTTATATGATTCTCAAAAAATATATATAATTTATATTAAATTCCATAAATCAAAAATATAACTTATATGATTCTAAAAAAAAAGATTTATATTAAATTATATATTCGTTATGGCTTGGTTTACATATCTTAGTTAAGTCTTTTTCCTTTGTACTACATTCTCACTTCAAGGCAAAATTGCTATGAAGCTAGACGCAATTGAAAGGGCCTTGGTTAGATAAATAGTTCAATGGGCTTAAGTCAACTCTTTTTGGGTTGATTCTAATTAGCCCAAGTTGAATCTAAGTTACAAAAATAAGATTGTGGTTGTTAGTTCCACTTATGGTGTGTTAGAAAGTTTGAAAAGAGAGGAAATGGGAGGGGAATTGTATTCCCTTCCTTTTGCTTCATTTATAAAATAAAAAATAAATAAAATTTTAAGTTGGAGATGGAATATAGACATTCATCTATTTTGTTTGGATTTTTTAGAAATTAAAATAGGAAAGAGAATTTTTTTTAAAGATATTGACATTAAATTAACATCATAAGGACAAAATTAATAATTTTAAAAAATTCTAATATCAGTGGAACTAATCCGATTCCAAATTCCTTAATTTGGAGGAACTAAAACTGAGGGGATTTGGAAGGAAATGAGGGTTTAGAGGGGTATCTTACCCCTCCAAATCCCCCCAAACTATTTCCTCCCTTAACTTTTTTATTTTATAAATTAAACACAATGTTAAGATGTCTATTAGGTTTAGAATCTTCCTGAGTAAGCTCAAAAGTACATGACATTTCAATTTCCTAGTACAACCAAATTTTATCAATCTATCACATTTGGAATCTTTGATCGATTTTTCAGACTATTTGTCCTTTTCTTTGGGATTAGGTGAAAATGCAAGAATTGAATCCTAGATCTTGACCATCAAATAGAAAAATCATCTTATGCGATAGTTTTATGCATTACCCTTTTATAACATGTGGACCCCACATACCATCTCTATCACATGAGATGGGATTGTCATTGATCTAAAATGTATAACAACTGTTTATCAATTAATTGTTAATGAATAAAAGGTTTAGGATCTTTCTGGGTAAGCTAAAAACTAAAAAGTACATCATATTACATTTCAAGTACAAATTGATTGTAAATAATAAAAATTCATTTGTCCACCACATTTAGAATCTTTGTTCCATTTTTTAGACTAGTTGTTCCTTTTTAGACTAGATTTTGACCATCAAATAGGAATATAATCTCATACAATAGTTAATATGCAACCCTCATCCCACATGCCTTTTTGATCACATGAAATGAGAGTGTCAATTAACCTAAATCTCCTTAACAACTATTTGTCAGGTTCAGCACATGTTATCAAAGATCCAATTGTCACTTAATAGTCCTTAATTCTCAAAGTATTTTATGATATATCCTAAGAAATAGTAATGAAAAATACACCAAGAATATATGTGCATGGATTTTTTTAGGCCATGGGAAGACTTGGGTTGAAAATCAGGATTAAAAAAACTCAACCCAAATTAAATTTGATTAAATTAAGGTCGAATGTAGTCTATTTACTTTCTATATCATAACAATATAGTTGACAATGCAATAAATTTTCTATTTTTATAATTAATAAATAAATAAAATCCTAGAATTTTTAAACTATTGGGCCTGCATTCCACTAGCCCATTTGTCGAAACCAACCATCCTTATCGGGCCAATTGGTTTCTTGGGCCCATCATGATGATGAACAGATCTATCTAAAAATTGCTGCTACTTACCAGTAATTGGTATAAACGGCATCGCTTAAGTAAATATCTCATTAATTTTTTTTTTAACAATTAATCTATCAATTAACGGCCAAACTTTATCCCCAAAAAAATAAAAAATCACGGCCAAACTTCCACTCCAAGCAATATAGAATTGTATTTTGTTAGCCTTTTGTTTTTAATAGAAATGTTTATATATTGGACCCTCTAACTTTGATTAAAATTCAATTAATTTCTCTTACTTTACTTTCATTCAATTCAATCCTCTGACTTTAAATTTTGTTAAATTCAGTCACGCATTAGTATTAGTCAAAATTACACCATAAACTTTCAACTTTGTTTAATACAAACTTCATTGTTTTGGGGTCCTTAATGGATTAATTTTGATGAATATTAACAAAATGGATGAATTGTATATTAACTAAAAAGTTAGTTAGTATTTGTAATTGGACAAAACTTAAGTACAATACTTTAAGTGTTCTTCCTTAGGTTCTTCTCTTAAGATTCAGCCATGTGACTAATTAACTAAAAAATACACTTTCATCCCATGAAAAAAAATTCATGTGACAGAATCATAAGATGGAAATCTAAGAACATCATCTAAGTACTCTACTAAGTCTTGTCATTTGTAATTTACCTTAAAAATTATCAAGTCTAAACTTCTTTCCCAAGCAAATATTAGATTATTTCAACCACCTGAAATATACAAAATCCAATCCTCTTGTCAACAAACTATTGACCTACCCCATGAAAAGTCAAAAGTTCTTAACTTTGACTCTGACCATAAATGCTTATTCCACATAATTCACAGACACGTTCACAACTCTGCAGCTATAGAAGTATACAATACGTACCCTATCACAACTCATTTCCTTTTTGTCAAATAAAAGCTAAGGCGGTTGGTCTTGTCACAACTGAAAGCTCTATTTTTTTTTAAGCTTCACTTGATTGCATGCCTTGTGTTCGATAAAAGGTATGTTTGATTCTGTGACTTTTCTCAATGAATTTTGTGGATGAAATCTTGGTTTTTATTAAAAGTTCTAACTTTTAAAGGCATTAGCTAATAAATATGCAATTGGGTATTTTCAGTTTTCACATTTAGAAGTTAGAGAGAATGTTATTTGGGACTTCATTCAGAGCTAATAAACATGCATTTGTGAGTTGAAATTTGGCTTGGATATCCTACAGATTGTATAATTTTCACAATGATTATGTGATCAAAATTGAAACCTGATCAGTTTTATTATACCGCTGTTTGTATGGAAATTATGTTTCTGTTTTGGGTTTGCTTTCCTAAGTTTCTTTATGAGATGTGAGAGGAATAGCATGTGGGGTTTGTTTGAATATAAGTAAAGAAAGAAAATTTAGCTATTTTATTTGAAATAAGAGGAATTGGGGTTTGGTGGTATGGTGTTGGTGGATATGAAAAGGGTGGTGAGTGGTGATATATGGGTAGACAATGCTGTTTTTGGCGGTGGAGTTAATGGAGATAATGGCAGTCTACAGGTGTTTGTGGTGATGGTGAGATTGACAGCATGGTATTAATTGACTCTCACATAAAGTTCTTGTTTCGGCAATTCAAAAGTGGGAGAATGTTTATGACAATCTCTATCTTCGTGTTAGATAACTAAATTCTTATATGCCTATTTGAGAAGATGGGTTTAAATGGGCAAATGTATACTTGTATACCAGATATTTTTATGACATTATCCAAACCCCGCTGAAACAGGCTCATTTGCCACCCATTTCAACAGTCATGGCTGAAGGTGATCATTGGGGTGGGGATGGTTCTATTTGTTGTGTTGGGTGGTGGTGATGTTGTTTTGTGGTGCTTGTTTTTTGTTGGGGTGGTATTATTGTTTCATTGGATGTCCAATGGTGACGGTTGTGGTGGAAACTATTGATTGGTGGGATTAGTGCCATTAGTTGTGGGTGTGTTGGGGTTAAGAATATTAATGGGTGTGATGTTTGTGGATTGAGGGAAACAGTCTAAAATATGAACTCAGAATTTCTTTCGCTTCAATTAAGCTAGCTCCTACTCCTTCCTCCTCCTCCTTCTCCTCTGTTGTTGTTGGTCATTCGTTTGTAGTGGTCATTGTATAGTGAGAAAGCTCATCCCTGCCTTTAGACTAGAAATCCCTCTTTTACATCCCCTAGACAAATTAATAGGAAGAAAATAATTGGTCGTTATTTTTCATTAAGATATCAAACATTTTTTGTTGGCTCTCTTGTTTTATATAAATTAAACCCGGAAACATGAAAATTATCAATATCAATGCCTTTTAAGTGGTCTTTGTAATAATAGCAGTGAAAGTAAGATATCTTGCTTTTGTAATTTCCAACAATGTGAAATTTTCTCACTATGTTACCAAATGATTTTTAAAGGGCTATCTTGCTTTTCAAATGTCTGTATTTCATAATTACCTTGACTTAGCTTGTTCTGTAGTGTGCTGAGGGTTGATTAGGTGCTGTGTATCTGAACTCAGCTTGACATCTAAACCATCATATTATTGTATCAACACCCCCCCCCCCCCACAACATAAAAAAAAAAAAAAAAAAAAGAAAGAAAAACATTCTCTGTGACAAGTTCAAATAAGTTGTGTTTATTTTATACTTGGATCCTACGCAAATAGGAGGACACCATGTTTGCATGGCAGTTTTGTGTTCTCAACTATTTTATTTTTAATGCACAGCATGTTATTTGGATTATTCTGTTAATTCTGGAATAATATATTGCTAATTGGTTTGTAAAGATTCTAAATGAAAAGAATAAAAACAAATTGAGTGTATTGACCTGACTATGATGTACTTCAAAGTGATAGGTGGTTATTAAGCAAAGCTGCTAGTTTCATCTCATCAAAGTTGTTTGATTAGATTTGTGTTAATATGGAGTAACTTATTATCAGCTAACTGAGGATGGAAGCACAGAAAAGTCAACCTGAAAAGCAGCCATCGCCTGCTGCTGCAGTCATCCCTTCATGTCACACAAAGAAGAATGATGATGCCGCTTTCTTGGAAGATTTGAAGGACCACATTGATGAGTTCATCCATGCATCTATGGATGAACACAAAAATTGCTTCCAGAAGACCCTGAAGAAGGTTGAATCTCTCTTTCAACTTGATGCTACATATTCCATTCCCCAAACTTGTTTCTTCATTGCTTTTCCTGTTTGTACTTGTACTAATTGTTTAGTTCATATACAATTTCAGATGTTTGGAATGTCAAAGATTGTTGCAGAAAGGAGTTCTGAAACTAAGGAGGTTGAAAGCTCTCTGCCCCTCCAAACAACAGTGTCGGACTAGAATGCCTCCCCTCCCTTGCTGACAACATGATATTTTAGGACCATGATTTTCTGCAAGGATAATAATATCATAAAAACAAAGTTTACTACAAAATTGGTTGTAATCTAAAGCTACAACCTTACTTAATATCATTAACATTACTATATATTTCGAAAACCTAACCATTGGATTGCATCTTCTTTATACTCTTAATACACATGTCAAATTTTGTGTTAATCGGATATTATTTACTATATGACCTATAAGATTATATTTTATGCATAATTTTAAACTGCAAAAACTTGAAATTTAAACAATTTATTGATGACATAACTATTGATCTTTAATTTTATAGAAATTTTGCAAATATGAAGGTTATAAGAAGAAAATTTAATCCAATAGATGATTTATCAAAATTCACTTCTAATAAAAAGACATTGAATAAAAGTGTAGCTAAACTTGTTAGAAGTTTACGTTGATAGTCTGATATTCTTACTTAGATGGTATATATGAGTACATATGACTGTCTCAAATTAGATTTCAGATTAAGAAAATTCCATTGTTCATTTGGCTTCTTTCATGCATGCTTTGCAATTTTGCTGCTATGGTCCCTTTTCAGTAATAAGCTAATAGCGTTTGAATCTTATGGGAGATAAGTTTCTGGTTGAGGTAATTTATCGCTATGGTCAATTTCATTGCCCAATCTTTTGGAATTCAGATTACTTGCTGGGTCTTGCATTGCCTAACATTAGTTGTATATAATAGTTATTCCTAGATATATCTGATAAAGATTAATTAAGCATTCGGGTATTAGTAGTAGTAATAGGATTATTGAAAGCTTTTTTTTTTTTTTTTTTTCATACATCCAATATATGCGGATTTATTTGTATAATGTGTGGGCTCTATTGTAGTATCTCATGCATCATATATATGCATATTTCTTTTTATAAAATGTGATATCCACAAGGAAAATAAATATATCAGATACATGAGATAATTATTGATTAGAACGAGGAAACCACTTAATTATAACTCTAGAGGTAATATTTAGATAACTTGATTTTTTATCTCTTACATTTGGGGTTTGTTGGACTTTGATTTTGTAAATTTAAAAAAGGGAACAAATTTGTTCCCTTTTTTTTTTTTGTCCATTTATTGTTTACATGCCTATCAGCATGTTGTTGATGGCTTGATGCAACCTTTTTAGCTAATGTCGGTGTTGCTAAATTACAAATTACAAACTTAACATATGGCTTAGTTCAATTTTGGTTCTTTAAATTTTAAATATTGGATTGGTTTGAATTTCGTCTTTTAAACATGGGATCGTTTCATTTTGGTCCCTTAAATATAAGGTGCTCAACATTTTATTAGTGTTAGATAATTAAGCAACATATTAATGAAAAATAAACAAAAGGACTATATTGTTACATTTTAAAATTTAAGAGACTAAAATCATTCAAGATCTAAGGAATCAAAAATATAATTTATATGATTCTCAAAAAAAAAATTATATTAAATTCCATAAATCAAAAATATAATTTATATGATTATCAAAAAATATATATAATTTATATTAAATTTCATATTCGTTATGGCTTGGTTTACATATCTTTGATATTAAGTCTTCTTTTTCCTTTGTACTACATTCTCACTTCAAGGTAAAATTGCCATGAAGCTTGACGCAATTGAAAGGGCCTTGGTTAGATAAATATTTCAATGGGCTTAAATCAACTCTTTTTGGGTTGATTATGATTAGCCCAAGTTGAATCTGAGTTACAAAAATAGGATTGTGGTTGTTAGTTCCACTTATGGTGTGTTAGTTCCACTTATGATTGTGGTTGTGATTTAAGAGACTAAAACCATTCAAGATCTAAGGAATCAAAAATATAATTTATATGATTCTTAAAAAAAAAATATATATATATATATATATATAAAATTTATATTAAATTCCATAAATCAAAAATATAATTTATATGATTCTCAGAAAAGATATATAATTTATATTAAATTCCATATTCGTTATGGCTTAGTTTACGTATCTTTGATATTAAGTCTTCTTTTTCCTTTGTACTACATTCTCACTTCAAGGCAAAAGTGCTATGAAGCTTGATGCAATTGAAAGGGCCTTGGTTAGATAAATAGTTCAATGGGCTTAAGTCAACTCTTTTTGGGTTGATTCTGATTAGCCCAAGTTAAATCTGAGTTATAAAAATAGGATTGTGGTTGTTAGTTCCATTTATGGTGTACTAGAAAGTTTGAAAAGACAGGAAATGGGAGGGGAATTGTATGTTTGTATTCCCTTCCTTTTGCTTCATTTATAAAATAAAAAATAAAATAAAATTTTAAGTTGGAGATGGAATATAGACATTCATCTGTTTTGTTTGGATATTTTAGAAATTAAAATAGGAAGGAGAATTTTATTTAAAGATACTGACATTAAATTAACATCATAAGGACAAAATTAACAATTTTAAAAAATTCTAATATTAGTGGAACCAATCCTTTTCCAAATTCCTTAATTTGGAGGAACTAAAACTGAGGGGATTTGGAAGGGATAGAGGGTTTAGAGGGGTATCTTACCCCTCCAAATCCCCCCAAACTATTTCCTCCCTTAATTTTTTTTTTTTAATTAAACACAATGTTAAGATGTCTATTAGGTTTAGAATCTTCCCAAGTAAACTCAAAAGTACATGACATTTCAATTTCCAAGTACAAACTAATTTTATCAATCTATCACATTTGAAATCTTTGATCGATTTTTCAGACTATTTGTCCTTTTCTTCAGGATTAGGTAAAGATGTAAGGATTGAATCCTAGATCTTGACCATCAAATAAAAAAATAATCTTATGCGACAGTTTTATGCATCATCCTCTTATAACATGTGGATCCCACATACCATCTTTATCACATGAGATGGGAGTGTCATTGATCTAAAATGTATAACAACTATTTGTCAATTAGTTGTTAATAAATAAAAGGTTTAGGATCTCTCTGGGTAAGCTAAAAACTAAAAAGTACATCTTATTACATTTCAAGTTACAAATTGATTATAAATAATAAAAAATCATTTGTCCACCACATTTAGAATCTTTGTTCCATTTTTTAGACTAGTTGTCCCTTTTTAGACTAGATTTTGACCATCAAATAGGAATATAATTTCATGCAATAGCTAATATGCAACACCCCCCCCCCCTCTCACAACATGTGGATCCCACATGCCTTTTTGATCACATGAAATGAGAGTGTCAATTGACCTAAAACTCCTTAACAATTATTTATCAGGTTCACCACATGTTATCAAGGATCCAATTGTCACTTAATAGTCCTTAATTCTCAAAATATTTTATGATATATCCTAAGAAATAGTAATGAAAAAATACTCCAAGAATATATGTGCATGATACTAATAATTTAATCACTTTCCTCTTAGCTTATATATGATAAGTATTAGTTGATTATTGTATTAAAAACAAGTGGTCTTAAATTTAAACCTTGCCTTTGCTTTTTAGTGGCGGGTCAAGATTTTTTTTGGGGGATGAAATGAATTATGTATTGATGCATGTATAAAGTTAAACTCAAAACATATATATAAACAAATATACACATATGAGAGAGAATATAAATCTTAATTTTTTTTTTATACTAAAGAAAGTTAAAACTTACAAATTAATTACCATTATATCCTTGCAAGATTGAATAATAGAACCTATCATTTGCCTAAAGTATAGACATGTCAAAAAAAAATCCACAACAAATTTTTAGAGAAAGAAAGGGGGAGGATCATAGGGATTAAGCAAGGGGGTCTTCCTTACCATGCTGATTCCATTTGGCCATCTTAAATAATGAATTGGAGATCAGTGCCCAAAGCACATGCAACTTGTATATTGGGGGAGATTGTTTAACAACCAACCTAACATCAAACAAGCATATGATTTGTTCACTTTATTCTAAGCGATCCAAATCATCCTACAATTAACGTTAAATACTTTGAATTAAGGTTGAATTTGTGGAAACTTACATCGATAGACAATTGCAAACTCATTTTAAATAATTTTTTTATTAAAAAAAAAATCTACAATGAGGATCTAGAGCTTTTACAACTATCCGTTTCTTAAGAGACTTTAATATTAGTTATTAAAATAATGTAAAAATTGTGGTTTATAAAGTGTTGCAAAAACACGTGTTTAAAGTACTTTGTAATGCAAAAAAAAAAAAAAAAAGTGATTGGTATCATATTTCTAATAACATATTCTAAAAAATGAAAAACAATTGATTGTTTGATGTGAGTATTTTTTTTAAAGTGTGTTTTATGTGTTGTCAACATTATTTTGGTCTCACAGTTTTCAAATAATTACAACAATGTCACTCAAAATTGTTACTTGAAAACTAAAAATCCCTCTTGAGGTGTTCTCAAAATACAGTGTTTAAATACTTTAAAAGTTTAAATTAAAAATGGTTTAAATATTGAAATCTATTATTTGAACTCTTTAACTAAACAATTTGGTTTAAAATGATTGCCACCTACATAACCAGATGCCATAGATGAAAACTTAAGACAATTTTTAACGCTACCTAGAGCAGTCTAGCACGAGGCATATAGACTATAGAGTGAGACATAGAGAACCAATTGGAGAGAGAAATTGTCTCTTATTGCTCTAATAATCTTTAGATAACTTGTAAAGAAGATAAAGACTTATTGTTTAGACTATTTTGGTATCTAGCTTTTACATAGTGCTAAAATTGGACATATCATTCTCATATATGAAATGCAATTATTCACTTTTCTATCTACTACCCTTAAAGGTGATAGTTCAAACTTCAAACAAATGAAATGGGTGTCAAAGGTTTGCATCTTGCTGGATGGTAAGGGTTATTACTTGTTTATGGAATAAATTACCCCCTAACATCAGCACAGTCTGCTGTAAACACCTTATTAGTAACCAGTTCTTCTAGGAATAAAATAAAAGTACACAATTTCTCAATATTTCCAAATTAGTACGCTACCTCACATATGAATCATTAAAAAAAAAGTTTAAATTGTATACTGTGGTAAGATCCATATGTGACATGCTAGACCAAATATTGTAAATTTATGTTGTGTTACCATTAAACTCTATAAACACCTTAGTAACTAGTCCGTCTAGGAATACAATAAAAATACATAATTTCTCAATATTCCCAAATTAAACCATTACCTCACATATGGACCATTTAAAAGAGTTAAAATTGCATATTGTGGTAATATCCATACGTGATATGGTAGACCGAATGCTGTCAATTTTCGTTGGGTTACTATTGAACTCTATGAAGTGCATCGCAAAATTTTGATTCTCCAAGAATATCTTGCGGCAAAATAAAATCTCAATTTAGTACCAAGGACGTGGTGTTTCTCTTGCCAGCCATGTAGCAGAATGGTTTTGAGTTGAAATGTTCCTGAGTCACCGAAATGCTATCCTTTCCCTTTATGGGCCAAGGACCCTTTTTTCTTTTCTTTTTTTCTTTTTGGAAAGGAACTAAGGACTTTTCAAAGCCATATATTTCCCGCCTCTTGACTTCCCCATCTAACTCTTATATTCTCTCCCTCTCTTCAATGCTGTAAAGCTTTGAATCAATATCATTACTGAGAATTCCAAATCTATGATAGTTCAAGATCATTTCCAAAAGCTGAGGTCAAAAATGTTTAAAACTTAAGTGTTATACTTTAACAAAACACATACTACATATTTGATAAACAAAACACATACCAGTATTACATATATTTGATTACAGAGAAGTTTGGACAATAGTGACAGATTGAAGAAGGCAATAAACTCACATTCAATGAGTCTTCCTTGGAGACATCCTTATGCTTATGGTGATAAAGCTAGAACTAAAGAGACATGAAATAGAACATAGAACCACTTAGTTGTGATTCTTTAAACTAGGACACTTGCTAGCTACTACAACAAAGTTGAATCTTAGGTAGAGCAGACTGATAGATCCTTATTCTTGCTGATATGGCTATTACACTTCAATGGAGGTTTCTCATCCTGCAAATAAGAGGAGAATTCAACCACAAAAACATTAGGCTTTGGCTAAATAGAAAACTTATTCTATTTGTTTGATTTATATGTCACATTTTTTGTGCCAACATGTGACACAATTTCATATATTAGTCATTGCATAATTATTAGTTAAACCCTCCTACCAAAAAAAAAAAAAAAGTTACTGTTAGTTAAAAACCATAAACATCCAAGGCACGTGGATCATTGTACTATATATTTAATATGAAATCATGGATTTAAGTATATGATCGAATATATGCAGATTTCATGTAAACGTGGACATGATATATTCCATTGAAGTCCTTTGGTTCAGGTTTTGTGGGCAAAAGAATAAACAATTGTGCATTCGAAAGCAATTAATGAAGTACTTTTGAAATATAGACGAAATAATACTCACTGTTTTTTAACTGAGTGTCAGAGAATCCAAATAAAAGTTGAAGAAGTAGACTTGGAAAAAAAAAAGTCGAGCTACTCTTATTATTACTGATTGGGTTCAAATTAATGGAAGGAAAGTCTTCCTAGGTAGTGGTGAATGGTTAAGGATTTTAGATATAGAGTTTACATTGTTTGTCAAGCAAGCAGTATATATTGTATAAGGTTTCAAAATATATATACAAATATGTAATCTATGGTGCAGAAGATTTGTATTTGCATATATATATATATATATATATATATACTACCTCTTTTCCCCGTCGGTGTTAATTTGCTTGGCTACTCCCACCAGTTGTCTTGTATTTGGGGAAGGGAACTCGGCCTGACTCAATATGCTTGACATCTTCCACAAGAAGTTCATAGTGCCTTTTCACTTCTTCTGGTGTTTTCCCACCAACAGCCTTAGCGACATTGTGCCAACGGTCAGGGGTGTCCTTATCATACACAGCAAGAGCCCTCTCAAAGGCCTTGTTCTCTTTTGCAGTCCATGAGTCAGAGGAGGACATTGAACTGGATGCCATTGCTTAGCTTAGGGTGTTAAAGTGGATGTTTATTGAGTATAAACTAAGGTCTTGAGGAGGTGATAAAAGAAGGGAAAATATTAGGAAATGTTTGAAACTTGAAAGGCCACAAAGATAGTGAGAGAGGATTTCTGATGAGAGTCAAGAGGAGACTAGTCAAGGGTTGATATGTGCAAAGAGGTGGCACTGCCTTCTCTTTATAAGCAGGAATAGTGGGGTGAAGTGGGGTTGTGCCAGTTGGCCTACAATTTTGCTAGGTGGAATCCGAATTTCAATGATTTGTCTCCTTAGGAACCACAAAATGAAGGACAAAGAAGGAGAACACTAATGTGGGAGAATATGTATCTCTAATAAGTAAAAGAAAAGTTAAAAGAACATTAAAATAAATTAATTAGTTCTTTTCTTTTTTTAATAAGAGAGATCATATCAGGTGAAAATTGTGTTTATAAGTTATAATCATTTGGATTATATACATAAAAACAAGGTAGAAGTTCTAAAACTAGAGAATCGCCCTTCCATGTTTTGTAAAGAAAATCTAAACCTAGCAAAATTCACTTGGGGCGGTTTGTTAATTGTGAAACAAGAAGACACAAACTAGGCTTTCTTCATTTGAAATGAATCAATATTACAAATTTAAATACATATCCAGTATCACGTCATATAAAGTTTTAGAAGACGTAACATTTTGTATACTATGAAATTCATAAAAGAAAATCTTTTAATTGTAAAATAAGATTGAGGATCCTCTTCCTTACGTTTCATGGTTTAAATTAAAAATTACAAATCTAAACATGTATCCAATGAAAGCTGCCTATCTCCAAGAAAATTACATAATTTTCACTTAGGATGGTTCGTTGATTGTGAAACAAGAAGATATGAACTAGATTTTCTTCATTTGAAATGAATCAATATTACAAATTTAAATATATATCCAATATCACGTCATATAAAGTTTAAGAAGACGTGACATTTTGTACACTATGAAATTCATAAAAGAAAATTCTTTAACCGTAAAATGAGCTTGAGGATCCTCTTCCTTGCGTTTCTTGGTTTAAATTAAAAATTAAAAATCTAAACATGTATCCAATGAAAGCTGTCTATCTCCAGGAAAATTACATAATTTTTATAGGATTAAAGCCATAGAAGATAAGAATCCCACGGTGAGTTTCTCCATCTGTTTGGATTTCATTCAGATTTTTCCCCTCTCATTTTCTTATCCTACGTACTCCTACTTTCACTTGCAATGACCACAATAAATCCAATGAAGGTACCAAAACTTTTTCGCTTTTGAACCACAATAGAGATCTGCTAGCTACAATAAAAGGCTTGTAGAATTCTCTTCATTTACAGGTGATTTTATCAATGTACTCTGTCCTGAACAACATTCCAAGCACTCTAGCTGGCCAAATGAGCTACATTGATTATATCATGTTTGCTTCTCCCAGGAGAGGTCAACATATATTACCGACTTTAGTAGTTGGGACCTCATTTTCGTGGATGTTGGTTTTTCTCTCAGAATGGTTTCCTCTCAACAAAATGTACTTTGTAGATTTCTTTTTTATCAGACAATGAAAGTTCCCTAATTCAATTATTACCATAAAACTTCAATGAATGATTGAGGGTGATGTTATTATGTTACCACTGATAGATATGGCTTTGAACTCAAAGCATATATGATATCATGTAATTATGGATGCATAGTCCAAAAGTGATTCGTGATTAATATATGCATTATCTTCAGCTAATGTGAGAATCTTTAGCAAGTTTTATGATGAATCAGAAAAACAAATGTCATAACAGGAAGCATATATATATGTACGTAGAATAAGTTGAGAATGAATTATTTTGTTTGATAAGAGTTTGGTTTAGTACTTTCTTGTGGCAGACAGTTTCAAAGCACACAACAAGAATACGACATACCGTACTGCTATAAATAACAAGGGTATCCACAGAGGATCTATTTACTTTGTTGTTAGCTATTAGTTCAGGATAGTTTTCTAGAGTACGGTCAAGGAGTTTGGCCACTTGGCCTTAAATTTTAATCCATTCGGGTTTAGAAATCATTGTTCTTTATTGCCATATGTTCTCATCCTTGGAAGTGATAGGGAAAGTGATTTGAAGTTTTACCTCACTTCGATGAACACATGCATTGAGCTTGGCTGGCCCATATATCTCTTTCACCCTTGATAATGATGAAGATCCACAATCGTATCTTAGCAGAGATATCAGGTTACTAGTCAAGGTATGGGCAACTGAAATGTAATAATGTGTGAGATTCTCTAGTGGCCTAGTTTGGTTTGAACTTGTTGAAGTTTTCTATTCTAAGTAATAGTGAAAATAGAAAATCACCCCCCCCCCACCTCCTTTTTTTTTTTTTTTTTTTTTTTTTTTTTTTTTTTTTTTTACACACAGATTTAAGATATTTTGGCCGTTTGTCTATGTCCACAGGTGCATTTGTAGTTTATACTGCCTAAGAAACCCTAAACTCAATGCATTGATTTTCCTAACATAGTTGTATCATACTGTGGGATTTCACTCCTAAGCCCCCTACCTATTATTCACTTGAGGCACATAACATGCATGCATGCATACATACATACATATATATATATATATATATATATATGTATATATGTATATATATTTATATACATATATATATTGATAAACAAAGTTGAGAGAAAATCCAATTAGATTTTAAATTAAAATTCAATTAGAGTCTAATTTTGCGTCATGTGCCTTATTTAATCTAAGTTTTTAAATTTTTTGTACCAAGTGAGTTAATCTATATATAATAATAATAGATGAAGCGGAGAGAAACTCATATTCGAATTCCAAATTAGAGTTCCAATTTTGAGTCATGTACTGTCCTAAATTATATATTCTTAAAGAGTTTTATTTCTTAATTTTAGAATCAAATGTGGGATCATATCATAAATATTCATCCAAGTGAGTTATTAAGTACAAAAACCAAAAAATCTAGAATAAATGAATCGTAAAAATTAAAATTAAAAAAAAAAAATGCTTCACAATAATTTTTTTTTTAAATGGACAATTTACATTTTATACCCAATAATATCTTTACAAATTTTTTTTATACCCAATTTACATTTTATTCCATGGTTATCCACTTATCCTAGGTTTAGCAAAGAATCATTTCGAATGTCTGTCCATTCAAAATGCAAATATCAATTCTAGAGCAAGAAGTTTTGGGTAAAAATATGAGACACTAGACAATGACGACAGAACAATTGTAGCTAAGCCTGCCGACTTAGAATACCAGTCGTGTCAATATTGATGCCATGCAAGATCTATTATTAATTTCTTGTACCTGTTTGATCGAGCAAAACCTAGGTTTTGGACAGTAGCTATGTTAGATTTGATGGATCTTATAGCGAGATTCTCCGTATGTCACAATTGATATCATTCGACACTTTAGGTACATTTGCAATATGTACTAGTTTTTAGATTCATATCATTTGACACTTTAGGTACATTTGCAATATGTACTGGTTTTTAGATTCGTTCCTCTAATGTTTGTCTCTTTGGTGTTTAAAAATAAGATGCTTTGTCAAGGACACAAGTCAGTTCAAGTTTGAACCACTGAACAAATAAGATTTCCAAGGGGTTAGCCAAGTGGCTTCTTCTTGTTTATTTTGGATCCGAAATATTATTGTGTTTTGGAATGGAGGCCGACAAGGGAAAAAGAGAAGATGAATAGGGCCAAAATAGGGATATACCCCTTTCGGAGAAAAATTCCAGCAAAATACCTCATTTCTGAAACTATTTAGGAATATACTCTTGTTTTGAAACTCAATTTTTAAAACTCGATTTTTAGAAAATCGAGTTATAGCCAAATTAAACTTTAAAAATAAATAAATAAATAAAGAAAAAAATTTGTGAAACTCGAGTTCCCTTCAAGGGGAACTCGAGTTCCACACTAAAACTCGATTTTGATAAAATCGAGTTTCAAAACAGAGGCATATCCCTAAATAGCTTCAGAATTTAGGTATTTTGCTGAAACTTTTCGCCAAAAGTGGTATATCCCCATTTTGTCCGATGAATAGAATGTACTAAAGCTGTAAAGCACAAGCATTGGTCCAAATTGTGAACCCACAGTGACTATTATTTCTAGTGGTCTTACATACCATTTATCTAACAACTTCAACGAAGTAATTTGGTGTGGTTATCGATCGTTAGTTTAATTAGCAAAATTTCATACTGTCAAATAAGAGATTTGGAGTTCGAAGTTTGAACCCCACATTCATCAAATACTGATTGTTATCTTAACTAATGATAAAGAGCAAATAATGATCCAAATGAATTATATCTAATAGTGGGTTTCAATTAGTTCGTGGACATCATAAGTTAAAATTATATCGTGTATCTAAAAAAAAGTATACATGAGATCAAACTTGAGATTGTCCTCAAAAAAATAAAAAAAATAAAAAGAAGTAGACGAGAGAGTTTATAGCCACAAATTGAAGTAAACCTCAAAATGAGTATATTCTTGACCTTCAAAATAGCAATGCCAAAATTTACTACAGAATTGACCTTGCCTAGCTCTTCCTACAAGTGCGGCACACACAAGCACAAAAGCACAGATAGACAATGTCATTTGGGTTAGTTACAAGAACTGCCTGTTGGGTCAGAAATTATAAGATGGGCCCTGCTGAGTTAACAATTCAGCTTTGAAATAAAGCCAACCAAAGCCCATGCTTGGTGCAGTCTGAAATTATTCTTTCAATTTTTGCAAGTTTTATAATGTCCTTCTATGGGCTTAGATTGGGCTCGAGCTCCGGACTTTGTCATCATCCTTAATTAGCGCTCTTCAATGGCCCTGCTTCAAGGTTCTGGCCATGCCATCATCGTGGAATAACATATACAAATGCCGGTACAACAAGGAGAGATCGCAAAATATTCTGCCTCGATCAGCTTGGGTTTTTCTACCTTAGCGAGGATACGAGACTAGCATGTACCTCTTTATGCACTAATCATATCATAATGCATCAATAGTCACTAGCGTCACAGGACCACTCTAATCTGGAAAAAAAAAAAAAAAATTATTATTATTATTATATATAAATTTTAAAAATTTATAAATTTTTAATCCTTAAAAAATATTTGTGACCACCCTAAATTTTTTTAAGCACAACAAAATTAGATAACAAACTTGGTTGTAAACTAAGACTATAACTCTACTCAATTTTTTTTTTTTTTTTTTATATGTGAATTTTGACAAATTCATAAAAAGATTACATTTTCTTCTTATATCTTCCATACTTGCAAAATTTCAAGAAGATCAAAGATTAATAGCTATGTCATCAATCAAATCTTTAAATTTCGAGTTTTTGTAGTTTAAAATTATACATAAAAAATAAATTTATGGATCAAAAGTAAATAACATACGATTGACATGAAATTTGATATGAAATTTTAAGAACATAAAAAACATGCAATTCAACAATTAGATTTTTAAAATATGTAGTCATGTTAATTTATTTAATGAGTTATAGCCTTAGGGTACAATTAAGTTTGTAGCCAAATTTTGTCCTTAAATTTTAGCTCCCTTAACAATATGTTAGGTTCTTACAAACAAAAAGAAAAATCCCAAGAAAATTTTTATCTAACTAAAACTTTGATAGAGATGTAACTTGCAACATTAGTAATGAGACTATCATGTAAAAATTTCAAAATTAAAAAAAAAATTTATAGAAAAAAATTGTAGGACTTTATGTATTTGTGTGTATGCACTTTTTTTTTTTTTTTTTTATCAATATATAAAGTTCTCTTTTAATTAAATTTTGTGTAATTTAAATTTATTAATGATCATCCGAAAAATATTCTTTCAACCACCAACAATTAATTGTGAAAAACTTTATGTCTCTAGACTTATTGTTTTGATTAAAGTTAAACTCGACACCATATCATTAAAGATAGCAAAAAGATTATACCTTTTGTCTTGTCGCGACATGTTTCCCCTCCCTTGTAAAAAAGGAACAAAACTGAAAACACAAGTAATCTGTCCGTGCCCGATACCATTGACATCTCCAAATGGCACAGTTGGGCCTGTATTTTGCCCTAGCAATGTAATCCAGGCCTAGCCCAAAGTAAAACTCTTGGCACTTATGCAACCCATTAAAATATATTTTTTCCATACACGTGTCATTTTCTTTTTTTTTCTTTTTCTTTTTAAAATAAGGCCTATAAATGTATGTTTGAAACAATTTATTTTTCAAACTTTGAAATAGAGTCATTTTTCTATTTTATATATATATATATATATATATAACGAGTCATTTGAAAATAAATAAATAAAACCTAGAGTAAAGTGAAATGTAAAAAATATACATTTTTAAACCACCCAAACAAACAACAATTTTGTTGTGGGAGGTGTCAAATTTCCAAAAGATAAGTGAAATAGAGATAAAACTTTTTCCCCAGGAACGGAAAAATAAAAACAAAACAAAAACGGTACACAGATTTAAGTTTAAAAATACATCAAAGAGTAACGGTTTATAGATTTTTCAATTGTATAATATTGATAATTAATTTAATGATACTTGTAAGACATTATTATAATTGTTAATTTAAATTATTTTAAAGTTTTATTTATATTCATGAGAGTTTTTTTTTTAACGAAAGATTAGAAATATATACTTATTTAACATAAAATTACTTGGATACATAAAAAGGCACAACCTACATAGGCACACAAATCTTCCGACCATACAAAACAATCAGAAGCACATTCAGCATGTGCCACTGAAATACAAGAAATTAACTTCATTAAGCTTTAAGCCTAAAGAAATCTAACTCCCATATACGCAACCCAGATAACAAAGATTTTACAACATGTATCAAATGGCCGTAATAGAGAAACCATGGGTTACAACTTGGTTGCCATTTGTTTCCGAAACCTCATCAGAGATGCCAACATAAATTGCATACTGGACAATTGAATGTGCTGCCCATCAAAGAGGTATCTACTGCTACCCTATCAACCACAAATACATAAGCATACGAGAGACTATCAGAACCTAGATTGAACTTTCTGAAAACCATTTCTGTGAGCATTGCTGCAGTGAATATTTACTGCAACAAGACATTAGGATCTTTTTCTCTCTACAATGAGAGAAGAGCACGAGTTGTTCTACAATTCGAACACATGAGATTCGTTCAAGTGATGAAGGCTGCCTAGCAACCTTGATTGAATCAAAGGCAGGACCCGTTCGTGAATGACCACTCTTAGCATCTCAAGCAAACCAAGTAAACACAAAATACTTTCTGTTGGAGAAATTACCAATAAAATGATATTTTGGTTACAATACAAATAGAAATATAAAGGAACAATGTCGGACTGAGACACGAAAATCTTGCTTTCTTTAGGGAGATTCAAACCCTCTGAAGTTGGCAAAGCTTAGAAATACCTTTCTTTGGCCCAAAATCTCTCAGTATTTAGGAGTATTATTAAATTCACTCACTCTCACACAATACTTTTTACTTTAACTATTTCTCTTCATTCACTCTTGATCTGAAAATAGTCCATAGCGTAGCTATATATATAATCTTCTAATCCTTCTCATAACCTACATGTTATTTATTAGTTTAGATGACTCCTCTTAATTAATTTAAATTAACTTACATACATGTTAACTCTTTTTTTAACAAATTCCACTATAACTCATCTCTTTATTAATTTTCAGTTAATTTAAGTTTTAAAATTTAATTTAAAATGGACACATTCCCCTACTCATTTTAATATTAAATTAGGAAAATGAGATATTACAGGGCAAAGATGGATTATTATGCATCATGAAGGTGTGCTCTACATTGAACCTTCATTTAGTGAAACAACAATCTCTACTCCAGATTCAATAGTGGTGTTCAACTTGAACTATGACGACTTAGGGAAAATAAAATATTACTGCTCACACATAATGATTCAGGTGTTAACATGAGCTTCACTAGCTAGCACATTACGACATTGTGTTGATCCCAATTTTCTTGAGCGTCTTTGAGAATAAGCTCAATTCTCATAGGTAGCAACCCCACTCCCACACTCACATAGGTGAAATCTGTCTAGAGTGCTCTTGTAACTTTGACACCCCACTCATGAGAGCTACCAATTGCTCATTAAGAGTTTTAAAAAACTCAACCTCCTACACATCATAGGATAAATGCATTTACACCATTGGGATGGATTTTTTTTTTTCAAATAAAATTAAAATTAATAATGCATTTTCTTACGACCACCATATGATTCGTTTTTCCCATTAAACTTAGTTCTCAGGATCTCTAGTCCCTAAGTTGGGTATCCTTATACATGGCTCATGATTAGATGGGCTTCAATCCCATCCCCCTCGATGTATTCTAGACCCTTTCTCTTGTTAAGGCCTTAGTTAAAGGATCTGCAAGATTATCACAAGATTTAACATATTCTATATTAACGATGCCATTACTCAAATAAGATCTCACAATACCATGTTTTCTTCTTATGGGTATGGATTTATTGTTATAAAAACGGTTATGCACTCTACCGATTGTAGCAGTGCTATCACAATAAATTAAAATAGATGGTATTGGTTTTTCCCAAAGAGGAATTTCATGCAATAAATCTCTTAACCAGTTTGCTTCGTCACTTGCAGAAGCCAAAGCTATCAGCTCAGCCTCCATATTAGAGTTAGAAATAATGGTTTTTTTTTTTTAAATTTCCAACATATTGCATCATCACCCAAAGTAAAAATATAACTGGTGGTAGACAAAGAATCACCTAACAAAGTATTCCAATCGACATCACTAAAACCTTCAAGTACAACAAAATATTTTTTATAGAACAAACCATGTAATTTGGTACCAAATAGATATTTCATAACTCACTCAATGGCTTGACAATGATCTCTACTAGGCTTGCTAGTAAATCTACTAAGTACCCCTATTGCATAGGCAATGTCAGGTCTAGTACAATCAGTCGCATATCACAAACTACCAATTATGCTAGCATATTCCTTTTGATTAACATCATCATTGTCATTATTAATAGGAAACAAATGAACACTAGAATCAAAAGGAGTAACAACATGTTTGCAATCAGGATAGTTATATTTTTTTCAAAATTTTCTCAATATGATGAGACTACTCAAGATAAATTTCATCACATGTTTTTGTAATTTTCATGCCCAAAATAAAATTAGCCTCACCAATATCTTTCATATCAAAATGGCTTCGAAGCATATTTTTTGTTTCATTTATAACATGCAAATTAGAGCCAAATATTAGTAAGTCATCCACATAGAGACTAATAATGACATGTGAGTTTTCCCAAGTTTTATACTAGATGCACTTATCACATTCATTTGACTTGTAGTCATTTTCAATCATGCAGAAATCTAATTTTTTATGCCATTGTTTAGGAGCTTGCTTTGAGCCATATTAAGATTTAGTTAGCTTACACACCTTACTTTCTTGACCAGTCTCCACAAAGCCTTCAAGTTGGTCCATATAAATTTCCTCATCTAGGTCCCATTCAAAAAAGTTGTTTTTACATCCATTTGATGAATTTTCAAATCATGTATAGCTGCAACAGCAATTAGCAATCTAATCGATGTAATTCTAGTAACAGGCGAAAAAATGTCGAAAAAATCAATATCAGCTTTTTGCTTAAAACCTTTTGCAACAAGTCTAGCTTTAATTTTGTCTATTGTGCCATAAGGTTTAAGCTTTTTCCTAAGGACCCATTTACAGCCTATTGTTTTACAACCACGTGGTAAATCTACTAACTTCCATGTTTAATTAGAAATTAGTGAATCTATTTCATCATTCACAGCCTCTTTCCAAAATACACAATCTGGTGATAACAAAGTTGCTTTCAAAGTAAGAGGATTTTCATCAACATTAAAACATAATAGTCAGGGCCAAAATATTTTTCAACTCTAGCTCTTTTACTCCTTCTAAGTTTAATTTCAAGATTTTCTTGATTTTGTGTATGAGGAGTAGAAGAACTAGGCTGAGATAACACATTTTCTCTAACTTCTTTGCCCCCTACTATTTTTAGATATAAAAGGAAATTTTTCCTCATGAAAGATATTATCACCTGATTCAAAAATCACATTATTTTCAATATTCAAAAATTTATAGGTTGTACAGTTTACCGTACATCCAAGAAAAACACAAGTGGTAGCTCTAACGCCCAATTTAGGTATTTTGGGATCTGTCAACCTTACAAAGGCTAAGCAACCCCAAACTTTAAAATATCCCAAATTTAACTTATGCCCCTCCAACAACTCAAAAGGCGTGAGTTAAGTCTTTTTGGGTGGTGCACTATTTAAAACATGACAGACTATTAAAATTGTTTCCCCCCATAGATTTAGGGGAGCACCTAACTCAATTAGAATTGCATTTGTTAAATTAATCAAAGTTCTATTTTTTCATTTAGCCACACCATTAGATGCAGGTGAGTATGGAGGAGTAGTTTCATAAATAATTCCCAAAAATTGAACAAATGAGTTTAACTTAGAAGATTCATACTCCCGACCTCTATCACTTCTAAATCTTTTTACTTTTCTACCAAATTAGTTCTCAACTTCTCTAAGAAATTCTTTAAATTTCTCAAAAGCATCACTTCTATATTTTAATAGATAAACATATGCATATTTTGTCATCAATAAAGGTAATGAAATACATGTTTCCTCCACGAGTTAATTTTCCTTCAAATTCATAAAGATCTGTGTGAATTAGTTCTAATGATTGGTATTTCTTTCAACATTTTTATGAGGCCATTTAGTAATTTTAGCTTGACTGCATGCTTCACATTTTTCAAAGTCTTTTGTTAGTCTTGGGATTAATACTATGTTACTGATAATTCCCACATATCTATTGTTTATATAACACAAGCGAGCATGCCAAAAATTCACAGAAGACAGCATATGAATAGAACTAGCAGATGATATATTATTTTCAATATTTTGTTTGAACATTCAATCACAAGCATACCCTTTGACCACAAATAATCATTTCTTAGATATTACATATTGACCAGATTCCATTGTTTGTTTGAAGCCAACATTATTCAACAAATAGTTTGACATTAGATTTTTCCTTGTGGACGGTGTGTATAGCACATCTTTCAAAGTGAGCACACGTCCAAAGGTAAATTTCAGCTCAACCTCACCACTCCCAAGTATCTTGGTTTTACTAGAGTCACCAAGCATAATTGTTTTTTCTTCTTCAAAAGGAGTGTATATTTTGAACCGATTTTTATCATAGTAGACATGCCTATAGGCACCAAAGTCTACCCAACACCCTTCAACATATTGGATCATGTAAATGCATGTAATCATAGCCACTAAAGGCTATTCAATAACATTAGCCTGTGGGAAAAACCCATGTTTTTGAAATTTGCAAAATCGAGCAATATGCCCACTCTTGCCACAGACAAAATATGCATTAACTTGTTGGTTATTTGAAGGGGGTCCTTGGTTCTTATTCCTTTTACTAGGGTTGCCCCTATTGTGAAGTCTACCATAATTTTTCATATTTTTTCTTTCTTGGCCTCAATTGTGCATTTTTAGGAAAATGATCTTTGGGCTGGTTATTGCCTGCAGAAATTACCTTGATGGTAGAATGTCCATTACCCTCTTGTGTTATAAGTTCATCTTGTCCTCTAGCTTCCTCCTCTAGAGTGATCAAGGATTCTAGGGACGTCTCATTTTGCTTGTGGTGCATTGATTTTTGGAAGTCTTTCCATGATGGTGGGAGCTTGTCAATGATACCAGCCACAACAAGGTTGTCCTCAATCTTTATGTCTTCTGATCTAACTTCTACCACGATCATTTGAAAGTCTTAAACCTGTTCCACAACAAATTTACTATCCACCATTTGATAGCGAAAGAAATGACTAGCGACATATTTCTTTGCACCAACCTCTTTAGTGTCATATTTGCTCTGTAAAGCTTTCCAAATTTTCTTTACAGAAGTGTGTATAGTATTATAATAATCATAGAAATGATCTGCATGACAATCTGAAAGATAATGGCGACATTTATACTAATCTTGTTCATACTTATTTGTTTTTTCTTGATGGTCATAGAGTTCTTCTTCGGTCATGTCATCAGTAGAAACCTTATTTGGATTCTTCTCAGTGAGGACATAGGCTACCTTAAGAAGGCTTAGATAGAAAAGGACCTTCGCTTTCCATCTTTTGAAATGAGCTCCCTTAAAACGGAAGGGCTTGTTGAGATCTCCGACATTGTCATTTGGCTTCTCAGTTGTTGGCTCCATTTTGAATATCCTTAAAATTGTTGGAGAAATTACCACTAAAATGATATTTTGGTTACAATACAAAATAAACGAACAATGTCAGACTAAGGTATGGAAATCTCACTTTCTTTAAGGAGATTCAAGCCCTCTACGGTTGGCAAAGCCTAGAAACCGATACAACAGAAATTCACTTTTGACTTGTCCCCTCCAAGATACAACAGCCCAACAATTCGTTATGTATTTCGAACCAACTTTGCATAAGTGATTGAGCTCAATACTCCACCAAAAGAAACACATTTATTTGGCCCGAAATCTCTCAAGTATTTAGGAGTATTATTGAATTCACTCACTCTCACACAATACTCTTTATTTAACTATTTCTCTTCATTCACTCTTGATTTAAAAAATAGTTCATAGCATAGCTATATATATAGACTTCCAATCCTCTTAATTAATTTAATTTAACTTACATACATGCTAACTCTTTCTTTAACAAATTTCACTATAACTCATCTTTTTATTAATTTTCCGTTAATTTAAGTTTTAATGTAATTTAGTGTGCGTTTGAATACTGTTTATTTTGCTGAAAACTAAAAACAATAAAAAATAATAATTTCCGATTACTGTTTACACAAAAAAAAATACGGTTCATTTTCCTTAATGCAATGTTCATGTCCCAAGAATAGTGCAATAGGCGCTAGTTCTTAAAAAAAATAATAATAAAAAAAAAACCACATACTCCTCGGTCACAGATGCCAATCCAAACAGAGCCTTAATTTAAAATGCAAACACTTTCTATTATAGAAAATGAATCTTAAAATACTGATCCAATCTTTCTAAATCTCATTGCTCATCTACAGTACCTCTTCAAGCCTGGGTTATTGTAGATTAGGAATAGAATTTCTTTTATTAAAAATTTCTAGCGCTGACAACTATATTAGCTCTCTCTCTCTCTCTCTCTCTCTCTCTCTCTCTCTCTCTCTCTCTCTCTCTCTCTCTCTCTCTCTCTCTCTCTCTCTCTCTCTCTCTCAACAAAGGAAAGGAGACAAAGCTCCTTCTCTTAGGTAAACACTCAAGACTGTGGCTAGCAATCGAAGTTCGCCTCAACCACAGAACATCGACTCAACCAACAAAATAGCTGAATAAAAGCAGTGGTGGTGCCACGTTCACTCGTTCAGTCCACTCGTTCACTGGAAAAAAAAAATATATTATGTACAATAATTAAAAAAAATTATTTGTTTACCCTTTAAAAAAAATTAGGAACACCCTCAATAACAATAAAAAAAAAAAAAAAAAAAAAAAAAATTATTTGTTCTACTTTCAAGCAAAAAAAAAATTGTAACGGAGCAAGCCCACTACAGAAAAAAGTGCAACATCAATCTTATATAACAGATAGTAAAGCAAACCCAATCTAAAGAAAAAAACAAGGTAAAGCAAATCCAATAAATTACATATGGTAGCAAACCCACGGATTCTCAAAAAAAAAAAAAAAAAAAAAAACGAAAACCCAATATATTGAAATCAAAAACCAATGGACGTCGCAACCAAACACTAATAGATGTTGAAAGAAAGAAAGAAACCTAACCTAAAAAAAAAAAACCTAACCCAATATACTAAAATCAAAAACCAACGGACAACGCCTTCGCCTCAAGCAACAGCCAACAAAGCACATCGCCATATCACATCGGGCCTCAAACTTAAGCTCCAGCCTCCAGAACATATTGGATCGGAGATCGGTCTTCCTCGCCTCGACGTGATGCCCGACGGAGCCGCCCCTCAGCCTCAAGCCTCCCTGCTCCCTTAACCTCAAGGTATTTCATATTTACACTTAACTTCTCTCTCTTTTTCTCTCTTACATATATGGGATATTGGGTTAATGGGTTTCTTTCTATCTCAATCTCTCTCTCTTTATCTGAAGAATGAAAGTGAAATGAAATGAGAGTCTCTCTCTCTTTAAGACTTTATCTGATTCTCTTTGAACTATGATTGGCTGATTGCTTTTGCTTAGCTTTACTTTATAACTTCATTAATATTTGCCACTGTTTTTGGCTTTATCCATTAGTGTTGGTGTTGTTGGTGAGATACAATTAATTGTCTTTTGGTGTATTGTGATTTGTGATTGTGAATTTATCTAATTGGCTCTTTTGATTGAGGGCCATGGGGCTTGTCTATTGAATGGGGTGGTTGAATGGGGGTAGATGGGGGCATGGGACCGAGGTGGGATATTTGAATTGGGAGAAGTAAATGCACATGAGTTGTGTGCTAGTACAACTAATAAACAATAATTTGATTAACTAATAATTAATTGGGGGAAGCAACTAATAAACAATAATTAATAATTTAATTAACCACTAGATTATAAAAGATAGACAAATTAAATTATGTTAGGTTAAACGACAATTAATAATTTTATAATTAATAAAACAATAATATAACAAATTATAGTTTATAAAAGAAAAGGAAATTAACGAAACAACTAAATAAAAATAATTAATAATTTATTAGATTGTGTAATTTATACTTCTTAAAAGAATACTTTGAGAAAAATTCTTGAATGAAGATTTCTTCTCTCTCCTCTTGTTCCCTTTGATGTAGAGTGAAGCTCTCTAGTCTACAAACGATCAAAGAGTTAAAATCAAATTAATTTTTCCAACATCAATAATTTGAAATCATTTTTCTAATTGTCTATTTTTGAGTTTAGAGAATTAGGGTTAGGTAAGATAGGTTTGTGTCTATTTTGTTGCAATGTGATTCAACTGATTAGATTATTTTGTTGCAATATGATCTCACTAACTAGCAATAGTTGTTATTAGAGCATCTTTAACAAGGATTTTTAAAATTTTTAGCATTTAACACTTCAAAAATCTACTTTATTTATTATACCATCTCACTTTAAAATACATCAAACATCAAAACTTCTATATTTTTTACCATTTTATTTAAATAATATAAACTACTCATTAAAATAATAATAAAACAACTTAACACAAATAACCAACCAACCACCTCACCACATGAGAATAAAAAACTATTTTTGTTTTACAATTCAGGCAATAGTAAGCTTGTGTACTCTGCAAGTATGCCAAAAATTTTACAATTTGAAAGCTTTGATGGAGTTGCTTTTTTGTGGATTTGATGGTAAAATTTAGCATATATCCATTTTAGCTCAAGGATGCTCTTACAGCCTCTTTTTGTCATTGCAAGTAGCCTAGATTTGATACTATTGTCATTTAAAGTTTTCATCAGAAAATTATATTTATCGATTAATCTCAAAGCTGTTTTGTTCAGTCTTATTTATACAAAGAAAGGACAGAGTCCCACCAAAAAATAAAAGAAAGGACAGAGAACAATGATAAAGTAGAAGGGTGCAGTGAGAGGAATAGTTTAATAGTGCATGTTGGGTGGTGCTTTTTTTTATTTTTTGGGGATAAATTAGGTGGTACTTTTTGTTGGGTGTTTTCAAACCCTGTTTTCTAAGAAATTCTAAAACGAAGGATTCTCCAGATTGGTTTTCACACATCAAAAAACAAGCTGAATTTTTAAGTATATCCCATTGTGAAACAAGACACGATAGTTATCTAAATATTATTTCCCAAATATACTTGCATTTTTGTCGTGAACAGTTGCAACTTGCACCCGAGATACGTAATGGATTGATACACCTACCTACCAGTCAACACGGAATTTACGCCGTACATTGCCACCAAATACGACTTTTTATTTGAAAATGACCCTAACCATGGCCCACCAAAATATCTTCTTAATTTCCGTAACCAAACCCTAATTTTAATTTCCACTCAAGCTTCGAATATTTATGGATGATGATCAAATTAAGTGAACAATGAGCAAGAAATTGCGAAAGAAGGATTATATACTTCATTTCATTAAACTATTTTTTTTGTTGGTAACATAGAGGACATAGGACAAGTAACCATCGGTCAAAACTGAACCACCGGTCAAAAAAGCTAGAACCACAATGCAGAACGAGAACCAGAACGAGAACCATAACGAAACCAAAGCGATAACATAACCACAGATCCAAACAACGCTAAAACAAACCCACTCAAGTCACCAACAAACTGAGCGTCACAGAAAACAAATTCCTAACAAATCTAACTCCTCCAGCTACCACCGTCACCGCCACCACCGCCGCTGCTCCTTGAGTACCTTGAGCCACCGTCTCCGTATCCACGGTCACGGCCACCTCCTCCGTATCCGCCACCTCCACCTCCGTATCCACCACTGCCTCCACCGTATCCGCCTCCGCCTCTGCTGTATCCACCGCCGCCTCCACCTTCACGACGTCCGCCACCTCCGTAACCGCCTCCGCCACGGCTGTAGCCTCCGCCACCTCCACCGCCTCCGTTACCGCGAGACTGAGCCTCGTTGACTGTGATGTTGCGGCCGTCAAGGTTCTGGCCGTTCATTCCTTCGATCGCGTCCCTCATTGACTTCTCATTGCTGAAGGTGACGAATCCGAATCCTCTAGATCTACCGGTTTCACGGTCGTTGATGATCTGAAAACAACAAAAACCACAACAACAAAGAGAAAACAAACCAGATCTAGTCAGATCCACATCCAAAAATCATCAAACTAAGCAAAAAAAAAAAACTAACAAAACCGATCGATCTTCGCTTTTTTTTGAAACAAAGCTGAAGATGAACGTACCGATTTGTGTGAGTAATAAAAGAATCAGTTTATAGTAACAGAGAATCAAGTAACAGAGAAACAGAGCAGAACAGATCAGATCAGATCAGGATTTTTTTTTTTTTTGGATCGGCGACAAAGCCGGATCGAGTCAGATCCGAAATCTCTGATCGACGACCAACGGACCTTCGATTCAAGGATATCGCCGTATGGTGAGAAAGCACGCTCCAAGGCTTGGTCATCGGTGGCCCAGGCAAGCCCTCCGACGAAGCATCTGAATTCGACATCTGCGGACGCCATTGATGAGAATCTGAATCTGAAAAGGAGAGAGAAAAACAGAGAGAAAACCGAAACCCTAGAAAAGGGCAGAGAAGGAAATCGAGAAAAGAGTGAGATTTGAAGGTAACGTAGGCGTCGCTTATATAGATCTCTTGGCGTGGAGGAGGGGTTAACTAGGGTTAGTTTGTGAAGTTAACCAGGGTTAACTAATCGCGGTGATTGTGGTGGAGAGTTTGGTTACGGATATAAGTCTATCCCTTGAGTGCGTCTAGGGTTTTCTTTTCAAATTTTTTGAACAATTTAATAGGGTTTGCTAATTTAGGAAAATCACTAAGTTAGTATTAGTACCCACCAAATCAGTCTCACCTTTAGAGCATTAGCATTGAGGAATGCTAATGCCATATTTAAGGCCTTTTTGCCATTTTATAGATAAAAAACATTTGCATCAAAAAATGGTATACCTCACTATTGCAAATCTTTTTGCAATAGTGCTACAGTACAATTCTAAACTTAGAATTGTACTTTAGCACTATGCTAAATATATATATATATATATATATATATATTTTATTCCACCCCTTAGCTAAAAAAAGTGATGATATGAAAGAAATAATAAAGAAAGATTAAAAAAATAATATTTTAATGAAAAAGTAAAATAATAGAGTTTTTGGATGTAGGGTGTATTGTAAAATGGTATGGTATAATTGATAAAGTAACTTTTTGGGATGGTAAAATAGGATAGATTAGCATTCTTCAATGCTAATGCTCTAATTACAAGGAAAGTGAGATATGGTTTATATAGAAAGTTTATAATCGCAATGAAATCTCATAATATTTTCTTAGGTTGTGTTTAGTATTGGCTTAAAAAGCTAACTTTTTTTATTATTTAATTTATTTTTGCTACTATTCATGAGTTTTATTACACTTTTTGGTACTATTCATAAGTCTTACTGTACTATTTCAGCTACCATTTAACTTTATCTACAGTGTTTTCAGCAAAAAAATTTCAATTTCAACTAAATAAGTTATTCCCAAACAGACTCTTAATATTCTCATTCTGAATTGTGGTGGATTTTGGTATAATATACTTTCTTTTTTTTTATTTCAACTTGTGTGAGATTTTGTTGGGTAGGTTTGTATATATTCTATTGAAGATAATTGACTATTTAAAGAATATGTTGACAACTAGCGAATTATTTCGTGGATTGATCGGCTATGCCTAAATTTAAGTTTTGTCAAATTATTTGATCCAGTCAATTTGTAATGAGCCATTTGATTGGGTTAGAAAAACAGTTTGATCCAATATGATAAGGAGATAAACAATATCAAATGGATTAGTTGACTTGTTTTTAAAAGAATAATTTTTAATTATTTGTATCAATATATATTCAATATTCTATCATCAATTTTTTTTTTTTTGTTGAGAAAATTCTATCATCAATGTGGTTGATTAAATTTATAATAAAATAAAAATATATATTGTTATGTATTGCCTAGATATCCACTACTTTTATTTCGTTATTGTCCCTTTTTATCGTGGATGTGAATATACAATGTTCTTCCATGTGTCAAGAAAAAAAAGTCTTACATTATTCTCCAATTAATCAAAGATGGAAGAATCTCATCTGAAAAAGACTACTAACTTTATCATTTTGTTAATCAAAAATTCTCCAATTAATCAAAGATGCGTTGTTCTAAAGCTTGAAATTATCTGGAATGTTAATAAGTCTTACATTTCATCCACAAAAAATGTTTATTCTTAAATGATTTAAAGAGCATCCAATTAAACTAGTTTATCTTTCTCCATTAAAAAACAATAAAAAGTATTACATGATCTAAACACATATTTTCTATAAATTGAAACAAATATGACATATTGGTAAAGCAAACAAATAGAGTATATGACAACAAAATTTCTTAAGAAACGTATTTAGAATGAGGATTAAGTTTTTTTTTTTAGATGAGATTTGTAAGGGCCAAGCTTTGAACACTGGCCTAGACGATAGATGGACCTAGGCTCAAAAAAACCCAAAATAATAAATTTGTAGAGAATGGGTTTGAAAACTGGGTTAGAATGAGTTGGATCGCTAATAAAGTGAGCCCAATTGACCGGAACAGGGAAACAGGTTCAATTGAATTAGAAAAAGTCATCCTCGGCATGGTACGAGGAGATCAGTTCTTATATATTCATTTCAAGTTTGATTACAGAGTTGGTTCTTGATTGCTACAATGTTTCTCTTGTGATTTTTCGATCCCCATTCATGGAGGATCTTTTACATTATATAGTTCCCTTCAGACAATCTTGATCCTACACTTGTCGATCATTCAAGCTGTAACTCGAGTGCTTGTCCCGTCAGACACCCTTTCAGCCCTTCTGTGAGTTATAGTAGCCAAGGCAGTACTGTTCAAGGGGTCTTCTCCACATAAATGCGGCCAGAAAGTTAGTTGCAGGGTATTTAATGCGGTGGCAACAACTTTTCTTAGATATTTCCTAGCTCCCATTCTTCCAGTTTGTTTTAACATGCATGCCCCTCTCAGCGGAGTCTCCTATAAGGTCACTTTGGGCGGTAGAATAGGCATTTGACATGTGCTTCGTTCATCCGAGGAAATAATCCTCCTTGGACCACTTTTCTCAACCTCTCTACTTGCATGTTACTTATAGAACTCTGAACTTGACATCCTTACTGTTGTTTATTAGTCCTCAGACTAATCAACGTCCTCGGCCGAAACTCAAGGCCCAATATACAATTTTGGACCCTTATCCCTACAAGATTCTTCTCCCAAAAAAAAAAAAAAAAAATTAAATGAGGTGTAACTATTTTTAAGGTTAAACTACCTAATAAATTTATAATGATTTAATATTTTGAAAACTATAATCTTGAATCACAATTTCTCAATGTTTTTAACATGCATGCTAAATTTCATATTAATATGATATTATTTATTATTTTATCTATAAATTCAACTTCTAAGATATTAAAAAAAGACTTGAAATTAGATGTAATTTGAAAATTTAAAGTCTAAACCCAATCCATAGCTATACTACTATTTATCCCAAAACGGAATACATACCAAACAATTTGGGATGTAAAGAGTACTATTTAAAAGACTTCCCATGTTTGGGATCCTCATTTTTTTTTTTTTTTCTTTCAAAAATGCTACTACACCCTTATGTTTAAGTAGAGACAAAATTAAAAAACAATCCGATAAAATTACAACTCTAACTTTCATTAAAATATTACCTAAAAAATAAAGTCACTCTCCCGTTGATTTTCAAATTGCTTTATCTATTTATAAATTAGATTTTCAAAATAAAAATTATATATATATATATAATAAAAACACTTTTTTTTTGGCTACAAAATAAACGTGTAATATTTGTTCATTTTTTAAGCTAGTCTCATGACACTCTTGGTTATATTAGTAGTTCTAAATGTGTAATATTAATAAGAAAATATGTAAATCTAAAATTGGAATGAATGAAAAATTATGACACTATAAAAAAAATTTTAAAAAAAGAAGCCAACCATATCCAATTTTTTTCTAATGAATTAATTATGCTAAATGATTAATATAAATATATAATGAGCCATGTGCAATTTCAAGACTAGTTTTCTTTTGTGTAGATAATTTGATATATACAAGGAAAAATTTTGGCTACAAAATTGATTATAGTCAATAGCTACAATTCTCATAAAAAAATGATAAAGTTTAACTACAAAATTGTTTGTAGTCTAAAACTACAACCTTACTTAATATCTTTTTGTCAGAGGTAAATTTTGACAAATCCACCTTTAAATTACATTTTCTTCTATTATCCTTCATGCTTGCAAAATTTATAGAAAACTGAAGATCAATAGTTATATCATAAATAAATTGTTTAAATGGAAAATTTTTGTAATTTAAAATTATAAATAAAATATAAGTTTATAGATTACATAATAAATAATATCAAATTAATACAAAATTTGATATCTGTATTAAGAGCGTAATGAACATGCAATCCAACTGATAGATTTTCAAAATATAATGTAATGTTTGAAAAAAAAAAAAAAAAGTAGTAGCCTTCGGGTACAACCAATTTTGTAGCTAAATTTTTTCCTTTATTTAAAAAATTAATATTATTGCATGTTTTGAAAATCTAATTGTTGAATTACATGTTCTTTATATTCTTAATAAGCATGTCACATTTTGTATCAATCAAATGTTATTTACTCTTTAATTCATAAACTTATTTTTATGTATAATTTTAGACTACAAAATTTGAAATTTAAATATTAGATTAATGATATGACTATAGATTGTTTATCTTATTAAATTTTTGCAAGCATCAGCATATAAGAAGAAAATATAATCTAATAATGGATTTATTAAAATTCACATCAAATAAAAATATATTAAGTAGAATTGTAACAATTGGCAACAACTAAATTTCTACTTAAAAAAAAAATTGTAGCCAAACTTTGTTCTATATAAAATGGGTAGAGGTGGCAAAAATCTGACATACCCATGAACATGTCACAAAATTACCAGGTTATGAGTTGAGACTTAACAGGTTCATGTTATATTCAGGTTGACACGCCTAACTTGTTTAATAAATATGTTGTATTTGTGTCCAACCCACGAAACCTATTTGACATGCGTGACATGTTTAACTAAATATCATTTTACCAATATATTCTTCAAACCCCTAAGTATAATCTTATTTTATTTCATAGTTGCATTCTCCCAAGCCCCTTGCTACCTCTCACTCTCATATCAAACCCCTAAGTATAATCTTATTTTATTTCATAGTTGCATTCTCCCAAGCCCCTTGCCACCTCTCACTCTCATACCTCAATCTCACCTTACCTAACCTTTTTTGTTTTGTTTTTGATGGTCCATATAAATTAAGTTAATGCTATTTTTTTTTTTTTTCTCTTTGATAAAATCTGATAACAAAGTTGACATGACTTACTTATTTAATAAATAGATCATGTTAGGGTTATCAAATTCTGACCTGTTTAATAAATATGTTGTGTTCATGTCAACCCATTCAGTCGAATACTCGTGAGTCGATACGACATAAACCCAACACGTGAACACAAATTGTCACCCATAATAATAGATAATGTGGATTTAAATTTTGAATTTCTCTATTGAAAACACCATAGAGGATTTTTAACACTAGTTTTGAATTAATAAAAAACAAAAACATTTTACATGACCACTTTGGTCACAATAACAAGTTTCAAAGTTTCAATCAACTAAACTAAATATGAGTGAGTTTCAGTTAGTTTAACTTTTAGGACCCGTTTGGTAAGAGATTTCAAGTAACGTTGTTTAATTGTTATGAAAATACGGGTGGGGGAAAAAGTGTTGTGGAAATATGTGTTGTAGTGTTTAAACAACAAAAAATGTTGTTCAAAAAATATTACCAAACAGGCCCTTAAAGTTTTATTTCACCCAAAAAAAAAAAAAAAAGATTTGTAAAGTTTTTTGTATTCGAATAATAAATCATATCAAAAACCAATTAGTATCTTTTTTTTCTTTTCTTTTTTGGAAAGAAAATTAGTATCTTGGTCAGGTGATGAAATGCAATGATTATGGAGTGGACCTATAAATTAAAAATATTCCAAAAAAAAAGTAAGCACTAAAAGTAAGCTAAATATGACTACAATTTAAATATCTTCCTCAAATTTTTATTACCCATCTTAGAACAAGAAAAAAAAATTGAAACTTAGGGGGTGTTTGATACATACACTTAAACAATAGTTTTTAGTATTTAAACAACATTATATGTATTTTCACATTTTTTTTATCAACGCATATTTTCAAAAAATACAAATATCGTTACTAAAACAACATTACTAAACGGATCCTTAATGGCCTGTTTGGAAGTTTAGAGAGGGAGGAGAGTAGAGTGGAGTAGAGGGGAGGAGAGTAGTGGGGAGGAGAGTAGAGGGGAATGGTTCCCCTCCACCTTGTTTGGATGTTTTTAGAATTAGTAAGGGGGAAGGGAGTAATTAGCTCTTCCCCTTGTTTGGATGTTTTAAAAATTAGGATGGAGAGGAGAGGAAATAATTTAAATGGACAAATTTACCCTTATTTGAAAATGGACTTACAACATTAGTCTATGATTAATTTGTTAGATTAAATAATTATTTAATCAACATTCTCATTCCATTAAATACCATTAATATCCATCAAAATATATATATATACACATATAAAACTACTATTAACTATTATAAAATAATTTTTATTACCTCAAAAAAAAATTATAATAAAAATTAAATTAAATTTTCTTTATTGGATATACCTGTGTTGGGTTGAAGAAGAAAGAGTTTAACCAAAAAAAAAGAAGCAGCAGAAAGAGGTTTTCCCAGCGAACCCCAAGAAGAACCCGTCGAAGCGAGCCACCATCGTGTCGGAGCACGGCGATTGGAGATCGACAGCGATGGTGTGGTGGTTTGGAGCGGCGGCGATGGCGTGGTGATTTGGAGCGGCAGCGATGGTGGATTCTCTCTCTTTCTCTCATTTCGATCCTCTCTTTCACTCACTCCGATTCTCTCTCTCAGATTATATGTGGGTTTTGGTTTGCTTTGAATTTTTTTTTGTGGGTCTCTCAGATCGACGTGGATTGGATATCAAAATCGACAGCAGGGACTGAAGATTGACGGCAATAGCGTGGTGGTTTGGAGATCGGCGGTGATGGCATGGTGGTTTGGAGTGGCAGCGATGGTGGATTCTCTCTCTTTCTCTCATTCTGATCCTCTCTTTCTCTCACTCTGATTCTCTCTCTCAAATTGGATGTGGGTTTTGGTTTTGCTTTGAATTTTTTGCAAGTTCAATCCGAATCGTTTTGCTTCTTCTTCTTTTTTTTTTTTTTTTTTTTTTTTGTTGTTGTTGTTGTTGTTGTTGTTGTTGTTAGGGTTTCAATTTCTAATGGAATTTGTATTTCATCGTGAGCTTGAATTTTTCTTGTTGGGTTGCCTTATTTGCAAAGTCAGTAACAAAGGTAAATAGTCATATTCAAATTTTTTTTCTCATATTTTCTCGGGAAACAAACAAAAATTATTTGAATAATCTGTTTGTAATTTTGTTAATTTAAAAATGTTAAATTAGGAAATTGGTTTGATCAATAATTTATCTACTCTACTCTCCCTCAAAATCTCTCCAATTTGGGGGAATTAAAAATGAGGGGTTAGAGGTAGTTGAAACCCCTCCAAATCCCTCCCCCTCCTTCCTTAAAAAAACTTTCAAACAATGTAATTAGATTACTTTCCCTCCTTTTACTCTACTCCCACTTCATTTTTAAACTCCCAAACAGGCCATAAATTCTAAGTTTTGGACTGCTCACTGTCCGGACACTGGGGCCCCATAATCGAAGCCAGAGTTCAGAATAAGCTTGTACATGTAACCAACCACGACGTGCTAGTCAAATCAGTTGGTAACCCGACATCGCGTAACCCCGGTTAACAAAAACTGTGGGACCCACAAGGGTTAAAGGGTAGGGTCCATAGGTGACACGTGATACTGAAAGCCTGCAATGACGGAATTGATATTTTTAAGGACTGAGAGAGAGATATTTACTAACCTTGAAAATATCTTTAGTGCTTAAAATACAGATTTGCCCTTCACGCCTTACGAGATTTTCAACTTTCCAAACCTGCAATTATTGTCGTTTTTATTATATTGTTATTCAGTCATTATTTTATGGGACCCTCTAAAAAATCCAATGCACCTATCCCAGATGGTATCTTTGTGACTCAACTTTGGTTTTGGATGGGAACAAAATATTAATAATTGGGATACAGGAATGGGCCGCCAACTAAATTTCCTTGATATTGTAGGTCAGCCCAATAAAATCTAAGAGATTGTAGTGGTGGGCTTCATTTCGGCCATTAAAGCCCATTGGTCTCATAGGATTTACATGAAAGGTTTGTAGGGTTTAAGCTTAAGTCTAATGCACTGATCTCACTATGATTCAGAATTGTATCTAGTTTACTTGACATGATTCGAACACATATCTAAAACTAGACACTTGTTTGAATTGTGTCGAGTCTAGTGCATTGATGCACTGGACCTAACCCGTGTCCAAGGTTATATAATCTTTATTTTATATCCTCTTTACTTTAATGCTCTTTTCTTTTTTGGTACATATGAAAATCTTGATTCTTTTATTGCACAACAAGGTTCAATCTTAGGGTTTTTTTTTTTTTTTTTTAATAAAAAGAAAAAATTTTATGAATTAAATCAATTGGCACACATGGCTAAACAAATTTTAAGGTTAGTAAAGTTGTATGAATAATATCGGAACCAATTAATTTGTGTTGTAATCATATAGTATAGTAGTATACAATAAAATAAAAGTTGAGTCCTAAAAATTGTGGTTTATCTATTTTATTTTTATCCATTCTAACTAAATAATCTCTGGCTATGCTTACGTTCTGCCTTCAGCTTCCCTACACTTTTATGATGATGCAATCTTTAGGCAAGTTTGATTCTTTGAGCATTGCTGCTTCACTACTTCTTGTATGATTGAACTTCCTCCCCATTTCATCTCTACTTCATAATGCCAAGGTTAGGCACATCATTCTAAAACAATTTCTCATTCTCTTCCTTCTGGCCATATTTGTATGTTCACGTAGTGGATACAAAAAATTTAGAAATTTAAAAGTTTATGGAGAAATAGTTTTTGATCTCTTACCGTTTTGAGATTTGACAAGCATGGAAGATAAACAGGTAATGTAATCCAAAAAATGATTTATCAAAAAAAGTTACTAAGTGGTGTAAATTGACTAAAGTTACACTATATATAACTTGAACCATACTTTTAAAAAAAAAATTTATATATAGGTGGAGCAACCACTAATTTTCTCATTTTTCAACCATTCAATTTATATGAAGATAAAATTCAATTTTGAGTGTTTGATATCGTATAATTTACACCATGTAAATGTTCTATCCATTATATATTTGGGAACCTTAAAATATCATCAACGGTAACTTTGAACAGTTCTGTTGACATAACAAAATAATAACAGTACATCATTTCATCGATGCAAACAATAATGCATTATGTAAAAGGATATCCTACTATGCAAAATCAAAACATTGATTCCACTATGCAAAAAGACATCCCACAATATTCCACTATCAAAAGATTCAAAGCATCCAAGATACTTATAATATTATAAATACCAAGTTGCGTATATTATTCTTTTTTTTTTTTTTTTTCTTTTGCCCTGTTAAGTATATTGAAATTAGTAAGATGTTTTTTTTCCCTTTTTTATTTTTTATTTTTTATTTTTTTTATTTTATAGGATAAAAGAATAAACCGTCTTTACTAAGTGGAAGTCTACTGCTAAAACCTTTTTTTTTTTTTTTTTTTAAATCTCAAAAAAATGTTACTAATCTCATGAGTGCTCATTGTGGCCCAAATGGAAATATGGATCGCTATTATTATTTATGTGTTGATAATCTCTTCGGCTGCTCATAAAGGCCCAAAACACAGACAAATTGTTTGTGCAATCACAATTTTGAAATCGATTGGGCCTTGGTTCAAATTTCAAGTGATTGCTGGCTTTGTCCTGTGGGCCTTTAGCCACTACAATTTTGGTCTGGTGCGATTTCGATCATCACTTCAGAATAAGAAGTTGGGTTTGTCTCTCTTGGACTTCAAAATCATGAAAGCATGCATATATATACACTTAAAGGCCTATTCCGTTGATAAGATTTTTTTTTTTTTTTGGTTGAAAATTTAAGATTTTAGTAAGTTTAAATTCCTAATTATTTCTGAAAAATTAGATGTTAGTGTTTGGTATGAAACTAGTTTTTTTTTTTTTTTTTTTTTTTTTTTTTTAAATGAAATCCTGAGAGCTTAGTGCAAATTCAAAGGGGGAAAACAAGTTAAACAACTTACAGGACCATTACGTCAGGTAAGACATGATAAGAAATGTTAAATAGTTTTAGGCCTAAATTGTTACAAGTACAAAGTAATGTTAGGGATGCTACAAATTTTACTATATAAGTCTTACAAATTAATGTGTTATTTATTTATTTATTTATTTTTAAGATATAATAAAATTTCAACCTATAACATTAGCTCCATGATAATTGTTCTTTATCATCAAGTCAAGACATTAATCAGATTTTTTGTAACCAGGGTTTGAACCCCTAGATTTCTTATTTGTAAAACAAAAGATCTACCAGTTGAGTTAACTAACAAACTAATACTAATGTGTCAACTTTTAAACATATAACCAAAAAAAAAAAAACTAAGAAATTTATTTTTATGTTATTAATGTAGAACCATCTTCATAACAAACAAAAAAAAATGATTTGGACTAATCATATTCATTAACATGTCGTGGGTTCTAGTAAGTTAAACTAGTAAAGCCTCTGATAGTTGAATAAAAGATCTGAAATTCAATCCCCGCTTACACTAAAAACCGATTGGTATCTTGATTTAAAGATAAAGAGTTATCATTAGGAGTGGACGCCGTAAGCTGAAAGTCTCTTTAAAAAAAATATTCATTAACATGCCAATTTGTGAACTTTTCTAGTAAAATTGAATTTAGTATTTTTGTCAAGTGGAAGGCACGAGAGATTAGAATTCCTTAACTTTTGTTAATTTTGACAACCTAAATACATAATATTTGAAAGCTTACTTTGATTCATCTAATTATATTAATTTTTTTAAAATTTTGGTTTTAGAATTACAAATAGTACTAAATTATGCTTTTTTAAACTAATTAGGATTTAGACTCACCATCCTTTTGGATAAAACAGCTCAACGCCAAAAAAATCCTTATTAAATTAAGTTTGATATTTTATAAATAAATTAATTAAATTAGATATGTCCTCTTTTATTTATTAATAAATTCTCAAATTAGAAATTTTATTTATTAATGCTTATTAATTAAATATGTATTAGCTACAAATTATATTACAAATTACTGATATGGTGAGTAATTATTGGTAAATAAAAAAACGATATTAGTAGTAGGCCTAAATAAAAATGAATAAAAATTTGTCACATCAATGGTTTGTAAAAATATTGTAAAATAGTATTTGATTGTAGCATTGCTCAAATTTTTTTTGTAGGACTTTCATGCATGTGCATGACACAAATTAGAAACTGGTTTATAATATATTCTTGACACAATTTTTTTTTTTTTTAGTATTCTCAAAAAAAAAAAAATATATATATATATATATACACAAATACAATCCTAATAAGTGCTTAATAGTAAAATATTTATTTCCGTATGCAAATATAATAATTATAAATAGCTATTATAAATACCTTAAGTATCAAATTCCATATTTACACACACAAGATAATAAAGATGAAAAATATTACTATGTTCAAATTTTCCTGCAGATTATAGACTATTCTTTACTTAAATATAGAATAAATTTAAATTTTATTCTATATTTAAACTCTCAATTAAAATCTTACCAAATTATACTTTTCTTCAATGGAATATATAGTTACATATACAAAATTGTAATAAATATTTTTTAATAACTACCATATATATTAATAACTATCATAATCATCAAAAATTTTAATTTATAAACAAAATAAGAGAGAGAGAGAGAGAGAGAGAGAAATCATTTTTTTTTCAGATAAAATCATATTTAATGAACTTTCATGTGTATAATTACAGTACATGGGTAGCTGTAATTTACTTAAAATAAAAAATGTTTAAAAAAGTGTATATATAATCATTTATCCTTATATTTTATTTATTTATTGAATTTAGATATTTTACATATTTTTGTTATGGGAAGATTATATTTTATATTTAAACATTCTATTTGAATATTGCCGCATCATATGTCATGCAATCATCTGCATATATGCTAAGGTCATATTTATTTCATACGCTTATAATTGCAGTTTTGAAATATTATATAGGGAAAAATAATTAAATAAAATAAAATAAAATAAAAGAAACTTGGAGAAGAAGCATTCCAAGAGTTCTAATAATCAATTGTTGACTAAATCTGATAACAACATATATAATTACATTCTTTTAGAGGTGTTCACAAATGGTGGCGCATCACTGTTTTCTTCATCTTTTAGAAAGAACGCTACTTCAAATCAGAATTTTCAAGACATAAAATATAAGTTGTTCCCGTCGTTTTAGTTAGGTTTGTAGGTAACTTATGTTGACTGTGTTCCTATGGAAGGAATTTCATGCAAAACAATGAAAGATACATTCCTTTAGTTCCTTGAAAGTTGACACTGTTAATTCTAAATAAAATTGTGCGCTATTATTTGACTAGTCGGAGTTTTTTTTAATGGTTATAGAGATATATATTAGAAAAGTTGCAAAGATTTTTCAATTGGTTATATAAATAAATATTGCAAAAACTTTGAGGATTTATGGTAAACCAATTCAAAAGCATTGCACTTATAATTTATCAATTGACTAGCTGAATGAAAAATGTTTTTAATCAACCTCTCTATCTTCTTCTCTTTTATTTAATTTCTTTGAATAATTCTTAAGACTAGGTTTAGATGCCACTTTGAGAATCAATTCCCAATCTTTAATATCAGTGAACAAGCTAATAAGATATCATTCTTTATAGATATTCTCTTCACAGACGTTTCTTTTGGCTTAGGTTAGAGAAAACAAACAATTCCAACATGTGCCTCTTTTTCCTTTTCTTTTTTTCTTTTTTTTAAAGAAAATTTCAACCTATAGTATCCACTCTTGATAATAACTCTTTAAGTCTTTATCATCAAACTAAGACATCAATCGGATTTTGGAGTATACGGAGATTGAACCTCATATCTTTTATTCAACCATAAAAAACTTTATTAGTTGAGCTAATTGGAACCCATTACTTGTACCATGTTTTTATTGTGTATGGAGGTATGTTTTAAGAAAATGTTTGTATCAATAAAAACGTTGGAGATTGGTATGCAGAATTGAATTGGCAGTAAAAGAATTCAAGAAAGTTTAAAATATAAAATGAAATACAAAAAGTGGTATAAAGGATTTGTATTTATTTATAAGTTGGTTTTGACAATTCCAACTTCCAATATACCGAATACGGGCAAAATTTAGATATCGTACTTAGGTGTTGTTCCTTAAATTCTCATCTTAACATTCAACCAAGTGGCTGTACTTAACTATAAATACATTTTCATCCCATAAAAAAAAAGCCACATAACTGAATTTCAAAAAAGGAATTTAAGTAACAATACCTAAGATATTGTACCTAAGTTTTTTCCACCAAATATAGATTTCATGCAGCACCGTTTGTGTTTCACTTTATACTTTACTAATTATGGTATGCCATAAGTTTTTTATTTTTTAATTAAGCTTTACTTATTTTATAAGGAAAATAAATATAATACATGGCATGCCATAATTGGTCAAGTAAATTGTAATACAAAACAAAGGAATTCTATTCCAATTGAGTAATGTTAGGGATACATAAAAATGCACAACCTTGTGAGTAGTGGAAGTGTGTCCCCACATGACCCACCATCACATATCCACCAATCACAACTCACCACATGGCGAGTTATGGCATAAAGTTGTGCATTTTTATGTGTTCATAGCATTACTCATTCCAATTTACCAATGGACAAGATTTAGGTACAGTACTTAAGTGTTATTCTTTAGGTTCCCTTTTTAAAATTCTGCCATGTGGATTTTTTTTCATAGGATAAAAGCGTATTTTTTAGTTAAGTAACCACATAACTGAATCTTAAAAGGGAACTTAAGAAACAGTACCTAAAGTACTGTACATAAGTTTTTTCATTTACTAATTACAATGTATGGATATGGAAAATAATATTAGGATCATGATGGCAAGTCTAAAAATGGGATAATTATTGAGTACTCCTAGAGTATCATAAATATGTATTCCCTTCTCTCACATAACTATAGGTCTCACTAATTAATGGTGGGACTCACAATTTATGTGAGGAGGAGTACACATTAATGGTACTCTGGAAATATTCAATAATTTTCCCTAAAAATGAATGTTTTATAGTAGTGACAGTTAGTTTTCTTTTTGTTTTTTTGAGATAGTAGTGACGGTTGTTTGATACTGAGTTTCAACCAAAAATAATAATAATAATAATAATAATTACAAATTCCATTCAGAATGGAATACTGCTTTTCTAGAAGTTCGTTATCGTGTTTGAGACTTTAAAGCTAAGTATATAGGGATGGCATTAGGTTGGGTTTGGTGACTTTTTTGAACCAATCCGACCAAAATAGTAAGGATTTAATATTTTTTTAAATGAGTTTGGAATGTGATTGAGTTCACATTTTTAAACAAGTCATGATTTGGAAATGGACAAAACTTAGGTACAGTACTTTATGTGTTATTCTTTAAATTTTTCTCTTAAGATTTAATCATGTGGTTACTTAACTAAAAAAAACGCTTCCATTGTTTCAAAAAAAAAAAATACATTTCCATTCTATGAAAAAAAAATCAACATGGCAGAATCTTAAAAATAAAACTTAAAGAACAACACCTAAGTATTGTACCTAAGTCTTGCTCTTTAGAAAGGGTTCTATTTTTATACCTTAAGTACCGAATTATGCCTTTAACTTATTAAATACCTCTATTATTACTTTATTTGTAAAGAACTTAGGGTTTCTATTAAAAAGTAAGTGTACCTATATTTTTCTCTTTAAAAATTTCTTTTATTTAGTGTAAAAGTGTTTAATAATTCTTATATTTCATTAAAAAGCATTTTAGATATTCAATTTTAGGTCAGCATGAGCTCTTCAGACTTGTTTGACCTAATTCTTATTAAGATATATGGATGAGTTTGAAAGAGGTTGGGCCTTTTATATGTACAACGGGATGGGTTTGGGATGGAATTTCCAAAATTTAAGAGTTTGCTATGTATAATACTTGTGTTTGTTTGTCATGTAACTTACTTTTTTCAATATTTTGAAAATGAACCTTTTGAAAAAAATATACCTAAAATAATGTGAGGTTTAAAAAAGGTAAACCTCAAAAAAGTGCGGTTTTAAAATGATATGTCAAATGAGGATTGGGTTTGGAGGAAAAAAAAAAAATCTTTGTCCCACCAATTGCCATTCTTAGGTGAGTACTGCTTTATCATTTAAGATGTTGACAAAGGGTCGATTATCATAATCTAAAAGATAATTCAGTACTTAATCAGTGGAAAGGACTTGGCCTATGGAGAATATTGGTGTATATGAGCATATGCAAGAAGTTTGTACAACAACCAAAGAGCAAGTGCAATCATAATTCTCAACCAAATAATCAATTTTGAAGTAATAATTCCAAATTCAAAAACAAAATTGATTGAAGAAACGGTAGGTTGGTGAAATTTGATTTTATTGATGGCAACTATCCTTTTTTTTTTTTTTTTTTTGATGGGATATAGGTGCTCTTTGAGTCTTGAGTGACATGGTCTACATTAATCATGATAATGTCCTTGTACGCCTAACTTAATCATTATAATGTTATAATCAGCTCGATGCCTCATGATTGTTGTTCTGTCGTTGTCTTCTATAGTTATTTATCCTCTTCTCTATTGAATGAAAAGTGCAGATCTGCACTAGATGATAATATAACCAGGACAAAGTCAGTTTAGCTTCTCACGTGTATTGATATAAACTATAAAGTATAATATATATATATATATATATATATATAAAATTTAGCTTGGAATATTAACGAATTCTCCATTGCATTCCTTAAAGAATGAATCTAGCCGTCCGTTGCATTGGGAAGCGGCAAAAAGTTAATAAACATATACTTTCTAACGAATACAAATAATCTATTTCATTATTTGTGTTTCATTTTAAACTTTACCAATAATAGTAGGTCATGTATTTTTTTTTTTTTTTCCTATTATAAATTTTGATTATTTTATAAGAAAAGTCAAGCAAACACATACCGTAATAACTTGTAATTAATAGAACACAAATTAGACCACAAAAAATTGGGACAAATAATTTGTATTCTCTCTTCAACTTAATGTTGTGTGACTCCCCATAAACAACTAATCTATTGTAATGTCAAAGGCCTCGTAACTGAATTGACACATTCCTATATACAAAGTGTTTGGGGGTCTAAGGGAAAAAGAATTCGAGTTATGGAGTTATCAGCATGTTGTAATTACCTCTCTCAAAAAAAAAAAAAAAAAAACTATTGTAATAACAAAGTTAACTTGCCAAGAGCCTTGTAACTTAATTTAATATTGCTTTTTTGTAATTCCAACAAAGATATATTCAAATCCTCCCACCTCAACTATAAATGCATCCCAAAAAAAAAAAAAAAAACTTAACCATAATCAATGCACTCCAACACTAGTTGACCGGATCCTTTAAGATTAATGCATATTCTATTTTGCTACAGTCATAATGCGGTACCTCTAGGGTTGTTGGACATAAACATGATGTCAGTTTGTGTGGTAGTCCATTGCCTTAGTTATATGGTAATAATAACTCATAACACGATGTTGTTTTAACTTTACTTTCTTAAGAAAATTTAAAATGTAAATATGATTGTATTTGAATTGTTCGTTTGATTATGATTCTTAATTATGTCAAAACACTAATAATTTTTTCTTAGACATGATTTGATTTTAAAAACCATTATTTGACAATAAGAGATTTTATAAATTGAGTTAATTAGAACTCACAACTCGACATGCTATTAATACTTGAGAGGGGTAAATAATGAGCTTTGAAAACCATAGCCTTCTCATTTGAGACGAGACACATACCCTCAGAATTATTGATGATTTTTTTTTAATAGATTCTATTGATGAAGTCATTTGGATATGAAATATAATAGATTACTTCATGGTACATTGTACTACTCAGTAGGGTTTTTTTTTCTTTTTCTTTTTTGGGCATTATTGAGAGGCTTGGAGGCTCTTCTTTCTGTACTGAGTATTCAAATCTTTAAAAAATGTAGGATACAGTATACATGGTTTATTCAAATATGAAAAAGTGACAAAATTCGCTCTATTTATTTTATAATGGAGGAATAAGATTTTAAAAACTCTAGCTATTGTAGGTTAAGAGTCTTATTGTTAAGAAGATCAATCAAAAGAATAAACCTGAAGCAGTGATGAGTAAAGGAAGACTGACTCGTGCAAGAAGGACTAAAGAACAAAAGAAGAAAAGGGGATTAAATGACAGTAGCAACAATAGCATTAGTATATTACTGAGAAAGCTACTTGTAGCATTAAAAGGAGTAAGTTAAGCACGAGAGATGCACATGGGGTATCTGTGGAACTGTTAGTGGACAGATGGCTTAAGGTTATTGGAGGAGTAGAAATTGGGAAGTTGTTACAGGTAGTTAGAGGAGGTTATTAGTTTTCCCGCTCTTTTATTTTCTGGTACAGTAGTGATTTGTAGTATAAATTAGAGGTATACTTTGTAATTCATTCATTCTTTGTAATCACAATTCAGAGCAATAAATCTCTCTTTCATTCAGAAGATTTTTCTCTCTCTTCGTTGTTGAAGATTCTCATAGTTTCTTTGATATTTTGCTTAGTTGTGATACTATGTTTTTCATTTCTGATCTTTAACATGGTATCAGAGCGTTAATCAGGATCAGATTTTTTTTGTTGTTGTTTTTGGTTATTTTCTTTTGGATTCTTTGAGAATTCATCTAATCTTCTTCAAGGTTTGAAGCTCCAACAATGGCAACCGCTGAAGAAACCTCAAACAATCACTCATCAAGCAACAATCAAACTACAACAGCTGCGAATGGTGATTCTGTAAATCCATTCTTTCTCAGCAGTGGCGATAACAACACTGTTCAACTCGTTTCTCAGAAGTTGATTGGAGGTAGAAATTACTTTCCATGGGCGAGATCAATGGTGATCGCACTCACTTCTAGGCACAAGACTGGCTTTGTCGATGGCACCATAGCAGAACCAAGTCCAGATTCACCACAATTTATTTTGTGGACTCGGTGTAATATGACAGTGCTCAGTTGGATTATTAATTTAGTATCACCAAACATTGCTTCTAGCATTATGTACACTGACAATGCAAGAACAATTTGGCTGGATCTTCGCCATAGGTTTTCTCAGAAAAGTGGCCCTAGAATCTTTGAACTTCAGAAGGAATCAGATTACCTTGTTCAGGGGCAATTGTCTGTGGAAGATTATTACACGAAGTTCAAAGCCTTGGTTGATGAATTGGCTAACTATCAAACTGTGTCTGTGTGTAAATGTCCCTGTAATTGTGGAGCTCAAAGAACCACTTCAGACTTATATGATCGTGATCAAGTGATGCGATTCCTGATGGGATTGAATGACTCATATTCAGCTATCAGAGGTCAAATCTTGCTGTATGAACCTCTACCTGATATCAATCGAGTTCTTTCCTTGATATTGCAAGAAGAAAAGCAAAGGAGTTTCAAGAATGGTGAATTCACTGGTTCCACACATCCAATTGAAGCCACATCATTGTACTCAAATGCTGGTTCTGGTTTCAAACACAACCACAATAACAAAGGAAATTACAAAAGGGAAGGACCTATTTGTACTCATTGTGGGAAGACAGCGCATACAGTGGATAAATGCTACAGGTTACATGGATTTCCTCCAGGGTTCAAATTCAAGAACAAGTCCATGGCCAATCAAGTAGCTGGTTTTGGAACTACCAATCCTAATCAATCTGTTGAGGAGTTTGTGATTTCAACTCCACAGTGTCCAATCTCTAAATCTCAATGTGAACAGCTTTTAGCCTTTCTGAAGTCACAGTCAGTTGGAGAAATAGCTCAGCCCTCAACTTCACAGCAGTCAGCTTGCTTAAACACTGGAGGAACTGGCACTTCTCAGCCTTTGGCATTAAGTGCATCTACTTCCAATTACATCAACAACTTCTCAGGTAAAATCTTTAGTCATTCCTCGTTTACCATTCCAAATCCTATTCCACATTCAACTGTTTTTTCAGCTAAAACAGTAAACAAATCAGCTTATATTGAAACAAATTGGATCATTGATACAGGTGCTACTGATCATATGGTCCACTCTGAATCTGTTTTAAATTCTTTTACTTGTGTTTCTAACTCCTATGTCTACTTACCCAATGGTGAAAAGGTCTTAGTGACTCACATAGGAACCGTGCATATCAATGACAATTTAATTCTTACTGATGTGTTGTGTGTTCCTTCCTTTACTTTCAACCTCATTTCTGTCAGTAAATTGAACAAATCACAATGCTGCTGCCTTATATTTCTTGGATCATTTTGCTTTATTCAGGATCTTGCTCATTGGAGCACGATTGGTCTGGGTAGAGAACAAAGTGGATTGTATCTGCTGGATAGCAAATACCAGGATTTGTCTTCTACTCCAGCCTCTACTTATTGTAATTCTGTTGCTTCTCATTTTGATTTCTGGCATGCTAGATTAGGGCACCCTTCAAGTGGTAAACTTGAACTTGTGAATAAAATCATGCCTTTTGTACAGTGTAATAAAACCACTCATTGTGACATTTGTCCAATAGCAAAGCAAAAAAGATTGCCCTTTTCAGCTAGTACTCATATTTCTGATCATCCTTTTGATTTGGTACATTGTGATTTGTGGGGTCCCTTTTCCATTCCTACTATTGATGGTTACAACTATTTCCTTACAATTGTTGATGATTTTTCTAGATGTACATGGATTTATTTGTTAAAGGCTAAGTCAGAAACTCAAGTTCTTTTGCCACAGTTCTATGTTTATGTTGAAACTCAGTTTGACAAGAAAATCAAGTGCATTAGAACTGATAATGGCACTGAGGTTTTGTTAAAAGATTTTTTCAAGTCCAAAGGCATTATCCATCAATTGAGTTGTGTTGAAACCCCTCAACAAAACTCAATTGTGGAAAGGAAACATCAACATATTCTAAATGTGGCTAGAGCACTTAAGTTCCAATCAAATGTTCCTTTGAATTTTTGGGGAGATTGTGTGCTCACAGCTGTATACCTCATCAATAGGTTGCCTAATTCAGCTATTAACAATAAAACACCCTATGAAGTTCTTTTTGGTAAGCTGCCTACCTTTTCACATCTTAGAGTGTTTGGTTGTTTATGTTATGCATCCACACTTGCACATAAAAGGCATAATTTTTTACCTAGAGCCACTAAATGTGTGTTTCTTGGTTACCCTTTTGGTGTTAAAGGTTACAAAGTGATGGATTTAACCACACATTCAGTTTTTATTTCAAGAGATGTGCACTTCTATGAGTCACTATTTCCTTTTCAATCTTCTGATTTTCCTCAATATCTTGATCCCTTTGATTCCAACACTTTGTCCTCACCTGTCCCTTTAAACTCCATTCCATTGCCTACTATCTTAAATGACCCTATTCTGCCTGACTTTCCAGATTCTGCAGCAAGCACTTCTGCTACTGCAGAATGTGTTCCTTTGGATTGTTCCATTGATACTTCTAGCTTTTCATCTCTTGCATCTGACATAGTCACTGTTCCAGCCTTACCTCATACTTCTCCACCTCAAATTAGGAAGTCTAGTAGGACTCATAGACTACCTACCTATTTACATGATTACTCTTGTTCCTTGCTTACCACCAAGCCTTCACCAGGTAGTCCCTATGATATCCATAATCATCTTTCTTATGCTAACCTTAGTTCTTCCTATCAAGTTTTTACTCATGCTGCTAGTGCTGAAGTTGAACCTGAGTTTTACCATCAGGTTGTGATTTCAAAGGCTTGGCAGGGAGCAATGGACAAGGAGATTGGTGCTTTGGAACTTAATCATACTTGGGATGTAGTTTCTTTACCTCATGGGAAGTCTCCAATAGGTTGCAATTGGGTTTATAGGATTAAATATAATCCGGATGGCTCTGTGGAGAGATACAAAGTCAGATTAGTAGCTAAAGGGTATACACAGCAGGAGGGGCTGGACTACTCTGAGACATTCTCACCAGTTGCCAAATCAGTGTCTGTGAGGGTGTTGCTATGTATTGCTGCTATCAAGGGTTGGCCTTTACATCAGTTGGATGTTAATAATGGCTTCCTCCATGGTGATTTAGAGGAGGAAGTGTACATGTCCCTACCACAGGGCTATCACAGCAAGGGGGGCTATTCAACAGATGCTAGACCTCTTGTATGCAGGTTGAGAAAGTCACTTTATGGATTGAAGCAGGCCAGCAGGCAGTGGCATGCTAAACTATCCACAACAATCACTGAAATGGGTTTTGTTCAATCAAAATCTGATTATGCCCTATTTGTACATTCAAAAGGCTCTAATTTCACTGCCCTTTTAGTCTATGTAGATGATATATTGATCACAGGCAATGATGCTCAATGTGTAGCAGATTTGAAAGCACTCTTGGATGTTAAGTTTGGGATAAAAGACTTAGGAACCTTGAAGTATTTTCTGGGGTTAGAAGGAGCAAGGAGTGATAAGGGCATTACTCTTAATCAGAAAAAAATATGCCTTAGAAGTGTTGACAGATTCGAGTATGATAGGCTGCAAGCCTATGAAAACTCCTATGGAGCAGCACCTTAGATTGTCAAAGGATGAAGGAGAGTTAATTGATGATCCTTCACAGTACAGAAGGCTTATAGGCAGGTTGATGTATTTAACATTGACAAGACCAGACATTTGTTATGCAGTGAATAGGCTAAGTCAATTTTTGAGCAAGCCTAGGCATCCTCACATGGTGGCAGCACTAAGGGTTTTACAATACATCAAGGGTGCTCCAGGGCAGGGGTTGTTTTTCTCAGCTAACTCAGATTTTCAATTGAAGGCATTTTGTGATGTGGACTGGGCAGGATGCCCTTACACTAGGAGATCTTTGACAGGATATTGCATTTTCCTTGGTGAGACTTTGATATCCTGGAGGTCCAAGAAACAAAACACAGTATCAAGATCCTCAGCAGAGGCTGAGTATAGATCAATGGCTTCAACATGCTGTGAAATCACTTGGTTGCTATACCTACTTGAAGACTTCAAGATTGAGCACTCCAAGGCTGCACTACTCTACTGTGACAACAAGGCAGCCTTGCACATAGCTGCAAACCCAGTGTTCCATGAGAGAACAAAACATATAGAGGTAGATTGTCATTTAGTCAGGGAAAAAATACAGGCAGGGATGATTAAGACTTTCCATGTCAGGACCAATTTACAACTAGCTGATGTGTTTACTAAAGCACTTGGTGCACCTGCATTCCTGGATTTGATTAGTAGATTAGGATTACTCAACATTTTCAGTCCTAACATTACTTATCCACAATCATGGCAAGACTCAGAAGCTATTTCCACAGCAGAAGCAGCTCTAGTCTTGAGGGGGGCTGTTAAGAAGATCAATCAAAAGAATAAACCTGAAGCAGTGATGAGTAAAGGAAGACTGACTCGTGCAAGAAGGACTAAAGAACAAAAGAAGAAAAGGGGATTAAACGACAGTAGCAACAATAGCATTAGTATATTACTGAGAAAGCTACTTGTAGCATTAAAAGGAGTAAGTTAAGCACGAGAGATGCACATGGGGTATCTGTGGAACTGTTAGTGGACAGATGGCTTAAGGTTATTGGAGGAGTAGAAATTGGGAAGTTGTTACAGGTAGTTAGAGGAGGTTGTTAGTTTTCCCGCTCTTTTATTTTCTGGTATAGTAGTGATTTGTAGTATAAATGTAGAGGTATACTTTGCAATTCATTCATTCTTTGTAATCACAATTCAGAGCAATAAATCTCTCTTTCATTCAGAAGATTTTTCTCTCTCTTCGTTGTTGAAGATTCTCATAGTTTCTTTGATATTTTGCTTAGTTGTGATACTCTGTTTTTCATTTCTGATCTTTAACACTTATAATTCAACTAGTTGACAATTTTTAATATTTTCAGTAGTAAAAAATTATGTTCGGATTCCCCTCCCATGATTATTGAATTATTAAAAAAAAGATATTGTAGTTCATAAAGTTATTCTAAAAACATTAGAAGATCATACCCTTCTACATACTCTACTTTGAATTCACCTTTATTAATCCACCCATTTTCTTCTCTTTTGTCAGTATATCAAACTTTTCAAGCTAATTTAAATACTGCTAATTAAGAGTAAAAAATTTTAGAGAAGAAAATTATGTTCGAATTATCTAATAATAAATTAGTAATCTTCACTGCCTATGGTCATCTTCAATGATACACATGTACCTGCACTCACTTCTGTGCACATGTGTCCATGCGTGCCAACCACTATAAGCAACTATTCATACAAAAAGATCATGAACATGATATTGGCGTAGTATAATGCTTAATTTTGTAATTAACTAATTATCACAACAAGAGATGGTAGTATAAACTATTCGGAAATCTACAATATTTTTTTTTTTTAAAGCTTCAAGTAAATTAATTACTTCTGATTTGCTTTTAATAATATATCATAAAGATCTGTCTTTTTTTTTTTTTTTGGTGGTACATACATTAAAATATAACAATTGGTTTACAAAAAATTCACTCATATTGCTACAAAGATTTTATTTATGTATATGAGTGCACATGCATTCTCTAGGGGTCCCAACTCCCAAGAATCAGTGAGTGAGTGATTATCATAAAAAAAAAAATAATAATAATAAAAAAAATAAAAAATAAAATCAGTGAGTCACTTGGTTTTACTGTACAGTCTGGACTTTGGACCCTGAAATGTGTAATCAATTTGGCCACTAATAAATAAATCACAAGTGGTCACACGCTCGTATTATATCCTAATCATAGAAATAGTTTGGTTCAAGCCTTGTAAGAGAATCAGTATTAGGGTGTAAACATCTCTCAGTTGCTATTTTACCACTCAAGATAGCAAAAACCCATTCCATCTAGGTTTGTCTGTAACCTTACTATTCATAGATTGTAAAGGAAAAAAATACTGTTTAATCTTATGGTTGTGTATGATGAGAAAAAGATAATGGGAGGAAAGAGAGAGATAAGAATATTTTTTTATTATTTTATTAGGTAGTTTATATTATTTTATTGAGTTGTATATATGTAAAAATAAAAATTGAGATGTAGGGTGAGTTGTAAAATAAGTTAGTAAAATAGATAAGATAGTGTTTGAAGATGCAAAATAGGTTTTTTTTTTTTTTTTTTTTTTGCATCCTTGAATGCTAGTGCTCTATGTATTAAATTAGTAGCAATGCTATTAAGATTGTATTACCTTGCGGTGCATTGTACCTGAATTTTTGTGGTGGTTTGGTCATTAGTAGTGTCTTCTACAATTTACTTGTATCTAATATATGAAAATGGTTAGTTAAGAGAAGGGAATATGCAAATCTTAGATGGGTCATTTGGCAAGTACTAAAATAATCTAAAGTTTAAATCTTTAAAATGCATTTTGCTTTTGATTTGTGCTAACACACTTGCTTAGTGCACCTCATGATGTAATGTAACCTATCAAGAATATCCAAGACGAAATAGCTAATTTTTTAGACTTTTTTTTGTTGAAAAAAAAAACATTTTATTTTAAACATTTTCTTTGTAATTTAATTATAGTCCTCTTTTCAATTATATTCTCCAATAAACTTTCTGTTCTTTAACTATTCCATTCAAACATACTCTTTTGTCTCACTAAACCACCAAAAACCAACACCACATCAGTTAACCGACCCCACAACTTGTAAGTTGTAACACCCATAATTTCTCTCAATTAGTTTTATTAAATCTGGGGATGATATTAGGGTGAAACTTAAATTTTACACAATTGGGTATTTCCTAAAATTTTTACAACTTCACCTTTAGTATAATTTTTCTGGGTAAATTACATTTCCCTCTCTTAAGATTTGGTAGCAAAGAACAATATTTAATTTTTTTTTTTTTTAACTTTCATTAAGAATGATTAGGGATTATGGGTTTCAATTAACTTAATTAGTAAAATCTCTTGTTATCGAATAAAAAATATAGAGGTTCATACTTCACTTACACTAAAAACCAAATAATGTCTTGACTTGATGATAAAAAAAATCATCATAGAACATACAACATATATTGAAATTCTATCATATTTATAATAATAAAAAAAATAAAAAAATAAAGATTATTAGGGTCATGGAGAGGATGTCATATGTTGAAGTTGTATTGAAAAAAAAAAGGATGATTAAGGTTTGATCAAATTAATCTTTTCAATATTTTCTTATATTGTTATTAATAGAATGATTAATATGTTGATTTATAATTTTTTTTTTTTTTTTAAAACACTTAAGGAAAGGAAGCTTCACTTCCTTTAATTGGGACAGATATCATTCTTCCAAATTTTGTCAAATTTCTTAAACCTTAGGGGGTGGGAAGTGTCACTTATTTTAAAGTTTGAAGTGGATATCATTCTCCCAAACTTCAAGTAAAGGGAGAGTAGTTTTTATTTTTTTCTTAATATAAGATATGTAAACTCATTTCAAATTTATTAAAATTTTATATTTTTAATGGTATATATTACTATTTATTAGTTACAACTTATTATATATTTACCACAAAAAAAAAAAAAAAACTTATTATATTTTTATTTCATAATTACAAATTTATTTATAACATCATGTATTAGAATAAAAGAAAGGTCTGATTAATGTGTGTCCTTAAGACACAGATTAAGCCATTTATTTTTTAAAACATTTTTTTGAAAATTGAAAAAGTATTGACAACTTTTTTAATTTTTTAAAAAAATTTTATTTTTTTCTCAAAAAAAATTTAAAAAATAATTAATTATAATGTGCCCTTAAGACACAGTTAACAAAATCCAAAAAAAAATTGGAAATCATTCCCTTTGTTTATTTTTATCCAGCTCGATTTGTTAAATCATGGAGAAGTATAACACACTTTACATTTCCTTTCAAGTGACGTTAAAAAGTTGAAAAAAAAAAAAGTAGCAAAGCATGTGAACACGTCTGGCTCTAATGCTAAAAAGGAAAAAGATAAAAATTGTGGAATCCTTAAAAAGGAAAGAAAAAGTTTGGCAAGTGATTGAATACGCTGCTAAATTTATGTCTTTCTTTGCATGATGAAAAGACGTACTGTAATAAATTATAGCATTAAATAGCATTAAAACGCGCATACCAGAATTTGCATTTGACTTCTTCAACAAAATGGTTATTCTCTATTAAAAATCAAAAACAAAAACAATATATATATATATATATATATTAAAAAAAATCAATTAAAATCTAAATTAAGTATAATTTTACGCTACATATTTAATCTAATTTTTAAATTTATGTGTCAAGTAAATTATTATGTGCAAAAATCAAAAAGTTTAAATTTAATTAGATTTTAAATTGAAGTTTAATTTGTGCTATGTGTCCTATTTTATTTTTTATTTTTTGTGGTAAGTGAATTATTAGATACAAAAATCGAAGAGTCTAAATCCAATTAGATTCTAAATCACATTTATACACACACACACACACTACTTGTGGGGGCTATGGCCCAAAATAATGTATTGGGCCTTGAACCTTGTCCGAGGATACTAACAAGTCTAAGGAGAGAAACACGACTTAGATGATCTACGTTACAAGCCTCATTAGTGGGAGATAAAGGGAAGAAGGTCCGAGGAGGAACTCCTCCTCGGACACGGCAGACCCAGACCAAGTGTATACTCAAGCATTTGAAGTACGCCCCCTGAACACGTGAAAGGGAAAAAAACTCAAAATATCTAAGGAAAAGCTGTCACCACCACATTAAATGCACTGTAGCTACTTTTCTGGCCGCATTAATGTGGAGAAGACTCTTGAACAGTGCTACCTTGGCTGCCACAACTCACAGAAAACTGAAAGGGATGTCTGATGGGATGGGTGCTCAAGTGAGGGTCCAGGTAATCAACAAGTATAAGGTCCAGATGATCAGGAAGAGCCTATATAATGTGGAAAAGACCCCATGAAGAAGGGGCAGAAAAAAGAAGAAGAGGAGAATATTGTAACATGTTAAAGAACCCTAATGTGGTGATCTGTATTTATAAGTAAAATTCTAGTCTCCTCGGACGGAAGGTCCTTCGATCATAATAGTTTTTATTCGTGTCTGATTGCTTCTTAACCTCATGCAAGTCGTTGCTCAACTCATCTAAACCTAGTTCTTTGACTCATACTCTACAAAATTCATTGTATTGGACTTTTTGGACCAGGATTCCATACAGTTCAGGTTTGGGCTCCAAACTTTGTCCCTACACTACCTATATGAGAATTCATTTCTTTGGACTGAACTTTTATATAGTTCAAAAATAGCCTCATTAATGAAGAGTAACTTATCTTAAAAATAGAGTCATAAATGTCAAATAACAAATTTAATTTTGAATTCAAAAGGTGAACTCCTAAAATTTAGATTTTTTTTCCTTTCACATTTATCTTTTTATTCCTTAAAATTTAACATTTTTTATCCAAGAAAAGTGAAACACCCTAATTTAAAAAATAAAATATAAAAAACTAAGAAAACTCTTAAAATTTAGCCTTATTTCCTAGTATTTTTCCTACCCGAACTTTTCTCTATATCACTACACAACTTTCAAAACACACATTCAAAAAATAAATTACAATTAATGTTTATCTCTAAAATTTATCTTTTTTATTTGTTTGAAAAATAAAAATATATATATTTTCAAATTATAATAGATGCAAATTATTAACCTTTACAAAAAAAATTAAAAAATAGAAGAGCCTCTAAGCACACGCAATGCGCGTGCTTAGAAGCGCGCGTGTGTGTGTATATGTAATTGTGATTATTTTTAAATATACTCATATATATGCACAGAGTTATACACTAGTTACAATAATAAAGGAAAATTTGAACCATGAATGTCTAGGTTAAAAATACCAAATGGTGCTAACGAATTGAGTTACAACATTTTTATCAAACAAAAAACATTATTTTATGATCATACCCTTACCATATATTCGTCACAATTTGTTAAAGTGATGTCTAGGTTAAAAATACCAAATGGTGCTAACGAATTGAGTTACACCATTTTTATCAAACAAAACAATTATTTTATGATCATACCCTTCCCATATATTCGTCACAATTTGTTAAAGTGAAGGACAATTATTTTCACATAAATATATATATTTTTTCTCTTATAAGTTATAACCAACCACATCATGACCACAATTTTGCTACAAATTTGATTTTTGTGAATTATGTTACTAAAAAGTCCCGTTCGAAAGTTATTTAGTTATATAGTTTATTTTAGAACTAAATTTTACCAGAACTCAATTTTACAAAGTTTTTGGTGAGATCAAGTATTACTTTGAACTCAATTTTAGTAAATTTGAATTTCCAAAAAAGTAACAAAACTAAGGGTGAGGTTTAAATCCAATGTCTAATTGCATTTGACCTGTTAAAATTATAACACGTGTCCACTTCTAGATACATATTAATGCACTGAATTTAAACCTCACCCCAAAACTAATTAACTTGCTAACGAGGCATTTTAGTTATATAATTCATAAAATATATTATATAGGTAAAAAATACCAAAAATTACAACATAAAATCTGCATACCTAGACTTTCTAGAAGAAACACCAGAAAAATGCAAAAAGAAAAAACGAAATTCTTATGCAATTTCAAATGAACCCTACTACAATTTCCAAAAGTGGAAAAAATTTCCCAGAAGCAGAAAACAAAAGGAAAAAAAATAGTTTGAACTTTGAAGGTGGGCCGTGCAATCTAGATGATGACGTGGCAGCCGACAAGTAGAAAAGAAAAAGAGGAAGCAAGTGGCACACGTACGCTGAGGCAAGTGGTAGTGGCAGTTGACTGACTCAATAATATATACAAAAGTAAACAAGCTAGACTCGGTCCACATCCTTATGTAATAATGCAATGCGTTAAAAACCACATTTCACATCACCATTCAAAGCTATTAAAAGATGCTTAACTTTTCTTAATAGTTGATAAACTTTTTGTATTTCTAATTACATAATAATAAATAAATTATTATTATCATGAGAATATAAAATAATGTTCACAAATCACAGTAAGTTCAAATTTTAAAGAAATGCAGGTTAAATTATCTGACGTATAGTATGTAGTTGATGCGATGTTTAGATACTAAAATTTATTTATTTATTTTTTTGCATAATGATTGACCCATATTTAATTTTATTGATTAGCTAATACTTATTAAAGAATAAATTAACTATTTCTTATCGCTTGCGCTTGTAGTAGTTCTTTCAAAATTTCATTATATTTTATAAAAAAATAAAATAAAATAAAAAGTAGAGTATTCTGATTTCTTCGAATTCAAGTATTTAATTATTTTTTCTTACTTGTAATTTCTCTATTTTACATATACCAAGTTATTATGAAGAATAACCTCACATGAATCTATTTATTCTCATGAGTGTGTAGAGTTCTTAAATACAAATTAGAGATTTCTCATAAAATCTTAAGAACCATTGAGCCAATTCTTGAAGTTTTCAAATTTTATTCAATTTAAAAGATGTTTTATGAGTTGATATTTTGCTAACACTCACAATAACTGTTTTTTTTTTCCTTATTTTCTTCTAAATACTAAAAGTTCTATTTTAAGACCGACTTGAAGGAAGTATAATAGTATATGCTTAGTTGCTTACTTACATTCGCAAACTAAATCAAAGATTATAATCATTATGGGTCCGTTTGGATTGAACTTATTTTTGCTGAAAACTGAAAACACTATAGGAAAATAATTTTTAAATGTGTGAATATGTGAATAGTATCGTGAGACTCATTTTTAATATATTTTTTTAAATAAAGTGATTGTGGGTCCTATAAACAGTGTGTAAACAGTACTATTACAGTGCATGAACAGTACTGTTACAGTTATGAACAATAAATTTTATCTCCCTGAAACATGTGAATGAAAAAAAAAAACGCTAAAATAAAAACGACCCAGACGCGGAATCCAAACCCGCACTGTATATCAAATTATCACTCTCTCAATTGTTTGGGGAAAAAGAAAAAAACAGAAGCTGACAACAGTAATGCTCACTTCATTTCTTGTACAGTTGATTGTATCTTTTATGAGTGTGGTTGCTGTCATTTATTATTGTTGTTGCCTTGTTGGGACCTTCGACATGAAGGTAGAGATCCACTGATCCAGACTGACATGAGACAACGGTGTGTTGACCACTAATTGTACTTGACTCTCCACTATCTAGTATTCTCTCTCTCTCTCTTAAACTGAAAATAATAATGAAATTGTCGAGTAGAGCAAAATTAATATATATATATATATATTCTGAATAAAAATGAGGTTTTTGATATGTAGTTAATTGACCTCACACTAAATAACAGTAATTAGTAATATAACATATATCAACAGAGACTTGATGAGATTATCATCGTGTCTAACAACATTTTTGTTCTTTCAGTTTGATATGAGTGTGATCAAATAAATGATTATTTGGATCAAATTCGAAGTTTCTAACTACAATAAAAAATATAAAAAAAAAACATTGGTGTCTTGAATCTATTGAGATAATAATAAAAAAATTATTATTAAGCATATATTATAATTACAGATCTTATCATATCTTAAAAAAAAAAAAAAAAATTCCAACTTCTCCAAAATTTGTGAGAGTTTTTAAATTTACCAAAACTTTTATCAAGTATTTCAATTTTCAATGGAATTGAGGCAGGGAAAATGGTAGGGTGAAGAATATTCTTGACTAATCCTAATTACCCGAACTAATCCATATTATTTTGAATTATAAATCAATTTGAGTTTATTTCCGATAAGATTCTTGAAACCTTACATCTTAATTTGAAGGTCGCAACAATCATGGATGCGGTTATATAAAATATTTCAATTCTCAACTTCTAGTTTCTACCTGTGTCAACAATTTCCAATTTTGATATAATGTCTTAAAAAACAGGTGAACCAGAACCACATTAGTCAAGAGAAAGTTATGTTTTCTTGTGTTTGACCTATAGCTCTATATATTAATTGAGTGATGGTATAGACTTAATAATTTTTACAAAAAATTTCATAATAATTGAGTGGTAGGCTTTTACAGATTCTTATTTAGACCTACCACTAATATAATTACATGGAAATTGCTAACTAATGCCCTTAAGGTATTAGTTAATAATCCATTTAAAGAAAGTTTTTATGGGAAAAGAAAAAAAAGCAATTAATATTTTGGCAGTTTTTTTCATTTCATATAAAAGTGGTGTCAAAACTTTTTTAAAATTGATTGTTAACTAATGCCTTAAGGGCACTCGTTAGTATGACCCTAATTACATTTATTACCTACCAATAACAACTTGCTACCTTAGTAGTTGTGAAATTTTTTTATCTCTAAATTTATTAATATTAATTTGCTAAGAAATATGCATTTCTTGATGCAAGTTACTTTCTCGCTAGTAGTTGTAATTATGTGGTAAGAAGCATGAACATAGATATTGACTTTAAATAGGATAAGATACATAAATTAAGATATGGGAGGTGTTAAAGTTACTGAAAATGTTACTACAAAATATATACAAAATGATGTGACAATGAATATGATTAGTAGACTTCAATACCCTAACAGATGAATATTTGAGTTACTTTTTTGTAATTGAAAACACATCTTTTTATAAGTCTCGTGTTGCAAAATTTGTATTTATCATCTAAGATATATATATCTTACATTATACATATTTCATTTATTTATATAATGCATTTTATGTTTATTTTAAGTTTTAAGATAAATAATAAATATAAAATTTTTTAAAAAACATACCTAAAATTAAAAGAATTATCGAAGTAAATTTTATATTTTTTTTTTCACATTGTAGATATGTATGTATGTTGGAAATTTTAGGAGGGATAAAAAGTCCATACTTCTTAAATTATTTGCAACAAAGAAGATAATTAAGTAATTTTATTAACTTTTTTTTCTTTTTAGAGAAACATTTTATTAACTTAATGCATCATACTCATAGACTGGTAATGGCATATTAAAGAAAAACTTATTGGTTCATGACCATGACTCATGCATGGAAATATATAAAAACTCATTCTCGAGAAATTATACCGTCCTCATGGTGGATCACATCATTTGTCCACCATTCCAGTAAAAGACTCTCACCTATTTAAAATTGCTGAGTCAGTATTTAGTTTTTATTTAATACTCCACAATTTTAAACAAGTGGGAGTCTTTTACTGAAATGGTAGACCATATCACTTGTCCACCGTGAAAATCTTATAATTTCTCCTCCTTCTCCTTATCTAGAAAAAAACGAAATACATAGATGAGTTCTTTTATTTTTGCTAATAAGTCCTTTTTTGTCTATATGTAATTGTAAGCAAAATTTGACAAACAACCAAGCTTCATTTTTTTTGGTAAGTGAACCATGCTTGCATGTTACTCTTAAAATTGATTGAAGAGAAACCTCACTGATATTAAGGATCTTCACTGTCTGTATTTTGATAGTGAAATTTTTTAGATAAGAGATAGGTGGTAGTATAAATGCATGATAGGCTCTTTTTTATTTTATTTTATTTTTTGAAAAAAAAAAGTTCAAGGAAAATTCATTAAATCCACAACTGTGGTTATTAATTAACAAGATAAAACTTAAGTATAGTACCTTAAATGCTATTTCTTAGGTTCTCATTTTAGGATTCAACCATGTGACTATTTAATTAAAAAATACACTTTCATCTCATGAGAAAAAATTCACATAGCAGAATTTTAAGAGGGGAACCTAAGAGAAAATACCTAAATACTGTACCTAAGTGATGGTTTTTAGACCCCTTAAAACACAATTGGATTAACCTAGTTAATTAGCCAAGTTGTTACTTAGTCCAAATTCAAAATCTAGGTTATCACAATTAAACAATCATATCATGCATAGCAGCGGAAAATAAATAAGACAATGATATGATCACCTAGGAAAACCAAACCGGTAAAAAACCTAGGGAGGATTTAACCTAGCTATCCTCAAGATAAAAAGCAAATCCACTAGAAAGAATCGAAGTTCATACAATAAGACTTACAAACCCCCACGCTCGACTTCTTATTGCTACCAACTAGTAGAACTTACTGACAGACTACGTGCAAGCTCCGAATCCACGGACTCCTTCTTTCTTTGGCTTTTGCAAAACACAAACACCCCCCTTTGTGACTTTGAGATCCCACTCAAAGGTTTAGCAACACAAACTCTCCTGTTTGTGACTCCAAGACCACCCTTGAAGGTTTAGATCATCAACACCTTTGATGACAAGAGAAGGCAGTAACTTCTACAATACCGGATCTTGAGATTCTTCAAGGAATAGCACCGGTAGAAGTCATAAGAGTTTTTTAGGAACAAAACCTTAAATACAAAAGAGGCACACTCTTTTCTCTCTGAAAAGCCATATAAAAACGTGCTTAGGGTTTCCTTTATATACTGGGAGAAGTAGATTAGAAACCCTAATCCTAAATGGGCTTGAACTGCTGTTTGGGCTTATTTAAAATTCTGCAGATACGACTTTCGATCGATCGAACCAGACAGATTATGAAATCTTCTTCCTGCAGCTTGTATGTTCTTGAATCTTGACTTGAATCACATTGAGCATTGTCTAATAAAACCTATAGACTCTAAGATCTATATCTAGACAAATTTGTGTTCACGATTTGCTAATTGTTCTAAACATTTAAAACCTAACAAACTCCCCATTTGGCAATTCGTGACAAAACTTTCATACAAAATGAAATGCTCAAATATAAGAACAACCCAATACAATAAAATGCCCAATTATATCACAATTCCCAATCTAAGACTCCTAACCTAGAAGTTGCAAGAAGAGGTAGAAGGTCTTGATCAGAATGCACTTGTCTTTCCTGAAACACTCAACAAACACATCACCACATGTGTGGAAAGAAAGACATATAAACAATAATATGAAACAGAATATAAAAAACAAAAGTGAATTCTAACTCTTCCCCTAAATTAGATACATCAAAAAAAAAATTATATTCTCCCCCTAAACAAAACAAACAGGTCATCTATGTCTCCCCCTTTTTGTCACGTATTGACAAAGACTACCTAATCAGAAGATAGACAGAAAATATACGCAACAGAGTAAGAGAAAATAGAGATAACTCCTCTTATGAAGAGAAACAACACCCCCTAAGAACCACAAAGGTTAAAAAAAATTTCTTCCCCTTAAAAAATAGGAAAAACAAAACAAGTTTTGGGAAAAACAGTTTTGGGGAAAAATAAAGGGGTTGGGGATAAATAAAAAGACACAAACCAAGTTTTATAAAAAAAACTAAGTTGAGGATACACATGAAGAAAAAATATTATCTCTTTCAATAAAATGCAAACATGGCACTATGTGACCCATAAATAGTTGCATGAGTAGAGAAAATATTTGCACATTGATTATCAATCATATCTCTTAAGAAAAATATTTTCTACAGTTCATACATAAAAAAGGCATATACTAGAAAGAATATAGCTCAAAAATTAAGCAATCAATTTTTTGATCAAATTGAGTACCCAATGTAGCAAAGTGTATGCATGTTATGTGTGAAAACAATGAGAGATATGACTGCAAAACTGCAAGATGGATACAAAAACAATATAATGCATATGAATCCTAAACATAAATGATGCATGGAAAAATCAAATTTTTGAAAAGAACAGAGCAATTTAATGCAAAAACTCCTTAAATTACAATATTTCATGAATGAAATTCATGAGTATGAGATTAAATTTTTTTTAAAAAAAAAACACTTGAATTCAACCCAGATCTTCCAAAATCAAGATTTTCAATCAATTTGTCCTCAAAACGCAAACATTAAACACATTTTGCATTAAAATCAATGAACTTTTAATCTTGGATAGCCACAACAAGATCACACACAATATAATGTACCAAATTTAGTAAAGAGTAACTTGTGTAGTGTGTATAACTAGCAAAAACTTGAGATATATGTGAGGTGATATGTAAATAAAAATCAATCACAATGTCTACAAAATTCATTACATAGAATTTGAAAGAGACTATCACCTAAAGAGTTACATTATATAACTCCTACATCTCCTAGATCATAATTTTGCAATCATGTAAGTTTCTTGTATTTATGCCTCATAATATACATTCCAATTTTAAGTTATGTGAGTTTGGCATCAAGCCTAATAGTACACACCAATTTTGATTTTAAGAATTAAGAAGTTTAACCGTGGCTTCACCTTATGTTCTTTTTGTGCATGTGCTACACTTTCTCGAGCACAAAATCTTACGATATGCACTAAGGTGTTCATGATTGGTTAGTGAACAGTGGTGAGATGGTTATTTATGCCTTTCTCTAAAGGTTCAAGTCCGACAGTCAAAGACATGTGACTTTAAGATCAAAACAAAGTGATCAAAATCATAAACATCTTTCCCACACAACATGCACTACAAAGTTTCAATTAGTAAAGTGCAATAAGTAAGCTCATCAAGGCTAAACAAGGTACATAAACTTGTTATGTAAAGATAATATGGCCAATCCTTGATTATAAACCCAATATGTGAAATACAAAACACAAAAATCTTTTTGGTTTTAGAAACTTTATGACCAAAAACAAAAAGCACACATTATGCTAAATGAACAATGCAAATGCAATGCATGACAGTGTTTAACTAAGCTATAGAGGGTACACAAACAAGAAATATCAATTTCTTAATTAACCCTTGAGTACATGTACAAACTAGTACATACTCACATAAAATAAAAAATAGTTTAGCACTTATATAACACATACTATTCAAGTTTCTCCACAATGTCAAGTATGTTCTAAATCAAGAGAGATATCATAATTCATGTAATCCTCAAAACAAATAAAACAAGACACAAAATAAAATATTTTTGTCTTTTTGAAATTTTTTCAATGTTTTTGGATTTTTTTTAAAATAAAAAACATTCTAAAAGAAACAAAACAACCAAAAACAAAAACAAGGCATGTCCACAAATAATTGAAAGAATTAAATTAGGGACAAGTCAGCAACACTCACCTTGGAGAATCTTTTCTCACCCATATAGCTAGAGTCTTCGGCTTTGTAGGTGAAAATCCATGAGAAGCAGAATGTATTTGAGGAATTACACCAATCTTTTGAGAAAGATTAAAATCTTGCAAATTCCTTTCACAAGCCAACAAGCTCAAATTTTTCAAAAAAATATGAAAAAATTTATATGGACTTATGGCAGGAGAAATATCATCACAAATCCTAGACTGAAACATAGAATGCTTAAATTTCAGTTTATGACAATTAGGACGAATGTGACCACGGACACCACAAAAATGGCAGACAGGAACAAATTTAGGAACATCAGTATTCCTAGTGGGGTTTCCGGTCACAGGTTTTGGTTCTTGCCTTAACAAAAAACAATTTGGTCTAATATGACCAACAACACCACAAAGGTGACAGGTAGGCACAAAAACAGATTTATTATGCTCTCTAACAGTAGATTTAGACATAGGTTTAGAAACATCAGCGTCAACATCAAAACTTTTACCTTTGTCTAACCTAGCAAAATAAGTCTTTTCTTTATTATTCCTCTTGAAAGGAGGGATATAAACTTTCTCAGTTTTAGGCTTAAGAGAAGTAGAAACACTTCTGTTATCAACAGCAGGCTTGGTACAAGTCAAATTTTTAATTTTAGCTTTCGATTCAACTAACTCTTGTTCCAAGCTTTTCATCTTTTCATCTTGAGAGGAAATTTGATTTCTCAAAAATTCATTCTTTTTATTAGATTCATCTAATCTAACAACCAATTCCTCTTTTTCAAGATTAGCCAATTTTAACTCTTCTTTGAATTTCTTAGCAATTTTCATAGACTTCAATAATTCTTTACGAAGAGTTTCACAGGCATCAATAAAATCAACAGAAGCATGAGCAGAAACATGATCAGAAAGATACTTCAAATTATCCATGACAACAGGGGTCAAGGATCAGCCCTTAGATCAAAAGATCTAAAACAAAAGAGCAACCTTGCTCTGATACCACTTGATGGTTTTTAGACCCCTTAAAACACAATTGGATTAATCTAATTAATTAGTCAAGTTGTTACTTAGTCTAAATTCAAAGTCTAGGTTATCACAATTAAACAATCATATCATGCATAGCAGCGGAAAATAAATAAGACAATGATATGATCACCCAGGAAAACCAAACCGGTAAAAAACCTAGGGAGGATTTAACCTAACTATCCTCAAGGTAAAAAGCAAATCCACTAGAAAGAATCGAAATTCATACAATAAGACTTACAAGCCTCCACGCTCGACTTCTTATTGCTATCAACCAGTAGAACTTACTGACACGACCATGTGCAAGCTCCGAATCCACGGACTCCTTCTTTCTTTGGCCTTTGCAAAACACAAACACCCCCCTTTGTGACTTTAAGATCCCACTCAAAGGTTTAGCAACACAAACTCTCCTGTTTGTGACTCTAAGACCACCCTTGAAGGTTTAGATCATCAACACCTTTGATGACAAGAGAAGGCAGCAACTTCTACAATACCGGATCTTGAGATTCTTCAAGGAATAGCACTGGTAGAAGACATAAAAGCTTTTTAGGAACAAAACCCTAAATACAAAAGAGGCACACTCTTTTCTCTCTGAAAAGCCATATAAAAACGTACTTAGGGTTTCCTTTATATACTGGGAGAAGTAGATTAGAAACCCTAATCCTAAATGGGTTTGAACTGCTGTCTGGGCTTAATTAAAATTCTGCAGATACGACTTTCGATTGATCGAACCAGACAGATTATGAAATCTTCTTCCTGCAGCTTGTATGTTCTTGAATCTTGACTTGAATCACATTGAGCATTGTCTAATAAAACCTATAGACTCTAAGATCTATATCTAGACAAGTTTGTGTTCACGATTTGCCAATTATTCTAAACATTTAGAATCTAATACTAAGTTTTGCCCTAATTAATAAAATCATTCACTTTTAATATAACTTATTGAAATAAGGAAAAAAAAATTGGTTCTAAATATGTGTTGAGCTATCTTACTCTTACAAATTATATGACAACTAAAAAATATCATCTATGTGTAGTTTTAGTTGTTTTCTCAACAACAAAAAATGTAGTTTTACTATTTTAGTCATATGACTTTTTTTTATTAGTCATGTGAATTGTTTATAGAATATATATATGAATAATATAATTAATAGTTACTTAATAAGTTGGAAAAGAGAGTTCCAAAATTTTTAGGAGTAATACTACAGTCACAAACACTTCCTTTGGGGTGCCGTACCCGTGTCATACCTCTGTTGTAATGGTATCCAATTTGTCGTATCATATTATAATTTTTCAAAAATTGCTCGTGTTGTCGTATCGTACTCGTACCCATAACTGTGTCCGTGCATCCTAGCCAATAACCACTTATCACATCAGTAGCTTTAAAATTTTTTATAAAAAGTTTTGTATCTCTAGCATTACTCAAATGTTTAAAGCCAAACATTATCCATAAAATAATTCATGTAAATGGTTTTATTAATCGCCAATTAAGGGTTTTATTTATCGTCGATGAAGAAAATTTATCTAAACTAACTTAAAAGGAAAATTTTGTCAATCAGGAGCTTCATAATTTTTTTTTCGGTGGGTAATATATATCATAATCAACAACTTTTTATCTCGAAAAGAAAAATTGGTTAAATTATCATATATATATATATATATATATATTTTAGCATACAAAAAGTGGTGGAGGAGGATTCGAATTTAGGTTATCTTTTTGGATAAACCCATTCAACCATAGAACTTTTGTCGGTTAAATTATTATATTTAATGTATATAAAATGCAAGAATGACATATTTTTTTATGGAGCAAAAAACTTGCACGTATGAAATTCATGTTTATAAGTTTAAATGGCGGCTTTAGGAATTTTTTTAGGATAATCACTAAGAAATTTAAATTATACAAAATTTAATAAAGAGTCAATTTGAATATATCAATGTCACAGAAAAAAACACTTAAATACAAGAAATATTACAATTTTTTTGTACTAACAAAAAGAATAAGGAAAAAAAAAAGACTAATAAAAGATAAAACGCAAATTGAAAATACTGATATGAGAATAATAAAGTGACTGTAGGGACACGATTCCTTTGCGGCCCATTAACATTTTTGGGCTCACACACGAAAGATCCCTCATAATATGATTTGTAGAGAGTGGGCTTGAAAAGCTAGCCGTTGGTCACGGGGCGGTGCCCGGTCCTGGTTTTGGAGGGATTCCTATAGGAAAAGGGGTTGGGCCTGAATATTTAAGCCCTAAGGCGTCGCACCCTATGGGATGGGACTCCTCGGAGTTGATCCGAGGGCCATTGAGGCCTTATCCCGGCTACCCAACGACGGACTTTCTTCAGTGAAGTCCGGTGTTGTTGAGAGGTTCTCCCCCATGTAGTCTTTCTTTTTCGGAGGTGGGATCGAGATCCCCTTAGATTTACTTACTTTCTTCTTTTATACTCGTCTGCGTTAATTGTCCTTCGTCCACGTGTAGGGTCAATCTTTATAAGACTGATATTTGTCCCATCAGTCTAATCCCAGAATTGTTGGGGATGGTTGATAAGGCTGCAGAGTACGGCTCTGTCATGTGTTGGGTCTTATCTGGAAGGGTAGTAAGGATAACTTCCCCAAGATATTTTGGATCTCCTTACAAATTCGTCCCTATACCAGTTTTACCCCCTTATTCCGGTGGGATTCAGGATCTGCCGAGGACTGAACTATCCTCGGCTGCCTCCCAAAATTGTTTTGTGCTCTGTATTATAGAGTTTGGGCCACAGTTCTCCTCGGCTCGGGCCTTCGGACTCTCTAAGGGCAAATGGGCCTGGTCCATGAATTATTGGGCCCCACAATAGCCCCTCAAAACCCTTCTATCCGACTTCCGGGTTGGGAAGGAGGGTTTTGGCAAACCCGGGCCCTTAATGTGGCTTATTTAGTTCAAACCCGCATTTATGTGAGCGGTTTTCCACCTGTCCAGGAAGTTAGCCGGTTTTCAAGGGATTCCGTTTAATCTGCTCGTGATCTACTCCCGCCGCTTGACTGTCCCAGAGGTGCCCTTAATGAATCCCCTTTACGAGGCTCATTTATGTCCGGCGGCTCATCTGATAAGGTGGGGGAATGGAACGGACGCCTCTTTTTTCTTCAGATTCTTTAGGAAACTAGAATGCATTTAATACCCTCCGTTTTGCCCGTTCTATAAGAAGGCAAGCAGGAGGCCATCACTTTTGTGCAGACCCCTTTCCTTCCTTTTGAGATCTGAAACTCGTAACCTCCTTTAGCGTCTGCTTAGCCCGTTTGTTATACACCATATCAGTATACGCCTACCATAACGAATGATGAAAGAACCATGCCCCTCCTAAAAACACCATGTTCTGATAAAGCTTGAAATGGCTCGATCAGGGCAAGGATGGCGCAGACTTAAGATCTGTCCCGCCTCTCTTTCAGCCAAAATCCGAAGTAGGGGCTCGTCACGTCGAATTCTCGGCGTGACTGAGTCGAGAACACCAAATATCAGCACCACCCGGCTCCTCGCGAGCGTACCTAACATGGCACCGGTGTGTTAGGAGTCAGGGCTGAGGCAGGGGCGAAGTACTTCTGCTTCTCCCTCTCTTTGCTCACTGGTGCCCTCCTCCGCCTTCCTCTTATAGTCTTCCCAGCACCAGTTCCGCCCTGGTGCTGTCCTTCTCCCTCTTTTGCTCCTCCTTTTGTCTCTTCATCTCTCCCCCTCTTCTTCTCCTCCTTCTCTTACTCATGTCCTCCATCTTCTTCATTTATCTCCTCCATCTTCTTCATTGATTTCTTCCTTACTATTTCCTTCTTCTTCATTTTTTTTTGAAGTGAGTTCCTCTCTTAGTATGAGCAACAATGAGGCAGAGATTGGAGAGACTTTGAAGACAAGTTTAAAAGGCGCTTGACCGTGTGCTTATTTGTACTGTGGATGTTAGTGCTGTTTCGGCAGCCCTTCTTTTGTATAGGCTTGTTGAAGCCCCTTTTTGTACATTGTAATGATTTTTCGTATTAATAAAAGTTGTTTCTATTTCATTTTGCATGTTTTGTCTCTGTTTTATAAATTTGCAAGCGCCGCTCGGCACAATAATATAGTATCTAAATCAATGACGATTAAGACCAAAATACTTAATAATAAAAAGATGTTGCCATAACTTTAATAGAAGTGCTTGGCACAATAAGGCAGACCAATAAAAAGTAATACTTACCCCCTTGGCTTGGGTCCGAGGACCATGCAAGGCCTTGGTTATGTCCAGAACTCGTAATAATAATAATTTTTTGTACTTGGTTTCCCCATAGGCTTGAGTCCGAGGACCATACAAGGCCTTGGCTCTGTCCAAAACTTGTAACAATAATAATTTTTTGTACTTGGTTTCCCTATAGGCTTGAGTCCGAGGACCATGCAAGGCCTTGGTTCTGTCCAAAACTTGTAACAATAATAATTTTTTGTACTTGGTTTCCCCATAGGCTTGAGTCCGAGGACCATACAAGACCTTGGCTCTATCCAAAACTTGTAATAATAATAATTTTTTGTACTTGGTTTCCCCATAGGCTTAAGTCCGAGGACCATGCAAGACCTTGGTTCTGTCCAAAACTTGTAACAATAATAATTCTTTGTACTTGGTTTCCCCATAGGCTTGAGTCCGAGGACCATACAAGGCCTTGGCTCTGTCCAAAACTTGTAATAATAATAATTTTTTGTACTTGGTTTCCCCATAGGCTTGAGTCCGAGGACCATACAAGGCCTTAGTTCTGTCCCTGGGCCCATATGCTGAGCGGACTTGGGCCGCGAATTTACTGGGCCCACAAATTAGGAGGTATTTCCGTAGTCTTTGATCACGCGGTACTTTTTGGCGTCCCAGTGTTCGAGGTACGCCTTCTCGAGACTCCTTTAACCTCAGGGTTGCAGACGACGTTGGAAATCGAGCTAGAGACATTTTGTCTGTAGCGTTCCTTGGGATGCTGCGTGAATTAAATGCCACCACCCCATCTTTTTAAATAAATAAGGGAGAAAGTTGCTTTACCTAAGCACAAATCCTTCAGTCTCCTCCCTTAGCACATCATGTTTGAGGCGAGGGTTGGGGAAAAGAAACTTTCTCCGCCACAGAAGCGCCATGTCCTCCTGAGGCTCAAAAGAGTGATGTACGGGCAAAGGAGGCATAAATTCAAGAGAATACTCCAGTTCGACAGAGGGGAAAGGGTGTTTCTCCCTCTTTTAGTCAAAATCCGAAGCAGGTTCTGGTCATGCCAGATTTTTGGTATGTCAAAAGAAGGAATTTCCGCCATCAGCGCCGTCTGCCTTGTAGCAGGCAAATTTTTGCGGGGGCTCCCCAACTTCCGATTCCCTGCATCTTTTCTGTAGATGGTGTTAGCCTGAGGTCAGGTTCTTTGGCTGCCTGAGTTATGGGCATGTAGAAGCGTCGAGGAATAGTTTCCTTAGACGACATCTTGGAACAGTAGCCAACCTCTCCTCTGTGCTACGTCCTCGGCTTTTCTTCATTCTATCGTATCCTTTTTCTTTTCACTTGCATAGTTGGTTGTAATGTAAGCTTGTTTCAGCTTTTTACTGTACACTGTACTATTCCCTTGACTTAATAAAAGATAAGTTCATTTCTTTACACATGTTTTTCTTCTCTGCAACAACTACTTTGCGCATGAATATTAAATGTAAGCTTGCCCTCAATAATATTCCGGGCAGGAAAGTGCCTTAACGCAGATTCCTACCAGTTTAAACTCACAAATATCATCAAGTATAACAAGGGTAAGCCTTAATAAATTAAACTCTTGGAACTAACCTGGATAACCGCTGAGTGCTGCGCGATGCGTGCTGGACCAATGTCCAAGAGGGTGGCCGAGTAACGAGGGATTTTGATTGTGTTTCTTGGGTAATGTATTACACTATATCACATCAATCCCTTTGGTGTTGGGGATCTGAGGGTAGACTAGGGGATCCGTGCAGTTTTAGGGATCAACCCTGCTGTTAACGGGGAGTTCTCCTCGGATAGATTTTAATGCTCAAGTAACAGTTTTTATTTTGTGTACTTGGTTTCCCCATAGGCTTGAGTTCGAGGACCATGCAAGGCCTTGGTTCTGCCAAAAACCTGTGATTTTGATTTTGATCGATTTTTTTATATACTTGGTTTCCCCATAGGCTTGAGTCCGAGGACCATGCAAGGCCTTGGTTCTGCCCAAAACTTGTAAAATTTCTCTTATGTACTTGGTTTCCCCATAGGCTTGAGTCCGAGGACCATGCAAGGCCTTGGTTCTGTCCAAAACTTGTAGTTTTTTTTTTTTTTTTTTTCGGTACTTGGTTTCCCCATAGGCTTGAGTCGAGGACCATGCAAGGCCTTGGTTCTGTCCAAAACTTGTAAGATTTCTTTTATGTACTTGGTTTCCCCATAGGCTTGAGTCCGAGGACCATGCAAGGCCTTGGTTCTGTCCAAAACTTGTGAAATTTCTTTTATGTACTTGGTTTCCCCATAGGCTTGAGTCCGAGGACCATGCAAGGCCTTGGTTCTGTCCAAAACTTGTGAAATTTCTCTTATGTACTTGGTTTCCCCATAGGCTTGAGTCCGAGGACCATGCAAGGCCTTGGTTCTGTCCAAAACTTGTGAAATTTCTCTTATGTACTTGGTTTCCCCATAGGCTTGAGTCCAAGGACCATGCAAGGCCTTGGTTCTGTCCAAAACTTGTAAAATTTCTTTTATGTACTTGGTTTCCCCATAGGCTTGAGTCCGAGGACCATGCAAGGCTTTGGTTCTGTCCAAAACTTGTAAAATTTCTTTTATGTACTTGGTTTCCCCATAGGCTTGAGTCCGAGGACCATGCAAGACCTTGGTTCTGTCCAAAACTTGTGAAATTTCTTTTATTCGGTCTACTTCTCGACCATAAGCCCCTATACCAGGGCGGGGAAGGTTGGCTTGAGGCCGGAAGCCCCTAGGGATCCCCGCGCCCTTGGCACTGTAAGGCGTAGCCCCTAGCAGAAGCTTATGCCGCAGCAACAACTGTATGTCGCCGGAGTCGGAGGAAGCCCCAGGAATTTCTGCTTGCTAGAGAGCTGACTCCACCGCCACCTGCGCCAACGCGCAAGCCTTCCCACAGACGGTGCCAATTGTAGGGACACGATTCCTTTGCGGCCCATTAACATTTTTGGGCTCACACACGAAAGATCCCTCACAATATGATTTGTAGAGAGTGGGCTTGAAAAGCTAGCCGTTGGTCACGGGGCGGTGCCCGGTCCTGGTTTTGGAGGGATTCCTATAGGAAAAGGGGTTGGGCCTGAATATTTAAGCCCTAAGGCGTCGCACCCTATGGGATGGGACTCCTCGGAGTTGATCCGAGGGCCATTGAGGCCTTATCCCGGCTACCCAACGACGGACTTTCTTCAGTGAAGTCCGGTGTTGTTGAGAGGTTCTCCCCCATGTAGTCTTTCTTTTTCGGAGGTGGGATCGAGATCCCCTTAGATTTACTTACTTTCTTCTTTTATACTCGTCTGCGTTAATTGTCCTTCGTCCACGTGTAGGGTCAATCTTTATAAGACTGATATTTGTCCCATCAGTCTAATCCCAGAATTGTTGGGGATGGTTGATAAGGCTGCAGAGTACGGCTCTGTCATGTGTTGGGTCTTATCTGGAAGGGTAGTAAGGATAACTTCCCCAAGATATTTTGGATCTCCTTACAAATTCGTCCCTATACCAGTTTTACCCCCTTATTCCGGTGGGATTCAGGATCTGCCGAGGACTGAACTATCCTCGGCTGCCTCCCAAAATTGTTTTGTGCTCTGTATTATAGAGTTTGGGCCACAGTTCTCCTCGGCTCGGGCCTTCGGACTCTCTAAGGGCAAATGGGCCTGGTCCATGAATTATTGGGCCCCACAATAGCCCCTCAAAACCCTTCTATCCGACTTCCGGGTTGGGAAGGAGGGTTTTGGCAAACCCGGGCCCTTAATGTGGCTTATTTAGTTCAAACCCGCATTTATGTGAGCGGTTTTCCACCTGTCCAGGAAGTTAGCCGGTTTTCAAGGGATTCCGTTTAATCTGCTCGTGATCTACTCCCGCCGCTTGACTGTCCCAGAGGTGCCCTTAATGAATCCCCTTTACGAGGCTCATTTATGTCCGGCGGCTCATCTGATAAGGTGGGGGAATGGAACGGACGCCTCTTTTTTCTTCAGATTCTTTAGGAAACTAGAATGCATTTAATACCCTCCGTTTTGCCCGTTCTATAAGAAGGCAAGCAGGAGGCCATCACTTTTGTGCAGACCCCTTTCCTTCCTTCTGAGATCTGAAACTCGTAACCTCCTTTAGCGTCTGCTTAGCCCGTTTGTTATACACCATATCAGTATACGCCTACCATAACGAATGATGAAAGAACCATGCCCCTCCTAAAAACACCATGTTCTGATAAAGCTTGAAATGGCTCGATCAGGGCAAGGATGGCGCAGACTTAAGATCTGTCCCGCCTCTCTTTCAGCCAAAATTCGAAGTAGGGGCTCGTCACGTCGAATTCTCGGCGTGACTGAGTCGAGAACACCAAATATCAGCACCACCCGGCTCCTCGCGAGCGTACCTAACATGGCACCGGTGTGTTAGGAGTCAGGGCTGAGGCAGGGGCGAAGTACTTCTGCTTCTCCCTCTCTTTGCTCACTGGTGCCCTCCTCCGCCTTCCTCTTATAGTCTTCCCAGCACCAGTTCCGCCCTGGTGCTGTCCTTCTCCCTCTTTTGCTCCTCCTTTTGTCTCTTCATCTCTCCCCCTCTTCTTCTCCTCCTTCTCTTACTCATGTCCTCCATCTTCTTCATTTATCTCCTCCATCTTCTTCATTGATTTCTTCCTTACTATTTCCTTCTTCTTCATTTTTTTTTGAAGTGAGTTCCTCTCTTAGTATGAGCAACAATGAGGCAGAGATTGGAGAGACTTTGAAGACAAGTTTAAAAGGCGCTTGACCGTGTGCTTATTTGTACTGTGGATGTTAGTGCTGTTTCGGCAGCCCTTCTTTTGTATAGGCTTGTTGAAGCCCCTTTTTGTACATTGTAATGATTTTTCGTATTAATAAAAGTTGTTTCTATTTCATTTTGCATGTTTTGTCTCTGTTTTATAAATTTGCAAGCGCCGCTCGGCACAATAATATAGTATCTAAATCAATGACGATTAAGACCAAAATACTTAATAATAAAAAGATGTTGCCATAACTTTAATAGAAGTGCTTGGCACAATAAGGCAGACCAATAAAAAGTAATACTTACCCCCTTGGCTTGGGTCCGAGGACCATGCAAGGCCTTGGTTATGTCCAGAACTCGTAATAATAATAATTTTTTGTACTTGGTTTCCCCATAGGCTTGAGTCCGAGGACCATACAAGGCCTTGGCTCTGTCCAAAACTTGTAACAATAATAATTTTTTGTACTTGGTTTCCCTATAGGCTTGAGTCCGAGGACCATGCAAGGCCTTGGTTCTGTCCAAAACTTGTAACAATAATAATTTTTTGTACTTGGTTTCCCCATAGGCTTGAGTCCGAGGACCATACAAGACCTTGGCTCTATCCAAAACTTGTAATAATAATAATTTTTTGTACTTGGTTTCCCCATAGGCTTAAGTCCGAGGACCATGCAAGACCTTGGTTCTGTCCAAAACTTGTAACAATAATAATTCTTTGTACTTGGTTTCCCCATAGGCTTGAGTCCGAGGACCATACAAGGCCTTGGCTCTGTCCAAAACTTGTAATAATAATAATTTTTTGTACTTGGTTTCCCCATAGGCTTGAGTCCGAGGACCATACAAGGCCTTAGTTCTGTCCCTGGGCCCATATGCTGAGCGAACTTGGGCCGCGAATTTACTGGGCCCACAAATTAGGAGGTATTTCCGTAGTCTTTGATCACGCGGTACTTTTTGGCGTCCCAGTGTTCGAGGTACGCCTTCTCGAGACTCCTTTAACCTCAGGGTTGCAGACGACGTTGGAAATCGAGCTAGAGACATTTTGTCTGTAGCGTTCCTTGGGATGCTGCGTGAATTAAATGCCACCACCCCATCTTTTTAAATAAATAAGGGAGAAAGTTGCTTTACCTAAGCACAAATCCTTCAGTCTCCTCCCTTAGCACATCATGTTTGAGGCGAGGGTTGGGGAAAAGAAACTTTCTCCGCCACAGAAGCGCCATGTCCTCCTGAGGCTCAAAAGAGTGATGTACGGGCAAAGGAGGCATAAATTCAAGAGAATACTCCAGTTCGACAGAGGGGAAAGGGTGTTTCTCCCTCTTTTAGTCAAAATCCGAAGCAGGTTCTGGTCATGCCAGATTTTTGGTATGTCAAAAGAAGGAATTTCCGCCATCAGCGCCGTCTGCCTTGTAGCAGGCAAATTTTTGCGGGGGCTCCCCAACTTCCGATTCCCTGCATCTTTTCTGTAGATGGTGTTAGCCTGAGGTCAGGTTCTTTGGCTGCCTGAGTTATGGGCATGTAGAAGCGTAGAGGAATAGTTTCCTTAGACGACATCTTGGAACAGTAGCCAACCTCTCCTCTGTGCTACGTCCTCGGCTTTTCTTCATTCTATCGTATCTTTTTTCTTTTCACTTGCATAGTTGGTTGTAATGTAAGCTTGTTTCAGCTTTTTACTGTACACTGTACTATTCCCTTGACTTAATAAAAGATAAGTTCATTTCTTTACACATGTTTTTCTTCTCTGCAACAACTACTTTGCGCATGAATATTAAATGTAAGCTTGCCCTCAATAATATTCCGGGCAGGAAAGTGCCTTAACGCAGATTCCTACCAGTTTAAACTCACAAATATCATCAAGTATAACAAGGGTAAGCCTTAATAAATTAAACTCTTGGAACTAACCTGGATAACCGCTGAGTGCTGCGCGATGCGTGCTAGACCAATGTCCAAGAGGGTGGCCGAGTAACGAGGGATTTTGATTGTGTTTCTTGGGTAATGTATTACACTATATCACATCAATCCCTTTGGTGTTGGGGATCTGAGGGTAGACTAGGGGATCCGTGCAGTTTTAGGGATCAACCCTGCTGTTAACGGGGAGTTCTCCTCGGATAGATTTTAATGCTCAAGTAACAGTTTTTATTTTGTGTACTTGGTTTCCCCATAGGCTTGAGTCCGAGGACCATGCAAGGCCTTGGTTCTGCCAAAAACCTGTGATTTTGATTTTGATTGATTTTTTTATATACTTGGTTTCCCCATAGGCTTGAGTCCGAGGACCATGCAAGGCCTTGGTTCTGCCCAAAACTTGTAAAATTTCTCTTATGTACTTGGTTTCCCCATAGGCTTGAGTCCGAGGACCATGCAAGGCCTTGGTTCTGTCCAAAACTTGTAGATTTTTTTTTTTTTTTTTTTTTTTTTTTGGTACTTGGTTTCCCCATAGGCTTGAGTCCGAGGACCATGCAAGGCCTTGGTTCTGTCCAAAACTTGTAGTTTTTTTTTTTTTTTTTGGGTACTTGGTTTCCCCATAGGCTTGAGTCCGAGGACCATGCAAGGCCTTGGTTCTGTCCAAAACTTGTGAAATTTCTTTTATGTACTTGGTTTCCCCATAGGTTTGAGTCCGAGGACCATGCAAGGCCTTAGTTCTGTCCAAAACTTGTGAAATTTCTCTTATGTACTTGGTTTCCCCATAGGCTTGAGTCCGAGGACCATGCAAGGCCTTGGTTCTGTCCAAAACTTGTGAAATTTCTCTTATGTACTTGGTTTCCCCATAGGCTTGAGTCCGAGGACCATGCAAGGCCTTGGTTCTGTCCAAAACTTGTGAAATTTCTCTTATGTACTTGGTTTCCCCATAGGCTTGAGTCCAAGGACCATGCAAGGCCTTGGTTCTGTCCAAAACTTGTAAAATTTCTTTTATGTACTTGGTTTCCCCATAGGCTTGAGTCCGAGGACCATGCAAGGCTTTGGTTCTGTCCAAAACTTGTAAAATTTCTTTTATGTACTTGGTTTCCCCATAGGCTTGAGTCCGAGGACCATGCAAGACCTTGGTTCTGTCCAAAACTTGTGAAATTTCTTTTATTCGGTCTACTTCTCGACCATAAGCCCCTATACCAGGGCGGGGAAGGTTGGCTTGAGGCCGGAAGCCCCTAGGGATCCCCGCGCCCTTGGCACTGTAAGGCGTAGCCCCTAGCAGAAGCTTATGCCGCAGCAACAACTGTATGTCGCCGGAGTCGGAGGAAGCCCCAGGAATTTCTGCTTGCTAGAGAGCTGACTCCACCGCCACCTGCGCCAACGCGCAAGCCTTCCCACAGACGGTGCCAATTGTAGGGACACGATTCCTTTGCGGCCCATTAACATTTTTGGGCTCACACACGAAAGATCCCTCACAATATGATTTGTAGAGAGTGGGCTTGAAAAGCTAGCCGTTGGTCACGGGGCGGTGCCCGGTCCTGGTTTTGGAGGGATTCCTATAGGAAAAGGGGTTGGGCCTGAATATTTAAGCCCTAAGGCGTCGCACCCTATGGGATGGGACTCCTCGGAGTTGATCCGAGGGCCATTGAGGCCTTATCCCGGCTACCCAACGACGGACTTTCTTCAGTGAAGTCCGGTGTTGTTGAGAGGTTCTCCCCCATGTAGTCTTTCTTTTTCGGAGGTGGGATCGAGATCCCCTTAGATTTACTTACTTTCTTCTTTTATACTCGTCTGCGTTAATTGTCCTTCGTCCACGTGTAGGGTCAATCTTTATAAGACTGATATTTGTCCCATCAGTCTAATCCCAGAATTGTTGGGGATGGTTGATAAGGCTGCAGAGTACGGCTCTGTCATGTGTTGGGTCTTATCTGGAAGGGTAGTAAGGATAACTTCCCCAAGATATTTTGGATCTCCTTACAAATTCGTCCCTATACCAGTTTTACCCCCTTATTCCGGTGGGATTCAGGATCTGCCGAGGACTGAACTATCCTCGGCTGCCTCCCAAAATTGTTTTGTGCTCTGTATTATAGAGTTTGGGCCACAGTTCTCCTCGGCTCGGGCCTTCGGACTCTCTAAGGGCAAATGGGCCTGGTCCATGAATTATTGGGCCCCACAATAGCCCCTCAAAACCCTTCTATCCGACTTCCGGGTTGGGAAGGAGGGTTTTGGCAAACCCGGGCCCTTAATGTGGCTTATTTAGTTCAAACCCGCATTTATGTGAGCGGTTTTCCACCTGTCCAGGAAGTTAGCCGGTTTTCAAGGGATTCCGTTTAATCTGCTCGTGATCTACTCCCGCCGCTTGACTGTCCCAGAGGTGCCCTTAATGAATCCCCTTTACGAGGCTCATTTATGTCCGGCGGCTCATCTGATAAGGTGGGGGAATGGAACGGACGCCTCTTTTTTCTTCAGATTCTTTAGGAAACTAGAATGCATTTAATACCCTCCGTTTTGCCCGTTCTATAAGAAGGCAAGCAGGAGGCCATCACTTTTGTGCAGACCCCTTTCCTTCCTTCTGAGATCTGAAACTCGTAACCTCCTTTAGCGTCTGCTTAGCCCGTTTGTTATACACCATATCAGTATACGCCTACCATAACGAATGATGAAAGAACCATGCCCCTCCTAAAAACACCATGTTCTGATAAAGCTTGAAATGGCTCGATCAGGGCAAGGATGGCGCAGACTTAAGATCTGTCCCGCCTCTCTTTCAGCCAAAATTCGAAGTAGGGGCTCGTCACGTCGAATTCTCGGCGTGACTGAGTCGAGAACACCAAATATCAGCACCACCCGGCTCCTCGCGAGCGTACCTAACATGGCACCGGTGTGTTAGGAGTCAGGGCTGAGGCAGGGGCGAAGTACTTCTGCTTCTCCCTCTCTTTGCTCACTGGTGCCCTCCTCCGCCTTCCTCTTATAGTCTTCCCAGCACCAGTTCCGCCCTGGTGCTGTCCTTCTCCCTCTTTTGCTCCTCCTTTTGTCTCTTCATCTCTCCCCCTCTTCTTCTCCTCCTTCTCTTACTCATGTCCTCCATCTTCTTCATTTATCTCCTCCATCTTCTTCATTGATTTCTTCCTTACTATTTCCTTCTTCTTCATTTTTTTTTGAAGTGAGTTCCTCTCTTAGTATGAGCAACAATGAGGCAGAGATTGGAGAGACTTTGAAGACAAGTTTAAAAGGCGCTTGACCGTGTGCTTATTTGTACTGTGGATGTTAGTGCTGTTTCGGCAGCCCTTCTTTTGTATAGGCTTGTTGAAGCCCCTTTTTGTACATTGTAATGATTTTTCGTATTAATAAAAGTTGTTTCTATTTCATTTTGCATGTTTTGTCTCTGTTTTATAAATTTGCAAGCGCCGCTCGGCACAATAATATAGTATCTAAATCAATGACGATTAAGACCAAAATACTTAATAATAAAAAGATGTTGCCATAACTTTAATAGAAGTGCTTGGCACAATAAGGCAGACCAATAAAAAGTAATACTTACCCCCTTGGCTTGGGTCCGAGGACCATGCAAGGCCTTGGTTATGTCCAGAACTCGTAATAATAATAATTTTTTGTACTTGGTTTCCCCATAGGCTTGAGTCCGAGGACCATACAAGGCCTTGGCTCTGTCCAAAACTTGTAACAATAATAATTTTTTGTACTTGGTTTCCCTATAGGCTTGAGTCCGAGGACCATGCAAGGCCTTGGTTCTGTCCAAAACTTGTAACAATAATAATTTTTTGTACTTGGTTTCCCCATAGGCTTGAGTCCGAGGACCATACAAGACCTTGGCTCTATCCAAAACTTGTAATAATAATAATTTTTTGTACTTGGTTTCCCCATAGGCTTAAGTCCGAGGACCATGCAAGACCTTGGTTCTGTCCAAAACTTGTAACAATAATAATTCTTTGTACTTGGTTTCCCCATAGGCTTGAGTCCGAGGACCATACAAGGCCTTGGCTCTGTCCAAAACTTGTAATAATAATAATTTTTTGTACTTGGTTTCCCCATAGGCTTGAGTCCGAGGACCATACAAGGCCTTAGTTCTGTCCCTGGGCCCATATGCTGAGCGGACTTGGGCCGCGAATTTACTGGGCCCACAAATTAGGAGGTATTTCCGTAGTCTTTGATCACGCGGTACTTTTTGGCGTCCCAGTGTTCGAGGTACGCCTTCTCGAGACTCCTTTAACCTCAGGGTTGCAGACGACGTTGGAAATCGAGCTAGAGACATTTTGTCTGTAGCGTTCCTTGGGATGCTGCGTGAATTAAATGCCACCACCCCATCTTTTTAAATAAATAAGGGAGAAAGTTGCTTTACCTAAGCACAAATCCTTCAGTCTCCTCCCTTAGCACATCATGTTTGAGGCGAGGGTTGGGGAAAAGGAACTTTCTCCGCCACAGAAGCGCCATGTCCTCCTGAGGCTCAAAAGAGTGATGTACGGGCAAAGGAGGCATAAATTCAAGAGAATACTCCAGTTCGACAGAGGGGAAAGGGTGTTTCTCCCTCTTTTAGTCAAAATCCGAAGCAGGTTCTGGTCATGCCAGATTTTTGGTATGTCAAAAGAAGGAATTTCCGCCATCAGCGCCGTCTGCCTTGTAGCAGGCAAATTTTTGCGGGGGCTCCCCAACTTCCGATTCCCTGCATCTTTTCTGTAGATGGTGTTAGCCTGAGGTCAGGTTCTTTGGCTGCCTGAGTTATGGGCATGTAGAAGCGTAGAGGAATAGTTTCCTTAGACGACATCTTGGAACAGTAGCCAACCTCTCCTCTGTGCTACGTCCTCGGCTTTTCTTCATTCTATCGTATCTTTTTTCTTTTCACTTGCATAGTTGGTTGTAATGTAAGCTTGTTTCAGCTTTTTACTGTACACTGTACTATTCCCTTGACTTAATAAAAGATAAGTTCATTTCTTTACACATGTTTTTCTTCTCTGCAACAACTACTTTGCGCATGAATATTAAATGTAAGCTTGCCCTCAATAATATTCCGGGCAGGAAAGTGCCTTAACGCAGATTCCTACCAGTTTAAACTCACAAATATCATCAAGTATAACAAGGGTAAGCCTTAATAAATTAAACTCTTGGAACTAACCTGGATAACCGCTGAGTGCTGCGCGATGCGTGCTAGACCAATGTCCAAGAGGGTGGCCGAGTAACGAGGGATTTTGATTGTGTTTCTTGGGTAATGTATTACACTATATCACATCAATCCCTTTGGTGTTGGGGATCTGAGGGTAGACTAGGGGATCCGTGCAGTTTTAGGGATCAACCCTGCTGTTAACGGGGAGTTCTCCTCGGATAGATTTTAATGCTCAAGTAACAGTTTTTATTTTGTGTACTTGGTTTCCCCATAGGCTTGAGTTCGAGGACCATGCAAGGCCTTGGTTCTGCCAAAAACCTGTGATTTTGATTTTGATCGATTTTTTTATATACTTGGTTTCCCCATAGGCTTGAGTCCGAGGACCATGCAAGGCCTTGGTTCTGCCCAAAACTTGTAAAATTTCTCTTATGTACTTGGTTTCCCCATAGGCTTGAGTCCGAGGACCATGCAAGGCCTTGGTTCTGTCCAAAACTTGTAGTTTTTTTTTTTTTTTTTTTTTTTTTTTTGTACTTGGTTTCCCCATAGGCTTGAGTCCGAGGACCATGCAAGGCCTTGGTTCTGTCCAAAACTTGTAAGTTACTTGGTTTCCCCATAGGCTTGTCCGAGGACCATGCAAGGCCTTGGTTCTGTCCAAAACTTGTGGTACTTAGGTTTGTACTTGGTTTCCCTCACTTGGTTTCCCCATAGGCTTGAGTCCGAGGACCATGCAAGGCCTTGGTTCTGTCCAAAACTTGTGAAATTTCTCTTATGTACTTGGTTTCCCCATAGGCTTGAGTCCGAGGACCATGCAAGGCCTTGGTTCTGTCCAAAACTTGTGAAATTTCTCTTATGTACTTGGTTTCCCCATAGGCTTGAGTCCAAGGACCATGCAAGGCCTTGGTTCTGTCCAAAACTTGTAAAATTTCTTTTATGTACTTGGTTTCCCCATAGGCTTGAGTCCGAGGACCATGCAAGGCTTTGGTTCTGTCCAAAACTTGTAAAATTTCTTTTATGTACTTGGTTTCCCCATAGGCTTGAGTCCGAGGACCATGCAAGGCCTTGGTTCTGTCCAAAACTTGTGAAATTTCTTTTATTCGGTCTACTTCTCGACCATAAGCCCCTATACCAGGGCGGGGAAGGTTGGCTTGAGGCCGGAAGCCCCTAGGGATCCCCGCGCCCTTGGCACTGTAAGGCGTAGCCCCTAGCAGAAGCTTATGCCGGAGCAACAACTGTATGTCGCCGGAGTCGGAGGAAGCCCCAGGAATTTCTGCTTGCTAGAGAGCTGACTCCACCGCCACCTGCGCCAACGCGCAAGCCTTCCCACAGACGGTGCCAATTGTAGGGACACGATTCCTTTGCGGCCCATTAACATTTTTGGGCTCACACACGAAAGATCCCTCACAATATGATTTGTAGAGAGTGGGCTTGAAAAGCTAGCCGTTGATCACGGGGCGGTGCCCGGTCCTGGTTTTGGAGGGATTCCTATAGGAAAAGGGGTTGGGCCTGAATATTTAAGCCCTAAGGCGTCGCACCCTATGGGATGGGACTCCTCGGAGTTGATCCGAGGGCCATTGAGGCCTTATCCCGGCTACCCAACGACGGACTTTCTTCAGTGAAGTCCGGTGTTGTTGAGAGGTTCTCCCCCATGTAGTCTTTCTTTTTCGGAGGTGGGATCGAGATACCCTTAGATTTACTTACTTTCTTCTTTTATACTCGTCTGCGTTAATTGTCCTTCGTCCACGTGTAGGGTCAATCTTTATAAGACTGATATTTGTCCCATCAGTCTAATCCCAGAATTGTTGGGGATGGTTGATAAGGCTGCAGAGTACGGCTCTGTCATGTGTTGGGTCTTATCTGGAAGGGTAGTAAGGATAACTTCCCCAAGATATTTTGGATCTCCTTACAAATTCGTCCCTATACCAGTTTTACCCCTTTATTCCGGTGGGATTCAGGATCTGCCGATGACTGAACTGTCCTCGGCTGCCTCCCAAAATTGTTTTGTGCTCTGTATTATAGAGCTTGGGCCACAGTTCTCCTCGGCTCGGGCCTTCGGACTCTCTAAGGGCAAATGGGCCTGGTCCATGAATTATTGGGCCCCACAGTGACTATAACAATTTCATAACAAATCTTATGCAATAACTTGTTAGCCTATTATTAGTGGGTAAAACATGTCAATATTGAAGTCGAATTATAATTAGTAATAGCTTACCAAATAAGATTTATTGTAAAATTATTGTGAAAATATTGTGGATGTAGTATTACTCTTATACTTATTGAACTCAAATTCTTATGATTCTCAAGTAATTGTGTTCAACATTTTTATTAAGGTGATTAAAATAGGTTAATTTAGTATATAATATATTTTCTTAAAATATATATATACATTTTTTTTCAAGTCAAGATAGTAACAGAACATATTAATTTAAAATGATTATTTATATAAAAAAATTTTGCATGTATAATTTTTTTTTTTTTTTTTTTTTTTTGACAAGCTACCACCCTCACGTACAAGTAAGCCGAGAGTGATAAGTTTGAAATATTTTGAATGCCGTAGGTGAGCAATGTAGACAACTTTGAATTTTAGTGTCGGGGTGTAAAAACATAGTGTTTTGGTAGTAGTTGGTGGCCTATATGGCTATGTTTCTGGCTCTTTTACGCTGTTTTTTCTTGTCTGCATAGAAGCCTTTTCTACATGCCAAAATTAAGCATAGTTGAGCATTTCTTGCACTTTCAAAATTGTGTATTGAGAATAGGAGAAAAGTAAAATGCACTGCAATACAGGACCCAATAATAAATTAATAATTGCAATTTTTGTTAAAAATATATATTTTTTTAAAAGCCACTTTTCCGGATAGAAGAAAAAAAAAAAGCTAGTTGTGATCACTAAAAATAGCTTAAAAGTTACTACAACCTGCATAATTTTCGTCTGTACACAAGTACAACCTGATAACTTTAATCAATGTTCATAAAAAAAGAAGAAGATAACTCTAATCAATGAATACATACGTATAGTATATGATTTAAGGTGAATTATTCAATTTATTTGGTGAATTATAACTTTTTGAGTTTTTTTTGTAGTGATGGACCCATGTGTGATAATACTTCGGCATAAAATCCAATAACGTTGTAACTTAATTGATATTTCATGTATATTCAAGTTAGAAAATACAAAATTTAATCTCTTTTACCCCATTGCACTATCAACTTGTTTAAAAAAAAAAAAAAACTTACTTAATGGGCTTTTGCACTGAATTTAGATGGGAAAAAAGATCTAAAAAATTAATGCATTGTGGGGAATAGTTATCTTCAGTTAAAAAGATAATACTATTAATTTTTTGAGTAATGATAGAGATACAAACTTTTTTACGAAATTATAGGGTCACGTTTTGCAGCCCAAACCTAAGATGTATGAGATTTTGGACCAGTGAGCCCGGTACAATAAATTTGTAGAGAGTGGGTTGAAGAGCTAGGTTTTAGTGCATGGACAACAGTTAATATGGTGTTCATGACAGTCAAGCAGAGATGAACTGAGTTTATCTAAGAAGGTTGGTCCTCGGCACAATCCGAGGAGCTTTTTCTAGTATGGGGTGAGTGGTCGTGGTCCCCAGAATCCTCTCGATTGCCTCCCATCCCCCTCCTTTTATACTCGTTTCCCTCCTGTAGATTTTTAGATTCATAGCGCTGATACTTGTCCTATCTGCCCCTCCCCAAAGTCGTTGGGAGTGGTTGTAAAGGCAGAAAAGCATGGCTCTGTCAGGTACAGAGCACTGAGTGCAATAATGACAGCTTTCCCTTAGATATTTTCATTATTTTCGTTGTCCTTTTCTGTCTTAGTACTTTTCCTATTTCATGGAATGACCTGGAGTGCCACTCTCAGTGGTAGGCCATTCCTTTTGTCCTCGGCTAGGAGGGGTTCTTTCCATGGCTGAGGAGGGGTTTTTCCTTGGATTGGGCCTTTGGCCCAATATATATATATTGGTATGGGCTCACTGATCAGTTACCCCCACATAAATAATTTACAAATTGCTAATATGATGAGTGATTATTGGTAAATAAAAAAATAATGTTAATGGTGGGCCACATCAACAGTTTTTAAAAATGTTGTAAAACAGTTTATAACTGTAGCATTACTCTAATTTTTTTTTCCTGAAGATATTACTATTAATTGAGATATTACAAAGTTAGCTCAGACTTTAACATTCAATGATAACTCCCTTACTCATAAAATAAAATTTACTTTATCATACAGTTGGCCATAAATGTTATAAATAGGGATAGCAATGGGGCGGGGAGGGGTCGAAAGATGGGGTCTTCGTTCCCGCTCCGCATGGTCTTGTCTTGCCCCATACCTGCCCTATCCGGCCCCACTTCACATGATGGAGAAAACTTTCTCACCCCATCCTTGTCCCTTGGAGCCCCACGAAGCCCCGTCTCATCCCATAAAACTCTACTTTTTGTTAATTTTCCCTACAACTAGTGCAATTTTTTTAATGAAACCTATTTCATTAATATAAATATACTTGAAATTACAACTAAATTTATCTCATCAAATCAAATCAATTTTTAGAAAAAATTGAATATTATATCCAAGTGTTTAACAAGACAATCATTAAAAAAAAAAAAAAAAAAACTCATAGTATAACACATAACAAAATAAAGGTAGACAATCACATTAGGTAAAATAAAATAAGCTAATATTGATATTTTTGTTTAAATATTAGGATTTTAAGGTGTGAAAAATTTACAATTATAATCCTTAGCAATGCGGGGTGGGGATGGGGAGGGGATGGTGTAAAAAGACTAAACCCATCCTTGCCCCGCCCTGTGGTGCGGAGCTAAAACCTTATCCCATCCTCGCCCTACCACTTTTGCGGGGCGAGGAAAATCCACGTGGGGCGAAGCGGAAAGGGGTGGGTTAAGCGGGGGAAGGAAAAATTGCCATCCCTAGTTATATATTCACAAATTCAGATCTGCAAACAATACTCATGTAACCCATTATTAAGCTTGTGAGCCTACTTGTAAACAATAATATCTTAACAAACCCCTTGGCATTTTATGATTTTCTCTTCTTTTTTTTTAAAAAAAAATCACCCTTTACCGTGGTCAATATCCTCCAGGCAAACCCGTGGGCCAATGAAATGCTCTACAACTACTAACCTAGACAAATATTTAGGGATTTTCTTTTTGAATTCAAAATGAAAATTTTTATTTGACATTTATGACATTATTTCTAAATGAAGTTACCATTTATTAATGAGGATATTTTTGAATTACATAAAAGTTCAGTTGAAAGAAATGAATTCTTTTATATATAGTATAGATACATTTTATACAATGTAGTTTGAAGAACACAATAGTAAATATCATGAAAGGAATACTGTAAAAAAAAAAAAAAAAAAAAAAAAAAACAGAAATTACCCCATCAGTTGATATATAAAAAGGGAAATAGTATCTTAATCTAGTCAAATTATTTCACTATTTGTTCATAAGACTTCCTTTAAACCTTATGGACCAATAGTGCAATGGATTGTATATGAAATTCCAAATTTATATTGTGCCTCAGAATAATGAGTCTACCACTTGAATACTCTTGCAAGGATGGTAAAATAATTTGAGTTAGTTCTTTTATTGCCGTTCACTTTTTTTACCGGTCTAAAAAATAAAAATCTAAATAATTTGTTTCTAATTTTTACGTCAAGTTAAATCGAATTTATTAAAAAATTTATTTTATCCATATTATTATACTAATGTGAAAAGTGTAACACTTTGGATGCAAAAGTTGTTATAATTTTTTTTTTTACAAATATTGACACGGTAAGTTAAGATTGAAACAATATTGTCGTTTTGAAATGGATCTATCATTGACATTATTTTTAGTAATACTAATCAATAGACTTGTTATTCAATTGATTTGAACAAGATGAAACAATGTTATAGAGCTTAGCCATTATTTTGATATATGTCCATTTTAGTTGAGTTAAAGAAAAAGAGAGATGTAGATATTGTTGCTCATTGCCTTACTAAGTCTGTTTATGCTTATGATAATAAGTCTTCCTTTTTCTTTTTATGTTTGTTGAAATTTTGTATTATCTATAAAAAAGGAAAATAAAAACTGAAAATAAAAAGGCCCATAACTAATGTACAAATTTCTTACGCAAATAGAGGTGATTGGTAAACAACTTTATCCAAATTAAGACTAAACATCAACTAATCAAATCATAAATTTTTAGTTTTATACTTTAAAAGAAAAAAAAAATCTCAAGTGGGAATAAAGGTGTGGGGAGTAGCTAACACTTACACACTCTCTGAACTCCCAAGAGTTTCAGAAATCGTAAAATCCCTTTCATAGCATTGGGATCATAGATTTCCATTACCATCCAGCCTAGAAATCTAAAACCCTAAAAGGGTCTCTTTAAGTAACCTTCTTAAACTGTTGAAAGACATAAATTCATTCCTAACTTCCTTCACTTCCTCCATAAACCCAAAATGGAGAAAAAAACAAAATACCACAAAATTCAACTACCTTATAATTAAATTAAGAAAAAGTCTAAACCGTAAATTTTTTTACAATTTTTTGCCATACAACTGTAACGTGACAAAGTATGATTTGTGAAGAAAAAGTAATGAGTTTATTAATCATTTATAGTCTGTCAAGTTAAAGTTGTGTCGACAAAGTTATGGAATAATTTGTTGTCCTATAATATCTCTTAAATTAAATCACTTTCCATTCAAATCTTAGACACTTCACGTATATAATAATTATATATGATTCTTGTATCTATATATATCTATTTATATACAGAGAGAGTTAGATCAAATACTATATATTTATATATATAATAAGCTAATTGGTACTTTGTACTAGTTTAGGATCTGAGCTTAGCTGGACTAAGCTGGATTATTGGAGGTCAAACCCTTTGCTGGTTCAGTGTCAGGCACTTAGACTAGGACCAACGACCAAGCCATTGGTCCAGCCTTGGCTCGTGCCATTTTTTAAAAAACTTTTTGCAAGCTCATATCACAATCATAATCTACCTTTTATAAAGTCATTAAAAAAATATTAACAATAATAAGCCGCCCTTTTAATTAAAAAAGAAAAAAAAACTTTTTACTGCAGCAGCAAGATGAGAGTGTGACAGTTCAGGCTTTATTTATTTATTTTTCAGTTTCTCTCTCTAAAATTATTATTATTCTTATTTTGTTTAACAAAAATAGTAAAAATTTTAACTTGCCCAATTTTTATTTTATTTTAAATTTAATATTTCTAAACTCTCTAATTCTATCCCTCTCTCCTTTTGTCAACAGAAAGAAACTGAAGGATTCATAGAAGTAGGTGGAGAGAGAAAGATAGAAAGAGACAGAGAGAGAGAGAGAGACAGAGAAACAAGAAAGCAAAGGAAAGGAAAAGAAAAAAGAAGAAGAAAGTGATACAGATTTGTCACCATTCACAAACAGTTCTGTTTGTTATTCTTTTTTTCTTTTTTTTTCCAAAGAACCAAACTTTGAGGTAAGAGTTTTGTTTTGTTCTTTTTCTCTCTTAAAATGTTTTTGCTCTCTTTTTGAGAGAGAGAGAGAGAGAAATAAAAAATGCATATTGGTGTATTGGGTATCTCTGATTTTGGTTCTTGCAATAGTCAAAGATACATATACAGCTGGTTATACATACATATGTGAAAGAAAGAGAAAAGATGGGCATGTTTGGATCTTTACTGGGTCAGTGTTCATAAGCCATGGTGGATCAGCGAAACATAGTATCTTTTTGGTTACTATTGTTGTTGTTTTTGTTGGTGTTGGAGTCTACATTAGAACAGTCACAGACACCGAGTTCAGGAGCTGAGAGAGTTGCTCTACTTGAACTCAGATCGTCCTTAGGGTTGAGAAGCAAGGACTGGCCTAGAAAGGCCAATCCTTGCTTGATATGGAATGGTGTGACATGCCAGAATGGTAGGGTCATTGGGCTAAACATTTCTGGGTTTCAAAGAACCCGAATTGGCAGGCAAAACCCTCAATTCTCAGTCAATGCCTTGGCCAATTTGACCCTTTTGTCATCGTTCAATGCTTCCAATTTCTTGCTTCCGGGCCCGATTCCCGACTGGTTCGGGTTTCAAATGGCTGCTCTCCAAGTGCTTGATCTTAGTTCTTGTTCTGTCAATGGTGCAATCCCTTCAAGTCTTGGAAATTTGACCAATTTAACTACTCTGTACTTGTCTCATAATAACCTCACTGGCCAAATTCCTGTTAGTTTAGGACAATTGCTAGGCCTTTCGGTTCTTGATCTTTCAAGGAACTCGTTTACTTCATCGATTCCCAGTTCATTTGCCTCACTCAGAAATCTTTCAGTTCTTGATTTGTCTGTGAATAACTTATCCGGGTCGATTCCCTCTGACATTGGGACCTTAGTGAAGCTTCAGTATTTGAATCTTTCCAGCAATGGTTTATCATCTTCGATACCTCGTCAGTTAGGGAACCTTAGTAGCTTGGTTGACTTGGATCTCAGTTTCAATAATTTGACTGGATCAGTGCCTGAAGATTTGAGTGGTTTGAGGAGTTTAAAGAACATTATAATTGGGAACAATTTGCTTGGTGGGTCGTTGCCGGCTAGCTTGTTTGCTAATCTGACGCAGTTGGAGTCCATAGTTCTGAGACATAGTGGTTTTACTGGTATTCTCCCTGATGTGTTGTGGTCAATGTCTAATTTGCGTTTACTTGACGTCTCTGGCAATAATTTCACTGGTATGCTGCCCAATTCTAGCTCGAATGTCAATGCCACTGGCGTAGTACTCAACATTTCTCAAAATATGCTCTATGGAAATCTCACGGCTATACTGAGAAGATTCAGTGTCATTGATCTTTCTGGAAACTATTTTGAAGGTGCTGTTCCAGACAATGCGCTTAGTAATGTGTCTCTTGACAGAAATTGCCTCCAAAACGTGCCGAGTCAAAGGACTTCAGCTGAATGCTCATCATTCTATGCAGAGAGGGGTCTGTCTTTTGATAATTTTGGACTTCCAAATTCCGTTCAACCTCCTCCTGCAGCAGGAAGTTCTGGGAAGAGCAATAGAAAGACAATTATATTAGCTGCAGTTTTTGGGGGACTTGGTTTATTGCTCTTGGTGGCGGGGTTGGTAGTGTTGCTAGTATGCACCCGCAAGAGGGGTGCTACAAATCAAAAGGGGGTTGACGTGGGGCCAGTTTCTGCAGAGGGTGGTGCCCCAACTCCTGGAGTAGTGATTAACTTTTCCAGTCTAGGAGATGCATTTACATATCAGCAACTGCTTCAAGCCACAGGTGAGTTTAGTGATGCAAACCTCATCAAATATGGCCACTCAGGGGATCTTTTCCGTGGTTTATTGGAGAATGGGGTCCCTGTGGTTATCAAAAGGATTGATTTGCGCACAACAACTAAAAGGGAAACATACATTTCGGAATTGGATTTCTTTAGTAAGGCTTCAAATACAAGGTTGGTCCCCTTTTTGGGATACTGCCTAGAGAATGAGCACGAGAAGTTCCTGGTTTACAAATATATGCCAAATGGAGACTTGTCAAATTCCTTGTTTCGGAAAACAGATTCAGAGGAAGATAGTTTGCAGTCATTGGATTGGATAACAAGACTGAAAATTGCAACTGGAGCTGCGGAGGGTCTATGTTATCTGCATCATGAATGCACTCCTCCACTTGTGCACAGGTATTTCTAGACGTGGTTTTTGTAATGTTTTCCTGCTGTTATTCTTTTATGTTTCTCCATATGGTCAATTTCTTTTAAATTTCTGTCATTGATGTGAGTCAGTGTTTCTGGTGAAGTGTTGGATCTTCACAATCTAAGACCACTCCCACCCTTTGATTGTGTAACTAATACTTTAATATTGCTAATGCACTGAATCAAGTGGCATGTTATTAATGAATGTATACCTAACATGAAAAAATAAGTGGTGGTATTATGGCTTGCCTATGACTTCTTGAGAAATTAGTATTTTTAAGAAACTTTGAGAGTAATAGTTGACAAGTAGTTTGCACTAGAGTCGGTATATACTGTTGAAACATTGAACAAAGTTAAACCTTCATATAGTTGCTGCACAAAGATAGCTTATTATATGGCTCAAGATGCTGTTATGGGTGTCAGTGGAAGTTAAAACTTGGTCAAACAAGAGTGGCTGCGAAATAGAAACATATATGATGGATTGATATATTAAACAGAAATAAGTGGGTTTTATTAGTTATTGTTCTAATTACATAATGAGTTATTTATCAAAATTTGTATAACATAACTCTCTTGGAGCTTGTAAGAGGTAACTATAATATTCTTGAGACAGGAAGTCAGATATTGCAAGTATCAACTTTACTGCTTAGGCAGTCTATGACACCTAAGCTTTCAAACTCAGGCCTCTTGTTATCTTGCAATCTTGCCGTACCAAGTTGAATACTCAGTTAATTAGAAAACTAATTAGTTAAGTATGATGTTTGGCTAGAAACTACTTATTACTTATAAAAAAAAAGTACAATGTTTGGCTGGAACTGAAATAGTCAAGAAAAACAGACGTACTTGATAATTCCTCTTTGAGATATGCATTGTTGAGCCAAAGAGGTTGAAACCTTGAGAAAGTTACTTCATATAGAGCAAAATTTGGAAATGTAACACAATACTCGTTTGATTGTTTAAGCATACATATTTTCCAATTAAATGAATTTTTTTCATGTGTGGTTTTACTGCAAATCTATCCTTTCATCAACCAGTAGAGAAAGAGTTAATGTTCTTACTACTTCGAGAGATAGAGAAAGATTGTGAAGAAGTTCATTGAATCATTGCATCTCTCTTTCCTTCATTTAGATGTCTTGACTGTGCATTAGATAAATTTATCACTAGTTCTATGTTAGGATAATTTGTGCCTGTGGGGGCATATGGTGACATGGCTTTCTTCTCGTTGTTGAAGGGATGTTCAAGCAAGCAGTATACTTCTTGATGATAAGTTTGAAGTGAGGCTAGGGAGCTTGAGTGAGGTCTGTGCTCAAGAAGGGGATACTCATCAAAGCAGATTTACTAGGTTGCTGCGGTTGCCACAGTAAGTATTCTTTTGATAGTTCTATATGTTGATAATTGATACCAAATCCATAACTTTCTTTCAAGATCGTCTTCTGTCTTTATAATGCGTTTATGATATTTGGTCACACATAATGAGATTTCTTTCTTCACCTATTCACTTGGTGAAAAGTTGATGTTTGAAATGGAATATGTACAATGTTTATTGCAAAAAGCTGTGACATGCTTACTAATGAAAAGAAAATGTTACATTTTGCTGTAGCAACATAAGTGAAGGCATAAATATCATACATCGTCTAACTAATTGGTGTAAGCTAAACCTGGAGCAAGCCTAGACATTGTTGTGATCCTTGTACTTTTGAATGTAATAATAATCTCCAAATAGATTATCTAGTACTTATTGTAGCTGTGGGGTTTTTATTTAGTTTTACCCTCTCTTGTCTTCAACTTTTATGAAGATCTTATGTATTTATGATGCCTGTATGACGTTGTCATAATATTTTTCTTTATTTTGTGCAGGTCATCCGAACAAGGCACTTCTGGTAAGTTCACATTTAATTGTAAAATTTTGTATTCATTTTCCAAATCAGTTTTGTTTCATATATGTTTCTTTCTTGTTTATTGATCTATATTGGTGGAAATAGCCATTTGCTTCTCTTAATGCCCATCATATCTTTTAACTTTGTATAGCCTTTCCTCCTGCATATGGCTGTTTAGCAACCTTTCAAGTTTATAATTCATAGCATAAACCCTGTTCCTTGACTCAAAAGATTAGTGTCGGTCTCTAAAGAGCCCATGCTTGTGGTTATTCAAAACCCCTTTAAGTTCATCTGTAGTCATGCTGTGACATAGCATTAGAGTAAAGAACTTGGATGGCCTTTACTGATGAGTTTTTTCAGTGGGCTTATGTTCAGTAAAGAGGGCAAACCTGTATCACGATGAAGTGGTGGTTGGTGGTTAATATGTCGAGAGGCTGGCAGTCTATGATTGTCTTTCTCTGGTTGAGGCTGTCAGATTTTTTGAATTGAATTTAGTGATTGTGAATCCTAATCGATTCAAGATGAGTCTAATTTTTTATATTTTCTAGCAGCACCAGAGATAATGTCTTAGTTTATGGATTCTTTAAAAGTTTGTTTTTAAAGAATGTTATAGTTTGCCTGACCTGTACAGGGGAAAAAAAAGAAAAGAAAAAGAAACAGAAACGGTTAAAAGATTAAAATCACTTACATGTGCTGGAGGGCTTTGTAATATATAATTTATAGTGATCTCTGAATCTGTATTTCATTACTGAAACTACATCTTCATGAATGGCCAGGTTCACTGACATCAGTGTGTTCCTATGATGTGTACTGCTTTGGTAAAGTGTTACTTGAGCTAGTGACTGGTAGAATTGGTATCAGTGCCTCGAGTGACTCCCAAGTTAAGGAATGGTTTGAAAATACGCTACCTTACATCAGTATGCATGACAAGGAACTGGTGACAAAAATTGTGGATCCATCTCTAATAATAGATGAGGATCTATTGGAGGAAGTTTGGGCCATGGCAATTGTTGCCTTGTCTTGCCTCAATCCAAAGCCTTCAAGGCGACCCCTCATGAGATACATCCTCAGGGCTTTGGAAAATCCTTTAAAGGTAGTCAGGGAAGAAAATTCTGGCTCTGCAAGGCTTAGAACCACTTCTTCTAGAGGGTCTTGGAATGCTGGTGTGTTTGGTAGCTGGCGTCATAGCACATCTGATGCTTCTGGTATTCCAGCAGCCTCTTCATCTAAAGCTGAAGGAGGCAGCAGTTTAAAACAGTCCGCAACTACCGGTTCACAAGGAAGTGGCCAAAATGGGGAGCATTCATCCTCACGCAGACGGCATTCCAGGGAGATAGTCCCGGAACCATCTGATGTTCAAGATATAGTGAGATCAAATCAGGACTAGCACAGCACAGAGTTTGAGACTTCTTTGATTCTTTGTCAATAATACAGCAGGCTTCCCATTTGAGTGCCTGTTTCTTTGGTACCATGCAGTGCCCGCCCTTCTTGTTTTGGAGCTAATTGTGATTTCAAGCTGTTTTTGTACTCAGGGTCTTTGCATGATATCTAAATTCCCCCCTGAAGGGAGACTGATAATGAGATTTTCGTGAAAGTTATCGTCTTCGGGATGGTGAATTCATTTTGTGGATTGGGTCTGGATACAGAGAATTTTCAGAGGGGGTTCGGAGGGTGCCACAGACGGATATGGTTCTTATTTGTTTGACAGCTTGTTCATCGTGGTAGATACAAGCTACAATTTTTAGCTGTAATTGATTTTTTTTTTTTTTTGGTTTCTGGTCCTCTTGTGGAATGTAAATTGTAATTGTTGAGGATGCTTCATTCAAATCATATTCTTATTTTGGTTCAGGAAAAAAAAGAAAAAAGAGAGGAAAGGACCAAGCGATTAAAAAAAAAAAAGGGAAAGAGAGATTATATCCATCTTCAGTTTCATGACGCCTATTCTAATCGAAATAGTGTCTTATTCTTTACTATAATTTTGTTTGAGGGCAGTCAATGGCTGCAGATTATGAAACTTGAATTAAGGTTTCACTCTGCATTTTTGGTTTTGCTAGATTGTTATCCAACCTTTTCTTTTGAAGTTAAAAGATAAAAGTGTCATCCAAATTTTTAGTCCTACAGGGAATAAAAAAATATAAGAGAAAAACAGATGAGGCTTGATACATTTTCAATCTTGGACTACTTTAATGGCTTAATGCTGACACTGATAGTAAAGATGGAACTTTTACGTTTTAGAGACGCTGATTTAATAGATTTATTTTTTATTTAGTTTTAAGTAGGGATGATGATTTTTTGATATATGCAATTCGTCAAAAAAGCCAAAAGGTGGGGAAAAAAAAAAAAAAAAAGGCAAAAAGGAGAAGTATGAAAAAAAATATTAAAATTTAGGTCCCACCGAGATTTGAACTCGGGTTACTGGATTCAGAGTCCAATGTCCTGACCACTAGACCATGGGACCTTCTTGTTCTCAAAAATGATATTTTTCTATATAACTTCAAAGTTAAACTATAGACCCAAATTCCTCTTATGCATGCTGAAAAAAGAATTTATCATTTTTTTTCCCATAAAAAAGAAGAAGAAGAATATAACAAGGATTCTATTGTTTATAGTTGAATAAAATCTAGGATCGCCTACATTAAAATAAAATAAACCCCTCACCTTGGCTTCATGAACAAAATCTTATCATGGAGTGGATTCTATTAGTTTGTTATATATAAAGATTACAAATTTACAATAATATATCTCATGTAAAAGTAAGAAATGTATTACTTATAAATAAATGTGCATTTAATATTATGTCATTTAAAATTTTAAAATCAATTATTTCTTCACCAATCTTACTTTCTCTCTTATTTTTTTGAATGGAGGTTGGATGATATCTAAGGCTCCCACCTTTGATAGACTATTCTACTCTTTGCTTATGAAACGTTTTGAAAACCTCATAAATCGCTAGTACAATGAATATAAATATAATTTGAAAACTTCTAAATTTATATCACGAGTTTTTCAAATCTATTGAATTCAATGCTTGAGTACAAATACTTAATTATCAATTCATTGAAAATATATTAATTCATGAGTTTAGGGGTTGTCATTCATGACTCCTATGGTAGAGTGATTGGATCTTTGGCTGAGTGTATCCCATTCCCAATATCAGCAGCAACGGTGGAAGCTGTTGCCTGTAGAAGGGCATTATTGTTTACTAAGGAGCTGTGCATTTTTGATGTTGTTTTTGAAGGGGATGCAGAGCTCATCATCAAGGCGCTGTTGGGTAGAGAGGTGCATCATCCAGAGTATGGTCACGTTATATAGGATAGTCTTGTCTTAGCCGCTGAGTTTTGGATTTGTAAGTTTAATCATGTTAAGTGTTTAGGCAACTCGATTGCTCATTTTCTTGCTAGTCGTTCTAAGTCAAGCAACGAGTTGTAGGTTTGGATTGAGTTCATTTATGATAATATAGCTCCCCTTGTAATGAGAGATGCATTATAATTTTTTTCTTGATATAAAACTTGGTCGTGTGATCTGGATTCTCAAAAAAAAAAAAAAAAAATCGTTTTTATTTTATTTTATAGAAAAAAAGAACCAAAAAATCCCATTCTCTAAAAAGATAATATATACTTGTATAATTACACACGTTTCATGCTTGTGATGAGGCTTTTTTTTTTTTAGTGGTTATATTTTTTAGGCAATATTTTAGTAGGAATTAGTGTTGCATTTTTACCGAATTATCTTTTAGTTTTGTTTCTACTTAAATATAGGGATGTAGAGACATTTTCGAACTAAAAAAATGAGAAATGCAAATAAGGTAAGCTCTTTAAATAATAGTATTATATATATATATATATATATATATATATTTATCCATTTCTCCCTCCCAAAAGTCCTAACACTGCCACTTCACACTTTATCCAAAAAATAGAGATGCTTTCATGTCCACTCCACCAGCACTCCCACTCTCTCCTTCTCCACCACCGCCCAAACACCACCATCTCCTCCTCTCTCCGCCGCACACACAATTCCAAATCCACCTCCCTCCTCCTCCGCCACCTCTCTCAACCACAACCACAACCACAACCTCAACCCCAAGACCACGCTGCCCCTGCCCCTACTCCTCTCGACGAAAAAGAAAAAGTAGAGCTTCTAGAACTCTCTCTCGTCACCAAACGCACCCCTCAATTCCCAGGCTCCATCTACGTTCAATCCCCCTCTGACCCAGATGTCCACACCTCTCTTCCTCCCTTACAAACCCTCTTCCAAACCCATACCAATGACAGTGACGAAGAAGACGAAGAAGACAATGACTTGATAATGCGAGCTCTCGAGATTCGACGCAAAGTCACTGCAGAGATTTTCAAGGAATCAATGAGAAGAAAAGGCAAGTTTGGAATCACTTACGCCACCAATTTGACTCGCAGGTTGTCTGATTTCATTGATTATGTTATGGTCGAGGCCGCCGCTATGAAACGCTTGCCTGACTTCTCGGAATCCACCTTCAATTTTCGTGCCAAGACTGTCATTGATGACTCTCGTGTTGTGCCACTCATCAGGTCAGTTTTGCTAAATTTAGTCACTGTTCACTGTTTTTTGTTGTGTAATGTAGTTTATGTTCTGTTATTTGTGGTGTTTTGGCGTAAATTTTTTTTAATTTATCAAATTTGGTGACTGGGTTCTTTCGTTTGAGTGAAACCCAGTTGCTTAAATTTGATACCAAGTTGGTACATTTGTTTTAATTTGAAGTTTGGTGACTAGTTCATTGTCGTTCAAAGCAAAAAGATGGGCTTAAAGGGCTTGGTGTTATGTTAGTTGTACTATTTTTTCTGTGTGTTTTTATGTTCTTAGTATTATGTTAACAGTAACTAAATTTAGTCACTGATCACTGCTTTTGTTGTTTTGGTCGTGTAATGTAGTTTGGGTTCTGTTATTTGTGGTGTTTTGGTGTAAATTTATTTAATTTATCAAATTTGGTAACTGAGTCCTTTTGTTTGAATGAAACCCAGTTGCTTAAATTTGGTTAGAATAATGGTTAAATTCATCATTTTCTAATGTCTTAAGCTAAGCTTTTGAACAACTGCTAGTTTATCATGGTATCTGAGTAGGTGGTTCCAAGTCCAAACACTCTCTCCACTCTACCACCCATTTAAAATGTTAAAAATTCCATGAATTGGACCCCATTTACTAAGGGAGATTTTGGACTGACTTGTGAGGGGATGGTTAAATGATTAAATTTACTGTTTTCTAATAGTTTAAACTTTTGGGAGAATCAGTGGCCTATCAAATTTGATACCAAGTTGTTTTATTTGTTTTGATTTAAAGTTTGGTGATTAGTAACCTTTAATTCAAAGTGAAAAGATGGGGATAAAGGGCTCATTATTACGTTAACTGTGGTTCCTGAATTGTGGATAGGTGGTTGAAGCATAATTCAGTGTCATATCCCAAAATTGGGAAGCTGATTTGCATGTCCAGGGGAAAAATTGAGTCAATAAGACGGGTAATTGAGTGGTTGAAGTCGATTCATGTAAAGGGAGAATTTCTTGGGGTTGCGCTCACAAAATCTGGAGGGAATATTTTGGACCGGAGCAATGAAGAATTGGATGAAATCGTTAATTACTTGGAGAGCAATGGAGTTAGGATGGATTGGATGGGTTATGTTGTGGGCCGGTGTCCGCAGTTGTTGTCTTACAACATGGAAGAAGTGAGGGCCCGTGTGGGGTTCTTCTTGGATATGGGTATGAATGAGAAGGATTTTGGAACAATGGTCTTTGATTATCCAAGGGTACTTGGCTACTTCACTTTAGAAGAGATGAATGAAAAGGTATTTGAGCCCCTTTTGCCTTGCTCTTTCATAATTTTGGAGTCTTGTTGCATCCTTTTTTTGTTGTGGACAATTCTAGCATTAAAAACAATTGAAACATGGAACATAAGTAATTTAAGAAATTACTAATTGTGTGCATAGGTCTTGCTTCAGTATGATGTATTTTTAATCAATAGCCAATTTGTATATACATTAACAGATACGCTGCTTGTGTTTATCCAGGTTAGTTATTTAAAGGAATTTGGCATTGGTACTGAGGAGGTTGGCAAATTAATAGCGTTTAAGCCACAACTGATGGGCTGTAGCATTGAGGAGAAATTAAAACCTCTTGTTAAGTATCTGTACTACCATGGGATTTCCCGAGATGGTATGAAGAGAATACTTATGAGTAAACCAATAGTTTTCTGTATTGATTTGGAGACGACCATTGTGCCAAAGGTATGCCCTTGTTAGTTATACTGTAATGTGCTTGGACCTTGTTCTAAATGCAATAATTTTACCGAGATTATACAAACTAGTTGAATTCTTTTGTTTAGATTTCCTTGGACTAATTTTGGTCTCAGTCCTCAAGTTCTCTCCCCCAGTATCAATTTGCCATAATGATTCTTGAAATACATGTATATTGAATTATTTGAACATGAATCAGATGTATGTTGTATCAAACTATATGCCATTTTTGGTATTATGCCTTGTGATAACAATACTTAATTGATTTTTTCTTTCATGTGAAGGTACGGTTTCTTCAGGACATTGGCATTCGAGATGATGCCATTGGCAACATGCTTGTAAAATTTCCTTCATTACTAACATGCTGCCTCTACAAGAAGATCCGGCCAGTGGTTTGTCCCTTTCTTATCTCCTCCCCCTCAGCGCAGGCTCCTTCATTGCATGTTTATCTGTTTGTCATTTCCTTAGTGGTCCCCCTTCACACACATCAAAGACAATTATTTATAATATGTTGTCAGGTGTTTCTAACTGGCAAAACAGTCAAGATGGGGGACCTCTTTTAACTTTGGATAAGTAATGCTTGTATGAAAATGCTAGTTGGTTATATTTGTTTCTGCTGTTTATTGGTCCAACATAATATTTATCAAAAAAAGAAAAAGGATCCAGCATAATGAAAAGCTAATATTTAGGTACATTTTTTTATTATCCAGCTGAATAACATCTAGTACTGACCTGTAGTGACATACTGAAATTGGATTATAATACAGGTCATATTCTTGATGACCAGAGCTGGAGTGAATGAGAAGGATATTGGGAAGGTTATAGCTTTGGGACCAGAGCTCTTAGGATGTAGCATATCGAAAAAGCTTGAGGTTAGTGTGAAATATTTTATGTCACTTGGCATACGTTATCGACAATTGGGTGGGATGATTGCCGATTTTCCCATGCTCCTCCGATATAATGTAGATGTCCTCCGTCCAAAGTATCGTTACTTGCGGAGAACTATGGTCCGGCCTCTTGAAGATCTGATTGAGTTTCCAAGGTGAGCTGCATCAGAGTGCTGTATTGCCATTGAGTCCTATCTGCTCATGTTTCTTCATTCTGTTTTTTCCAAAATTAGTTGGATGATCAATCCTAGTCATAATAAAATGGCTAGTCATGATTAAGTGAAGGCAAGGTGCAGAAAAATAGCAACTGTCATTTTCAGTTTACTTATTTTACTGGTAGTTCGTGCTTTTGATTTACACAATGAGAGTTGGGGTCTGGTTATTTGCTTCTTTTTTTTTCCTTAATCACCTTTATCCTCTTGTTCTTTATGTTTTTGCTGTTGATACTGTTGATAATGAAATTGTTGATACTGTCCATAATGAAATTGCTGCAGGTTTTTCAGCTATTCTCTTGATGACCGAATAATACCAAGGCATAAGATTTTGGTTGAGAAGCAGATCAATTTAAAGCTGCGCTACATGCTGGCTTGCACTGATGAAGAGTTTGACAAAAAGGTCGAGGCTATAGTAAAACGGCGTCAAAGATTTGAAGCTGGTCTTTTGGTAGACACTCTCTCTGAAACTGGTCTTTTGGAAGAGGATCTGTCTGATTCGCAGGCAACTGATGACCCTGTCGAGAGTACGAAGCTTTCTGAAAGTGAGTCAATATAGTAGTTTCCAAATTTCAATCTGTCTTAAGGGGTATTCTGCTAGCACTCTACAAATTAGAGTTTTGAGGTCAAAACATCTTGGGATATAGAAATTGGGAACGCCAAACTTTCCCTCGAGGTCGAGATGTGTTTGAGCAATGCAACACGACGTACATCCGAGGAAAAAAAAAATGGCATGGCTTCCGAAAACAAGATGCATTATGGAATATAAATGGTTGGTTTTCTCAGCAAGAGAGACGACAAGCATTTCATAAATGGAAAGACATCCCTCTCCAGAAGGGAAATGATGTGTTTTTTGGATCAAAAAGAGGACATATTTGAGGGAAAGACAAGCATTTCTTTTGAAATCATATCAATATGCATTTTGGAAACTAAAACAAGCATCTTGCAGAGGGAAACAATGAAACATCCTTTCAGAGATCAGTACTTTCTACTCCTCTGAACCGAAAATGATTATCCTATGGATTAGAACTTATGCCAGGTTACGCTTTTTTGAATGTATCCCTTCAACATTCTCTTTGTAATCTTTTATGGGTCATGCTATTGGTTAACAATCAATTTTAAGAAAGTTTTTATACCAGTTTTATAGAAAATAAAAAAAGTTGACAAAACATTAATTATTTTTTTATATTTATTTTCATTATAAAATTTTTCTTTAAATGGATTGTTAACCAATGCCCTAAGGATATTCATTAGCATTTCTCATCTTTTATTTGTCTAAAGGAATCAGAAACAGTAGCAGCAATATTGTAGTTCTTCCCTATGTTTTATGGTATTCAATGCAATGGTTGTAATTTACTACATGGACTTCTTTGTAGATTTGTAGCTTGAATACTTGTAATAAGGATCAAGTCATGTGTTCAAAGGTATGGCAGAAGCTGATTCATGTCAATGTAGCTGAACATACTTTTCATTAACAATGGAGGCAATATTGATTACTCCACATTAAATTTTTTGGCCAAATATCCTTCTGGCTGAGACCCATCAGAAAGGAGCAAACCTAAAGCAATTCATTATTCGTCTTTGTTCTCTTTACCTTTATTCGTCACACTTAAAATTTTTCTTTTTTTTTGGCATTAGTGAATATCAAGTTGCAGAGGGAGGGTAAAGAAAACATGATAATGGTTTTAATTCTCTAACACACTAAGATGAGAGACAAGTAATTATTTGAAAACTAGAAGTTTCTCACTACCCATTGAAACCATCCAATTATTGATGATAACTGAAAACCCAGTGGTTTATGCAATCGCTGCTTATAATACAAGTCCACTTTGACAAAAATTCTTGAGGCTTTATACCCAAAATAAATAAATTTATAAAAGAAAGAAAAAGAAGGCCAGATACTTGAACAGAATCCAAACCTAGCATCACAGACAGAATCATTCGCTTCATAATTAGCCTGGGTATCACAAATGAAGATTACATTAAATCCTAAGCACAACCCACATGGAAAGGGTACCAAGCTCAATACACTTATCTTCCCTACTGCATTATAATCTTCACATTTTGTGTGGCTCCCCTTTAAATTCCCAAATTTTACATTTAAGGGAACAAAAATGTCAAAAACGGAAAAGAAAAGGTAATTTGGTATGTAATACCAAAAACAAAACTAGAGAAGGCATTTTATTACCAACTAGAAACTCGTGTATCTTTAATACAAATGACATCTAATTTTAAAGAGATGAAATTTTGAATTTTGAGTCAGATTAATTGTTGCACTAAATTGCACCAAGAACAAATGAAAGCAAGAACGGAACATTTACCAGTACCACCAATAACTACAACTACAAGATTTCAAGTGCCGCTTAAAATTTATGGACTCGGGACATAAGAGTTGCAAATTTCAACATATAGTGTGGATAATATGAGAATTAAGCAGCTGTCTGTAGGTTCGGAGCCCCAGCTTCTGCATACACAGGATGAAGCACATGACCATCCTTGGGCTCAACATGTACCCATTTGCGTCCAGTGAGCTTGTTTCGTTCAAACTTGACACAGCCTTCTTTCAGAGCATAAAGGGTGTGATCCTTCCCTATTCCAACATAGTCTCCTGGATGGAAACGGGTGCCACGCTGGCGTACAATGATATTGCCAGGTATTACTCTCTACAATGAACAGAAGAATCCCATTGTAAGTAAAGAGAAAAGATGATTGAGTATTCTTCTTTCTTATTGTTATTAATATTTCTCAGTCATAACTTTACCCAAAGCATCAGTCAGTTACCTCTCCACCAAATTTTTTCACCCCAAGATTCTTAGGTTTTGAATCCCGTCCATTCTTTGTAGATCCTGCACTCTTTTTGGTAGCCCAACGCCTAAACATCAAACTTAATCCATCTCCAGTAACCTCTACATTCAGAATAACATAAAGCATTAGAACCAAAACTCATAACATATTCATGAAACGAGTACTCTAATTGGCAAAGTAATGTGAAGTTGTACCACTAGCACTGTTGTAAACAGGAACATTGGAAACCAGATCCCTAACACTTAGTCTTCTGCATAAAGAAGCTGCAAAATTCATGCTGTTGATTTCAGAATGAAATGGAGCCCAAAACCTGAAACAAAATGACCACAAAACTTACAATGATTGAACAGTAAAAGATGGAGCATTGGGGATCAGGAAAAGTTGGTTCATCCATAAGAAATGGTCATGTCCTGACTCACAAAATATCCAATTATTAATAGTCAGCATTCAAATCTTCTCTGAGCTCAATGACCTTTCATCGCCATCCAATTTTTAAAATTTTTACTTTCTTCTTGTTCTTTTTCTTCCTGAATTTTTATACCTCTATATAACCTCCTTCAATTACTCATACATCATTCAATTAGACAGCAAATCGAGTGAATCGGAAGTCAGAACCAATCCCTTCTATTCTATAATTTGACATCCAATTCTCTTTTAATAGCATTGGATGATTCCCTTATAGAGCCACCAAAAGAATTTTTACCTAAACCATCTAATATTAATACTAAATACAGTTTTAAATTATATGGACACAAGAACAAAGGAAAAAAGAAAAGAAAAAAAGAAACCCAGCAAATGAAACATACAAAGCCAGCAGAGTAACCAAGTCATCTGGAAACACCAATAAGGTTAACGAAAAGGCAAAGTTAAAAATCTGAAACTGCAGATTACAAATCTCACATTGACTAATCAATACTAATTTAGTTCAAGAGGTCAAAATTCAGAAACACAGCACAAGAGTATATATTATTTTCAAACTGCGCACAATTAAAAACTTGGAATACAAACATGCATAATGAATATACATACATTCCTAAAAAATCCCCACAATTGAAAATGAAGCAATAACAGTAGCAACAACAATAACAACAACAACAACTAAACCTTAGTTCAAAAAATTTAAGGTCGGCTATAACTATACTCATTAGATTGATTAGGGTTAGCTACATGTATTCTTTTCCTCCATTTTATTCTATCTAGAGTCACTCATTTTTACCTTATTCATTGAAATGACACTTTGTACTATTTCTACTAATGTTATTTTTGACGCGAGCAATTTTTGAAAAATTAAAACATGAATACGATTATGACGCCAGTATGACTCGGGTATGGCCTCCTAAATGAAGTGTCCGTGCTTCCGAGCTGTGCATTAACCACTCTTGTCTACACATGACCAAATAATCTCACACGGCTCTCTTCATCTTTTCATCAATAAGGGCACCCTATCTTTATGCAAAATTTCCTAGTTCTGAATCCTATCTTATCCTAGCTAATAAAATTTGTAAATCACAGCAGCCATATTAATAACAAAACCCTTTAACTCCCACAAGAACCGAAAAAACAAGCAAAAAAACACAGCAAGCACACAAATTTTCCAATACCCAATTCATTTCTAAGCAATTTGAAAGAGAGAAATCGTAAAAAACAGAGAGTAAAAATTCAAGAGAAATATAAAGAATAAAGTTAAATAAGCAAGGATTTAGATTTAGTTACTAGCAAGGAATTTTCACAACTTGAAAGACACCCAAAACCCAAATGAAAATCCCATTTTTCAAAGCCCCCAAAATCCAAACTCGCCAAATCCCTAAACCTACAAAACTCAGCCGAGAGAGAGAGAGAGGGAGAGTCAGAATACTCACCGGAACAGCCGTTCTCGCCGCCGTCTGCAAGCTTCGTTCTTGACCAAGACGTGAAGAAAGGCTTTGTGGGTTTGGAGTTATTGAGTGACGAGTGAGCGTTACAGAGATCTGAGTCTGAGATGCACAGTGAGGAAGAGTGATGTGGCATAACAAATAGTTTTTTCAATTAGTCCTTTTTTTTTTTTTTTTTTTGGATAAAAATTCAATTAGTCTTTTATATTTTTATTTTAAAAGGGTTCCGACCTGTCTTGATCATAGCTTTTTATTATCAGATTTTAGTGTAGATAGAGATTGAATTTCAGATTTCTAATTCAATTATTTGATATATTGACAATTTTTCTTTTTCCATTTAAATTGACACAGCACTTTCCATTAAAATTTTTTTTTGACACAGCACGCACAGTGACTAAACACAATTAAAGGTTAGAACACAAGGTGTACAGTTTAGGATTTTTTTGTTTAATACCAAATAAACAAGATATTCTCAACAAAGTTTAGGACTTAGGACTATGTAATTCTTATCCAAAAAAAAAGGAGTATGTAATTTACCCAATTAATGGCAGAACATAGAGCACGTTGTGTGTTTTCTTTGGGTTAATTAAGAGCCCATTGATTGATGAATATATTTAGTTTGGGCCTTTTAGTTTTACAATTATAGCCCAATCCGATTCTTTATGAACCAAGACCACTATAGGAAAAAGCGGAGATTAATCCTAAAGTGATTCAATAAATTTTAATTAGACGGGAGTTTTTTTTAATGTTTTTTTTTAAAACTCTGCTGATAAATTCTACTATAACTTTTTTTTTTTGTTTTTGAGAACTAATTTTACTATAACTTAATATAAGTGTATGTATGTAAAGCTCTCTCCTTGACATTTGAAGCTTGACATTTGCCCCTCATCTCACAAGGACTTGTACTTATAGAATGACCAACACGTCTAGAATGCTCAGTAATGAAGTCCTTTAGTTTTAGTGGAATGATGGACCATTACACAAAAGTGATGTTATTCATGTAATCACTCTATAATTTTTCCTAAAACTATTAGCTTTAGCGCTTATTACATTCTTCAGAGAGAGAGAGAGAGAGAGAGAGAGAGAGAGAGAGAGAGAGAGAGAGAGAGAGAGAGAGAGAGAGAGAGAGAGAGAAGAAGAAGAAGAAGAAGCTCCATACAATAGAGGAAATATGGAGGCCAAATGAGGAATTTGTGATCGGTTTCCGTGGACATCGCTATCACCTTGTAGTTACTCCTCGAATTACAATCGAAAGATAGAGTTGGCTAATTTCCAGTTAACTCTATTCTACTTCCATAAATCCAAACGGATCATAAGGTTCTAGACCTAGACTCAAGAGATTCCTTTGTACCAATGACAATGAGAATTTCAAAGCATTTGCCCATTCCATTTTCCTCAGTCTAGTTGGTGCACAATTGTGGTGAACATGCAGGTAGAGGGTTTATCCTCTCTGATTTGAAAGGCAATAGTTGTGGGCTGTTTGGTATGGTAGTTTAAGCAACACTTTTTAGTTTTTAAATAACATTATACTTATTTCTACACACATTTTCACCCATACATATTTCCAAAAAAATACAAACAACGTTACTAGAACAATGTTGTAGTAATGAGGTAAATATCTCTCATCTTCTATTTGCAGATGATAACTTCATATTTTGCCAGGCTACAATGGAAGAATGCCAGTACCTTCTTGATTTGCTGAATTGCTTTGAAAGGGCTTTAGGTCAACAATTAATAGATTGAAGACTTTGATTTTCTTTAGCAAGAATACTATGCCAGAAGTTAAGGGAGCAGTTTAGAATTTGATAGGAGGAAGAATTATGGAGGATTGTGAAAAATACCTTGGACTTCCTATGGTTGGGGGTAAATCAAAGATGAATACATTTAGAGACTTGCAGGAAAAAATTACCAAAAGAGTTATGGGGTGGAAAGAAAAATTCATCTCAAAGGTAGGAAGGGAAATTCAAGTAAAAATGGTGGCTTAGGCCATATCTACCTACTCTATGGGTATTTTTAAAATTCCTAAGGCTTTATGTGACACAATGAATTCTACTCTGGCAAAATATTGGTGGGGGAAAACAAAGATGAGAGGAAAATCCATTGGATTAACGGGAAGAAGTTATGTACTCCAAAGAAAAATGGTGGTATTGATTTTCGTGATATCCAAGCATTCAATTTAGCATTATTAGCTAAACAAGAGTGGCGTTTAATTCACGACACCCACTCACTATTCTATAGAGTATACAAGTCCAGGTATTTCCCTATGTGTTCATTTATGGATGCAGAACTTGGTAATAATCCTCCATTTGTGTGGTGGAGTTTATTGGCAGCAAGGGATATCGTTAAAGAAGGCTCACGGTGGAGGGTAGGAGATGGGAGAGCAATTGAAGTATTAACCCAAAAATGGCTGTTCCATAAGCCAATCTTTCTAGGGGATACTCGACCTATTATGTATGTCAGGGATTTGATCGACTATGCAGTGGGATAGGGAAAAATTCTTTGATTTTTTTGCTCACAAAACTCGGATGGAAATACTCACAATACCTCTATTGAGAACTTTGGAGCATGATGTTGGGTGCAAAGCACCATGTGGGTCTAGCCCACATGCCTGGTCAAAGCTCATTTATAAGCTTATTCCAAAAGTCTTCAAAGCAAGCTTTCTTATTGGGAAATGACCAAAGCTTGGGCGAGGTTTGACTTCACTTAATGAGAAGTGATGCAAGACGTGTTGGACATGTTGAAGAAAAAGAGAAAGAAGAAAATAAAGAAGCAAAGGTCATTTGGAGAGAGAGAGAGAGAGTTCCACAGAGTGAGCAAGAAGCACAGAGAGATATTCAGCCATTTGAGGTACAGTCCGAACGAAAATATAGAAAGAAACACAGTGAGAGTGTGAGAGAGTGAAAAAGAAAAAAAAGGAGACATTTTTTCTGTGCTCAAGTTATATATTAAAAAGATAAATTGGTGGAGTTCTCTTAGAGTTTTTGAGTGCTACAATTATGGAGAATTGGAGTGTTCAAAAGAAAATTTTGCTGTTGGCTTTGTGGTGAGATTATATTTACTCATTAAGATTTATTTCTTGTATATCTAATTTATTGTGAACTTGAGTCTAGCACAAACTTGAAAGTTGTAATCTCTATTTCATAGTGGATATTTTTTGGAATTGCCCACAATTTTTTCCTTTACATTGGAGGTTTTCCACGTAAGATTTGGTATTCTTTTGGGATGTGTTTATGTGGTGCTTGTCGGAATTTTTTGTTTGTTTGTTTGTTTCCATAATATTGCTATTGCTTGACACAGGAGATTTAGGATTTTTCCCCAACACAACATATGACATCTTGAATTGGATTGAAAATACTAATAATGTCTTCGATCACTGTGAAATCAGCATATCGGGTGGTGCTGAGGATGAAGGAACGATCCAGAATTGAGCACTCAACTGCTGGGCAAGATCAGCATCACTGGAAAAAAAATCTGGACTTTGAATGTCCCACCAAAGGTTAGAACTTTCTTATGGTGTGCTTGTTCCAATATACTGCCTACCAGGGAGAATCTTTCTCGGCGAAAGGTATCAGTTGAACCTCATTGTGAATTCTATTGCCGGTTATCAGAATCTGTAGGACACCTCCTATAGGAATGCCCTTTTGCCAGAAACGTGTAGGCTATGTGTTGGGGTAAAGTGGGTAAACTTCAGAAGTGTTCAAATGAGGCTCGTGAATTCTTCAATTTTTTCAATTTGCTTGTTGAGAAGCTTCCACAGCTGGAGTTAGAAGCTGGGCAATGGTGTCTTGGGCAATATGGAACGCAAGGAATGAATTCTACTTTGACAGAATCCAACAGCATCCAAAAATCATCCTAGAAGGGGCTATTGGCATATTAGAAGAGTATCAGAGACTGTGCATTACAGAATGGAAACTAGCTCTCTTCAAGTTGGTTGAATTGCATTGTTTTTCTGTAGCTGTTGATATTGTATTCGTTGTTTTGTTTTGTTGGTTTGTTCAGCTAAATGATATTATTTCCTGCTCTAGGAGTTTGTTCCCACTGGTACTCTTGTTATACTTGCTCTACTTCAATAAAATATCTATCTTTTATCTCATTAAAAAAAAAAAAAAAAAAAAAAAAAAAAAAAAAAAAACCTCCATTCACCGCCTTTGCTCCATTTAGTGGAACATTATTTAGTTATTTGAAGATTAGTGGCAAGTGTTTGAAGTTGGGAATAGTTTGGTTAAGTACACTGGTGGAGCTATTGATGGCTGTGCCTCAACCCCTTACCTCCAAGCAGCATGTCTTAAGGAGAGAAGGATTCGTTTTGAAGTTTCTGCTTTTGGGGTGGGTTTAGCATCTAGACGTGCATGTGTATAATAATATGAAGTTTGACTTCCACTTATAGAAGTTTGACTCTAGATGTTTAGTTAAGTGCTTTAAAGAACAACATATGGTTTTTTTTTTAATCAAAATTTACACTGTTTTTGGTTTGAACATTTTGGATTCCATATTTGAATACCTATGTGCATTATATCCATGTACTGCTTGTGATTTGTGAAAGGAGGTGAAGGATATTCTGTTTTGACTTTGTGATCATTTACTAATTGTTCAATATTTAAGATAAATAAATAAAAAGTGAAATTATATATGTTTTCTTCTGAAAGCCTATTTGTAATTTTAGGTTTTTTCAGCTGGAATAAAGAAAGAGTTTGCTGCCACTAAGAAGAAGGTTGGTACATTAAAGCAAGCAATATGTGTGAACTGGGAATACATTTTGCGATAAAATCTCCTCTTAGAACCTTTCAAGTCTTTTCCATTTTTATTTAAATATAAGATATGACATTTAAAAATTAAATAAGTGCCACTTGTTGCTCATGAGAGGGAAAATGAGGACTCAATTGGAGGAAATAATTTCCAATAAGTTTTTAAGGGGTAGTGGGAATTTTTTGGCTGAATAGGTGGAGCGAGATTTCTGAATGTTAATTACTGTTACAATTGCAGATTGCCATTCATTTGGTATCCTAGAGGCCTACTAGAACTATTCTTTTATTGTTTGATATTATGACTGACTACTAGGATTTTTGTGAAATAGGTTGCTTGCATTTGAATGGATAAGAGCTTGTTTGGATATCATGAAAACAGAGTGATATCACTCAGTTTTCATGATCCATCATCCAAACCGAGTGGTACCCACAGATGACAAACTGTTTGGCTTAGTTTTGGATGACTGTTTCCATGACTCAAAAACTCAAAATTTTGGATGTGGATGATGGAAAATGAAAACAGGATTTTGGTGTTTTCAAAAGTTGAAAACTGAAACTCAGTGGCAAATGTGGTAAATAAGATGACGTTGTGGGCCCTTTACCAGTGTGTTGTCACATCAGAGTCAAGTTGGGTTATTACCGTTGCAACTCCCCTGTTTCATTTCATTTCTCCCCCAAATTTTCAGCAAAACTTTTCCCTCTCCTCACTTCCCTCTCTCAGCCTCATCTCACATCAAAGTCAGACCTCTTCTCATTTTCACTTCCCTCTTCATCCCCAGTGAGTTAGCTCCATGATGAACACTTTGTGATTAAAGCACTGAACCAGGCCTGAGAAGAACACTGCGTGATTGAAGCACTGAACCAGGCCTGAATCTTTATTGGCGAGTCCATAACGACCTTTGTCACTGTGTCCATACCTCTCTCTCCTTCTCCCAGGTGCAATATATATCTCCCAGGTAATTAATATCTCTCTCCCTCTCTATTTTCCATGACCATTGTCTGATTTGGGTTTTTTGCTAGTATTATACTTTGGATATGAAAATGGGTTTTTCTCCATAGACTGATGTTGATGACCCTTTTTGTTTATACTAGTAATTAAATATATCAATTAACTGAGAGCATCTAATTGAAAAATTATTTTTCAAAACCTTGTATGGAGGCAGAATTGATCCTGTTTTTCACATATGGAAAATCTAGAAACAAATAGGCTTGCAAGTGAAATAATAATCTTAAATTGGTTCATGTTGATCTTGCGAGACATGCTTACAACATATTGTCTCAGTTTATTTTTAGTCATCTCCTCTACCCCACTTCTTTTTTTCCATTTCTTGTCTTCCTTTTTATCCCTTTTCAAATAGATACTATCAAGGTTCATTGTTTCCTTCTTTTTGTTCCTGTGCTTGATTGTCTTGTTAAATTATAACAAGTGAATAAGTTTTTTAATGGAGTATTAATGCAATTATATGTCTTTTGGTTATTCAAGATCCTTAGCTTTTTGTATGCTCTTATCCTAATTACATTGATCAAGACTTGGAAAACACACATAGGACATTGACTAGGATTCTCTTTTATGCCAACCAAGGATAACATTAACTACAACATGACTTTCTAAGTTCCAAGAGTGCTCTTTATATGAGCTTTTTGTTGTATTTATCAGAGTAGAAAATTAGATTAACACAAACAACAACATTTGGGTCATAAAGGGTTGCAGCCTCAATACCAATATGGTAACAAACACAAGCCAAATTCTCAGCCTCAGTCCTTAAATCAAGGAGCTAAATTACCAAAGATAAAGCATGACAGATTGCCTCCTAAATCCAAATATCAAGCCCAAGGGCTGACTTTGTTCTCTACAATTTCCTTGGGAATATATTCTGCATTTACTCTAGAATCTTATACAAATTGCTTTCTATACATGATGTAAACCTGTTGTTATATAAGGAAATAGAGCCACACTTCCATTGTATGGAGTGAGGATACGATTAGAAGGTTGCTTAGCTGAATTAAGTAATCCTTCTTCTAGGCTTGACTATGTTTCTGCTATAATACCTTTGGTGTTGCTCATCTTCTTGTTTATGGGCCACTTAAGTTGATGCAGTACAACTTTGATGCAATATTTGTAGCTTATGTCCATGCTTATGAAATTATAGGTTTTCTTGTCTTCACTTAAGTCGAGTGGTTGGTTAGAAATTCAAGTGGCCCATTCATAAAACTATTAATATACATATATATTAACATATGCAATTGTGTTGGGAAATTTGTATTAGATGACACAAGAAACTCAGGATGCTGACTAGGGGTGTGCAAAAAACCGACCGAAACCGACCGAACTGTTGCCAAATTTTCGGTTTGGTTTCGGTTCGGTTCGGTTTCGGTTTCATTTTTAAAAACCGAAATTTTCGGTTTTGGTTTCGATGTTGGATTTTTTCACACCGAAACTGACCGAACCGACCGAATATATACATATTCATGTAACACTAGTACATAACTGATCAGTGGCTTAGTGGTATGCGCCTTGTTGTTTGGCTAGCTGATCCCAAGTTCAAGCCTTTGCGTGGGCCGTGTGTGTCTTTTTTGCTATTTAATTTTTTAAAACCCTAGAGCATGAGATAAATACGAAAATACCCCTATTTTTCTTTCCCTTTTCTTTTCTTTTCTTCAGGCGCCTCCTTCCCCAACTTTTTCTCTCAATTTTTTCTGTCTCTTTCTTCAAGCTGTGAAAATCTTACACATTTGTACATTACAGAACGCCAAACCAACGAACATTGGTTGGACTTTCCTTCCATTCCTCACATCCCATTTTCCCACAAACTTTATCTACAGTTTCTTGCCTCTGAGTTTTTTTTTTCGCTGGAAAGTTTTAAGCTTCAGAAGAATTTTCATTTTCCCAGATAAGTTTCCTCTCCATATTCTCTGATTCTTTCTGAACAGATAAGAACATCAAGAATTTCTGTTTTGGAAAAAAGGGTATCTGTTAGCAGTGTTGAAGTGGTGTTTTATTTATTTATTTTTAATCTTTATTTGAATTGGGGTTTGTTAATTCTTGGATAAGTAGTAGCAAATACTGATTTGGAGTGGAATGCTGGTTTTGTTTGTGTTTTGAGCTTATGGTGTGGTTTTGAAAATCTCAATAACCCTCTCTTTGGAAAACCGAAAACCGACTGAAACCGAAATACACCGAAACCGATTGATTTCCAGCCATTTCGGTCGGTTTCGGTTGAGAATTTCACAAACCGAAATATTCGGTTTCGGTTGGCCATACCCATACAAACTGACCGAAACCGAACCGAACACACCCCTAATGCTGACGACAAAATGTAGCCTCTCCACATTGAACAAATTTTCATTAACATTATGGTCGATGAACAACAAAAGAGGAATATGGAACATGGTGTCTTTAAGGGTACAACTTGGCTATCAATTACGATAACCCTAAATGAGCAAATTGGAAAGAGTTTCCTCCCTAAGCAAGTGAAAGATAAGCATAATAGGCTCAGGCAAAAACAGAAAAAGTGAGGTCAGCTTTTGAGGCATACTGAGTTGGGGTGGGATGAGACAACCTAAACGGTTGTTTCTGAGGAAGTGTGGGCTAATGTGGTTGCGGTATGTTATATTTACTACCCTAATTCTTTGCATATTTGTTTGTAATTTTCTATTTCATATTAGTAGGATTTTGATGTATATATTGTCATTTCAAGGAGATCCTAAAGCACCTATATTACAGAAGAAATGGTGTCCTAATTATGACAAACTGAGGCAACTTTTTGCCTTTATTATACCAATTCCCTTCAAATTTCCTCAAATATGCCAGCCCTAGATAGTGATGAAGAGCATGTCTTGGAGGAAGAACTTGCCAATGAGGCACATCGTATCCAGTTGGGTAATGATGATTGCTACAATCCCAAAATGGAGGGCATATCTTAAGATGATCCCCCTGTTTCTGAGCAAACCCAACGTGCGGACAAACGTCCCATCGAAGAGCCTACTACCAAGGGGAAGAAGGTTGCCAAGAAAGTGGATAGGGCTAGTGAGACGACCATGACTCTTTAAGAGTACACTGCGTTGGCAAGGGAAAGGTTTTCCAACAAAAAGGGAAAGTCTAGTGGTAGCTCTGAACATGTTGCACAATTCGTCGGTGGTGGTGATCCTTGCTCGCTTGGGAGAGCTTTAGAAGTGCTGAACTAGTATGAAGATCTTGATGATGAGACCTATGTTAACATTGCAGAGGTTCTCCAAAAGAAAGAGAAAAAAGTGTTGTTCATGGCCATGCTAGAGCATAGGAGAAGGAGGTGGATGGAGCGCCATGCTCAGCAGCCGGATAATTAATGTGGATTGCTTTTGTAATGTTTTCTTATTGTGATTTAGATGTGAATCACTTGGTTGTAGTTTTTAAGTGGTATTTAAGGACTTTATGTGTGTATGCTTGGACAATGTTTGACGTTTGGTTTTATTTCTCTTATTCAGTTGAACACTTTTATTTAATTTAGTTTTATTGTAATGTTAAGTGTTGTGAACTATGCACGTGAATTTGATGTTATTAAAATTAGTACGTGAGCTTTGTTACTTGGTGCTATGTAGTTGACATTATTAACATAAAGCATTGTATGTTTGGTAATTGTTGTTATGTACTCGATGTTTTTTTTTTTTATTTTTTATTTTTTATTTTTTTTATAGTATTTTATTTTTTTATAATATTTGTTATTTAGTTCATGAGTTCAGCTAACATTATTGCAATCCCTTAGTACTTTATATTAATTTTTCTGTTTATATATTGCAATATCTTCGGTTCTAATGCTTTGGTTTTTGCAGGGTATAGGGTATAATGGTCTCCCCCAGTGATCCTTTCTGGCAGTATGATTTTGACGATGCTTATTTTTACTCTGACAATGATGACATGGACATTGGTGGATGTGGTGATGACATGGACAGTGGTTTCAGTGATGATGACATGGATATCGGTGATTGTGATGATGACATGACCACTGGTGTAGACATAGACTCAGAGTATGATAGCGAGGAGAAAGAGTTTTGGTTTGTATTTCCACTTATTGGAGAGATGGTGGCATATTTCCAGCAGCATTATGACAAGCGCCCACAATGTACTAGCATTTTGAGTGGAAGCAATTATATGGCTGAAGTGAAAGATGGCAATTCTATCAATTGTCATGACATGTTCTGCATGACACTAGATCTATTCTATCACTTGGTTCATGAGTTGAAACATTATGGGTACTTGAAGGAAGGGAAGGGGCGTGTTGATGTGTAGGAGTTAGTGGCCATATTTTTGTACATTGTTGGCCATAATACTTAGATGCGACCTATGGTAGACAGATTTCAGCATTCCATTGAAACTGTGGACCACAAGTTTTGTAGGGTGTTGCGGGCTGTCCACACATATGGCCAACATTTAATCAAGCCTGATCCGACTGTGGTAGGCCTTTTAGAGCATTTGTGGGGGAATAATAAGTACTACCCTTAGTTTGAGGTAAATGATTTCATAATATAAGTTCTTCCAAATGGTTGTTCACACATATTACTGTATAGTATTTCAACTAATCGGCAATATTCATTGTAGAGAAGCATAAAAGCTATCGACGGAACACATATTAGTGCTCGGCCTTCAGCAGAAAGACTCTGGTCTCACAAGAGTCGCAAGAGCACTGTTACAATCAATGTCATGCGTGCATGTGACCATGACATGCGGTTTACGTATGTCCATTTTGGTTGGGAGGGAAGTGTCAACGACTCAGGGGTGTTTGAAGAAGTTATTAAAGTCCCGAAGCATAGATTCCTATGGCCACCAGAAGGGTATGTTCTTTAACTTAAATTCTGCCTCATATATATTGTAGCCTTTAAATTTTCATTGCTACAAGCAAGCAGCAGCTATAAAATTGATCTGTGACCAAGCCGTGCCCTTAGGCTTTAAAGATTGGACTTTAAACCTTAAGTTCTGACTATTGCTTCTATGGAATGAGTTAGCAGCAACTATAAAACTGATCTGTGACCAAGTCGTGCCCTTAGGCTTTAAAGATTGAACTTTAAACCTTAAGTTCTGACTATTACTTTTATGGAATAAGCTGGTTGCTAGGTGTTAGTACTCTATATTTATTGTTTTTTTTATTATTATGTGGTTTTAAGTTATAATTTGTTTTGTAGTGGTGCTGTATGCTGAATAGGATTGAAAAGCAAGCTACTAATACATATTCATTCTTTAGTTTGGACAATAGATCGCAAGGAACAAGACACTTGTAGAGAATTGCATGTGTAATTCCATAAGGAGCTGGATGTGGTTCAGTGGTCAGTTAACATTTGAAATGCATGTGCCAAAAAGGTTAGGATTGTGGAGTAACTAGACAATAGTTGTTGCCCTTAGGTATTCATCATTCAATTCCTTGGGCACATTAACTGGTCAATGGTGTCAAGTAGAGGCTGTCTCATTAAAAGCATTTAAAGGATACTTTTTATTTTTTGCAGTACTAGGAGTGAGCAATTGAACTGCATAGTTTGACTTTCATTTATTCTTGGAGAGTTGGGGCTGTTTTTATCTATTGCTATTTTTTAGCCTATTTTTGCAGTGTTTTGGATGCATACTAATTTAAATAATGTTTTTGTTTATAGTTCTCATTTCTTTAAAAGAAAAAAAAAAAATCTTAGATAAGTACAAACTACAAACATACAATTGAGCAATGCAAACCTTTAGAAGGGGCTTGGGATCCTAATTGTGAGGTATTGGACGCTTGCAATCCGTTGTTATTTAAAGAACCAGAATCTTGAGGTTTTACTAGAGATCCCTATTGACATGAATAAAACACACTAGGTTAACTAGTATTTATTTGATAAAAATAGCTTCAAATCTATATCAAGCAAAACCGAAGTAAGAGAATTACTCTTATGCAATACATATATAAAAGCAAATTGTAGATATTCTTAATCCTATACCACAGAGACAATTAAATTCTTAAGCATCCATATCCAAATGATTATAAATGCCACATAGAACCTGAGGTCAACTGCTTGTTTTCCAATGTAGTAGTTCCTTAACTTCCTTTAGTCCCTGAATACAGTGGGTGTCTTTCCTTGACATCTGATTCAAGGCTTCTAATGGTTATACCAAATGGAACTATTATTACATTGAAACGATTTTCCTTTGCATCATCTTCATTTGATTTATTTTATGTTGTTGAATGCTAGAAAATGTCTCCCTTTTTTTGCATTGTTTGATTTACATATTTGGGGGTCTTTTCACTTCCTATTCACTTTCTCTAAATTAATGGGCTCTTTCATGTGACATACTAATTCTAAAACTGTCTTGTCGCTGTCGTGTGGCTGAACCATCTGTTGTTACAATTAGAATGTGTCACATTTTTATTAGACAAACCATCTGTTGTAGGCTATCTTGTGGATAGTAATATGTGTAATTTTTATTATTACTAATTTAGATATGCTATTCTTGTAGGTTCCTATTACTTGGTTGATTCGGGGCACCCCACTAGTGCATTGTTTCTTCCACCACATAAGGTCACTCGATATCATGCCCAAGAATTTAGGAGGAGTAGTAGGCAACTGAGATCAGGGAAAGAGTTGTTAACTATAGAAACTCTTTATTGCGCATGGTGATTGAGAGGGCTTTTGGAGTCCTGAAGGCTCACCTTCCCATCTTGAGTTGCATGGCAAAATATAAGCAATATCGTCAGCGTTTGGTTGTTTTTGCGTGTTGTGCATTACATAATTTTATATGCATCAATAATCAAAGAGATGTAATGTTTAACACATGGGAGAACCTTGACGTTGATAGGGATGATATACAAACTAAAAAAAATGGGGACTCTCCTGAGTTGAGTGCAAGTGCTGAAAGGAGGCATGTGAAGGAGATGTCTGATGCGGCGAAGAGAGTAATGGATGAGTTCAGGGATGATATGATTGACTGCATATGGGAGGAGTACATGCGACGTCGAGGTTGACGGTTGGCATGTCTAAGAATTCATGCTTTTTGTTAGGACTTTTGTATAAAGCTAGTACCCATTCCTATGACTTTTTGTTGGGACTTTTGTATAGGTCTAGGTACTGTGACTAGAAGTCACTTAGCATGATACATGATGCATTCTTTTGGACATTATGATGCATTTTTTTGTAAATTTAGATTAACTGTGGACATGTTTACATGTAATGGCTAATGTCAATAACCTATTGACATTTTTGATGTAATTCCTTTTGGCAATTTTAAAGTAGGTGTATCTAATATCTATTGGTAATGTAAGTACAAGTGGACATGCTTATATGCAATTGTATGTAACACATTTTCGCAATGGAGTATTTTTTAAGGACCATTAGGCAGGTTGTTATTGCATCTTCATTGTCAAAGCCTTGTTGGCAATGTCTTTTTTTAAGGACCATTAGGCAGGTTGTTATTGCATCTTCATTGTCAAAGCCTTGTTGGCAATGTCTTTTGTATGGTGGAGTATTTTGGTGGGCTGTTGGGACTATGTATCTTGCTGTCAGTATAAGTTATTGGCACTAGAACCATATATATAGGTTATATTATGTTAGATGAGAACTCATTAGGCAGGTTGTATTATTATATATTCATTGTCAAAGGCTTGTTGATGTCTTTTGTAACTTATGAACTAATCTTGTAGTTTAACAATGGAAGTTATGAATTTGCTGGTATTTTGAATATTTGGCTGCAAATCTAGATACTCTAATAATAATTGAGCAAATTTTTAGTTGGCTGCAAACCTCGATGCTCTAGTTATGTTTGGCTGCAAATCTGTGAGGTTGTAGACAGTTTTAGTCTTTTGTTAGGGGCTTGGACTCTGCTAAATAAGAGTATCTTGGAACCTTCAGATTGTTGGAGTCTTTGGAATGGGGCTTGATAGCTAAGTCATTTATTTCCCATAATATATGACTTGGAATATTCCTCTGTTTTCATGAGCTTCCTCTTGTTCATGTTTACTTGAGAGTTGTCAAAGGGATATGAGAACAATTTGATAATTGGGTTGGTATCTTATTGGTGTGACACATCGGTAAATTAGTGGTTAAAGATAACGGATACAAGTTTTATGTGGTATTAGAGTTCTGCACAACTTCACAGTAATGGATGCTTGAACTTGCAATTTGTTAGTTGTTGTAAGCATTAAACAAGGAAGATGATAGAAATTGGAATTACTGTATCCAATTGAACCTACATTTTTTTTACACAAAGTTTGTGATCTTAATGTACACAATGAGAAACAAGGATGCCATATTTTGGCTGCTGTAAATTTTCCATTTCTTGTGTTGTTTTCATATATAAAAAGGTCTATGCAATCTTTTTGCCATTCTTAACTGCAAATGGGCTATACTTATTGCCTTGAATTATTTTTTTCTAGCTTGGTAAACTAAGAAAAACTACTCAATATGATTTTTGTATCACTAGGATACTCTTATATATGGGGCTTGATAGTTAGGATACATTTTTTTAACCAAGCTGAAATTAACAGGGAGAAAGATATTCATAAAAGAGTCATTATATTAAATTAAAATGTCAAGTGTTATAGCAGATTGTTGGAGTCATGTGTCCAAACTCAATGGGTTACATATTGCTTATTACATACACCACACTGTCATGGCAGACACAATTGAGTCCTTCCAACATCCTCGAACCTAGTACTAAATAAGTAGAATACAATAAACAACACCCACGAGAGAACTAGAACTTGTTTATATGTGTTCATCTTCTCTTCAGTAATCCTTTGTGCAACCTTACATTTTTCTGCCTTTCGCTTTGCAACTCTTTCCCTTTCTCGTGCTTCTTCAAACGATGTACGTGCTTCCTTCTCACCCTCAGTAGCAAGCATTGCCTTATTCTCCAGCCTCCTAAACTTTGCTATCACGATAGGTGTTGTTTCTGTGCCATGCTTGCAGGTGTTGTTGTCCAACCATCTAAAAAATTTACAATGTTGGTCATCATCCTGCAGTGTACATGACAATATCAATACAGACGAAATGAAGGAATTTATGACATATCACAAACAGTTTAATTAAATGCAAATGTAAACTCACTGGCGTCCATTCCCTACAACCATAAAATCTCCTACCAAAGTTATGGAGCGACAATGATGTCCTAACCACACAGCGATCCATGTCACATAGATGGCCATTATAGTTGGAGTAGTAGTTACTTCCTTCCGACATTAGTTCAAACACCACAGCCTCTGAACATAGCACAAAATGAGTAGTATTTTAATTTCCTATTGCCATATGCTTGCAAGGAATACTGTAAAAGTAAACCAATTTGCTCTTTATTGCAGCTCAAAATTTTCATATAGTGAAAGTGAACTTTGGAAGAAAATAGATTATGCAAGAATATAGGAATGCAGATTCCTTTCAAATGCTCAAAACAACCAATGTCACTGCAGCAAGCATCTCAGCCAAACTAACTCCATTAATGCAAAATGTTATGAAAATTATTCACTAGAGTGCTACATGTCAATACAAAGTACTACTCTCCCAGATAACAATTATAGTAAAAACAAACAAAACCACAAAGGTAGAATCACACAAGAACAATCTAGCAAACTCAGAGCATAGTCACCAGAAACCAAATACCCACATTCCTGACCTCAGAGCATAGACACAAGAAACCAAATACCCACATTCTTGACCTTAGAGCATAGTCACTGAAAGCTAAACAAACTCAACCCTACATAAACAAAATTAAAACACAATTTTCAGTAGTCATGAAGCCATACATCGGGAAAAAAGAGATGTGGGGAAAATAATAAAGCAAGTAGAGATATGAGTTTTGGAACCCATTCATGAATTTCGATGTTCCTTTCGAGGTAGAGAAAGAAAACAAAATGAAGACCAACAGAGCAAGAGAAACAGAGCACTACAACTGAGAAACGAAAAAAACACTCACCGATAATCTTTGATTTTTGCTAGGGATGGTCTTCGACTTTTGCTGATGAAGAATAGAAGTTTTGAACTTTGCTTTCGATGGGTTTGCTATCTAGATGATGAGATGGGTCTCTCTGTTTTCTCGAGATAGGTAGTAGGGGAGATGGGTATTTGTGCTAGAGATGGAATATGTAGTGTGTTGGAGATTAGGGAGATGGGTATTTGATGGAATGTGTTAGAAATGTTGGAGATGGATTTGGAGAGTGTTGGAGATTTGGGGAGAAGGGTATTTGTTGAAATGCTAGAGTTAGAGTGTGTGGGAGAGAAGGAAATTGTTTTTAAACAATTTTTATATGGGTTGAGAGGACATGCGGGATACCGTTCTGAGTATTTGGCAAGGTGTGGGCTCCACTGAAAAAGGGAAAAAGTGAAGAGGAACAAAATCTTAGTTATCAACCAAACAAAGAATTTTGAGTTTTGGGATGTTGGTGAAATGGAGTTTTGAGATATGAGTAATGAGTTTGAGATATGAGTTTTGAGTGATGAATTTTGAGTAATGAGTTAGCCCAATCCAAACAGCATGTTTCATTTTGTTAATGTTATTTATCCTTTTTACTTTTAGCTGGCCTTTCCTCCTAATGAGCTTAATCCTTTTACTTTTTAGGTTCTTCCAAGGAGCCAATGAAAGTAATTAAACCCCTCACACCAATACAATTGTACAAAATTGAGGACTGAACCATTTTTTAGATTTTTCTTGTTAGTAGTGTAGCCATATTAGAATGGGCTTACACCGATGAATAGTTCATTAAGAGTCTATTTGGTATTAACTTTAAGTTTTAACTGCTTTAAAAAAAAGGCTTTAAGTTTTAATTTTTATGTACAACTTTTTTTTTTTTTTTGGTCAGAAGGAATACAAAAAAAAAAAACAAAACTAAGGACCAACACTCAACTCAGGACAGCGCCTGGACACACTTGCCCCAGACATATCTGCCTCAACAAAACCAATCATATCCTTAGGGGAACTCTCAAAAAGAAGGAAACTCTGGTCTTGAACCGACCCCTTCCTAGCCATGAAGTCTGCACAACCATTAGCTTCGCTGTAACAATGCTTTATCCGAACATGAGGGATTTCATAGATCAGCTTCCTGAAGTCCTCGAGGAGAGAAGAAAAGGATCTATTCGAATACTGGGGGTTCCTTAGCATATCCACAACAACCTTTGCATCCAGCTCTATCTCCACCATAGCCAGATTTTTGCCCACACAAAGCATAAGCCCATCCCGAATAGCCCACAGCTCAGCCATTAGACTCGAAGCTGTGCCAATATTCTTGGAAAACCCCACTATCCATCTGCCAGTCCAGTCCCAAATGACACCACCTCCACCAGCCGGACCTGGGTTACCCAAAGACGACCCGTCTGTGTTTAACTTCATCCATCCCTCTTCAGGTTTATCCCAATGAATTTGCTTAATCACTGTGTGGGGCTTCCTTTTCTTTGAGTAGGCACAAAAGAAAAACTCCACAGAGTTGCTTATGATATCTTCTACAATATGAGGATTTTGTGCCTTATTGTTGAAGACATATTGATTCCGGCTTTTCCAGATAATCCACACAGCAAAGGAGAAAATAATTTTCCACGGAGGTTGGTTTTCATCTGTGGCTTTTTCAAACTTGCCATTAGATGCCATCCAATTTTCCAGGTTTGAAACAAAAAAAATCCCTGTCAAAGCCCACCGCTCCCAGCTTATTCCACACAAGTCTAACCACATCACAATTTCTAAGAGCGTGGATAATGGTCTCATTCTCTTTCATACACCGAGGGCAACGGGCATCAACCTCCATTCCCCTAGCAGATAAACACCCATTAACCCCAATACTATTATGAACACACTTCCAGAGAAAGAATTGAATTTTTGGAAGAGTATCAAGCTTCCAAATCCATTGACCACTGAAGGCAGAATTATGGATCAGACCAGAAGCCATTCTGTAGGCACTTTTAAGATTGAACTCCCCACTAGGAGACTCCGTCCACATAATTTTGTCTCTGCTGGACGATGCTAGAGCAAAAGGAATGGCTTGAATTTCAAATTTGATTGGAGAAGGAAAATCAAAGGGAATATGATCCCACCTTCACCCCTCTGAGGATGCGATATCCTTTACTTTCCACTCCGCCACCCCTCTAGGAGAGGACCCTGAACTTGCTGTCTAAGGGAGCCATTCTTTGTCCAAGAATCAAACCAAAAGCTTAAATTACTATCTCTCCCAATCGCCCATCTAACTCCTTGCTGAAAAGATCCTCACCTTTCTTCATACCTCTCTATATTTGAGACCTTGGCAAACTATTAGGATTCCTTGAGTTGAGTCTGCGATTAGTACAGTATTTGGCTTTGAGGACTTGCGCCCATAAACTTTCATTTTCCGTATGAAATCTCCAATTCAACTTGGTTAGCATTGCTAAATTCCTTCCTTTAGCACTTTGAAGCCCGAGCCCACCTTCAACTTTTGGTTGGGTCACCTTCGCCCATCCCACCAAGTGGACTTTTCTCGTCGATTCTGTCGAACCCCATAAAAAGTTTCTGTTTACTCGATCAATGCCCTCCAAAACTCTATTTGGGAGCATGTTACATTGCATAACATATGCTGGGATCGTAGAGGAAGAAGCCTGAATAAGGACAGCACGCTCGGCTGGGGAAAGGAGATTAGCCTTCCAACCAGCAAGCTTATTCTTAACTCTATCCAATATGAAATTAAAATCCAAAGAGGAAGAGCCCGGATGTTTTAGAGGAATTCCAAGATACTTACCAATATTAGTAGTGGAAACAAAACCCAAGTTATCACAAAGAGACTCCCTTGCTTCCCTGTCTACATTTGGCGAAAAAAAGACTCGAGATTTAGCCCCACTGATGGTCTGACCAGTTTGCTGCAAAACTCATCTAACACTTCCCTAATAGTTGAGCAATTGATCTGGTCCGCCTTAGCAAAAAGCACAATATCATCTGCAAACATTAAGTGGGAGAAAGCAATGCCACCTTGGGAGGTTTTAACTGGACACCAAAGCTTCTGGTCACATTTCTCCTCTATGAGCTGCCCCAGGTATTCCATACAAAGAATGAATAAATAAGGCGACAAAGGGTCACCCTGCCTGATGCCCTTAGACGGAAGAAAAGGCTCAAGACTACCCTCGTTAAAAAGAATCAACGAGGAGCTGGAACTCACACAGCTCATAATGAGGTTGAGTAAATTCTGCGGCAAATTTATCTTCGTAAGCACTTCTCGGATGAAACTCCACTCCAACTTATCATAAACCTTCTCCATGTCAATCTTCACTACCATATAGCTAGTACCTCTCTTTTTCTTGCTAATCGAATGGATAAGCTCTTGGACGATAACTGCATTATCAATCCCTTTCCTCCCAGGGACAAAGGCTGTTTGAAGAGGAGATACTAACTTCTCCAAATATGGTCTTAAGCGAGCTACAATGATCTTTGTAACAATTTTATACACTGTGTTGCATAGGTTTATTGGTTTGTAATTCCCTAGAGTTTCAGGACCTTGGATTTTTGGAATAAGCACTATGTGGGTTTTATTAAGATACTTCGGCATAACTCTGTTGTCAAAAATGCTCTTTACTTCCTTCATCACAGAATCCCCAACCACTGGCCAGAAGTGCTGAAAAAAACCGGCGTGCAGCCCATCTGGCCTAGGGGCTTTATTTGCCTTAAGAGACCAAAGCCCAGCCTTAATCTCTTCGGTAGTAACTCTCTGACTTAAAATATCCCTTTCTTCATTGGAAAGACAGACGTGCCAACTTGACTCATGGCTCAGGTCTCTTGTGGATAAGATATGAGAAGTTGAGTAAATATCACAAAAACCCTTACGAATGAAACCCATCACCTCTTCCTCTGCCTCAATCCATTCCCCCACACTATTTTTAATAGCCAAGATATGGTTCCTGTTCCTTCTAACTATCGTCGAAACATGGTAGAACGTAGTGTTTCGACCCCCTTGAACCATTCAATTAACTCGAGACTTGAGCGCCCACAACTCATGCTCTTGGTTTAAAACATTATCCAGCTCCTTAAGGAGCTCGTTTTCAAGCTCTACTAGGGAACTTGATGGCCTGGTAGCCATAGCCCGCTGCACCCTATTCAGCCGAGCTTTTATCTGGTTTTTTTTGGCAAATATGTTCCCAAAGTGGTTCCTATTCCACTCATTGGCCTTTTTCGCAAAACTCTCCGTAGCCTCTTGGAGATGTGAAGACTGGTTCCAGGCCTGAGCTACCACTCTGGGAAAAGACACATCCGAAAGCCAATATTTTTGAAATTTAAAAGGGCGGTTTAGACGCACCCTGTTTTGAGGATTAGTCTCAAGCAAAACCGGACAATGGTCAGAGTGACATCTAGTGAGATGGGTGACCCGAGCTTCCGGATAGAGGAGACACCAGTCCAGATTAGCAAAAAATCTATCAATTCTCTCTTGAATGAGTTTCTGAACTTCCCTTCGATTAGTCCACGTGAACCTTGGACCAGAAAATCCTAAATCCACCATGTTGCATTTATCCAAGCATTCTTTGAAGAGCAAAGACCTGCTGGAATTAACCACTCTTCCTCCAAATTTATCATCCCCAGAAAGGGGTTCATTGAAATCCCTAGCAATGACCCACGGCAAATTATGAAGGTCGGCAACATTTGAGAGATTATCCCATAAAATGCGCCTTTCCGCATTCCTAGGACTAGCATAAACCGCAGAGAACATCCAGTAAGAGCTAGAGGCACGTACCTTAATTGCAGTGTGAATTTCTAGTTTAGAACAAGCCAGCTGCGTCACTTCCACTCTATTTGAGTTCCAGAGGAGCCATAAACCCCCAGCTCGCCCAATCGTTTTCGTAAGAATTGCGCCATCAAAAGGAAGCCGGTTAATAATATCACGAGCCCTGCTACCACCTATACGAGTCTCCATTACCACTAACAAGGTTGGATCATGAAACTTCACAAGATCCTGAACATAACTCTGAAAATTGGGCTTCAGAGCGCCCCTACAGTTCCAGACTACTATATTCATGACTAATCACAGAGGGAAAAAGAAGCGGATCAAATAGGACTAGCGACTCCACCACTATCCTCAAATTCCATTTGATCCGCCACACCACCTCCCTTTTCCGGTCCATCCCTGACCTCCCTTTGCAGAAAATCCGTCTTGGGCACCTCCACAGCCGCTGGGTCTTCTCTTGAATCCTCTGATTCTGACCCACTGCCAGTCATAAGAGTCGAACCACCATTCTGCCTCCCTTCCTTACTCCTCTCATAACCTTGAGGAATTTGCACTTCCTTAATTTCTTCACCCGTGTAGCAACTTGCCCGCTGTTGCGTTCCACCCATCGCAGACTGAAAGGTGAAGATTTGTTCAGCGTTAGACCCACGACTTTCTACAAAATGATTCCTTTCAAAACTAGAACTGTCTTTTAGCTTAGGACTACTGCCCATACCACCTTTTGACAAAATTAATGATGCCCTGCTTCTCGTAATCTCTTTTTTGCCCTTTACTGAAGGGCTAAAAATTGATCCTGAGCTTCCAATCCCACCCCTCTCCTTGGGAGGCCTCTGACTTAAGCTTTTCGGCCCAGATGCTATTTGTTGCACCACATGTTGCATTTGGGCTCCATTAGGCATAAGGCCCACTGAGACTTTCCTCTTCCCTTCACGCCTCAGGTTGTCGCTATCCCCACCTTTTGATGAGCCCATAATTTTAACCGGATTATGGTCAGTGGGGACCTCCTTTTTTGTCGCTTTATTTCCACCACGTCTCTGTGCCACGACTACCCAAGGACCATATGGATCATTGAGATTGTCCTCTTCCATACCTTCACGCGATCCTAATGTGCCCTCACACTTTTCTGGATCTTTGGTCGTACCCGGTATGGTACCTGAGCTGTCTGCCATGTGAACGTTACTATCCCGGCCTCCCTGCTCCGATGAACATTCCCCCACCTCCGTTCTCCGTGGCTGGTCATTTCTAATCATATAAAGACAGCAATCCCTTCGATGGCCTATTCGACCACAGGAAAAGCACAGCTGCTGGATTCCTTTGTAACTAATAGGCTGCTCTTTGCCGCCGATAAGCAATGCCGTGACCAATGGTTTCTCGACGTCAATCTGGATGCACAAGCGTGCAAATCTTCCCCTTTGTTTTGTTCACTGTATGCGTGTCTATTCGAAGCACTCTTCCCACCGCGTTACCAATAATCTGAAGAGCTTCCACATTGTAATACTCAATGGGAAGTTCATTCAACCTCACCCATACTGCAACCGAGGAGATATTTTCCTTTGAAGGTTTAAAGTCTGGTTCCCAGGGTCGCAGGGACAGGAAATTTCCTCCAATAAACCATGGTCCATTCTTGAGAATCGCTTCACAGTCTTTTGAAACCGCAAATCGGACTAGAAAAAACTCCTTGCCCAAACCCACACAGTCAATTTTTCCCACTGGTTTCCATAGAGACATAAACCTCTCATGTAAAAAGGAGAAACCAACTGACCTGCGGAAGACTTTCACGATGAGAGCTTTGCTCCATGGGGATCGGAACCGGCGTTTCTGTTCCTTAGAAAACTTTACGGGAATGAGACCCTCTCTAAGGTACATGTACAACTTTTTCAAAATTCAATTTCTTCTACATTTTCTCACTTCTTCAAAATAATTTAAGGTACAAATATATTTTAGATAACTTGTACCCAAACATATACTAAACATTTAACCAGAGTCTTGTTTGCATAAAACATTGGACAAAGTTTGACTTGAGATGCTTTTTGGGTGGTATTGTTTGCCTCGTGAACTTTTTATGCAATATATATTTTTCATTGGTTTTGGACCTTTGGTCCCTCCCATGTCTCTCCACCTGTTTAATTAATGGGGTTTTTCGTCTGCTGCTTCTCTCATTCTTCCCATCAAATCCATGGTCTTTTGCTCAAATTTATTAATGCTAAATTCCCAATTTAAAGCAAGAATAATGAGGATTTGCTAGCCCCGTTTGGAAATCTTATTCAAGATGCCCAAGCTTTAGCCGCATCTTTCTAGCGCTGCCAATTTTCTCATGCCCGTAGAAATGACTCCACGGCTCAACTACTAGCTCGCAAGGCTAAAGAAATGGCTGATATTGTTATTTATTTATTTATTTTTTTTTTGAGAAGAGTCTGATATTGTTATTTGGTTTGGAAGTTTTCTTCCTAATGTTTCTGTTTCAGATCAGTTGTAATCTGTTTCCTCTTTCAATTGATTAATATTTACAAAGCCTTGTCAGTTTCTCAAAATGAAAAGAAAGCTAATCTTCACATCTGTTGTGGCTCCGCTTTGAATTCCTAAATTTCCATGAAAGGAAAAACAAATGTCAAAAACAGAAAAGAAAAGGCAATTTGGCATGTAATACTAAAAGCAAAACCGAAAAAAACATTTCATTATCAACCAGAAACTCATGTACCTTTAATGTGGCCAGTAGACGTTGATGGAAATAACTGCCCATTATCTCATTTATGCCACATGGAAGGCAACTAACTACGCATCATGGAAGAAGATTGGAAAACTAAGTCAATTAGGCCAGTTGTATAATTTAGTCACTTTAGTAACTTAGTCTTTTAGGATTTCTCATTTTCTCTAGTTGTTAACTTGTGCATATTTTAAAAGTCCTATTATTATGTGTTTCTGGACCCCAAACCCAGTCTATGAAGTTAAATTGCACTTTGAGCTAGTGTAAGTATACCGAAATCCATCTCAAAATAACTGCAACAAATGTTAGTCCATCTCAATATAACAACAAAAAATCTTAATCCATCTCAAGTAATCTAAAAAAGATAATTAAAAGGTTAAAATTAACTTTTGATTAAACAGCTATGTTTGTGAAAGGTAAGAGTTTGATGTTGGATAAAGTTAGAGTCTTCGAGGATAGTATGGCTGAAGGCCAGTGGGGCACCTAATAAGGATGTGTTGGAGTTCAAGGTCACACACCCAATCCTCAAATGGGTTTGGTAGCAAATTTGACTGTGCCAGGTACAACAACAAAGATGAAGCTCAAAAATCCCTAGCCAACTATCTCCATGCCCAATCTAAGCTTGTGACACCAATTCAAAAGAGAGAGAGAGTGAGAGATAATTAGTGGCCAAACATGAGTTTTGGCCATGATCAGAGAGAGAGAGAAGCTTTTTTTATTTTTTATTTTTTTTATTTTTAAATTTTAAAAAATAATAATAATTCAATAGGTTTTTTTACAAACATTATTGAGAGGTTTGAATTGAATAAACTCCAAAATTAGAGTATTGAAATTAAATGAAAGTGAAGTTATAAGACTAAATTGAATTTTAGACAAATTAGAGGGTGTAATTTGTGACTTAACCAATTTTAAATTGATTTTTTTTTTTGAGAGAGTTTCAAATTGAAAATTATTTCATGTAAGCAAGTTTGATTCTATTTATTTATTTCTTTTTTTCCAACACATTCACTTAGTCTGTACTTTCCTTTTATTATTTATTTTTTCCCCCTCACCTTAGCTGTCACTATCCATGATCCATGATCCATCAATTTTTTCATATTATATGCTCACTCCAAAGTCAGTCCTCCTTGGTGGTTCAATTTTGTTCACCTTAGTTCATTTAGCAACCTTTTAGTCTCTGAACTGAAGTCAGTCTTCTCAAACTTTTTTTTATTAGCAACCTTTAGGGATGTCTTCATTTTTGTATCGACCAGCGCATGGATCCATATCATCTCTACCATCACAACAGCGGAGAAGCTCATTACCTTCTCCACTTCCCCATGACACACGACTTAAAATCTTTGCATTTGTGATCCCTTTATTTGTCTCATTTATACCACTGAAGTATCTTAACACCGATTTTAATCCTCATGCTACTCACCCAAGAACCATGAAGGCTTTCATTTACATCTCGATTGTCTTCTGTGTGTCTTCCATTGCTGAAGCCAAGTTCAACCGTGTAGTTGATAATATATATGGGCCTGTTTTTGGTCACATCAGCGAATTCGCAGCCATACTTGCAGTGATGTTGCTAGCATCTATAGGTTTTCCAGCCCCACTTACATGGTTCGATTATATTGCTTTCATGTTCATACTGATGTTTTCTTTTCTCAGCTTACTTGCTTGGTTAAGAAGATGGCTTTATGAGAAAACAAGGAAAGCAGTGCAGTTTGCACTAGAATGTTTATGTGGACTCATGGTGGGAATCTCAGTGAGGTATCATCGCCTTCTGCACCATGATTGTTCAACCTTGTTGCCTATCACTTCTACTAGTATATCAAGGGTACGAACTCCGTGAAGCTATTTCAATTTCATGTTAAAAAATCATTGTTCTAATAAAGGTTTCAGATAAAAGGTTATTTACACATTTGTGAAGACCTTTTTTGGGACGTTGATTTGAGCCATTCAATACAAATCAAGCTTTCACTAATCCCCCTCTCATCTCTGAGTTTGCACGTTCTCCTTCTCTGATTCTCTCTAGCCGAACCAAATTGTTTCATAGCTTTTTAGAAAAAGAAGGAAAAAAAAAAAAAATGCTTTATATATAGCTATGTGTATTCCGCATGATTTTGCGCAGAATCCTTGTAAAATCTTAGATGGTAAAATCTTTATTATTAGACCAAGACATCAATTAGTTTTTGGTATAGGTGGAGATTGAACCTCAAATCTCTTATACAACAATCAGAGACTTTACCAGTTGAGCTAACTGGAACTCATTTTGTTTCTATTTATTTAATATTCATTTTGTCTAGTATATTCACTTGGTTTCTAAATTTGCATTATGTTATGATGATTAATTGATGATGAGTATGGTTCATTATTTGTTACGTTATACGTATTCTAAATCAATGAAAGTGAGCTTATATTTTCTTTGTAAGTACTGTAATATGCTCCTTCACCTCCTCTGTATACTTTGTTTTTCATTATGTGCCCTATTTAGGGCCTAAGGTTCTCTTTGGTTGGAGGCAGGGGTGTCACACGACACAAATACAACACGGGTTTTTATGGGTTTGGGTTGGGGCTTAGCAAGTTCTGGTCATAAACGGATTGATCCGAAAGAGATATAAAAAAAAAAAAAAAAAAAAAAAAAAAAAAAAAAAAAAAAAACGTGTTATAAGTGGGTTGACCTACGTGACCCGTAATCGTCACATTTGATACATCAATTATTCGTCTCAAGTTCTCAACATGAAATAACCCATTTAATACAACCTGTTTAAATTGTATACCAAATAAATATTCATTTTATTTTAGATTTGTTAAATACCTTTTATATCCAACTTATATTTTAAATTAAAAAAGAAAAGTGAGTAATTACAAAAACTTATAAGTGATATAATTGGAAGTTGAAACTTTACAAACCCTAAAGAATCTATGCCCTAAAGAATCTATGGATGATACTCACAATCATAGTCATGATCAGTTTACTGGTTGCTCCAGCTCTTTCAATATATATATATATATATATATATATGGATAAAAGACATTAACTTCATTAAATACGAATAGAAAACGATAATACATCATGGAGAGAGCTTGCTCAAGAAGAACTCTCTTCAATATTGATACTTAGTATTTGGCGAATTTTGTGTATGTTATATTTTTGTTGAACTATATTATTTGATTTGGATTGAAGTGTATGCACATTTTTTGGGATGTAAATAATTTATTTCTAGATGGATGGTATCATGGTATTACATCATGGATTTAATATTTATTAAGCATTATGATGTTATTTTGAACATTTTGAAAATGTGTTTTAAGTATTTGATGTTATTATTAACTTTCAAATTGTATCCTTAATAGTTAATAGGCGTTTTTATATTATAAGTTTGTATTAAATTTGTTGTTTATTAAATTTATAACAATATTTATTAGGTGCTTTTTTTGAAGAGGGTTAAATGGATTGAATTTGTGTCAATTCAACCTGTTTAATATTAGGCAGGTTGAAATGGGTCGTGTTACATTTGTGTCACTCCAATACAACTCGTTTATTAAGCGTGTCAAGTGGGTCGTGTTATATCAACCCGTTTCATTAATAGGTCGTGTTAGGGTTAAAGGGCCATGACATGATTATTAAATGGGTCGAGTTTGGGTTGAGCCATTTAACTAAATACCCTTACATCGATACGACATGATAACCCAAATTGATATCTGTAGTTGGAGGAGTGGAAAAGTGAGAGGATAAAAAATGGAAATGATTAATAGAAAAGTGGGAGGACATGAAAAATTTAGTTTTTTCTTATACGTGTTTGGTTGAGAGGATGGAAAAGTTGAGAGATGGAAAACTCATTTGTTTGGCTGAGAAGAAAAATGAGAGATGTAAAATGAAGTTGGTATAAATTTACAATTACGTCCTTATTAAAAAAAAAATGTAGCACATATTTTTATTAAAAAATTGTGTATAGACACTTTTTTATTTTTTATTTTTAAAAAGCACAAGCCAAAAAGATCCAAAATAGATTAAAAGGAAAAAGAAAAAAGAATGAGAATGAAAGAAACAAAATAAAACCAAAAACAAGAAAAAGAAAAAAAAGGGAGATAAGCACCCAAAAAAATAAAAAAGCATAAGCCAAAACCAACTAACAATGTGAATAAAAGAAACCAAAAAACCAAAAATACCCCAAAAACAAAAAGTTGCTGAAAAATGACAATTTAGTCCAAAACATACGATCCCCTTTTCTCCCTCATTTTCTCCTTAATTTGGGGAGAGTAAAAGTTTTGGTGGGCTCAAGGATAAAATAGCCGGCCCTAACATTTTTCTCTCTCCCTCTCCCTTCCGACCAAGCACCTCTTTTACCTACTTTCTCTCATATTTTCCACTCCTTTTTTCAATCTCCCCAAAATCTTCCCAAACAAACATATCCTATTAATAGTAATGGCAATGGATAATTATAGCTGGGATAGTCTTATTCCTTATTTCATTTTTTTTATTGCTTTGACTCGTTCAATTTTAGATTTGTTTAGCTTGTAATTTCTATTTTGTTGACTTGATGGAAATGTAATGGATATTAGAATGTGAACTTCGAAGTATAATGCATTTGGGATTTTTTTTCAAAGAAAAATTTGTTGATATGCCAAGTTCATTTTGAAAAACTAGAAATATAAATTTGGGTCCTAAGATGTTTGGTCCAAATGTACGAATATGATAGCCAGCTATTACATGAAGATATTGGTAGCTTTAGGAATTTTTCTTGAGGGGTTATTAAGAAACTTAAATTAAACAAAATTTAATATAAAAAAAGAAATTGAGTATATTGAGTTATTGAAAACACACACACACACATGAAATTTTACAATTTTCTTGTACGAGTTTTCATATTTTGAAATCGTTTCATAATAGTTTATTATTAGTTGTCGTTATCTATTGTCAATATAAGTGTAACCATTTTATTTTGTTAAGTTTGTATAATATTTTTGTTTTTATGCAATTGTGGTTAAATATTTGTCATTGTTTATATAAAAATATTTTAAAATAAATGACAAAACTCAACTCCATTTGCAGTATATAATTATTAACCCACATGTAATCAAAGTGTGCAAGATTTAAAACAAGGTGTGAAAAATATTTTTATGAGTAAATTAACTTGAACCCAACCCATAAATAATATATATATATATTATTTATTTATTTATTAAGTAAGGGGGTTCATTTGAACCCCAAGTGTATGTGCAGCCACCGTTGCATGATGAAAACTCATGTTACAAATCTTCTACTGCTTATTAGAAAACCTTTATAGGTTCGTTTGGATACAGCTTATTTTGCTGAAAACTGAAAACATTATAGCAAAATAATTTTTAAATGTGTGAATAGTACCGTGGGACCTATTTTTAATATTTTTTTTTTGATTAAAGTGGGTGTGGGTCCCGTGAACAGTGCATGAACAGTACATAAACAGTGCGTAAACAGTGCTCAACAATGCACTTGTCCCCTAAAGCTGAAACGCGTGAAAAAAAAAAAATGCAAAGAAAACGCAGACGCAATAGACGTGCTATCCAAACAGTCACTATGTATTGTTGGTTTTAGATAGATCCATATTCATGAATTTTATTTTTTTTAATTTTTTTATGATGAGAATCTATTCATGAAGAACTTTTTATTTTTGAGGGAATATTTATGAACTTATTTTTGAATGTTGACATTGATGATTCTCCCTTTATCAGTGGGTTGATAGGACTCGAACGTTGATCTTTAGGCTATTTCCTGTAATACAAAGGACACAGAATCAGAGGGGACCGGTGGGGGACCGGCCAAAAATCCTCCGATGATCAAGTTAGTTACTTTGAACTCTCTGTAACGAAGAAATGTTCTCTCAAAAGTAAAAGTGTCTCACCCCCCTTACCTTTCATCGAAGAAGCCTTATATAGTGTGTGTGTGGAACGGTTTATCTGTTTAGGAACCGTTCCCAATGTCGAGGAGTCCGGCGAATTAGGAGTAACTTCCATAACCGCTGTGGAAGTTACTTAGGTCGGACGCTGATGAACTCGTCCATCCATAGTCAGGATGGACGACACCTCAAGGATGATCTCGTCCATCTTCAGTGGAAGATAACGAGATCATCTTGGAAGGCTTGACGTTCATAACTGATAAATAGATCTCACGAGGTATTGCTCATCCATGTATGGACGAGGTTCGCCAGTACGCTTGTAATTTTCATCGCCTATTGTAGCTTCTTTTGTTGGACGAGACATATGGACGAGTTATGGACTTGGGGATTTATTTATGACACCATCAGTTGCCCCCTCGTCCATGTGAGTCGTCCAAATGGTTGAACGTCTTTGGACTGGTAATTGGTTATTAATTATTCGCACCACGTGTCATTTTTTTATTGGTGGCTAATTTCGTCGATTTATATTTCCGAGGTAGATGCCACGTGTCGCTTTCGTATTGGCTGGGTCGTTTCGATTACCTAGGTCAGCATCCTATAAATAGTGGAATGCCTCCCTTAACCCTTTTCATTCCAGAGATTTTCTTCCTTGACATCCGTCGTCTAGAGCCTCGTCTAGGAGTTTCTCTGCGTCTAGAGTCTTCTTCCGTCTAGAGCCAGGTACTCTTCTTCTCCTCGTCTTTAGGTTTTAAGTTTCTTGTTAGAGATGTCCGCTGCCTCCTCGTCTACTGATAGCCTTAATAAGGCCATAGACGAGTACTGTGAGGATACTAGTGAGAGGTCTAACTCTAGCAGTGCTAGTGATGAGAGTGGAGGAAGCACGGACGAGAACTACTCTTCTGGGGCCCCTGGGCTCCCTATTGAGGTCGTCCAAGAACAGCTTAGGAGAGCTTCTGGCTCTCAAGCTGGTTCTCCGTCCAATCCTACGGACGAGGTAGAAACCGTCTTCAGCTGCGCTGTAGGCGTCCATTCTAAGACGGACGAACAGAGGTTAAATAGCCTTAAATCCTGGTATCAAATCCCAGACGAGTTTAACCCTAGGCTGCCCGTCCGTGGAGAGTGGTGTTGTGAGCCCCGTTTTGGTATAGGCGTCTATGAATCTTACTTTTTAGGTGGCCTTAGGTTTCCTTTAAATGCCTTCGATAGAGAGTTATTAGTTAAGTTAGGTTTAGGTGTTTGTCAATTCAATCCTAACGCATGGAGACTAATTATCTCCATGCAAATTTTGTGGAGGGAAGTTTTTGGTGGGGACCGTCCTCTTACAGTGGACGAGTTCCTTTATTGTTATAAACCTTCTGCCATAAGTCAATCTGAAGGTTTTTATCAGTTTACTGCTAGAGGGAATGATTGTAGGTTGATCAAGTCCCTAGCTTCGTCTGATAGGAAATGGAAGACGGAGTTCATTTTCGTTTCAGGCTTCTGGGCAGGGAACCCTGTGGACGTTGGCAGGGATCCCTTTCCCCCTTACACTGGGGAACTAGGGAACCTTCGTCCAGAAGGTACGTCCCTTCCCCTTGTTTATTTTTATTCTTACTTCTATTTGATATATTTACAATTTCTAACCTTTGTTTGTTCATTGTGTTGTAGCTGCCAAACGTCCGTCCCTGAGTAAATTCCATCGTGACCGCGTCCATAGAGCTCGTCTACATACAGACAGGAGCTTTCGTTCTCTTGTCACGCTAAGACGCTTAGCCAAGTGGGGTTTAGGTCCTGAGCCTTCAGACGAAGCTATCGCCCACGAAGTTACTGTGCGAAAAAGTAAGTTCTTAGCTAAACCTCCTTTTCTTTTTCTTTTTTTGTGTACCTTCCTAACTCGTTCATCTCGTCTTAGGAATGTCAACAATGAAAGAGAATAGAGGGAAGGAGATTGCAGGAGAGGGGAAACGTCCTGAGGGTCAAGCCCAAGATCGTCCTGAGGGTCAGACTCGTCCAACGGTTGGGGACAAAAGGAAGTTCTTGCCAAAAAATATTGACTTGGAAGGGCTCCCCAGTCGTAGGGACAAAAGGGTCAAGTCAGGCTCGTCCAAGGTGGTCAAGTCCAAACCTCCCCAGTCCCAGCCTGCCGTCCAGATAGTTGATGTGGACTCGTCCACTCCAGTGGAGTCCACGCCGTCCAAGACTCCACCCAGAACTCCTTTGGCCAAGTCTACCACGCCTGGCTCGTCCCAGCATTCCACGAACATTATTGAGAACGAAGACCTGGCTTGGAAACGTTTCCAGATGGCTGTCAAGGACGAAGATATAAACGTGCTACAACATGGGTTTAAAGGAATTTGAACATTCAGGCGTCCATGACCTCTTCAAGGTATGTCAGTATCTCTCATCCTTATTTGGGTAGCCACTTTTCCTCATTTAATCACTCTATGTTGCTTTGTCTATTCATAGGCCATGTCCAAGTTTATAGCAGCGTCTAGACAGGCAACAGAGCTGGACAAGACGAGAGTCTTGTTGGAGACGAGGATTCAGCAGGTGAATGCTGAGTGTAAAAAATGGGCTGGGGTTGCTGAAAAAGCTAAGGACGAGGTCAAGGAACGTAACAAGCTGATTGAGGAGCTAAGGACGGATGCAGTGGAGAAGGATACGCGCATTGATCATTTGCAGAAGATGAATGATGAATTGAATGCTCGTCTCTCCAAGGCAAAAGAGGACGCTGTGGCTGAGTTCAAGTCGTCCAAAGAATATACAGACACTTTGGATCGCAATTATGCAGCTGGTTTTGAAGATTTCAGAATGGACGCTATTGAGAACTTCCCTGAAGTTGATTTTAATGCAATCAAGCTTAACCTTGCTGCTGCCACAAGCTCTCTTCTCCAGACTGGCTCTGATGACGTCAACGTGGAAGACGATGCTAGTACCCAGCCTCAGGACGCACCAGTTGTGAATGCTCCCCCTTCTTAGGACGAGACTTTTAACCTTAGTGGTTTTTCTCTTTTTTTTTATTTGGTCCTTTGTTTTTGGACCTTCCTTTATGTAACAAGAATACATTATACTCGTCCATGGTTTTAGGACGGGTTTTTAAGTAGTTTCTGCTTTCCAAACTAATCAGGGTTTTTTGGACGTAGGAAGTCTACCCTTTGAATGAATTTTTATTATCTTTGCATGGACGAGTGATTTCATTTTCATGGACGAATGTTGCCAAGCTATTTTAACTCCAACTTTAGCTCGTCCATATCGAGATTACATATTTTTCATGTAGTCTAACTCGTCTTAGTAGGTAGTATTTTTAATTAGCTTGATTCGTCTTAGGACTTGCAAACTAATTTTACTTACCATCTTACTTATTTTGCCAACTTTTTCTCTCGTCCAGATTTTGGATTGTTTCAGTTGGCTCCGTCTCGTCCATGAGTTGGACGAGTGTGGATGTGGTTTTTTCCTTAGAAAATTTAGACGTTACATCTCTGCGTCTAGAGATTTTGTTCGTCTTGGATCTTTCAACCCTCTTGAGGATTGACTTGGACGATAATATCATGGAGAAATTTCACACAACATTTAGCACATAACATAAATATTGTTTACAGACAAGGCATATGCATACTGATGCCTTTTTATTTAATAAATACATACTTCATGACTTCGTCCATAACCATAACACAACTATAATAAGTAATAAGATCATAGTTTCAAACTCCACACATAAGCAACACCAAATATAATAGTATCAAACACAAACAGCATCATACGTAGTAGTAGGGTAATTAGACTTATAAGACCCAGTCTCGTCCATAGGTTCACTCTTACTGGTAGTACCTCCTCAGGTGCTCCACATTCCAAGGATGTTCCAGCTTTCTCCCGTCCAGGGCCTCCAGGTAGTAGGATCCTTGCCTTTTACAGTTGATAACTTTATAGGGTCCTTCCCAGTTTGGGCCCAATTTCCCATGTGCCGGGTTCTTGGTCGACAAAGAGACCTTTCTCAGGACGAGATCTCCAATGTTGAAACGCCTAGGCTTCACCACCGCGTCGTACTGCATAGCCATGAGATTCTTATACTTTGCTGCCCGGTGTTCTGCATTTGTCCTTACCTCGTCTATTAAATCGAGGTTCAGACGAAGCTGATCTTCATTATCCTTGTCTTGATACATCATCACCCTATGATTAGCCATATGTACTTCTGCAGGTATGACTGCATCACTTCCATAGGCTAGTTTGAAAGGAGTCTCTCCTGTAGGTGTCCTCACTGTGGTCCTATACGCCCATAAAACTCCTGGTAATTCATCTGGCCACACTCCCTTTGTCCCCTCAAGCCGAGTCTTGATGATTTTCAACAAGGATCGGTTTGCAACTTCAGCCTGGCCGTTGGCTTGGGGGTGTGCAGGCGAGGAGTAATGGTTCTGAATTCCAAAATGTGAGCAGAAGTCCTTGAAGAGTGCATTGTCGAATTGTCGTCCGTTATCAGACACCAATACCTTCGGCACTCCAAATCTGCATACGATGTTCTTCCACACGAAGTTTTTCACATTCTGTTGCGTGATATTTGCCAACGGTTCTGCCTCCACCCATTTGGTGAAGTAATCGATGCCCACCACTAGAAACTTCATCTGCCTTACTCCCAAAGGGAAGGGACCCAAAATGTCCAGTCCCCATTGTGCGAAGGGCCACGGTGCCACCATTGGGGTGAGGTATTCCGATGGTTGCCTGGGGACGTTGCTGAATCGCTGGCACTGGTCGCAGACCTTAACGTATGCTTTAGCATCAGCTTGCATGTTCGGCCAGTAGTACCCTGCACGGACGACCTTGTGGACAAGTGATCTTGCTCCCGAATGATTGCCACATGCCCCTTCATGAACTTCTCTCAGCACGTAGTTTGCTTCGTCCGGAGCTAAACATCTAAGGTAAGGTTGAGAGAAACCTCTCTTGTATAGAACTCCATTCATAAGGACGTATCTAGCTGACCTCACCCTCACCTTTCTGGCCTCGTCCTTTTCTTCTGGTAGTTGTCCGTCTTTCAAATAGGATATAATGGGAGTCATCCAATTTTCTTTGTTATCAACCTGCTGTACTTCCTGGGCATCTATACTTGGCACATATTGAACTTCGTCTGACTTCTCTAATGATTCGTCTGCTGAGGCCTCCTTAGCTATAGTATCAGCTTCCACGTTCTCCTCCCTTGGGATTTGAACGAAGTCAGCTTTTTCAAACCTTTTCACAAGGCGCATCACCCTACCAAGATACTTCTTCATTCGTTCTTCCTTCGCCTCATACATCCCATTCACTTGCCCCATGATCAGTTGGGAATCCCCCATGACACATATGGACTTTGCTTCCACGGACTTTGCCAATTCTAGCCCTTTGAGGAGGGCTTCATATTCGACTTCATTGTTTGTCGCTTGGTACTGTAGACGGACTTTATGTTTCAGTTTATCTCCCTCTGGGGACTGCAGGACCACACCAATTCCTCCTGCATGCCGTGTGGACGAACCATCCACATGAACGATCCATCTCTTACTGTCCTCTGTTTCGTTATGACTTGGGGTAAACTCCGCAATAAAATCTGCTAGGGCTTGAGCTTTAATGGCATGCCTTGGTAGATACCTGATATCGAACTCACTTAGCTCCACAGCCCACTGGATTAATCGTCCTGCAGCTTCCGGCCTATTCATTGCCTTTTTAAGAGGATGATCTGTCATAACATTAATGACATGTGCTTGGAAATAATGCCTCAGCTTCCGTGATGCTGTGATTAGTGCGAAGGCCAACTTCTCCATTTGCGGATACCGTCCTTCCGCTCCTTTCAATGCCTTGCTTGTATAGTACACAGGTCTTTGCACTTTATCCTCCTCTCTTATCAATGCCGAGCTCACGGCGTGCGGGGTTACTGCTAGGTACAAATATAGTTCCTCTCCTTCCACTGATGGACTCAGCAGCGGTGCCATGGTAAGGTATACTTTCAAATCTTCAAAAGCTCTCTGACACTCGTCGGTCCATTCGAATGCTTTTTTGAGAACCTTAAAAAATGGCAAACATTTATCAGTAGCTTTAGAGACAAACCTGTTAAGCGCAGCGACTCGTCCAGTGAGGGATTGGATTTCCTTGGTATTTTGCGGTGGCTTCATGTCCAATATTGCTTGAATTTTATCTGGATTCGCTTCAATTCCCCTGTGGGATACCATAAAGCCAAGGAATTTCCCTGATGATACTCCAAAGACACATTTGCTAGGATTTAGCTTCATGTGATACTGCCTTAATGTCTCGAATGTCTCCTGCAGGTCGTCTAGATGTCTTCCTTCGTCTTGACTTTTCACCAGCATGTCATCTACGTAGACTTCTACATTCCGCCCAATCTGTGGACGAAACATGTGGTTGACCAACCTCTGATATGTTGCCCCTGCATTCTTCAAGCCAAACGGCATCACCTTATAGCAGAATAAGCCTTGACTGGTTACAAAAGATGTCTTCTCTTGGTCAGCCTCGTCCATTCTTATCTGATTGTATCCTGAAAAGGCATCCATGAAGTTAAGCAATTTGTGTCCTGCAGTTGAGTCTACTAACTGGTCAATGCGCGGTAGCGGGTAGCTATCCTTGGGGCAAGCCTTGTTCAGATCAGTGAAGTCCACGCACATTCTCCACTTGCCATTCGCTTTTTTGACCATTACTACATTGGCCAACCAATCCGGGTAATACACTTCCCGAATGAACTTTGCTACCATCAGCTTCTGGACCTCGTCCTTGATTGCACTATCTCTCTCAGGGGCAAACACCCTCTTCTTTTGCCGCACAGGCTTAGAGGAAGGACATACATTCAAACGGTGGGTAATGACACTAGGGTCTATACCCGGCATATCCTCGTGACTCCACGCGAACACATCAATGTTTTTCTTCAAAAATTGGACGAGGTCCTTTTTAATCTTCTCTTCTAAATCTGCTCCAACCCTGGTACACCTCTCAGGGTTAACTTCATCCAAGGAAATATCTTCCAATGCTTCAGTAGGCTCTGCTACAACCTTCTTTTCTTCAATATTCATTGCTTGAACTTGTTCATCCATGGCCAGCATGGCCAAGTAACATTCTCTTGCTGCCAGTTGGTCACCTTGTACCTGTCCTACCCCATATTCCATTGGAAACTTGACTGATAAATGGTAAGTGGAGGTAACAGCTTTCCAGCTATTCAAAGTTGGTCTTCCAATGATGGCATTGTAGGAGGATGGACAATCTACCACAAGGAAGTTGACGTCCTTGGTAAGTTGTTGTGGATATGCCCCCACTACCACGGATAAGGAAATGGTACCCACTGGTTGCACCTTCATCCCACCAAAACCTACTAGGGGGGAGTTCACTGGACGGAGCTGGTCTCGTCCTAATCTCATTTGCTGAAAAGCTGGATAGTATAAAATGTCTGCTGAGCTTCCATTGTCCACAAGCACTCTTCTGGTTGTGTAGTTTGCAATTAGTAGGGAGATGACGAGGGCATCATCATGAGGGTGATGAATTCTGTCAGCATCCTCGTCCGTGAAAGTGATTGCCTGCTCGTCCATAGACATTGCTCTCGGTGATCGTCCGGTAAGCTGGACGTTCTGTACTACCTTCAAGTATGCTTTCTTGGACTTGGACGACCGGCCAGTTGAACTTCCCCCAATGATGACTCTTATCTCCCCGAGTGGTGGTCGCGATGAATCTTCCATCTTTCCCTTCTGTTTCTCGTCCATCTGGTCTCGTCCAAGGAAACCCCTCAACTTCCCTTGCCTTATGAGATTTTCAATTTGTTGCTTCAAGTCAAAACACTCGTCCGTGTTATGACCATGATCCCTATGAAAGCGACAGTACTTGTTCCTGTTGCGCTTGTTGGGATCACCCTTCAATTTCTCCGGCCACTTCAGTGAGGGATCATCCTTGATTTGCATAAGGACTTGCTCAAGTGGGGCGTTTAAAGGGGTATACTGCTGGTTCCGTACTGGAGGGCCTGGCTTCTTACTTTCTCGATCTCTCCTTTCCTCCGTCCGTCCCTTCTTTGGACGAGTTCCTTGCTCGTGATGACGACTGGGATTTGCATCCATTCTCTCGGACCTCTTCCTCTTCTTAGCGATGATTGCATCTTCTGCATTCATAAAATTCTGAGCCGAATGGACGAGTTCGGCCATGGACTGGGGCTCTTTTTCATAGAGCTTGTGTATAAACAGATCCGAATTCACCCCGTTGTGGAAGGCTGCCAGTAGAAGCTTATCATCTGCTTCGTCCACACTGAGAGCTTCTCTGTTAAAACGGGTGATAAACGACCGAAGGCTCTCGTTCTCTCCCTGCTCTATCGTCAACAAACTGGACGAGGAACGCTTGTGCCTTTGTCCTCCAATGAAATTGTTAACAAATAACTTACTCAACTCTTCAAAAGAACTCACCGAATTTGGAGGTATTTTGCTAAACCAAACTCGTGCTGAACCCTTAAGGGTGGTAGGGAAGGCTCTACACATTATCTCATCAGGCACCCCTTGAAGATGCATGGTGGTCTTGAAAGTGGCTATGTGATCAAACGGGTCACGTGTTCCATCATATGAATCCAGAGAAGGCAACTTGAACTTTGATGGGAGGGGGTGACCGTTGATGGAAGCCGTGAAGGGAGAGTCAGTCCTGTGAACCAAATCTTCTATCGGATTCGCCCTTTTCATATTTTCCTTCATTTCCTCCATAACTCTCTTCATTTGATCCATTTCTTCCTTCAGGTGTGGTACCGTTCGCGAAGTGGTGCCTCTAAACTGACTTCCAACTTCGGTATTCTCTCTTCCGCCATGACTTTGTGTTTGTCCACCTTCACGCTCTTCATGCGTTTGCCTCCTCATATTGATCTCCATTCGTAATTCTTGGTTTTGGCGAGTCAACTCCGCCATAGCGTCTGCCATAGATTGTGCATGTTGGGCAGATGACTGCATGACCGGGGCAGACTGGCGATCACGATGCGGGTTGCTGCTTCCCTGATGGCCTGGGCTAGTAGCCCTTGATCTAGTCCGAACCATCGACCCTTTGTCGCGGAGAAGTAAACTGTGAAACAATTTCTTCCCACAGACGGCGCCAACTGATGATTCTCCCTTTATCAGTGGGTTGATAGGACTCGAACGTTGATCTTTAGGCTATTTCCTGTAATACAAAGGACACAGAATCAGAGGGGACCGGTGGGGGACCGGCCAAAAATCCTCCGATGATCAAGTTAGTTACTTTGAACTCTCTGTAACGAAGAAATGTTCTCTCAAAAGTAAAAGTGTCTGACCCCCCTTACCTTTCATCGAAGAAGCCTTATATAGTGTGTGTGTGGAACGGTTTATCTGTTTAGGAACCGTTCCCAATGTCGAGGAGTCCGGCGAATTAGGAGTAACTTCCATAACCGCTGTGGAAGTTACCTAGGTCGGACGCTGATGAACTCGTCCATCCATAGTCAGGATGGACGACACCTCAAGGATGATCTCGTCCATCTTCAGTGGAAGATAACGAGATCATCTTGGAAGGCTTGACGTTCATAACTGATAAATAGATCTCACGAGGTATTGCTCGTCCATGTATGGACGAGGTTCGCCAGTACGCTTGTAATTTTCATCGCCTATTGTAGCTTCTTTTGTTGGACGAGACATATGGACGAGTTATGGACTTGGGGATTTATTTATGACACCATCAGACATGAAATTTCAAATTTCAACGTCTTTTTTTTTTTAATATTCTTTGTGGCTTCCTATGCGGTTGTAAATTAATAGATAAATTAATGTTTCAAGAATTTAGCCAGAGAAGAGGAGCCAAACTTTTCCTAAATTATTAATTTCCTTTTCTGCTTATAAAGTATTTTGTTATCGAATAAGAAATTTAAGGTTCAATTATCATTTACACAAAAAAATTAATTGGTGTCTTGATCTGATAATAAAATGCAATTATTAGAAGTGAACACCTTATATTAAAATTATCTTAAAAAAGAACAAGTAAATATTGGACGTAGCAAAACACAGAGGTGCAGTTTTCCACTAAATTCAGTTTGACGATAAGATAAGTTACGCTAAAATAAAAACTGTATCCTCCAAATTTATTTAGTTTTCTTTTTAAAGTGTAACAATCAATGGGGTTAAGCAACATGATGAAATGAGTTGTGTATTGACTTTACGTACATTTGTTTGACATTATTATACATCTTATAAAGCAACATGCTCAGCTCAAAACCATATTAGATAGAAGAAAAAAAATGAAGGTTATTACCATGATAGTTATAATGACAAATTATGTGAATTCTATATTAGTTTAAAAAATGAACTTTACCATACATTGTAAATCTAGTAAAAGGAAGGTCTGGCTAAGAGTTTTGTAACTTAATTGGCATCTCTCTATGCATAAATTGCTTAGGGGATTAGGGAAGAAATTGTTTGAATTGTGATGTAATTAGCATGTTGTAAAAGAAAAAAAAATTACAAGAATATCTTGAAAATATTTCCTTAAATGATTCTTGAGTTATCAGTATTGGAGTACATTTGAATCTTAAAAATGTTTCTATAATTACATTAACAATTAGGCTTAATCTATTGATTAGCTTAAAATTGACATATTACAAGAAGAGTAATGTTACAGTCACAAATTATTTTATAACATTTTTACAAAATGTTGATGTGTCCAACTTCTTATTGGTTTTCATCTAGGCTTATCATTAATATTACTTTTTCATTTACCAATAACCATTCACCACATCAGCAACTTGTAAAATTTTTTCTAAAAAAGTTTGTATTTCTAGCATTATTCTTATAGGAAAGTCTTGAAAATGTTTGCTTAAATGATTCTTGATCTATCTCTATTGGAGTACATTTAAACCTTAAAAATGTTTCTAAAATTACATTAACAATAGAGCTTAACCTATTAATTAGCTTAATTTGACATAAGTTGTAAAATTTGGGTTCTCCCAATCTTCAATCTGCAGTCCACATATTATCATCAATACATAATTTCTTTCAAATAGGTGAATCTTTGGATCTACGTTTATTTTCAACTTTCTGAAGCATTTGTCATTTATCATGCCCTTCCTAATGCTTAGATAGTTATATGGAATTGTATTTCACAAATAAGAGCTAATAAAGACACCCGCAATCCCTTAGAAAGAAATCAAATTAAAAATAAAAGCATCCTACGAGTATTCTAGAGCATAATTAGGATCCTTTATCAATGAGATTGGGTTTGTGTCCAGTGGCCAATTCCACTGGACATGTTGAGATGCGGACACGCGTCCGCATCCTAGCATTCCAGAGGAATTAGACACTGGACACAAGTCTCACTCTTATCAATGAGTAGTTGTTCCATGTTCTAGAACACAAGTAGTCCAAAAACGTAGACAATAAGCAAACAATTTCAGCTTGATTAGGGGTAAGTAGCAATGATTAAGCTTTCTTCCTTTGAGGGCTTTGATATAGTCTTGGTCAATAAATTGGATCACATAAAGAGAAATTTGCTGATGAGTTTTTTTCCAATTGGACAATAAAGAGAATAAATAGTAACTGTCATAATATTTAGAGATTGATTATCTGGTACTCTAAAGGTATTTGCTAATGAATCATTTTAGAAAAGTTTTGAAATCACTTTTATGAGAAATATAAAAAACCATTTAAAAAAAGTTTTTTTTTTCTCTTCTCAATTTTTTTTTATTAAAAATATCTCTTAAACAAATATCCATAGAGCATTATTCTAGTTTTTCTCACTATTAATCGAAATTTGGAAGGATTATACTTCAAGAATCTGAATTTTGCACAGACAGATAAGGAGTGAGAGAGAGAGAGAGAGAGAGAGATTACATCATTACAATCTTTAAAAAAAAATCCTACTTTTAGAATCTCCATTTTGCATCAAATCAAAGAAGAGGCCACAGTCAAAAGTGCTTCACAAACATGGACGCACAGTCGCACTGCCATCCTTTTTTATTTTTCATTTTTTTTATTTGTTATTTTAAGTTAGATCGACAAAACTTGTATCTTCTGATCCCATCACAATGCAAAAAGGGCTTCACAATGCAAAATTCCGTGCATCAATATTGGTGGTGGAAAAAATTGAGTAATTTGGCACCACAAAAAGCTATTTTATTTATTTTACTATCTCACTTTACAAAACGCCCAATATCAGTAGTTTTATTTTAGCATTCAACACAATAAAATAATATAAACAAAAAATCAGAGCTACAGTGGAGGATGAGAAAAGAGAGGAGACATGCAATGGGAAAATAAGAAAGGAAGAGAAAAAAAATCATTTAATAATCTGAGGTACATTGGAGGACCTAAAATAATATTGTTTTTTTTGTTAACATTTGAGCTATGTACAATGCACACACAAAGATGGCTGTGCACTATAGCTTAACAACAAAATTTTTTGGCTTTTCCTCCATTGATTTAGGAGCATTTTGTTATATTTGGTTGGTAAATTTAGCATTTTAGCAATTTGCCTCCTCCAATACGAATGCTTTTGCACATTTCCAAACTCATTATCTTAATAGGATTAATTACTTGACCGACCTTTGACACCATCTTCGGTAATTATATGATCCACGTACGAAATAAATAAAGGGGAAGATCCATGCCTCCTCTCTCTCTCTCTCTTTATATATATGTATATAAGGTGGGTTCATTTTTTTTTTTTAATTTTTAATTATAGATTTTTAACTTATGACGTCCGCTTCTTATAATTATGTTATTTACCATTAGATCAAGATACTAATTAATTTTTGGTATAGGCAAACCCCGGATTTCTTATTCAACGGTCTTCTCTTCAATCTTCGGACCTGAGCTAGGCACTAGCTACAAGGCGACCGACTGATACTCAAAGATTTTACTAGTTGAAATGGATTCAAGTTACACTTAGTGTAACTTTACAAAAGTTACGCTTATAATAGTTGAGGAATGTGAGTGAAAGTTTGTATCCAAATTGCAATTTTGGACCCATTTGATCCACTAGATTTTTTAAAATTTTTTTTTTTTTGGTAGAGAAAATATCTTTCAATGGACTAAAATACTGCACAATGCATATGGATCATTATTGAAATAGAGAAAGAGAGAAAGATAGAGGCAGAAAGCTCTCTGCCCCTCTCTTCTCTGTTTTGGATTGTACAAAGGAACTGAGATAGTGAGAGGATAGAACTCTCAGCCTACTTGTTGCTCAAATGAGAGAGAGTGAGACAAAAATACCTGATATGGGGCTAAGGCACAAATTTGCCGCAACTTATGTGTTGTACTAGAGGTTTGCTCAGTAAGTCAGTATTAATAACAAAAACCCTTTAGTCCCACAAGAACTGAAAAAAACAAGCAAGAAAACACAACAAACACACAAATTTTCCAATTCCCAATTATTTCTAAGCTCTTTGAAGATAGACAACTTAAAAAATCAAAGAGTAAATTTCAAGACAAAATATACAGAGTAAAGTAAAAATAAGCAAGGATTAGTTACCAGTACTTTGATGGAATTGCAGAGAGTTTAGGAGTCCATAGGCCAAATTCATGGTAGAACATAGAGCTCAGTATGTGCTTTTTTATTTTTGGGTTAATAAAGATCCCATTATGATAGGGCCGTATACTACAACTACTACTACTACTATTTCTACTACTACTATTTCAGGGGCTTCCTCCGTTTGGATTAATTTTTTTTTTCCAAAATACCCCTATAGCCTACGTTTAAGTAGGGGCAAAATTTGGTAAGAATGTTTCTTTGACTCCCACGTAAAACACTATCTATAAAACAAAAACTACTTTTGATTAACTAACTTCCTTCATGTCTTCAACTTCCCACTACAAAACAAAAACTCCTCTCACGAATTACATACAATCCCACTACAACATACAAACTTCCCACTAAACTACTATGAAAATTCAATCTTTCTGGCTCCTGGGTAGTTACAAATTTTGCACCTTTCATATTCCTTCCCACTCAAAAAATACACTTCATTCTTATTTATTTATTTTTTCTATATGCTTTTCTCTCTCTTCCTCTCTTATAATTTATTTTCCTGCACAACTTTGATACAATTTCTTCATAAAAGTTTTCCTCTATTTGCCAAAAATACTCATAAGACTCTCCAAGGGGATTTGACGAATGTCTCTTCAAGCTACAAAATTGGAACATTGTAAGTTGCATGTTTCACTTTTCTTTTTGGTGAAAAACATGAAAAATAAATATTAAATAAAGGTTTTTTTTTTCTTCTTCTGTTCTAATTTTTTCGACTCATTTGTAGAACCAAGTGCAGGAATGGTGGACACAACAAGCACAGCTATGGCCATGCCAACTAAGTTTATCAAGATCTGAATTTTTTTCTAATCGTTGGTATTTTTTTTTTTGTTAATTTGAATTCTATTATTTAATTCTTAAATTTGAGTCCCAATTGATTCAAATAACTTTATGTTTAGGATCACTGTCTCCTCAGAATATCAAAGACCACCACTCTTGTAAGAGTTTCTCCTCTATTTGTCTCTCTCTGATTTCTTCTTCTTCTTTTTTAATTGAATTTGATCGGTTTGGTTTAGATTTTTATTTTAGAATTTTCAATGATATATATGGGCTGCACAGCCACAAGGCAGAATGCAACAGCCATGTTATTCAAATAATTCCAACAGTTTATCCCTATCAAGTAGCAGTAGTTGGATTTGAAATACACTCATTCTATTTTGTAGAAGAGATTAGGTGATTACGTTGGTTGTCATTACTCATTATTAGGATGTTTTTTGTCTTCTCAATTTAAAGTATAATAATAAGCCTTATCAATTCAATATGACATTTGTTATATTTAATAGATTACGAAAATTACAAAAAAGATTGGTTACTGTAAGGACTCAAAGATCAAACAGTCCAAGCCCCCTTAGAATAGTGATGTTGGTACAGTTCAACTAGGCCTAAGTCAATATATATTTGTAAGAGAGTGGATTAAACAAAAAGGAGGGGTTAGCCCAAAGATACAAACAGGGAAAAAAGACTAAGGATCACAGATTGAGTAGATAAATGGCTTATTACAAGTTTGCTTGAGGAGGCCAATGATACTCAGAGTAATACACTGTTCATGCTCTTCTGTCAATGTTCTTATTCCAATGCCTATCTTTTTTCTCCCTCCCTCTTATCTTGAAGTTACCTTTTCTTATATACTTCTTAGCATTTCAAATCAGAATTCTAAATTAGAGTTCCAATTTTGCGTTATGTACTGTCCTAAATTATATATTCATAAAGAGTTTTATTTCTTAATTTTAGAATCAAATATGGGATCATATCATAAATATTCATCAAAGTGAGTTATTAAGTACAAAAACCAAAGAGTTTAGAATAAATGAATCTTAAAAATTAAAATTAAAAAAAAAAGAAAAAAAAAGTGCTTCACAATATATATATATATATATATATATATTTTAAAAAAACATGGACAATTTACATTTTATACGGTTATACCCAATAATATCTTTACAAAAAAATTTTAAAGAGTTAATAAAATATAAAAATGGCTATCAATAGTATTTAAATTATATATATAGGAATTATATTATGCATCTTATTGTATATTTTTAAGTGTATCCATACATATGCATGGGGTTACAAACTAATTTAGTGTAAAAATTGGATTTTAATTAGAATTTAATTTTGTTCCATATGTCCCATCTAATCTAAAATTTTTAAATTTTTGTGTCAAGTAAGTTAATTCAATATAGAAAATGATGATTCCAATATAAATAAATCTAGGTAATATATATATATATATATATATATATATATATTTAAAACCAAAGCTTAGAGAAAATTTTATTATAGTCAAAATTAGATTTTGCCTATATTAGTTTTTCATACAAATTAAATTATTTAGATTTTTGCTGTTATTATTTTTTTTGAACTAATGAGTATATTTTTTATACTGTTTCTATTTACATATTTTGTATATAAAGATATTGAATGTAATAAATTGTAATTAAGTTAAACGATTCCATGCACCTATTCTCATTCAATTTAGGAGATACCATTGAACCAATTTTTTTAATTTTTAATTTTGTGTTATATTTAGTTGAATTTCATGGACAGTAATAATAAATTGATATTGTATATGTAGTATTCAATAATGATTTTCAAAATTATATATATAATAACAATGTAATAAGAAATTTGACGTAACCAATATCATTAAAATTATAAGGAAAAATCATTTTAGTACCTCCGAATATCTTAGTCAAACTACTGTCTTATATATTTAATAACCTAAACTAACATCAATAGTACTACTACAATTCATAATTCCTGTGTATAAATACAAATTACATACTAGTTTATATAAAGATGCATTTATGGCCCTTATTTGTTTTACTTTTTTTATTTAGAATATGAGTCACTATCTTGACAGAACCTTTTTCACTTTTTCATTATTTTACGTAGGAATATTAATGATACATATGCACAATTGCCGACTACATTATATATAGAACAAGAGATTAAGCTTTTCATGTCCTCCCATTTTCCCTAATCTCCATCACTTCCTACTAATGATGCCTAACAAAAACAGAATGTTTAAAAAAAAGCTATATGCTTATTCTAGAAGAATAAAAAGGTTATTCTATTTATAGACACTACTTTCTTTTTACAAGATGATAAGCTTTTCTAGAAAGTTTAAGTTTCTTAGATTTTGTAAGCAACCCCTTTTTTTTCTATTTGATACATGAAGATTGTAAGGAAAAAAAAAAAAAAAACCATTTCCCTTTCCTATATTTTGTTATATCAGTCTTTCAACCCTAATTAAAACTAGGACTCCTAAACGCAATCCCACATTTGGTTTTGTCAACACGAGCATTAACAAACAATGCTTGTCACTTGCTGGTTCAGAATTGTGTGCTTAACATGCAAGCGGGTTGGTCTCCTTGTATTCTTAGATTTGGTTTCTGGTAGTTTTGGGATGAGCGTAATAATATTCCTTCATATTGTGCTTGGTTACGGAGTATCTCAATCGAGAAAATGACACAATTTATTGGGTGAGGGTGAGAGTGAGACTAAATATCTGTTGGGAAGAAAAAGCTAAATCTAAGAAAGCATCACATTTAGGAGCTTTGGCGGTGTGATACCATGGCTTTTAGGGTGCAAGTTGGTATAGGGTAGCCCCAACCTATGGGACCTATATTAGCGAAAATCTTGCTAGTAGACATCAGTCTGGTCTATTCAATACTCCTAGAACCTGTAAGGCCAATTCTTGATATTGGGAGAAGTAGGAGTAGTGTGGCTGAAACAGGAAACTCCTCATTGTATATGATTCCTCATGATCTTGATGCTGTAGTGATAAAATTTGATTGAGAACTTAATTAAAAATTATTTAAAAATTAAAAAAAATTGATGCACTAAAACTCTCTAGACACTATAATTATATAAACAAGTTAGATACAAACTATTTGCAAAACAAAAGGTCATTTAGAATCTAAACTTTCTCTTTATCAAAAAAAAATCTTAATTTTATGCATCTCTCTTGTGATACTCACTGCATAATATATACCTGTTGATACTCTTTCCATTTAGAGTCTGTTTGGATACCGCTTATTGTTGAAAACTGAAAATACTATAGCAAGATAATTTTTAAATATATGAATAGTGCTGTGAGACCCAGTTTTGAAGTTGATTTTGCCAAATTCCGTACTTGCAAGTCCTATGAACAATGCACGAGACCCACTGTTTAAAACGCAAACGCAGACATGGTTAGATTTCAGCTGTATCCAAACTCACACTTACTCTCTCATCAAAAGCTATAGAGTGACACACTCCACAGATTTTCATATCATATTGCCAACTTCCTTAGAAGTTGGAATTTGATTAGCAAATCAATGAATCATACCTCTAATTAGACCTCGGTTATTCTTGATTCAATAAGTCTTTTAGATACCAAAAAAAATTCACAATTTTTTTTTCATAATTGATAAGGTGGTATATGGTGATTGGTGTTTATTAAATGGGACATTGATAACAAATTTAATATGAGAATAGTCTTGCTCCAATTACGACTTGTTTTATCAATCATTTTGAAAAAGATTGTGAAAAAGTTGTATCCCTATCAGATTGCTGCATTGATCTCTACGAAAAATTGGAGGCAAAAGTGGCCCCCGGGCTTTCAAGTTGCATGAGTCATGGTCATAGGATTCTGGCCAGAGGGTTGATGGTCCAATAGTGTCTCTTCTTAGAAATTTGTTTTGCTTAGATTCAAAAGGTTGATGTAAAAGTAAAAGGTATTAGGAAAATGCTAAAACCGTAAATCCTTTTTATAAATCGCTGAGGTAATTAGTGATTATTGATAACTAAAGATGTGATATTAGTGATGGGCTCAAATGAGAATCAGTAAGAATTTTTCACCTCAACAGTTTGTAAAAATGTTATAAAATAATCTATGTCTGCTCAGAGTATTAAGCATTATGTTTATCGGATTGTTGATCCTTTTTTTTACCATTTATAGACAAGGGAATCTGAAATCCCTAACTTAATGGTGAGGGGAAAAAGTCCACCACTAAGACTTGGCCGGTAGGTCCTACATTTTTGCCGCAAAGTCATAAAGGGTATCTTTTTATAGATGGAATCTTTGAACAAAGGGGTATGGAGAATAGAAGTTCTAATGGAATACTTAGTTGTAGGAAGGATCAAGGAACTTCACAATATTATGGGGAATATGCATTAGAAAATACCACTTTAGTCATGTTCAAAAAAAAAAAAAAATACCACTTTAGTGAATGAAAATTGAACACCTCCTTAAAAGAATCTGTTTGCATTTGTAGTTGTATGCACAATCATTAAGATATGAAAAAATCTAAGATGGACCCAATGTTCTAATTTTTGGATTAATTTGTTGCTTATACCCAAAAATTGCTAATTTAGTAGATAGCACAATCACAATAATAATTACCACAATTCAAAGAGATTAATAAAATAGTGACAAAACGGAAACTTAAAGAATTCTTCAAAAGAAAAATCATTTTATAAGAAACTAGTACAATAGTTTAGACTAACAAAAATTTTGTAAAATAATTATTCTTTATGCAACCTCAATAAACAATTTGGTCTACTCCCACCGCAATGACCCCAAAACTCTAGAATCTTTCTATAAAATTTCTTCTACCAACAAACTCGTTTGTAACGACTAGAACTTTGGTACTCTAAAGAACTCTTTGGAGAGAAACAACAGTAAACTCATTGTCAAGGAGCAAACTTTGTGAAAATCAATTTATAAATTGATTAAGCTTGTAAAAGCATAGGGAAAGATTTTCACCTCTCTCTACCTCAATTTTGTACAATTAATAATGCCTCTTTTATATGGAAGGAATTAGGTTAAGTCATGAAGTCAACTAATTTGGTTTATTTTTTGCCGTAATCTCGATTATCCAAACTTTCTATTTAAGTTTCAGTCGAATGAGGGTCTCAAAATAAATTTTCCAATTTCACTCAAGTGAGAATAGGGTCATTCAAGTAGTAAGCCTTATGAATCTTGATTTTTTTTTTAACCCTACTCCTTGACTGAACTCAATATACATACAAACCAAACTATTTAAATACAATCCTCACTAACACTTATTTTGTTACAGGAATTAGTCTAACATAACCTAAAACCTATATATATATATATATATATATATATCCGATCGTGAGTGTTTGTAAGTTACTGTAATTATTTTGAAAGTTAATCAAGTTGGCCGGTTCAACCGCCATAGTTATCCATTATTTTGTGGTTATACATTACTTTGAAGTATGTTATCTCTAACAAACATTATTTTGTTTTACATCTATTTTCTGTTAGCACTTCCACTCCCATATGTTGCATTCTTCATCTACTACTTCATCTTAGTCAGTGTTTGCTGTTCTTTCTTTTGGTGGTAGGCTGAGCCTCCCGTTCATTCAAACTGTTTATTATCTTGTGATTACCTGTTTAAGCTAATCCTTTGCTTCCCAGTTATCTTCTTCTTCTTGTCTTTGTTTTTAGCCCAAAATTTGTTGTAGATGTGTACTAAGCCAAGTTCAGTGACAGGATGTTACCCAGTAAGTCTAAGAGTAAGCCCAGTTTTGTGTTTGTCTGTTACCCAGTAAGTCTAAAGTACCGAGGTTGAGTGTGAACTGAGAGAATCCCCTATTAGCCGTTAGCCAGGAGGGCGTTGAGGCGTTGTTGAGGGATAATGAGGTTCGTATACACCAATAATAGGGAAAAGCTGCGGTCAGTAGTAGCAGATACCACAAAAGGCGTTCGAGTGGCAGTCAGTAGGTAACTATTCACAGAAGGTGTCAATACACTCCCTGTTTCAGATCTAAGGTTAGATCCAGAAATTGGAAGATAAAGGTAGTCTAGGTTGTAATTGATTTCTTAGGCTTTTAATCCAAAATGATAAATAGGATGTTTAGAAGGAGTGACTCATCCACCAGCATTAGATCTAGCAGTACAAACCTCCCTGAGATTCCACAAGAAGATGGAACAATCAACTCGGAGTCGTACCAGCTTTCAGATCTAGATCAGAAGTTAGGAGATTGGAACATACCCAAAGTTCCCACAACCCAGGTCTATAAGTCTTCGTCATGGTCCTTGAAAAAGTCTTTCAAAACGTACTACCATGTTAGGACTATAGAACAAATCTACAGCATCAACAAGGAGTATGAAACATGCTACTTGTTATCCCCTGCAGCCGTGAAAGCTCACAGGGAAAAAGATCATAAATTCCTCCACATAGGACTTGTCCAAGTAGGAGTAAAACCATTGATCAGAGAAGGGTTGAACAACTCAATCCTTATGGCCCTTAGAGACACTCGCCTCATTAGGTTTAATGACAGTCTCCTAGGAACCATAGAATCCAGTTTGAGTAACGGACCAGTTCACTTTGACTGTTTCCCCAACCTCACTGTTGCACTTGACGACCCTCATATCCTGAAGGTCCTCACCCTCAACATCAAAACCCATGGAACCCTTGTGTTACATGGCACCAGACAGCTTGCTCTTATATACAGAGTTTATTATAAGTGCATGAGGACAAACATGTCCATCCAAGCAGTTGATAAGAGAAAGGCAGGAGAAACCACTCTTATTCAGACTCCAGACGTCAGATCCACAGTTCAGGTACCAAGAACCCTGAAATGGTCTGAAGTTACTTTCCCAACACATTGGACTATAGAGAATGAGAATTATCCTCTACAGATCCAAAACCCTGTTAGGAACCCAGATCTAGATGTTGTCCAGCAGTTAGCCGATGGAACAGTTAGACTTAGCTTTGACCAGTCTAGGTTTAGGTCACCCGTAGAGTATGATGAACCCAGGCCCAGATCTTCGGTAGATCTGTACCAGGAACCAAGGTCTAGATCCGTAGATCTACGCCAACCCTTTAGGCAGCCAACTATCCTCCTTAGAGATAGACCTGCATCTCAGTGTAGTTCGTCTAGAACACGAGCTCCCTTTCCCACATCTAAAAGAGACTTAAGTCCACAGTTTCAAGGTGTCAAAGACCACTCCCAGGTTAGTACCCCTTGTTACACAGCCAAACAAGACTCAGTTGCTGATCAAGAAGAAGATAGCAACAGTCAGGACAGTCTTAATCCTCCCTCACCATCAGGAACTGATATGAGAGATCCTATTCAGCAAGAACCTGAATATGATTATCAGCTCATGATGTTGACAAAAGAGTTCACCCCTGATATGGACGCTCTTGAAAATGATTTTAATTCTGAAATGAACAGAGTTAAGAGAGAAGCCTATAGAGTCAACCATACCAGAGATCAGAAACTTGAAGTTTTGGAGAAATGGAAGTTATTCATGAAAGAGGTAAAAGCTGATTATCCCTTTTTTGAATACTTTGAGAAACATTTCAAATGGCATAAAAAGTCTTGTGTCCAAACCAAACTTCCAGCAAAACCCATTTCACCAACAAGGCATAAGCATTTAACACAAGAAGTGAAGAACCCAAACTCTCCTTCACAAAAGGTAAATGTCTTAGAAGCCCACATATCCTCTAGCTGTTCTAACACATCCTCCTTAGAAGAAGAAAAGGAAAAAGAACCACTAGATGACCAGCTTGGTGATACACCCCCACTTCCTCCTAAGAAATGGATATCCAAATACAGAGGAAACCCAGCCTTCAAGGATTTCCACAGGAAGAAGATAGTTTCCAAAGAATATAGAAGACAGAAGTTCAAAAACAATGACTTCTATAAGAAAGGGAACCTCAACCCCATAGAGAACCTCAAACCTAAAGCAAAAGGAAAATGCTTTAAGTGTGGAAAGAAAGGACATTTCAAGAAAGAATGTCCAGGCATCTCCCCTTCCCATTCCTTAGTATCTAAAGATATCTCTAAAGTCCTAGAACTCGATCATCCAGAAAGTGAGTCTCCCAATAGTTCTATCGACCGAGAAATTTGTCAGATTTACCAAGATTCATCCTCTCCTAGAGTTTCAACCAGCACCTCTAGTAGTCCAGATGAAGCCATACCGTGCATAGACAGTTGTTGCAGGAACAACACTATCGAAGTTCTTTCTAAGCAAGAAGAACTGCTCCTAGATCTCATAGAACAGATTAAGGACCCAGAAGAGAAATCTCAAAGACTTAGTGAGTTCCACAAAACCCTAGTTAAGGAAGCCAGTACATCCAAACCTAGGTTTCAGGAACCCAAAGTTGATTTGGAGAAAATCTACAATAGGTTTACCAAATCCAGGAAAGAGATAACAGTCCAAGATCTCCAGAAGGAGATTAAGGATACCAAGTCAGAAGTGAGAAACCTTAAGCAAGAATTAGTCATCCTTAGGGTTGATCATGGTCTCATGGACCTAAGAGTCAAAGACTTGGAAGATACTTCTCATCAAGGCAATGAGGAAGGAACCTCATTACAGAACCCTTCTGATGAAGAAGAAGATGATACAATTAATCCTACTGCAGATATGGAGTCAGAACCATCTAATGGATCGTTCTTACAAACCATCAGTAGAATTAACTTCCAGAAATGGCATTCCAAAGTCAGGATTGTCATTAGCAAGGATTTTCAATTCGAGGTAGTTGTCTTAATAGACTCAGGCGCTGATCTTAACTGCATTCAAGAAGGAATCATTCCCTCTAAATACTTCCGGAAAACCAAAGAAAGGTTAACTTCCGCAAGTGGTGGGAAAATGCAGATTGAATTTAAAATCCCAAAAGCACATGTTTGCCAAGACAATGCGTGTTTCAAAACCACCTTTGTTCTTGTCAAGAATATGACAGATAGGGTCATCCTAGGGAACCCATTCATGTGTCTGTTGTATCCTTTTACCACAGATAGTGAAGGAATCACTACCCATCCTTTTGGCCAACCAGTCAAGTTTAAGTTTCTTAGGAGCCCAGAATCTAAAGACATCAATAGTCTCCAAGAGGTTTCTATCTCCAAGACCCTTAACCTTATTAAAGCCAAAACCCAACACCTTAAGTACCTTGGTAATGAACTAAGTTACACAAGGATTGATGAGCAATTAGCTTGCAAAAGTTACCAATCAGACATTAGAAAGTTTGAAGAAAAACTTAAGCAAGAAGTCTGCTCTGATCTTCCCACAGCCTTTTGGCATAGGAAAAGGCATGAAGTTGCACTACCTTATGTCAAAGATTTCCATGATAAGAACATCCCTACCAAAGCCAGACCTATCCAAATGAGCCAAGAACTCATGAATACTTGCAAGGCAGAAATAGAGGATCTTCTTAAAAAGGGAATCATCAGAAATTCTAGGTCGCCATGGTCTTGTCCAGCCTTTTATGTCCAGAAAAACGCTGAGATAGAAAGAGGTGTTCCTAGACTTGTCATCAATTACAAGCCCCTTAACAAAGTCTTAGAATGGATAAGGTACCCTATCCCTAACAAAAAAGACTTAGTTAACAGCTTTAGTAAAGCAGTGGTCTTCAGTAAGTTTGACATGAAGAGTGGTTTTTGGCAAATACAAATCAGAGAGTCCAATAGGTACAAGATAGCCTTTACCACACCCTTTGGCCATTACGAATGGAATGTAATGCCCTTTGGTCTCAAGAATGCACCTTCTGAATTCCAAAACATCATGAATGAGATTTTTAATCCATTCTCCAGTCATACCATAGTGTACATTGATGATGTGCTCATTTTCTCAGAATCCCTAGACAAACATTGGAAGCATCTTAGAACATTCTTCCAAACCATCAAAAGAAATGGTCTTGTTGTCTCGGCTCCAAAAATTAAGATTTTCTAAACAAGTGTAAGGTTCTTAGGTTTTGATATAAGACACGGAGTCATCAAACCCATTGATAGAGCCATTCAGTTTGCAGAAAAGTTTCCTGATGAAATCCTAGAAAAAACCCAACTTCAAAGGTTCTTAGGATCTCTCAACTACATTTCTGATTTCTATCAAAACCTTTGGCAACAATGCAAGCCTCTTTTTGACAGACTCCGAACCAACCCTCCTCCTTGGACACCCACTCATACATTGGTTGTTCAACAAATCAAGAAATATGTCAAGACACTTCCTTGTCTGGGAATCCCCTCAGAAAATTCCTTCAAGGTAGTCCAGACAGATGCCTCTAACATTGGTTATGGTGGCATTCTCCTTCAGCGTGCTAGTCTCACTTCCCCAGAACAGATTGTCTGTTTTCATTCAGGAATTTGGACTCCCACTCAACTTAATTATAGTACTATTAAAAAAGAGATTTTATCTGTAGTACTATGCATTTCAAAAGTTCAAAGTGATCTTTTGAATCAAAATTTTTTGTTAAGAATTGATTGTAAATCTACAAAACATGTTTTAGAAAAAGATGTTCAAAACATTGCATCAAAACAGATTTTTGCACGTTGGCAAGCCATTCTTTCAGTTTTCGATTTTGACATAGAATTCATAGGCAGAACTCAAAACAGTATCCCTGACTTCCTGACCCGTGAATTTTTGCAGAATCCAGAACAAAATGTCCGGGAAGAAACCCGTACAACCCCAACCTCCCAAGTTGCCTAAATAGCAAACCACTAGGAGTACCAGTCAGGCACAGAACCCTGGCCCTTTAGTACCCTTTTCTAGTTCACCAAAGATTTCACCTGTGTCACCATCCATTGTTGCCAATCGATATTTGGTCTCTACAATCCCGAAACCAAATTACCATAGGCCCTAAGGACAACACAGTTACAGTTCTGCTTTAGCCACATTACCTCCCAAAGCAACTTCTCCATATACAGTTGAAGAACCCTTTGGCCCGATTGTGCCTAAGCAACCTTCTTTTACTCTCCCTCCTAGAACAAGAAGAGTCTCTTACATCAAGAAACCTTTTGTTCAGCATATCTCTTATATTGAGCCACACTTAGCCCACATAACAGATCCGCTAGCATTAGCAATGGAAGTACTACCCCATGAATGACATTTCCTTCCCAAAAGCCCAGAGAAGAACATCAAATTCTATAAAGCATTCTCATCCAAGAAAATTTTGCCAAGATAGAAGACATCAGAGATAGGAATAATCCCTCAATAGTCCTATACCATAAATTCATAATTCAGAGTTTTGTAAGCTGCAAAGATTGGGGGCACCCCTCCACACTCAGGACACTTACAGTACTCAAGGGATCAGAACCCCTGTACAATTATTATGATTATATGGATGCTTTTGAAAAGGTATTATTCTTCCAAAATGAGAACTATGACCACTCATGGTTCATCCAGTTTGACAGGAAATTCAAAGGACAGATACCTTCGTGGTTCCTTAAGTGGTGGGAAATGTTTGGATTAATTCCACAGAACTTCCCAGAATCTCTACAGGACGCGCTAAGGTATTTTAGCTCCAGATTCTAGACAAACAAGCATTCTTCCCAGTTTCCAGCCATCTTGCATATGACAGTACAATACAAGATCCACTGGATTAGCATGTGGAATTATGCTATCAATCAGAATCTGCTCGATAGGGAATTCTTTGTAAAATGGTGGGATAAATTCAGGCCTACTGATGCTATCTCCAAACTATATAATGACTTTCCTCTTCCAATACAGAAATCTATAGCTCATTGCGCAAGATCACAGTCAAGCCTAGATTCCGTCCAGATCTCCGGAAAATCTAGTAAAGAACTCAAGGATCTTGCCCAACAGCTACTTCTCCAATCAGAACAACTAGAGTCAGCATAAAAGAACTCTCCTGCCTCTTCCGAAGCCTCATGTAGTCGTGCTCCAATTGACCTATTCCAGGATTCTTAAGATCCTTATGATGGTTATAATTTGGACAGCGATTAAGGCATTTCTACAAATAGCTCCCGGATGCTCCAGAACAGCTCTAGGTGCCTTAGAATAGCTCGAGAACCACCTTTGCAAAATCGGTTACTATTCAGAACAGTACTCGCACCAGTAGAGTTGCCAACAAGCTACTATTCACTGCACAGTCCAGAACACTATGCAGAGTTACTGTTCACGAAAAGTAAGGGGACAAAACACTGTTCATAAACAGTGACCAATTACTGTTCACTCTACAGTGCCCCTGACAGAATCATTGAAGTTACTATTACTTTCGGCTGAAAAGATATTCACCTGGAAGTAAAAGCATTTCACCTTCCGTGATTCCCGCAATCTCCTGATCTGATCCAAGGCTCCCTCCAGCTATAAAAGGCACCCTTGGCCTCAGTCTTCAGCAGGTCCAGTAAGACTCACCTTCCACGAGGTCCAGTTTTCATACTACCTCAAGAGGTCCAGTTTTCACACTACCTCAGAGCTTCTTACTTTGTACTTAGAACTACTTGGTAATCAGAATGGCTCTCTTCCCTTCTCCCCTAGTTTACACTTGTACTAGAACTACATTTGTAACCTACTTATGCTTCCGCCCCCAGTGCCCTCTGAACGACACCCTTTGTTTGTGGGTTACCCCCATTTGTATATATATATATATATATATTTATATATATATATATATATATATATATATATATATATATATTTTACATATGATTATATGAATCTAAATGAAAGAGGTCGAAACCATATAGTAGCCCTTATAAGTTGATAATACATATGTGGCCAATATAGGTTGGATAAGATATGATGCATTTACACGAGCCATGCAAAATTTGGCAAAAAGAAATCACAAAAAAATAGCTAAGAACTTCACAGATTGTCACCAATCATCATTCCATATCCATTACTAGGCAACCCATAACGTTGTTTTTTCAACTCTGTAGATCATGTTTGGACCAATGTTAGAAAAGAACTTGGCTTTCGCTTGGGTGTGGAAATTTCAAATTTTATTTCTGATAAAAACTGACTTCAAATTTTGCATGTGACATTAACCCACAATGTGGTATTCTTGTGTGTTAGAAAATTTCAGTTGTGAAAGACCAAGATATTGTGGGGCATGCATTCTCATATCCTCACGCTGATCTTGTCTTGTCATTCTCATTGAAGTGCATCACAAAGTCAATCCTTTTGTCTTTTTTCTCCTTTGCGGTTTGCCGGAGATCCAAATGGCCGAACTTTTCATCTCAGCCGTCCGATCAATTAATAATAGGAGTAACATTTTACTTTTTTTCAACTTTTTTCTTGTTAGATGGCTAAGACTTAACTTTTCATCTCGGCCATCCAAAGGGTATCGTATAGGATCTCAATCATGACGTGCCTACGATATAGTGAAGTTGTGTTCTTTAGAGCATTCACAGCAGTGAAGGTATAATGCTATATTGCTAAAATTTAGCTCCACAGACACAAAACTCACGCTGCAGCAGTGGAGGCATAAGGAAAAATTTAAGATGTTTAGCTACAGTGCACATCTATCTATAGATGTGCACTGTAGTTGAGAGCAAAAAAAAAAGAATTTTTTATTCGGCCGGTTAATAAGATAATAAAAAGTCTCTCTCATCTCTCATCTTTCTCAGTCACTCTCTCATCTCTCTCTCTTAGTCACTCTCTCGTCTCATCTCTCAGTCACTCTCTCAAGCAAACTTCTTCACCGATCGCCTCACGCCGCCGATTGCCTCACGCCGCCTCACGCCTCATCTCATCTCACGCCGCCTCACGCCTCACGCCGCCTCATGCCTCATCTCATCTCATCTCACGCCGCTGATTGCCTCACGCCGCCGATTGCCTCATCTCATCTCATCTCACGCCGCCGATCGCTTGCTCATCAAGCCGCCGGTCTGAAGCTCATCGAAGTTGCCGGTGTGAAACCCATGGAGCTCGCTGACGTTGTGCTTGTTTGTGATTAGTGATTTTTTATTTTGTCTGTGATTTGTGATTTTGTTTGGTCTGGGTTGAGGAAAAAGATTGGAGATTTGGGTTTTTTTCTGTTTTGTGTTTTGTGTTTTGTTTTGTTTTGTATTTTTTTTTCTGCTGTGGACTGGTGGTGGTGGTGGGTGTGGTTATGGCTGTGGCTGATGGTAGAAGTGGTTGTGGTTGGTGTTGTGGAAGTTTTTTGGGTAGTGTGATATATTATTTTATTGTAGTTGTTATATTATTTTATTGTGATGTTTATATTATTTCATTATGTTGAAAGCTAAAATAGATTCACTGCTGTGGCATATGTGTAGGTAAAATAGATAAAGTAACTTTTGGTAGAGCTAAATTGTTATATTTTTAGCTCCACTGTTGTGGATGCTCTTATAATGTCAAATTTTAGATAAGTCTTGATGTTGTAATAATTAAGAATAAGGTTTTTATTGATTCACATTTAGACCTATTACTAATATCACTTTATTATTTATTATTCATAATTTATCATCTTGATGGTTGTGAAATATTTTGTGAAGTTAATTGTGACTCTAGTCTTGACTTATTGAATAATTAACCTAGCACTACCACATATCCTTGGTGCGGTGGTCATTTCACAAGTATAAGTGTTTGTGGGGTGTAGGGTGTGAAGGGTAAGGGCAGGAGTTCAAGTCTCTATGAGGGAGCTTCATACACATATACACTTAGATTATGTTAGAGTAGAAATTCTATCTTGTATAAAATAAATAATTAACCTAGCTATCTATCAATTGAATGAGATTAGAATCCTTTCTATTCTCAAAAGATTAGAATCTTTTTCAATTGAAATTGATACATTATATGATTTAGATTAAGTATTTTAATTTTAAATGTGTATTCAATGTCATATTATTTATAATTTTATCTTATCAAAAAAAAATTTAAAATTTAAAATTTAAAATGATGTGATATTTTAAGCATGAGTAGCAGCCAAGGGGGTAGGGTAGGTTTAAGTAGATTTCTAACCAAGAAGAAAAAAAACAACAACAGTAAAATGTACTAGGGGTCGGCAACAGCCTAACAGGAAATATGCCTAGCAGTATTAAACAGCACCGCATTATTTTAAAGCCATTTGAAATTTTGCATGCATTTTTTGTACTTAACTGCTTAACATGCCCTTCTGAGCTACTTTTAGGCAACAATAATATATATATATATATATATATATATATATATATATGGTCTTTTTTTTCTTTGTTCCTAAGGAGAGACATTATGTAGAAAAAAAATTTAGGAAAAAGTTTAACTCTAAATTGGTTTGGAATTATCTTTTTAATTTCCCTCAATCCATTATATGGCAATTGAAGACGATCATTCATGTGTTGCTTTAATAAACTTTGTTACTTATTTAAATAATATACATAAATAATCTTATAAATCGCTACCTAGTAGATTAGAGGAGATTTCTCATAAGCCAGTTTGGAGCTAATCTTCATCCAAACTGTATGTTCAAGACAGAATCTTCCCCTATTCCATGGTTATCCACTTATCCTAGGTTTGGCAAAGAATCATTTCAAATGTCTATCCATTCAAAATGCAAATATCAATTCTAGAGCAGGAAGTTTTGGGTAAAAATATGAGACACTAGACAATGACGACATAACAATTGTAGCTAAGCCTGCTGACTTAGAATACCAGTCGTGTCAATATTGATGCCATGCAAGATCTATTATTAATTTCTTGTACCTGTTTGATCGAGCAAAAATTGCTAATTTAGTAGACAGCACAATCACAATAATAATTACCACAATTCAAAGAGATTAATAAAATAGTGACAAAACGGAAACTTTTAAAGAACTCTTCAAAAGAAAAATCATTTTATAAGAAACTAGTACAACAGTTTAGACTAACAAAAATTTTGTAAAATAAATTCTTTATGCAACCTCACCTTAGCGGTCACCATCAATCCATGATCCATAATATCCATCAATTTTTTCATGTTATATGCTCACTCCAAAGTCAGTCCTCCTTGGTGTGATTCAATTTTGTTACATGAACAAACCTAGCTCCCTCACCTTAGCGGTCACCATCAATCCATGATCCATAATATCCATCAATTTTTTAATGTTATATGCTCACTCCAAAGTCAGTCCTCCTTGGTGTGGTTCAATTTTGTTACATGAACAAACCTAGCTCCCTCACCTTAGCGGTCACCATCAATCCATGATCCATCAATTTTATATATGCTTTTAGTCTCTAAAGTCAGTCCTCCTTGGTGTGGTTCAATTTTGTTACATGAACAAACCTCCCCCACCTTAGCGTCACCATCAATCCATGATCCATCAATTATATATTTATGCTTTTAGTCTCTAAAGTCAGTCCTCCTGAATTCTAAAATTTTGTTCACCTAAATTCATTTAGCAACCTTTTAGTCTCTGAAGTCTCAGTCTACTCAAACTTTTTTTTTTTTATATTAGCAACCTTTAGGGATGCCTTCGTTTTTGTATCGACCAGCGCATGGATTCATATCATCTCTACCATCACAACAGCAGAGAAGCTCATTACCTTCTCCACTCCCCCATGATACACGACTTCAAATCTTTGCATTTGTGATCCCTTTATTTGTCTCATTTATACCATTGAAGTATCTTAACACCGATTTTAATCCTCATGCTACTCACCCAAGAACCATGAAGGCTTTCATTTACATCTCGATTATCTTCTGTGTGTCTTCCATTGCTGAAGCCAAGTTCAACCGTGTAGCTGATAATATATATGGGCTTGTTTTTGGTCACATCAGCGAATTCGCAGCCATACTTGCAGTGATGTTGCTAGCTTCTATAGGATTTCCAGCCCCACGTACATGGTTCGATTATATTGCTTTCATGTTCATACTGATGTGTTCTTTTCTCAGCTTACTTGCTTGGTTAAGAAGATCTTTATGAGAAAACAAGGAAAGCAGTGCAGTTTGCACTAGAATGTTTATGTCGACTCATGATGGGAATCTCAGTGAGGCATCATCGCCTTCTGCACCATGATTGTTCAACCTTGTTGCCTATCACTTCTACTAGTATATCAAGGGTACGAACTCCGTGATGCTATTTCAATTTCATGTTAAAAAATCATTGTTCTAATAAAGGTTTCAGATAAAAGGTTATTTACACATTTGTGAATACCTTTTATGGGACGTTGATTTGAGCCATTCACTACAAATCAAGCTTTCACTAATCCCCCCTCTCATCTCTGAGTTTGCACGTTCTTCTTCACTGATTCTCTCTAGCCGAACCAAATTGTTTCATAGTTTTTTAGAAAAAGAAGGAAAAAAAAAAAAAAAAAAAAGCTTTATATATAGCTATGAGTATTCCATATGATTTTGCGCAGAATCCTTGTAAAATCTTAGATTGTAATTTATTCAACGTAAGCGGGTTTGTTTCTATTTATTTACTATTCCTTTTGTCTAGTATATTCACTTGGTTTCTAATTAATTTTGTGTTATGTTATGATGATTGATGATGAGTATGGTTCATTATCTGTTACGTTATACGTATTCTAAATCAATGAAAGCGAGCTTATATTTTCTTCGTAAATACGGTAATATGCTCTTTCACCTACTCTGTATACTTTGTTTTTCATTATGTGCATTATTTTGGGCCTAAGGTTCTGTTTGGTTGGAGGCAAGGGTGTCAATGTTTGACACTACATAAATACAACACAGGTTTTTATGAGTTGGGGTTATAAACGGGTTGATCTGAAAGAGATATATTAAAAAAACGTGTCATAAGAGGGTCAACCTACGTGACTCGTAATTGACATGTTTGACACGTCAATTTACTCGTGTATTTATTACAACCTGTTTAAATCATATATCAAATAAATATTCATTTTATTTTAGATTTGTCAAATACCCTTTACATCCAACTTATATTTTAAATTAAAAAAAAAGAGTAATTACAAAAACTTACAAACCCTAAAGAATCTATGGATGATACTCATAATCATAGTCATGATTAGTTTATTGGTTGCTCCAACTCTTTCAATATATATATATATATATATATATATATATATATATACAGACAAGGGGGGAGAGTGCCGTTCAAATGGGTAGTTTCAGTGCGGAAGCATAAATAGGTTACAAATGTATTTCTAGTACAAGTGTAAACTAGGGGAGAGAAGGAGAAGAGAGCCATCTGTTTACTAAGTATTTCTATTACAAAGTAAAGCTGGAGCTCTGAGGTAGTATGGAACTAAGCCTAAACTGAACCTGCTGAAGACTGATGCAAAGGGTTCCTTTTATAGCTGGAGGAAGCCTTGGATCCATTCAGGAGATTGCGGAAATCACGGAAGGTAAAAAGCTTTTACTTTCAGGTGAATTTCTTTTCAGCCGAAAGCAAATAGTAACTTCAATGATTTTGTCAGGGCACTGTTGAGTGAACAGTAATTGGTCACTGTTTATGAACAGTGTTTTGTCCCCTTACTTTTCTGAATAGTAACTCTGCACAGTGTTCTGATACTGTGTAGTGAATAGTATTCTGTCGGCAACTTTGCTGGTGTGGGTACTGTTCCTGGAATAGTAACCGGGCTGCAAAGGTGGTTCTTGAGCTATTCTGGGGCTTCTAGAGCTGTTCTGGAGCATCCGGGAGCTGTTTCAGAAATGCTTAATCGCTGTCCAAATTATAACCATCATAAGGATCTTGGGAATCTTGGAATGGGTCAATTGGAGCACGATTAACTGATGCTTCAGAAGAGGCAGGAGATTTCTTTTCTTCTGACTCTAACTGTTCTGATTGGAGAAGCAGCTGCTGGGCAAGATCTTTGAGTTCTTTGCTAGATTTCCTGGCAATCTGGACGGAATCTAAGCTTGATTGTGATCTTGTGTAGTGAGCAATGGCTTTCTGTACTGGAGGAGGAAAGTCATCGTGTAATTTGGAGATAATGTCAGTGGGTCTGAATTTATCCCACCATTTCACAAAGAATTCCACATGCTAATCCAATGGATCTTGTACTTAACTGTCATGTGCAAGATTGCTGGAAACTGGGAAGAATGTTTGTCCACCTGGAATCTGGAGCTAAAATACCTTAATGCGTCCTGTAGAGGTTCTAGGAAGTTCTGTGGAATTGATCCAAACATTTCCCACCACTTGAGGAACCATGAGGGTATCTGGCCTTTGAATTTCTTGTCAAATTGTATGAACCAAGAGTGGTCATAGCTCTCATTTTGGAAGAATAAAACCTTTTCAAAAGCATCCATGTAGTCATAATAATTATATAGGGGTTCTGATCCCTTGAGTACGGTAAGTGTTCTGAGTGAGGAGGGGTGTCCCCAATCTTTGCAGCTTACAAAACTCTGAATTATGAATTTATGGTATAGAACCTTTGAAGGGTTATTTCTGTCTCTGATATCTTCTATTTTAGCAGACTTTTCTTGGGTAAGAATGCCTGTATAGAATTTGATGTTCTTTTCTGGGCTCTTGGGAAGGAAATGCCATTCATGAGGCAATACTTCCATTGCTAATGCTGGCGGATCTGTTATGTGAACCAAGTATGGCTCAATATAAGAGATGTGCTGAACAAAAGGTTTTCTGATGTAAGAGGCTCTTCCTCTTCTTGGAGGAAGATAAGAAGAAGATTGCTTGGGCACAATGGGGCCAAAGGGGTCTTCAACTGTGTATGGGGAAATTGCTTTGGGAGGGGGTGTGGCTAGAGCAGAACTATAACTGTGTTGTCCTTGGGGCCTTTGGTAATTTGGTTTTGGGATGGTAAACACCAAATAATGATTGGCAACAATGGATGGTGACACAAGTAAGGCTTTTGCTGGGCTGGAGGAAAAAGGTACTAAAGGGCCAGGGTTCTGTACCTGACTAGTACTTCTAGTGGTTTGCTGTTTAGGCAACTTTGGTGGTTGGGGTTGTACGGGTTTTTTTCCGGACATCTTGGACTGGATCCTGTAGGAATTCACGGGTTAGGAAATCAGGGATGCTGTTTTGAGTTTCTTGTATGAATTCAATGTCAAAATCAAAAATGGAAAGGATGGCTTGCCATCGGGCAAAAATCTGTTTTGATGCAATGTTTTGAACATCTTTTTCTAAAACATGTTTTGCAGATTTACAATCGATCCGTAATAAAAATTTTTGATTTAAGAGATCACTTTGAAATTTTGAAATGCATAGTACTATAGATAATATTTCTTTCTTAATAGTACTATAATTCAACTGAGTGGGAGTCCAAACTCCTGAATGAAAACAGACAATCTGTTCAGAGGAGGTGGGACTAACACGCTGGAGAAGAATGCCACCGTAACCAATGTTAGAGGCATCTGTCTGGACGACCTTGAAGGAATTTTTTGAGGGGATTCCTAGACAAGGGAGTGTCTTGACATATTTCTTAATTTGTTGAACAACCAATGTATGAGTGGGTGTCCAAGGAGGAGGGTTGGTTCGGAGTCTATCAAAGAAATGCTTGCATTGTTGCCTAAGGTTTTGATAAAAATCAGAAATATAATTGAGGGATCCTAAGAATCTTTAAAGTTGGGTCTTTTCTAGGATCTCATCTGGGAACTTTTCAGCAAACTGAATGGCTCTATCTATGGGTTTGATAACACCATGTCTTATATCAAAACCTAAGAATCTGATACTAGTTTGGAAAAGCTTGATCTTTGGGGCTGAAACAACAAGACCATTATGTTTGATGGTTTGGAAGAATGTTCTAAGATGCTTCCAATGTTGAGTCAGGGATTCAGAGAAGATGAGTACATCATCAATGTATACAATAGTATGGCTGGAGAATGGATTGAAAATCTCATTCATGATGTTTTGGAATTCAGAAGGTGCATTCTTAAGTCCAAAGGGCATTACATTCCATTCGTAATGGCCAAAGGGTGTGGTGAAGGCTGTTTTGTACCTATCAGACTCTCTGATTTGTATCTGCCAAAAACCACTCTTCATGTCAAACTTATTGAAAACCACTGCTTTGCTAAGCCTGTTAACTAAGTCTCTTTTGTTGGGGATAGGGTATCTTATCCATTCTAAGACTTTGTTAAGGGGCTTGTAGTTGATGACAAGTCTAGGGACACCTCTCTCAATCTCAGCGTTTTTCTGGACATAAAAGGCTGGACAAGACCATGGTGACCTAGAGTTCCTGATAATTCCTTTCTTAAGAAGATCCTCTATTTCTGCCTTGCAAGTATCCATGAGTTCTTGGCTCATTTGGATAGGTCTGGCTTTGGTGGGGATGTTCTTTTCATGGAAATCTTTGACATAAGGCAGAGCAACTTCGTGCCGTTTCCTATGCCAAAAGGCTGTGGGAAGATCAGAGTAGACTTCTTGCTTAAGTTTTTCTTCAAACCTTTTAATGTCTGTTCGGTAACTCTTGCAGGCTAATTGCTCATCAATCCTTTTATAACTTAGTTCATTGCTAAGGTACATAAGGTGTTGGGTTTTTGCCATAATGAGGTTAAGGGTCTTGGAGATAGAAATATCCTGGAGACTGTTGATGTCTTTAGGTTCTGGGCTCCTAAGAAACTTAAACCTGACTGGTTGGCCAAAAGGATGGGTAGTGATTTCTTCACTATCCGTGACGAAAGGATATAAAAGACACATGAATGGGTTTCCTAAGATGACTCTATCTGTCATATTCTTGACAAGAACAAAGGTGGTTTTGAAACACGCATTGTCTTGGCAAACATGTGCTTTTGGGATTTTGAATTCAATCTGCATTTTTCCTCCACTTGCGGAAGTTAACCTTTCTTTGGTTTTTTGGAAGTATTTAGAGGGGATGATTCCTTCTTGAATGCAGTTGAGATCAGCACCTGAATCTATTAGGGCTACAACCTCCAGGGGATAACAAGTAGCATGTTTCATACTCCTTGTTGATACTATAAACTTGTTCTATAGTCCTAACATGGTAGTCTATTTTAAAAGTCTTTTTCAAGGACCACGATGATGACTTATAGACCTGGTTTGTGGGTACCTTTGGTATGTTCCAATCTCCTAACTTCTGATCTAGATCTGAAAGCTGGTACGACTCCGAGTTTATCATTCCATCATCTTGTGGAATCTCAGGGAGAGTTGTACTGCTAGATCTAATGTTGGTGGATGAATCACTCCTTCTAAACATCCTATTCATCATTCTGGATTAAAGTCTAAGAAATCAATTACAACCTAGACTATCTTTATCTCCTAATTTCTGGATCTAACCTTAGATCTGAAACAGGGTGCACAAAGATACTGATGCCTTCTGTGAATACTGTCATTACTTACTGCCGCTTTTCCCTATTGTTGACGCACATGAACCTTTCCGCTCATACCCTAACACTCTCCTGGCTACACGGGAATTACTGTTTGGCTCAGGTTCAAAACTCAACCTCGGTACTTTAGACTTACTGGGCAACAGGTAGACACAGAACCAGACTGACTCTTCTCAATAGTACACATCTGCTGCAAACTTTGGGTTAAAAACAAAGATAAGAAGAAGAAGATAACTGGGAAGTAAAGGATTAGCTTAAACAAATAATCTCCGGATAATAAACAAAAAGAATGAACGGGAGGCTCAGCCTACCACCAAAAGAAAGAACAGTATACACTGACTTAGATGAAATAATAGATGAAGAATGTAATGTATGGGAGTGGAAGTGCTATCAGAAAATAGATGTAAAACAAAATAATGTTTGTTAGAGATAACATACTCAAAATAATGTATAACCACAAAATAATGGATAACTATGGCGGTATAACCAGCCAACTTGATTGAATTTCAATATAATTACAGTAACTTACAACACTTATATATTGATAAAAGACATAAACTTCATTAAAAACGAATATAAAATGATAACACATCATGAAGAAGAGCTTGTTCAAGAAAACAAGGACTCTCTTCAATATTGATACTTAGTAATTAGTGAATTCAGTGGATATCATATTTTTGTTAAACTATGTTATTTGATTTGAATTGAAGTGTATGCATATTTTTTGGGATGTAAATAACTTATTTCTTGGTGGATGGTATCATGGTACTACATCATGGATTTGATATTTATTAAGTATGATGATGTTATTTTGAACTTTTTGACAATGTGTTTTAAGTATTTGATTTTATTATTAACTTTCAAATTGTATCCTTAATAGGTATTTTTATATTATAAGTTTCTATTAAATTTATAATAATATTTATTAGGTACTTTTTTTGAAGTGAGTTAAATGGATTGAATTTGTGTCAACCTAGCTTGTTTAATATTAGACAGGTTGAAATGGGACGTGTTATATTTGTGTCACTCCAACACAACTCGTTTTTTAAGTGTGTCAAGTGGGTCGTGTTGTACCAATCTGTTTCATTAACAGGCCGTATTCGAGTTAAAGGGTCATGACACGATTATTAAATGGGTCGAATTTGAGTTGAGTTATTTAACTGAATACCCTTACATTGACATGACATGCTAATCCAAATTGACATCCCTAGTTGGAGGGGTGGAAAAGTAGGAGGATAGAAAATGAGAAATGATTAATAGAAAAGTGGGAGGATATGAAAGATTTAGTTTTTTTTATTATATGTGTTTGGTTGGGAGGATGGAAAAGTTAGGAGATGGAAAACTTAGTTGTTTGGCTGAGAAAAAAAATGAGAGATTTAAAATGAAGTTGGTATAAATTTACAATTAGGTCATTTTTAAATAAAACAAAAGGTAACACATATTTTTAATAGAAAATTGTATATGGACACTTCAATTTTTATTTTTTATTTTTAAAAAGCATAGGCCAAAAAGATCTGAAACAGATTTAAAGGAAAAAGAAAAAAGAATGAGAATGAAAGAAACATATAAAACCAAAAAGAAGAAAATAACAAAAAGGGAGATAAGCACCGCCAAAAAGTTGCTGAAAAATGACAATTTAGTCCAAAACACACCTTCCCCTTTTCTCCCTTATTTTCTCCACAATTGGGGGAGAGTAAAAGTTTTGGTGGGCCCAAAGATAAAATAGCCAGCCCGAACATTTTTCTCTCTCCCTCCCTCTTCCACCCATTTTCTCTCATATTTTCCACTCCTTTTTTCATTCTCCCAAAATCTTCCCAAACAAACATATCCTATTAATAGTAATGACAATGGATAATTATAGCTGTGATGGTCTTATTCCTTATTTCATTTTTTTTAATTGCATTAAAAGTAATGGCAATGGATAATTATAGCTGGGATGGTCTTATTCCTTATTTCATTTTTTTTATTGCTTTGGCTCGTTCAATTTTAGATTTGTTTAGTTTGTAATTTCTATTTTGTTGACTTGATGTAAATGTAATGGATATTAGAATGTGAGCTTCTTGGTTTTTTTTTTTTTTTTTTTTGAGAATAAAAATGTGAGCTTCTAAGTATAATGCATTTGGGATTTTTTTTCATAGAAAAATTTGTTGATATGCCAAGTTCATTTTGAAAAACTAGAAATATAAATTTGGGCCCTAAGATGTTTGGTCCAAATGTATGACTATGATAGCCAGCTATTACGTGAAGATAGTGGAAGCTTTAGGAATTTTTATAGAGTGGTTATTAAGAAACTTAAATTAAACAAAATTTAATAAAAAAAAAGAAATTGAATATATTGAGTTATTGAAAAACACACACACACACACAATTACATGGAGTTTTACAATTTCTTTTTATGAGTTTTCATATTTTAAATTGTTTTATGATAGTTATTATTAGTTGCCATTATCCATTGTCAATGTAAGTGTAATCATTTTATTTTGTTAAGTTTGTATAATATTTTTGTTTTTATGCAATTGTGGTTATATATTTGTCATTGTTTTTATAAAATATTTTAAACTAAATGACAAAACTCAACTCCACTTGCACTATATAATTATTAACCCACATAATCACACTCATCCATACATAAATAATACACTAGGTTGTTGTTTGATTGTGGGATAAGTTGATATGTGACCAGGGTGTAATATTTAAAACAAGGTGTGAAAAATATTTTATGAGTAAATTAAATTAGTAAATTAACTTGAACCCATCCCATAAATAATTTTTTGTTTCAAGTAAGGGGGTTCATTAGTATATGTGCAGCCGCCCCTGCGTGATAATAACTCATGTTACAAATCTTCTGCTTATTAGAAAACCTTTATGTATTGTTGGTTTTAGATACCTTTATGTATTGTTGGTTTTAGATAGATCCATATTCATGTTTTATTTTTTTATTTTTTATTTTTTTTATTTTTTGATGAGAATCTATTCATGAAGAACTTTTTATTTTTGAGGGAATATTTATGAAGAACTTATTTTTCAATGTTGACATGAAATTTCAAATTTCAACGTCTTTTATTTTTATTTTTTATTTTATAAATATTCTTTGTGGATTCCTATGCAGTTGTAAATTAATAGATAAATTAATGTATTAAGAATTTAGCCAGAGAAGAGGAGCCAAACTTTGCCTAAATGATTAATTTCCTTTTTTGCATATAAAGTCTTTTGTCGTCGAATAAGAAATCTGATGTTCAATCATCACCTACACAAAAAAATCAATTAGCGTCTTGATTTGATAATAAAATGCAATTATTAGAAGCGAATACCATATATTAAAATTATCTTTAAGAAAATAAATAAGTTAAATATTGGATGTAGCAAAATACGGAGGTGCAATTTTCCACTAAATTTGGTTTGACGGTAAGATAAGTTACCCTAAAATAAAAACTGTATCCTCCAACTTTATTTAGTTTTCCTTTTAAGTGTAACAATCAATGGGGTTAAGCAACATGATGAAATGAGTTGTGTATTGACTTTACGTACATTTGTTTGACATTATTATACAACTTATAAAGCAACATGCTCAACTCAGAACCATATTAGGTAGAAGAAAACAAATAAAGGTTATTATCATTATAATTATAATGACAAATTTTGTGAATTATAGATTAGTTTAAAAAATGAACTTAAACATACGTTGTAAATCTAATTGTAATTTAATTGGCATCTCTTTATGCATAAATTGTTTAGGGGTTTAGGGGAGAAATTGTTTGAATTGTGATGTAAGCAACATGTTGTAACTATCTAAAAAAAAAAAAAAAAATACAAAAATGACTTGAAAATATTTCCTTAAATTATTCTTGAGCTATCATTATTGGAGTACATTTGAATCTTAAAAATGTTTCTATAATTACATTAACAATTGGGCTTAATCTGTTAATTAGCTTAAAATTGACATATTACAAGAAGAGTAATGTTATAGCCACATACTATTTTACAACATTTTTACAAACAGTTAATGTGTCCAACTTTTTAAAATTGACATATTACAAGAAGAGTAATGTTACAATCACAAACTATTTTACAACATTTTTACAAACAGTTGATGTGTCCAACTTCTTATTGGTTTTCATTTAGGCTTACCATTAACATCACTTTTTAATTTACCAATAACCACTCACCACATCAGAGGTTTGTAAAATTTTTTGTAAAAAAGTTTGAATTTCTAGCATTATTCTTACAAGAAAGTCTTGAAAATGTTTCCTTATGAGCTAACAAGGTTCATCTTATGAGTTTCATGATAAATAAAGTATCTACTAGACATGACAATCCTTGCATGCGTGTCCTTAGTGAGTTAGTGTGTTAGCCTGTTAGGAGAGGGAAAAAAGTATTTTTCATTTAAATAATTCCTTTGATTTCAGATATGTTAGTTGTTATTTATTTTGAAGACTTAAAATGAAGATAAGCCTATAAGCATTTGCCATCTGACCAGGCAAAAAAAAAAAGGGTTATAGTTGCATTTTAAAAATGCAGCTAAAGTATATCCTATAGCCATTGGTCCTGGCCTATAGCTGCATTTGTAAAAACGTGGCTATAGATCCCTCAGACCTATTGTTACGGGTTTTAGGCCAGGGCTAAAAACACGGCTAAAAAAAACGCGGCTATAGGCCACATTGACCTATAGCCACGTTTTTAGGAGTTATAGACGCGTTTTTAAAACATGGACTCTCTTCAATATTGATACTTAGTATTTGGTGAATTCTGTGGATATCAAATTTTTGTTGAACTATGTTATTTGATTTGGATTGAAGTGTATGCATATTTTTTGGGATGTAAATAACTTATTTCTAGGTGGATGGTATCATGGTATTGCATCATGGATTTAATATTTATTAAGTATGATGATGTTATTTTGAACTTTGTGACGATGTGTTTCAAGTATTTGATGTTATTATTAACTTTTAAATTGTATCCTTAATAGGTATTTTTATATTACAAGTTTGTATTAAATTTGTTGTTTATTAAATTTATGAAAATATTTATTAGGTGCTTTTTTTTGAAGCGAGTTAAATGGATTGAATTTGTGTCAACCCAGCCATTTAATATTAGACAGGTTGAAATGGATCGTGTTATATTTGTGTCACTCCAACACAACTTGCTTATTAAGCGTGTCAAGTGGGTCGTGTTGTATCAATTTGTTTCATTAACAAGTCATATTCAGGTTAAAGGGTCATGACACGATTATTAAATGAGTCGAGTTTGGGTTGAGCCATTTAACTGAATACCCTTACATCAACACGACATGGTAATCCGAATTGATATCCCTAGTTGGAGAGGTGGAAAAGTGGGAGGACAGAAAATGAGAAAGGATTAGTAGAAAAGTGGGACGATATGAAAATTTTAGTTTTTAGTTTTTATTTTTTATATGTGTTTGGTTGGGAAGATGAAAAAGTTAGGAGATGGAAAACTCAGTTGTTTGGTTGAGAAGAAAAATGAGAGATTTAAAATGAAGTTGGTATAAATTTACAATTACGTCTTATTAAATAAAACAAAAGGCAACACATATTTTTATTAAAAAATTGTATATGGACACTTCAATTTTTAATTTTTATTTTTAAAAAGCACAGGCAAAAAAGATCCAAAACAGATTAAAAGGAAAAAGAAAAAAGAATGAGAATGAAAGAAACACATAAAACCAAAAAGAAGAAAAAGACAAAAAGGGAGATAAGCACCCCAAAAAGATAAAACATAAAAAACCATAAAGCCAAAACCAACTAACAATACGAATAGAAGAAATCAAAAAACCAAAAAATACCCAAAAAACAAAAAGTTGCTGAAAAATGACAATTTAGTCCAAAACACACGTTCCCCTTTTCTCCCCAATTTGGGGAGAGTAAAAGTTTTGGTGGGCCCAAAGATAAAATAGCCGGCCCTAACATTTTTCTCTCTCCCTCCCTCTTCCAACCAAGCACCTCTTCCACCCATTTTCTCTCATATTTTCCCCTTCTTTTTTCATTCTCCCCAAAAATCTTCCCAATCAAACATATCCTATTAATAGTATTGGCAATGGATAATAATAGCTGGGATGGTCTTATTCCTTATTTCATTTTTTTTTATTGCTTTGGCTTGTTCAATTTTAGATTTGTTTAGTTTGTAATTTCTATTTTATTGACTTGATGTAAATGTAATGGATATTAGAATGTGAGCTTCAAAGTATAATGCATTTGGGATTTTTTTTCAAAGAAAAATTTGTTGATATGCTAAGTTCATTTTGAAAAACTAGAAATGTAAATTTGGGCCCTAAGATGTTTGGTCCAAATGTATGAATATGATAGCCAGCTATTACGTGAAGACAATGGAAGGTTTAGGAATTTTTTCTAGAGTGGTCATGAAGAAACTCAAATTAAACAAATTTTAATAAAAAAAGAAATTGAATATATTGAGTTTTTGAAAAAAACACACACACACACACACACACACACACAAACACAAAAATACATGAAGTTTGAAATTGTTTCATGATAAGTTATTATTAGTTGTCATTATCTATTGTCAATGTAAGTGTAATCATTTTATTTCGTTAAGTTTGTATAATATTTTTTATTTATGCAATTGTGGTTATATAGTTGTCATTGTTTTTATAAAAATATTTTAAACTAAATGACAAAACTCAACTCCACTTGCACTATATAATTATTAACCCACATAATCACGCTCATCCATACATAAATAATATACTAAGTTGTTGTTTGATTGTGGGATAAGCTGATATGTGACTAGGGTGTGCAAGATTTAAAACAAGGTGTGAAAAATATTTTATGAGTAAATTAAATTAGTAAATTAACTTGAACCCAACCCATAAATAATTTTTTGTTTCAAGTAAGGGGGTTCATTTGAAAGTATATGGAGTCCAAATTTTTTGTCTCGTTTTTCTAGATCCACTCTATGCTCCACCAATAAAAACTTGTCACGTGTTTACCTAATTAATTAAATATTACTATTAATTAATAATGGTAGTATTAATAAGTTAATAATGATAGTATTTAATTAATTAGGTGAACACGTGGCAAATTTTTATTGGTGGAGTATAAAGTGGAGTAGGAAAAATGGAACAGAAGATTTGGACTCAAGTATATGTGCAGTTGCCCCTGTGTGATGATAACTCATGTTACAAATCTTCCACTTGTTAGAAAACCTTTATGTAGTGTTGGTTTTAGATAGATCCATATTCATGTTTTTATTTATTTTTTATTTTTATTTTTTATAAATTTTATTATGATGAGGATCTATTCATGAAGAACTTTTTATTTTTGAGGGATAATTTATGAAGAACTTATTTTTCAATGTTGACATGAAATTTCAAATTTCAACGTCTTTTCTTTTTCTTTTATTTTTTATTTTTATAAATATTCTTTGTGGGTTCCTATGCGGTTATAAATTAATAGATAAATTAATGTATTAAGAATTTAGCCAGAGATGAGGAGCCAAACTTTGCCTAAATGATTAATTTCCTTTTCTGCATATAAAGTCTTTTGTTTTCGAATAAAAAATCTGAGGTTCAATCATCACCTACACAAAAAAGTCAATTAGCGTCTTGATTTGATAATAAAATGCAATTATCATAAGCGAACACCATATATTAAAATTATCTTTAAGAAAATAGATAAGTTAAATATTGGACGTAGCAAAATACGGAGGTGCAGTTTTCCACTAAATTCGGTTTGATGGTAAGATAAGTTACCCTAAAATAAAAACTATATCATCCAACTTTATTTAGTTTTCTTTTTAAGTGTAACAATCAATGGGGTTAAGCAACATGATGAAATGAGTTGTGTATTGACTTTATGTACATTTGTTTGACATTATTATACACCATATAAAGCAACATGCTCAGCTCAGAACCATATTAGGTAGAAGAAAACAAATGAATTATATATTAGTTTAAAAAATGAACTTAAACATACATTGTAAATCTAGTAAAAGGAAATTTTAGCTAAGAGCTTTGTAATTTAATTGGCATGATGGCATCTCTTTATGCATAAATTGTTTAGGGGTTCAGGGGAGAAATTGTTTGAATTGTGATGTAAGCAACATGTTGTAACTATCTGAAACAAAAAAAAAAAAAAAAAGACTTGAAAATATTTCCTTAAATGATTCTTGAGCTATCACTATTGGAGTACATTTGAATCTTAAAAATGTTTCTATAATTACATTAACAATTGGGCTTACTTATCAAAAAAAAAAAAAAAAATTGGGCTTAATCTGTTAATTAGCTTAAAATTGACATATTACAAGAAGAGTAATGTTACAGTCACAAACTATTTTACAACATTTTTATAAACAGTTGATGTATCCAACCTCTTAATGGTTTTCATCTAGGCCTACCATTTACCAATAATCACTCACCATATCAGCAGTTTGTAAATTTTTTTGTAAAAAAGTTTGAATTCCTAACATTATTCTTACAAGAAAGTCTTGAAAATGATTCCTTAAATGATTCTTGAGCTATCTCTATTAGAGTACATTTAAACCCTAAATATGTTTCTAAAATTACATTAACAATTGGGCTTAACCTATTAACTAGCTTAATTAACTTAAAATTGACATAAGTTGTAAAATTCGGGTTCTCCCAAGTCCCAACCATTAATCTGTAGTCCACATATTATCATCAATACATAATTTCTTTCAAATATGGGAATCTCTGGATCTACATTTATTTTCAACTTTCCGAAGCATTTTGTCATTTATTATGCCCTTCCTGCCCTTCCTAATGCTTAGATAGTTATATGAAATTGTACATCACAAAAAAGGGCTAATAAAGACACTGGCAATCCCGTAGAAAGACATCAAATAAAAAATAAAAGCATCCTACGAGTATTCTAGAGCATAATTAGGACCCTTTATTAATGAGGTTGGGCTTGTGTCCAGTGGCCAGTTCCACTAGACGCGTTGAGATGCGGACATGCATCTGTATCCTGACGTGTACAGTAGAACTAGCCATTAGACACAAGTCTCACTCTTATCAATGAGTAGTTGTTCCATGTTCTAGAACACAAGTAGTCCAAAAATGTAGACAATATGCACACAATTTCAGCATGATTAGGGGTACGTAGCAATGATTAAGCTTTCTTCCTTTGAGAGACTTGATATCGTCTTGGTCAACAAATTGGAATCACATAAGGAGAAATTTGATGATGGTTTTTTTTTTTTTTTCAATTGGACAAGGAAGAGAATAAATAATAACTGCCATAATATTTAGAGCCCGATTATTTGGTGCTCTTAAGGTATTTGCTAATGAATCATTTTAGGAAAATTTTGGTATTACTTTTATGAGAAATATAAAAAACTATTTAAAAAAAATTTATTTTTCTTTTTCTCATAAATTTTTTTTTTCTAAAAATATCTCTTAAACCAATATCCTTAGAGCATTATTAACTTTTTCCCATTATCAATCTAAATTTGGAAGGATCCTACTTCAAGAATCTGAATTTTGCACAGATAGATAGAGAGTGAGAGAGAGAGATTACATCATTACAATCTTTAAAAGAAATCCTACTTTTAGAATCTCCATTTTGCATCAAATTAAAGAAGAGGGGGCATTCACCTATAGGAAAATCCCGTCTTTAGCTATTTTTAAATGTGGCCCATCTCTTTGAAAAATGATGCTTAAATTCAACCACAGTCAAAAGTGCTTCACAAACATGGACCCACAGTCGCACTGCCATCCTCCTCCTTCTTTTTTTTTTTTTTTTTTTTTTTTTTTTATGTTAGATCGACAAACCCTTGTACCTTATGATCCCACCACAATGTAAAAAGGGCTTCACAATGCAAAATTCCAAGCATCAACATTGGTGGTGGTAAAAATTTAGTAATTTGGCACCACACAAAATTATTTTATTTATTTTATCACCTTACTTTACAAAATACCCGACATCAATGGTTTTATTTTAGCATTCAACACAATAAGATAATATAAACAAAAAATTAGAGCTACGGTGGAGAATGAGAAGAGAGAGGAGGCGGGCAACAGGAAAATAAGAATGGAAGAGAAAAAAAATTATTTAATAATCTGAGCTATAGTGGAGAACCTAATGTAAATTATTTATTTATTTATTTATTTTTTTAACATCTGAGCTACATATAGTGCATACACAAAGATGGTTGTGCACTATAACTTAACAATAAAAAGTTTTGGCTTTTCCTCCACTAATGTAGGAGCATTTTGTTATATTTGGTTGGTTAATTTAGCATTTTAGCAATTTGCCTCCGCCAATACGAATGCTCTTATACATTTCCAAACTCATTATCTTAATAGGGAATTACTTGACCGACCTTTGACACCATCTTCGGTAATTATATGATCCATATATTAAATAAAGGGGATGATCCATGCCTCTCTCTCTCTCTCTCTCTCTCTATATATATATATAAATATAAAATATGGGTTCAAGTTTTTATTTATTTATTTATTATTATTATTATAGACTTTTAATTTATGACGTTTGCTTCTTATAATTGTGCTATTTATCATTAGATCAAGACACCAATTAGTTTTTGGTGTAGGCAAACTCCAAATTTCTTATTCAACAATCTTCTTGTCAATCTTCAGACTTGAGCTTGGCACTAGCTACAAGGCGATTGACCGATACTCAGAGACTTTACTAGTTGAAATGGGTTCAAGTTATACTTATTGTAACTTTATAAAAGTTTTGCTTATAATAGTCGAGGGAACGTGGGTGAAAATTTGTATCCAAATTGTAATTTTGGACCCATTTGATCCACTAGATTTTTTTTTATTTTTTTATTTTTTCTGTAGAGAAAATATCTTTAGAGACTTGCAGGAAAAAATTACCAAAAGAGTAATGGGGTGGAGAGAAAAATTCATCTTAATGGCAGGAAGGGAAAATCTAGTAAAAACAGTAGCTCAAGCCATACCTACCCATCTTCTCTATGGGTATTTTTAAAATTCCTAAGGTTTTATGTGACACAATGAATTCTACTCTAGCAAAATATTGGTAGAGGAAAACAAAAGATGAGGGGAAAATCCATTGGATTAACTGGAAGAAGTTATATACTCCAAAGAAAAATGGTGGTATGGGTTTTCATGTGATATCCAAGCGTTCAATTTAGCGTTATTAGCTAAACAAGTATGGCGTTTAACTCACAACACCCACTCACTGTTCTACAGAGTATACAAGTTCAGGTATTTCCCTATGTGTTCATTTATGGATGCAGACCTTGGTAATAATTCTCCATTTGTGTGGTGGAGTTTGTTGGCAGCAAGGGATATATCATTAAAAAAGGCTCACAGTGAAGGGTAGTAGATGGGAGAACAATTGAAGTATCAACCCAAAAATGGTTGTCCCATAAGCCAATCTTTCTAGGGGATACTCGGCCTATTATGTATGTCAGGGATCTGATTGATACTAGCACTATGCAGTGGGATAGGAAAAAAAATCTTTGACTTGTTTGCTCACAGGACTCGGATGGAAATACTTGCAATACATATATTGAGAACTTTAGAGCATGACACCTTGAATTGGACTGAAAATACTAATAATGTCTTCACTGTGAAATCAGCATATCGGGTGGTGCTGAGGATGAAGGAACGATCCAGAATTGAGCACTCAACTACTGGGTAAGATCAGCATCACTGGAAAAAAATCTGGACTTTGAATGTCCCACCAAAGGTCAGAAATTTCTCATGGCATGCTTGTTCCAATATACTGCCGACCAGGGAGATTCTTTCTCGGTGAAAGGTGTCAGTTAAACCTCATTGTGAATTCTGTTGCCAGTTATCAGAATCTGTAGGACACCTCCTATGGGAATGTCCTTTTGCCAGAAACGTGTGGGCTATGTGTTGGGGTAAACTTCACAAGTGTTCAAATGAGGCTCGTGAGTTCTTCAATTTATTCAAATTGCTTGTTGAGAAGCTTCCACAGCTGGAGTTAGAAGCTGGGCAATGGTGTCTTGGGCAATATGGAACGCAAGGAATAAATTCTACTTTGACAGATCCAACAGCATCCAAAAATCATCCTAGAAGGGGCTATTGGCATTTTAGAAGAGTATCAGAGACTATATGCTTTACAGAATAGAAACTAGCTCTCTTCGAGTTGGTTGAATTGCATTGTTTTTCTGTAGCTGTTGATATTGTATTCGTTGTTTTGTTTTGTTGGTATTGTCCAGCTAAATGATATTATTTCCTGCTCTGGGAGTTTGTTCCCAGTGGTACTCTTGTTATACTTCATTAAAATATCTATCTTTTATCTCAAAAAAAAAAAAAGAAAAAAAAAAAAACACTCCATTCCCCACCTTTGCTCCATTTAGTGGAACATTATTTATTTATTTGAAGATTAGTGGCAAGTGTTTGAAGTTGGGAATAGTTTGGTTAAATTACGCTGGTGGAGCTATTGATGGCTGTGCCTCAATCCCTTACTTCCAAGCGGCGTGTCTTAAAGAGAGAAGGATTCGTTTTGAAGTTTCTGCTTTTGGGGTGGATTTAGCATCTAGACTTGCATGTGTATAATAATATGAAGTTTGACTTCCACTTTTAGAAGTTTGACTCTAGATGTTTAGTTAAGTGCTTTAACAACATGTGGCTTTTTAAAAAAAAAAAAAAATCAAAATTTACACTGTTTTTGGTTTGAACATTCTGGATTCCATTTTTCAGTAACTATGTGCATTATATCCAAGTACTGCTTTTGATTTGTGAAAGAAGCTAAGTTGCACGGACACGGACACGGACACGGACACGACACGGACACGGACACGAGGATACGGCAATTTTTGAAAAATAAGGACACGACACGGCGGCGACACGGCGGCGACACGGCGGTTAAATAATTAATTAAATTTTATATTTAGACACATTTTTAAATATTTTTAGACATAAAATACATTTATATCTAGAATTCAAATTATGTAGAACTACAAATAAGTAAACTAACACCCAAAGTAGTACAATAATACACATAAAATGTTTAAAGTACAAACCATAAAAGGATAACAAGTTCAACATCAAACTAAAAACATAAAAGGATAATAAGTTCAACATCAAACTAAAAACATAAAAGGATAACAAGTTCAACATCAAACTAAAAACATAAAAAGATAACAAGTTTTAAACTACAAGATTATCAAAGAACAACAACATCATCATCATCAACATAATCATTATTCTCAACAATACTTGTCTCCATCTCTGGCTCATCTAGTGTGAGATAAGCAACCTCAAGCAACCCAGGTCCTCCAAATGGCTCATCCCAATTATCTCCACCAATGTCCCACTTCTTAGATTCTCCACTATTGTACTCGGGCCTCCTCCTTGAAAGAAGTCGAAGATTAGAATGAACAAACACTAAATCTTCAGCACGTTTAGGAGTAATTCTATTCCTCCTCATAGAATGGATGAAGCCATAGGTACTCCAATTCCTCTCAGCACATGATGATGAGCAAGGCTGTTGAAGAAGTTTTAGAGCTAAAGTTTGAAGTATTGGTAAAGTAGACCCATAAGTTGACCACCAAAGCATTGGATTGTAGTTCCACCTATCCTCCATGTTATCCTCATCATAAACCTGTAATGAGTTAAACAAACCAAACTCCACATTAACTTTTTGCCTATCATCAGGATCAGGAAAGATCCTTTTGAGACACTTGTTTCTCTCCACTGAAATTTCAGCATCCTTATGTGGTGCAACACGGCCTCTAACTTCCTCAATCCATTTAATAGTATAATACCTAGTTAAAAACAAATAAACAAGTACAACTAATGAGTTTAGTTTATTTATTTGGAAATACCAAAAGAATATAAACGAAAAGATTAAAGAGATAGAAAAATTACTTTGGATTCAAGGAGTGGGCTAGGCAATGAAGTGGTGTGCAATTTTTAGTCCACCGTTCAATAAGTATATTGTGTACCACATCATAGAATGGAGACTCCTCATAGTCTTCCTTGCCTTCATGTTGGTATATTTCTTTCTTCACATTTTCTATCATGGAATCCCACATTTCATACACCTTATGGAGAATAGGTGCATCCGTGTCAGCCACTCGAAGCATCTCATAAATAGGTTCTGTGAATCTTAGAATGTATTCAACCTTGTCCCACCACAAATCATTCAAAATATAATCCCTCACAGTTTGAGCTTTTCCTACATCATCTTCTCTATATGACATCCATTCCTCACTAACAACCATATTTCGAAGATTTTGTTTTACTTGAAACAATCTTTTAAGCATGATAATTATTGAAGCAAATCGTGTTTCAGCAACAGCAAGTAACTTCAAAGGAGAATATGAATTAAAAATTGCTAATCTCATAGAATGATTTGTGATGAAAATACGAATGAAAGTTGCCTCATCTGAAACTTGTGCAATCCAGTTACATTCATTATATGCATTCTCATTCTGCAAAGAGTACTTAGGTGCACAAATATTCTTCAAAGCCAAATTGAGAGTATGCACAACACAATGTGACCAAAATATATGAGGATATTCAGCTTCAACAATAGATCCTGCAGCCTTCATAACAGACGCATTATCAGTAATAATTTGGACAACATGTTGAGGCCCAACCTCACCAACAACCTTTAAAAACAAGTCAGCAATGAAGTGCTTGTCTTTGTACTCTTTGGTACCATCAATGGATTTGATAAAAATTGGCCCTTTCTGTGATGTAGCCATAAAATTGATAAGTGGCATTTTTTGTACATCTGTCCACCCATCACTTACAATGCTTAAACCCTTTTCTTTCCAAGTGTCTTTAATTGCCCTCAACAACTTCTCAATATGTGCCTTCTCTTTTTGCAACAAAGTTGTTCTTAATTTATTGTAACCCGGAGGAACATAGCCCGCTAAATTATTATTAGCTGCAAACTTGATCATCTCAATCCAATACGGGTTCTTAGCAAAATGAAAGGGTAAGCCAGCAGAGTAAAATGTCCTAGCAATAAGACAATCTAATTGCTCTCGACATTGATTGTTAAAAGCCCTCTCCAAAGGAGAATTCCCAATCCCAACCCCTTTTTTTTTTGGGAAAAATGGATGACTTGTAGCTGTACTACTCTCCCTACTATCCCAATTAGGACTAGTAGGAGAATCAGTTGGTAAAGACACTAACTTAGGCTTCTTCAATCTACGCGAAGATTCCTCAAATGCATCTTCTAATTTCTGCATTTCATTTTGATACTCATCTCCAACCTTGGCACATGCTTGTATTCCAAACTTAGGCAATTTTAACAAGTGTGCCTTCACCCTTGAATAAGACCCCTTAAAAATTTTTTCACAATAATTACATCTAAAAGAAACATTCCCACCACCAACACTTGCTTTTTCTAATCTAGTAACATATTTCCATAGAGGAGCAGCATTCTCAGAAGATGATTTCTCATTCTCACTTTCTTTTTCAGGATTCATTTTAATAATTCACCTACAATATTTAACTTCAATAAATAAATAAAACTATAGCAAGGCACAAAAACAAATTTATAAATGATAAGTTATAACTAAAAAAAAAAAGAAAAAAAGAAAAAAAAAGACAGAGGTCACGGCACCACAGCAGCAGTAAAAAAAAAAAAAAAAAATCAGACAAAACACGTTATATATATAAAAGTGCTTTAACAGTAAACATTACACCCACCCACACTAAAATTAACACTTGAAAGAAAGAATGAAAAAAAAAAAGCAGAGAGAACAGAGAAGAGGTGAATCGGACCTGTTGTCCGCACCGAGAGAGATGGAGATCGGAAGGGACGGATGGAACGCCGTCGACGTCAGAGCTCGTTGATCGGCACGAGCTAACTCCGGCGAAGAACAGACAGCAGCGGCAGCGAAGTGGGTTTCAGCAACAGAGAAGAAGTGAAGAACTTGAGTTTTGTGGTTTGAACTTCCAATTTTCAGATTCTAAAAATGTTTTATGGTTTTAGGGTTGTCACAGATCAACGGTAATGGTAAGTCCATCTGTCAAAATCTGTGCTTTTTTCCTTTTTTTTTTTTTTCTTTTTTTTACTGCTGGCGTGTCAGACGCGTCGGAACCGCGTCCGCGCCGTGTCGGCGCCGCGTCGGAGCCGTGTCGGAGAAGCGAAAAAAAAAAAAAAAAGGGACACCGCCGGACACCGGAAACTGGCGCGTCGTCCCCGTTCCGGTGTCCGACACGTGTCGGACGCGGACACGACGCCAAAAATGGCGTGTCCGTGCAACCTAGGAAAGAAGGTGAAGGATATTCTCTGTATTGACTTTGTGAACATTTACTAATTGTTCAATATTTAAGATAAATAAATAAAAAGTCAAATTATATATGGTTTTTTTTTTTAGAAAGCCTATTTGTAAGTTTAGTTTTTTTTCAGCTGGAATAAAGAAAGAGTTTGCTGCCACTAAGAAGAAGGTTGGTACATTAAAGTAACCTATATGTGTGAACCGGGAATACATTTTGGGATAAATCTCCTCTCATTGAATCTTTCAATTCTTTTCCATTTTTATTTAAATATAAGACATGACATTTAAAAATTAAATAAATGCCACTTCTTGCTCATGAGAGGGAAAATGAGGACTCAATTGGAGGGAAAATGAGAACTGCATTGGAAGACAGTATTTTTTGGCCAGTGGAGCAAGATGGCAGATATACATGCAAATCGGGTTATCGTTTCTTGATGGAAGAAGAAGAGAATGTTTTGCAGGAAGAACCACCAGATGCTGACAATAGTTTCTGGAATCATATTTGGGCTTTAGATGTTCCAAACAAAGTCAAAAACTTGATTTGGAGAGCCTGCCGAAATTCACTGCCAACAAAGGAGAACTTGGTCCGTCGAACCATAATTTCTGAAGCTACATGCGACAGATGTGCAGCCTGCCCAGAAAACCCGATTCATGCACTGTGGTTATACTCAGGCCTAGATACGGTGTGGAAACCAGAGGAAGAATGGGAGTGCAGAAGACAGAAGGAATTTCGGGATTTCAAATCTCTTACGGCATGGATCCTTTTGAACGACAACAAGCCAGGTCTCAGGCAAAGAACACAGCAGCAGAGAGTAACATGGCACCCCCCTCCAACGAATGTTTACAAAATAAATTATGATGGTGCTGTTTTTGCAAAGGAGAATAAATCGGGAATCGGTGTTGTGGTCCGCGACAGCAACGGAGTAGTTATTGCTTCCATGGCACAGCAGCTTCCACAAGCTTACAAAGCTGTTGAAATCGAAGCAATGGCAGCGAGCAGAGCATCAGAGTTTGGGGTGGAGATTGGCATACACCAGGTGATCCTAGAAGGTGATCCGGCTATCATTGTCACAGCCCTTGCTGAGGGTGATTTTTTTTTTTTTTTTTTTGAGACACTTGCTGAGGGAGATTTTGGAGCAGCTACGTATGGTTTATTTCTTAAGGAAGCCAATAATTTTTTCCTTCTTATTCCAAATTGTCACACTCTCATACAAAGAGAGATGGCAACAAAGTCACTCACACTTTGGTGAAGTCCGCTATTAATTTCCCAGATTGTACTGTTTGGATGGAGGATGTTCCATCTCAATCTCTTCATTTTGTTCAGGCCGACTTGATATCCTCTTTCTCAAAAAAAATTGGAGGAAATCATTTCCTACCAGTTTTTAAGGTGTAGTGGGATTTTTTTGGCTGAATAAGTGGAGCGAGATTTCTGAATGTTAATTACCGTTACAATAGCAGATTGCCATTTAATTTGTATCCTTGAGCCCTACTAGAACTATTCTTTTGTTGTTTGATATTATGACTGCCTATCAGGATTTTTGTGACATAGGCTGCTGGCGGTTGAATGGATAAATGCTTCATTTTGTTAATGTTATTTATCCTTTTTACCTTTAGCTGGCCTTTCCTCCTAATGAGCTTAATCCTTTAGTTTTTCAGGTTCTTCCAGGGAGCCATGAAAGTAACGAAACCCCTCACACCAATACAATTGTACAAAATTGAGGACTGAACCAATTCTTAGATTTTTCTTGTCAGTAGTGTAGCCATATTAGAACGGGCTCACACTGATGAATTGTTCATTAAAAATCTATTTGGTATTAGCTTTAAGTTTTAAATGCTTCTAAAAAAAACTTTAAGTTTTAATTTTTATGTACAACTTTTTCAAAATTCACTTTTTCTTGCGTTTTCTCACATATTCAAAATAATTTAAGGTACAAATATACTTTAGATAAGTTGTTTAGAAACAGACATTAAACATTTAACCTTTAAGAGTCTCGTTTGCATAAAACATTGGACAAAGTTTACAGGCTTGACTTGGGATGCTTTTTGGGTGGTTCTATTTGCCTCATGAACTTTTTATGCAAAAATATATACTTTTCATTGGTTTTGGACCTTTGGTCCCTCCCATGTCTCCCACCTGTTTAATTAATGGGGTTTTTCATCTGCTGCTTCTCTCATTCTTCCCATCAAATCCACGGTCTTCTGCTCAAACTTATTAATGCTAAATTCCCAATTTAAAACAAGAATAATGAAGATTTGCTAGCCCCGTTTGGAAATCTTATTCAAGATGCCCAAGCTTTAGCCGCATCTTTCTAGCGCTGCCAATTTTCTCATGGCCGTAGAAATGGTAACTCAACAGCTCAGTTACTAGCTCGCAAGGCTAAAGAAATGGCTGATATTGTTATTTGGTTTGGAAGTTTTCTTCCTAATGTTTCTTTTTTCAGATCAGTTGTAATTTGTTTCCTCTTTCAATTGATTAATACAAAGCCTTCTCAGTTTCTCAAAAAGAAAAGAAAGCTAAATCTTCACATCTGATGCGGCTCCGCTTTCAATTCCTAAAATTTACACGAAGGGAAAAAAAAAAAAAGTCAAAAACAGAGAAGAAAAGGCAATTTGGCATGTAATACCAAAAGCGAAACCCAAAAAAACATTTTATTACCAACCAGAAACTCATGTACCTTTAATGTGGCTATAAAACATAGATGGAAATAACCGCCCATTATCTCATTTAATGCCACATGGAAGGCAACTATGCATCATGGAAGAAGATTGGAACACTAAGTCGATTAGCATGGTTTTGAAACCTGGATCGGACCGTACGGTCCGACCCGAAAAACCGCGAATACAAAATTTTCTGAGCAAGCAAACAAAGACTATAAGAGAGAGAGAGAGAGAGAGATAGAGACCGTGGAGAAGGGTGTAAACGCGATCGGAGATTTGGAGGAAGGTAGGGGCAGAAGTGATGGCGTCGGCGGTGATACCGTTGCAGCGTGGAGACAAAGTGGAGATGAGAGAGAGATCAACTGGTTTAGCTTCTTTCAGCTTCTACCTTCTAGAGTCGTTTCTTACTTCTTCTCTCTTCCTTTAGTTTCATTTGCTTTTGTTTGTATTGCTTTTTTTTATCTCTTCCTTTAATTTCATTCACTTTTGTTTCTAGTGCATTTTTAGGTTTGGGAGGTGAGCTAGACAGCTAGTCACATGGGCATTGGAAAGTGGAAATTGGAAAGACAATATGAGACTTTGTTTCTTACAAAGCCTTGAGCCCCACATGATATGATGGTACATCATATCATCCTCTTTTGTCCACTTGCCGGTACAAATTGATACTTTTAATATTCTTTTCATAAAAAAATGGTTATTATTACTAATTGAAATATGGATTTATAGTTTTAATTGGACTATTTTAGTTAATTTTTCTATTTTTTACTAATTTAACATTTTTATATATATTTAAAATAATTATTAAATTAATTATGACGTCATCATGATTCGACCTCGATTTGACCTCAAAAACCTTGAATCTCTTTCTTTTACAGTTCAATAAAAGGTCTGAGTTTCAAAACCATGTCAATTAGGCCAATAGTATGATTTAGTCACTTTAAGTCTTTTAGGATTTCTCATTCTCTCTAGTTATTAACTTGTGCATAATTTAAAAGTCCTATTATTATGTGTTTCTGGACCCCAAACCCAGTCTATGAAGTTAAATTGCACTTTGAGCTAGTGTAAGTATACCGAAATCCATCTCAAAATAACTGCAACAAATGTTAGTCCATCTCAATATAACAACAACAAATCTTAATCCATCTCAAGTAATCTAAAAAAGATAATTAAAAGGTTAAAATTAACTTTTGATTAAATAGCTATGTTTGTGAAAGGTAAGAGTTTGATGTCGGACAAAGTTAGAGTCTTCGAGGATAGTATGGCTAAAGGCCAATGGGGGACCTAATAAGGATGTGTTGGAGTTCAAGGTCACACACCCAATCCTCAATTGGGTTTGGTAGCAAATTTGACTGTGCCAGGGACAACAACAAAGATGAAGCTCAAAAATCCCTAGCCAGTTATATCCATGCCCAATCTAAGCTTGTGACACCAATTCAAAAGAGAGAGAGAGTGAGAGATAATTAGTGGCCAAACATGAGTTATGGCCATGGAGAGAGAGAGAGAGAGAGAGAAGTTTATTTTTAATTTTTTTTTATTTATAAATAATAATAATTCAATAGGTTTTTTTAACAAACATTATTGAGAGGTTTGAATTGAATAAACTCCAAAATTAGAGGATTGAAATTGAATGAAAGTGAAGTTATAAGACTAAATTGAATTTTAGACAAATTAGAGGGTGTGATTTGTAACTTAACCAATTTTAAATTGAAATTTATTTCATGTAAGCAAGTTTGTTTCTATTTATTTATTTCTTTTTTTTCCAACACATTCACTTAGTCTGTACTTTCCTTTTATTATTTATTTTTTCCCCCTCACCTTAGCTGTCACTATCCATGATCCATGATCCATCAATTTTTTCATATTATATGCTCACTCTAAAGTCAGTCCTCCTTGGTGGTTCAATTTTGTTCACCTTAGTTCATTTAGCAACCTTTTAGTCTCTGAACTGAAGTCAGTCTTCTCAAACTTTTTTTTATTAGCAACCTTTAGGGATGTCTTCATTTTTGTATCGACCAGCGCATGGATTCATATCATCTCTACCATCACAACAACGGAGAAGCTCATTACCTTCTCCACTTCCCCATGACACACGGCTTCAAATCTTTGCATTTGTGATCCCTTTATTTGTCTCATTTATACCACTGAAGTATCTTAACACCGATTTTAATCCTCATGCTACTCACCCAAGAACCATGAAGGCTTTCATTTGCATCTCGATTGTCTTCTGTGTGTCTTCCATAGCTGAAGCCAAGTTCAACCGTGCAGTTGATAATATATATGGGCTTGTTTTTGGTCACATCAGCGAATTCGCAGCCATACTTGCAGTGATGTTGCTAGCTTCTATAGGTTTTCCAGTCCCACTTACATGGTTCGATTATATTGCTTTCATGTTCATACTGATGTGTTCTTTTCTCAGCTTACTTGCTTGGTTAAGAAGATGGGTTTATGAGAAAACAAGGAAAGCAGTGCAGTTTGCACTAGAATGTTTATATGGCCTCATGGTGGGAATCTCAGTGAGGTATCATCGCCTTCTGCACCATGATTGTTCAACCTTGTTGCCTATCACTTCTACTAGTATATGAAGGGTACGAACTCCGTGATGCTATTTCTATTTCATGTTAAAAAATCATCGTTCTTATAAAGGTTTCAGATAAAAGGTTATTTACACATTTGTGAAGACCTTTTTTGGGACGTTGATTTGAGCCATTCAATACAAATCAAGCTTTCACTAATCCCCCTCTCATCTCTGAGTTTGCACGTTCTCCTTCTCTGATTCTCTCTAGCCGAACCAAATTGTTTCATAGTTTTTTTGAAAGAGAAGGAAAATAAAAAGAAAAGCTTTATATATAGCTATGTGTATTCCATATGATTTTGCGCAGAATCCTTGTAAAATCTTAGATTGTAATTTACTCAACGTAAGCGAGTTTGTTTCTATTTATTTAATATTCCTTTTGTCTAGTATATTCACTTGGTTTCTAAATTTGCATTATGTTATGATGATTGATGATGAGTATGGTTCATTATCTGTTACGTTATACGTATTCTAAATCAATGAAAGTGAGCTTATATTTTCTTCGTAAATGCTGTAATATGCTCCTTCACCTACTCTGTATACTTTGTTTTTCATTATGTGCTTAGGGCCTAAGGATCTGTTTGGTTGGAGGTAGGGGTGTCACACAACACAATTACAACATGGGTTTTTATGGGTTTGGGTTGGGGCTTAGCAAGTTCTGGTCATAAACAGGTTAATCTGAAAGAGATATAATAAAAAATAAAAAAAAAACGTGTTATAAGCGGGTTGACCTACATGACCCGTAATTGACACGTTTAATACATTAATTATTCATGTCAACATGAAATGACCTATTTAATACAACTCGTTTAAATTGTATACCAAATAAATATTTATTTTATTTTAGATTTATCAAATACCTTTTATATCCAACTTATATTTTAAATTAAAGAAGAAAAGTGAGTAATTACAAAAACTTATAAGTGATATAATTGGAAGTTGAAACTTTACAAACCCTATAGAATCTATGGATGATACTCAATCATAGTCATGATTAGTTTACTGGTTGCTTCAACTCTTTCAATATATATATATATATTTGGATAAAAGACATAAACTTCATTAAATACGAATAGAAAATGATAATATATCATGGAGAGAGCTTGTTCAAGAAAACAAGGACTCTCTTCAATATTGATACTTAGTATTTGGCGAAATTTTTGTATGTCATATTTTTGTTGAACTATGTTATTCGATTTGGATTGAAGTGTATGCACATTTTTTGGGATGTAAATAATTTATTTCTAGATGGATGGTATCATGGTATTACATCATGGATTTAATATTTATTAAGTATTATGATGTTATTTTGAACTTTTTGACAATGTGTTTTAAGTATTTGATGTTATTATTAACTTTCAAAAAGTTTGTATTAAATTTGTTGTTTATTAAATTTATAACAATATTTATTAGGTGCTTTTTTTTGAAGCGGGTTAAATGGATTGAATTTGTGTCAACCCAGCCTGTTTAATATTAGGCAGGTTGAAATGAGTTGTGTTACATTTGTATCACTCCAATACAACTCGTTTATTAAGCATGTCAAGTGGGTTGTGTTGTTATATCAACCTGTTTCATTAACAAGTCATATTAGGGTTAAAGGGCCATGACATGATTATTAAATGGGTTGAGTTTGGGTTGAGCCAGTTAACTAAATACCCCTACATCGATACGACATGCTAACCTAAATTGATATCCGTAGTTGGAAGGGTGGAAAAGTGAGAGGATAAAAAATGGGAATGATTAATAGAAAAGTGGGAGGATATGAAAAGTTTAGTTTTTTCTTATATGTGTTTGATTGGGAGGATGGAAAAGTTGAGAGATGGAAAACTCATTTGTTTGGCAGCGAAGAAAAATGAGTGATATAAATTTACAATTACGTCCTTATTAAATAAAAAAAAGGCAGCACATATTTTTATTAAAAAATTGTGTATGGACACTTCAATTTTTATTTTTAAAAAGCACAAGCTAAAAAGAACCAAAATAGATTAAAAGGAAAAAGAAAAAAGAATGAGAATGAAAGAAACAGATAAAACCAAAAAGAAGAAAAAGAAAAAAAGGGAGATAAGCAACCAAAAAAATAAAAAATAAAAAAGCATAAGCCAAAACCAACTAACAATGTGAATAGAAGAAACCAAAAAACCAAAAATACCCAAAAAACAGAAAGTTACTGAAAAATGACAATTTAGTCCAAAACATACGATCCCCTTTTCTCCCTCATTTTCTCCCTAATTTGGGGAGAGTAAAAGTTTTGGTGGGCTCAAAGATATAATAGCCAGCCCTAACATTTTTCTCTCTCCCTTTCCCTTCCGACCAGCACCTCTTTTACCTATTTTCTCTCATATTTTCCACTCCTTTTTTCAATCTCCCAAAGATCTTCCCAACCAAACATATCCTATTAATAGTAATGGCAATGGATAATTATAGTTGGGATAGTCTTATTCCTTATTTCATTTTTTTATTTCTTTGACTCGTTCAATTTTAGATTTGTTTAGCTTGTAATTTCTATTTTGTTGACTTGATGTAAATGTAATGGATATTAGAATGTGAACTTCGAAGTATAATGCATTTGGGATTTTTTTTCAAAGAAAAATTTGTTGATATGCCAAGTTCATTTTGAAAAACTAGAAATATAAATTTGGGTCCTAAGATGTTTGGTCCAAATGTACGAATATGATAGTTAGCTATTACATGAAGACAGTGGCAGCTTTAGGAATTTTTCTTGAGGGGTTATTAAGAAACTTAAATTAAACAAAATTTAATATAAAAAAAGAAATTGAGGATATTGAGTTATTGAAAACACACACACACATGAAATTTTACAATTTCCTTGTACGAGTTTTTATATTTTGAAATCGTTTTATAATAGTTTATTATTAGTTGTCATTATCTATTGTCAATATAAGTGTAACCATTTTATTTTGTTAAGTTTGTATAATATTTTTGTTTTTATGCAATTGTGGTTAAATATTTGTCATTGTTTTTATAAAAAAATTTTAAACTAAATGACAAAACTCAACTCCACTTGCACTATATAACTATTAACCCACATGTAATCAGGGTGTGCAAGATTTAAAACAAGGTGTGAAAAATATTTTTATGAGTAAATTAACTTGAACCCAACCCATAAATAATATATATTTTTTTATTAAGTAAGGGGGTTCATTTGAACCCCAAGTGTATGTGCAGCCATTGCTGCATGACGATAACTCATGTTACAAATCTTCTGCTGCTTACTAGAAAACCTTTATACGTTCATTTGGATATAGCTTATTTTGCTGAAAATTGAAAATTGAAAACACTGTAACAAAATAATTTTTAAATGTGTGAATAGTACCGTGAGACCTATTTTTAATATTTTTTTTTCTGAATAAAGTGGGTGTGGGTTCCGTGAACAGTACATGAATAGTACATAAACAATGCATGAACAATGCTCAACAGTGCATGAGCAGTGCACTTGTCCCCTAAAGCTGAAACACGTGAAAAAAAAAAAAGCAAAGAAAATGCAGACGCAGTAAACGTGCTATCCAAACAATCACTATGCATTGTTGGTTTTAGATAGATCCATATTCATGAATTTTTTTTTTTATTTTTTTTTATAATGAGAATCTATTCATGAAGAACTTTTTATTTTTGAGGGAATATTTATGAACTTATTTTTGAATGTTGACATGAAATTTCAAATTTCAATGTCTTTTTTATTTTATTTTATTTTTTTTAATATTCTTTGTGGGTTCTTATGCGGTTGTAAATTAATAGATAAATTAATGTATCAAGAATTTAGCCAGAGAAGAGGAGCCAAACTTTTCCTAAATGATTAATTTCCTTTTCTGCCTATAAAGTCTTTTGTCATCGAATAAGAAATCTGAGGTTCAATTATCATTTACACAAAAGAATCAATTGGTATCTTGATCTGATGATAAAATGCAATTATTAGAAGCGAACACCATATATTAAAATTATCTTTAAAAAAAGAAGTAAATATTGGACGTAGCAAAATACGGAGGTGTAGTTATCCACTAAATTCGGTTTGACAGTAAGATAAGTTACACTAAAATTAAAACTGTATCCTCCAAATTTATTTAGTTTTCTTTTTAAAGTGTAACAATCAATGGGGTTAAGCAACATGATGAAATGAGTTGTGTATTGACTTTACGTACATTTGTTTGACATTATTATACATCTTATAAAGCAACATGCTCAGCTCAGAACCATATTAGATAGAAGAAAACAAATGAAGGTTATTACCAGGATAGTTATAATGACAAATTATGTGAATTATATATTAGTTTAAAAAATGAACTTTAACATACATTGTAAATATAGTAAAAGGAAGGTCTAGCTAAGAGTTTTGTAACTTAATTGGCATCTCTCTATGCATAAATTGCTTAGGGGATTTGGGAAGAAATTTTTTGAATTGTGATGTAATTAGCATGTTGTAACTATTTAAAGAAAAAAAAATTACAAGAATATCTTGAAAATATTTCCTCAAATGATTCTTGAGTTATCACTATTGGAGTACATTTGAATCTTAAAAATGTTTCTATAATTACATTAACAATTGGGCTTAATCTGTTAATTAGCTTAAAATTGACATATTACAAGAAGAGTAATGTTACAGTCACAAACTATTTTATAACATTTTTACAAAATGTTGATGTGTCCAACTTCTTATTGGTTTTCATCTAGGCTTGTCATTAATATCACTTTTTCATTTACCAATAACCATTCACCATATCAGCAGTTTGTAAAATTTTTTGTAAAAAAATTTGTATTTCTAGCATTATTCTTATAGGAAAGTCTTGAAAATGTTTCCTTAAATGATTCTTGAGCTATCTCTATTGGAGTACATTTAAACCTTAAAAATGTTTCTAAAATTACATTAACAATAGGGCTTAACCTATTAATTAGCTTAATTAACTTAAAATTGACATAAGTTGTAAAATTTGGGTTCTCCCAATCTTCAATACATAAATTCTTTCAAATAGGTGAATCTTTGGATCTACGTTTATTTTTAACTTTCTGAAGCATTTGTCATTTATTATGCCCTTCCTAATGCTTAGATAGTTATATGGAATTGTATTTCACAAATAAGAGCTAATAAAGACACCCGCAATCCCATAGAAAGAAATCAAATTAAAAATAAAAGCATCCTACGAGTATTCTGGAGCATAATTAGGATCCTTTATCAATGAGATTGGGTTTGTGTCTAGTGGCTAATTCCATTGGATATGTTGAGATGCGGACATGCGTCCAATTTTGGACACATGTCCATATCCTAGCGTATCCAGTGGAACTAGCCACTAGACACAAGTCTCACTCTTATCAATGAGTAGTTGTTCCATGTTCTAGAACACAAGTAGTCCAAAAATGTAGACAATATGCAAACAATTTCAGCTTGATTAGGGGTAAGTAGCAATGATTAAGCTTTCTTCCTTTGAGAGCTTTGATATAGTCTTGGTCAACAAATTGGATCACATAAAGAGAAATTTGCTGATGTGTTTTTTTCCAATTGGACAATAAAGAAAATAAATAGTAACTGTCATAAAATTTAGAGATTGATTATCTGGTACTCTAAAGGTATTTGCTAATGAATCATATTAAAAAAGTTTTGATATCACAAGAAATATAAAAAACTATTTAAAAAAAGTTTTTTTTTTCTCTTCTCAATTTTTTTTTTATTAAAAATATCTCTTAAACAAATATCCATAGAGCATTAATATTCTAGTTTTTCCCACTATTGATCTAAATTTGGAAGGATAATACTTCAAGAATCTGAATTTTGCACAGACGGATAGGGAGTGAGAGAGAGAGAGAGAGATTACATCATTACAATCTTTAAAAGAAATCGTACTTTTAGAATCTCCATTTTGCATCAAATCAAAGAAGAGGCCACAGTCAAAAGTGCTTCACAAACATGGACGCACAGTCGCACTGCCATCCTTTTTTTTTTAAAGTTAGATCGACAAAACTTGTACCTTCTGATCCCATCACAATGTAAATAGGGCTTCACAATGCAAAATTCCGAGCATCAATATTGGTGGTGGAAAAAATTGAGTAATTTGGCACCACAAAAAACTATTTTATCTATTTTACTATCTCATTTTGTAAAACATCCAACATTTGTAGTTTTATTTTAGCATTCAACATAATAAAATAATATAAACAAAAAATCAGAGCTACCGTGGAGGATGAGAAGAGAGAGGAGACATGCAACAGGAAAATAAGAAAGGAAGAGAAAAAAAATCATTTAATAATCCGAGCTACATTGGAGGACCTAATATAATATATATATATATATATATATATATATATATATATATTTTTGTTAACATTTGAGCTATGTACAATGCACATGCAAAGATGGCTGTGCACTATAGCTTAACAACAAAAAATTTTGGGTCGTGTTAGGGTTGAGGAATCTTGACCCGTTTAATAAACATGTCGGGTTAGTGTTGACCCATATCGTCAAATACTCATGAGTTGACACGACACGAACTTGACACCCGAACACGAATTGCCACGCCTAGTGTGTGTGTGTGTGTTAAAAATATTTAGTATTCTCAAAAGAAAAAATAGTGAGTTAATCTCACATTGTAAAATAAGTGTGAGTTAAAGAGGTTTAAGTTTCTTTAAAAACCTTCTCCCCTCTCCCCATGTGTGTGTGTAGGGGTGTCAATTCGGGTTAGTGTGTCGAGTTCGTGTCGTGTCGAGGTAGGAGTATTCGACTAAATGACTCAACCCTAACCCAACCCATTTAATAATCGTGTCATAATCCTTCAACCTTAACCCCACCTATTAATAAGGCGGGTTGACCTGACCCAACCCATTTGACACACTTAATAAACGAGCCGTGTTGGGTTGACACGAATGTAACACAACCCATTTCAACCTGCATAATATTAAATATAACCTCCATCTAGAAATAATTTTTTTTACATCCCAAAAAGCAATGCATACACTTCAAGTCTTCAACCCATATTCAAAATAATATAGTTCAACAAAAATATAACATTCATCTAGAAATAAGTTCTTTACACTCCAAAAGAAGTGCTTATACTTCAACCCAAATTCAAAATAACAAAGTTTAACAAAAATAAAATAACATAGTTTAACAAAAATATAATATCCTTAGAACTCGTCAAATGCTAAGTATCAATATTGAAAGAATTTGAGCAAACAGTAGACTAATCCTGACTATGACCACGATTATCATCTATAGATTCTTTGTTGATGTCCAAATTCATAACATCTTCCACAAGCTCATTCAATTTTATTTGTGCAAGTTCTGTGCCAAAAAAAAAAAAAAAAAAGAAGGTATTAGTAGTTCTAGGGTTTGAAAGTTTCAATTTCCAATTATATCCCTTGTAAATTTTTGTAATTACTTACTTTTCTTTTTTAAATTTAAAATATATGTTGGATATAAAAGGTATTTGACAAATCTAAAATAAAATAAATATTTATTTGTTATACGAGTTAAACGTGTTGTGTTAAGTGGGTCATTTCGGGTTGACACAAATAAATTAGCGTGTCAAACGTGTCTATTGCGGGTTACGCGGGTTAACCCACTTATAACATGTTTCTTATCGTGTCGCTTACAGGTCAACCCATTAAAGCCCAACCCTAACCCAAAAAAACCCGTGTCGGGTTTGTGAGTTGGGTCGAATATTGACACCCCTATGTGTGTGTTAAAAATATTTAGTATTCTAAAAAAAAAAAAAAAAAGAGGTTATAGTCTATGCTTGAATAAATACTCTACTTTATACATTTTGCAATAATTGGAAAATATCTTAATAGCGAATAACAAGCACTTTACTACCATACAACTAGGCACTAATGGTTACCCAAAATATAACAAGAAATAATGAAATATACTAATGGTTACCACTGGTACTGGTATTAATATTCATCTCAATGAAACTAAGATAAAATTCAATAATGAAACCAAAAGCAAAAAGGAAAAATATATCCTTTTTTTTTAATGAAAAAAAAGGTCTCACATGTGTGATTATTGACCAGCCTATTTGAATCACTATAACTCATGCCGTGGGCTACTACTGGGTACGTTAGGACTATTCACGTCATGGCACAGTATTTTTGCAAAGCACGACTCGAACCAAATAACTCTTGGACACACAGGTGTGATCCAATCTGAAACTCTTACCAATGCACCACGTCGAGAGCAAGAAAAATATATCATTAACTTCCCATAAGCGAACCGTATAATATAATTGATAGAGAATTGAAGTATTAACACAAACATCATGCAACTCCTCTTTTATGTGTAGAAGCAGATTCTTGACCCTATCGCACAGCTAGTAAATAACTTAGCAGCAATTCTTATACAGAAACTAAAAATAAAATATGAAGGAAAATGAAGCCAAAAGTTCACCCATAACGTGCACATTGCATTATGTTAGGGGTGTGTTTGTATAAGTTGTTTCAAAATTGTGTTTTGAGTTTAAAATGAGCGCTTATAAAAAATTTATAAGGAGTTATTGTTGCAAAATGGAATTTTGGGTATTAAAAACACTCTTTTAGGCTCTCAAAATCTAACCAAACAAACCTTAAACCTGAATAGTTTTAGTTTTCGTAGTATTTGTCCACTTTTCTTTTTGATTGATCAATAATCACATTTACAAAGAAAAGTTTGGGCCTCAGTTGCCTTATCTTCTTTGTGCCTAGATGCCTTATACTTTAATTAGTTTTCAACAAATAAGTAAATAACTTTCATCAAACAACTACATCCAAACACAGTCTTAGAACAAAAACTGCATTTGTTTCTAAGTAAAAATTGGGGTGATTCGACTCCTAGACTTGACTTAAAAAAAAAAAAATTAGAGTTTCAACTTTCAAATCTATAGCATCCACTTTTGATGATTTTGCTCTTTATCATTAGACCAAAATGCCAATCAATTTTTAGTGTAGACAGTGATTAAATCTCAAATATTTTATTTAACCATAGAGAAGTGGTTTTGTTATTAAGATTATTGTTGTTTTGATTACTTGCAACACGAATAAGTAGGACAAAATTGGCCTTTGCCCCTTTCTATCAAATAATCCAGCATTTTACCTCATTTCCCAAACTAATAAGAGAAATGCCTCTTTTTTTAAACTCGATTTTCTCAAAATCAAGCTTAAAAAAAAAAAAAAAAAATTCTGGAGCTCTATAATGGCATTTTAAGGAGCCTATAGTAATGTTTTAAGGATTTATAGTGATATTTTGGAACTCGAGCTCCATGAACTCGAGTTCCATGCAAGTTTTTTTTTTTTTTCCTATAACTAGAGTTCATGGAGTTCAAGTTCCAAAACGTCACTATAGGATTTAACTCGATTTTGAGAAAATTGAGTTTCAAAAGAGGGACATTTTCCTAATTAGTTTGAAAAAAAGAGCAAAATACTGGATTATTTGATAAAAAGGGGTAAAAGCCAATTTTGTCCCGAATAAGCATTGTGTTAAAAATGTAGTATCTAGAATATAAATATAATTTTGTAATTAAGGCCCTTTGGTAGTTCTTACACATAGACCAAAGATTACACTGCAAAACGACGTGGTGTGGGCTCCCAATTAGTCCAATTCAACGGACGAGCCTAAAAGACAGTTAATATATTATTCCATAAAAATAATAAAAAAGAAAAAAAAAAAAAAAAACATAGAGCACGAAGGCCCAATTCATGGTAGAACACAGCGCCTCAGTATGTGTTTTTTGTTTTTTGGGTTGATAAAGAGCCCATTATGTTAGGGCCCAAACTGGACTTTTTATCCAACTCCGACCCTACAGTCTACATGGGTTTTACCAATATGTATATATATATTCAAACGGAAGCCTAACCTACAGTCTACATAGTTAGCTCTTCTTTTCTGAATCAAAGCAATGGAGGTGACATGGAAGCCAGATGTTGTTGATGAATTTGTGATCGGTTTTTGTGGGCATCGGTGGGCACCGTATGAACTGGAAGAGTCAAATACTACTAGTCAACTAGAAGAGTGGTTCGCCTGTAAGATTCCATACTCATCTTCTTGTTCTTCTCCGGTAATCAAGGTACATTCCGTTTTCGTCAGTGAAGTTGTTCGGGGTTCGCAACACTCATGCGTACGGAGGGTCCCGTCTGTATACTATAGGCGGCATAGATCCCACCTTCGATTCCAAAATAGTCGATCCCTTAGATTACAATATTTATAAACTCTGGACCCTAAAGCTTGATAGCGGTAGCGATGGTGGTTGGAAGCCTCTTCCTCCCATGAATTTTCCTCATAGACGCTCCTCTTGCTCCATCGTCCTCGACGGTAAGTTATATGTGTTTGATGGTTTATCGTCTGAGTTTTCTGAAAATTGTGGCATCTCAGATACATGGGAGTCCTTGCCCAGTCCTCCTCTTCCTCTTCCTGTTCCTCCTTTTTCTGTTCGCATGTATGCCGCTCTTGAATCTAAGCAACAGATTGTTGTAGCTTTACTTTGTGATCCCAAATTGAAGACATTATTTACTTACAACATCAGCAATCGATGTTGGACAAAACTTGCGCATCACTTCGATGTACAACCTGGGTATCCTTTATCATTTTATAGAAAGTCCTGTAGCTGTTGGTAATACTCTCTATTGGGGTTCTGTTCACTTCGATAGAGGCTATGATGATATCCGTATACATGCACATGCTTACGATTTAGATAGGGATAAGTGGCTCGTCGGCTCTTTGAACATTTTTCGCCGTGGCGTCAAGAGCCCAATTCTTCTGGAGGATGAACTTCTGGTAGATAAAGCCCATACACCACCTTTGCTCCATTTAGCTGATCAGAAATTCTGCATTTTCCTCCACTCTACCAACCGCAAACACACTTTCCACCACAATAAGGAAGGCATTAAGCATGATTATCTCAATTGTCTCATACTTGAAATTTCTCTACCAATATTCGATCATGACAAGGACAAGGACAATAGTACGGACCTCGACCATTCCTCGATATTGTGTATTTCCATTGTGTCCATCCATAAGTTTCCCTTCCATGACAATCTAAGCTTCCACGATAGCTTGTTGCTGTAAGTTTTCTACTCTCTATCTCTCTCTATTTCACTTTCCTTTTCCATGCTTGAATAAATTTATCTGCTGTCTAGGCTAGCATTAACAACAAAACACCTGGTATTTATTTTGATATCTTCACTAACAATTGATCTTTCAAAGCCTATATATCATGCGCCACCTCTAATCGGAAACATTATCAATTCCACCCCCTACCCCACTTTAATCTTGCTCTAAACATGCATTAATACTCCTTCTATCTGATTTTCACCTTTGAATAACATTACTGTTACTCATTTCTGCGTGAGCAGGGATCAAACAAAAGTTGTCAAATGAAGCAAGCGTAACCATCAAAGATAATTATTGTAGTAGGTTGCTTCCTTGAAGGATATGCAGCAACAAACAGGTCTACTCTGTTCCATGTTTTTATGCATGCACTTTGCAGATTTTGCACTCTCAAATATTCCTAGAGGAACGTTATTTATTTATTTGAAGATTGGTGGAGAGTGTTTGAACTTGTGAATAGTTTTTGTTATAGTACACTGGTGGCACTAGCTATGTCTCAATCCTTTATTTCCAAGAAGCATATCTTAAAGAGAAACTACTACTTAGCTAGCTAACTGGGCACGTGTAATTTGATCATTTGTCAGCACATTATGCAGATTAGTTTAGCACAGTAGTAAGAGGATTCTGCCCTGCTCATGATGTATAAATACAGCAAATTGCATTATTTCACTTAAGCTTAATGAAATCAGTTACAGTTACAGTTTTTCCCTAATATAATTCTTTATCTTTGCCTTCAATTTCAAAGCTGCTTTTGTCTATTTACCATTTGATGCTGTATGTTGCTCTAGGCTTGTAAGTTGAAATTAGAGGATCCGAAAGGAGCATTGCTAGTCACAGAATTTGCAATGCGTGATGGAGATGAACTTGTGAACAGTTTGGAGATGTATTTTCACCAAAATTAAATAGTTGTGAGATTATGCGTGCACATTTTTATTAGTTTTTTTTACTTCCCTTTCACCCAAGATATTAGTTTACTATTGCTTACAAGTTTTTTTGAAGGGGTTAGACACTATAACATGGTAGACACTATAACATGCTATATACACAATCATAGACAAAACATAACATAGACTAAAAATGTCTAGTCTTGAGCAAATTGATGCTTCCAATAATAAAAGGTGATCATAGCAAAAGGATGATAATAAGATTGAAGTTGAAAGGGATAGAAGATCAGTTTTTAAGCTCAAGCTACCTACAATGAACCTATAATCCTAGCCCTTCATCTTCCATATAACAATTGAATATTAACCTTCAAATTTTATTCAAAGTCACATGACTATTAATTGCTGAGGGCAACGATAAACATAACATAACTTAGACAAGCAAAAGTTGAGTCTTGTAATAGCTAATAGGCTGAACAAAATGGGCAATGGACTAATAGGCATTCTCTGCTTTAGTTTTGACTTTTCACGCACCTACGTCTTTTCCGTGTTTAATGTGGTTATTTACTTGATAAAATAAATTGATTGATGTTGTACTAACTAAATCATTAAAATAGTAATTTTTATACAGGAAAACTCTGATAACCAAATGCTTAACATTTTAACAATGATGATTTGCGGAGTTCATGCCATTTTACTTATTATTTTTACAGATACCAAGACAAAGTTTGCTGAGTAGAAGCTTCTTGAGGAACTATAATAGTAATGGCAATGGAGAATTATAGCTGGTTGGTCTTATTCCTCATTCATTTTGTTATTGCTTTGGCTCATGGAATTTTAGATTTTTTTAGCTTGTAATATTTTGTTGACTTGACGTAATGGATATTGGAATGTGAACTTCTAAGTATAATGCATTTGGGATTTATTTATTATCTTTTTCTTTTAAGAAAACTTTGTTGATATGCCAGGTTCATTTTGAAAAATCTATGAAATATAAATTTGGGTCCTTGGATGTTTGGTCCAAATGTACGAATCTGGTGGCCAACTACTATGTGATGATAACTCAGATTAAAAATCTTCTGCTTATTAGAAAACCTATGTATTGTTGGTTTTAGATAGATCCATATTCATGAATTTTTTTTTTTAATTTTTTAATTTTTTTTGAGAATCTATTATTGAAGAACTTAATTTTAGAAATGTTGATAGGAAATTTCAAGTTAAACACTTGTCAAGCTCTCAGGAAGCTCTTCTTCTTTTATTCTTTTTGGGTTTATATGCGGTTGAAAATTAATAGATTAATTAATGTGTTAAGAATTTGGTCAGAGAAGAGGAGCTGAACTTTGCCTAAATGATTTTTGCATATAAATAAAAGTTAAATATTGGACGTAGCAAAAGTATGGAGGGTGCAGTTTTGTTCTAAATTTAGTTTGATGGTAAGAAAAGGTACCCCAAAATAAAAACTATATCCTCCAACTTTATTTACTTTTCTTTTTGAGCGTAACAATCAAAGTCACGTGACTATAAAATGCAGTAAACAAAACATGACATAGTCAAAGAAAAGACGAGTTGTGTAATAATTAACTAATATGCTGAACACAATGGATAATGGACTAAGGCATTCTCTGCTTTAGCTTTGATGCCCCTACATCTTTTCCATGTTTAATTTGGTTATTTACTTTGATAAAATAAATTGTTTGATGTTGCTTTCTTGTTTGAAATTTTACATTCAGTTTTAATGTTTCTGTGCAAACTGTGGTTTATCCATTATATTTATTTTTTGTTAGATTAAATTTAATCTTGCAGTACTAGCCCTTTCAAGTTAAGAAGTTTTGAAAGTGCTTCTCTCTTTCTCTATATATGTTCCAAGGCATGAAGTGGGAAGAGGAGGAGTTTCATTGGCGAATTTGAATTGGCTCTATATCAATGAATATCATCATCCATACATGATGAATAAGTATTTATTCTGTTGGATTTAATAACCCATCATAAAGCCTCTTCACAAATTACCTTGAACAACCTTATCATTTATAATTTGCCTACTGCCTTGTTCAAGGAAATAAAATTTATTTTTTGTCAGATTAAAATTAATCAAAAAATGTAGTTTATGTTCTGTTATTTGTGGTGTTTTGGTGTAAGTTTGTTTCATTTATCAAATTTGGTAACTGGGATTTTTCGTTTTGAGTGAAACCCAGTTGCTTAAATTCGATACCAAGTTGGTATATTTGTTTTAATTTGAAGTTTGGTGATTAGTTCATTTTAGTTTCAAGCAAGAAGATGGGCCTAAAGGGCTTAGTGTTATGTTAATTGTACTGTTTTTCTGTGTTCTTTTGTGTTGTAGTTTATGTTCATAGTACTAATTTAACAGTGACTAAATTTAGTCACGGTTCACTGCTCTTGTTGTTTTGGTTGTGTGATGAAGTTTATGTTCTGTTATTTGTGGTGTTTTGGTGTAAATTTGTTTAATTTATCAAATCTGGTAATTAAGTCCTTTTGTTTGAATGAAACTCAGTTGCTTAAATTTGATCAGAAATTCTGCATTTTCCTCCACTCTGCCAACTGCAAACGCACTTTCCTCTACAATAAAGAATAAGGAAGGCAATAAGCATGATTATCATAATTGTCTCATACTTGAAATTTCTCCACCAATATTCGATCATGACAAGGACAAGGACAATAGTACTGACCTTGACCATTCCTCGATGTTGTGTATTTCCTTTTGTGTCCATCCATAAGTTTCCCTTTGGTGGCAAACTAAGCTTCTACGATAGCTTGTTGCTGTAAGTTTTCTACTCTCTCTGTCTCTCTCTCTCTCTGTCCTTTTCCATGCTGTCTAGGCTAGCATTAACAACAAAACACCAGGTATTTATTTTGACATCTTCACTAACAATTGATCTTACAAAGCCTATATATCATGCGCCACCTCTAATCGGAACCATTATCAATTCCACCCCCTACCCCACTTTAATCTTGCTCTAAACATGCATTAATACTAGGGGTGGCAATTTTTATTCATATCCATGAACCCACCCATTACCCACCTTATTTGGATAAGTCTTAACCCAACCCTTTTGAATATTTGGATTAAATGGATGAAGACCCATTTGGTTATTTAATTAGATGGGTCTAAATGAATAGATCTACTAATACCCATTAAACCTATCTAAAATTTAAATTTAAATAAACCCACAAATATCCACTAAACTCTTCTAAAATCTAAAACTTAAATAAACAATATAAACCATAGCTTTCTAAGCCAAAACTTTCAGTCCTCAGTCTCACTCTCCTTTAACACTTTCCTTCAAATTTTCTCAGTAACCAAACAAAAGTTAGGAAATTCTAGAGAAAGAATTTCCTTACTTTTGGTAAAATCTGCACACAATTCATATGAAGCTCTTGTGTTATCCTCTCTAAGCTTAATAGGAAGCAAACAAAAACTGGAAATGGCATCATTTACTGATGCTCTGATTTCTGAAATGCTATAGCAACAATCTACGCTAAAGAAAATTGCCATTGGCGGTTTAATTTCGAACCGGAATTTCAGTCCGTTTATCGGTTCAGGTACTGTTTTTTTTTTGGTTAGTGATTTGTGTATGTTTTTGCTTCTTTAGTGAAAATGATTATTAGATTATTAATATTATATATTTTTTTATTTGTTGCTTGCTTTTGAGTACATGTGCTCGTACCATTTTTCACTGGTGTGAGCGGGTTTTTCCAAAAGCTCAGGTTTTTCTAAAAGCTCAAATTTATCATTCTAGGGGTATTTAAGTAATTTTGGATGTTCAAGGGTATATTGGTAATTTTAAAAGTATAGGGGGGTATTTGAGTCATTTTGGGTATTTAAGGGTATTTTGGTAATTTTGAAAGTCAATAGGGTATTCAACTAGTTTTAGAGGTATTTGGATCATATTGGGTTAAATGGATAGGTTACTAATTAAATGGGTTGGTTACTAATTAAATGGGTTGGACGGATAATGAATAATTAATTTATATATAAACGGGTCATAAATGGATAAATGGGTAATTATACACTCAATCCATTTATGACCCAACCTGCCCATTTGCCACCCCTAATTAATACTCCTTCTATCTGATTTTCACCTTTGAATAACATTACTGTTACTCATTTATGCGTGAGCAGGGATCAAACAAAAGTTGTCAAATGAAGCAAGCGTAACCATCAAAGATAATTATTGTAGTAGGTTGCTTCCTTGAAGATTATGCATCAAGAAATAGGTCTACTCTGTTCCATGTTTTTACACATGCAATTTGCAGATTTTACACACTCAAATATTCCTAGAGGAACGTTATTTATTTATTTGAAGATTCGTGGAAAGTGTTTGAACTTGTGAATAGTTTTGTTTAGTACACTGGTGCCACTAGCTATTGATGGCTGTGTCTCAATCCTTTATTTCCAAGAAGCATATCTTAAAGAGAAACTACTACTTACTTAGCTAACTGGACACGCGTAATTAGATCATTAGTCTGCACATTATGCAGATTCGTTTAGCACAGTAGTTAGAGGATTCTGCCCTGCTCATGATGTATAAATACAGCAAATTGTGTTATTTCACTTAAGCTTAATGAAATCAGTTACAGTTTTTCCGTAATATAATTCTTTATCTTTGCCTTCAATTTCAAAGCTGCTTTTGACTGTTTACCATTTGATGCTGTATGTTGCTCTCGGCTTGTAAGTTGAAATTAGGGGATCCGAAAGGAGCATTGCTAGTCACCGAATTTGCAATGCGTGATGGAGATGAACTTGTGAATAGTTTGAAGATGTGTTTTCACCAAAATTAAATAGTTGTGAGATTATGCATGCACATTTTTATCAGTTTTTTACTTCACTTTCACCCAAGTTTGAAGGGGTTTAATCAGTTTACTCCCCCATCAACCAATCATCTACTATGTTCAATGAGATAAAATCCAATTTTCACAATGTAGTCTCATGAGTTCAAATGCTTAACATATTAGACATTGTAATATGCTAAATACACAATAATAGACCAAAGAGACCATAAACTAAAAAAATTGACTAGTCTGAGCAGATTGATAGCTGCAAAGGGTCTAAGAAGAAATTTCAACAATAAAAGGAGATCATAGCAAAAGAAAGATAATAAGATTGAAGTTGAAAAGGATAGAAGATCAGTTTCTAGCTCAAGCTACCTACAATGACCCTAAAATCATAGCCGCTCATCTTCGAATCTTAACCTTCCAATTTCATTCAAAGTCACATGACAATAAAATGTTGAGGACAACAATAAACAAAACATAACGTAGACAAACAAAAGACGAGTCTTATAATAGCTAATAGGCTAATTGGCATTCTCTGCTTTAGCTTTGATGAGCCTACATCATTTTTGCTCCATGTTTAATGTGGTTGTATGTTTGATATGGTAAATTGTTTGATGTAGCTTTCTTGTTTGAAATTTTAAATTCAGTTTACATATTCTGGTGCATACTGTGGTTACTCTGTTATATCTTTTTTTTTTTGTTAGATTAGAATGATTTATGCAGTGGCATTCACACAGTTTGCTATTGACACCTTTTAGTGATTGCAGTTTTGAGATTCTTATTGTAAGTATGAACTAATTTCCACCATTGACACGTTGAATTAACTAGAACACTATTTTCAATTGACTTAGTTATCATGGTATGATATGTTTGAATATTCATTTTTACTGATTTTTCTTGCACTTGATTTTGTGGTACTTTTTTCAATAATGTTTTATCATCAACAAGGATGAGACTAAAGTTCTTGTTTATGGCAAGGGTGGCAATCTCTAGCATGGTTATTATATGCATCAGATCCAAGTAGTCTCAAGCATAAGATGGTTGTGATTTGTGAAGGATATTATGATTTGATTTTGTGAACATTTACTAATTGTTCAATATTTAAGATAAATATATAGTCAAATTACATATGTTTTCTTCTGAAAGCCTATTTGTAATTATTCTTTATTTCAGCTAGAATAAAGAAAGAGTTTGCTGCTTCTAAGAAGAAAGTTGGTTCATTAATGCAAGCTATATGTGTGGACTGGGAAAAAGTTTTTAAGGTGTAGCGAGGGATATTTTTGGCTCAATAGGTGGGATGGGATTCTGAATGTTAATTACTGTTACAGTTACTGATAGACGTGATTAGGAGAGGAAGGCATACAACAAGATGTTCCTATAGCAGATTGGCGTTCAATTGGTATCCTGGAACCATTCTTTTATTGTTTGATATTATGACTGGCAACCAGGATTTTTGGTGACATAGGCTACCTGCAATTGAATGGATAAAATACTTCATTTATTTAATGTTATTCATCCATTTTACTTTGAGCTGGCCCTTCCTTCTAATGAACTTAATCCTTTTACTTTTCAGGTTCTTCCAGGGTGCCAATGAAAGTAACCAAACCCCTCACACCAATACAATTGTACAAAATTGAGGATTAAACCAATTCATAGATTTTACTTGTCAGAAGTTTACAGGGTTGATTTGAGAATGCTTTATGGGTGGTTCTGTTTGCCTTACAAACTTTCCATGGAAATCTATTTTTCATTGATTTTGGACTTTTGGTCCCTCCCCCTCGTTTAATCATTAATGGGTTTTTTCTTCTGCTGCTTCTCTCATTCTTCCCACCAAATCTATGGTCTTCTGCTCAAACTTATAAATGCTAAATTCTAAATTTGAAACAAGACATGTCAATTCCGCTAGCTTTTTAGGTTGGTCTGTGGGGTTTGGATGATTCAATTGTCTTGTTGACTATATTAATATGATGCACTGAAGGTCTAGAATTTGAGGAAGATAGTAAGCAAAAGGATGAAGCATAATAGTATATTGTTAACGAATGTTGTAATGATACAAGTCACGGAATTTAGCGAATATTCTTTATTTTGATCATTCAGTTGTTACAACAAGTGCATAAAGGCAGATTCAAACTTTGGTTCTCCTTATAAAGAAAATCAAGTTTTGCCACTAAATTACAAGGCTCTCGACAAATATAAATCTTTAATTATGAATTGCAATGCATACACAGCTTTTAGGAAGGCAAAACTAACATCCAATCAGACTTGATTAAAGAACTAAAAGTTTCTCTATTTTGAGGGCTATATATAAATTGATTGCAGATGCCATAACTATGCAGCTCCCTTACCTCTTGTAAGACAGAAGGGTATTCAGAAAATATCGCTGACAATTTGATCAGCCTACCCAGACAGCCCTTCTCAACAATGGCGGTCTTGTTTGTATCACTTCCTGCCATCTAATTAAATGAAACATATATGAGGTGCTTAAATGCATCTACAAGCAACAATATGCCAGCAATAATCAAAGCAATAAAGATGTTAACTCACTGATCTAGGTTAGAAAATTCTTTCCTTTTGGTGTCCATTAGAGGCCAATTGGGCCTCTGGGTTACATACAGAGAAATGTTCCTCCACCATAAGGCCACTATCCTTATCGAAGGTGAGAGTTATTCCATGGCTCTTCACCAAATAAGTTTGCAGAAACCATCATGATTGAACACTCAAAGTTGAAACCAGAGACTCCACCAGATTTGCCATGAGAATTTTGTCTAGACATTATGCTTGCAATAAAGAAAATGAAAAACTAGAACTCTCTTAAAATTTGGTTGACTTCATACCTTGGATACCAAAGAACAGCATGCTTTAGCAACAACTGTCATCAATGCATTGGAGAATTGCATCAATCCCACCACTTTCTGCAATGGATTTTCACATTTCATCCTACACTAACCACTAAGCCAATACTATATATATCATATAGATGTTTGGTTGTCTTATCAGTTTTAGTTTTTAGTTGGTTTCCAAACAGGACGTCATTAATATGTGGCATTATTAAATCATTCACGAATTATAATTTATCATAACAAAATTTCCCAGGAAGAACTCTCCTCTCAATATCATTTTCTTACTTGCAAGTAAAAATCTTGTACACTTTATAGTTATTTAAAGCCATAAAAATATTATAATAAAGTCATTGTTTTCTGATGACAAAAGCAACTCAGCATTATTGGTACAAAGATTAAACCCGTACTAACCTTCCACTAGTTGTTTATGAGGAGAGGATATACATGCTATTTGTTCCAAAGACCATGTGGCTAAAGCAGCTTCAATTTAACTTTGGCATCTTGTCAAATTTGGATATACTCAAATTGACAGTAACAACCTTTAAAGCAATGCTTGCTGAAACTAGACCAGGTTAGCTAAGCCCTGCATTTACAGAGTCCACTATAGCTCTTGCAACTCCAATTTTTGCAAATATTTGTGCATAACCAAAAACCTGACATTTACATACATCAGAGAGTTTCTTTAAGAAACACTTACACTACAGTTGGAGTAAGAGATCAATTAAATGCAAAAGCATGTATAACCAAAAGAGCAATTCTACTTAGTTTGGCAGCCAGGACTCCAAAGAATACAACTCAGCTTCAAAGCCCAATCTCACAAGTTTTACCAATCACAGAAAAAGGAAATATATATCCCTCTAAAACGGTGGGAATTTCATTACAAGTACAATGATCCCCTGCAATCCATTTCATCAGTAACTCCAATTGTCTTTCTTTTCGGTCCATTTCATGACAAGAAAGGACCCAGTTTTCTTTTCGGATAGAAATTTGATTTGAGGGAGCAGGTTCTGGAACACTCTCTCTCTCTCTCTCTCTCTCTCTCTCCTTCTTTCGCCTCTCAGTCTCTCTCTTCATCTCTCTCAATCAAACGCACCATTTTAGCTTAAGAAAGGGACAAAGTTTAGCTAAACCAAAATCACTGTAAAAAGAGCTCTCTCTCTCTCTCTCTCGGTTCTTCAACAAACCTCCCCCACACCGTCACCATTGAGAGTGTGTGGTCCAGAGGTTTGTTGAAGAACCAAGACGACTGAATTTAGATTTTTATATATATGCTTTTAGTCTTGAGTTTAAGGCTTCAATTGTGCTAAGAACAAGTTTTACAATATTTTTATAAAACATTTATTTTCAGTTATAGTTGGTTACAGTCTCTTATTTTATTATTTTATTTCGATTTATAAGAAATTAACACCTAAATAATTGTGAAAATATTGTAAAATTTATTGTGTCAATATAACAATATATATGCAAGCTCATATAAATATTTAAAAGAGAGAAGAAAAAAAAAAAAAAAAGCCTATAGCTATTGTAGCTACAATGTCAATTGAAGAAACCTAAAGACACTGTATATACTTCATTCGCTTTTTATATATAGACTAGGCCAGGTGGCACGTGCAAGGCATGTGCTACCTCTTAAATAAGAAAATTAAAATAGATTTTCTATTTGAAGAAGTATGAAATTATATATATAAAAAATGTATGTCATACCAAGTTAATTTTATTTGTATGAGAATTTTAATAGTTAATCACACACAAAATTATGGTAGCTATTTAACATATGAATATTTTTTTTTTACTATAATAGTTTCTTGATACTTATTCACTAAAGGCAATATCCACCCACCAAAAACTTTTAAGAATGATAATGAATACCACCATCTTTCAACAATAAACAACTGAGTTTTGTTAAGACATTGTCACAATATTTAAATTTTCATAATGAATGATCTCATATGCTACAATTGAAGTTTTTCATCAAATATCTTCAACCATACACAATGAAAAAATTTTCATTCATACTTTCTTCTTTATCATTCTATATGAGTCTAGGTGCAATATTTAGCTTACTTAGTTTTTAATGAACACTCATTTTAGGCAAGAAAAAAAGAAAAAAAAAGAAGATAACAAAAGGCATGTGTCATCGAATTTCTCATTAGATAAATTATAAGTTTCGAAGATTTAAATCTAGAAAATTAATGTTCTTTAGGTAATAAATAAAACACCTTATATCACAATTCCAACTTCTAAGCATTACTACCATTTAAAACTCAAAATAAGTGAAAAAAATTTGGAATGTTAAAATTTAGTAGGAGTATTTTAGACATTACACAATGTAATATCTTAAGAATCATAAATTTTCATTAAGGTTTAACTGAGAGAATAACAATATGACATATCTGCTCTTTTTCCAAAATATTAAGGGGAGAATTGCTTGATTTTAAAGTTTAAAGAAGAATTGTGAACTACCCCAAACATAAAGGATGAAAAGTGTTTTTATCCTAAATTTTTAATTTTTAATTTTTTGTATGTGTAAAACTATGTGTTTTTACTTAAATTGGTGCATAAAGATAAAAATACAATAAAAAATACAAAAAGTCAACCCAAGAAAATTGTATGTGAAATAGTGAATTTTGGTTCAACAAATTAGACTAAACCCCCAAAAAAAAAAAAAAAAAAAATCTAGAAACACAACATAATGGTATAACATTTCGTATTACCTTTATAATTTTGTTATATATTATTTTGACTCGTAAAAAATTGACACTTTAGTAGTTGTGAAAATATTATGATGACAATAAAATGTCTTAATATTTTCACAAGAGAAATGCTATGTCCACAACATTTACACAATAAATCATAAAATAGTAAGTTGTTACGAGTTGTTATTGGTAGACAAAAAAGCAATTTCAATGGTAAGTTTAAATTAGAACCAATAATAATTTATCACTTATGATTTGTTATGAAAGTGTTGTGAAAAATGTTGTGGCTGTCGCACTTTTTTTCACAATACATTTATTTTTAGTTGTAGTTGGTTCCGATATGATATTTTTTAATTTTATTTTAGCTTATAAGAAATTAACACTTCAAAAATTGTGAAAATATTGTGGCAATTTGTTGTGATAATATTTTAACAGCTAATATGGAGATAAAAAAAGTAAAAAAGCGATATTTCCCCCCCCCCCCCCCCCCAAAAAAAAAAAAAAAAGCAAGTGAAACAGTTTGGTTGAATAAACCAAACAGTTTGCTACTGTTGCTTTGCACATTGATGCTTTTTATATATAGACTAGTAGAAATGATTACATACGTGAACAAAGGAGCCAAAAATAAACTTAGTTATTAACACTTGGGACAATTACGGAGCAAACTATACATTTTATATTTGTGAGTTCCAGTTAACTCAACTAGTAAAGATTATTATCGTCGAATAAGAGGTGTAGGGCTCAATCTCCGTTTACACCAAAAATCAATTAAGATTCTTAGTATAATGATAAAAAGCATTTATTAAAAACGAATGTTATAGATTGAAACTCTCTAAAAGAAAAGATTATAAAATATTTAGTTATATTTTAAATTGTTAAAGTAGTTTATAGGATTGTAAATGAAGTTTATTAGATACTAAGCTAAACACTATTTTCCTTTCTATTTTGAACCCATCATTTATATTATATTATTTTTCATTATTTATAATATGCTACTTTAACAAGTTGTGAACATAATTGTAGAAAAAGTTACATCCCTATATCTATTCTTAGGCATAATAACAGTAGAGAAAATTATTTTTATTTTAGGGAGCAATGCTGAAGTGCCCCTAATAGAATTACGCAAGTGACTAAGCTGGTTCAGTAGTCAACTTTCAGTTTACACACAAGCAATTCATTTTTAGGTTAAAGGATGTGTTTTTTCCAAGTACTAACACAAAATGCAAATGGTTCATGAGCTTGAATTAAATATTTACAACTTCAAAGATAAGTTAATGTTGTCAGTTTCAAATAAGCCTTAAGAGGTAAATAGATATATCAATCAAAGGAAAGAAAACATGCAAAAGTAGCCCAAAAAATCCATAATTGGGCCTTTATTTTTCCTAATGTCCACATTCACCAGAGTGGGACCCTAAACAGAACTTGATGGATTGGAAACCTCTCTCTCTCTCTCTCTCTCTCTCTCTCTAGAAACTGTTTTTAGAAGTCCCTCTAGAAACTTACGAGAAAGGGTCACGCGTGGTGTGTCGGCTATTTTGCTTTCCAGATCGAATTCCCACACCATTCAAAAAGAATAGCCATGCTTCCACAATATTAATATATATCAGTAAGGGCTGTACGTGCAATGCACGCTCCTTTAAGTGAGAAAATTTTAAATATTTTTTTTTTTGAAGTAGTATCAAATCATGTATTTAAATTTAGAATAGTTATTTAACATATAGGTATCAATTTAATATGATAATTTTTTAGAACCTATTTACTAAAAATAGTATCTACTAACAAAAAAATTCTATTAAGAATGATAACAAATGTTGTCATCTTTTAACAATAAACAATTAAGTTTTAATAAAACATTATCACAATATTTAAAATTTTCACAATAGATGATGATATATGTTACAATTGAAACTCTTCATCAAATTAAATACCTACAACTATTTGCAATGAATATTTTGTTATTCACATTTTCAAAAAAAAATAAAAAAAAATTGTTATTCATACTTCATTCTTTATCATTTTATTTTATGAGCCTAACGAAGATGCTTAGCTTATTTAATTTTTAATGAACACATTTTTAATAAAGAAAACAAATAAAAAAAGAACAAAATAACAAAAGACATATGTCATTGAAGTTTTTATTAGATAAAATTATAAATCTAGAAGATTTAAACCTCTAATAAATTAGTGTTCTCTAGGTAATAAATAGAATACCATAGATCACTATTTTTACTTTCTAAGTATGACTAACACACAAAACTCAAAATATATGAAATTTTTTTTTGGGAAATTAAAATTTTGTGAGGCATTTTAGATATTGCACAATGAAATATTCTAGGAATCATAAGATTTTATTAGAATTTAACTAAGAGAATAACAATAAGGACTATATGCTTGTCAACAAAATATAAAAGAGGAAATTATTCAATTTTAAAATTGGGGGATGAAATTACCCAAAACATAAAGGGGGAAAATACTTTTTTTTTTTTATAATTTTTTTTGGTTGTTGGTAAAACTATGTGTTTTTTACTTTAAACAATGTGTTAAAAAAAAAACCCAAGAAAACTGTCCGTAAAACTATGAATTTTGGCTCAACAAATTGGCTAAACAAAAAAAAAAAGGTCAAGAATATAATAAATGTCACGATATTTTCTCAACACCTTTATTTTAGTTATGGTGGGCCTTGGTATGATATTTTATAATTTTATTTTAGAGTAATACTACATCTACAAAATTTTCACAACAAATTCTAGATGGTAAATTATTATTGATTTTTAACTGGGACAACCACTTTAAACTATGCATTAAAAAAACAACAAAGAAAAAACCAACAGAAGAAAATTGTGCGTGAAACAGTGAATTTTTGTTCACCAAATTTGATTAAACTAAAAAAGAAGTCTAGGAACATAACAAAATGTCATAATATTTTCACAATACCTTTATTTTCAACCGTGGTAAGTTTCGGTTTGATATGTTGTTATTTATTTTATAGAAATGTTATCTCCATAATATTTTCATAAAAAATTCTAGATGACAATTGTTGTTACTGATTTTAAAATGGACTCATGACTCATACCACTTTTTTATCCACCAATAGTAGCTTACCACTTATGATTTATTGTGAAATTAATGTGAAAATATTGTGGACTTAGCAATTTTTTATTTGATCTATAAGAAATTGAAATCTCAATAATTGTGAAAATATGCGATAACAACAAGTGTTATAACTGTAAGGACACGATTCCTTTGCGGCCCATTAACATTTTTGGGCTCACACACGAAAGATCCCTCACAATATGATTTGTAGAGAGTGGGTTTGAAAAGCTTGGGTTTGGTCGCGGGGCGATGTTCCGATCCTGATTTTGGAGGGATTCCTATAGGAAAAGGAGTTGGGCTTGAACATTTAAGTCCTAAGGCGTCGCACCCTATGGGATGGGACTCCTCGGAGTTGATCCGAGGACCATTGAGGCCTTATCCCGGTTACCCTACGACGGACTTTTTTCAGTGAGGTCCGGTGTTGTTGAGAGGTTCTCCCCCATGTAGTCTTTCTTTTTCGGAGGTGGGAGGGGGCTCCCCTTAGATTTACTTACTTTTTTCTTTTATACTCGTCTGCGTTAATTGTCCTTCGTCCACGTGTAGAGTCAATCTTTACAAGACTGATATTTGTCCCATCAGTCTAATCCCAGAATTGTTGGGGATGGTTGATAAGGCTGCAGAGTACGGCTCTGTCATGTGTTGGGTCTTATCTGGAAGGGTAGTAAGGATAACTTCCCCAAGATATTTTGGATCTCCTTACAAATTCGTCCCTATACCAGTTTTACCCCTTTATTCCAGTGGGATTCAGGATCTGCCGAGGACTGAACTGTCCTCGGCTGCCTCCCAAAATTGTTTTGTGCTCTGTATTGCAGAGCTTGGGCCACAGTTGTCCTCGGCTCGGGCCTTTGGACTCTCTAAGGGCAAATGGGCCTGATCCATGAATTATTGGGCCCCACAATAGCCCCTCAAAACCCTTCTATCCGACTTCCGGGTTGGGAAGGAGGGTTTTGGCAAACCCGGGCCCTTAATGTGACTTATTTAGTTCAACCCCGCATTTATGTGAGCGGTTTTCCACCTGTCCAGGAAGTTAGCCGGTTTTCAAGGGATTCCGTTTAATCTGCTCGTGATCTACTCCTGCCGCTTGGCTGTCCCAGACGCGCCCTTAATGAATCCCCTTTACGAGGCTCATTTATGTCCGGCGGCTCATCTGATAAGGTGGGGAAATGGAACGGACGCCTCTTTTTTCTTCAGATTCTTTAGGAAACTAGAATGCATTTAATACCCTCCATTTTGCCCTTCCTATAAGAAGGCAAGCAGGAGGCCATCACTTTCATGCAGACCCCTTTCCTTCCTTCTGAGATCTAAAACTCGTAGCCTTCTTTAGCGTCTGCTTAGCCCGTTTGTTATACACCATATCAGTATACGCCTACCATAACAAATGATGAAGGAACCATGCCCCTCCTCAAAACACCATGTTCTGATAAAGCTTGAAATGGCTTGATCAGGGCAAGGATGACGCAGACTTAAGATCTGTCCCGCCTCTCTTTCAGCCAAAATCCGAAGCAGGGGCTCGTCACGTCGAATTCTCGGCGTGACTGAGTCGAGAACACCCAATATCAGCACCACCCGGCTCCTCACGAGCGTACCTAACATGGCACCAGTGTGTTAGGAGTCAGGGCTGAGGCAGGGGCGAAGTGCTTCTGCTTCTCCCTCTCTTTGCTCACTGGTGCCCTCCTCCGCCTTTCTCTTATAGTCTTCCCAGCACCAGTTCTGCCCTGGTGCTGTCCTTCTCCCTCTTTTACTCCTCCCTTTGTCTCTTCATCTCTCCCCCCCTTCTTCTCCTCCTTCTCTTACTCATGTCCTCCATCTTCTTCATTCATCTCCTCCATCTTCTTCATTGATTTCTTCCTTACTATTTCCTTCTTCTTCATTTTTTTTTTTGAAGTGAGTTCCTCTCTTAGTATGAGCAACAATGAGCCAGAGATTGGAGAGACTTTGAAGACAAGTTTAAAAGGCGCTTGACCGTTTGCTTATTTGTACTGTGGATGTTAGTGCTGCTTCGGCAGCCCCTCTTTTGTATAGGCTTGTTGAAGCCCCTTTTTGTACATTGTAATGATTTTTCATATTAATAAAAGTTGTTTCTATTTCATTTTGCATGTTTTGTCTCTGTTTTATAAATTTGCAAGCGCCGCTCGGCACAATAATATAGCATCTAAATCAATGACGACTAAGACCAAAATACTTAATAATAAAAAGATGTTGCCATAACTTTAATGGAAGTGCTTGGCATAATAAGGCAGACCAATAAAAAGTAATACTTACCCCTTTGGCTTGGGTCCGAGGACCATGCAAGGCCTTGGTTATGTCCAGAACTCGTAATAATAATAATTTTTTGTACTTGGTTTCCCCATAGGCTTGAGTCCGAGGACCATACAAGGCCTTGGTTCTGTCCAAAACTTGTAATAATAATAATTTTTTGTACTTGGTTTCCCCATAGGCTTGAGTCCGAGGACCATACAAGGCCTTGGTTCTGTCCAAAACTTGTAATAATAATAATTTTTTGTACTTGGTTTCCCCGTAGGCTTGAGTCCGAGGACCATACGAGACCTTGGTTCTGTCCAAAACTTTATGCTCTCCCCTTTTTTATTATTTTTTATGCACTTGTCTTTCCTCAAGTGTCTCATAAGCTGCCGAGCAGGAAGTTGTCCTCGGCAACGGTTATTCCTTGGTGTGGGCCATAGTCCGTGGGCTTCCATGCAGAACGGGCCTGGGCCGCGAATTTACCAGGCCCAGAAATTAAGAGGCATTTCCGTAGTCTTTGGTCACGCGGTACTTTTTGGCGTCCCAGTGTTCGAGGTGCGTCTTCTCGAGGATATTCAAATCCTACGGCTGAGGATGAAGTTGGAAATTGAGCCAAGTCTGCTTCGTCCGTAGCGTTCCTTGGAAACTTGCACGAATCAAATGCCACCGGTTAACTTCTAGGTATAAATAGGATAGGGGATCACTTCACTTGCACATGAACTCTCCTGCTCTCCTCAGAACCATATTTCTTCCATATCCGCGATCTCTCTTTCTAGTGCCACTGCCTTAAAGCAAGATGTTTGAGGCATGGATGGGGGTGAAAGGTCTCCGCGTGCTTCAGAGGCACCGAATCCTCAAGGGGATACGGTATGGACAAGGATGGCATAGATTCGAGCCAGTCCTCCGTTTTGACAGGAGGAAAATGGGGTTCCTCCCTCTTTTAGTCAAAATCCGAAGCATGCTCTGGTCATGCCAGATTTTTGGTATGTCCGAAGAAGGAATTTCCGCCATCAGCGCCGTTTGCCTTTTAGCAGGCAAATTTTTGCGGGGGCTTCCCAACTTCCGGCTCCCTGCACCTTTTCTGTAGATGGTGTTAGCCTGAGGTCAGGTTCTTTGGCTGCCTGAGTTATGGGCATGTAGAAGCGTCGAGGAATAGTTTCCTTAGACAACATCTTGGAACAGTAGCCAATCTCTCCTCTGAGCTATCTCCTCGGCATCATCTTCACTCTTTTGTACTTTTCTTTTGCTTACGCAGTTAACTCTAATGTAAGCTTGTTTCAGCTTTTATTGTATACTGTACTATTCTTTTGTCTTAATAAAAGATGTGTTTATTTCTTTATACATACTTTTTTTTTTTGCAACGACCACTTTGGGTCTGAATATTAAGTCTAAGCCTGCCTTTAACAGTATTCTGGGCAGAAGAACACTTTAACACAAACCCTTATTAGTTTAAACTCGCAAATATTATCAAGTATAACATTGGTAATCCTCAATAGATTAAATTCATGGAACTAACCGAGATAGCTGTTGAGCGCTGCGCGATGCACGCTAGATCAATTCCCGAGAACGATAAACTCTAAACAATTCGTCTGAGATGATAGTCGAGTAGCGAAGGACTTTGTGCTTTCGGGTAATATGCTGTACCGTAGCGCATCATTCCCTTTGGTACGGGGGATCCGAGGGTAGACCGGGGAACCCGTGCAATTAAGGGATTGACCCAACTGTTAACGAGGAGTTCTCTTCGGATGGATCTTGAGGTTTACGTGCCATAGTACTTGGTTTCCCCATAGGCTTGAGTCCGTGGACCATGCAAGGCCTTGGTTCTGTCCAAAACTTATGATCTTTTTATGTACTTGGTTTCCCCATAGGCTTGAGTCCGAGGACCATGCAAGGCCTTGGTTCTGTCCAAAACTTATGATCTTTTTATGTACTTGGTTTCCCCATAGGCTTGAGTCCGAGGACCATGCAAGGCCTTGGTTCTGTCCAAAACTTATGATCTTTTTATGTACTTGGTTTCCCCATAGGCTTGAGTCCGAGGACCATGCAAGGCCTTGGTTCTGTCCAAAACTTATGATTTTTTATGTACTTGGTTTCCCCATAGGCTTGAGTCCGAGGACCATGCAAGGCCTTGGTTCTGTCCAAAACTTATGATCTTTTTATGTACTTGGTTTCCCCATAGGCTTGAGTCCGAGGACCATGCAAGGCCTTGGTTCTGTCCAAAACTTATGATCTTTTTATGTACTTGGTTTCCCCATAGGCTTGAGTCCGAGGACCATGCAAGGCCTTGGTTCTGTCCAAAACTTATGATTTTTTTATGTACTTGGTTTCCCCATAGGCTTGAGTCCGAGGACCATGCAAGGCCTTGGTTCTGTCCAAAACTTATGATCTTTTTTATGTACTTGGTTTCCCCATAGGCTTGAGTCCGAGGACCATGCAAGGCCTTGGTTCTGTCCAAAACCAAATTTGAGTCCGAGGACCATGCAAGGCCTTGGTTCTGTCCAAAACCTTTATGTACTTGGTTTCCCCATAGGCTTGAGTCCGAGGACCATGCAAGGCCTTGGTTCTGTCCAAAACTTTAAGATTTTTTATGTACTTGGTTTCCCCATAGGCTTGAGTCCGAGGACCATGCAAGGCCTTGGTTCTGTCCAAAACTTATGATCTTTTATGTACTTGGTTTCCCCATAGGCTTGAGTCCGAGGACCATGCAAGGCCTTGGTTCTGTCCAAAACTTAAGATTTTTTATGTACTTGGTTTCCCCATAGGCTTGAGTCCGAGGACCATGCAAGGCCTTGGTTCTGTCCAAAACTTAAGATCTTTTTATGTACTTGGTTTCCCCATAGGCTTGAGTCCGAGGACCATGCAAGGCCTTGGTTCTGTCCAAAACTTAAGATCTTTTTATGTACTTGGTTTCCCCATAGGCTTGAGTCCGAGGACCATGCAAGGCCTTGGTTCTGTCCAAAACTTAAGATTTTTTATGTACTTGGTTTCCCCATAGGCTTGAGTCCGAGGACCATGCAAGGCCTTGGTTCTGTCCAAAACCTTTTTTGTACTTGGTTTCCCCATAGGCTTGAGTCCGAGGACCATGCAAGGCCTTGGTTCTGTCCAAAACTTATGATCTTTTTATGTACTTGGTTTCCCCATAGGCTTGAGTCCGAGGACCATGCAAGGCCTTGGTTCTGTTTAAAACTTATAAGATTTTTTTTACTTGATTTATTCTTTTTTTTTTTTTCGACCATAAGCCCCTACACCAGGGCGGGGAAAGTTGGCTCGAGGCTGGAAGCTCCTAGAGATGCCCGCGCCCTTAGTACTGCGAGGCGTAGCCCCTAGCAGAAGTTTTCGTCGGAGCGACAACCATATGTCGCCGGAGACGGAGGAGATCCCAGAAATTTCTGCTTGCCAATGAGTTGATTCCACCGCCACCTGCGCCAACGCGCAAGCTTTCCCACAGACGGCGCCAATTGTAAGGACACGATTCCTTTGCGGCCCATTAACATTTTTGGGCTCACACACGAAAGATCCCTCACAATATGATTTGTAGAGAGTGGGCTTGAAAAGCTTGGGTTTGATCGCGGGGCGATGTTCCGATCCTGATTTTGGAGGGATTCCTATAGGAAAAGGAGTTGGGCTTGAACATTTAAGCCCTAAGGCGTCGCACCCTATGGGATGGGACTCCTCGGAGTTGATCCGAGGACCATTGAGGCCTTATCCCGGTTACCCAACGATGGACTTTCTTCAGTGAGGTCCGGTGTTGTTGAGAGGTTCTCCCCCATGTAGTCTTTCTTTTTCGGATGTGGGAGGGGGCTCCCCTTAGATTTACTTACTTTCTTCTTTTATACTCGTTTGCGTTAATTGTCCTTCGTCCACGTGTAGGGTCAATCTTTACAAGACTGATATTTGTCCCATCAGTCTAATCCCAGAATTGTTGGGGATGGTTGATAAGGCTGCAGAGTACAGCTCTGTCATGTGTTGGGTCTTATCTGGAAGGGTAGTAAGGATAACTTCCCCAAGATATTTTGGATCTCCTTACAAATTCGTCCCTATACCAGTTTTACCCCTTTATTCCGGTGGGATTCAGGATCTGCCGAGGACTGAACTGTCCTCGGCTGCCTCCCAAAATTGTTTTGTGCTCTATATTGTAGAGCTTGGGCCACAGTTCTCCTCGGCTCGGGCCTTTGGACTCTCTAAGGGCAAATGGGCCTGGTCCATGAATTATTGGGCCCCACAATAACATTTTCACAAAACATTTATTTTTAGTTATGGTTGGTTACAGTCTCATATTTTATTATTTTATTTCGACCTATAAGAAATTGATACATCAATAATTGTGTATTGTGAAATTTGTTATGTTATTATAACAATATTTATGCCAGCTCATATAAATATTAAAAAAAGAAAGAAAAAGAAGAGCACAAACCGATGACTAAAAAAAAGAAAAAAGAAAAAAAAGGGGGGGGGGGCTAATGAAGTGATGAACAATACATATTGAATAAATCAAAAAGTATTAAAGTTACTACAGTAGCTTTTACACATTCACACAACAAGTGTTACAATATTTTCACAAAAAATTTATTTTCAGTTGTGGTTGGTCATAATCTCATATTTTATTATTTTATTTCAACTTATAAATAAGTGACACCTCAATAATTGTGAAATTTGCTGTATCAGTATAACAATACCTTTATTTTTAGTTGTGATTAGTTCTAGTATGATATTTTATTTTGATTTATAAGGAATTAACATTTCAACAATTGTGAAACATATTGTAACAATTTGTTGTGTTAACTAACAGCTCTATATTTATTAAAAAAAAAAAAAGTTGATCGGGCGATATTACTGAAAAAAAAGAAGAAGAAGAAGAAGAAGAAGAAGAAGAAGAAGAAGGCCAATGAATAGTGCAAATTGAACAAACTAAAAAAAAAAAAATGTAGCTACTACTATAGCTTTACGCATTCACACTTTTGTTATGAAAGTATTGTGAAAAATATTGTAGATGTAGCACTTCTTTTTTCACAATATCTTTATTTTTAGTTGTGGTTGATTCTAATATAATATTTTATTTTGACCTATAAGGAATTAACACCTCAACAATTGTAAAAAATATTGTGGCAATTTATTGTGTTAACTAACAGCTCTATAAATAAATTTTTTTTTAAAAAGAAGAAGAAGAAGAAGAAGAAGAAGAAGAAGAGGAGGCAGCGAAACAGTGCAATGATTAAACAAACCAAATTACTATTTTTGTTATTGTAGCTTTAGCGCATTGGCGCTTTTTATATATACTAGTGTGGGTTGCACGTGCTACCCCTTTAGTGAGAAAATTAATATAGATTTTTTTTTTTGGTTGAAGAAGTATGAAATCATGTACTTAAATTTAAAATAACTATTTGAATATATATTTACTATGACAATTTCTTAGAACATGTTTACTAAATGTAGTATCTACTCACCAAAAAAAATGCTACAAAGAATGATAATGAATGTCATCATCTTTCCACAATATTTTAATTTTCGCAATGAATGATGATATATGCTACAATTTTTATGAAGATCTTCATCAAATTAAATACTTGCAGCCATCTACAATGAAGATTTTGTTGTTCATATTTTATTCTTTATCATCTTATTTTGTAAGTCTAAATACGATGTTTAGCTTACTTATTTTTAATGAACACCCTTTTAAGTAGGAAAAGAAATTAAAAAAAGAACAAAATAACAAAAGATATATGTCATCAAAGTTTCTATTAGATAAAATTGTAAGTCTAGAAGATTTAAACCTAATAAATTAGTGTTCTCTAGGTAACAAATAAAACATCATATATCATCATTCTAACTTTCCAAACATGACTACCAGTCTGCCACATAATATTCAAAATACAAGAAGAAATTTTTTTGGGACATTAAAATTTAGTAAGAGTATTTTAGACATTGCACAATAGAATATTTTAGGAATTATAAGATTTCGTTAGGATTTAACTAAAAGAGTAACAATAGGAGTATATATGCTCATTTACAAAATATAAATGAGGAAATTATTCAACTTTAGTTTAGGGGGGAATGAAACTACCCCAAACATAAAAGAGGAAAGTGCTACTTCGTCAATTTGTGTGTGTGCGCGCACACATGTGTGTGTAAAACAATGTGTTTTTTAAATTAAAAAAAAAAAAACTTGAAACAATGTGTTAAAAACATCAACCTAAAAAAATTATGCATAAAACAATGAATTTTGGTTCAACAAATTGACTAAACCAAAAACGAAGTTTAGGAATACATCAAAATGTCAAAATATTTTTACAATACCTTTATTTCTAGCTATGGTGGGTTCTAGTTTGATATTTTATTATTTTATTTTAGAGTAATACTACATTCACAACATTTTTATAATAAATCATAGGTGGTAAATTGTTACTCGTTTTAAATTGGACTAAACACTTTTGACCATGCATTTAAAAAAAAATACAAAAAACAAATAGAAAGCCAATTGAAGAAAATTATGCCTCAATCAATGAATTTTGGCTGACCAAATTTGACTAAAAAAAAAAAAAAAAAGCCTAGGAACACAACAAAATGTCACACAAAAAAGAATCCTTGGAACACAACAAAATGTCACACAAAAAATATTTTTTATTTTTAGTTGTGGTAGGTCTCAGTTTGATATTATTATTTTATTTTTAACATCCACAACATTTTCATAGCAAATCTTAGGTGAAAAATTATTACTAGTTTTAAAATTATACATTAAAAAAAAAAAAAAAACAAACAAACAAAAAGACCACACATGAAAATTGTGTGAAACCATGAATTTTGGCTCACCCAATTTGACTATATTAAAAAAGAAGTCTAAGAATACAACAAAATATCACAACATTTTCACAATACCTTCATTTTTAGAATCTGAATAGATATTTTTTTATTTTATTTGAGAGAAAAGCTACATCCATAATATTTTTAGAACAAATTCTAAATGACAAGTTATTATTAGTTTTAAACTGAGCCAACTACTGATATCACTTTTTTATCCATAAAAAATACATTGCCACATAAAATTTATTGTGAAATTATTGTGAACATGTTTTTTTTTTTTTTTTTTCAGAAGGTTGTAAAAATGTTGTGGAAATAGCATTACTCCTTAAATTTTAAAATCAAGCAATTTTTCCCTTAATATTTTGAAACATAACAAATATGTCATATTGTTATTCTCTTAATTAAATCTTAATAAAAGTTTACGATTCTTAAAATATTTATTGTGTAATGTCTAAAATACTCTCACTAAATTTTAACAATTCAAAAACTTTCTTCACGTATTTTGAGTTTTAGATGGTAGCAATTCTCAGTCTCTTATTTTACTATTTTATTTTGATCTTTAAAAAATTGACACCTCAATAATTGTGAAAATATTGTAAGAATGTGTTATGTTAGTATAACTGTGTATGCACATATAAATATTTAAAAGAAAAGACAAAAAGAGCACAAGCATAACCAACTTACTGTGGGGGGAAAAAAAAGGCCAATGAACGGTGCAGATTGTCAAATAATTGTGAAAATATTATAAAAATTTGTTATTAAGTTGGTTTAACCGAATATGTATATATAAATAATAAATATTTAAAAGAAAAGAAAAAAAAAAAAAAAAAAAACAAAAAACAAAAGGTACAAACAAAACCAGTGAAGAAAAAAAAAAGGGCCGATGAATAGCGTGGGTTAAACAAACCAAATGCACGGTAAAATTACTGTTTGCGTATTTGCACTTTTTATATATAGACCCACACCCTTCACCCTTGATGGTGACAGCTCTATTAATATGCTTTTACCGTCACCATCAAGGGTGAAGGTGTGTGTCCTCTTGGGTCTTCAACAAACCTCCGAACCACCCACACCCTTCACCCCCTTCACCCCCTTCACCCTTGATGGTGACGGCAAAAGCATATATAGAGCTGTCACCATCAAGGGTGAAGGGTGTGGGTCTATATGTACTTTGGCTGTGCAAACCAGTACCGGAGCCGACAAGATTGACCGGCACCGACCTTCCTGCACTGCCACAACAACTGACCGACAGAGCCGATGCTGGCGAACGGAACGCGAAGAGAGTTCCGACTCCAGTGCGGTGCAGTAATCGGAGCAACAAATCCGGAACTGAAGCCTTGCCGAACTGTATCGACCCTTGTTTCAGATGTTTGGAACTTTGGATACGGCATCGTTTTACCGAGATTTTGTCTTAAAAAAAAAATTAAAAAAAAAAAAACCCATTAATGGTCTCCACCATGTTGCATGCCGTCGTTCTTCTTCTTCTTCCTCTTCTTCTTCTTCTCTTCTTCGTTTTGCATTGGTTCTTCTTCGTTCTACAGTGCACTGGTCTGGTCTTTTATCACTCTGGTAATTCCTAGTTTCTATTGTCTTCTAGAGAGATTAGTACTCTTTTAAAGTTTTAGCCTTTTAACATTTCAACTTTTATGACCCCCATACGTGTCTAGCTTGGAAATGACAAAAGAAAAGTTTAAAAGAAAAATCCAAGTGTCAGACTTAAATATAACTCTATTTTCCCACCACTGTGTAGGTCTACTGTGTAGGTATAGTGGTGTACAATATATATTAATATTTATCTATACTTAAAAAAATGAATAATTATTAATGCTACGTTTACAATATTTTAACAATAGAAGCTATAAACTATAAACTTAGTAATATTTATCAATTTTTTTTAGTAAAATGTTTTTTTTTATTATCAATTTTTTAGCACTTGTTTGGCTTTGTAGTGTTACATTGTTACTTTAGTCCCATTGAACACTGAATAGGTTGAAAGGATTTTTTTTTTATACATAAAAATAAAAAATTAAAAAATTAAAAACTAAAATTTTTAATGTTTCAAACCAACCAAACCGATTAAACCGAGCCGACCAAACCGCACCGCTATAGGTCGGAAAACCGACCCTAATCAGTATGAATCGGTTTTAATTATGAAAAAACCAATCCCTATTGGTTCGGTAACAATTTTGAAAAAAGACCGAGCTAACCGAACCGCACACACCCCTAATATGTACTCATGATACCCATCTTGGTGAAGTATTATCGCCTTTAGATCCAAGATCGTTCAACCTTGTTGCCTATCTCTTCTACCAATATATCAATGGTACGAACTCCGCGATGCTATTTCAATTTCATGTTAAAAAATCATTGTTCTAATGAAGGTTTTAGACAAAAGGTTATTTACATATGTGCTTGGACCTTTTTTGGACGTTGATTTTAGCCATTCAACACAAATCAAGCTCTCACTAATCCCCCTCTCATTTTTATGAATTTGCACGTACTCCTCCTCTGATTCTCTCCAACTGAACCAAATTGTTTCATAGTTTTAATGATACCTCTATTTGGTTGTCCAGTATATTCACTTGGTTTCTAATTTTGTATTATGTTATTATGATTGATGCTGAGCATGGACCGCATGGTTCATGATCTATTACTTTATACGTATTCTAAATCAATGAAAGAGAGCTTATATATTCTTCGTAAGTACTGTAACATGCACTCTCACCTATTTGTTTACTTTGTCTTTCTTTCAGTACCCTTTTCTTGGGCCTTAGTGTGTTTTGAGTGAATGAGGATTTGAGGAGTTCATGTCTTTTTATTTTTTATTTTTTCAGATGCCAAGACAAATTTTTGCTTAGTAGAAGGTTCTTGAGGAGCAAAAATAGTAGTGACAATGGAGAATTGTAGCTGTGATGGTCTTGTCCTGTTGAATTTTAGATTTGTTTAGCTTGTAATTTCTATTTTGTTGGCTTGATGTAAATGTAATGGATATATAATAGAATGTGAACTTCGAAGTGTAATTTCTATTTTGTTGGCATTATGAATTAATTATTGGTTTTAGATAGATCCATATTCATGAAAACTTTTCTTTTCTTTTTTTTTTTCTTTTTTTTTTTGGTAGAAGGAATTCAGGAAGAACTTTTTGGGTGTTTATAGAAGGAATTCTTCTTTTATTCTTTCTTGGTTCCTATGCGGTTGAAAATTAGTAATAGATTTTTTTTGAGAAGATAGTAATAGATAAATTAATGTATTAAGAATTTGGTTATAGAAAAGGAGCCAAACTTGCCTAAATGATTAATTTCCTTTTCTGAATATAAAGAAGAGTTAAATATTCTTCTCAAATTGGGTTCACTGTCAGCAACGAAGGTGCACACAAGGTTCTGTTTAGTTTTGATAGCAGCAAGGATGTGGATCGTATTTTATCTGGGGAACCTTGGAGTTTTGACAAATCATTGGTGGTACTTCAACGGTACAATAGGCTCACTCCCCTTGAAGACCTGGCCTTTGATAAGGCATCTTTTTGGGTTCAGGTCCACAATATTCCAATAGGTTATAGGACAAAGTCAGTAGCAGAGGATATTTGTGAATCAATTGGGGCGGTAGACCGTTCAACAGAAGCTTTAAAGTGTGAGGGTGGGAACTACGTACGAGTCTGAGTCACTCTAGATGTTTACCAACCTCTTTGTCGGGGTCGAATAATTGAGGTGGAGGGTGGAGAGAAAGTATGGGTCAATTTCAAGTACAAGCACCTCCCCAACATATGCTATTGGTGTGGATGTTTCGACCATAGTGACAAGGATTGCAATATTTGGATTGAAAGCAAGGGCACTCTACAGACCACATCTCAGCAATTTGGTTCTTGGTTATGTGCAAACCAGACTGGTCCATCCAAGAAGAATGTAGTTCGTGTTTCGGGTTTCTATAAGGATAGAGCAGAGAATATTTCCACATGGCGGGGCCGGGAAGGGAAGCAATTCCCCTCGCAGGCAAAGACATCGAAAACGACAAAGCAACCTGAAAAGGATAGTTCTGATATGGAGGCGGATTTTGCGGAATTTCCCAATACCGAATCCTGTGATGTTATGTCTCAACATGGTAAGTCAAATTCTTCTCTATTGGAGTGCGAGAACATGGGAGAATATTTTTCACAAAAAATCAGGGAGGTTGACAAGGATCTCGATATTTACGATAATCCCACTAATTCAGCACAGGCCGAGAAAACCACTTCAAAAAAAGTAACATCTCCACTGTTTGACTTAGAAAAATTGAGAAATGAGTAAGAGGAGAATCAGTGTTTACAACAACCCCATAATTTGATACATACGCCTCATGAGAGTCATGGTACACCTCTCCATGAGATATCAAACACCCCTCAGAGACCCGTGCTTATTGATGCAACTCTACAAGCTAAATGGAAGCGCTACCCTCGTGTAGCTGAAAGTACCCCTGTTACCAAAGATGATATCCCTACTACCAAAGACAATACGATTGGCTCAAAACGCTCCATCACCGTGCTTACTAATCAGTGTGAGTTACAAAGTAAAAGAATTCTAGTTTCTTATAACGATAAAGAGAATTTTCCTGTATTGGCGGTGGCTGGTTCCTAGCCCCGCCAGGCGCAATGAGTTGCATCGTTTGGAACTGTAGAGGGCTTGGGAACCAACTAGCAATTCAAGAGCTTGTGGAATTGGTACAGGTAAAAGCTCCCGCTGTCGTGTTCTTAGCCGAAACATTGGCAAACGAAGCTAGGCTAGATTATGTGAAGGAAAGGATTTGGTTTGATCATAAATTTTTTGTTCCAAGGATTACTAGAGGAGGTAGGTTAGTATTTTATTGGAGAAGTGATATTGAAGTTGAGGTAGTAGCTTCTTCATTGAACCACATCGACGCAATCATTAACAAAAGTTCGGTTTCAGCTTGGCATTTTACTGGTTTCTATGGCGAGCCTAAAACACACAAGTGACATGAATCCTGGGATCTTTTATGTCAATTGCATGGGCAGAATTCATTACCTTGGTTATGTGTCGGGGATTTCAACGAGGTTACAAAACAATCAGAGAAGTCAGGTGGAAGATTACGACCTCGGGCTCAAATGCAACTTTTCAGAGAAGTGTTGGACGAGTGTAGTTTTATGGATTTGTGTTTCAAAGGTTTCCCATTCACGTGGAGCAAACATTACCGCACCAGAGTTTCCATTTGGGAGAGATTAGACAGGGCAGTATTTGTGGCTGAATGGTTTTTGAATTTTCCGGGTACTTGAGTACATCATTTAGACAGTACACATCTGATCATAAATTGCTATGAATTGAACAAGCTGGTCTGGAGTTTCAGCAAAAGAAAAAGGCATTTCAATTCAAGGAAATGTGGTTGGCTGACAAGGAGTGTGGGGAAACTGTGGAAGGAGTATGGCAAGCAAGCTATGAGGAGGGTGACAATCGACGTGTGCTCAGGAAAATAGAAAATTGTGGAAAAGGGCTTACCCGAGGGAGCCAAAAATGCTTTAGGAATGTTAGAAAAGAACTCGAAAAAAAGAGAAAAGAGCTGGCTCGGGTAGAGAAGTTGGCGTTACAGACTGGGGGGTCATTTTGGCTTGTGCAAATTCAGAATGAGATAAATGTTCTCATGGGGAAAGAGGAGAGGACGTGGAGACAAAGGTCACGGACCTTGTATTTAAAAGACGGAGATCGGACCACACGTTTCTTTCACTGTAGAGCCACCCAAAGGAAGAGACGTAACCATATAGCAGGAATCCAAAACCAGGCTGATGATTGGTGTACTGAACAAAATCAGATTTCAGACATTTTTCTGGACTACTACAACCAGCTTTTCACTTCATCCAATCCGATTGAGATGGCTGTTGAGATTGACTCCATTCCTAAAGTGGTGACCGAGGAAATGAATGGGATTCTGACGCAGGACAACCAAAACAAAACTGAAATAACAATAAAATAAAAGGATATGACCTAGGAGTCAGCACTTAGGCCTTGTTTAGAGTCAGCACCAAGTGGGGAAACCACTAGGAGTCAGCACCTAGGATAGACCTAGAGTCAGCACCAGACCAAAGAAAGACCAAACGACCATTGTTTTCATTCATCAAAATATCAACTATCTCCTCAATAAGTACAATAGGTTGCTTATAAAGGATTGCTAAACCCTATTTCTAATTGGGTAGGAAACCCTAATTGCCTTATTACAAAAATAACCTTGCTTCCTAAATTAAAATACTAATAGCCCAATAAATTACTAGGACCTAAAACATAAAAATACAATTGACTTGCGAATATAAATAATATTAAATAATAATTTTCTTGCATCTCCTGCATCATTCTCCTCTAATTGGAGAAAACTCGACCTCGAGTTTTAAAGCATTGAAGGATTAGGATGCTGACAAATAACACTTGTTTCAAGTCTGAAATCACCTTAGGGAGCACAAGGAAAAGAAAAACCTTGAATTCCACCACATCAAACTCATTTGGAATAACAAAATCAATGTGTGGAATTAGTATAATCTCTTTTTGAACCTTATGAACCATAGGAAGCACTGTGGTTTTAACCTCTTCGACTTCACCAAGATGTAGATCTTCAAGGACTATGGAGGGTTGATTAGAAGCACATTCAACAACTTCAACTTTCACATCATGTGCACCCTCTAACATAATACTCTCTTTAGGCACCATCTTTTCACCTTGTTGCTCTTCAAAAGATTCATTTCCTTGCACGCATGTTAAAGCAACACTTGTCTAGTCATGTACATCTGTGTCAACGTTAGGCTTTGGTGTTGCTGGAGGATTCTCCACGACCAAGATATCACCATCAATGTTGTCTTTTATGGGGGCAGCAATAAGTTCATTGTGATCAATTATCCTTGGTTTCCCAATTGAATCAGTTTGAGTCTTCATTTGCTTCATCTGAGCAATCATGTCTTGAACATCTTTCACGAGCTTTATAGACAATTCCTTTAATTCCTTGATAGATTGTCCAAAAGTGCACTGAGGACATGAAATGGGATGAGGATGAGGATTCATCATATTTGCTTTAACTTGAAAAGTACTACACTAAGATTGGGGTAGATACTTAGCTCGATAGTATGGTGACAAATACTCATCACAAAGCTTTTCTTTCATATCTTCCCACACACTAATAGCAGGTTCATAATTCATATAGCGGAAATATTCAAGATTCTCCCAAAACCTTTGTGCTTTACCTCTTAACTTCAACTTGGCATACCTAACCTTGTTGTTATCTGCAAAATTTGCTTGCTCAAAGAATTGCTCCATCCCATTCATCCAGTTGACAAAATCTCGTGGATAAGTTTCATAACCATCAAAGTACGGTGCTTCTAATACTACCATGATTCTCTAAAATAGTGCTTCAAAAAATAGTTGCTGTGATTCTCCTTGTAAGTGGCCAACTTACTACACTACAGTCATGGGCTTGGCTCCTTCAGCGAATGGGTCTGTTTGCACAAAGGGTCTGTGGATAACAACTTAAGGGCCCATACGTGCAATGGGCTGGCAGCAACAACACTTAACTTTTTTTTTTTTTTTGGTGCAAAATAATAAAATGCATTGCTGTGTTAAGAACTACAAACACGAACTTAAGAAACTCAAATGAAGGACTTTAAAAGAAACTCAAGTACAGACTTAAAAAGAAAACCACAGAAACTAAAAGAGACGAGATAATCGGCTTGGCAATGGATGACGGTGCTAGTGGTTAACGACTGCGGCGACGCAAGACGGGGAAGACTGCGGCGGAGTGGTAGCTGCCTATCTCGGGTCTTGCATCAGCGGTGGCTGATGACCTCAGCGAAGGTGGTCAGGGGCGAAGATGGTGTTGGCGGCGGTGGCTGATGGGTTTGCAGATGGTGGCTGATGGGCGGCGGCAGCTGAGGGTTGATTTGTGGGTCTTGGCTGGTGGCTAATGGCTTGCGTGGGTTCTTTCTTTTTTTTCTTTTTCTTTTTTTGTGGTTTGTGGGTTGTGGTGGCTGGCTTTTCTAGCAGCTGGTGTGGTGCTTCAACGGTGGCCAAGATTGACAGATGAGGTTTGTTGGTTGTTGGGTCAAAGGGCTTTGGTTGACGGGTAACCTTCTGGTGGCTTGATACGTGTGGGTATTGAGAGATGGTTTTCTGATGTGGTTTAGCAGAGATGTCGTAAAGGGATTTTGAAGGTGGTGTGGTGGCTAGATTTCTTGTGGTGGAAAATATACGGTGAAAGCTTTTTTTTGTCTGGTTCTAGATTGACTTGCGATGATGCTTCAAACAGATCGGTGTTTGCTCTGATACCAAAATTGACGCAGGACAACCAGAACAAAATTGAAACAACAATAAAGTAAAAGGATATGACCTAGGAGTCAGCACTTAGGCCTTGCTTAGAGTCAGCACCAAGCGGGGAAACCACTAGGAGTCAGCACCTAGGGTAGACCTGGAGTCAGCATCAGACTAAAGAAAGACCAAATGGCCATTGTTTTCATTCATCAAAATATCAACTATCTCCTCAAGAAGTACAATAGGTTGCTTATAAAGGATTGCTAAACCCTAGTTCTAATTGGGTAGGAAACCCTAATTGCCTTATTACAAAAATAACCTTGCTTCCCAAATTAAAATACTAATAGCCCAATAAATTACTAGGACCTAAAACATAAAAATACAATTGACTTGCGAATATAAATAATATTAAATAATAATTTTCTTGCATCTCCTGCATCAAATTCTAACCAGGGAGTTCCAAGCATGGGAAATTGACAATGCCTTGAAGCAAATGGCACCTTTAAAAGCTCCGAGTCCGGACGAAATGCCTCCATTGTTCTATTAGAATTTTTTGGATTTGGTAAGAGGTGATGTAAGTGACTCTATCCTAAATTTCTTGAATTTAGGTTCCCTTCCCAGCCCTTTAAATCATACTTTTGTGATGTTGATCCCTAAAATAAAAAAAACCCAGAGAGGGTGACGGAGTTTAGATCAATTTCTCTTTGTAATGTGTTGTATAAAATCTTCTCTAAGGTGCTTGCTAATAGGTTGAAGAAGGTGCTGCCCTATATTGTCTCCGAACACCAAAGTGCCTTTATTAAAGGTCGTCTCATCATGGATAACATCCTAGTAGCTTATGAGACCTTACACTACATGAAGAACCACAACTCCGGGAAGTCTGGTTATATGGCGCCCAAACTAGACATGAGCAAAGCTTATGATCGTGTTGAATGGTCTTTTTTAAAAGATGTCATGGTGCAAATGGGCTTTCAAAACTAACACACTTATTTTTTGCAGACGATAGTCTCTTATTTTGCAGGGCAACATCACATGATTGTCAAAAAGTGTTTGAGATTCTATCCTCTTATGAAAAAGTTTCGGGGCAAAACTTAAATAGAGATAAAACGACGCTCTTTTTTAGTAAGTCCACTCCCATTGACATGCAACAAAAAATTATGGATGATTTGGAAGTGACTACTTTGAAAAATTATGAAGAATATCTTGGTTTGCCATCTATGGTGGGGAGAAATAAGGGGGTAAGTTTTAAGCACTTGAAGCAAAGAGTTTGGAAGCGCCAACAAGGTTGGAAAGGAAAATTATTATCACAAGCCGAAAGGGAAGTGTTAATAAAATCTGTTATTCAGGCCATACCCATTTATACCATGAGTTGTTTTAAACTCCCAGTCACTTTGTGCCATGAGTTAGAATCTCTTATTCGGAAGTTTTGGTGGGGTCAAAGGGGAGATAGAAGAAAAGTCCATTGGGTGAAGTGGGATGATTTGTGTCAACATAAAAATCAAGGGGGCATGGGATTTAAGGATCTGATGATGTTTAATGAGGCTATGTTGGCTAAATTGGCATGGCGACTCCTCCATGATGAAAATTCTCTTTTCCATAGTGTTCAAAGCAAGATTTTTCCCTAGAGGAACGATCTTAGAGGCAAAAGACTCTTCTTCAGCCTCTTATGCATGGAGAAGTATTCTTATAGGCCGAGATGTGATAGCTAAGGGAGCATTGTGGAGAGTAGGTGATAGGAAACAAATCAAGATTTGGGTTGACAGCTAGCTTCCAACAAAACATAAGGCCAAAATTACTACTCTGGTGATATTTGGACAAGAAAATTCATGTGTTGAGGTACTGCTTGACCCAGTTCATAGAAGGTGGCGGATTGAAGTGATTGACCATGTTTTTGAGAAAGCTGAAGCTGAAATCATTAAGAGCATACCTCTAAGTTCTACCAGTCAGCCCGATGTAATTGTCTAGCCTTTTACTCCATTAGGCTGTTACTCAGTACAGTCAGGTTACAAGTTCTTGCAAGACAACTCTGTTGCAATACAAAGATCAACCCATGATTCAAAATTTTGGAGAAATCTATGGGGAATGGAGGTGCCTAGCAAAATAAAAAACTTTGTGTGGCGAGCATGTAAAGAAGCACTACCAACAAAGAGAAATTTGCTCCACAGAAAGATCACTACGTCTGCCCTTTGTGAAAATTGTAAAGTGAATGATGAGGATTGTGCACATGCTATTTTCTATTATTCTAACTTGCAGGTGGTTTGGAGCTCGGATCCACAATGGAGCTAGCTTTTGGCTTTGCAGCGATGTAGTGTTAAAGAAATTTTCCAGAAAGCTTTTATGGAAAAGAAGGATGCTGAACTTTTAGCATTCACAGGCTGGGCCATTTGGAACCGTAGAAACCTAGTCAGGTTTAAGGAAGTTGTGTGTCCTATAAACCATATCCTTCCACTGTCAAAGGAAAGGAAGGCAGACTTCTAGAATCTCCATCCAGCAACAAGGACGGTCTAGCATAGGAATCATAGGAGATGGAAGCCACCAGAGTTAGAAGCTTACAAGGTAAACTATGATGGCGCGATCTTTGCAGAACAAGGAAGAGCTGGCATAAGAGTAGTCGTCCGAAACTCATAAGGAGCGGTCATGACTTCTCTGTCACAGCAGGCCCTTCCTCCAACAACAATGGCCCAAGTGGAAGCTATGGCAGCCAGGAAAGCAATCGAATTGGCTCTAGAGATTGGCCTTACAAAAGTTATCATCGAAGGTGATTCAGATACCAACTATAGAGAACTTAATAGCACTGATCCATCCCTAGCTTTACATGGACCTGTGATTCAAGACATTAGATGCTTAGTTTCCTCTTTTGTTAGTCATAGTTTCACTCATATTCACCGTCAAGGAAATAATGTAGCTCATGCTTTAGCAAAATGGGCAATTAACTCGTCCAATTTAACTGTCTGGATGAAAGATGTACCACCAAACATTCAATGTGTTGTTCAGGCTGATTTGGCCTCCGTTAATTAATGATAAAGAAGCAGGATTCTCAAAAAAAAAAAATATATATATATATATATATATATTCTTCTCAAAAAGAAGAAAATAAAAGTTTAAATTGGACGTAGCAAAATACGAATAAGGTGCAGTTTCGCTCTAAATTCCGTTTGATGGTAAGATAAGTGCCCGCAAAATAAAAACTGTATCCTCCAACTTTATTTAGTTTTTGGCCCCCATAAAAAATAAAAAATAAATAAAAAATAAAAACTTTATTAGTTTTCTTTTTAAGTGTAACAATCAAAGGGGTTAAGCAACATGATGAAATGAATTGTATATTGACTTTACGTACATTTGTTTGACATAGCAACATACTCATTTCAAAATCATATTAAATAGAAGAAAACAAATAAAGGTTATTACTTATTACCATGATAATTATAATGTCCCTTTCATATGTCAATGATCAAACCCAAAAAAAATTGAATCACTTCTACCCAGACACTTTAAATTTCAAAGAGGCCTTGTGTTGGTGCAAACACAATAATAATGGAAATAACACGATGAGAAACTGAATAGTACTTCTGAATATTATTAATTCAATGAGAAAAATTACACAATACTATTTGGACTAAGGCGCGGCACTCGCTCTCTTTAAGGAGATTGTTCAAGCCCAAAGCTCCACCAGAAAGAACACCCTTCTTTGCCAATAACCTCTCTATTTTTGTGTGTGTATGTTATATTAACTTGAATTGGGTCTGAATGAGTCTATTTATAGGCTCAATGGGCCTCATGAAATTACTACCCAATTTATTCTGATTAATTAGGCCCATTATTCTGCTATAGTGGTGTTACAAGATTAATTGTTGGATACCATTTTTTATACCTCCACCCTTCACCTTCCCCTTGCGCACGTATTTAGCCCAATATCTGAGACAATTCATGTTAGCCCATTAATCACCACAATTAAAAAGAATAAAATAGTCTCTCTCCTTTTCAATGTGGGATTAAATATTTTCACTAACTCCTCATCTTCCATATTCACTCCCACATCTTTACATTTATGTTATAACATTTATTCATTTTAATTATTTAATATTAAAATGCTCCAACACCTTGCAATATTTCTTTAGGTGAAGAAGTTTCCTCCTGCCTCAAGAAAAGGTCTGAGGAATATGAATTTATATCATAAAGAAACACTTTAGTTTCTCTAAATTATGTGAATTATATATTAGTTTAAAAAATGAACTTTGACATACATTGTAAGAGCATCATAACTAAATTGACTTCTCTCCATACACAAATTGTTTGGGGGTCTAAGGGAGAAATAGTTCGAGTTATGGTTTTAGTAGTATATTGTAACTATCTCAAAAAACAAAAAATACAAGAAAGTCTTGAAAAAATTTTCCTTAAATGATTCTTATAATTATATAACAATTGGGCTTAATTGGTTAATTAGCTTAAAATTTACGGAAAATTATTGAATACTCCCGAAGTGCTATAAATATGCACTTCTTCCCCTCACATGAATTGTGGGTCCTACCATAAATTTAATTAGTGAAACCCACAGTTATGTAAGATAAGGGAGTATACATTTATGGTACTCCAGAAGTACCCAATAATTACCCAAAATTTACATATTACAAAAAAGTCTTGAAAATGTTTCCTTAAATGATTCTTGGATTATCACTATTGGAGTACATTTGAACCTTAAAAATATTTCTATAATTACATTAACAATTGGGCTTAATCTGTTAATTAGCTTAAAATTGACTATATAAATATATATATATATATATATATATATATTAAAAGCAAAATTTAGAGAAAATCCAATTAGATTTCAATTGAATTCTTAATTTTGCACCACATGTTCCATTTAATTTTTAATTTTTTTTATTAAGTGAATTATTGAGTGTAAAAATCAGAGGGTCCAAATCCAATTAGATTCTAAATTGAATCTCAATTGGAGTCTAATTTTGTGTCGTGTGTCCATCTAATTTTTTAATTTTTGTGGCAGGTAAATTATTCGGTGCAAAAACCGAAGAGCCTAAATCCGATTAAATTCTAAATTCTATATATATGTATATGTATATATAAACACACACACACACACACACACAATGAAAAACAATTACATGTTTTAGAAACATATGGTTTAAAAAATGTGTAACCTAATACCATGTATAATTTGAACATCTTTTAAAAAAATGTATAATTTGAACTATGTAATTGTGATTGTTTTTAATTGTATCCGTGCACATGCATGGAGTTACACACTAGTTGAGTGTAAAAATCGAAAAGTTTAAATTTTAATAAATTCTAAATTGGAGTCTAATTTTGTGCCACGTGTCCATCTAATTTATTAATTTTTGTGGAAAATGAATTATTTGGTACAAAAACCAAATAGTCGAAATCCATTTAATATATATATATATATATTAAAAGCCTAAAATCAAAGAAAATCCAATTAGATTTCAATTAAATTCTCAATTTTGAACCATGTGCCCCATTTAATTTTTAAATTTTGTGTCAAATGAATTATCTTTTATGTAACCTCATGAATATACACATGTACAATTAAAAACAATCACAATTACACTATTCAAATTTTACCTTTTTTTTAAGAAGAGATTCAAATTATACATGTTATTAGCTTATATATTTTTTAAACCATACATTTCTAAAGTATGTAATGATTTCTCATTAGTTATATATATATATATATATATAATTTAATTTAGCTAGATCTAAATGTTGGCTAGGTAAGCGTCCTATTGCAATGAATCACTATATGAACTCAAATTGAAATTATTTAAGGCACACTTGGTACATTAAATGAAGATTATGAAAGGAATGATAATCCTTATTGTAGAGTCTATATTTTTAGATTGACAACCATGAACAAATATAACATTTTATAATATAGTTTTTCTAGTTGATTAGTGTTGAATTAAACCTTGGAACAAGACAAATCAAGTTTAGAACAGCTGAAGGTTCAAGAATGCAAAAAATAGAGTGCTGGAATATTGCATTTCAACTACAGGCTTGAAAGGTTGAAAGTCACTTACTTCAATTAGTTGAACTGCATGTCTCGACTGATCAAGACTCAAGCAGAATGAATTTTCAACTTCTTTTTTCAGCTGTTTCATCTAGGATTTTGATGGATCTTATGTACATATGAATACAAACCCTAGAGCACATTCTTTAAGACACAAGAGGGTAGTGTTATGTACACAAGTTTGGAGTTTTTCCAAACCCTTTTAAAGCTACAACTAGAGACTACATGCAAACATTGGATCTAATTATTTAGTAAAGTTGTTGCAGTCAGTTAACCATAGTTGCTGATCAAATATTTTAGTAGAAATTTCAAAGTTATGAACATGGAAGTGATGGAAAAATGCATGTTTGTATCACATACAAAACATACGTAACGAAAAATTAACGGATCTACTTTATTCGTAATTGATAACATATACTATGTAAATTTTAGAATACAAGAATAAGAGAGTTTACTTTGGTGTGGTGAAATTCAAAATCAAAGATTAGAAGTACTTAGGAACACTTTTAATTTTCACTCCAATTCCACTTGTACCCAAGAAGTGTGGTCTCTCAATCAGTTTATATGTGTATGTTCAAGGGAGAATAAGAGAGTGTCCAACACTCACATACAAACAATTTCAATCTCTTACAAAATTTTGTATGTTTCTCTCCTTATAACTGATTATCTAATTGAGCTAGCCTCTTGGGCCATTCCAATTGGGCTTAAGTATGTGGCTTGGAGTAAAATCAAAAGGGAACAAATAAGACTCTAACTCCAATGGGTCTTGGGCTTTTCTGTCAACTCTTAACAAGTTTAATGTTATCATTAATTATATTTAATACCACTATATAAATATAATTGCACTCTAGGCCTTATTAATAAATTATATTCCAAGACTTTATTGTACATGTAACCCCTTCATAAAATATTCATAATAATACAAAGTCATAAATGTAGACTTTCACTTTGAAGATTATTACATCTTAATCCTTGAATACCCGATTTAATCCTTTAAGTTATTCATCATATATTTATGAAATCCAATTTCATAAATATATACTTTAGTAACTCTTTACTAAAGTAGTTAGATCTAACATTCTGAATAACCAAACCCATTAAACTTATCTCAAGGGAATATTTCATATCTCTGTTAAGAGACTATAAATTTCATATTGAGAATATATGTTCTATCAACACTAAATGTGATTGCCCAACATACTGAGGTTTTGACCGTGACTTTAGATCTCACTCTTGATATATCAAAACAACCTACACTTCATGATCATTTCCAATATTCTCTCAAGATTAAGAGTTCATGTAAATAGAAGTCATGAAATTTATTATTCAATTGACAGTCGTTAGGAGAATAATAAATCTCATAGCGGTCCAGTTCAATATGTTTTAACTCTTAAAACATATCAATATATCAACTAGAAGTCTCCAGTTCCATGATCAAGACAAATCATCTTAGTTGATACGTTATGGCCTTCGTAGATGAAATGCCCAATTTCATCATCGACTACGAACTAAAATTTTGAGTTTACAAAGAATTTGTAACTTATATCTTCTGTGACTAAATCACATACTATGCATCTCATGGAATATATGATAATGTCCAAATATTCATGTTACCATTATTTTAAATAATAATAAAAACAACTTTATTAATCACAACATTAAGTCATATATAATGTCATACATAATATCATACATAACATCATATAATAGGATTTAAGGGCACTAATCTTAACAGGAAGTTCATGTGCAACAACGCCCATAATAGAAGAGTCTGTGCATTCGGAACTTCGTGTAGTCACACCAATAAATACAACATGAGGTAGCAGTAGATTTAGGGTTAAGTCCGCGGTTAAAAGTTGATTAACCTTGTGACATTTGGGACCAAAAACCCTAACACTTATTACTAGGAATAAAATATGCTTTAACATTCCTCCAAAAGCAATAATTGAAGGAAAGAACTAGAGAGGATAGTAGTGAATCCATCTATGGAACATGTCATAACATTCCTTGCGTTTATACTCTGTTGGAGAGTGTCCAGCTCCCTACACAAATTTAAAAGAATTAATGTTATTTTATTTTATTTTAATTAATTGCTTGCATAAATAAATGAAAACTTTTTAATGAAGTAAAAAATTATGGTTCTTTTCCTTGCCTTTATAGTTGCATATGTCAAACGATATCCGCTATTTGTATATCTCCTTGTGTACCTAGAGAATAATATACACATTATTAACAATAAGAAAACAACAATAATAGTAAAGCCCTAGTTTTAAGTGGGAAAAAGAAAATGGAAGGAAACAAAATGCTTATGTCCGATATCATATCTTATAAACTCACCCTGCAACCTGACCATCAACAAACCATGGTCTCCATTCAGTATCAATTGTCAAATCTAGAGAATTAATCCATTGTTCAACAGCAATATGTGTGACAGTCATGTCATGATCGCCACTGCAAGAGTAAAATTGTAGATATGAATAAAATTATTAATTATCTGGCACATACAATTTAAATTGCTGTAATTTAATTATGTAACTAATTCTTATATTTCAGTTTGGTTTTATATTTGTAATAGCATTAGTAATAATTAATACAAATAAATACTTAGTGCAGTGATCTTGCAGATTGGTACCTGAAAACCAAGATTTGCAAGCCTGAGCTGGTCAAATTTTTATAATAGGGAAACGCATCTTTGACATTGAAGGAGTACTCCGACTTCAAGGTGATGTTGCATCTAAAGACTTCTTTGACTGTTCCCTGTAGAGATAACTCACAATACAAGTAGCTTAGCGCCCATCAGCTTTTCATTGATAGTACTTAAAATATTCACAATTTCTTTTTTAATTGTTGATGGGAATGTTATTTTGTAAAAGAAAATTTGTTCTGAAACTTGTTTTACATTGTATTGAACTATCAAGAATTACTTATTTAGCACCCATTTGCTTTTCATTGATAGTATACTTAAAATATTCACAATTTCTTTTTTAATTGTTGATGTGGATGTTTATTTTGTAAAAGAAAAGGTTTGTGTCCTCAAACTTGTTGTTTGTCATTGTACTGTACTATCAAGAATTACTTACCGGTCGAACATGAAGAGCATCTTGGACACTTTTATAATTTATCCATATGTCAAAGAGAATATAATCAAAATTCTGCAAAAATAAAGTGACAAATAAAACAATGAATAAAATTAGTTCCACTATTGTACAGTCTTACATTTATAACCAGTGGATGAATGAGCATTTATAAGTTATAACAAGTGCAAGAATGTTGCTTTATCCACAGAAAAAAATAAAAAATAAAAAAGGTGCAAGAATGTGAGAGAGAGAATTTTACTTTGCACCAAAAGTCTCCATTCCTAGACCATGGTAGGATGAAATTTCTTGAGTTTTCTTTAAGAACTCCTTGAGCACCTTCTTTAGGTTTTGGTGATACGAACGCACAATTGGGACCCAAGATATCTGCTTCATTTACTTGCTCTATGCACTAAATATTCAGATTAACGAACACTCATTCTTGGTGCCCATATAATCGACCAAAATCTATGATGTTATAATAAACATAAGTGATACTCTATCCAACCTGGGATATTGATGCAACTGCCTCGGTGCATTTTGGATTTGTCGAATCGATGTAATTCCCATTGCAACTAGTTTTGGCTGACTGAAATAGCACTTAACAAGAACAACTATGAAGATGATAGCCAAAATGTGAAACGCAAATGAAATCCAATTAGCTAGTTTTAGTTACTTATCAAAACTTTGTCTTAACTTGTTATCAAAAAAAAAAAAAAAAACCTTGTCTTAACTACCTTATACATTGCATCTGATATTAGAGCCATTCGGTGTGCAAATGTTACTATTGTGTTATCTTCGAGATCTGAATTTGTATGTGGGCATCCAAGCGAGAGTCCCTTGCATTATTTTGAAGAACATTATATTCTAATATTCATCGAAATACCAAATGAAAAGGATTTATATTATTAAAAAAAAAAAAAGAGAGAGAGAGAGAGAGAGAAATTCAAGTCCAATAATTTGATTGTGTACTTTGATATTCACTTGAGGCTCAATTCCTGCTTCATTGCCTGCAACTCAATAAAAAAGAATCAAGTTTGAAGATTGCGATTAATATTGAGTATACCAGAGACTTGATTCATTGAGGTAAGCTCTATTAGATGCTTGTGATCAATATAAGTTACCATTTATAATATCTTGGGCTAGAATTGGGGTGACCAATCCTTGATATGAGTCGCTCCCCAGATAGACCATATTGTTCATGAAATTTGAGTGTTCGATCAACCACTGTGTCACGAATAAACAGATCATGAGTTAATAAAAATATGCTGGCCTTCCATGGAACTAAATTAGCAATTTGGTTTTAAAAAATTACACTTGGTCTCCATTTAATTCTAAAGGCCATAAAAAAATTATTATGGATCTAAAATTTTAAATAAAGTTAACAAGTCTAAAAAAATTAGCTTAATAACAAAAATTACCAATAGTAAAGCTAAAAAAATTAAATGCAATCAACAAATTTTATCCAAAACAAACAACCTAACCTTTTAAAAAATTTTAAACAAAATAATTTTGCTCTTAGCCAGTAGCAAACACAAGCATCAAAGACAGATGCCAAGTTTCCTTTTTCATAAAAGATTTCATTGCAATGTATTAAGAAAAAACAATTTGCTTTTTTATTTTTTTTATTATTATTACTTTTTTTAATACTTCTACCCCCTAACTTGAAGTCCTACCTCCGTCTTTGCTCCTATGAGCATTAGCATAGACTCAATATTAAAAAACTATAGAACACTTCATTTTTCGAATCAAATTCTTGCTAAATTCATCTCAAAGCCCTTGCATCAAACTTAATAATTCTACTAAATTGCAAATTATACCCCTAAACTTTGTAATAATTTCAATCTCGCCCCTTAAATTTTCAAAATTTTGATCCACTCTCCTAAAGTTAGGTATTGTTTGGATTTGCTCCCTTCCATCAATACACTATGTCTGGCCTTTCATTAAATGCCAAATTGGCACCCCAATGACACCTTCTATGTTTGTAATTGATTTGGTTTTGCACCCTTAATATTTGAGGTTATTTTGATTAATTTAGAACTCTAATGGATAGTTAGGCATGGTGCATTGACAGAAGCAAGCAAATCCAAACAATACCTAACGTTACGGGAGTAGATCAAAATTTTAAAACTTTATAGGGTAAAATCAAAATTACTCCAATTAAATGTTTTAGGTGGAAGAGCAAGAGTGTCATCATACAAGAGTTGAGCACTATTTACATTTTTTTTTTTTTTTTTTTTTGGAGAATCCACGCCGATGTTACTAAGAATCATGCTGGAAAATCAGCAATTACAAGGAAAGAAAATTCTGGAGGAACAAACTCCATCCAAACATTTAAAGAGAAAGAAAACTTAACTTTCCTAGCTAAAGTATGGGCTACTGAATTACTTTGCCTTCTTACATGGGAGAAGGAGTGAACTCTAAAAGAGTTTGAGATAGACTACGTTGTGTTCAAGGCATTATTGTTGGCTACACCCTGTCCCTCTCTCCATGATCATTCAACAATGGTGCTAACAAAGCCATTATATCTAATTAAATGTAACAATTAGGCATTTTTATTGGCTCTCACCATCAATTACACTCACATTTCTCAGAAACTCATAGGCTTGTGCAGCTACTTTTGTGTCAGATTCGCTCCAAGCTTCCGAGATTGTTGCATAGGAGAAGCCAGCACCCACAGGTGCATCTAAAAATAACACATTGGCTGTCTGCAAAAGCATTATGATTATCACTTTAAGCAAAATTCGAAGGAAAATGTGTCTAGAATAATGGAAATTAATGAGAAATCGCAGAAGTACTAAACTGTGTACCTTTGTCCATGTGTTTGGTTCATATATCAGTGTTGGTAAGCCCCCAGTGTAATCAGTGATATTGAATTTTAATGGGCCTACGAGTGAACATGGAAGTTTAAATGAAATTTTTCTGAAATATCATTGAAAATAAACAATAAAATTGGGGGGGGAAAAAAGAAAAATTACATTTAGATAAAATTCTAACAAAAACAAATATTAAAAAAAAAATTTTAAAACTTTTGTATACAAGTTTTAATAATTTATATCTGCTTATAGTGTCATGAAAGCTCTCTTTTGTTAGTCGGAATTGAAAATCTGAAGTATGTTAAAAATTAATAGAATATGCCTTTTTGAAGAGAGAGAGGTATTGGTCAATCCTTTGTCGAAGTTTGTTAAACTTTGTCAACTTGTTTTGCCTTCTAGGGCTTGGCAGCATAATTTGATACTAATGCTTATTCCTCCATTTGATTATGGCAAACAGTTTTTTATTACTTTCAAAACAAAAAATCGTGCATGTTACTCTTTTTTTTTTGAAACCAAAAGCAAACTTCATTGAATATTATGAAGAGTCAAGATACAACGCTTCAAAGGCAGGCAGAGGGGATTCCTCCACCCAAACCAACTCATCCTCAACATTTCTATCCTAACGTGCTAACGCATGAGCCACTGTATTGGCTGTTCGTGGAACACAATTCACAGTTAAGTTGCCTATCCCTGCTGCAATGCAATTAACGTCTCCATACAGTTGTCCCAGCCAAGAGGATGTAGTATGAATGCTTGTAATGGAGGTCATGACCACCTTATTGTCTCCCTCAATAATTAAATCCCTGAAACCCGCATCCACTGCAAATTCTAAAGCTTTTCGGCAAGCTAATATTTCTGCCTCCTCACTATCAATAACCGGTGTCCTCCGGGTGAAATTGACGCCATAAAAAAATGTGATTTAAGGTGTCTTAACCTAGCTCAAGGGTTATAAAAAATAACTTTGAAAATTTTTGGCAATGTTTAAATGGTGTGACGGAAACACCATAATTTATCGGGACGCTCAAAGTTATTAAATGAGATATGAAGTTAAAGATCTATTCGTGAGTTCCAGTTAATTCAATTGGTAAAGTTTTTTATCTTAAATAAGAGATCTTATAACAATTCTATCTTAAATGTGGTTTTGATAAATTTATTCTCCTCATGTCATGAGAGGCTGGCACTATAAGTTAAAGGAGTTAATACCATTCCAGAAGCCGTTTCAATTTAGTTAGAAAAACGAAATATTTCAATACCAATTAATATCGGTGTACCGTTTCAAGATTATTGCTAATTATATAAATTTATACACACACATGTTAGAAAAAGTCAAAACCCACACAATTTATTAAATATTTTTATAAATTTATAAAATATTTTTATTCTTAAGTTTTAGTTAAAATTTAATTTTTTAAAATTCATTATACATTTATATTAATAATACAAACCTTTTTTAGATGACACATGGTAGTAAATTTTATTTATTATTATTATTAAAACTATAAATCCATTAGACATTAATATTATTTTGGTGTACTATGTAGTACGTGTACCGTAGTTGAAGTTAATATATATATATATATATATATATATTTTTTAAAAAAGGTTAAAGTTTGAATTGATCTTCACATTAGTGGGTGTCAGACACACAAAAGAATAAAGTAAAATATAAAATTATTTTATTCAAAATCTGAAGTTGGAACTTGAAACTTTGGAAGAAGTAACGTTGGGTCAAGCATAGAGGACAAAACCAAAAGAAATTTAAGGCTTAGGTAGTGTGTTTAAATAATAGTTTTCAGTTTTTTTAGAAATACTTATGGGTGAAAAAGTGTATGAAAATGCGTGTAATATTGTTTAAAAACTGAAAACATGTGTTTAAATTTATATTAAAATTATATTAAAAGCCAAACTTGAACAAAACTAAGGAAAGAGGTTTTTGGCCTTCTGGGTCTTAACGAAGAAGAAGAAGAAGAGGGAGGAGATCGGCGAAATAGGGCTCCGGCAATGTGGCGGTGACATTCTGACAATGACAATGGTAGTAGAGTGAGAGACATTATCTTTTCATTAGATCTGAAACTTCTTCTTTTTAATCTAAAAGTCCTGATCTATTTCGGTCCGATATGATTTTTCTGGCCGAAATATGATATTTCATTTGGTATAGTTGGAACAACTCAGTAGGACCGGTATTTGAACCAGAACGAAATCCATGTGTTTCTGTACTGTTTTAAGCTCAGGTAGGGAAAATATCGGCCATATTGGCCGGTACGGTACGGTACAGTTGCCATCTTCTTTGAAAAAAAAAAAAAAAAAACAAAAACAAAAACTGTTGCCATAGTTGCTATAAGAGGAATTCTATTGCCAAATCCCAAGAATTTCTGAAAAGGTTTCGTTATATATTTTTTTATAATTTCAATAATCTACAATAAACTTTTGTTTAATAATAAATTAATTTTGGGTCTTATAAGTTAGTTGCACTAGGTGTCTTAAAGTATGTATTTTAAGCTATTTTATCACGTAGGAGCTTTCCCTCTCATCTAACGAGCTTTACCTCCCTTAGATTTTTTCTGAGGGTTTGCTTTCTTTTTTTGAAGAGTTTTTCTGGGGATCAATTACTTTCGAAAAGAAAGGATGGCAGACAATGTGATAAATGGTTTGGAAAACATGAAATTAACTAATGAAGAGGAAGAAGTGATAGAGATTGCAGATGAGGGAAGAAAGGACGAGATAGAGAGTTGCACCCTGAGCTTGATAGGAAAATTCCTAACGTGCAAATCCTTTAACAAAAGGGCGGCTATCTCCACGCTGAAGAAGGCCTGGGGACTTGAGGATCGGGTTCAGTTCGTGGAGGTGGGCTAAAATCTTCTCCAATTCAAATTCCAAGAAGAGTTTGATATGGAGAGGATACTCAGAAGTGGGCCTTGGACTTTTGATAACCAGGCACTCTTGCTAGCCAGATGGAGGAAGGGTATGACGGCGAGGAATGTGAAGTTTGACTTGATCTCTATGTGGGTCCAGATATGGGATGCCCCGTTTGATATGACATCTCCCATGGTGGCTAAAGCGATGGGGAGCAAAATAGGTATAGTGGAAGAGGTTGAGAAGAAGCTGAAACATGAAGCCCAGAAGTTGTTCATGAGAGTGAGAGTATCTATTCCACTCTCTAAACCGATTCGACGGGGTGGTCTTATTGCAGGTTCAGATGGAGTGAGGTATTGGGTAAACTTTAAGTACGAACGAATGCCATTGTTTTGCCACTATTGTGGCTTACTAGGGCACGACACCAGGCACTGCGCAAGCTTCTATGCTGCGGCGAAGAATGTGGGAGAGATGGAGTGTCCATATGGTGACTGGCTGAGGGCCAGGGGTTTACGTACCGGTTCTCCTGTAAAACAGGGGTCGTCGAGCTCTGTTCCGAGTAACAAAAACAGGGGTCCATTAAACTCTCAAGATTGTACCGGTGAGGCGTCGTAGGCTCCGGCGGCACAAGGGATAGTTTCAGCTAACCCTAAGGGAAGTGACGGTTACATAAGAGGAATGAATGACAACACGGAAACAGTTTAGGATTCTCAGGAAATTAATGTCGTGCAAGAAGGAAGGGATAGACTTGTAACGGATACGTGGGGCGCGAATCATGGGGATATAAACTTGGTGCATTCAAATTCTAAGGATGTTAGTAAGGAAGTGTCCATTCCTGCTGAGCACGTGACTGAGAATGTCTAGCTTGGGCCGGCAAAGCCCACGGCCAAATGGACCAAAATTCCTCGGATGGACTGTGGGCTAGAAAATGGAGATAAGGTTAAATCCTTTCCAATTTTGGGGAAGAGAGGATCGGCCCAGTTGGTGGGAGAGGAAGATGCAGAAAAGTACGTGAAACGAGGGGTGAAACGGGGGAAACTCCAAGATGACAATTTACTAAACTTTGCGGCAGGGGTGCTCGATCACCCTTGCCGATCACAATGAAGCTGCTGAGCTGGAACTGCCAAGGGCTTGGGAACCCTTGGACAGTTCGAAGCCGTCACAAAATGGTGAAGGATCAAGCTCCCAATATTTGTTTCCTCATGGAAACAAGGCTGGATAAGAAAGGTTTTAAGAAGCATAATAAGGACCTGCCTTTTCCCAATCAACTCATAGTGAAAAACCCAAACTCTGGAGGCGGTTTAGCTCTGTTCTGGAAGCATGGAGTGGACGTGGATGTTATTAATTTTACACAAAACCATATTTTAGCAAGGGTGAGGGAGGGGGACGGTTTTGTGTGGTACATGACTGGGTTTTATGGCTGGCCAGAGTCTTCGCAAAAATCCAAGTCGTGGGCATTACTCCATCACTTGATGTCTTTCGTGGAGGGTCCTTGGATGTGCATAGAGGATTTTAACGCCATTTTGCATTCTCATGAGAAACAGAGTGCTCGGGCACCTCCATACAACCAAATGGATGAGTTCAAGGAAGCCTTGGAACAGTGCCACCTAACTAATTTGGGGTTTGTTGGGTATCCTTTCACCTGGAACAACAAACGTTCAGGTTTGGCCAACACTAGGCAGCGCTTAGATCGTGCAGTAGCAACTGAGAGTTGGAAAATGAAATTTTCGGCAAGTGTTGTTAATCATCTTGTTTCACATGCTTCTGACCATGCACCAATACTTTTGCAGATTAGAACTCCTAGAAGCAGTTGTGCAAGGGATCCAAGACCTTTCAAGTTTGAAGAGTCGTGGTTACTGTGGGAGGAATGTGAAGCAATGGTTCATGAGGCTTGGACAAAACCGGTTGGATTGTGCTCGGGTTTGAATGGGATAAAGGAGAGAATCTCAAGCTGTGGAATGGACTTGCATGCATGGGCTCCACCAGAATCCACCCTGATACAGAGAGAATCAAAACACTCCAAAAATGGGTGGAAGACCTCAACAAGGAAGAGACAACAGATGACAGTAAGGCTGAATTCTTAGCAATCAGTAAGGAGATGGATGATCTATTAATGAAGCAAGAGATTTACTGGGCACAACGATCAAGGATTTCATGGCTAAAGCATGGGGATAAGAACACGAAATTTTTTCACTCTAAGGCATCAAATAGAAGAAGGAGAAATTTGATTCAGGGGATAAGAACACAAGACAATAGGTGGGTGGAGGACATATCAGATATTGGTCAGGTAGCCACCAGTTATTTTGAGAGGATGTTTACAGTAGGTCCATGTGACTGGGTGGAGGAGTGTTTGAATGCCGTTCAACAAAAAATCACTGATGATATGAAGGAGATTTTGACCAGGGAATACAGTGTGGATGAGATCAAAGCAACGTTGTTCCAAATGGGACCAACAAAGGCTCCTGGACTTGATGGTATGAATGCACTTTTTTACCAAAAATTTTGGAATATTGTTGGTGATGATGTTGTTGTAGCGGTATTAGATTTTCTAAATTCTGGAAATATGGACCCTGCTGTGAATTACACCCACATTATTCTTATCCCAAAAATCAAATCCTCAGAGAAAATGTCTGACTATAGACCTATCAGCCTTTGTAATGTCATCTATAAAATCATCTCTAAAGTCATAGCCAACAGACTGAAACAAATACTTCCCCATATAATCTCTCCTACCCAGAGTGCTTTTGTTCCCAGCTGCCTTATAACTGATAATATATTGGTTGCTTATGAATGTTTACATGCCATGTATTGTCGTAAAAAAGGCAAAAAATGCTCTATTGCACTGAAACTGGACATTAGTAAAGCTTATGACAGGGTTGAGTGGGCTTTTCTCAAAGGCATTATGGAAAAGATGGGGTTTCCTGAGATTTGGATTGATCGGATCATGTCTTGTGTTACCACTCCTTCTTTCTCTGTATGCATTAATGGTAAACCCTTTGGTAATATCTCACCATCTAGGGGGATCCGACAGGGAGACCCATGATCTCCTTATTTGTTTCTCCTATGTGCAGAGGGTTTTACTTCACTTCTAGCCAAAGCTGAGATGGAGGGACAGATTCATGGGATGTCCATTTGCAGAAGTGCTCCCTGTATTTCTAATCTTCTATTTGCAGATGATTCTCTAGTATTTTCCCAGGCAAACCAAGGAGAGGTGTAGGTGTTGATGGAGATCTTGGACTTGTATGCTTCGGCTTCAAGGCAATGCATAAATTTGGAAAAGTCTTCCATTTATTTTAGCAACAATACTGAAGCAAGGCATAGGGAAGAGATTAAGAACATGTTAGGGGTACAGGAAGTCGCAAGATTTGAATCTTATTTGGGGCTACCAACCTTGATTGGTAGATCTAAATATCAAACCTTCTCCTTTCTCAAGGATAGAATTTGGAAAAAGCTCCAGGGTTGGAAGGGTAAACTGTTGTCGAGGGCGAGGAAGGAAGTACCAATAAAAGCTGTAGCTCAATCTATTCCCACATACACTATGGGGGTTTTTCTTTTACCTCTGAAGCTCTGTAATGAACTCAATGCCATGTGTGCTCGATTCTGGTGGGGTCAGGTGGGTGATGAAAGGAAGATCCATTGGAAGAGTTAGGATTCGATGTCTAAGCCAAAAAGGGAAGGGGGCATGGGATTTAGGGACATTCGGTGTTTTACTTTTGGCAATGCTTGCCAAGCAAGGTTGGAGGCTGATCCAGGATACAGGTTCTTTGGTATATGCTTGCTTCAAGGCTACGTACTTTCCAAGGTGCAGTTTCTTGGAGGCTAAGGATGCTCCCAACAGCTCATATGTTTGGAAAAGTATTCTAGCTGCTCAAGAAATCCTGAAAAATGGATGTTGCTGGAGGGTGGGAACTGGAGCTAATATTATAGTTATGGCAGATAAGTGGATACCGAATCACCCTAGCAACATGGTGATTTACCAACCATAGGAGGTAGAATGGGAATGGAGGGTGGTGGAACTTATTGACTGGAATGTTGGTGTCTGGGATAAAAATTTGATAGAGATGAAGTTCCATAAAGAAGATGCTGATGCAATCCTTAGAATCCCACTTAGTAGAAGATTCGTGGCTGACTCTATTTTTTGGCTCTTCAACAGAGATGGGGACTATTCTGTCAAGTCAGGTTATAAGGTAGCATGTAAAGTCAGGAAGGAAGCGAGCATGCAGGGGGAAAGCTCAATGGCAGGAGATAGCAAGTTGGTGTGGAGAAAGATATGGCAGATGCACATTCCAAATAAAATTCAAGTCTTCGTGTGGCGGGCTTGTCATGGTATTCTACCTACCCGTGCCAACTTGCTTCGAAAACATGTAGTTGAAAATAGTACATGTGTACTTTGTAAACGAACTAGTGAAACAGAGCTGCATGTGTTGTGAGAATGTGGCATGGCTCAGGACATATGGGCTGTGAGCATGAGGAAGTTACAAAAAGGAAAGGGTGGCCAACTCGATTTTCTGCACTTGGTGGAGGAATTAATGGTGAAGCTGTCTCGGGAGGAGTTGGAGTTGTTTTTCGTACAAGCTTGGCTCATATGGACTCAGCGCAATACAATGACATTTGGTGGAGTGATTTAGGACCCTCCTCGACTGGTGAAGAGAGCTGGTGAATTCTTGGAGGAGTTTAAACTGTCCCAAGTCCAGCTGACTGTGTCGACAGTTAGTGCAAGAAGTTCAAGGTGGAATCCCCCGCCATGCTTGAGTTACAAACTCAACTTTGATGCAGCCATCTTCCAGGACGGTGAGGCGTCGGGTTTCGGGGTGGTGATTCGGAATAACGGTGGGGAGGTTATGGCGGCTCTATTTGTAAGAGGACCGGTTGTCTCTGACAGTGAGGAAACGGAGGTGTTGGCTTGTAGGAAGGCGCTGGAGTTTGCTGCAGATTCGGGCTTCACTGATCTGGTACTTGAAGGAGACAACTCGGTGGTTATGAACGCCATTTCAAGCTCATGCATGTTTCAGTCCAGGTTGGGCCATTTGTATTCCGACGTCCACTGCCTGGCTACGGGACTACATGTCCGTTCGCTGTCTTGTGTTGTTTGTTCAGCTAATTCCGTGGCTCACTCTCTAGCTCGTTTTGCACATTGTATCAATGAGGATATGATTTGGTTAGAGGAATCCCCTCAACCGGCCTTGGAAGCTCTGTACTTTGATGCACATTAAGCTTTAATATAAAGATGCGTTTTCAAAAAAAAAAAAGCTATTTTATCATGTGACTTATTATAAGTATATTAAAATTATTAATATAATTTACTCCAAGAAACTAAATTGTCAAAAATTCCAAGAAATTGAAAGATAATTTCATTATTTTATAATCTTTAATAATATATATATGTTTCTTCATAAGAACTCGATATTTCCTGATATGCAATTCTTATCAACTTTAAAGAAATTTGTGTTCGTATAAAATAAATAAAAAAGTAATTTTTTTTTTATAAAAAAAAGTCTTTTTTTGTTCTTTTATTTTTGCTATTTATTTATTCTATTTAGTATGCATCCCTTATCATGTGTGATTTCTTCAAGAATCTTTCTCGATTCTTGGCACATGTAATTTACTGAAAATTTACTCACTAGTCAGTGTGTAGTCACTACAATAAAGTATGAAATTAGTGTAGGGTTATTTAGTGTGCGTTTGTTTGTCCTTTTAGGAGCTCAAAAAGCCCATATTACAAAAAGCTGAAGGAAAATTGCGTTTGGCTCAGCCCAAAACGCAACTTTTTGATAAAAGTTACGTTTTGGGCATAGGCAAAAAACGCGGTCTAAACGCGCAAAATTTATGGACCTCAGGAGGTCCATAAATCAAAACGCGCACTACGCGTTTGAACTGTTACCGTTGGCTGATAATGAATTACGAAAATACTCATAAAATTCATCAGTTCTCTCAACGCCTGAAGCCTCACGCCCCTTATCTCATCTCTCTGCTCTCCCTTTGCACGAAGCTCCTTTCACGCCTCCCATCTCTTCTCTCTGCTCTGCCCTCTCTGTGGTAAGTCTCTATGCTCTGTCTTTCTTCGTCTTCCTCTTCTTCTTCTTTCTTTCTGTCTTTCTGCGTGTTTATGGTTGTTTGGCTGTGGGTTTGGGTATCGCTATTTTTGTTTTTAGTGTTCTATCTCTTTTGGTCTCATAAATCTTGGGTTTGTGGACTTATTTGTGCTATTTGATTTCTGTAGTTTTGGATTGTAGTTTGTGTTTTGGGTAATGATTTTTCTGTGTGTTCTTTGGGTTGATTTCTCATGGGTATGGGTTGGTTATGATTTCTCTGTTCTTTGGGTTGATTTCTCATGGGTATGGGTTGTTTTGATTTCTCTGTTCTTTGGTTGATTCAAGTAATTGAGAGAGCCAAAGAGCTTCTGGAATCAAGCGGAAAAGGGAAAAAAAAAAAAAAAAAAAGAGAGAAGAAATTGAGAGAGCCGGAGAGCTTCTGGAATCAAGTGGAAGTAAAGGAAAAAGAGAGAGGAAAGAATGAGGAGCTTCTGAAAAGTAGAAGTAAAGAAAAAGAAAAAGGAGAGGATGTGGACAATGGTATACGTGTGTGGTGGACAAAATGCAAGAGAAAAAAAAAATGGAAAAGGAAACGTATGGATGAAAGAAAGGCAAAGAATTAGAAATCACAATTCAAAAATATTACCATAATATTTTCACAATATTTTCACAATAAATTTTAAGTAATTAGCTAATATTGATGAGTAAAAATATAATTTCAGTAATGAATTCAAATTAAAACTAGTAACAATTTTTCATATAAAATTTTGTTATGATTCTTGTGAAAGTATTGCAAAAAATATTGTGGATATAACACTTTTTGTTGAAAAATATAATTGTTGAGAATGAATAGAAAAAGAAAAAATAAATATTAAAAAAGAATAAATTTGATTACAAAATAAAAATTAAAAAAGTGGGTAGGCAAAAGATAAATGTCACTGTTGATTGTCCAAACAGTACAAAAATTTGTCTATCCTGTTGGAAATGCTCTTATGTATACATTGTACTTTTAGGTAATTTATCTCTCAAACTGCCACTTTTATAAGTGCTAGCCAAACACTCAGTTTTTTCAAAAAACACTTTTTAACAGCTTTTACCAAACACTCAGTTTTTTGAAAATGCACTTTTTCATTATGTACTTTTTCATTATGCACTTTTTGAAAACTCCACTTTTTCATTATGCACTGTTACAAAAAGCTAAACCAAACTCACCCTTAGATGCAAAGAGAAAAGGAAGAAGAAAATCATACCAATCTGGTACAAAAATCCATTCAAAGCAGAACAACCAGGGCCTCCGTTGAAGTAGAGCAAGAGAGGATCAGCTCCCGGGTTCCCTTCCGACTCGATGAAATAGTAGAAGAATTCCACTTCACCAACACTAATGTATCTATATACAAATTCCCATCAACACCATCACCAATCAATTAACCTGTTCTCTATAAAATCTTTAGAAAATGAATTAAGATATATAGTCTTAACTGCAGAAACTAATAGCGCATACCCAGTTTCAAGTTTAAAGGGCAATTCACCAGGGAAGCCAGGAAGAGTCTTGACAATCCAGTGTGAGACTGCAGTTCTAGTGCCTGATACAAGCAGTAGAAGCAGCAAATACAAGCATACCGAACTTGATTTGGAAGACATTAATGTAAAGGTGCTTATCTCAAAAAAAAAGTTATGCGCATGCAGTTGTTTGATACTTTTTTTTTTTTTTTAACTGAAAAGGTAGAATCGGTATATTAAAATGACCACAAGTACAATAAATAAAAAAATGGGTTTGCAGCCACTCAGGGCTAACCTCACTTCAGGCCTAGCCACAAGACAAAGGACACTAATACAATATTAAAAAGCCACAGGACAAAGGAAACACATCTACAATATTAAAAGCCCCATGTCACCCAACGAATTAAATATTAAAAGCCCCACGCAGTTGTTTGATACTAAAATGTAGGTATAGATCATAACAAACAAAAAAAGGGTAGGTATAGAAGGTTAGGTGAATAGCCAAGGGAATTAATAAAGCTCAAGAACGTTGGATGGAATGTTGTTGAGTTTAGTAGTAATAAAATAAGTGATGATGTGCTCAAATCGTCAGTCAGTTGTAGGTTTCAAATCATTCTAATGGGTACCAGTGAAATAAGAACAATAGGACCAAATAGAAGGTACCGATGTGGTACCGACCAAGAACCTTCTGAAGGTCAAATCAGTGAATGATAAACCTCTAAAAACTCTATAGTGAGAGAGCTGGAAATTTTTTCAGAGAAAAGTGAAGGTCTGCAATTACATTATTACAATCTTTAAAAAAAATCCTAGCTACTTCTAGAATCTCAATTTTGCATCAAATCAATGAAGTAATAGAATGCTATTGGCCCTTGCTTACAGTTACGTACACGCATAAGAGAGGGAAGGTAAATTTTCTATTGCAAACTTCAAGCAAGCAACTTTCCCTCTTTACTCACCATTGGAAGTGTTAAGAGTAAAGAGATAGCATATAGAAATTTGCGCTTGACTGGATTGTCCTCTACATTATGGAACAGCACAAATCTCGTGCTCTACTGATTTGCGGGTACAGTGAAAATGGTTGTAAGAGATCCGTGGCCCGTGCACATATTGATCTAGCCCCCACGAGTAGATCCAATTAGTACATTTGTCTTGTGCAGAGGCTGGTAGAGCAAGCAGTAGAGTACATATATGGTACAATGGTTAATTAAACTGGCCACGTGAAAGAGACAGTAGATGTACGAGAGTACCAGTGAATCCCAGATCAGGGGGGGAGCCATGGCCCCCCCCAAAATTTTTTAAAACCTCTATAATAGTAGGAAAAAAATGGTCTCACACTTTTTCATTTAAGAGCTGGCTCCCTATGAGAAAAATTTAGCCCCTCCTCCTTTACGTAGCCATAAAAATGCCCCACTCCAAATTCCTACTTTTCATCTTTTTTACTTTTCCTTTCCTTCTCTAAGACATGTCAACCATATCCCACATTTTTTTTTCTTGAGTGAAGCCATATCCCATAGCTATTCAAAGACCTATGTTGTCCTAGTGTAGGAATTATCATTAGAGAGTAGAGAGACTATGAGGGTACAGTATTAGACTATTAGTAGGAATGAAATTGATTTTGAATTTAGTTGGGATGAATGAAATTGATTTTGAATTTATTTTTGACCATATAGTCTAATTTGGTTGAATTTAACTGCTATTTATTTTATGGTTGCTTATAGTGACTTTGTTATATTTAATTTCTATAAATATTATTTCTTGTAAATATAGTCTAATTTTGGTTAGATATAATGTTTTTTTCTAAAACTAATGCAGGAAGACATATATATATGTATATATGTCATACTTTGTATTTTTCTTGAATTGCAAATCAATATGATAATATTACCTCGCCCCCAACCAAAAATTTCTGACCACGCCCTTGTCCTAGATGATAAAGCTGGCCACGTGAAAGAGATAGTAGATGTACCAGACTACTAGTGAATCCCAGATGATACTAAACACCAGCTCTAGTTCTGTGAAACAGTACGTGTGCTAGACAGCATTCACGTTGATAATGACATATGTTATATGTAGGAAAATTTTAGCATAATAGCTCAAAACCTCCACACATTCGGACTTGTAAAAACTATAACAAAAAAATTTGAGACAGTTTTTTCGTGCAATTCTAAAAGTAGAATTACTGTACAACACTTGGTACTTTGTCCATGTGTTTGGTTCGTATAGCAGTGTCGGTAAGCCTCCAGTGTAATCAGAGATATTGAATTTTAATGGGCCAACAGGCGAAAATTAAATTCAGCAAAAAAAAAAAAAAAAACAGGCGAACATTAAAGTCATCAAGTTTGAGATTAATGTCTTTTAACTCTTAAACATATTTGAGTGATGCTAAGGCCTAAGAGTATGACAGATTTTCCTATATAAGCCTTATATATTTTATGTCACAAATGGCATAGAGGTAATTTAAAATTTTATTTATTTATTCTTATAATTGTGCTAATTATATACATTGTCACATCAATGTAGAGTTATTTTGTAGTAAAATTTGTAAGAGTTGGGTTTGTATTGTACATAATGTAATTATAAACAATGTCAATTACACTCATAGTTTTCAAATCCGAACCATTCAATGAACTGGAAAAGAGAGAGGTTCAAGATTTTTGAGGTCGGGCCGAGATTCAATCGTGGTCAAACCGTGTTATGTCATTTAATTTTTTTTAATATATTTGGTACTTAAATTGGTGTTTATTTATTAATTTTTCATTCTTGACCAACAAGATATGTGTAGTTCAATGGTTTACATATGACTGAACTGTGACTTATAAACAATGGTTACACCACACACTAACTATAATTTTTACAATCTTTGTTTCTTTTATAGAAAGTTCACCCTAATTCAAAAAGTAAAAATCACAAGTGAGCCAAAACCTAGAACAATTTTCTACCCTGGCAAAATATATATATATATATATATATATATAAAAGTAACGAATCTCCACCACGACAAGATTTATCATCCTAAACCACATATGCATCAATTGCAAGACCCAAATTAGAGGCAAAACAAATGAACAAAGTGCGTATCTCTCCAAGCTACTTCCAAATGCGTCAATAGGTGCCAAATGCACCCAAAGATAGTGTCAAGACCAATCAAAAGAACAAATGTTACCGCTACAACAAACTTCCAAATGCTCACTACACGAAACTTTTCAAAATTAGTGTGGGGTTAATTAGACGCAAAGAAAAGAGGAAGAAAAAAGTCATACCAATCTGGTACAAGAATCCATTCAATGCAAAATGACGATCATGAAATATATACAATAAAATACTCTCATATTTTTATTTATTTTTATTTTTATTTATTTAAAATTTTATTTATTTATTCTTATATATATATATAAAAGTAACGAATCTCCACCACGAAAAGATTTATCATCCTAAACCACATATGCATCAATTGCAAGACCCAAATTAGAGGCAAAACAAATGAACAAAGTGCGTATCTCTCCAAGCTACTTCCAAATGCGTCAATAGGTGCCAAATGCACCCAAAGATAGTGTCAAGACCAATCAAAAGAACAAATGTTACCGCTACAACAAACTTCCAAATGCTCACTACACGAAACTTTTCAAAATTAGTGTGGGGTTAATTAGACGCAAAGAAAAGAGGAAGAAAAAAGTCATACCAATCTGGTACAAGAATCCATTCAATGCAAAATGACGATCATGAAATATATACAATAAAATACTCTCATATTTTTATTTATTTTTATTTTTATTTATTTAAAATTTTATTTATTTATTCTTATATATATATAAAAGTAACGAATCTCCACCACGAAAAGATTTATCATCCTAAACCACATATGCATCAATTGCAAGACCCAAATTAGAGGCAAAACAAATGAACAAAGTGCGTATCTCTCCAAGCTGCTTCCAAATGCGTCAATAGGTGCCAAATGCACCCAAAGATAGTGTCAAGACCAATCAAAAGAACAAATGTTACCGCTACAACAAACTTCCAAATGCACACTACACGAAACTTTTCAAAATTAGTGTGGGGTTAATTAGACGCAAAGAAAAGAGGAAGAAAAAAGTCATACCAATCTGGTACAAGAATCCATTCAATGCAAAATGACGATCATGAAATATATACAATAAAATACTCTCATATTTTTTTTTATTTATTTAAAATTTTATTTATTTATTCTTATAATTGTGCTAATTATATACATTGTCACATCAATGTAGAGTTATTTTGTAGTAAAATTTGTAAGAGTTGGGTTTGTATTATACATAATGTAATTATAAACAATGTCAATTACACTCATAGTTTTCAAATCCGAACCATTCAATGAACTGGAAAAGAGAGAGGTTCAAGATTTTTGAGGTCGGGCCGAGATTCAATCGTGGTCAAACCGTGTTGTGTCATTTAATTTTTTTTAATATATTTTGTACTTAAATTGGTGTTTATTTATTAATTTTTCATTCTTGACCAACAAAATATGTGTAGTTCAATGGTTTACATATGACTGAACTGTGACTTATAAACAATGGTTACACCACACACTAACTATAATTTTTACAATCTTTGTTAATCGGATTTTTTATTTTATTTTATTTTTTTATAAGTTTCTCAAAAAAAAAAAAACTGTACTTTTATACTATTTTGTGGCTAATTATAAGTTGTCTTTGATTTATAGGCAATAAGAGCTTTACATACAAAGTAGGACCAACCAATTGTCAAGTTAACTTAAAACCCAAGTCTTGATCAGTTGAGACATGCAGTTCAACTAATTGAAGTAAGTGACTTTCAACCTTTCAAGTCTGTAGTTGAAATGCAGTATTCTAGCACTCTATTTTTTGCATTCTTGAGTCTTTAGTTGTTCTAAACTTGATTTGTCTTGTTCCAAGGTTTAATTCAACACTAATCAACTAGACAAACTATGTTATAAAATGTTATATTTGTTCATGGTTGTCAATCTAAAAATATAGACTCTACAATAAGCATTATCATTCCTTTGGTAATCTTCATTTAATGTTCCAAGTGTGGCTTAAATCATTTCAATCCGAGTACATATAGCGACTCATTGCAATGATGTTAATCCATGTTGCAGTCTTGGTCTCCAACATTAAATATGTAATTCAAGACTAAACAATAATGAAAGAAAAATATTTTTTTTTTTTATAGTTTTTGATTCATACAAAATTCATTCTTTATGTTGCTCTATATTAATTAATTAATTTTAGTTCAATAGTAAATCCTTCGATTCAAAATTATATATACTATTTATAAGAGGATCCCTCTCTTTAAATTGGATTTTTTTTTTTGTAGTTTAGAAATACTCATAAACCTTACATTTAAGGGGAAAAAAACTTGAGGATAACGCAATAAAAATATATCTCCAACTCCACTAAAAATACCTATAAAATAGGAAACTCTCCTAGTAATCCGTATCTTCAAAACAAACTTATCCAAAATTTATTTTAAAAAAAAAAAATTATGACACTAGGCCAAAAAAAGAAAACCCTCATCACACACGAAAAGCACATGTGATGAGACTAATTTTATATAAGTATATATAATGTCCCTCAAAAGTTTTTAAATCATCAATTTAAACCCCCAATCAAATCCAAAATGTCAAAGATTTAAATTAATATGATTTTGTAAGTTTAGTGTTCAAATTTGAAAGTAGAGAAATTATAAGGTTTAATTTAAAACATTTAAAGATATCCGGTTTATTTGATTTGAAACTATCTTTTTAAATAAAGGGTTTAAAATATAATTTACCCCCAAAAAAAAAATCTATGGTTCAATGATGCAAAGAAAATTTTCTAGGTGCGCACGTTTCAACAACATTTCAACCAACGTTCATGAGTTAGACTCTCTGGTCATTCACCTGACCTTCCATACCTATAATTTAGTTCAAACTTCAAACAACTAACACCATAACTTCACTAATAGTAAGTTTGAAGCCTAGTTATTGTACATAATATTTTGGAGGCTAACAGCCTAATAACCAAACCACATGCATGCACCTTGACAATGTCTTCGAAAGCAAGTTCAGTATGCTTGCATTTGCTGTTTCTACTGCTTGTATCTGGCACTGCAGTCTCACACTGGATTGTCAAGACTCTTCCTGGCTTCCCTGGTTATTTGCCCTTTAAACTTGAAACTGGGTATGTATTACTTTCTTTTATTTGCACTGAATAATTTCTACTTACACCAAAACTGTTGGGTTAATTGATTGGTGATGATGTTGATGGGAATTTGTATATAGCTACATTAGTGTTGGTGAAGTGGAATTCTTTTACTATTTCGTCAAGTCGGAAGGGTACCCGGGAGTTGACCCTCTCTTGCTCTACATCAATGGAGACTGCAGTGCCAGATACAAGCAGTAGAAACAGCAGATGCAAGCATACTGAACTTGCTTCCGAAAACATTGTCAAGGTGCATGCATGTGGTTTGGTTATTAGGCTGTTAGCCTCCAAAATATTATGTACAATAACTAGGCTTCAAACTTACTATTAGTGAAGTTATGGTGTTAGTTGTTTGAAGTTTGAACTAAATTATAGGTATGGAAGGTCAGGTGAATGACCAGGGAGTCTAACTCATGAACGTTGGTTGAAATGTTGTTGAAACGTGCGCACCTAGAAAATTTTCTTTGCATCGTGGAACCATAGATTTTTTATTTTTTTGGGGGGGTAAATTATATTTTAAACCCTTTATTTAAAAAGATAGTTTCAAATCAAATAAACCGGATATCTTTAAATGTTTTAAATTAAACCTTATAATTTCTCTACTTTCAAATTTGAACACTAAACTTACAAAATCATATTAATTTAAATCTTTGACGTTTTGGATGTGATTGGGGGTTTAAATTGATGATTTAAAAACTTTTGAGGGACATTATATATACTTATATAAAATTAGTCTCATCACATGTGCTTTTCGTGTGTGATGAGGGTTTTCTTTTTTTGGCCTAGTGTCATAATTTTTTTTTTTTAAAATAAATTTTGGATAAGTTTGTTTTGAAGATACGGATTACTAGGAGAGTTTCCTATTTTATAGGTATTTTTAGTGGAGTTGGAGATATATTTTTATTGCGTTATCCTCAAGTTTTTTTCCCCTTAAATGTAAGGTTTATGAGTATTTCTAAACTACAAAAAAAAAAATCCAATTTAAAGAGAGGGATCCTCTTATAAATAGTATATATAATTTTGAATCGAAGGATTTACTATTGAACTAAAATTAATTAATTAATATAGAGCAACATAAAGAATGAATTTTGTATGAATCAAAAACTATAAAAAAAAAAAATATTTTTCTTTCATTATTGTTTAGTCTTGAATTACATATTTAATGTTGGAGACCAAGACTGCAACATGGATTAACATCATTGCAATGAGTCGCTATATGTACTCGGATTGAAATGATTTAAGCCACACTTGGAACATTAAATGAAGATTACCAAAGGAATGATAATGCTTATTGTAGAGTCTATATTTTTAGATTGACAACCATGAACAAATATAACATTTTATAACATAGTTTGTCTAGTTGATTAGTGTTGAATTAAACCTTGGAACAAGACAAATCAAGTTTAGAACAACTAAAGACTCAAGAATGCAAAAAAATAGAGCGCTAGAATACTGCATTTCAACTACAAGCTTGAAAGGTTGAAAGTCACTTACTTCAATTAGTTGAACTGCATGTCTCGACTAATCAAGACTTGGGCAAAATGAAATTTCAATTCTTTTTTCAGCCGTTTCATCTAGGATTTGGATGGATCTTATGTACATATGAATACAAACCCTAGAGCATGTTCTTTAAGACAAAAGAGGGTAGTGTTATGTACACAAGTTTGGAGTTTTTCCAAACCCTTTTAAAGCTAAAACTAGAGACTACATGCAAACATTGGATCCAATTATTTAGTAAAGTTGTTGCAGTCAGTTAACCATAGTTGTTGATCAAATATTTTAGTAGAAATCTTGAAGTCATGAACATGGGAGTTCGTGTGCAACAACCATAATAGAAGAGTCCGTGGATTCGATACTTCGTGTAGTCACACCAGTAAATACTACATGAGGTAGCAGTAAATTTAGGGTTGAGTCCGTAGTTGAAAGTTGATTAACCTTGTGACATCTGGGACCTAAAACCCTAACACTTATTACTAGGAATAAAATATGCTTTAACATTCCTCCAAAAGCAATAATTGAATGAAAGAGCTAGAGAGGATAGTAGTGAATCCATCTATGGAACATGTCATAACATTCCTTGCGTTTGTACTCTGTTGGAGAGTGTCCAGCTCCCTACACAAATTTAAAAGAATTTATTTTATTTTATTTTAAAAATTGCTTGCATAAATAAATGAAAATTTTTTAATGAAGTAAAAAATTAAGGTTCTTTTTCTTGCCTTTATAGTTGCATATGTCAAACGATATCCGCAATTTGTATATTTCCTTGTGTATCTGGAGAATAATATACACATTATTAACAATAAGAAAACAACAATAAAAGTAAAGCCTTAGTTTTAAGTGGGAAAAAGAAAATTGAAGGAAACAAAATGCTTATGTCCGATATCATATCTTATAAACTCACCCTGCAACCTGACCATCAACAAACCATGGTCTCCATTCAGTATCAATCGTCAAATCTAGAGAATTTATCCATTGTTCAACAGCAATATGTGTGACAGACATGTCATGATCGCCACTGCAAGAGTAAAATTGTAGATATGAATAAAATTATTAATTATCTGGCACATACAATTTAAATTGCTGTAATTTAATTATGTAACTAATTCTTATATTTCAGTTTGGTTTTATATTTGTAATAGCATAAGTAATAATGAATACAAATAAATACTTAGTGTAGTGATCTTGTAGATTGGAACCTGAAAACCAGGATTTGCAAGCCTGAATTTGTCAGATTTTTATGATAGGGAATTGCATCTTTGACATTGTAGGAGTACTCCGAGGTCAAGGTGATGTTGCATCTAAAGACTTCTTTGACTGTTCCCTGTAGAGATAACTCACAATACAAGCAGCTTAGCGCCCATCAGCTTTTAATTGATAGTACTTAAAATATTCACAATTTCTTTTTTAATTGTTGATGGAAATGTTATTTTGTAAAAGAAAATTTGTCCTTAAACTTTTTGTTTGTCATTGTATTGAACTATCAAGAATTACTTATTTAGCACCCATTTGCTTTTCATTGATAGTATACTTAAAATATTCACAATTTCTTTTTTAATTGTTGATGTGAATGTTTATTTTGTAAAAGAAAAGATTTGTGTCCTCAAACTTGTTGTTTGTCATTGTACTGTACTACCAACAGTTACTTACCGGTCGAACATGAAGAGCATCTTGGACACTTTTATAATTTATCCTTATATCAAAGAGAATATAATCAAAATTCTGCAAAAATAAAGTGACAAATAAATGAATGAATAAAAATTAGTTCCACTATTGTACAGTCTTACATTTATAACAAGTGGATGAATGAGCATTTATAAGAAGTGCAAGAATGTGAGAGAGAGAATTTTACTTTGCACCAAAAGTCTCCATTCCTAGACCATGGTAGGATGAAATTTCTTGAGTTTTCATTAAGAAATCCTTGAGCACCTTCTTTTGGTTTTGGTGTTATGAACGCACAATTGGGACCCAAGATATCTGCTTCATTTACTAGCTCTATGCACTAAATATTCAGATTAACGATCACTCATTCTTGGTGCCCATATAATCGACCAAAATCTATGATGTTATAATAAACATAAGTGATACTCTATCCAACCTGGGATATTGAAGCAACAGCCTCGATGCAGTTTGCATTTGTCGAATCGATGTAATTCCCATTGCAACTAGTTTTGGCTGACTGAAATAGCACTTAACAAGAACAACTATGAAGATGATAGCCAAAATGTGAAACGCAAATGAAACCCAATTAGCTAGTTTTAGTTATCAAAACTTGTCTTAACTTGTTACCAAAAAAAAAAAGAAAACAACAAGAACCTTGTCTTAACTACCTTATACATTGCATCTGATATTAGAGCCATTCGGTGCGTAAATATTACTCTTGTGTTATCTTCGAGATCTGTATTTGTATGTGGGCATCCAAGCGAGAGTCCCTTGCATTATTTTGAAGAACATTATATTCTAATATTCATCGAAATACCAAATGAAAAGGATTTATATTAAAAAGAAAATAAAAAAATAATTAAAAAAAAGAGAGAGAGAAATTCAAGTCCAATAATTTGATTGTCTACTTTGATATTCACTTGAGGTTCAATTCCTGCTTCATTGCCTGCAACTCAATAAAAAAGAATCAAGTTTGAAGATTGGGATTAATATTGAGTATACCATAGACTTGATTCAATGAGCTGCTCTATTAGATGCTTGTGATCAATATAAGTTACCATTTATAATATCTTGGGCTAGAATTGGAGTGACCACTCCTTGATATGAGTCGCTCCCAAGACAGACTGGATTGTTCACGAAATCTGAGTGTTCGATCAACCACTGTGTCACGAATAAACATGTTAGGAGTTAATAAAAATATGATGTTCTTCCATGGAACTAATTTTAGCAATTTGGTTTTAAAAAATTACACTTGGTCTCCCCTTAATTCTAAAGGCCATAAAAAAATAAAAAAATAAAAAACTATAGATCTAAAATTTTAAATAAAATTAACAAGTCTAAAAAAATTAGCTTAATAACAAAAATTACCAATAGTAAAGCTAAAAAAGTTAAACTCAATCAACAAATTTTATCCAAAACAAATAACTTGACCTTTTTAAAAATTTTAAACAAAATAATTTTGCTCTTACCCAGTAGCAAACACAAGCATCAAAGACACACACCGAGTTTCCTTTTTCATAAATGATTTCATTGTAATGTATTACGAAACAATAATTTGCTTCTTTTTTTTTTTTTTTTTTGTTTATACTTCTACCCTCCTAACTTGAAGTCCTACCTCCATCTTTGCTCCCATGAGCATTAGCATTGACTCAATATTAAAAAAACTATATAACACTTCAATTTTCGAATCAAATTCTTGTTAAATTCATCTTAAATCCCTTGCATAAAACTTAATAGTTCTACTAAATTGCAAATTATACTCCTAAACTTTGTAATAATTTCAATTTTGCTCCTTGAATTTTCAAAATTTTGATCCACTCTCCTAAAGTTAGGTATTGTTTGGAGTTGCTCCCTTCCATCAATACACTATGTCTAGCCTTTCATTAAATGCCAAATTGGCACCCCAATGACACCTTCTATGTTTGTAATTGATTTGGTTTTGCACCCTTTATGTTTGGGGCTATTTTGATTAATTTTGAACTCTAATGGACAGTTAGGCACGGTGCATTGACAGAAGCAAATAAATCCAAACAATACCTAATGTTATAGGAATAGATCAAAATTTTGAAACTTTATAGGGTAAAATAAAAATTACTCCAATTAAATGGTTTAGGTGGAAGAGCAAGAGTGTCATCATACAAGAGTTGAACACTATTTAGATTTTTCTTTTTCTTTTTTGAGAATCCACCCCAATGTTATTAAGGATCACACTGGAAAATCAGCAATTACAAGGGAAGAAAATTCTAGAGGAACAAACTTCATCCAAACAATTAAAGGGAAAGAAAACCTAACTTTCCTAACTAAAGCATAGGCTACAGAATGACTTTGTCTTCTTACATGAGAGAAGGAGTGAACTCTAAAAGAGTTCGAGATAGACTAAATTGTGTTCAAGGCATTATCGTTGGCTACACCCCATCCCTCTCTCCATGATCATTTAACAATGGTGCTAATAAAGCCATTATATCTAATTAAATGTAACAATTAGGCATTTTAATTGGCTATCACCATCAATTACACTCACATTTCTCAGAAACTCATAGGCTTGTGCAGCTACTTTTGTGTCAAACGCGCTCCAAGCTTCCGAGATTGTTGCATAGGAGAAGCCAGCACCCACAGGCGCATCTAAAAATAACACATTGGCTGTCTGCAAAAGCATTGTGATTATCTCTTGAAGCAAAATTCGAAGGAAAATGTTTCTAGAATAATGGAAATTAATGAGAAATCGCAGTAGTACTAAACTGCGTACCTTTGTCCATGTGTTTGGTTCATATATCAGTGTTGGTAAGCCCCCAGTGTAATCAGTGATATTGAATTTTAATGGGCCTACGAGTGAACATGGAAGTTTAAATGAAAATTTTCTAGAATATCATTGAAAATAAACGATAAAATTGGGGGGAAAAAAATTACAATTAGATAAAATTCTAACAAAAAAAATATATTAAAATTTTTTTTTTTGAAACTTTTGTATACAAGTTTTAGTAATTTATATCTACTTATAGTGTCATGAAAGCTCTCTTTTGTTAGTCGGAATTGAAAACCTGAAGTATGTTAAAAATTAATAGAATATGCCTTTTTGAAGAGAGAGGTATTGGTCAATCCTTTGTCAAAGTTTGTTAAACTTTGTCAACTTGTTTTGCCTTCTAGGGCTTGGCAGCAATTTGATACTAATGCTTATTCCTCCATTTGATTATGGCAAACAGTTTTTTATTACCTTCAAAACAAAAGATCGCGCATGTTACTTGAGAAAAGAAATGTGATTTAAGGTGTCTTAGAGCACTAGCAATAGTGAAACTAAATAACTATATTGTCATTTTAACTCCACCAAAATACAAAAATTGCTCTACAATAGTGAAGGCATAACTAAAAATTTTAGCTTCAGTACGCAGCTATTTTTGGCTGCGTACTATAGCTTGAAGCTAAAAAAAAAGAGTATTTTTTTTATTCCAACCAGCATTAAAATAATATTTCTTCTCTTTCTTTATTTAATTCCTTTTCTATTTCTTTTCTTTCTTCCGATTGCCATAATCCTCATCACAAACTCTCACCGATTCCCATCATCCTCATCCACAAACTCTCACCGATTCATCAACCTCCTCACCGCCGCCACCGAAGCTCACACACCATCGCCAAAACAGTTCATGGTTGTGCTTGCTCATGGATTGAAGTGGTTATCGCTCGTGGTTGTGCTTGCTCGTGGGTTTTAGTTTTAGGTTGCTAGATTTTCAGGTTGTTGTGCCCCATCACCGATCTTCATCTCCCTCAACCCTCAACTCCGTTGGAGCTTGATTTCTGGGTTTCTGCCGATCTTCACCTTTATCTGTGCCCTATTGCCGATCCTCATCTTCATCTGTACTGGGTTTCTGCCGACCCAACTCGCTGACCCACCCCTTCTGCTGACCCAGTACGCCAGCCCACACCATATTTGTGTTGTGTTGGTGATTTTTTATTTTGTTTGTGATTGGTGATTTTGTTTGGTCTGGGTTGAGGAAAAAGATTGAGGATTTGGATTGGTGGGTTTTTTTTTTTTTTTTTTTTTTTTTTTCTATGGACTGCTAGTGGTGTTGGTGGTGGTAGATGTTGTGTTGTATTGGTTTTTTTTTTTTTTTTGGGATGTTTTTATTATTATTTTAATGAGTTATTTGTATTATTTTAATCAAATAGCTAAAAATATAGATCCAGATGTTGGATGTGAAGATGTAAAATAGATAAAGTGACTTTTGTAGGTGTCAAATAGCTATATTTTTTGCTCCATTGCTGTGGATGTTCTTAACCTAGCTCAAGGGTTATATAAAATAACTTTGAAATTTTTTGGCAACATTTAAATGGGGTGACGGAAACACCACAATTTATCGGGACGCCAAAAGTCATTAAATGAGATATGAAGTTAAAGATCTATTCATGGGCTCCGGTTAGTTCAACTAATAAAGTTTTTTTTATCTTAAATAAGATATTTGGGGTTTAACTCCCGCTTACACCAATAACTGATTAGTATCTTGACATGATGATAAAAGACTATCATCAAAAGTGGACACCATATAAGTCTCTTAAAAAAAAAAAAAGTTTAAAGACCTATGACCTATCAATATTTAGTTATTATCATTTGTCACCAAAAAATTTAGAATAAAATTAAATATTATCTAAGTTCATGAGTAAATCATATTTTTATTATATACAATATAATAAAAATTCTATCTTAAATGTGGTTTTGATAAATGGAATTTTTTTTTTCCAATTTCCCCCCCCCCCCATTTTTATTTCTCCTTATGTCATGAGAGGCTGGCATTCCAAGTTAAAGGGGTTAATACCATTCCAGAAGCCATTTCAGTTTTGTTAGGGAAACAAAATATTTCAATACCAGTTAATACTAGTGTACCGTTTTGGGATCATCGCTAATTATATAAATTTATATACTCACACATGTTGGTAAAAGTCAAAACCCACACAATTTATTAAATATATTTATAAATTTATAAAATATTTTTATTCTTAAGTTTTAGTTAAAAAGTTAATTTTTCAAAATTCATTATACATTTATATTAATAATACAAACCTTTTTTTAGATGACACATGGTAGTAGAATTTATTTACTTATTATTATTAAAATTATAGATCCATTAGAGCATCCACAACAGATGTTCTATAAAAAATGTCATTTTGACACACTAAAAGCCTACTTTATTTTACTACATCATTTTACAACATCCCATTTATCAAATGTTTTATCATTCAATTCTATATATTAAAATAATATTTACTACACATTAAAATAATATATTAACTCCTCCCACCAAACACCAAGAAAGAGAAAAAGTCAAAAAAGATGAGAGAGAAATGAATAAAAAACTCTTCTTTTTTTTTAGCATTCTTGTCCTTAGAGCATCCACAGCAGATATGCCAAATGTGCCAAATGCCAAATATTTGGCACATTTGGCACACCAAACACAAAAAACCTCCTTTATGAGATGTTCCAAATATCATAATTTTTGTCATATGTGAACAGTACCATTCTATTTTGGAACGATACGGACAAGAATGCTAAAAAAAAAAAAAAATTATTCATTTCTCTCTCTTCCTTTTAGACTTTCTCTCTTCTCTCTCTATTTCTTGGTGTTTGGTGGGAGGACTTAATATATTATTTTAATGTGTAGTAAATATTATTTTAATGTATAAAATTGAATGATAGAACATTTAATAAATGAGATGTTGTAAAATGATGTGGTAAAATAATAATGTAGGCTTTTGGTGTATCAAAATGGTATTTTTTATAGAACATTTGCTGTGGATGCCCTTACCGTTCCAAAATAGAACAATATTGTTCATATGTGGCAAAAATTATGAAATTTGAAATATCTCATAAAGAGATTTTTTTGATATTTGATGTGCCAAATATGTTAAATATTTAATATTTGACACATCTGTTGTGGATGCTCTTAAACATTATTTTGGTGCAGTACGTGTACCGTAGTTGAAGTTAAAAAAAAAAAGGTTTTTTCAAAAAAAGGATGAAGTTTGAATTTATCTTCACATTTGTGGATGTCACCGTCAGACACACAAAACAATAAAAGTAAAGGCGAAAAACACATTTTGGTCCCTACATTTTCAGTCGATTTCCGTTTTAGTCCCTAAGTTTTTTTTTTACCACTTTTAGTCCCTCTCCTGAAAAACGGTTCCATTTTAGTCCCTACCGTTACATCATAAACGGATATTGCTGATGTGGCAAACGGCATGCACTGTTGGCCTGACGTGGTCATTAAAATAATAATAAAAAATACCACGTCAGCATTTAAATTAAAAAAATTAATTTATTAATTTTAACTAAATAAAAAAAATTAAAAACAGAATTAAAAACTAAAAATCATATGAACTAAGATCTAAGTGTGTCTTGAACAAGAACACCAAGAACACAAACTCAAATTCAAGAACACAAACCCAGAAATTAAAAAAAAAAAAAAAAAAAAAAAAACCATCAAAGCATGATAATGTGATCTGTGCTAAAAGAACAAACATAGCCTTGAATTTCCTCACAAATTAAGTTCTGTACATTTAAGTAGAATTAAAAGCATCTGATCTGAAATGTGGAATTACAGAGCCTAAGAAAAGGCCACCTCGTCCTTGAACCACGCCTTGTAGAGGCACTATAACTCTCATGCCTGTGCTTGTTGTGATATTGTGCTTGCTGTAATGTTGTTGTTCTTCTTCTTCTTTTTCTTCGGAGCTCCGAGAACGGAACAAACGGGTCCGGGTCATTATTACAGTATAGACATGTGGGAGCTCGATGAAAAACGCTGCGGTTTTTTGTGTGTGGTATTGGTGGTCGGAGAGTTCGAAGAAGAAGGAAAGTGGATTGTGTGTTTGTGTTTTTGTTTGCGTTTGCGTGTGTGTGTTGGAGAGGGAAGTGTGCGTTTTTTGGACTTTTGTTTAAATTTTGATTTTGGATTTTTGAAATTTTATAATGTTGTTGTGCGGCGTTCTTTGTTTGAGGCCCAGGATAGATGATGGATCTAGGATCTAGTTGCTGGGATTTTTTTTTTTCTTTCTACTTGGCTTTTTACTTTCTTAGCCTAAAATAAAACAAATTGTGACTTATTAACAAACTTTGTCATCATCTACTTTTTTTTTTTTTTTTTTAATTTCTGGGTTTGTGTTCTTGGATTTGAGTTTGTGTTCTTGGTGTTCTTGTTCAAGACACATTTAGATCTTAGTTCATATGATTTTTAGTTTTTAATTTTGTTTTTAATTTTTTTTATTTAGTTAAAATTAATAAATTAATTTTTTTAATTTAAATGCTGACGTGGTATTTTTTATTATTATTTTAATGACCACGTCAGGCCAACAGTGCATGCCGTTTGCCACATCAGCAATATCCGTTTATGATGTAACAGTAGGGACTAAAATGGAACCGTTTTTCAGGAGAGGGACTAAAAGCGGTAAAAAAAAAACTTAGGGACTAAAACGGGAATCGACTGAAAATGTAGGGACCAAAATGTGTTTTTCGCCTAAAGTAAAATATAAAATTATTTTATTCAAAATCTGAAGTTGGAACTTGAAACTTTGGAAGAAGTAACGTTGGGTCAAGGACTGAGGACAAAACCAAAAGAAATTTATGGGGTGTTTGGTAGTAGGGTTTGAACAATGTTGTTTGGTTGTTTTTTATATATATATAGATGAAAAAATGTGTAGAAATACATGTAAATGTATTTGAAATGCTTAAAAGTGTATTTAAAAGCCAAACTTGAACAAAACTAAAGAAAGAGGTTTCTAGCCTTCTGGGTCTTAACGAAGAAGAAGAAGTAGATCGGACATTCTGACAATGACAGTGGTAGCAAAGTGAGAGACATTATCTTTTTCATGAGATCTGAAATTTTTATTTTTTTAATCTAAAAGTCTTGATTTATTTTGGTTCAGTATTTTTTTGGGCCAAAATATGATATTTTGTTCGGTATAGTTAGAATAACCCGGTATGACCGATATTTGAACCCGAACGAAACTCATGCGTTTCTATATCGTTTTAAGCTCCAGTGGGAAAAATACTGGTCATATTGGCCGGTACGATACGGTATTGACTTCCTTGTTCTAAGTACATTCACAGTTGTCATCTTCTCCAAAAAAAAAAAGTTGCCATAGTTGCTATAAGAGGAATTCTATTGCCAAATCCTAAAAAGGTTTCATTATATATATTTTTATAATTTCAATAATCTACAATAAATTTTTTGTTTTAATAATAAATTAATTTTGGGTTTTATAAGTTAGTTGCACTACTTGTCTTAAAGTATGTATTTTAAGCTATTTTATCATGTGACTCATTATAAGTATATTAAAATTATTAATATAATTTACTCCAAGAAACTAAGAGCTTGTTTGGATAGTCCAAAAACTAACTGATATCACTCAGTTTTCATGATCCATCATCTAAAACTCGTGGGTCCCCCAAATAATGCAGTGTTTGGCTTGATTTTGGATGTTTGTTTCCATTGCTCAAAAACTCAAAATTCTGAGTTTAGATGATGGAAACTGAAAACACAGTTTTGGTATTTTCAGATTATGGATTATGAGTGATAGTGGCAAAATGGTAAAAAAAATCAAATTTGTGAGATCCATTCTCTTGACTTGTCACTGTCAAGAAACAGTGTCATACCATTTCTTTTTTTCTTTTTCTTTCTTTCTTTCTTCTTCCAAAGAGTGGCTTCTTTTTTTCTTTTCTTTTTTTGCTTTTTCTCTACTTCTTCTTTCTTTCTTCTTCATACCCACCACACCACCAACAACCTTTTTTTTTGTTCTTCTTCTTCATTCTTTCTTTTTCTTTCTTTCTTCATCAAACCCACTCCACCACCAATAGATTCTTTTTTTCTCCTCTTCTTCCTAGTTTTGTCTTTCTTTCTTTTCTTCTTTTTCTTTCTTTCTTTTTTCTTCAGACGCACTCACCATGTTCATCCACACATAAATATATACCCAGAAACAAAAACCCACTCCTCATTTTTGTGATTTTGGTCTTCGATCTAAGGATTCCTAGGTTTGGATTTGGGTTTTCTGTGTTTATGGGTTTGGGTTGTCAATTTTGGATCACCAATCTAAAGATTTTGTGTTGGTGTGTTTGGGTTTTCTGTGTTTGTAATTGTGGTTTGAAGATTGGGCTGTGATAGAGGTGGGTTTGTGTGGTTGGTGGTGGTATTGATAATTGGAAATTTTTTCTTTTTGTGGGTGTAGCGGATGGTTGGATTTTCTTTTAGTTGAGATTTTTTTTTTTGTTTTGTGGCCATTGGTGGTGTTGACAATGGTGGGTTCTGAGTTTTCCATTGATGGTGGTGATGGACTTGAGAGAATATGAAAGAGGGGAAGAGAAAATGGACGCAGGTAGCAACCATAACTCCTGTGTAGTGTAGTGTCAGTGGGGTGGGTACCACCATTTTGGCAAAAAATGGACTTAAAAGTTGAGATATGTGACTAGAATTTGTAACCAAACAACAATTTTGGAGTTTTTGAGTGATAGTGGGGTTTGGGTTATGAGTTATGAGATTTGAGTTAGAGTTACAAGTTATGAGTATTGAATTATGAAAACTGAGTCATGTCTAAACCAAATGGGCCATAAATTATCAAAAATTCCAAGAAATTCAAAGATAATTTTACTAATTTATTTCACATTATTTTATAATCTTTAATAATATATATGTTTCTTCATAAGAACTCGATATTTCCTGATATGAAATTCTTATCAACTTTAAAGAAATTTTTGTTCGTATAAAATAAATAAATAAAAAGCAATTTTTGTTTTTATAAATAAATAAAAAAAAAAGTCTTATTTTGTTCTTTTATTTTTGCAATTTATTTATTCTATTTATTGTGCATTCCTTATCTCTTCAAGAATCTTTCTCGATTCTTGGCACATGTAATTTACTGAAAATTCACTCACTAGTCAATGTAGTCACTACAATAAAGTATGAAATTAGTGTAGGGTCATTTAGATGCAAAGAGAAAAAGAAGAAGAAAGTCATACCAATCTGGTACAAAAATCCATTCAAAGCAGAACAACCAGGGCCTCCGTTGAAGTAGAGCAAGAGAGGATCAGCTCCCGGGTTCCCTTCCGACTCGACGAAATAGTAGAAGAATTCCACTTCACCAACACTAATGTATCTATATACAAATTCCCATCAAACCATCACTAATCAATTAACCTGTTCTCTATAAAATCTTTAGAAAATAAATTAAGATATATAGTCTTAACTGCAGAAACTAATAGCGCATACCCAGTTTCAAGTTTAAAGGGCAATTCACCAGGGAAGCCAGGAAGAGTCTTGACAATCCAGTGTGAGACTGCAGTTCTAGTGCCTGATACAAGCAGTAGAAGCAGCAAATACAAGCATACCGAACTTGATTTGGAAGACATTAATGTAAAGGTGATTATGGTTTGGTTATCAATTAGCCCCTAAAATATTTACTAATATTAGTATTACTAGGCTTCAAACTTACTAGTTAAGCTATGCTCATGCAGTTAGTTGTTTGATACTATCATACTAAAATGTAGGTATAGAAGGTTAGCTGAATAATCAAGAAAATAAAGCTCAAGAACGTTGGATGGAATGTTGTTGAGTTGAGTTTAGTAGTAATAAAATATGTACATTTGTTTAATTGAGCACTGAGGATGTCTTATGCTGGTAGAGTCAATTTTTTACCTAAAAAAAGAGAGAATTTTGTACTTTGCATCATTGCACATTTGGACCATAATTTTTTTTTTTTTTTTTTTGGGTGGTGGGGACCCGTGTTAAATTATATTTTAAATCCTATACTTAAATATGGTTTCAAACTAAACCTAATAATTTCTCTAGTTTTAAATTTGAACCCTAAACTTATAAAATCATATGAATTTAAACCTTCTACTTTTTTTAAACTCCATAATTCAATTTGAACTAACAAAAACTACAGGGCTTAATTTGTAATAATCTTAAACATCTTTAATTTGAAACTTTTGACACTATAAAGTTTACTTTGAAACCAACCCTACATTATATGATTTTAAATGTAATTTGACGTGGTTTTTGTTTTCAGAGGGTGTAAGTTTCAAACCGTATTGGCTATGAAGGGGGTGTTTGGTAGAGGGGTTTGAGTAATGTTGTTTAAATGTTTTGAATATATTTGTGGGTGAAAATGTTTGTGAAAATATGTGTAAGTGTGTTTAAAATGCTCAAAAGTGTGTTTGAAATGGCCTACCAAACAGGCCCAAATTTCTCTAACCGGTGACCAAACTAGTACAAATAACCCTCCATTGCAAATCACTTTTTCGCTGGACTATTTTGGATGATTTCAGCAATTTCAGAATGTTTCGGTCATTCTAGTTGAAATATTGATTTCTGTCCAAAATCCTTTTAGAAAAAAATCATCCAATTTTTGCCATTAGAAACCCATAGATTCACAAAGGTAAGACATAACGAAGTTCAAACGAAGCCCACCAAAGTCAGTTCAAAATCTTTGAGTGATATTGAGCGTCTTATCTTATCTTAATAACAGGATTTTTTGTTTCAATTTTAACATTTTACGTACTAAAATACCCTCATACAAATTCTTAAACTCTCTAAAATTCCCCAATCTTTTAGTTAAATAATTTTAAATTAAAAAATACAAATTGGTTAAAAGAGTAATTTACTATTCCTAAATTTTAGGCTTTTTCTTTTATCTTCTCTATTCAGCCTAAAACTTATGACACTATCTATATCTCATTTTTAAACATTATTCCATGTTACCTTACCTCTTTCTTAAAAAAAAATTACAAATGGTTATTTATATATCACTTTTAAACATTATAACACTAAACTTAAAAAACAAATAAATAAATAAAAGAGCATTATTGCATGTGCAAAGTATGCGTTATGAGTCTAATACTACTAATAACAAGATTCCCGGTTTGGGTTTCATCATTTTGCATACTAAAATTCTCATACAAACTCTTAAACTCTCTAAAATATCCCTATCTTTTAGTTAAATAATTTTAAATTAAAAAAAAATGGTTAAAAGAGTATTTTTTGTTCCTAAATTTTAGGCATTTTCCTTCTTCTTTTTTCTCCATTCTGCCTAAAAATTAGCACACGGTCTCTATGTCACTTTTAAATATTATTCTACATTACCTTATTTATTTTTTTAAAAAAATACACACTGTAGGGGTAAAGTCCCCAGATCAAACAATGGGCCTTGAGCCCCATACAGAGTCCAGCCACGTCAGAGGAGAAAGTGGGGCGCCAAAAGGGCTCCCGGCCCAACTCTTATGGGCCCGAACTTATTTAAAAGGCAGTCCGAGGAGGAATGTCTCCTCGGACGTGCCAAATATGGCTCAAACATACATCCTACCAGCAATAAAGAATCACTCCAACGAGTATTGGTAGCAGGGATGAGCCCCACAAGCCCGAGAGGGGGAAGAGAGTATAGGATGTCAAGGGAGAGATTACAGCTGCCGCATTAAATGCAGGGAAGCTACTTTTCTGGCCGCATTAATGTGGAGAGGACAGGCGAACAATGTTACCTTGGCCACTACAACTCACAGAAAGATAGGGGAGATGTCCGATGGGACGGGCACTCAAGTGAAGGTCCAGATGATCAACAAGTGTAAGGTTCTGATGACTTCAAGGAGGCTATATAAGAGAAGGGAATCCCCATGAAGAGGGGATCAGGAAAAAGGAGGAAGGAAGAACAGAAGAGAGAGAGAAAGACCATAGCCTTTGATCAAGAACAAAAGTGCACCCACACGTCTCCTCAGACCGAATATCCAGTGGACATAAAGGAGATATTCTTATGTTCAATTGTTGTATGGCCCAAAGTTATCCAACATTCACTTCGTTGGGGCCCAGTTCTGTAACCCGCTCTCTACAAATTCATTGTCTAGGGCTCCTTGGGCCATAATCACCTACCTGTTAGGCTTGGACCCCAATACGAGCCCATACACACACTATTTTATATATATATACACCCACACACTTTAAAAAGAATACTTCCCCTATTTGACTTCTAATGCCTTTACATGAGAGTTGGAAAAAAAATGAAAAGTTTCAATTTCAAATAGTTTCTTCCATTCATATAGTCACCAACTCATGTATAAATAACTAATTAGAAAAAAAAAAAAAAAAAAAAAATCACATAGAGAAAGATTCTAAGAATTAAGACAATATCTCAATCTTACTTCTAAATATTATGACACAAAGCCCCCCCCAACCCCCCCCCCCCCCAAAAAAAAAAAATCATTGCACACGCAAAGTGCGTGTGATTAGGCTAGTCTTATATAAAGGGCATATGCAAGACCTCAACTTTGTAATCCACGACTACAAGTATGATTCATATATATGAGAGAACATAATATATACTTATATAATTTTGATCCAAGGGATTTACTATTGAAATGAAATTAATTAATTAATTAATATAGAGCAACATAAAGAATGACTTTTGTACTAACTGAAAATTATTAAAAAGTTTGTCTTTCATTATTTTTTAGTCTTGAATTACATATTTGAATGTAGAAAACCAAGACTGCAACATGGATTAACATCATTGAAATGAGAGGAGCTTTGATCTTGGGGATTGGGTGAGAAGAGATGTGGCTATGAAGAAGGAGTTTATGTTCATTGTGGGTTAGAGTTCAAAATTTCATTCTGGGGATTAAGAATTCAATCTGGTCTAAGTTGTTGCCTAGTGAGGATGGTGTTATGTGAGTCATGTGAGAATCACGTGGGATTTTTAATTGTAATGGGAGCTAACGTGGAAGGGCTAACATAAAAGGACTATTTATATTTAAATTTAATTTATGCCATGTATGCATTTTGTTTACCACTTGAGCAAATTCCGTTAGTCATCTAACAGTAAGAACCAAATTGATTGTGACTTGAAAATAGCAAGGACAAAATTGACTACCCACAAAATGTAGGAACCAAATTGACCGTAACCTCAAAATATATGGACCAAAATGGTGTTTTCGCCTATTTTTGCCACACGAGGTAGAAGAAATAAAATTGATTTTGGGAAACTTTGGGGTGAGAGCTCGTACGGAGACTTGAAAATAGTAACTTTTGCTTGTCGCCTGTAGACATACTCCCAACTAATTTTGGGTACAGACCTAGAGCTATGTTCATGAATTTGTGCAGAACACAGGCCATTGCGTAAAATACAAGAAAGACAAGGCAATAGCTGCTGTTGGAGCACTGTCCTGCGATAAGAATATCAGAGTCCATGAAGATAATGCAAGCCTTAATGTTAAAGCAGCCAGGTCTCTCCATGAAGATAATGCAAGTGAGGAATGCTGAAGTTTTTCAGATACTGAAGAGGGTCCCAGGTTGGAAGAACCCGAAACAATTTGGTTCATTATCTTGCTGAAGTTTCGAAAATGCTTGTGCTTGGAAAGAAGAAACTCCAAACTTTATAGAAAAAAATGCATCTTTGATGTAACTTCAAATCAAATCATCAATATCAATATATATATACATATATATATAAAAGCAGAGATCTTAGATGGGAAAGCATGAGATTCTGCCAAGTAGCATATTGTATGACATTTTTTTCATTTAGGCTTTCCATCTCATCTAAATTTAGCATTTATGTCAAATTATTAAGTAATGACAAATGCATTTATTTCAATATATTAATAAAATTCAAAGAATTTGTATACATTTATAACTTAACATACTTTAAATTGATACGGATAAATCTAAAAAGTCATGAGAAATGTAAGAATCAAAAAAACTTTTCAATTTTCTGCGTAAGACTAACTTCAATGTAGAATTGTAAGAGTCAAATTCAATAAATTGGGTAAATACTATGTCTCCACATTTGTCCAATATAAATTTCTATTTCTATTGGACTTAAAAATTAAACTTCCATAATTTTCTCACAATATCTTTGCTTTTTTGTTTGAGAGGTATGTTAATTTTCAAAATATTACATTTGCCTTAAATATTTTGTTAAAATATTATGTAAACGTTTTTAAATATTTTGTTAAAATATTATGTAAACGTTTTTATTTACGTAGCATTGTAATTTATTTAGTCTTATTTTTTCATATTATGTGCCAATTTATATTTTTGATTTTCTGTATGATGCGTGTACTTGGTAAAGATCTATTTTTTGCTACTTTTAATTCAATTAAAATTTGGAGGTTAAATTGTGATATTATTGCATCACTATGATATTATTTTTTCTATTGTTGTATCATGATATTCTAGAAGATTTTATAACTAATTGATATATAAAACATAAATAATACAAGAAAGACACCTAAGAACCAATAGGTTTGTGGGTGACAATATGAACTATGATTTGGTAATATTTCTTGGTTGCATAAATTAAAAGAATTTTCCCCCAATGTATTTAGTTTGAATTTAGTTTTAGTAGAAATCCTCATAAATTAAGTGTGACTAACAATAATAGCATCTATGAAATCAGTGGATTATAAATAATTTCTTACAAAATTTATCAAAATGCCAATAATAATAACAATAACAATACATAAATACATAAAAGCGTTCCTCACTTTAAAGTGCAGCCTTCAACTTTACTAAATATACTAAATAAAAACAAGATCTGACAAATAATTAAAAGGGAACTTGAAATGAATCTAATCTTGCCCCGATGCCAAACAAATGCCAGACAGAATTTGTGCTGAAAATAAGCGCTTTACCATTAATTAGCTAAAAATACTGAACCCAATGAATTTAGAGAAAGCAAGGGAACAAAAAGAGAAGGAAAACTTTTGCAACAATGATCAATATATCCCGTCAATTTAATCAAAGTCCTAAACGACATATAGGGTTTGTCTTGATGAGACCAAGATCCACCTGCACAAAACAAGAGACAAATGAATGAACTAAATCCATTATGAAAACAATATGACCCTCATAACCAGAAGACAGAAAGGGCATTATAGTAATTACCTTGTGCCCAAACAGATCCCGGATGTTATTATAGCCGTACAAGATCATAGTCGGCCTGGGTTTGAAAGAAAAATAAAGAAGGAAAGAAGAGGTCAATAATGTGTCAAAAATACTTTCCCTATTGCATTTGCATGCTAATGCACACAGAAAACATATAATCAGCGTATTCTATTCAATTTTTCTTCTCTCTTGAACTAAAAACAAATTTTCTTACCTCTCAAGGGAAAGGCCCCATGCAATAACACGAACATCTTCTGGTAATCCCATAGGAAGCAACATTTCAGGTCTAAACATGCCAGAATTTCCAACCTCTACCCATTTACCAAAGCCTTCATGGTAACTGATAACATAAAGAATAATATATGAAATTCCTCCTAGGCAAAGATGAAACAGCCTTTTAGAGAAACTCACAAAACATTACCTGAAAATCTCCATGCTAGGTTCCGTATATGGGTTATAAGCCGGCTTAAAACGCAGCTTGGACATGCCTGGAAGCAAGAAATGGAATTAAATATGTCAATTTTTTTCATTATAACAGTGCCTCTAAGATCAAAATACTCTCATTGGTCTTTAATTCTCCATGTCAAATACAAGCAGTGGCAATGGCTTATATAACAAAATCACCAAGCTTTTTAGAAGAAAAACATCAGTGCTAACTAGTATCATGAAAAGTGCAAAATACTCTCATTGATCTTTAATTCTCCATGTCAAAACAAGCAGTGGCAATGGTTTATATAACAAAACCACCAAGCTTCATTTTAGAAGAAAAAAATCAGTGCTAACTATGGTTTATATAACAAAACCACCTAGCTTCATTTTGGAAGAAAAAAATCAGTGCTAACTTATATCATGAAAAGTGCATATATAGAATCAACAGCAGATCAGTCAGTGTACTACCCAGCCGGGAGAAGAAATCATGCAGGACTCCAATCAAGTCACCAAGTGTAAGTCCTCTATCACATATCAAGCCTGAAACCAGATGCAGGAATTAGGTCATTAATTCATAACTGCAAAATATCAATTTTCTTTTGATAAAGAAAAACGAAGTTACGCTTTTATTAATAATTTTCATTAGGTTTTAAAGTTAACACTGACAGTGCAACTGAGTCCAGACTGAGATCCATCTGATTTCACCTGAATACTGGCTTCTCATGGGGCCAACATTTTTTTTAATTTAGAAGTTACACACACTCCCTAGTCCCTATGGGTCTTTAACCCATGACCTCACTCTCCACCTAGCACTTATAAGGGGAGGAGGTGCCAGTTGAGCTAGAGCTCATTGGCTACTCATCAGGGCAACATGAAAACCAACTAGTGTTCAGCCTGAAAAGTAACAACTTTGAGTAGAAAAATTACCCAACCTGAGACTACTAGTAACACCTACCATTTTTGCAAAGTCATCACCACAAACTGTCCCAGCCAAACCTGAAACTAGAAAGTTTGGTTGGACCTAGTCCAGAATCAAGATGTTGGGCCAATAGTACAAGAATGGCCACTTACCATTCAGAAGCTTCAAACCCTCAATCCAGTATAGAGTTATATGATGGGAAATCTGAACACATGCCACTCATCTCCTTCTATTACAGTAATAAAATTCCATTTCATTTAGGCTATCAAGAAAGCTGACTTGTGCTCAGTTAAGCTGGGTAGATACTTGACCTAAGCTGAAAATATTAGTATGGCTAGCATCTTTGCAAGGTAACAGACACAATGAGACCCAGTCTGACCAGAATATGGAAACAAGGGGTCGGCCAGGATCAGACATTGGGTAAATATAACAGTTTTAGGATCAAGAATGGTCACATCTGGCACAAATGATTTTTTTTTTTTTGATACGTCACATCTGGCACAAATGCTTCAAAACCTCAATAGAGTCATGTAGTTTTATGAAGGACTGAACCAAAAATAAGGAACTACAACCCAAGTGAACAGCTAAGAAAACCCTAGCCCAAACCCCAGCACTCATTCAATTATTTATTTGGTAGGCTACCCCATCACATATTTGTCAGCTTATCAATACCTTCTATCTGGTGGAACTCTGCAAGATGAGTTCGATCTACTGCTTCATTTCTGAAAACACGATCTATAGAGAAGTATCTTTTGGGAGTAAATGGTTTCTGCATACATAATCAAGAAAGAAAAATTATAACAAAGACAAAACATAAAAGAAAATGATGGCTATTTCAAATGTAGCCAAAATTCTTCTGCATAATGACTAATGACTAAAGTTTCCAAATTTTAGACAGACTTTAGTGCAAGGGGAAAAAAACAAATAACAAAAAAAACTTGTTTATTGGAACTTATTTGAATGACACATACTCCTTTCAGCTTTACAATATCTAAATCTCAACTCTAAAATATTAACAAACAAAATAAGAGGTAGATTCAAGGAGATAAAGAAAGCAAGGCTCTAGGTGTGATACTTTCACGTTCTGTAATTAATTACTAATGCCAGTAAGGTATTGTTTCAGAAGTATGACCACATTGTGTTGTTTTGCCAGAAATAATTTCATGATTGAAAATTTTATCCTAAAAAGTTTCCAGAAAAATATGTTTTTTTTTCCCCAATTTGCCATTGGATTCCGTCAAATAATAATGGTATTGATACCCTCAGTTATGATTTTTTGCTCCATTTAGTGCCTCAGGTCACATTATAAACCCTTATGGGTCCAATTTGTCATTTTACACCTCTCTCAGATAAGAATAGTTTAGAGATAAAATAAAAAATAAAAAGGAGAGAGCTCAGAAAAACAAACTTTTAAAGTATCCTGGGCTAGATTGTAAAGCATCCTGGCTGACACAGCTGTTGTGTGTGTACGCAGAAGGTTTTTGTTTGCTTCCTCTCTGCTCCAATCATATTCATAGCTGCAAGGGCAGAAAAATAAAAGCGCCACTTAAATGATTCATTGAATAAATTATGAAGTGAGATCCAAAAAATATTACTGGATAAATATATAAAGAAAATTCCATACCCCCTGGAACCATAACCACCAGATTCATGTACACGCTTCACCCGCTCAACATAATCTTCAGGAAGCTCCTTTGTGGTGGAAGGAACTATACATGAATGCCAAATGAATATCAGAAGAAAACCAGATGGAATAGTTCAACCAATCAAGTGAAACAAACCTTTCAGGTAGAATGTATCGTGTGAATCACGGGCAGGATGTTGTTGCGGCTGGAACAGGGCATCAAAGTTCCAGAAGCTGTAAGTGAAACAGAAACAAGTAATAAGAGTGCATGGAGAAACTGGACCTTCAAAGTATTGTGATTCAATAATTGGTACCCCAAAGGAAGAAAATATAAGAGAAATTTGGGAAAACGTATAAATTTAAAAGGAACAAACCAGTATGCAAATATAATAATACTTCCGTTTTGTTCTGTCAGTAAATTTTCTTCCCTAGTTCTTCCCGAACCCACCACCTCACCATCTATTCCATTATTATGGGAGGAAGGTATAGCTCATTGCCAATATGCAAATTTAGTTATCCAATGTTCAATACTCTATCAAACACTATTTTCATAGGACCATTTTAAGTCTGACTAATTGTTTATAATATTACTAAAGAATATATATCGGGCCTAGTTTATAAAGGGTTTTCAAAATTATGTTCAAATACTTTTTCTTTTTCCACATTTAGTGATGCCTATTACAGCATCTGATGTTCCGCATTAAACATTTCGTATCATGATGCATTTAAACATGTTTTATCAAAGCATACACATGCCACCATCGTCCTTAAACACATGAATTCACTTTGCAGATGACTTGATAAAGATTAGTGTAGAAGCTCTTATCATTTCACAAGCATTAATTAACAGTTAATCACATCAATTCTTTAGGCTCTTCAAGTTCATATTACATGAAGTAGCCTCTTTTCAATAAAATTATTCTCACCTATCAACCAAAAAAAAAAAACTTAATCACAGAAATAAAACAAGTTTGCAATAGGGGAAGGCAAAATAAAATAAGTTTGCAATAAGAGAAGGCAAGAACAGCTACCTGCTCTCAACATATCTGTCCGTAGGCATCTCCTCAAACCTGTGGCCGGTAGAAGACCAACAAAGAAAAAATGTCAAACTTGAAAACAGATGTAAGGTGCCAAAACACATGTTCACTATCACAGAGATTGGGTCTTACCCCATCTGAAGAAAAATCATCCTCAATTGATGCCGAACCTGAAAATTAGGAGCCATTCATAAGCAGTGACCATATGAACAATTACAATACAAATACTTTTACACCAAACCTACATCAAACTTTTTGTGGCATCCACAACTTTTTAGAACTCCTAAGAATATGCAAATGCATTCCCAAAGCGAGAACTTCATGCTAATGTAATTACAAACATACATACGCATTAACCTTCTTGACCTAGGGGCCAAAAGTAGCCTGAGCTATGCAGGAGAGCATTCACTTCCATCTGCCCACATTCTTACCATCCATCTAGGGAATTTGGGTTTGATTTCTCCTTGTAGTCATTTCACTTAATCTCTCCATAACCAAAGTCCATGAGCTCACAAAACATGAGAGGTCCAGTCCATCATAGAAAGCACAAAAGCCTCAAAAGGGTTCAGGTATCTGAGTCTGAAAGATACCAGACACAGATAACTCGAACATGACTGGATATGTGTTCTATATGTGCATATGAACTTTAAAAAAGTAAAATAAATAATAATCATAATAGTAATAAATAAATAAATAAAAACCCAGATATATTTAGGATTTGGCAGGATACTTTGTCAATAGGGCATGGACTAGAAGCCTAGAACACATTTGAGGATAAAATAAAATTTTATTAAAAAAAAGGGAATAAATTTCGCAAATGACCTTTAGCTCAAATGCTACATCCGCCCTTTGTAAGAACTATAAACATAATAGATAGTAATTAATTCATACTATGCATCATTTTGCGGAGTACGAATTTATTCTTTGCTATCTATTATCATTCTAAATTAGCTTAATTTTAAATATGTTTTTGAAGCCTCTTCATGCTCATTATTTATCTCTTCTTTTTTTTTCTTTTTCTTTTCAATTTAATTTACACACCAAGTAGATAAACCCACAACTTCATCCTCTAATTTTTATAGAGGGAAAAGGTTCCATTTACATTAGAGCTCAATGGTGCTTTTTTTTGTTGTTGATAGGTAGAGCTCAATGGTGCTTATATTTATCTTTTAAAGCAAACATTAATTAAGACTTACATAATTAACATGTGCCCATTGTATCACATCTTAGTATTTCATGAATTTTCATATTCCTTAACACGGTAGATTGTAATTAATTCACACTCCTAACATCATTTTGTTGAGTACAAGTCTTAGAAGCACAGACATGCATGTCCTCATCATGTTGGAAGAAAAAAAAATTATTTTAAAAAGATTCCTTTGATTGTAGATATGTTATTAAAGATTTTGATAGTCGTGCATTGTGATTTATTTTGAAAACTTAAAACAAACATAATAAATGTCTATAAACATAATATAATATGCCTAAAATATTAATTAATCAATTGTTGTATCTCCATTGTGTCATGTCCTAATCTTTCAAGAATGATCTTGTCAGCGAGTTGTCCCATTTTGTGTCAATGTCCATGTCTCGTAGGTATGGGTATGTTCCTTTGCCATTTATTATTGCTTCTGAATTAGGTTTGAAAATATGTTTTTAAACCTCTTGATGTTAGTTATTTATCTTTCAACCAAACATAATTTAAGACATACATAGAAGTATATATTTTCCAACTAATCAATTAACATCATACTGAATGCTAAAAATTTTAGGAATTGTCATATTCCTGTACTCATACCATATCAAGAATTGCCATGTCACCAACTGATCATTTAACTTTAATAGTCTACCAAAACGTCAAACCCACTGCTTTTTAGCAAAGCACAATAAATAAACAACATGACTCTGAATTTATCTACATCTAATAATATAAAACTTATGAATGTCGCTATGTTCATCAGTCTTTATTCCTTTTTTATATTATGCTTGTTCTCTCAAATTCGGTTATATAGTTCTCAGAAAATTGACAGTGTTGCCTCTCAGGAAATATATATACTATTGCCAGTTTGGAATTTATCAGAAATTGAATGGAGGGAATACATACATACATACATATATATAAAAATATATATATATATATATTTGTATATATATGTATATATATACAGAAGAGCAAATTCTTGCCTTGTTCAGTGGATGAAGATGACCAGCTTCAATAGTCTGACCTTTTGCATTGAAGTTATATTCTTTGAACTCTACATTCTTCCAATCGCCGCTAAGTTACACAAAACACCACAAAAAGATGCCACCAAGGTTACAATGCATACAGAAACAAAATACGAACAACTGCTTATCAAAAACAGAACCAAGATGCAGACATCTTAAATTAGATGAGTGGCACCACACAGTGGGGTTCCATTCTGTGGTGTGATTGTCTTTAGCACAAACACCTCAGTAAATAGATTTTCTTCCAGGGTTAAAAAAAATTACACATGTAATGAGATGGTACCCTCACCCACCACAAAAAAAATAAATAAATAAATAAATTGTGCATATAGGTTCAAGCGTGCAGACCAGTTAAGACAAGAACAAGATTATCATAATAACCATGTGTGTGTGTGTATATATATACACTTAACATCTACAGTAAAGTGATTAGCCTGAGCAATAAGACAGCAAAAATAGAAACATCTGTACTGAAGAAAGTGAGGCTTTAAAAAGCTCTGAGCCCAACAGAATAAGCTGGGTTAATTTCATTTTTAAGCTGTGCCAAACGAAGCTTCAGTACAATTTCACATTAATAGTTTTTTGCATTTCTGCTAAGTAGGAAATTGTCTGAAAAAGGATATCGTGCATGACTTGCTAGCACGCACAAGCAACAAATATGCATCTCTTCACATACCAAAGCTGTTAATGACTGGAGTTTATTCTCCCTAACATTCAACTCAGCAACTAACCCCTAATAGTGTTGAATAGGCAGTAGAGCTTATTATTACGATCAAAATACGCTATCATCATTACACAAGTTCTTTCAAATATATATCAAGCATATTCTATACCTCTGTAGCATCTCACGAGTCAAATCAGCAGCAAATTTCTTTCTTTGTGGAGCATAGTCAGGACCCTTTTTCAACAAGTAGCCATTCCATGTCCTAGAACAGAAGCAGTTCAAAAACGTAAATAATATGCAAACAATTTCAGCATGATAGTAAAACACAAGCAGCACCAACCTGAAAGGTTTAAGCTTATTACCAGACACATTAAATGGTCAAAACAAGTAGCAAAAAAAGAGAGGGGAGGGGGGAACTGCAAAGGCCTAATAAAGTAATGAAATTCAATAGAAAAAGAAAAAGTGATTATTACTGTGGAACAATAAGCTTTCTTGCTTTGAGAGCCTTGATATTATCTTGGTCAACAACCTGGAATTGCAGAAAGGGAAAATTTTCTGAGTTTTTTTTTTTTTTTTCAATTGGACAAAAAAGAAAATGAATAGCAACCATCATATTATTAAGGATGGAAATGAAGTAGAGGCCCAGTGGGACCCAACCTTAGGAGAGGAAAAATTCTCACCAAATGCCACACACACACACACACACACACACACACACACACGCACACATATGTATACATATGTATGTATGTGTGTATATATATATATATATATGTGTGTGTGTATGTATATGTATATATATCCCTACTTCTGGTTTCAATTATGCATCGTATCAAAGAAGAGGCCACCTATCAAAAACCCCAGCTTCAGCCATTCTTAAATGCGAAACCTAATGGCCCATCTCTTTTCTTTTCTTTTCTTGTTACTATTTGAAATAATGTTTAAATTCCACCACAGTCAAAGCAGTGTAGTCAAAGGCGAGCTGGACGCTAGCCTAGGCTCCCCGGCGAGGCACTTGCCTTTAGAGCCTAGGTGAGCAAGGCAACCTCCTTAAGCCATGCAAACGATGCTAACACAGGAGCCTCAGTGTTTATTTTCAATTTTTTTTTTTTTTTAGTATTAAATTTTTAATAGAAGGTTGTTGTAAAACTTATCATTAGATTATTAATTTTAAAAAAGCATGTTGTAAAACCTATGGTTAGATAAATTAATTTACAAGAGTTTGTTGTAAAACTTATTGTTAGATTAATTAATATCCAATAGAAGCTTGTTGTAAAACCTATTGTTAGAAGAACTAGTAGAGCCTAAACCATGTTAATCCTATTTTGAAATCATTTAATAGACCTAATTTTTCATGCAACACATTTAAAAACACTTCATTATAATATTTCAATATAGTAGGTACATATGATATAAGTTGTATATGTAGAATAAATATATTTAGATTTGGTGCCTCACTTTACTTGGGCTGGTGCCTTTTTGTCACCTCATGCCTTGGGCAATACAAGGCCTAGGCACCTTAAGGTTGTCTTTCACTTTTCACTACCTTGAGTCAAAGTGCTTCACAAGATACCTAAACTGCCACCTTTTTTCAACATTAGACCAACACCCTTCTGATCAGGACCCACCACAATGCAAAAGGGGCTTCACAATATATATAATTCCCTTTTACAGATTGCCCAACTCATCATATAGACCAATTAACATAAGAAGCGCATTCAAATTTCTAGAGTATGTCTAAACCATTATAGTCCGTACTTAAATCAATACTCTATATCCATTTTGCACGATTTGGAAAATATCTTAATAGTGAAAAACAAGCACTTTACCTTACTACTCTACCATACAACTAGCTCTGATGGTTCTACCACACTTATATACCCAAAACAAAACAAGAAATCTACTAAGGTTTACCATTTGTGACATAAATATTCATCAATGAAACTCAAAGCAGAAAGAGAAAGTATATCAATTTCGAAGAACTGAACCAAATGATATATATGATCAAATATAAAACAGAAATATTATGCACCTGTCCTTCTTTTATCTTTAGAAGCAAATCTTTGACTCTATCATCCACATGTTGGACCTACAGCAAGTAAATAACTTAGCAGCAATTCTAATACAGAAAATAAAATATAAAATATAAAGGATTACATCCGAATAACACAATACATAGGTGAGCATCTTAAATAAACAAAATTTGCTGCACCCATATTGAAAACTCAAAATTATTAGAACTTTAGAGCTTATAAAGGAAAACAAAGCCAAGAGCCCACCATAACATAACTCGTCAAGCTATAAGTATACATTGCATAGAGTATCTTAAATGTTAAATTTGAATATTCTTAGTTTTTGTGGCATGTCTACATTTAATGATTGTAATATAAGTTACATAATTTGCCTTTGCCCTTTCCTCAAATATTTATAAGCATGATTTTTACACGCAAGTGGAGAAGAAAGTGGATCTATGAAAATTGATGATAGCAAATAGATTTGGGCATTATAGGGTTATATACTATTGCATCTATTTTAAATGTAAACGAGTCAACAAACTATGATCAGTAGCTTTAAAAATAATAATAATAATACTGGAAAGGGCACAAAAGAGGTCTGCATGACCTCCAAAATATTACATTCTAAATTCAAAAAAGTATAGACCATGGAACATGTCCGCAGCTTTTAAATTAGAATCAGTAGTTCCAGACTTTATAAGGCAACTCCAAAAGGCTCTGAAAGAATATAGCATGTTCCAAATCTAATTAACTAAACTATTCTGAGTGTTATACCCTTCGGGTCACTTGTTGCCCTCCCATATCCACCCATCTATTCTTTGCTGCCTGAGCGCAGCCTATTTTGAAAAGCAACGGGCCGAGCTTAGTCTGCATCCACAAATCAGTTTCATCAGAACATTCACAAACAATCGGCAAATGAATCTTTATAAACTAGACTTATTATTACAATATCAACAATAACAATAAATATTAAGGAAAACATGTCATATTCAGACTCCAATCTCAAGAAATCCTCCTTTTAAACTTCATTACAATGAATGAACCACAATGCAGAGCCTATATACTCTGAACTTTCCAAAACACTTTTCAATACAAAAAAAGAACAGTACTCACTTGCAACTCTTCTCTGGGGATACCACCCTCAGGAGGTATTGCCAAGAACAGTTGCGCTTCAGGTGATCCTGTATCAGCATACAGCTTACCCTCATCGGTAAGCACCCACGACTCCCTCTTTATGTCCTGCACAGTTCCCAGATTTAATTAAGTATATACATGAAATCATCTAGCAGTGTTGTTGAAAGCGCACCCCAAGCTCAAAGCCCCAAGGTTGAAGCATTTAGCTTGGACGGAGTGAAGCTTGTTTAATTAAGTGTGCCTCATGCACGCTTTCCTGGTGCTTTTTGAAGATGTACAAAGCACACCCAGGTGTGCCCTTTTTATTTGGTAAAAATATATATGAATCATTAAACTAACTGCTCAATCTTGAAGAAAAAGATATGGTAATTGGGAACATGGAGCATTGATTTATTGTACAAACATTATTCTCAAATGTTGCACACACACACACACACACACAAAAGTTTTACATATCAAAAGACATGAACAAGAATAATTTACTAATCTTGTGCTTTTTGGTTTTTCCTTTTGGATATATTTTGATTGAACCATATATTTCAAAATTCCAATCCTTAAAATGTTCAAGAACAATGTAAGATCGGTACTTTTTAAAATATCCTCGGAAAATACTTTTCTCAGCGTCGTCTTTGTCTTAGGTTTGAAGTTTTAAGACAATCAACTTATCAAAAAAAATAAAAATAAAAATTATATACAAAAACAGCATTTGAGCATGTGAAGGTTAGAGTGGATTGTTCAGGTTGAAATCATAACGGCTCTCGACTACTCAATATGTGACGGGGTAGAAGTTCATTATGCAAAATAACTAACTTCCACGTCCATACAATTACTAAAAAAAACCGAAATGCTACGTCCACAACATTTTCAGAACACTGTCACAACAAATTCTAGGCGCGAGATTGTTACTGAATGTTTCTAGTGGGTAAAAAAGTAATTTCAACGGTGGGTTCAAAGTAGAACAAATAACAAGTTACCACCTATGTTGTTGTGAAAATGTCGTCAATGTAGCAATTAAACTAATAGTATGGTTTTTTTTTTTTTTTTTAAATGAGAAGTGGACACCAAAGAGTCCAATTCCAATTATATATAGAGATTCTTGTGCTTTTTTTATTGTACCATATACTTCATTTTAATCATAACTATCACAATTACAATAAAAAATAAAAAGTTACATAAATCACAAACCAAAAAAAAAAAAAAAAAAAAAAAGTATAAATGTTAATGTTTAAACTCTATATATCTAGCTTATTATCATATTGTCCAATGATAATGTATTTTTTTTAAATTTACTACATAGAAATTTAAAGAAATTGAAACTAAGTTAAACTAAAATACATTAAACATTAATACTTTGATGCACTGTGATATGGAAAAATCTATAGCTCGCAAATTTAGGCATTCCATTCACATTTTTTGAATCAATAGCATGCAAGAATTGAAAAGAGAGAATAGGTAATTAGGTTTAGAATATAGATACAGTACCTGAGCTTCAACGTATCTGAAACCGTGAAGACTCTTGATGACGTTAACGACTTCGTCGTGGTTTAGTCCATGTTTGGCTGCGAACTCGCCCGAGTCTCCGATCTCTTCGTTCTTCGCTAGGTAACCCAGAATCGCTTCCTCCGCCATTTTTTTTTTTCTGTCTCAATTCACTGATGAGTTTTTCCGATGGGCCGTGTTATCAGACGCTTTAACACGCCCTATATATTATATATATCTGCGAAATTTTGTTCTCTGTTAGCGTTACGGAAAAGATTGACGATTGCTGTTTGGTTTATGTGACGGAATTCTTCTACATCAAATGGTAGGGCAAATCATAAATGGGCCTAGCTCGATTTGGGCTTTTCTTTTTTCTTTTTTCTTTTTTCTTTTTTTTATACAAAATTTATAACCAACTTTTGTACGAAACTACCAATTGTGTTTTTTTTTTTTTTTTTTTTTTCCTCATAAGAAAAATGTGTATTTTTTAATGATAAAATTCAATTTAGTATGTACTAAACTGTTCAAATTTTGGAGGTAATGATATAAACTATTGTCTCCCACAACCTAAAACTATTAGTGTTTTAGGTGGGGCTAAAGTCAAGTTATAACTCATCTCAAATTAATAATCGTATTGAGTTTCATCCCAAATAGATTCTTATTTGATAGATAGAGTTTCTCACACATATGATAAAAAAATTCCATAAATTACAAAAATATAAGTATCTAGACCTATTGTATTGCAACGTAAATGTAAAAATTTACATGGTCATAGTCATTTTAATGTTGCCACAAGTGAGGAAATAATATGCACAATCAAGAACGCCAAATCAATCTAGGAATTATAAGTCAACAAGAATTATTAGGGAAAAAAATGATAGATTAGGAATAAAATTGTCATAATTAAACCTTTTTTTTTTAAGTAACATATTTTGTTTAAAAAAGTAGCATAATTTTTTTTATAAAAAGTAGGATATTATTACTTTATCTAAAGAAGTTAATTAGAACAAATAAATTGTTTTTCTTTTCTCTTTTTTTTTTTTTTTTTGGTAAAAATTGAACTGTGATATTTTTATAATAGAATAACCTGTTAAAACTTATCATGAAAGAAAATATTGCATCATGCATCTTACGAATGTAGTGGATTTGGCAAAGTTTAAGGTTCTGAACAAATTCCAGTTTTGCTCATAGTTTTCACAAACTCTAGTGTACAGAGCCGTGAAGGAAACCGATAAGAGGTGAGTCATGAGTGAAGTTTTACCCCATTTTTTAGCATGATAACCTATACCATATCTTAGGATCATCGCTTACACTAAATACATTTTTAGTGTGTCACACTATCAAGTTTCATCTCAATACGTAAAAGAAGCAAAGGATGAACAAATCTATATAATTCTACACCAAAGCTTCTTTTTTATGAATAAATTTTCATTTCAACAAGTTAAGTGTCTCATCTGCCTCTACAAAGCTCAAATGGGAGATGGAAACAAGTTACAATGGAAATGTACGATATCTTCAATACACTATGGACCAATCAAGAATATATGAATCGATTCCGGCTCAGAGCATCATATTTAGGAATCAGATTTGGGATGTCAGTCTTCTCAAGAAATAAAGATTTGGGATGTCTACCTCCTTAACTTTAACGCAAGCCGAAAAGGCAACTTTAGCTTCAGCTCAAAGAGGTTCTTTTAAGGTTTCCAAAGCACATTAGTAGCAGTGTCAAAATTCTAATTCGATTAAATATGGCTGTCCATCACACCTGTAGCTACACTAAAAACTTTCCACATTTTCTCTTTTTCTTTTCCATGCTCGTCATCAAGAAAGATTTCATACATGTCATTTTACAGGACGAAACTGTTTCCCTTGCATGTTTAATAATTCTTTTTATCACATCAAAATGTATTCCCAAAAAACAAAAACGAAATACAAAACCAAGAATACACATCAAATTCAAGACCCATAGACAGATCTATTTATTTTTCTCATTGTCAAAAAGTAAAGAGATGCAAGCATCCAGCTACAGAGAAACAATTGGTGGAGCATTCAGCGATATAGGCTTTCAGATCTGAGGTTCTCTGCAATCTCAGATTCCCATCGGTCCCCATTCTCAAGAAGCTTCTCTTTGTCATATAGAAGTTCCTATGACAATGGAAGAATATATGTATATATCAGCTCAATTCATTACTGGATCAACTGCCTATGATCCTGCAAAAATTATGCATACTAACCTCATGAGTCTCTGTTGCATACTCAAAGTTGGGTCCTTCAACAATAGCATCAACAGGGCAAGCCTCTTGGCAGAATCCACAATAAATGCACTTTGTCATGTCAATATCATACCTGGAAAAGTATACACATGAGATAGAGAGAAAGAAGAGAAGAGAGAGAGATGATAAGGGAGAGGGTGCAAGATCCTTCACCTAGTAGTCCTCCGGCTACCGTCTTCTCGCTCCTCCGCCTCAATTGTGATTGCTTGTGCAGGACATACCTAAATAACAACAATTGCTTAGTGAGATTAAAATGATAAATTCAGATACCAAAGCCACATTTAATTAGATATTATACCAGCCTGACCATCCTTCATATTTCATGGCTGGATTAGCTAGTGTTCTTGAGATAAATGTAGACATAAACTCAGACATGGAATGCTGACAGTTGACAAATTTTAAATATTCGTTAATGCCACCCATTTGCCATAAGCCTAGAATTTTCTAATAAGATTTCTATTACTCATCAAAAAATAGTTTGAGGTCTCAACAAAAGAATGTATCATGCACATGCAAAAAAATTGTTACAGTCAATTCATTTTAAGATATTTGTTTAAGGTAAGAGACAATGGCATCTCTTAGATTTAAGGGTACATCAAATTAACTTTATCAAAATTCTAAGCCTCAGTTTAATTTCACATCATATTAAATCTGGCTTGGTCTGACTTGGTCAACTTATCAGGCAAATACAGATTATCAGGGATACCTCACCAAATTGTCATTATATATATATGTGTGTGTGTGTGTGTGTGTGTGTGTTTGTGTGTGTGATGTATTCAGCACTTATTACAAATCAGCATCATAGAATAAAGATATATTGATCATTAATCGATCATCACATCTAGATCTCCAACTTCTCAAATTTTTAATCTAATGAAACACACCCATACTGAGACATTGTTTGCTTCCAAATTTAATTTGAATGCCATATTTAAATAAAAAACCTTTGGATGCGGCACAGATAACGAACTCACAGAAAATCCATGCAAGTTTGAGTATCAAACAGGAAAAGTAATTTGCAACCATAGGGCCAGGCCTCTAGTGATACAGGGCAATCTAGAGAAAATAAAAGAACAAGAAAATTAAAAGATAAACCCTAAGAATCAGCACCTAGGGGTTGCCTGGAATCAGCACCAAGCAAGAAATTTAGGCATCAGCACCTAAGGTGATAGGAATCAGCACCCAACATATTGTTGAAATTTCGTTAATCAATAGTCTAATATAAAATAAACCACCTGAAGCCTTTATATAGAGCTTGCAGGAATAAAAGTTCATAAACCATAAACTCTAAACTGATATAATATAAAAGGCTAATCCTTAATTGTCTATTCCTTATTTGAACTCAAAATAAAATGGAATCCTAAACTAATTCAACTACATAAGAAATCCAATCTAATAAGGCATGCCGTCCTCATCATCTAGTGTAAAAGCAACTTATCAAAAAGTAAATAAAAAAATTATCTAGTGTCTAAGCACTACCTAAGACAACTACACTGGCGCTGCCCATTGCCAGCACATGAGTCTAAATCCAGACTCAAACAGGAAGATTCAATACTCTACTTCTGCAAGTTTTAGTTCAAAAAGCATCAATTTAACCAAGAATAGTTATTAAAAATATTAAAACTCTTACTGCTTCGCAGAGTTTGCATGCAATGCAACGTTCCTCTCCAGTAGGGTATCGACGGAGGGCATGTTCACCACGGAAACGAGGGCTCAAGGGGCCCTTCTCAAATGGATAATTAATCTGCATTACAAAAAGAAAGAAATTTATATCATAGCTTACACAGTCCAAGATGGACATTGGGTGTAGGAATACACTTACAGTAACTTTTGGCTCAAAGAAGTATTTGAGTGTCAGCATCAGACCCCGAACCATTTCAGTGAGAAACAATGTGTTTATGCTTCGCTCAAAAACTGCGATCATTCAGAAGCATCAAATTATTCATGGAAAATTCTAGAATATTGGTTAAAACAATAAAAAACACAAATGTTCCCAAAAAGTATGCTACATACCAGTATTCCAGTCCTTTGAAATCTCTTTTGTAAGTTTCTCATATTCCTCATCATCTGTAGTTAAGAGTGTTAGGAGGTAAAAAAACTAGAACCATAAATAATTTTTTTACAAGTTACTTGAATTTTAAATATCAAAGAACATAGTTTATGCTGTATGGCAGTGGATATAATTTTTTTGAACAAGGCAGCAGGCAAATTATAAATGATAAGGTTGTTAAAGGTAATTTGTGACCTTTATGATGGGTTATTAAATCCAACAGAATAAATACATATACATATTCGTTATGTATGGATGATAATATTCATTGATATAGAGCCAATTCAAATTCACCAATGAAACCCCTTCTCTCCCACTTCATGCCTTGGAACATATATATATATATATATATATATAGAGAGAGAGAGAGAGAGAGAGAAACTTTCACATCCTCTTAACCTAAAATGGCTGGGGAGGGAGAGAAAAAGTTCTTTTGTATCTACCCCATAGGAAGTACAAGATCACCCCCAATGGCGCATTTCAAGATCACCCCAATGACACATTTGGCATCCAGGGATTATGGACTAATGCTTGGCATTTCATTTTTGTCATCACACATACACACACGTGCACGCACACGCGAACACGCACGCGCACAACAACAACTAAGCTTAATCCCAACTTTTGGGGTTGGCTATGGATCCTCGTCAAAATAATTAGAACCAGCCACATATGTATTCTTTTCCATCATCTTATTCTATCTGAAGTTATATTGCCTGCCACTTCCTTAATTTCCTAATTAACATGCCCTTTTTTACTACTTAAATGTTTTTTTTTTTGGTCGCCTCATACCTTTTTCCGTTTCCTCAACTTGAATTGACTCATTCTTTCTCACTATTGCATTAGTCTCTCTCTACTTAACATGACCAAATCATCTTAAGCAACTTTCCCATGTCTTTTCATCAATAAGGGTCACCTTTTATCTTTACAAGAAAATCCTCATTGCAAATATATTACAACTTATCCATCTTAACATTCTCATTTCAACTACTCATTTATGAATATATTTTACTACTTAAATGTTTTTTTTTTTTTTGTCGCCTCATACCTTTTTCCGTTTCCTCAACTTGAATTGACTCATTCTTTCTCACTATTGCATTAGTCTCTCTCTACTTAACATGACCAAATCATCTTAAGCAACTTTCCCATGTCTTTTCATCAATAAGGGTCACCTTTTATCTTTACAAGAAAATCCTCATTGCAAATATATTACAACTTATCCATCTTAACATTCTCATTTCAACTACTCATTTATGAATATATTTTACTACTTAAATGTTTTTTTTTTTTTTGTCGCCTCATACCTTTTTCCGTTTCCTCAACTTGAATTGACTCATTCTTTCTCACTATTGCATTAGTCTCTCTCTACTTAACATGACCAAATCATCTTAAGCAACTTTCCCATGTCTTTTCATCAATAAGGGTCACCTTTTATCTTTACAAGAAAATCCTCATTGCAAATATATTACAACTTATCCATCTTAACATTCTTATTTCAACTACTCATTTATGAATATGTTATTTCTTAAAAGCTCAACATTCATGACCATGGAGCATAGATTGTCTTATAGCAATCTTATCAATTTTTCCTTCTTAATACGTATTCTACGATCACAAAATACTCTTGATACGCTTTTACACATCATTCACCATGCTCTTATCCTATGATTCACATGCTCTTCAATTTCTCCATCTTTATGATATATATATATATATATATATATAAGTAAAGATTTATTGATACAGAAAAGGGGTTCTACACAGGTACACTCGATGTGTACTCCGGGTGCAACACAAAAACAGAAAGAAGCAAAAGATTAAAAAAACGCAAATTAAGTTACAAAGCTAATGAATTTCAAGGAAATCCAAGAATTCCAAGAAAACCTTAAAAACAAAATGCCATAGATTGTGAAGTCCAATCATATAAATCCTTCAACAATGAATATATTTCAATTCGCCTAACTTAATTCATGCCACTCAAAGGATTGAGCATTACAGTCTCTCAAAAGAAACCACATGAGACTGTAATGCAATATCAGACCAACCCCGCGCTTTCCCATCCACCTCTTCCAACATGTGAGCATACTGTGCCGACTTTAGAATTACCCAAGAGACACCAAAAATACAAAACAACATTTACCACATCTCCCAAGCCACATCACAATGTAAGAATAAATTATTCATATTTTCCCCATTCTTTTTACACGTAACACCACTCTAAACAACTATGCCCCTCCATCTTTAGATTATCAATTGTCAAAATCCTCCCTAATGCTGCACATCATAAAAAGAAAACCACCGGTTCAGTTCAAATCCAACCGCATCCACCCACAGACCCATCAAATCGCATCACAATCCAAGCCCATGTCAATTGCAACATCACCACCACTCCCAGCATCAATTGCAAACCAACATCAACCGTTGGGAGACAACAGTGTTGACTAATGTGAGGCGGTGCTCAAAGTCTCTCAACCTTTGAGGTTCGAACTAGAGAAAGAGGAAAGAGAGAGATTTGAGACTTGGATGACAATGAGGGGCTGATGTGACTCCTACAACAACAAGGTGTTGAGCCAATGTCAGAGATGTATATAGGACAGTGTTGGGGCAACGTCTTCGATGGTTGGGGCACAGCTTTTGCAGAAGGAGGGGGAGCTTGATTTTGAAGAGAGAGAGTGGAGGGAGTGGGAGAAATTTTTCGGTAAAACATTTTACACGCTTGACCACATTTTACAAGCAAACAAACACCCGAAAATGCAAAAATGTTTTCTGAAAAAGATTTTACAACGAAATAAACGGAGGATTAGTTACATAAATATCCTCCAATAATTGCATCACATAATCTACTTCCGAATCTAGCACTACTCAATTAAACACAAAATTCCAAAAACACCATTCTTGTCGAACCTCCATATAACTGCTTCTTCACCATCTTTATGAATTATTCATCCAACATAGTGATAAACTCTCAGTCTTTGGCATCTCTTTACCATCAAAATTCTTATAGCCCCTTCATCTTGGTTTCTACTTTTACTAAACTTACATTTCATCATTCCAAGTTCTTTGTTTTAGTCCTCAACCAAAAATTTTAGATTCTAAAGCGCCTCACCAAATTTCTAAATAGACAATAATTCCATGACTACTTTCATCCACTAAAACTATATCATCTAGAGGGGAAAAAATTAAAAAATAAATAAATAAATAAAAACACGAATGCAAAGAAATATGGAGTTAAAGTTCCTTGATGCAAACCTAAAGTGATAGAAAACTCACTTGGGATGCTTCCACTTGTTCACACACTAGTTAAATTTGTGTCATAAATATCCTTAATCAACTTAATATACTTTAGAGGAACTTATTTCTTTCCAAAACCCACCACGTAGCCTCTCTAGGGACCCAATCATATGCTTTCTCTAGGTCAAGAAAAATCATATATACACCTCAATCCCCTATCAGTAAAGTTCTTTTAGTATCAATAACCAAAAGAAATCTCTTATCCACTATTTGAACCAGTTATGACTTATGACATAAAGGCTAACAACTTCACTAGAATATATTAACTACGACTCTTAAATATTAAGATTACACACATGACATATCATGTAATTTAAACATTTAGCTTTGAACTCATCATTGATACAATTCTCCTAGATAAAACTTTAAAAGATATCTGAATTTATACATGAATCATAAATATGATTGGAGAGAACAAAGCAAACCATTTTTAGTGCTGAATGGGTGAGCATTGAACCGCAGTCCATAGTGGTTCGAACCCTGCAATGCTTGTGCAGAAACAGCCTAAGCAATAGAGGATATGAGGAAAACAAATTAGACTATGAAACATGGAACCACTAATCAGATTGAAAAAGAATACATAAATCCCAACTAAGTCCTCAGGATAATAATATCAATTTCCCAGTGAAAAAATAATATATAAATATGTGTGTGTGTGTGTGTGTGTGCGCGTGTGTGTGTGATGAAAGAATTGACAGTAATAGCACAGACAGCAAGAACACTCTGCTCACACCAAGCATGATACTTAAGCAGAAAACAGAAACCAACAAAAAATTAAAAAACTCCCATCTGAAAAACCAAATATCAAATAAATAATCACAACTTCAATTAAATCAAAGGGAGCCTAGCAGTTACCTAAAAGCTTCAATCAAGTTCAAAACATAGTTCCATAGAATTTGGGAGTAACAGTGGCAACTATCAGTATATATACTGCCCTACATAGTTCCTTGCTTCTTTTTTTATATATAGGTATAAAAATTCATTGAAACAAAAAGGAAAATGGTTTTACCTTATGGAAGAATAAATTCAAAAATACAAATTCAAAATGTTAACTCCTAAAATCTAACTTATGATATCTGTGAATCAATGAAAACTCAATGAAGAATCTGAGGTCACAACCTGCACCCACTCAATAAGAGTCCTCCAAAATAAATGATTCAAATTTTCTATTGTTATCTCATTTTCCTCAAGCATTTGCCCATTTCTCTCTCTTTCTCTCTGTGAAATCCCCACATCGAACATTGAGGAAAAAATTTCCAACTTTCAAGTCCTTCACACCTTCCCACAACCTACATAGCTCCTTATTTATGTAAAGATATTGCAGTGCCGATTTTTAGGCAACCGGCCTATAGACACACCCAATTTCACAACGTGCTTGGGTGTCAACTTGTGATTGGATTACATTGATGAAGAAGTGAATTTGATCACACCAATCACAAGTTGGCGCTTAAAGCATATTGTGTATTTGGGTGTTGCCCTTGGGTTTTCCATCTTTTCGTGCGTGGGGCATGATAGTTATGTGTTGTGTTATGCTAGAAACTGTGTAAAATGAGACAATGATGAGAAAATTATAGACCTAATTATAGAGACCTAATTTTGATCCACAGAGAGATATACAATCAAAAACTAAAATAATAATAGTAATCACTCAAATTTATGCAAGTATCTAAAAAAAAAAACAAACTATAATGGCAATTTGTGCTTTCGTTATAAAAATCACGAAAAATTGAATAGGCTAATGATTCGGAAAGAGAAGCTAGAATTAAGTTAAAATGAGAAGAGAAGTGGTATTATTGATATTGATTTTGTGGCATTTTCTCAGCAACCAAGCAGAGCACAAAAGGGAAAATGGTTAGGGGAAGTAGCTTACGAGCTGACGAGCACGAAGAGCGTGAAGCGATTTGCGAGCTAAGATCGCGGCGGCCATTTGCGAGCTCAATCAAGGTCGCGTGCGAGTGCGAGTGAGGGTGCGATTGGTGTTGGAGAAATTGAGGAATGTGGTAAACTGAAAAGCCACCTGGGCCTGATAAATGGGAGGAGAAAGAAGATTCGAATCGTTGAGATCGGTCCTTAAACGCTGCGTTTAACAAAGACGGTGCGTTTCGTTATCCAACATTTTTTTTTTGGCCACCCAACATGATTTTCGAACAAACTAACCTCTTTCATAAATTACCATTAATTAAATTATTTTTTTCCTATATGACTAAAAAAAATTTACCTTTCACAAATTAATGAATTTTTACTATGCATGGACTAATTATAATTTTTTTTACATATAAATAAATTAATTATATTATCAATAAACTACATATAATAATTTAATGTCATATGAACCTATATATTATATAATTAATAGACTAATTTTAATCTTTATTCTATATGAGTATATTTTTAGACAAATATACATATAAATATATTATATTATATTTGTTTAAACTAATCTCTATGTCATGAGCCTGTTCGTGAACACATTATTATATTTAAATTTGGCTTGTTTGCTAAATAAATGAACATAAACAAATATTTTTTTTCTCGAATCAAGTTTATTATTTATAAATAACTTGTCTTATTTACAACCCTATAATGTTGACTTTCTGCAGTGAACAGTGCACATTTGCACTGTTTACGGACCCACAAATTATATTTTTTATCAACTTTTTCATTAAAAATGGGTCCCACGGTACTATTCACACATTTAAAAATTATTTTGCTACAGTGTTTTCAGTTTTCAGTTTTCAGTTTCAGTAAAATAAGTTCTATCCAAACACACCCTAAAACAAAGAAACATTACCAATTTAATTTAAAAAAAAATTGTGCCGAAATATAAAGCCAAGAATGTAAAGGTGTAACTACTTCTTTATTTGGGGTTCAAGTGATAGTCCATAGAGCTGGCTTAACGAAATTTGAAGCTTAAGGCAAAAAATTTAAATCGGACCTTTTTTATATTTAAATATTGATTAAATAATATTTATTTAACTTTTGATGTAATTTTTTATTTAAATCTATTTTTCATGTTTTTTGAGATGTGATATTATTAATTAAGTTTTTGTATTCAATTTTCTCTAGCATAATTTATAATAGAAAATGTGGGGTACAGGACTTCAAATAAGGTAATAGTGCCACATGTCATACCCATAGGGGCCATTATCATGCCGAGAAGGCCACCCTCTCGAACAGTAAAGCCAAGTCAGTGGCACATTATCAGAGGAGGTTATACTATATAGAAAAAGCTTTGTAGAATGGGTTAGCCCTGACATAACTAAAGGGATAGTGGCTGCCACCACATTTAATGCAACCCACCAAACCTCTTAGCTGCATTTATGTAAAGAAGACCCCTAAACAGTGCTGCCTTAGCTATCACAACTCACAAGGGGTTTGGGAAGGTGTCTAATGGGACAAGCACTCAAGTAGTGGCCTGGATGATCAACAAATGGAGGGCCAAGATCATCTAAAGAGAGCTATATAATGTGAGAGACCTTCCTGGGAGAGAGGATGGAAAAATCCATAGAGAAAACACTGTAGTAACAATAACTAAAATTGTATCCAAGTCTAAAATAACTATATTCAAGAACCATTCTTCTCGAACTTTGCTGAGGAAGGATTTCCTTGCTTAGAACTTGTCTTTCTTTGCTTTCTTATTATCTTTAATCCACTGTGTGTATCGCTTGATCCATTGAAGCCTAACTTTTGTTGAGGACAAATTTTTCACCCCACATGGCTTTATTTCATTGGCAACTCGCACCACGTCAACACTATCATGGAATTCGACAAAATCTCTTTTTAAGCCCAAAAAGAGTCCATATTCACAAAATGAGACCAAAGTCCATGGTCCAAAACTCATGGCGATATAATCTCATCAAAGCCCATAGTTCGAGCTCATGGCATAATATCTCATTTTCGGCTTATGATTCAAGCTCATGAGTCTCATTGGGGGAATTTTAGGAGTCGTGGTTTGGAGGGCCAAGAAGTATGTTCAGTAAAGCTCCAGTGGTTCAAAGTTGATAAAAGAAAGCATGTTGCTTGGCATGTCTTCCCTAATTCCCTGAACTCTGACGGGTCAGTGTGCAATAGGTAACATTTGGTAAGCCTCTCATATCACATAACACTTAAAATGATAAAACTCCCCATGCTCTTCACATAAAAATTAATGTTCATCATATAATATAAGTTTAATTATAGTATTTCATATAAATTATATTATTATTTTCATTTAAATCAATTCCAAGCACATAGTTAAATATATATTAATATCTCATATCTAGTATTAAATGTTCTCCTTACTCTCCAAAATTTGGTTAAAATACAAAAAAGACCATAATTACATCTCTAAAACTTCATCAAATATCAACCAATTAGTCTACTACTTACCAAAATTATATATGGACTAAACATATAATTTTCCAAAAAAGGAAATTTAGCCAAAAATACCAACAATAGCTTCAGCAAAAGTTGCAACAGCTCCAGCAATAGTTTCTGCAGAAACAGCTCTTGCAAAAATAGCTTCTGCAGAAACTGCAACAACTCCAACTGTAGTACTAGAAATAAAAGGATCTCATAAATATTATCTTGTCATTTTTAGCTAAACCATGAATTTAATGCCAAATATTTTTCCTCTAAGCAAAAGATGTCATTCGAATGACATCATCCAGCTGTAACAGCTGTAACAACAGCATTAAGTCTCTAACTTTCTTCTTTGGCTAAAAAACAAAATCTTACTAATGAAACCACTTACTTTGTCAAAGACTTTTCCTTATTTGTTAAATTTCCCTTCAACTAATTCTAATCTAGTTACATACTTGGCTCTAAGGGTCGTCAATGGGCCGGGTTAGGCCAATCCGGCCCATTTTTACTTGGCCCATGGGCATAATGTGTTGTGCATAATGAGCTATTAACTAGTTAACAGGTTGGATCGGGCTGGGCCGAAAGAGAAAACCTCAGCCCATGACCCTACCCATGGGCAATGCCCATTTTATCTTTAGCGAGCTGGGCTATCGGGTTGGGCCTAATGGGCTACTCATGAGCTTGTGTTAACATATTATTTTATTATTTTTATAAGGAAAGAATCAATTTTTTATAAGGAAATCATCAATCTATTTTTTTTAAGGACAGAATTAAAGAATTTAATACTTAATTACAAATTTTTTTTACAATCAAATCTATTTAATTTTTTGTTTTGTTGATGGAAACCTATTTAATTTTTTTTATTAAGGCTTTAAATAGTTTTTTATTTTTATCTTTAATAAAAAAAAATGTCAAATGGTTAATTCAAATTTGCTTGACTACTATAAAAATATATATCTAGTAAACTAAGTTTAGCATAATTACTTTGAGTATCTTAGTGGTTGAGGGTGTTTTCTTAAGAAATTCCTCTATAATATTTCAAGATCAATCATTCATACAGTTCCTATATATTTTTGTTATGAATTATGAGTTATTGGGCTGGGCCAACAGGTTAGGCCAACGGGCTGGGCTACTGGGCTAGCCCACCGCCTCAACCACTAGACTAATGGACTACCCATGGGCATAAAAACTAGCCCACAGCCTCAACCACTAGACTAATGGACTACCCATGGGCCTCAATAACAACAGGCTGAGCACATTAGCCCAATGGGCCGTCAGGTTTCTGGGTCGGACTGTGGACTGTGGGCTATTTGATGACCCTTACTTGGCTCTATATAAAAAGGACCAAGCTACACACTAAGGGAGGGATCCATCTCTCTCTCATCTTCAATATTTCTGAAACTCCATTCATTTTGCTACCATATCTCTAAAGATCTCCATATTTTTTTTCATTTCTCTTCATAGATAACAACACAACACACATATTACAACAAACCATTATCCATTACCCATCCATCCCTCTCTTATCCTCAATATTCTGAAACTTCATTCACTTTGCTGCACATATCTCTAAACTTTTCCATATTTCTCCATCTCCCTTACAAAAATATCTCTTCTTAAATAACACTATTACATCACACCTACTACACCTATTACACCACACCATTACACACTATCCATCTCTCCCATACTTAAATATTCTGAAACTTCATCCTTTTGCTGCCCAAAAACACATCTACATCTTATTCTTTATTTCTCATACAAAATCTTTCTTTTTAGAGAGCAACATAACCCATGACATAACACAAAAAACCACTCTAGCAGCAGCTATAATTTCATGTATTTACTATATTTAACCTTCATAGTATCTATCTCACACTTTCATATATTTTACACACACATTCCTCACAAAATACCCATACATACTTCTTATATATCTTTAAACTACATGTCTCACAAAGTGTACATATACAAGATCCATATCCAACAAAGTATCTATATATAATTCCTATACATATTACAAACACTATATCTCACAAAATATATATATATTTCTTACTATCTCCACACTTCTTAAAACATATCAAACACTCTTCCAAGAACTTATTACTAGAAACCCTTTCTTATGGAAGACATATTTATAATGCTAAAAGCCTTTCTTATGAAAGGCAAAAACTTATAATACTAAAAGTCATTCTCATTGAAGGCAACATCACTCATATTTGACTAAAAACTAAAAGAGCATTACATGGGGAAAGTGATTTAAGTGCATAATAAAAGAGGATAAACTCAACCAACCTATGCACACTATTGTACATATTCTCTCTCCCTCCAGTTGCACCCATTTTTCCCCTTCAATTATGAAGTCACCATCGAAGGACTCATAATATCATATTGTACTGTTGAACTCATTTTATCACGCTACTGAAATGTTATAAGTCCACTGCTGTTCTACGACTAGAGTTACAAATTGTGAAGATAAGTCAATCTTTCTCTATTTTTCAAGATTACATTATTAAGTACACGTTAATTCATTATTATTGTACCGCTGAATGCAAGTTACTTTAATATCATCTCACTACTTAATAAACATGATCTCATTAATACTTCATTAATGAACATACATATTAATAAATCGATAGATAAGTCAATATTTTCTCCATCTTTGAAGTTACATTATTAAGTATATGTTAACTCACTATTATTTTACCGCGGGATGCAAGTTACTTTAATATCATCTCATTATTTAATAAACATGATCTCACTAATACTTCATTAATGAACATACATATTAATAAATCGATCTACCACCCTTGGACACATATTTTTTGGAAATGAACTACCATTGGACATATATTATTTGGACATGGACCATTGCTAGACATACCTTATTATGTTGAACATGAAACATAAACCGTAGTTGACTATGGACTATTGGACTCATCCCATTATTGGATATTTAATACCTAATTAATTATTTTCTAATGTTGGACATCACTTAATATACATAATAATAATGTATCAACTCACCATTTCATCAAAGCTATCATGCTAAGTATATTATTTATTTATTTCAACCATTATCATGATTCTAAGATTTTGGACTTCATCTATTTTGTAGGCTTAAAAATGTACCGAAAGCCATTGGTCTTTATGGCCTAATGTCGAGTTCCGGGTTGAACTCCCTAAAACAAATCTGAGCTTAGCAAAGTCACACTTTCAGCAGAAGACATGAAGCTACGCGCAAAAAACCGCCCTCGACAACTTTTAAGCCCACTCTCTACAAATTCATTGTGTTGGGCTCTTTGGACCTAAATCTTTCTACCCTTTGGGCTCAGGAACCAAAATGCCGCCCCTACAATTGGCGCTGTCGGTGGGGAGCTTGAGCTTGAGCTTTCATGAGTTCAACGTCTAACCATGGTAAGATCAGGGCAAGACCAGGAGGAGTCTATTGGTTCCCAACGTTAAGATCAATCCCTCAACCTTGTGCGAAGGAGGGACCGCGAGGTTAGTGTACACACCACGCATACTAGCAGGAGCCAATCTTGAGACGGGAGTTACATCTCTCATGACAAGAATACCAAAAGCATGCAATTGGAGATTGACCGTCTTCATAGAAGGCTACGTCGTGAGCGACAGAGAAGGACTCCCTCAGATTCTAACCCTTCTTCTGATGATGATGGAGATGGTAGCTACAAGCCTAGGTTCAGGACTACTTCCAGTGAGTCTTTTTCATACTATGAGGACCATCATTACAAACGGGGGAGTAAGAGTCCACCTCGCAAAGGTCTGGGCAATGGTGTTATGAGCAAGGCTCTTAACCAGATCTCTAAATCACCATTTATGTGTAGAATTGATGGGGGAAAGCTTCCTTGGTTTTTTACTCAGCCAACATTCACCATGTATAATGACAGAACGGACCTTGTGGAGCACATCAGCCACTTCAACTAGAGAATGGCCGTTCACTCCCGGAATGAAGCCTTGATGTGCAAGGTGTTCCCATCCAGTTTAGGCCCCGTGGCAATGAGATGGTTCGACGATCTGAAAGAAAATTCTATTAGCTCCTTCAAGGAGCTCACCAAGGCTTTTGGGGCTCATTTTGTGACTTACAGTAGGGTTCCTTGGCCCTTGGATTCCCTGCTACGTATGACCATGCGAGAGAGGGAGACCCTGAAAATGTATTCTGACAAGTACTGGGAGATGTTCAATGAGATAGTTGGGAACTTTAATGATGTGGCTATAAGGACTTTCAAGGTAGGCTGGCTCGCCAAGCACGATCTGAGAAAGTCCTTGACCAGGAAACCAGCAAGGAGTGTGCGTCAACTTATGGACCGTATTGATGAGTATAAGTGGGTTGAATAGGACTAGCAACAAGGAAAGGGGAAGGTTAAGATGGTCCTTCAGGACAGAAGGAATCTCAAGTCAGATAGGTATAATAACACCTGACTTCGGAGAGATTTTATGGGGCATTCTAGATCTACTACTACCCAGGTAGTCAATACTGTGTTCTGAAAGTAAGTACACCAAATCCTAGAAAAAATTAAGAATAAGCCATAATTTCAATGGCCCAACAGGATGGGTGGAGACCCCACAAAGTGCAACCAAAGTCCTCATTACTAGTATCACCAGGAATGGGGCACACTACCTAGAATTGTAGGACTTTGTGGAGCCACCTGAAGCAATTAGTTAAGGTGAGAAAGTTGAAGCAATTCCTATATCAACCCAACAGACAGGGTGGTTAGGTAGGGTCGGGGGCTTAGAGAGATACTTCCACAAGACCACCTTTAGGTATAATCTGTGTCATTCTCGCTGCTCTAGGAAGGATTGGTTCTCAGCCATCCAAGGTGATGTCTGTAGCTCAGTCATCTGCAGATGGCTCGTCCCATGATCCAAATATGAGTAGAATGGAAGTCCAGCCGACTTTGAGCTTCTCAGATGAGGATAAGGTTGGGACATTGCAGCCACATGATGATGCCCTAGTGGTCACCCTCGAAATAGGCAATGTGAAGAGAGTGTTAGTAGATCAGGGCAACAACGTTAAGATCATGTACCCTGACCTATTTAAGGGACTAAATTTAAGGTCTAAGGACTTGACATGCTATGATTCCCCTCTAATAGGATTTGACGAGAAGATTGTCTTTCCAAAAGGCCAAATCTGACTACCCATTCAGACAGGAACAGAGGTCGTGAAGGTGAACTTCATCGTGGTAGATGCCTACTCCCCCTATATTGCTATTGTGGTGAGGCATTGGCTTCACGCCATGGGAGCCATACCTTCCACCCTACACCTGAAGGTGAAGTATCCATCTGGAGATCTGGTTGAGGTGGGGAGCCAATCTATGGCCAGGCAATGCATGGTGGCAGCGATTAGACATCGAATCGGGGGTGAGTCCTTAGCCTCTACAAGGCAGGACTTATAGCAATCAAAGGTGCCAGTGCTGTCCACGGAGGTAGAGGAAAAAAGGGCAAAATGTGAGCAATTGGAAAGAGTTGTCATCAGTGACGATAAGGAGAAGTTCTTTCAGGTCAGAGTTCAATTGCCTCCTCGGGAAAGGCAAGAGCTGATAGATTTTCTTAAAAAAAATATTGACATGTTTGCATGGAGCACCTACAAAGCCCTTATCGTGGATCCGGATTTCATTTACCATCATTTAAACGTCAATCCCTCTACCATCCCCAAAAAGCAATCACTTCGACGCTCATCTAAGGAACATTCTAACGTTGTCAAGGGGGAAGTACTCAAGCTCAAGCAGGCTGGGGCCATAAAGGAGGTGTTTTACCCCGAGTAGCTGGCCAACACAGTAGTAGTAAAAAAGAAAACTGGGAAGTGGAGAGTATGTGTAGACTTTATGGATTTAAATAAAGCTTGCCCAAAAGACCATTTCCCCCTGCCTCAAATAGATTAATTGGTGGATGCAACTATAGGCCATCCTCAGATGAGCTTTTTGGATGCCTTTCAGGGCTATCATCAGAAACGCAATTGTAGGCCATCCTTGGATGAGCTTTTTGGACGCTTTTCAGGGCTATCATCAGATACTATTAGCTCTGGACAATTAGAAAAAGACTACTTTTCTTACGCCCATTGGGAATTACCACTATAAAGTGATGCCCTTTGGATTAAAAAATGCAGGGTCTACCTACCAAAAGATGATGACCAAGATGTTTGAACCTCAATTGGGCAAAAATATTGAAGTGTATATAGATGATATGGTGGTAAAGATTAAAGTAGAGTCCAAGCATATAAGTGACCTCGGGAATATTTTGAAGATACTGAGGAAACACAAATTGTGTCTTAATGCCGCTAAGTGTTCTTTCGACGTAGGCTCTAGCAAGTTTCTAGGTTATATGGTTACCCATCACGGAATCGAAGTTGACCCCAATCAAATTAAAGCAATTAACAACTTGCAGCCTCCTCAGAATCCCAAAGAGGTCCAGAAGTTGACAGGAATGACTGCCGCCTTAAACCGACTCATTTCTTAGTTAGCGGACAGGTGTAGGCCCTTATTCCAGTTGTTGCATAAGTGGAAGGGATTTGAATGGACGAAGGAATGTTCCTCAACCTTCCAGCAATTGAATGAATATCTTTCTCGGACACTTATTATGTCCAAAACTGAGAAGAAGGAGATTCTATTTGCCTACATTGCTATAGCCTCACAAGCGGTGAGTTTGGTGTAGATACGGATTGATGATGGGGTGCAGAGACCAGTTTATTATTTGAGCAAATCACTACATGAGGCAAAGATTCGTTATTTACCCTTGGAGAATGCCATCTTGGCTGTAATGCATGCTATACGGAAGCTCCCACATTTCTTCCAGGCTCACATTGTTGTGGTTTTGACCCAACTCCCCCTTCAACCACTGCTTCGGAAAGCTGATTACACAGGGAGGATTGTAAAATGGGGAACGATCCTAGGAACTTTTGATATCAAGTACATGCCTCGCACTTCTATAAAGGGTAAAGTCCTTACAGATTTGGTGGTTGAGTTTGCCGAGCCTTCCCTAGAAGAAAATGGTGAAAGGCCGAACATGGATGAAAAATCAGTTGAGATGATCTCCTTGCAAGAACCTCTATCTTGGAAGGTGTATGTCGATGGCGCAACAAATCAAAGGGGATCAGAAATAGGGCTAGTTGTAGTATTTCTTGACAAGATCATCATTGAGAAATCCTTAAAACTAGGCTACTCGGCCACGAACAATGAGGCTAAATACGAGACTTTGTTGGTAGGAATGGCTATGGTCCAGAAAATGGGAGGAAGAACTGTGGAAATATTTTCAGATTCAAGATTGGTTGTAGGCCAAGTAAAGGGAGAACTGGAAGCCAGGGATGCCAGAATGCAGGACTATTTGAAACAAGTTAGGCACTTTCAGTCGAGGTTTGAATCTTTCTCCTTACAATAATTCCCAAGGAGAAGAAACACACATGCTGACTCTCTTGCCACTCTTGCAACCTCCTCGACACAGAATTTACCTCACGTGATCTTGGTTGAAGATTTATGCAAGCCCACCGAGATAAGAGAAGAGAGGGTCTTTATTCACCAGACTAGGGTGAAGCCTAGTTGGATGGATCCTATTGTACTATTTCTTAAGAATGACATCTTGCCCGAGGAGAAGGACGAGGCTGATAAAGTATGAAAAAGAGCTCCTCGGTTCTGGTTCTCTGAGGATCAAAAGTTATACAAGTGCTCTTTTTTTAGGCCGTATTTGCTATGCATTCATCCTGAGGCAGTGGACCTATTCATAGAGGAGCTACACGAAGGGATTTGTGGGAGTCATACAGAGGGCAGGTCATTGTCATACAGGGCCCTCACCCAAGGGTATTGGTGGCCAAATATGCAAAAGGAAGTACAGGAGTACGTGAAGAAGTATGACCAATGTCAGAAGTATGCCCCAAATATTCATCAGCTAGGGGGTGTCCTCAATCAATTGTCTAGCCCTTGGCCTTTTGCCCAATGGGGCTTGGACATTGTGGGGTCATTCCCTAAAGCAGCAGGAAATAAGAGGTGACTGTTGGTCAACACTGATTACTTCACCAAGTGGGTTAAAGTTAAGACTCTGTCAAATATTAGAGATGTGGACACCAAGAGATTTGTGTGGAAAAATATTGTCACTCGGTTTGGGATCCCTCACACCTTCATCTCAGACAATGGTCTTTAGTTTGATAGCAAAGCCTTCAGGAGGCACTATTGTGATTTGGGTATTAAGAATAGGTACTTCGCCCTGGCTTATCCACAGGGGAATGGACAGGTCGAGACTGTTAATAAGATCATAGTGAGTAGACCCAAGAAGATGTTGGATGATGCAAAGGGCAAATGGGTGGATGAGTTTCCGTTTGTTCTATGGACATATCGTACTACCCCTCATAGGTCGATGAGAGAGACATTCTTTTCAATGACTTATGGGGCCGAGGTTGTGATCCCTCTAGAAACTGGATTCCCAACGCTAAGGACTAATTTATTCGCTCCAGACAACAATGACCACTTACTAGAAAATAGCCTAGATCTAGTTGAAGAACGAAGGGAAAATGTCATGGTTCAATTAGCATATTATTAGCAGAAACTCAAACAGAGGTATGATTCAAGTGTGAAGTTAAGACCATTGGCCCCCAGGGACTTAGTATTGAGAAAGGTTGTGGGTACTGCAAAAAATCTAGCATGGGGGAAGCTAGGGCCCCAATTGGGAAGGACCATACCGTATCACCTCGGTAGCAAGCATAGGTGCATACTTGCTAGAAGATTTAGATGAAAATTTTGTACCACGACCCTGGAATGTAAATAAACTGCGAAGGTACTTATTATTAATGAAAGGCAACTTTGCCATGTTTTCATTTATGACACTATGTGTTACGTTGGTTACTTGTTTAAATATTAAACAGAACATTGGTTATGTCTGACTCCTCGGACCACATACCTTGGGTAAATTAATATTCTGGGCTATTAGTTTGAATATTAAACAAAATATTGGTTATGTCTGGCTCCTTGGATCACATACCTTGGGTAAATTAATATTTTTGGTTATTTGTTTAAGTGTTAAACAGAACCTTGGTTATGTCTGGTTCCTCAGACCACATACCTTAAGTAAATTAACACTCTCCATTATTTGTTTAAGTGTTAAACAGAACTTTGATTATATTTGGTTCCTCAGACCATATGCCTGGGGTAAATTAACACTCTCTGTTACTTATTTGAATATTAAACAGAACCTTGGTCATGCCTGGCTCCTTAGACCACATACCTTGGGTAAATTAATATTATGGGTTATTAGTTTGAATATTAAACAAAACATTGGTTATGTATGGCTGCTCGGACCATATACCTTGGGTAAATTTATAAATCTGGTTATTTGTTTAAGTGTTAAACAGAACCTTGGTTATGTTTGGTTCCTCAGACCACATGCCTTGGGAAAATTAACACTTTTCATTATTTGTTTAAGTGTTAAACAGAGTCTTAGGTATGTGTAGTTCCTTGAACCCATGCCTTGGGAAAATTAACACCTAGCAATTTGACTAAGGTAGGGACCTCAGCCTATGCATCATCAAATGAAAACAAGGACTCACCCTAGGTCTTGGTTAAAGGATTCTTAGGGTACATTCATAATGTACTCTTAAAAAGAGAGACCTCAGACACCCTCTTTTCTTACTGAGTGTTTTGTTTCTCTTTAAAAACTTAGACCTCTCTGTTGATTACACAGTTTTCAGTACCAACACATAGTCATTTTTCTCACTATTTACATAGGTTTAATTTATTTGAAAACAAACGAATCATTACTGTTAGCCTTTGTTAATGTATGGGTGTTCACCCTCAGAAGAATCATCAATTTAACCTTTCAACAAAGGATAAAGCAATAACTACGGCCAATCAGACATAAGTACAGCAAGAAAAGCAAATGTTCATAAAGCAAAGTTGACATCTTTTCATTAAATAAAGGAATGATACATCATGAACAGTGGCAAATGGCCACTACAAAAAAAAAAAAAAAAGGGAAGTAAGTACAAGAAAGAAGAAAAAAGAAATAAAAGAAAAAGATCATAAATTATGCCTTCGGTGGAGGAGGGTCATCTTTACTGCCTGGTAAGGAGACAAGTGGGTTAGTGGCCTTGGGATCAGCTTCCTTGGATTTGGGATCAGCCTTTTTTACCTTGGGAGCAGCATCTTTGGCCTTGGGAGTGGCATCATTGAGCTTGAGAGCAGCCTCTGGACCCTTGGCCTTTAGCAGGGGCTTGACCTCCTTGCTCTTGCCCTTATCCTCTGGTCGAGAACCACCTTGGCCAGCCCCTTTACCCTTAGCCACCTCAACCCCTTGACCTTGGTCACCAGCCTTGCCAAGTCCTTTGGGGACCTCAGGAGGAGGAAGAGAGGCCTGGGTGATAGAAGGCTGCTCAGAGGAGGTTGATGCAGGGGCAGTAGGAGGAGGGAGTGCAGCTGGAACTTCTTGGATGTTTGGAGGATAATAGATGTTCTCAGCCTTCCTCCACCCCGAAGTAGCAGGGACTCCTGCCAAGTTGAGCGTCTCTGCCCACACTTTCCAGTAGTAGTCCCTGCAAACCTCTACCAACTCCTCCACCAAGTGGACCTTAGTCTCTTGCACCCCAAGGTTATAGGATGCTTGTGCCTTCACAACCTCTTTGGTCGTCCGAGCAGCCTTCTTTAGCTCTGCCTTCAAGTCCGCGACCTGCTGCTTAGTTGTGGCCAGCTCTATCTCAACATAATGGAGCTTCTTGCGTTGCTCCTCAGTCTGGTCTTGAGCGTTCTTAAGGCCCGCCTCAACGCTTCTTCTCTCCCTCTCCTCAGCCGTTAGCTTCATGGACAGCTCCTGGTTCTTCTGCTTTGCTGCACCCAAGGCCTTGCTGGTCTCGGCTCGAAGGTTAGCCTCGACCTTAGCTTCGTTGGGGGCGTCTTTCACCCACTCCTCAGCTATGAATACCTTCTGGATAGCCTACGCAAAAACAACAAGGGAATGCTATGTCAAAAAAGAAAAGGACAACCTAGCATGAAATCAGGAAGGCATGACAAGAAACTTACCAAGGCTAAGTCCTTCTTCAGGGACAGAAAAAGATCTTGCTGCCTCATGTTCTGCAATACAGCCATATCTTTAAGTAGCAGCAGGGGCTGCTCCAAGGCCTTGGCCAGGTAGTGGGCGTGCCCTTTTTTGGAACTCCTTGATGGAGGAGCTTCACGGTATGACTGCCCCCTCCAGCTTCAGCCAAGGATCCCACACTAGGTTTTGAGGGCGCACCTCGGCCGTATTATGGTCCTCCTTGCTTTCGATTGAGGAGACCCTCCCCTGGCCCTTAGCCATCTTTTGTTGCTTAGGCTCCTTTTGAAGGACCAAATCCCCCTCCTCAGCCACCTCCTTCTCCTTCCTTTTCTTCTTTAGATTGGTAACAGTAAATGAGTTAACGGTATGAGGAGGAAGGGGGGGGGGGGAGAGCAAGAGGAGGCTAGGACCCCAAGGTGTTCTTGCAAGAAGCTCATGCAAGCCTTTCTTATTGTTCAAAGCCATTTCTTCTTCCTCCTCTAAACTGTCATCCACCTAAGCAACTATGAACCTAGGGGTATGAACGCCGAAGGACTTGTTAAGCTCGTCCTCCGAATCTGAGACTTGGATCACAGGCTCTTCTTGCTCCTCTCTATCTTCCTCAAGACAAAACTAGTCTATCTATGCCTCAAGTGACAGCCGTAAGGAAGTTGCCTCTTCTCTCAGGACTGCTGCTTTGCGAGGAGAGCGACGAGAGGGCAACTCAATTGGCACAATATCTTCTTGAGCTAAAAATCCGGGCATCTAGACATCTATTCGAGTTAGCCGAGGATTGCCTACTCTGATCGCGTGGCCCACGTCTTGGAGCTTGTCAGACAGGGGTTGGAAGTCAAGGATGAGATGGACAGCTCTTAGCTGTCTGTCCTTACTCACAAACACCTCGGACCTTAGTAGCTTATTGAGATCGTGGATGTTGACAAGGTTAAGATTGGGAGCTACGTGCCTTTTATCTATGAAAACAGCCGAGAAGCAAAATCACAGTTAGAAAGATAAACCCTCAGTCAGAAAAGAACAAAGTGTTAGAGGAATAAAAAGGAGGGGGGGGGGGACCACAAAACTAAGTCCCATGTCAAAAGACCTAAACCTAGGGAACCCCACCTAGTTCTCCCTTCCGGGTTGGGCAGTGAAGACCGTCATGCCATTCACTAGAGGCGATTAGGTAGTCATCTTTCTTGCCCTTGTTGGACTTAGGAAGATACGAGATGAGCCTAACAATTGAAGACCTAGACTTAAGACCTAGGTGATTAGGTAGTCAACTGAAGACCTAGGAATGACGACCTCCCCTTTATTCCTGTGGGTGAGCCACTCACCTGGAGAGTAGTATCGCAAGGAAACACCCCGGGGAATGTGATACAAGGCCCTAAACGCCTCCATACTAACAGGGGAATCTACTAGGTGGGCGAACCTACCCATTAAAGTAGAACAAAGAGAAGTGAATAAGATATTTGTGAAGAAGAAGTAAAAAATAGAAGGCCGAGAAGACTGGCCGAGGAGAAAATAGCCTAAGGGCAAAAAAAAACTTACGAAAGTAAGGACAAGGGTCACTTCAGGAGCTTCTCAAAAGTGTGAAGATTTAGGAAGTCTTGAGAGTTTGGAGATTTAGGAAGTCTTGAGAATTCGAAGATTGGGAAAGTGAGAGAAATGAATCCCCCAGGTGCCTTATATAGGAGGCGGAATTGGGTGGGAGTTATCCTGCCCAAAATTTGAGGAGAAATGTCAGCTGTAGGATCTCCATCTCACCTAGGATGTGGGGAACAAAGCGCCGCCTAGAGCATTTAATGAGATGTTGCGAACTCCGAAGCGTCAGAACGGTTGCGAGGCACGCGAAGTGACACTCTCATATGTGGAAGTCAAAGAAATGTGTGGAATTAATTATCCAAGGTTAAAACCCCACTTTTCTCCTCGGATTATTAAAAAAAAAAAAAAAAAAAAAAACGGTGTTTTGAGGGGCTATTGTGGGGTACAGGACTTCAAATAAGGTAATAGTGCCATGTGTCATACCCATGGCCGAGGAGGCTACCCCCTCGGACAGTAAGGCCACATCAGTGGCACGTTATCAGAGTAGGTCATATTGTAGAGAGAGTTTTGGAGAAGAGGTTAACCTTGACAGGACTAAAGGGATGGTGGCTGCCACCACATTTAATGCATCCCACCAAATCCCCTGGCTGCATTTACGTGGAGAAGACCCCTGAACAGTGCTGTCTTGACTACCACAACTCATAAGGGGTTTAGGAAGGTGTTTGATAGGACAAACACTCAAGTAATGGCCCAGACGGTCAACAAATGGAGAGTCAAGATCATCTAAAGAGAGCTATATAATGTAAGAGATCCTCTCGGGAGAGGGGATGAGAAAATCCGTAGAGAAAACACTGTAGCAACAAGAACTGAAATTGTATCCAAGTCTAAAAGAACTACATTCAATAACCATTCTCCTCGAACTTCGCTGAGGAAGGATTTCCTTACTTAGAACTTGTCTTTCTTTGCTTTCTTATTATCTTTAATCCACTGTGCGTGTTGCTTGATCCATTAAAGCCTAGCTATTAAGTCCACTCTCTATAAATTCATTGTGTTGAGCTCTTTGAGCCTGAATTCTTCTACCTTTTAGGCTTAAGAACCAAAACGCCGCCCCTACAGAAAATATTTATCAATAAATAAAACATAGATCGTAATAGAAAATTATAATTTAACTAAAATAAATCATAAAGAATAGATCAATAAGACCTATGTTTTGTTTAAAAAATATTGCAACTTTACTAAATGACATGATCATGTTAGATTCTAAATCTACATAAGTGAAAATTCATTTATCACATAAGTAAATAAATTAATAATAATTAATTTTTGTAAATTCATAATTTCATTATATTAATTTCTACGCAAATATTTGGATTTGATTAAAATATATATTATTTTTTAAAAAGCTGGATAACTTATGAAAGCATGTATATTAAAAAAATCAAATAAAAAAGGAGTGAAGGAAAAATTCTATCATATTTAAAATAAATACAAAGTCAATACAAATGGGAACTGGGAAAAGTAAAAATGTAATTAAATCTATTTCTATTTCTATTTCTATTATTTATTAACCATATAAAAAGATTCAATGCCTATATCTACAGTGCTTTGGTTTTGTTTTGTCAAGTTTTTGTCTTTTTTCTAAGCCAAAAAGGTGTACTTTGTTTTGAAAAAGCAAAAAATCACAATTTAACAAAACAAAACAAAACTTGATATAGAGCATAGACATTTCTACAGTATTTTTGGCCTTAGGTGAGCATAAACTCACCGTTTCATAGGAGCTAGTTTCTTTTTTTTTGTAATTATTCTTTTAAACATATCACCATTCATACCAGTTTTCTTGCTCATTTCAGTTTTTCCTTTTTTAAATATTTATATGTAGTGATAGTGATAGAGTGTTTTGGTTTAAGAGTTGTTCAATTCCCACTAATACAATTGCCTTCTTCTCCTTCTTCTTTTTTTGGCAGTAATATCATTTGTTCAACTTGCTTATATAATAATAATTACGGGGGAGTGAACTTGATTCCAGGCCAAGGCCCAAAGGCCCAGAATATCATACTTGAAGTGATGGAACATGCCCATCAATATGGATAGAAGCAAGAGCATCAAAAGAGTAAAGGGACACTCCCTCAGATGATCCCCATGGTAATCCGAGTATGCCACCAATACCGGAACCCTATCCAAGGTCATTAGCATGGGTGGTCTTGCAGTGGACAAAAGGAGGACTACAAGCAATTGATTCCCTCTTTAGTCCGAGATGCCACCTCCACCAGGTGCACCTCAGGAAATCTCTTGAAAGGATAAGGAACAAAAAGGCCTTCACCTCCAAATTAATGAGAGGTTCTCTATTTAGTCTCTACCATATTATCATATCAAATGCATACAGGATAACCTGAACAGTGCAAACACCCCAAAAAGTTTTGTTTCATGTTGAAAGGGGGTAGAACCAATGGGGGATGTGACAAGTATCCCAAGAAATCCAACTGGGAGCAGGCAAGCTAGAGAGATAAAGGAAAGAAAAATGCCTATAAAAAGGGAGGAGAAGGGGCTGGAAGATCTCAAGAGAGAAAACTATAGAGACACATTGTACTTTTGTTTTCTTGCTTACCTCCTACATCTCGGGAAAGCAGTTTATGAATGTTGGATTAGTTCATCCTCACTCCTACTCTCTTAATCAATTCTTTAAGCCTCCCACTATGGAATTTCTATCTTATTTTTATGATAAATAAATTGTGCAAGTCAATTCCTAAGAGCATCTCAAATTTTTACTGTTTGTGTTTGAGTTTCAGTTCCCCCACAATAATAAAATATTAACACAACAAATTGCCATAATATTTTCATAATTATTGAGGTGTTAATTCTTTATATGTTAAAATAAAATAATAAAATATCATATTGGAACCAACCACAACTAAAAATAAAAGTATTGTAAAGAAAAAAAAATGCTACATCCATAACATTTTTCACAATATTTTTATAACAAATCTTAGGTGGTAAATTATTTTTCTAATTTAAACTTACCAATAAAATTACTTTTTTACCCACTAATAACAACTTGTAGCAACCTACTACTTATGATTTGTAATAAAAATGTTGTGGAAATAACATTTCTTTTGTGAAAATGTTAAAACATCTTGTTGTCGTCACAATATTTTCACAACTGCTGATATGTCAATTCTTTACAAGTCAAAGTAAAATGTAACAAAGTTATAAAGATATTATGAAAATGTTGTGTCATTCTTTGTGTTTCTAGAATTTTTTTTTTATCAGTCAATTTTTGTTGAGCCAAAATTCACTATTTCACATACAGTTTTCTTAGGTTGATTTTTTTTTCTTTATGCACCATTTTAAGTAAAAACACATAGTTTATAAGTCACACACACACACACACGCGCACACACACATGCACACACAAAAACAATAAACAAAAACAAAAACTTAGGATTAAAACACTTTTTATCTTGTTATGTTTGGGGTAGTTCACAATTCATCCTTAAACTTTAAAATCAAGTAATTTCCCTCTTAATATTTTGGAAACCAGCAAATATGCCATATTGCTGTTCTCTCAATTAAGCCCAAATGAAAACTTATAATTCTTAAAATATTCCATTGTATAATGTCTAAATACTCCCACTAAATTTTAACATCCCAAAAATTTTCTTTACGTATTTTAAGTTTTAAATGGTAGCAATGCTTAAAAAGTTGGAATGGTAATATAAGGTGTTTTATTTGTTACTTGGAGGAACATTGATTTTCTAGGTTTAAATCTTTGAAATTTATAATTTATCTAATGGAAAATACGATGACACATGCCTCTTGTTATTTTTTTTTTCTTTCCTAAAATGGGTGTTCATTAAAAACTAATTAAGCTAAAGATTGCACCAAAACTCATGTAGAATGATAAAGAAGAAAGTATGAATGACAAAAAATTTCATTGTTTATTGTTGAAGGTATTTGATGAAGAGTTTCAACTGTAGCACATGACATCTTTCATTACAAAAATTTAAATAATCGATGGTAGCCCTTTATCTTTTTGGTGGCTCCACTCACCTATCAGTAATTTTAATCTAGCCTATAGGCCACCCCCTCCGAGATACGATCACAAAACCGTAATTCATTTGATCTCATACTCAATGAGTAACGTCTGATTACTCAACATGGTGGTTGATTTCTGATATCAATTGTTAAGACTCAACTAAGATAATCTTGGATTGATATAGAGGAAATAATATTTCTGGTTGATTTCAAAGATAACCGGGCCTCCTTGAGAAAGATGGAAAGAACAAAAATGGAAATAGAGACTAGTGTAGTGTCTAGTATTCATTTATCAATGATTTCCCTTTCCTCTCATTACAATCAGAATTATACTCTCATGCTCACCACTGTAACTAACTCTGATCCTTCCTGGCCAGTTAACCCAGGTAACTAACTAATTACCATAACTTTCAAGGGCGGAGCCAGAAATTTTTGTTTGGGAGGGCCAAGTTGCGGCACTAATATATATATATATATATATATATATATATCAAGACAACCCCACACACATAATATACATACACGCTTTTTTATTATATACACACACTTTTTTATTTGGTAAGTTATATATATATATATATATACACACACCCAACAAAAAAAAAAAAAAAAAACTTAATATTTTCAATCAAAATTATGTTTGATAATAATCTTTTATAAAATAAAATTCATTTTTACCATTTTTGTAGTGAAATTCTTAAAAAGTTTCATTTTCAATACAAATTATCAAATTTTATACTAAAGTAAGTACAAAATCTTTAAATTGAACTAATGAAATTTTCAAAAACATGAATGATCCAAAACTTGGAGGAATAAGTTATGTTCCAAACATATTTGAAGCTATCCTGTTCTAATCTATTATCTAGTAACTAAAGAGACATTTCATGTGTAGTTTTAGTGACAAGATTTTTTTAATGAGTCAATGATTTGTTAATCGCCACATAACGGGTTAAAAAAGATAAATTCAAACATGTTTGATGCCAAATTTTATCAAATATTTTATAGATATAAGAGCACATTTTACAATAAAAATTAAAATTGCAAAAAATAGAGTTATGTGTCTATAACTATTAGACCATTTTTTTTTAAGAGTATCATTAGACTAATTCAAATATTTTGAGGACCAATTCTTTTTTTTTGTAGACTAAATTTTGGAAACATTAAAATAATTATATATATATTGAGAAAAATTTCAAATGTGGGGGGGGGGGGGGGGGCATGGTCCCCCACCCATATACATGGCTTTGCCGTGATAGCTTCCATGCCATGTGTGTAATACAATTTAACACATGCCTAGTACAATTTAGCACATGCCTAATACAATGCCAACTAATGTCTTCACATTTTTAGCAAAACTCAATTGCTTATTGTTGGAAAATGATGATATTTGTTATTATTCTTAGAAGTTTTTAAAGAGTGGATATCACCTATTGCAAATAGGTATCAAAATTCTTATACAAATTAGATTAACTTTGTATGATATACATTTTTTATGTATATAGTTTCATATTTCTTCAAATAAAAATTCTACTTTAATTTTCTCTCAAGATGTAGCACGTGCCTTGCACGCACTACCCACGCTAATTATATTTAAAAAGTGTACAACAAAGTGACAAACTAACAAGAAAATGTGCGGTGGCTTTCGATTAGTTTAACTAATAAAATCTTTGATAGTTGAATAAGAGATTTGGGGTTTAATTCCTATTTACACCAACGACAATGTGTGACCATCACGCACTCTTGACGTGTAGAATTCTATCTCATATATATATATATATATAAGGAAACGTGTGGGCTGATTATTTGATGTGATAAGTTCTATTTAAAATGATGTGATTGCAATTAATAGGTTCATAGGAGTATTTGCAGCGTGCAAAATGGTGGAAAATAGAAAAAGATAAAAGGTGGTAAAAAAAAAAAAAAGACAGGAAAATCCTAAAATTACTATAAGTTTTATTACATATTGCTTACAAAATTGATGTGACAATAATATATGATTGGTGGGCTTTAACTACGTTATGAATGAATATTTGAATTACTTATTTGTGATTGATGACACATTAATCTGTAAAGAGTTTGACTTATCTTTAGTATTTTTTTAAAAGGAATCTCTTATTATTTTAATGAGAGATTACCACGTCACCTACTAATTAAATAAAAAATGGAAATTAAAACTCACCATTACTTACCATTATATTTTTAAAACAAAAAGACATATCTAATTAAAAATGTACTGAAAATAGGTTAATCTTGTTTGTCAACTTAATACAGTAAAAGTTGTAGTACTTGCAGCACTACTTAAAAATTTATAGACGTAAACGTGTTTCTCCATTAAAATGATGCATTAAATGCATTCTATTGGCCGGGGCCTTATTTATTTATTTCTGGGTTAACAACCTTAATTAAAATATGTGAAGACATATAAATTAATATTATATTAATAAAGAGAGGGCCTTAGGCCATTGCCTAAGTTGCCTATAGTGTTGAGTCAGCCTGATAGTCTATTAGTAACATTATTATTTATGATGTTTCATGTATGTGATTCAAATCTTATATCTCTTTTTTCTATTATATATATATATGGTTTTGAGGGCATAAATTGGCAAACTATTTAAGAAAATGTTTTATGAAAAAATAATAAATAAATAAATTTTTGATAATTTTTTTAAATTCTCATAAATAATTTCAAAAATAGATAATTAATATATGCCCTAAGTCGGGCATACATTAACAGGAGGTCCGGACCTATATATATAGGTTAAGAAACCATTTAAGAAATTTTTTATGAGACAATAAAAAAATAATTAACTTTTTTGACGATTTTTTCAAATCTCTATAAATAAATCTATTTGACTAATATATGACCTACCCCTTAGTGCATACATTGCCTGACGTCTGGACTCATATATATATATCTTTTTTGAGAATCATATATATATATATATATATATATATATATATATATCTTATTCTGCTTAGTCAAAATATCTTTAGGATAAGGCCAATGTGTACCCCATTGTTCAATAGTTTTGATTTGAATGTCTGAGAAAAAAGTTTCAAGTTTTTCGTATGATTCAAGCTCTAGTAACATGCCTACATAGATGTCAGGCATGCCTACAACACTAGATGTCAGGTGATTCGGTAAGATGGAGAGAGCAATATGCATTAATGATTTCTTAGGATGTTATCACAATTTGCTAACTTGAGGCTTACGGCTCTACCTTCTCCCCCTTACCTACTTATCTTTTTATAAAAATTAGGGTAAAATGTAAAATTGATTTTATAAGTTTCTTTAAATTTTATTTCAGTCCTTTAATTTTATTTTTATTCATTTCAACCATCTAACTTTTAAGTTTATTCAATTAAGATTTTTTCATCAACTTTTATTATATGTTGTAGTTAATTTTTCAATTTTATAAAAAAATTTAAAATTTTAAAATTAAACAAAAATCAATTAATGATTAAAAAATATTTTTTAGATTTTTTTCTTTCAAAAAATTTTAACAAAAGTTAACGAAGAGGCCTTAATTGAATAAATCTAAAACTTAGAGGACTGAAATGAACAAAAATAAAGTTAAAGGACTGAAATGAAATCTAAAGAAAGTTAAAGAGTCAGTTTTACATTTTAACCAAAAAATTAAAACAAAAATCAACCATTAAAAAAAAAGAAAAAAAAAAAAGAAAAGAGAAAGATGGAATCTCAAATATCTTCCCAATTTTCACATGACAACTTGACAAGCACGTGATTGAGCTTAATATATATATATATATATATATATATATATATATTAATGAAAATAATCAAAATATATCTATCTTCTGCATATACCAGTTAAAACTAGGAGAGATAGTAGTTAACCAAAAAAAAAAAAAGTTGGTAGACCCTTAGAGCATCCTCATCAAAGATTCCAAAAAATTTAGCATTTAGCAGGTCAAAAACTTACTTTATCGATTTTAACACCTCACTTTACAATATACCCAACATCAAAGATTTTATATTTTTTACCACTTTATTAAAATATTAAATTATTATTCTAATTCTCATCTCTTTCACTACCAACAAACTCACTACCACTGCCAACACCCACTGCCACCACCACCCACAGCCACAGCCACCACCACCAACCACAACCTCAACCCCCAACCACCAAAATAAAAAAAAATAAAAAAAAAAAGTTCATCCCTTTTTCAACTTTGTAGCACACACCCACACACATGAAAATAAACCATCAGATTCTAATTCCTTGGTCCGCCCATGGAAGACCCGATTTGACGGCAACATCAATCGTCGATTTGGTTCAGCCTCTTCGTTCCCATGGACACGGACACCACTTCCCTCCCCGTTGTCATCTTCTTCTACGGCGACGGCTTGACGTCCTCCTTCACACTATAAATCAAATCAAGACCCACCCCAACCATATTAAGACCTAAAATCCCAAAACCAAATTAAGACCTAAAATCAAATCAAACTCACCCCGATCTGAACCCACCACAAAACCGCGGCTAAAACCCCCCCTAACCTCTTCAATGACCACCACCCTAGCGGCCCAACCTCTCCGATCTCAACCCCAGCCAAGAACACCAACCACGCCGACATTAGGGTCTGCCTTAAGAACGCTAACTCAACTCGGCCACACCCAAGACCCATGAAACTCGAGATGCAGAGAGAAAAGGAAATAGAAAGGCAGAGAGAGAGAGAGAGAGAGAGAGAGAGAGAGAGAAGAATAAAAAATAATAACAGCTTGCTATAGTAAGGTGTTAGTAATAAAATCTCACTGTAGCAAGTTGCTAAAATTTTTAAAATTTGGCACCCTTAATAAAGATGGATTTTTATGATTTGAGGTATTAAAAATGCTAAAAAATAACATTTAGCTTTTTTAACACTTTTAGTGGGGATGCTCTTATATCTCTCCAGACGCTTCATTTGTTTCGTTGGAAAACGTTCTGTAAAGATAGTTTTTCACATTTCTCAGTATTTGGTAATACAAAAAAAAAAAAAAAAAAAATAGTTAACGGAAAACTATCTTTAGTTAACAAAAAATACTAATAAAAATTAAGCTTATTTTCTATAGGCTGTTTTCCAAAAAAAAAATTTGAAAAACAATCTCTCTCTCTCTCTCTCATGTGTTGCAAAGGAGAACAGATACATTATGCATTTAGAGTAATATTGAAAACTTGTAGTTGATCATAGTAAACAATTAATGTACTAATAAAAATAGTAGACAATTAAAAATTATTGTTATAAAAATAAATTCAATAAAGGTATGGTGTAAAGGGGACTTTTACACCTCCCATAATAATATGCCACGTCAAATTGTTGCGAATAAAAGAAAAGAATCTGTCATACTGAATCTTGCTCTCGTTAAAACAACTACCTAAATAATCATAGATTCATAATACATAAAACAAATCCCAACCAAAGCTTCTTTGGGTAGGTAAGAGACTTTGTCACTCCGTTGCAGAGCCAAGACATCTCTGCCATCGTCGCCGGAGTCTAAAAAATCTGTCGGCACAATCCTAGGCACAGGAAATGCTAGCTAATGATTATTCTTAAAGGAAAAAAAAAAAGAAAAGTAAAAACCCATTTTATAATAATAAACTTAATAAAATAATTGAATTTGAAACAAAAGATATGGTCAAAAAAAGAAAATGAATTTCTCTCAAACTCTTCCCTCAAATTTGGTGAACACCCACCAACATGCTGCCTTTGTTCTTGGTCTTCACAAGTGACGTTTGAGGGGGTTGGGATGCCTCACCAATTTTTCTAAATGTCACCGTCTCACCAATCTGTAGAGCTTGGTAAGTTTTGGTTTTGTAGGGGACCCCACATGATTCAATGGGATGAGTTGATGGTACTACTACTACTACTAATACCATGTTGATGTTGTGGTTGTTGATAAAACTATTGGTTTTAGAGCTTAATCTAAGCTTGGAATTGGTAGATTTGAGATGAGTTAGTTAGTTTGTTCAACTTAGTGAAATGAAAATGGTGTTTGGTTGCCCCGGCGGTGTCGTCTGAACTCGGAAGCTTATCAGCTTGGCAGCATCGTCAGAGGCGATGCGGAAGCTTCTCGACTTGGTGGCATCATCGGTGGCGCAACAGCATCTCGAGGAGCAAGCTTTGGATGAAATCTGGTTTTTTTTTTTTTTTTCGTCATTATTTTATTACCTCAAGTGTAATACTGTAATATGAATATTGTTTTTTTTTTTTTGAGATAATATGAATATTGTAATGTTATTCAGTGTGATGGGTCCTATTATATTATTTACGAAAGTCTATAAAAGTCTGCTGTGTCACACTATTATTATTATTGTGGGGCCCAACAATTCGTGGACCAGGCCCATTTATCCTTAGAGCGTCCGAAGGCCCAATCCGAGGAGAGCTGTGCCCCAAGCTCTACAACGCAGAGCACAAAACAATTTTTGGGAAGCAGCCGAGGACAGTTTAGTCCTCGGCAGATCCATAATCCCACCAGAATAAAGGGGCAAAACTGGAATAGGGACGAATTAGTAAGGAAATCCAGAATATCTTGGGGAAGTTATCCATACTACCCTTCTAGATAAGGCCCGACGCCTGACAGAGCCGTACTCTGCAGTTTTATCAAACCATCCCCAATAATTCCGGGATTGGACTGATGGGACAAATGTCAATGTTCGTAAAGATTGACCCTACACGTGGACGAAGGGCAATGAATGCAAGCTAGTATAAAATAAGGAAGTAAGTAGATCTGGAAGGAGGCCCTTTTTTCCATCTCCGAAAAAAGAGAGACTACATGGGAAAACATCTCAGGAACACCGGACTTCATGGAAGAAAGTCCGTCGTTGGGCAACCGAGAGAAGACCTCAACAAGCTCTCGGATCAACTCCGAGGAGCTCTATCCCACGGGGTACGACGCCTTAGGGCTTAAATGTTCATACCCAATTCCCTTTTTCTATGTAGATTCCTCTAAAGCCATGACCGGACAACGCCACTTGACCAACGGCTAGCTTTTCAAGCCCACTCTCTACAAATCATATTGTGAGGGATCTTTCGTACGCGAGCCCAACATCCTTATTAGGCCGTCAGAGAATTGTGTCCTTACAATTGGCGCCGTCTGTGGGAAAGCTTGCGCGTTGGCGCAGGTGGCAGTGGAGTCAGCTCTCTAGCAAGCAGAAATTTTCGGGATTTCCCCCGTCTCCGGCGGCATATAGTTGTTGCTCCGACGTAAGCCTCTGCTAGGGGTTACGCCTCGCAGTGCTAAGGGCGCGGGCGTCTCTAGGGGCTTCCGGCCTCAGGCCAACTATTCCCGCCTTGGTGAAGGGGCTGGTGGTTGAAAAATAAAACAAATAAGAGAAATCTTATAAGTTTTGGACAGAACCAAGGCCTTGCATGGTCCACGGACTCAAGCCTATGGGGAAACCAAGTACATAAAAGAAATCTTACAAGTTTTGGACAGAACAAGGCCTTGCATGGTCCTCGGACTCAAGCCTATGGGGAAACCAAGTACATAAAAGAAATCTTATAAGTTTTGGACAGAACCAAGGCCTTGCATGGTCCTCGGACTCAAGCCTATGGGGAAACCAAGTACATAAAAGAAATCTTATAAGTTTTGGACAGAACCAAGGCCTTGCATGGTCCTCGGACTCAAGCCTATGGGGAAACCAAGTACATAAAAGAAATCTTATAAGTTTTGGACAGAACCAAGGCCTTGCATGGTCCACGGACTCAAGCCTATGGGGAAACCAAGTACATAAAAGAAATCTTACAAGTTTTGGACAGAACCAAGGCCTATGCATGGTCCTCGGACTCAAGCCTATGGGGAAACCAAGTACATAAAAAGAAATCTTACAAGTTTTGGACAGAACCAAGGCCTTGCATGTCCTCGGACTCAAGCCTATGGGGAAACCAAGTACATAAAAGAAATCTTATAAGTTTTGGACAGAACCAAGGCCTTGCATGGTCCACGGACTCAAGCCTATGGGGAAACCAAGTACCAAGTTTTACAACGGATCAAGCCTATGGGAAACCAAGTCATAAAAGAAATCTACAAGTTTTGGACAGAACCAAGGCCTTGCATGGTCCTCGGACTCAAGCCTTAGGGGAAACCAAGTACAAAAAGAAAATAATCACAAGTTTTGGACAGAACCAAGGCCTTGCATGGTCCTCGGACTCAAGCCTATGGGGAAACCAAGTACAGAAAAGAAATTACAAGTTTTGGACAGAACCAAGGCCTTGCATGGTCCTCGGACTCAAGCCTATGGGAAACAAGTACATAAAAGAAATCTTATAAGTTTTGGACAGAACCAAGGCCTTGCATGGTCCACGGACTCAAGCCTATGGGAAACCAAGTACATAAAAAGAAATCGGACAGAACCAAGGCTTGCATTGTCCACGGGACTCAAGCCTATGGGAACCAAGTACATAAAGAAATCTTACTGACAGAACCAAGGCCTTGCATGGTCCTCGGACTCAAGCCTATGGGGAAACCAAGTACATAAAAGAAATCTTACAAGTTTTGGACAGAACCAAGGCCTTGCATGGTCCTCGGACTCAAGCCTATGGGGAAACCAAGTACACAAAATAAAAATTGTTACTAGAGCATTAAAATCCATCCGAAGAGGACTTCTCGTTAACAGTTGGGTCAGTCTTTAATTGCACGGGTTCCCCGGTCTACCCGCAGATCCCCAGTGCCAAAGGGGCTAATACGATACGGCACAGTATGTTGTCCCAAGGGCACGATCCAAGGGCACGATCCAAGTCCATCGCTGCTCGGCTGCTCTCTCGGATATTCGTCTAGCGTGCATCACGCAGCGCTCAGCAGCTATCTCGGTTAGTTCCATAAATTCAATCTATTGAGGATTACCATTGTTATACTTGATAATATTTGCGAGTTTAAACTAATAAGGGTTTGTATTAAAGTGTTCTTCCATCCAGAATATTGTTAAAGGCATGTTTAGACTTAATATTCAGACCCAAAGTGGTTGTTGCAAAAAAAAAATAACATATGCATAAAGAAATAAACACATCTTTTATTAAGACAAAAGAACAGTACAGTGTACAATAAAAGCTGAAACCAGCTTACATTAGAGTTAACTGCGTAAGCAAAAGAAAAGCACAAAAGAGTAAAGATGATGCCGAGGAGATATCTCAGAGGAGAGGTTGGCTACTGTTCCAAGATGTCGTCTAAGGAAATTATTTCTCGACGCTTCTACATGCCCATAACTCAGGCAGCCAAAGAACCTGACCTCAGGCTAACACCATCTACAGCAAAGATGCAGGGAGCCGGCAGTTGGGAAGCCCCCGCAGAAGTTTGCCTGCTACAAGGCAGACGGCGCTGATGGCGGAAATTCCTTCTTCGGGCATGCCAAAAATCTGGCATGACCAGAACCTGCTTCGGATTTTGACTAAAAGAAGGAGAAACATCCTTTCCCCTCTCTCGAATTGAGATATTCTCTTGAGTCTACGCCTCCTTGGCCTGTACCTCACTATCTGGAGTCTCAGGGAGACACAGCGCTTTTGTGGCGGAGAGAACTCCTTTGCCCCAATCCTCGCCTCAAACATGATGTACTAAGAGAGGAGACTGAAGAATTCGTGTGAAAGTAAAGCAACCTTCTCTCCTATTTATTTAAAAGAAGAGGTGATGGCATTTAATTCACGCAGCGTCCTAAGGAACGCTACAGACAAAATGTCTCCGGCTCGATTTCCAATGCCGTCTGCAACCATGAGATTAAAGGAGCCTCGTAAAGGCGCACCTCGAATACTGGGACGCCAAAAAGTACCGCGTGACCAAAGGCTACGGAAATGCCTCTAAACCTATGGGCCTAATAAATTCGCGGCCCAGGCCCGTTCTGTATGGAAGCCCACGGACTATGGCCCACACCAAGGAATAACCATTACCGAGGACAACTTCCTGCTCGGCAACTTATGAGACACCTGAGGAAAGACAGGTGCAAAAAGAAAAGGGGAGGGAATAAAGTTTTGGACAGAACCAAGGCCTTGTATGGTTCTCGGACTCAAGCCTATGGGGAAACCAAGTACAAAAAATTATTATTATTAAAGTTTTGGACAGAACCAAGGCCTTGTATGATCCTCGGACTCAAGCCTATGGGGAAACCAAGTACAAAACATTATTATTATTAAAGTTTTGGACAGAACCAGGGCCTTGTATGGTCCTCGGACTCAAGCCTATGGGGAAACCAAGTACAAAACATTATTATTATTAAAGTTTTGGACAGAACCAAGGCCTTGCATGGTCCTCGGACCCAAGCCAGGGGGTAAGTATTACTTTTTATTGGTCTGCCTTATCATGCCAGGCACTTCCATTAAAGTTATGGCAATATCTTTTTATTATTAAGTATTTTGGTCTTAGTCGTCATTGATTTAGATGCTATATGATTGTGCCGAGCGGCGCTTACAAATTTATAAAAAACAAAGAGACCGAACATGCAAAGTGAAATAGAAACAAGTTTTATTAATATGAAAAATTATTACAATATACAAAGAGAGGCTTCAACCAGCCTATACAAAAGAGGGGCTGCCGAAGCAGTACTAACATCCACAGTACAGATAAGCAAACGGTCAAGCGCCTTTTTAAACTTGTCTTCAAGGTCCCTCCGATCTCTGCCTCATAGCTGCTCATACTAAGAGAAGAACTCACTTTAAAAATAAAAAAATAAATAAATAAATAAATAAAAAAAAAACGAAGAAGAAGGAAATAGTAAGGAAGAAATCAATGAAGAAGATGGAGGAGATGGATGAAGAAGATGGAGGACATGAGTAAGGAAGGAGGAGAAGAAGAGAGAAGAGATAAAAAGAAAGGAAATGAGCAAAAGAGGGAAAAGAGAAAGCACCAGAACGGAACTGGTGCTGGGAAGACTATAAGAAGAGGGCGGGGGAGGGCACCAGGGAGCAAAAGAGGGAGAAGCAGAAGCACTTAGCCCCTGCCTCAGCCCTGACTCCTAACACGCTGGTGCCATATTAGGTACGCTCGTGAGGAGCCGGGTGGTGCTGGTCTTGGTTGTTCTCGACTCAGTCACGCCGAGAATTCGACATGACGAGCCCCTGCTTCGGATTTTGGCTAAAAGAGAGGCGGGACAGATCTTAAGTCTGCGCCACCCTTGCCCTGACCGAGCCATTTCAAGTTTTGTCAGGATATGGTGTTTTGAGGAGGAGTGTGTCTCCTTCATCATTCGTTATGGAGGACGTGTACGGATATGATGTATAACAAACAGGCTAAGCAGACGCTAAAAGAGGCTACGGGTTTCAGATCTCAGAAGGAAGGGGAGGAGTCTGTACGAAAGTGATTGCCTCCTGCTTGCCTTCTTATAGGAAGAACCAAACAGAGGGAATTAAACGCATTCAAAGTTTCCAAAAGAATCTGAAGAAAAAGAGGAGTCCATTCCGCTTCCCCACCTTATCAGATGAGCCGCCGGACATAAATGAGCCTCGTAAAGGGGATTTACTAAAGGCGTGTCTGGGATAGTCAATCGGCAGGAGCAGATCACGAGCAGATTAAACAGACTCCCTTGAAAAACGGCTAACTTCGTGGACAGGCGGAAAGCCGCTCACATAAATGCGAGGTCAAATTAAATGGGCCATATTGAGGGCCCGGGTTTGCCAAAACCCTCCTTTCCAACCCGGAAGTCGGACAGAAGGGTTTTGAGGGGCTATTGTGGGGCCCAACAATTCGTGGACCAGGCCCATTTATCCTTAGAGCGTCCGAAGGCCCAATCCGAGGAGAGCTGTGCCCAAGCTCTACAACGCAGAGCACAAAACAATTTTTGGGAAGCAGCCGAGGACAGTTTAGTCCTCGGCAGATCCATAATCCCACCAGAATAAAGGGGCAAAACTGGAATAGGGACGAATTAGTAAGGAAATCCAGAATATCTTGGGGAAGTTATCCATACTACCCTTCTAGATAAGGCCCGACGCCTGACAGAGCCGTACTCTGCAGCTTTATCAAACCATCCCCAATAATTCCGGGATTGGACTGATGGGACAAATGTCAATGTTCGTAAAGATTGACCCTACACGTGGACGAAGGGCAATGAATGCAAGCTAGTATAAAATAAGGAAGTAAGTAGATCTGGAAGGAGGCCCTTTTTTCCACCTCCGAAAAAAGAGAGACTACATGGGAAAACATCTCAGGAACACCGGACTTCATGGAAGAAAGTCCGTCGTTGGGCAATCGAGAGAAGATCTCAACAGGCTCTCGGATCAACTCCGAGGAGCTCCATCCCACGGGGTACGACGCCTTAGGGCTTAAATGTTCATACCCAATTCCCTTTTTCTACGTAGATTCCTCTAAAGCCATGACCGGACAACGCCACTTGACCAACGGCTAGCTTTTCAAGCTCACTCTCTACAAATCATATTGTGAGGGATCTTTCGTACGCGAGCCCAACATCCTTATTGGGCCGCCAGAGAATTGTGTCCTTACAATTATTATTATTTTTTTTTTTGAAAATCCTTGTCACATTATTATTAGATTGTGTAAATGTGAACTTTTACCTTATGTCCTTATCAAATTTGCACTCTGTTGTTATTTGTATTTATTGAAATTATATTTTTTTTGTCAATTTATATATATATATATAAGTACATGTTTTAAATTATACAAGAAATATAAATAAAAAAATTACATACTAAATACCAAAAAAATATGCTCAAACTTATTTTTAAACTTATTATCAAACACTAAAAAATAAGATAATTTTCTTGTAAATACTTTTAGAAAAATAAACCATTTTCCAGATATCAATAATGTTGTAAAAAAAAGCGAAAAAAAAATAAAAATAAAATAAATCTCTCTCAAGGCGTTGTATACAAGAACGTATATGTACGGACCTCACCAATTAGTGTTGAGACTTGACGGGGAGGCTATTGTCTCGAAGATTCATATATCTTTACTGTATAATATAGAAAGGTTACCCATCGTTTTCAATACCTCGGCCTTGTGACCTACGCTTTCACTTGGATAAGATCCGAGGAATATCAGATAGAGTGACCCCACTTTATTAATATGTTATAATAATGCTTGCAAATCCAACACCACCCCAACAACAACAACAAAAAAAACAACAAAATTAAAGCAAAACAAAGGACAACCCGTTATGGTTTCTGGAATTTAAGGACATGGTTTTTTCTCAGTTTTTGATTTGATCGATTGTGAATTAATCACAAAAAAAGAAAAAAGAAAAAAGACAAATCCAATTTTGTTTGTCGAATACAGGGACATGGGTTGTTCTTCGTTTTCGATTTGACAACTTGCACTTTGCGTGGCCACGATTCTTCTACAGAAGAGATCAAAAGCTCTGTCTTGTTCCATTGGTGGGTCAATTCTATTTCTCAATTCTAACACTACTGGAGGCTGAATTTCGATTTGCTTATTATAATAGGCTGCAAAGAGAGTACGTAATATATACATACACGGTGAGTTTTTTCTCGTTATTAAATATTACAGTTTTGGTTATGATTCCATGGTAATTTTTGTTAAAAAAAAAAAAAAAATGAGAGAGAGAGAGAGGTTTTGTTTTGTGTGTATGTGAGTATAAATGACGTGAGTTATTTGTCGTTCACAATTGGCTGTTTTATTGAAATTTGCGGTGTTTTGTTTTGTTACTTTATTTAATCAGATAGGTGTATTCTTAGTTTGTTTTCATCTTCACAGAACATTTCAGGAAGACCATATAAAGGAGGTATACGAATTTTTTGGCTGCTATTTCAGCTACATATTGCCATGGTGGTGATGCTTCGTTTCTCTGAAGGTAAACTAAATGTTTTGTTTTTAATTGTAATTTATTTAATTATAGATTTAAATTGTTGGGTTATCTTTCTTGTTTTTTGGAAATTTGGTTTGATGTAAAATATATTTTGTATTTTTAATCTGCTCAACTTGGGTGTGAATCAGTTTGGAAAGGGACCTTTTTCTTCAGCTTTTGGTTTTTGCTATGAACATTTGTTGGGTTTCACACTTATTTTATTTGGACTTTTCTCTAGTTTTTTTTTTTCATCTTCTTATCTCTTCTTTATCTTTTATTTCTGCTTCTGGGTTGGTGATTGCTCTGTTGGCCTGTCCTCTACATAATTATTTGTCTTTATGTTTCTGTGTGCAATTCCTACAGAGCAAAATGTTTTCATATACTGGTTCTCTTCTTCTGTTGAAGCCCTCTATATTGACCAGTTCCATATCTAATTGAGTTTAAACTTTAAGGCTTTATGCTCCTCTCTTCTTTCTTTGTTTCCTTCTGTTAAGTGTTGTGTCCTGGATTTCTGCCATTATAAATAGAAGTGTTTGTCGTTTATTTTGTTCATGTAGATTCTTCTGTACAGTTTGGGTCTCTGGAGAGGTTGTGATTCATCTCTTTTGTTATAAATTTACACCCCCAATCCTTTCTCTCCTGCACACTGATCAGCTGTGTTTGTGGTTTCCACTGTTTTTTGGTTTTGCAATGTCCAATTTATGCTGTATAAATTTCTTTGATCTGACTTCATTCATATGGCTGCAGGTTTTCTTTCCTTTTCTGAGTTTCATTTGTTTGATTATCCAAATCATCATTTCAATTAAAGTGGAAATTTTATACTGAGGATTAAACTCTTAAGCCATGGAGAATTCTTATGATTCATCTTATGGAAATGGGCCAACCGACAATAGGCACATGGTTATGAGGAATTCTTCATATCAACCCTGCATCAAGGGGTCATTACCTTGGCTTGATTTGAGGGTTTTTTATGTTAGAGTTAGCAAATGTGAGATTGATGATTCCACTCCTGAGTACCTCACACTAAACCATATTCCACTCAATCGTGATACACTTCTTGAAGTTAATGGTGTTAGAGCTAGCATATATTCCGACGGTGTGTCAACCCTTCTTAGAAGGGATCGACTAGATAAGAAGTCTGAAGAAGCTACATTTATTAGCACTGATAGTATCAGGATGACAGGAAGTGTGAAGTTTGAGGTCTTTGATGAGGATATTCTTGTGTTATCAGGGACTTTAGAATTGTGTAATAGTAATGGTTCTGTTGGAGAATCAAATACTCAAGGCCAGGGATGGAGCATTGATTGTGAATCTGATACAACTCCGGGTACTGGCTTCTTTAAGTGTAAGCAATTGATAGGGCCAGACTTGGCTTCACCTACAATTGAGGTCTACATTGCTGGGTCCTTTTTGAGCACTCCAATTATCTTAACAAAGACTTTGCAGCTTGGTCATCGAAAAAAGCATATGAGGAAGGGCATGTTGGATTCGATACCTGAGTATGAGACGACTGAAAGCCAGAAAGATGTTCCTTCCGGGCTTGATTTGCAGGTACTGTTTTGCTAATTTAAATCTTTAAGTTTTAGATGGGTTTTTGCTTTTCTGACTTTTAGATGTTCTGCTCATATTTTGTGCAAGTTTTGCATTATCATTGCCCATATTCCCTTTGTTTGCTGCTAAATGTTCACTCCCTTGTTTGTTGCATAGAATGTTTTATGTCTGGACTCTGGACAAGCATATACAATCTTATCCTAGATGGTCAGAAGGACAGGTGCATGGCACATGGTTTGAAGCTAAGAACTAAGACAATTCTACCCTTTTTGTTTTGTGTGTCATTATTCTGAGTGACTTTTACAAATATACACATGGTCAGAAGGATAGGTCCAGGCAGAGATGTATAATTGAGAAAAATTTGTCGTCTTTCTTTGGTCTTTCATGGTTGTCTAATGTAATGACTAAAAAAATACAAAATAGCCGTGGAAACTGTATGTACACATTTACACCCATTTTGATTTAGTACAGAGGTGTGCTCAATATGACCCTGGCCTTGAAATGGGTAGAATTTCACCTACTTTGTTAAGGAGTCAAATGCTCCCCTCCCAAACAATAAAAAAAAGAGGTTCTATAGAGTCATCAGAACCTTCTTTGGTGAAATTATATTTTGGTTCATACTGTATTATATTCACATAATTACCGCACGTACACGTGGATGTGGAAGGATCCCATCAGTGGTCTTCCTCTATATGCTAAAGCCAGTATCTTTTCATTTGTGACTTTCATTAGTGTATCAGCTGATCTACAAATGGATGTCCTTTAGATATATGTTGCATCTTAAACTTCTTTTGGTTACTTCACGATACTCTCAAGTAGGCAAAAGCTGCTTTAATCTGAACAACATATGTTAACTACTTTTCAGAAATCCTTTGGGTGAATTTAACATGCATTTCTTTACTATCCCTATAGGAACTTCTCCCTGATAACCAGTATGCAATTTCTGTACTTATCTTGTGATCAGTTGAAGTCCACTGCAGCGCTTTAGGGTCTGTTGGGTGCAATAGCCCAAGTGTGACAATAATTGATATTATTATTGCAGCTAGGATTTGATTAATTTTCTTTCATCTGATTTGTGTAATTTATTATAATGGTAATACTTGTCTCATGAATTATATGCTGGGCACTTTTATCAGGGTATTAACAAAGATGTCTTCGTCAAGAAGATTTTTATGTTTACATATGTTTTACATTGCTACTAAAGTTTACTACCCATAACCTAGCACCCTGCTAATTTTATTTTATTCTGCAGATGTCAGAATTCCCAAACCACAAACCAGAAAATGAAGACTACAATAATCCCTACACTGGGACAGCATATTTTGAAGATGAAGATGGAGAACTTTCATGGTTCAATGCTGGCGTAAGAGTAGGTGTCGGGATTGGCCTTAGCATTTGTCTTGGAATTGGAATTGGAGTGGGCTTGCTGGTTCGAACATACCAAGGCACCACCAGCAACTTTCGAAGGCGACTACCTTAATCCACACTTTCCTTGTTCGCCCTTGTAGCAAAATGTCATCCTTTCAACTCCCCCATGATACAAAGGCAGCTAACTTAGTGGTACTTCCGACATGTCACAGTTGTCAATATGGAGGCTTATGGATTTTGCAATTAAGTGTATGAATGCATGAGTTCAATCTTTTCCTGGCCTCTGCTGGGCTAAGCCTTGCATCCATTACAAGAGGTTCATTTGTTTCAAATGTACAACTATAAATGCAGGAAATCTCTCAGCAGCACTTTCACTTGATTTTGTAGGGAATGAACTCATTAGTGTGTGCGACCCTCACATAGCAAGTGTTGTCTGCTGTGGTCTTCTATATCTGTGAAGTTCTTTTGTTTTGTAAGAAGTTGATAGCAGTAAAGTTTTGGTAATGGAAAGAAATGTAGATCCCTTTCAACGGGTCATGACTCAATTTGTCAAATTTGTCTTTGTACTAGTTATGTTGGCTTGGCATGCTGACTATATTGTCATTATTCTAATTTTAGGCTGTAGTTAGTCACACAATACCACAGTTCTGGCATGCTGACTATATTGTCATTATTCTAATTTTAGGCTGTAGTTAGTCACACAATACCATAGTTCTAACTTCTACCTAGGGATGGCAATTGTGTGTGTGTGTGTGTGTGTGTGTGTGTGTGTGGGGGGGGGGGGGGGGGGGGGGTACTCCTGCATGATTTTGTCTTGCCCCATCCTCGTCTTGCCCCGCATAACGGAGAAAACTTTCTCACCCCATTCCCACCCCTTGGGGCCCCGCGAAGCCCCGTCTCATCCCGTAAAACTTTACTTTTTGTTAATTTGTCCTACAACTAGTACAATTTTTTTAATGAAATCTATTTCATTAATAAAAATATACTTGAAATTACAACTAAATTTATCTCATCAAATCGAATCAATTTTTAGAAGAAATTGAATAATATATCCAAGTGTTTAACAAGACAATCATAAAAAAAAAGTTTCATAGTATAACACATAATAAAATAAAGGCAGAGAACCACATTAGGTAAAATAAAATAAACTAATATTGATATGATTGTTTAAATAGTAGGGTTTTAGGGTATAAAAAATTTACAATTATAACCCTTAACAATGCGGGGAAGGACAGGGCGGGGTGGGTCTAAAAAGTCTAAATCTATCCCCACTCTGCCCCATGGTGCGGGGCTAAAATCTTGCCCCATCCTCATCCTACCACCTTTGCAGGATAGGGAAAATTCGCGCAGGACGAAGCGGGAAGGGGCGGGAAAAAATTGCCATTCCTACTCCTACCCTCCATGTTTAATTGATTTCCCTATTATTGTTTAGAAGATTGATATGCCTATTTTTGACAAGCCGAAGAATATATTTGAATTGAAAAAGTTATATTATGTATTGAATATACGCACTTCTCTCACTCATAATATGTGAGTTTCACATTGTGAGTCCACGTAATTGTAAAAGAGATTATGTATATGCCAAATGCGTGACATAATTATTGCCTCGTTGGGAGAGTGGGTTCAAATTAGCAGCCATGCCTTTGGTGAGCGGCATTATTATCAAGTTGTGTAAGGGAACATGCAAAACGAAACTTGGATTACTTAGGGGCTGTTTGGCCAAGGTTTTTTCATCACTCAATTTCTATCACTCAATTTTCATCACTCATCACTCAATTTTTCACACCCGTTTGGCATCATTACTCAATTTCCATCACTCAATATTTTTCACACTATTTGTGGGCCCATACCTGTTAGCCGGTGCAACTTTTTCTCCATTTTTTTTTTGTTGTTTTCAGTACCCAAACTCACCGAGGCTTAAAAAAAAAAAAAAAAAGATTCAAAAGGTGGTCAAAAGTTGTGGCTGTAGGTCCTTCCATATGTGTTTATTTACGGAAATGTCATTAAGTTATGAGTTATAGAAACTGAAAACAGCTTTTGATTATTTTCAGTTTCCATAACTCATAACTCAAAAATCAGAGAATTGAGTGATGGAAACAAAATTATCGTTTGCCAAACAACCTTTTTACTATGAGTCCCACCATTTTTGAGTTATGAGTTATGAAAACTGAGAATTGAGTTATGAAAACTTGCAATCCAAACAGCCCCTTAACTCTCAACTCGAAATACACTTCAACAAGAGTATGACTCTATTTCAAGAATTATATAAATGTTGTATTCCTCGTTTCAGTTTCACTAATTCATAAATTTCCATAACAGAACTAGCGGCAGAAATTATAGATAAGTACAATACAGAAATCTGGTGGCGTGGTTCTGTTTTTAAATTTATAAATTATATACAAAATTATGTTTCAATAACACTTGCACCACTGAATCTGAGGACATCTTTTCAGTTCTTGGCAATAGGAATATGACTAAAATGAATAGCCATCTTTTCAATTCTAACAAGAAGAATGACCGTCTTTATTTTATTTTTCGGGGAGAGAATTTGTTCATTTAGGTGCAGAAGCCATATGTCGGGCTTTCAAATTTTCGAGTGGGAAGTGGAATAAAATGCATCAGATTGCACTCAAAAGCAGCAGCCTCAGTTGGCAATAGATCTTTCCTAATGAAACTTACTTTTGGACAGAGATATCTGGAAGGATTTCAAATGCATTCAGACTTGCTTCTGTTGCGGTCCTTGCGGATGTGAGAATGATCCAGTTTATATACACAATACACACAAAGTTCACCTCCAGTTTATATCCACAGTACACACAAAGTTCTATCTAAACACTGGTTAATATGCACAATATTTGACAGGAAAGACTAAACCTCAGTAATGACAGCATTACAATGGTGCAACAATAATCTATAACCACAACATTTCTAACAGAGGTCATCTGTTTGTGAAGGTCGGGCAGCACGGCGGAACCAGGTGTCGAATGCTGTTAACAAGTGAGGGCAATCATCAACATTTCGGGTTGAAAAGCTGAGGCATTGCTGCAACAGCTCCTGTGAATCAGACATGGGCAGCGTAGAGATTATTCTTAGGAATGTCTCCTCCAGTTCCAGGTATAGTGATTTGTTACTGGGCGACATAGGTGAGACATTGTCCTTGCAAACAACAAGAACAGGAAGCCACTCTTTCACAAGCTTCTTTCTAATCTGAAACATATGAGAACAAGAAAACATATGATTTTTAGTTTCAATTGATTCATCATTCCATCAAAGTGCTCACTTGTGGTTGTAGCATTCAGTGTTATTTCAGTGGTGAAATAGGTGTATACGCTGAGTAGCATTAGAGATGTTCAGAATACATTAAGAACAATTTAAAAACCTATGTCTGAGAGGGATTACATGTCCACTACCCACCAAGGTTACAAAAAAGTCCTGCTAAGATAATTCCGACAAAGAACTTTCAATAATCAAGTTGAAGGCCAAGAGGGATATGGGCTTAATAGAGACAACCTTACAGACATGGCAAACAATGATAAAACTTTCACATGTACTCAAACTAAGGAAACTAGGATTTTAGCACATTTTGGTGATTAAATTGCTTCATTCCAAATCTTTAACTATTTAGAAGTTAGATTTAGCTTCTTATTATTATTTTCTCCTTCAGAAACATGACACCAGATATAGGATTTGGAAACCAAATCTATAGTGAATAACAGAACTACTTCCCCAATTCATCAACTCTTCATGCAAACTGCCTTTCGATCAACGGTGACAAAGAAAACATTGAAAACATAATAGAAATATCATGAGAAAATAAGACACCGAACACTCCTCATATTGGATGAGCCATTAACAGCAGGAAGCACGACAATGACGATTTGACCAAGAACGAATACATCTAGTCTGGTACATACCACCACCTATCCTCCGGACAAACATACTTAGTCAATGTTCCACTCCTGTTTCCAATTGCTCATGTTTCCCCCAAATCTAAGAAATCCAGATCCAGCACCAACTACCTAGACCCCGTAAACTATTTTAGAGAATAAAGCTGTTTTTATGTCATCATTTATCTTTGGCTTCACCAAATCATGTGGGACAGCCCAGATCGATTAAATCACGACAGTGTCAAAAATCCATCAAAGTGCGTTCATATACTTAACCTATGACTCTACATTTTAATCATGTATTTCCACCATTGTCACAATTTGCAGCTCATTCAACCAATATCATAACGTGTGCAATGTAGGGCTAACAAATTCACATATACTCAAATTCAAGTACATTTCATAAGAATTGTAATAGTAAGTTATTAACCAAGCAAGCAATACCTGTTTAGTGGCCAAAATGGTGCCGGCCGCGACAGCATTGGCGAGCTTAGACGTGCACCTAAGCACGACAGCAGGCAAACCGGGGACGATATTCCGCCAAGCACCATCCTGAAACGCCCGCTGCAAATCAGCAGTGAAGGACGCCTGCTCGCTCCACGCCTTGACGGCGAAATCCGCCACCCTCAACTCAATCATCCTCTCGATCAACCAAAGCAAATGCTTCCCATTAGTCATAGCCTTATGAAGATTCAGCCTCTGTATCGCCTCGGTCTCGTTATGATCGCCTCTAAAATCGGGGCTCGAGTAGTCCTCCAGCGACTCCTTGACAACGCGAATGCACTTCTCGAACTCCGCCTCGAGAACCCGCTTGGCGGAGTCTCGAGTCGAGTAGTCTCGAAGCAGCTTGGCCACGAAGGCCTTGACGAAGGCCATGTTCGGGTACTTGTTGATCGCGGACGAGACCAGAGAGTGCAGCATTTCTTCGGGTTCGGTGGGAGGCGAGAGCCGAGAGAGGAGCTCTTGGCTCTCGTCTTGTTTCAAGAGAGGGACGATGCTCAGAACTCGCTGCTCCTCGGCCTCGGTCCACGGCACGGACTCGAGATAAGTGACGCACGATTTGACGAGATCTTCGAAGAGGAGTTTGAGGGCGATTGGGAGGAGATCGAGAGCCGTGGAGACGGAATCGATTGAATTGGAGAGATCGGGAGTGTAGAGGAGTTGGAGGACGGTTCTGTAAGATTGGAGGGAGGTAGGGGTCGGTGGGATACCTAGATTGAGTTTTAACGGTTTTTGGGTTTGGGATTGGGATTGGGTTAGGGTTTGGGTTTGCCAGCGGTCGGATAAGAGGGCGGAGAAGTATTTGGAGCGGTGGAGGACGTGGGAGTGGAGGTAGATCTGAGTCTGGATGCCTTCGTATATGCTGTTTTCGTTGGTGTTGGTGGAGGTGGAGGTGGAGGTGGGAATGGTGGTGGGGGAGGAGTCGAAGGGAGAGAGTTCGAAGAACAGGCGGATGGCGACGTCGCCGGAGTTGCGGTCGTTGAAGAAGGGTTTTGTAGTGGTGGTGGCGGTTGTGATGGTTGTGGTGGAGGAGGAGGTTGTGGAGGAGGAGGAGGAGGAGGGGGTGGAGGTGGGGAGAACGCGCTGCCGTTTCTTGGAGGAACCGATTGTCATTTTTTGCCTTTTCGGTGAGGTGATTTGGGATTTTCCTTTTTTTTTTTCAGGGAGAGAGGGAGGGAGGGAGGGAAGAGGATAAGATTTTGTAACGGGTTTTTATTTATATCGAGATTGTGGTATGGAGGGATGCACGTGGAATGGACAGGTGGGTTATCGTGACTCGCTTATGAACGAAGCCTCCAGATATATATATATATATATATATATATATATATTTTTCTTAAGGATAATTATATCATGTTTCATACTTATTTTCTTTAAGGTATGTTTGGATACTAATTTTTTTTTAAACTAAAAATTAAAAATATTATAGTAAAATAATTATAAAACATGAATAATAGTAAAAGATTGTAGCAAATAATCTGTCGTGGGTCTTCATTTGTTGGCTGAAACTATTACAATGCCGTGGGTCTGAGTTTTAAAACACGAAACAGTGCAAACATGCTGGGCAAATGCATGCTAAATGTTTAAGTAGTATGTAAACAAGAGGAAGTGTCAGTTCAGTTAGCACCACTAAATACCAAAATGTGACTACATTAGTAAAGCCAAAATCATATTTTTTAGCTCTACAGTTACTTTTGAATGTGTACTGTAGCTCATATGTTAAATTTTTTTTTTAAAATTAAATTGTTGTGTTATTACTGCTTTTTAATTTAAAAAAAAAAAAAAAAAACTCTTTCGGTTGTGATCACACTACTTTTTAATTAATTTTTTTATATATTATTTTAATTAAATAGCTAATGATATAGATCTATTGATGTTGAGTGTAATGCAAAGTGAGAAGGTAAAATAGATAAAGTGGCTTTTTGTGGAGTAATATTGCTAAATTTATGACTCCATCAATGTGGATGCTGTCGATAGCCTTTTTTTTTTTTTTAATACTTAGGACTTATTTGTTTCATTTTACAATATATTTCAATTGAAAATGTTTTTGAGATTTTTGTGTTTTTTGTAGTATTCTATAAAATATTTTCTATGCTTCTATGAAAAATAATGAAACATAAATCTACAATGCTAACTAGTCCACAATATCAAAATCACCTGAATCAAAATCAGAATCACAAAATCAACCACATAAATCATGTCACAATGCTTACCTGCACAAAATAAAATCCCTTATTCCACACATCTACACTACTAGGTCATGGACTCATGAGTTGTTGGGTCGATAGGATGATCACCAAAGGGATTGGGTGGGTCGATGAGTTGGCCATCAAAGGCTATAGAGATAAAGAGGGTTGCAATGGGTCGGTTGGTTCGCAATGACACGTGAGATGGGGATCTATTGTGAACTGCAAGTTGCAAATTGCTTTTAAGTCCCTTTAAGGGCGTAAAACAATTTACACTCCATAAATGGTTGATTTTACGTACAATCAATCGGTATCATTTTCAGTTTGATCAACATTTTTAGATAAGTCAAATACCAAAAATGGGAAACATATTTTTAGACAAAACAAGCGCGCAGAAAAATTTAAACTATAAGCCTAATGAATTTTTACCCTTTCAGATTAAATACACAATAATGATCTTGAAGTTTGGGAGGAGATGGTAGGACTATAGACACGAGGCAACATAAAAAATATTATTATTATTATTGAACTATCACTTAAACTTTCAAGTTATCCACATCGCTTGTTGAAGTAAAAAAACAAGATTTTTGGAGGACAAATTACAAAGCTCGTTACATAGATCACCAGACTAAAAACGTACGTCAATAATCATTTTAATGATCATATGGTGGGTGAATTTTTTTTTTTTCCAAACCGACTTAAAGTTAAACTTTGTTCATAAATTATGCTTACTTTTAAGAATAACCATAAGTCAGATACAAGCTTGACATACAAGAAGATTGCCTACAGATTTTTGAAGGACTGTTTAACACTTAAGTGTCTTTCTCTTGGTTGCACGTAACTTAAAGAGACTAAGGAGCAATGCTAATGACACAAAAAATATCATAACTTTTGCCACATAGTGAGTTGCAAGTGACAAAAGTGTAGACCTACTATTTCACCTCCATACAACTCATCACGTAGCAAATTATGGTAAAAATTGTGAAATTTTTTTGTATTCTTAACATTTTTTAGAGACTAAGTTTGGCATGCAACAGGGATAGGGACCAACAACAGTTGCTTTTTTTTTTTTTTTTAATAGGGACCAACCACAGTTGCATTATTAAGAGGTTAAAAATGCCCATGCATACTTTGTTGCGTGTACAAATCTTGTAGGGCCGGACAAATTGAAGTGCGTTAACATGACAAGTGAATAGTGATGGCTCATCAAATCAAAGTTCAAACCCGTGCTTATTACACTTTGACATCATGAAATGGATAAAGGTTAAGTGATTAACTTGGGTAAGTGCTGCTACTGCCAGTGCTTACAATAGGACAATCTTCACTCGATTAGAGGGCTCCATTTCAATGCAGTGACAGATGCGCTCCATCTACCAAGGGTAAGTGCTGCTTTAAACAATTGTAAAAGGAGGCGAATGGAGTCAATTGTGTTAAACATGTCCATTTCTAAGTTCTAGCACATGGCTGCTTGTCATTATATATCTTTAATTTTACAGCAAATTGGACCTACAAAAGAACTTTCCTGAATGGCTGAATCAAACGCCAATTTAAAAACTCAATTAATTGTTTAAGTGACAAGGTCGCTCTTTGTGCTCCTAGGGTTAGCTACGCTAATTTCTACGATCTCTAGTAGAGCTTTTCTGTCCCTGTCCTAGTACAGGTTTCCACGTCCCCTACTGGGATTTTATTAAAAAATAACTATAAAACCCAAATTATATTATTAGTTAGGCAAGGTTTGAAACAAATTTCATTTCTAACAAATCAAGTCCAGAGGACTCGATTTTGCTCTGAGAAAATCAAGTGTGAGACACTCGATTTCCAAGTGAGTATGGGAATCGAGTGTGAAACACTCGATTTCCAAGTGCAAATTCACTGGGCAAAATTGGGTGCAGAGAACTCAAATTGTTAGAAACCAAATATGTTTGAAACATTGTCTAACTAATAATATAGATTGAGTTTTATAGTTATTTTTTAATAAAAACCCCCCTACTGTGCTGCTAGTACCATAGGGCTTTCATCTCTTACAATCCCCCTGATTGCCCCAATGGATTCTTTAGAAAGTTTATAGAAGAACCTGTCCCTTTCAGATTTGGAGGAATCTGGAATTTCTTGTCCTAAAGATTCACTAAACCCCCAGTTTCTCTTGGTTGCAAAGTTCTTTACAAAACGGGTGGTTAACATCGATTCAGTTGTGCGAACTTTTAAGCCTCTTTGGAGAACACAGAATGATTTCAAGATTAAGGACATGGGTGATAACACACTCTTCTTTGATTTTGAGGATGAATATGATCTCCAACAAGTTGTAAAGCATGAGCCGTGGACATACAAAAAACATTTGGTCATCTTTGAAAGGGTTCAAAAGAACGTCCCTATTTCGAATCTCCGCTTTCAGTTTACATCCTTTTGGATTCAGATACATGATGTACTGATCCATTGCTTAACACCAGTAGTCAAGGAATATATTGGAAGATCGCTGGGGAAACTCCTCCACATGGCTGATTCTAGAGAGGAAGGTGGTAAGGTCAACTACCTTTGAGTCAGGTTGTGAATTGACATCACAAAACCTCTTAGCCGAGTATGGAAGGTCTGGTCAGAGGGAGACGTCATTGGATGGGCAGCGCTTAGGTATGAACGTTTCCCTAACTTCTGTTATTGGTGTGGTCATGTGTCCCATGATGACTGGGATTGCAAGCGATGGTTACAAAGCAAAGGTACTTTGACAAAATCTGACCAAAATTATGGGGAATGGTTGAGGGTAGAGGTGGACCTGTCAACTCGCAAAACCTCTATCATTGTCTCCAATGTGAAACCACACAAACTGGTGCCTCCCATAAAGGAACGTGATGACCTTAAGACTCAGCAGTTGGGGACATTAGCAACAAACGACAAGGGCATTGCCCATCCAGACCTAGCAACCCCCGACCAACCAACTCTGGCCAACCAAAGGCCAGACAAGCCAGAATCGATAGACGAAAACGTTACTTATCATTTATTACTCTCGGATTTTCAGGAACTCGTAGCAGTTATTGACAATGAATCGGGCACTAACTCCAGCATCAATCCAGGTACATTTACTACCCCTAAGAATGTAACGGCCATTTATGATTTTGAAAGTGGTACAATGCGGGACTCAGGCATAATTAATCCTGTGATTAAAGTGGAACCCACAAACCAAACACAACCCAAACCTCACCCTGGCCCATTAGTTGGGCTACCCACACTCCTAAAGCCCACACACATAACCCCTACTCCCAAACACACAAAACTAAATGGCCTAAAATTTACTTGGGTTCGCCTCATCAGGGAAATAAAAGCCCAACCAAGTGAGATTATTGTGTATGCCCTGAAGACCTTCGTGCGCCAAAGAGACAAACCCTCCAAAATGATGCTGAACTTTAATCCCCAATGACGGCGGCTGCTCAACAGCCCCGTTAAGCCAATGAATTGCATAAGCTGGAACTGCCAAGGCTTGGGGCAGCCACAATCAGTTCCTAAACTCACTGAATTGGTGAGAAAGCACTTTCCAACCATCCTTTTTCTCATAGAAACCAGAACCAAAGAACCTTTCATCAAAAACCTTAGAAATAAACTACATCTTGAAAACGTATTAATTGTCCCAACGATCAATTCTGGTGGTGGTCTTGCTTTGTTTTGGAAAAATGGAGTTGATCTTAATGTGTTGGATTCCTCCCCTACCTATATTGATGCTGTAGTGAACCCAGGAATGGATGACGCTTGGCGGTTTACGGGTTTCAACGAAAACCTAGTGACGGCCAACCGGGAACATTCCTAGGCACTACTAAAACACTTATGCCTCAAAATGGAGTTATCGTGGCTTTGTGTGAGAGATTTTAATGAGATAGTAAGGTTTGGGAAAAAAAAAAGGTGGGGCAAGTCGAAGAGAACAAATGGTGGATTTTAGAGGTGAATTGGATTTTGTGGCTTCCACGATTTGGGTTTTGTTGGCCCACCATTCACTAGGTGTAACAACCAATTTGATGGGGAAATTACTTGGATCTGGCTTGACAGAGGGGTGGCAATGTCATCTTGGTCCCAATTGTTTCCAACGATTCGGGTCCATCATTTACCTGGATCATTATCGGATCATTGTCCCCTTTGGATAAACTTGGACGATGAAAATGTCAGATTTTATAAACGTAATCGCCCTTTTCGATTTGAAGAGGTATGGTTAAAGGATGAGCATTATGAAGGGGTTATAAAAAATGCATGGGAGAGTATTGCTTCTGGTAGTCCAATGGATCGATTAACTCGCAAAGTTGATGCATGCAGAACTCACTTACAAACTTGGAACCGGGTTTCCTTTGGTAGCATTCGCAACTTGCTAAGCTAAAAAAAGAAACTATTGGCACATGCTAAAGCATGGTCCATGGCTGGAGGTAACCATGAGTTGGTTAAAAAGTTAAAAGGTGAGGTGTATGAATCAATGGTAAAAGAAGACATCCAATGGCAGCAACGTTCAAGTGTGGAATGGCTTAAGTCAAGGGATTTTAACACAAGCTACTTCCATAGTTGTGCAACTTTGCACAACAGAAGAAACTATATTTCCAAACTTGTTTTGGATGATGGTTCATCAATTGAAGGGGATTAGAAAATTGGGGAAGCTGTGGTTGATTACTTCAGTAACATTTTCACCTCTGCTGCTCCATCAAATTTCAACCAAATTTTACAGGGGATTGAAACAAAAGTCACGCCCCAAATGAATTCAGCTCTAACCCAAAAATACATAGCAGCAGAAGTTGAACATGCACTAAAACATATGAAGCCTTTGTCAGCGCCCGCCCTGACTGTCTCCAACCTTTTATAAATCCTTTTGGAACATAGTAGGACTAGATGTGGTTGAAGCCTCACTTTATATCCTTATACGGGTACCATACCAGCAAACTTTAACCACACATTCATTTCCCTCATTCCCAAAATAAAAAACCCAGAAAAAGCAAAAGACTTCCGCCCTATAAGCTTGTGCAACGTGCTTTATAAGATTATAGCAAAAACCATTGCCAATCATTTCAAAAAACTCTTGTCAAAATTAGTCTTTGAAACACAAAGTGCATTAATGTCAAACCACCTCATCTTAGATAACATCCTAGTAGCCTTTGAAACACTACACTACCTCAAATCCAAAAGGAGGGGAAAATTTGGGTTGATGGCAATAAAACTTGATATGAGCAAGGCGTATAATAGGGTTGAATGAATTTTTCTAGAAAAAATCATGGAAAAATTGGGGTTTGATGGAACATAGATCTCTTTCATAAGCTCTTGTATTCGTTCAATTTCTTTCTCTGTCACGATTAATGGAGAACCACATGGTCACTTCCACCCTCAAAGAGGTCTTCGCCAAGGAGACCCTTTATCAACTTACTTGTTTCTTTTATGTGTGGAAGGTCTCCACTCTTTGATACAACAAGTTGAAAACTCAGGCACGCTCAATGGAGTGTCTCTATGTAGTTCTGGCCCCAAGGTATCACACCTGTTCTTCACGGACGATAGTTTGCTTTTCGCAAGAGCAAATCTCACTGATTGCAGCACTGTTATGGATATCTTAGCCACATATGAACTTGCTTCGGGTCAGCAAATCAACCGAGATAAAACACAGCTGTTTTTTAGTTCCAACACACCTCAGTCTATGCAGGAAAATATCAAAGCTTTGCTTGGTGTCTCAGCCACTTCCCATTATGAAAAATACTTGGGTCTCCCATAATTTATCGGAAGAGCAAAAAAACAAAGTTTCATCTATATCCGCGAACGAATATGGCACAAAATTCAGGTTTGGACAGAGAAATTATTGCCAAAAGCAAGGTGAGAAGTCTTGATTAAGGCTATTTTGCAAGCTATGCCCACCTTTACCATGGGGTGCTTTAAACTACCAAAGAGTTTATGTAAGGACATTGAATCTCTTATTTGGAAGTTTTGGTTAGGATACAAGGGAGATAATAGAAAAAAAAATCATTGGGTTGGGTGGAATAAACTGTCATCCTAAATGCCAAGGTGGACTGGGTTTTAAGGACACTGAAAACTTCAATTTGGCTCTATTGGGAAAATAGGTGTGGCATCTATTACACAACATGGACTCGCTCTTCTACAAGGTATTTAAGGCAAAATACTTTCCAAACTACTCTGTGTTGGGTGACAGTGTAAGGCAGAAAGGTTCCTATGCATGGTAGAGTATCTTGAAAGCAAGAGAAGTGGTCGGGCTAGGTGCGGCTTAGAGGATTGGTGATGGGAAGAAGGTTTGAATTAGGGGTGATAAATGGCTTCTGAGTCAGCAAGCAAGTCAATTTTTGTCTACCCAGAAACACTTCCCAAGCAACTCTCGAGTCTACACCCTCATTGATAAGGATAACCCAAGCTGGATTGTTAATCCGGTACAAGAATAATTTCTCCCCTCTGAAGCTGAAGCCATTAAGCACCCGCTCCACTGAGGACACCCTCATATGGTGAGGAACAAAAAACAATACCTATTCCACAAAGAGTGCCTATTGTTTACTTGCAGAAACTTCAGCTGCTGCAAAACCAGGTTCATCAAATCCTCAGGCTTATAAGGCTTTTTGGTAGAAACTTTGGAACCTTGATGTCCTAAACAAGGTTAGACATTTCATGTGGAGAGCTTGTAATGAGTCTCTGCCAACAAAAATGAATTTATTCAAAAGGAAAGTCACTGCTAATCCCACTTGTGACCGATGCCATTGTGAAAAGGAAGATACGATACATGCTTTGTGGGGCCGCATTAGTCTTAAGGAAATTTGGTGGGAAGAACAAACCTGCAAAATCCACCTGCATAAAAGTTTTGCAAATTTTAGTTACCTTTTTCAAGGTTCTGTCTTTTTCAAGGTTTTGTCCTTTACAAAAGACCAATGCTGGCTGAGACCTTTGCGATTCTAGCTTGGAGTATCTGGTTTAACCGAAACGCTAAAAGAATGGGCAAGAGCTTCCTGCTAAACCACAAGATTTACATAGATGCAATTGAGCGACTACACGAGTTCCAAATGGCTCAGGTGTAGCCCTCGACTCTCCCTCTTTCCTCGAGCACTCACTCTCCTCATTGACACCCCCCCACAGGTCTCACATACAAACTGAACTTCGATGGGGCTATTTTTTAGGATGTTCGAATGGCAGGTATTGGGATTGTGATCCGCTACTCTAAGGGCGAAGTGATAGCTACTCTCTCTGAAAAAACCTCTCTGCCCCGTACTATAGAAGATATAGAAGCTTTGGCTTGCCGAAAAGCCATGTCCTTTGCACATGAGGTAGGATTGCGAGACATGGTGATCAATGGGACTCTGAAACTATCATCAAACACTTCAGCTCTAAATAGGATTGTCTGGCATCTTTTGGCAATATAGTGGAAGACTCAAAAGTGTGCTGCTCTAAATTTCCATTCATGTTCTATTGCTCATGTAAAACACAATGGCAATGCTGCTGCTGATAAGTTAGCCAAATTGGTAAAACATTCTATTGCCCCTCAAATCTAGCTAGAAAACATCCATAGTGATGCTACCTACCTTGTTTGTGTTGACAAAAGTTTTTGTTGAAGTAATAATATTCCTTTCTAATTTCTCAAAAAAAAAATGCCAATTTAACTAGGCAAGCCCAAATTAAGCTCGAGTCAAGTGAAGGCCCAAAACTCCTTCCTACCTATTTAGGCCTTCCATGCCACTAAGGGATAGTAGCATTGCTTTCTAACCAGCCCAATTGTATTCGGCTAGTTTCCACCATAAAAATGTATCCCCATGGTCATTCAAGTATTCCTCTTTAGTCTTAAAAAGAGTCCACTTATTATGAATTCTCCCAAACCATCACTCAGAAGTCAGAACCTCTTCTAAAACTCACTTTCACTCTTACATTCCTCTACTCAATAAAACCTTTCTAATTTCTATCTACTTTCTATGTTTCTTGGGTATAAGCGTGCATTTGCCAATATCTGAAATTATATTTCAGCTGCGTTTGGCTTTTTTTTGGGGTCCCATGACACTATTCATGAAACCATCAAAATCAGTAAGATACAAATGCCAATGTATTTTTTGGTCTCATAACACTATTTACATATTTAAAAATTATTTTATTACAGTATTTTTAACAATAAATTTTTAATTTTCAACAAATAAATAATATCCAAATAGACCCTAAATGTTATATTTCGTAAGTTTCTTCTTTCTAGTTTCTAGGTTAAAGTGTCATATTTTGTGAAGAGCATATTTGTGACCTTCCAACATGTATACCAGTATTTGGCAGAAGGATTTGTCAGCCATAAGCCCATAAAACTTATAGAATGCAACTAACCGTTCTTAAATGTTAGGCCCAAATTACAAATTGTTCACTTAGCTTTACCAAAAACTCATGCTTAAATTTCAAAATTTATTCATCTTTAATCCTCCTGTTAATGTCTATTAAGTGCCCAAAAATGTAGTCTTAAAAATCCCATCAATTAATTAAAAAGTATTTTTTGAAAAATTAAAAAATAGAGGGGTAATTTACTCAAGAGGAATGCACTGAAATTTCAGAAAAGAAGAAGGAATAAGGACCAAAAATACTAGAACATCAACCAAAAAAAAAAAAGGCCAAATTTTATTATTATCATTTTTTTTTTGCTAATAATTAGCCAAATTTTATTATTTGCATATATATTTAATATTTTGTGCGAACACTTCGCACATACAACATTCACAGCTGAGATTAATCATCATGTTCCCAAAAAGTACAATCAACCAGAGATTTCAATGGCCTTGACATCAGTTTTCTTCACCTCCACCTTAGGAACAGTAACAGTAAGAACCCCATTCTCCATCGCAGCCTTAATCTGATCCATCTTCACATTCTCCGGCAACCTGAAACTCCTCACGAACTTGCCACTGCTCCGCTCGACACGATGCCACGTGTCATTCTTGTCTTCCTTCTCTATCTTCCTCTCTCCACTAATCCGAACCACTCTGTCATCTTCGACCTCGACTTTCACTTCCTCCTTGTTTAGCCCAGGAAGATCGGCCTTCAACACGTGAGCTTCTGGGGTCTCTTTCCAATCAACACGAGTACTGTTAACGAAAGCAGAATTCTCTTTGGAAATTTGGGTTGAGAAATCCTTGAATGGGTCCCATACGTTTAGAGAGAATGGGTCGAAGATATTGCTGCGTTGGCCACTTAAGAAGCTTGGAATCATCGACATTTTTGAACTTTGATGTTGTTATGAATAATTTCAGAGACTCAGATTTTAGCTGAAAATTTTTCGATGGTTGAGGAATTTGATGGGTTGGGTATTTATATGTTGACTAAGAGGATTCTAGTGTAGTCTAGGCCCTGTTTTACTTTGGTGATTTTTGGTTATTTGGAACTTTCTAGGACTATTGAGAACTATTTCTGAGCTACTTTGTGGGCACGTTTACAGGGCCTACTTGAAGCTTGAAGAGACTCATGGCCCATGGTTTAACAAGTCCATTGTATATGAGGCCTTTAGAGCAACTACATCGGCTCATCTATAATCTTCTAAAATAGAAAAAGTATCAATTTTGCACATTCTAACTAAAAAAACACTCACATTAGTTTTTGTAAAAATGTGCAAATATACACCATGGCCGTGCAAATGAACAGTAACCTTGCATATATGCACGATTACTATTCACTATTGTAAAGTGGTGGGCTGTACTAGTGGTGTTGGGCTGTTTCCTGCGGCACTAGGCCTAAGTTTTCTGAATAAGAGAGTTGGGACCAGTCCAGCTGCAACTCAAGTTGGTCCGGCTTGTGTGCAAACTAGGTCAAGTTTGTCAGGAACATGCTTGCAGCAAACAAAGCTGTTTCAAACAAGTTGTGGCAGACAGACATAATAATAATAAAATAAATAAAATATCTGGCCACTCAGTGGGAAATGACCAAACAACCCTCAAACACAACTACAGCAATAATAATCACTTTTACAGAAGGAAAAGAACATAACGAAAAAATGACCAAGTATTAATATGTATGGGTTAATCAGAATGTTAGGAAATCAACTAAAATCCGGTCCGCAGGAGCAGAGCTAGAGAGCAAAGAACATTCCTTTTCAATGTAATTAATCTCTTAGGAAAAAAAATCCTGTCGTGGAGATTAACTGCTCTGAGGGAAACAGACCTGAGTGGCTTATGCACAGAGGCTCATTGTGGTTTTCACAGAGAGCAGGACTTCGTGAGGGAGAGAGGGAATCAATCTACCGGTGCATGCCTGCCGTTCTAATTCTCACTTTGTTTTCTTTTTGGTTGTTTTCTTTCTTTCCTTCCCATTTGTTTCTTTTTCTATTTCTTGGTTTCTCTTTTCAAATTCCTATTTCTTAGTCAAGGTTCCCATTGTTGCTCTGTTTTTCTGTTCACGGCAAGACCCTCTTTTTATAGTGCCTGCCGTGACCGGATTTTACTGTTTTAGCCCTTAACCTCCTTTGTCTGGTCTGGGTGTACTAGTTGACCATCACTGTTCCGTCTGTGTGCCACTCTCCATCACCAGACAAAAAAGGGTATTTTGTTTGCTTGTCTGCCATGGCACCCTTTCCTGCTACAGTCTGGTTTCTTTCTCTCTCCTTATCCCTCATGGCATGCATCGAATGGTTCCAACTCAGCTTGCTTTTTTTGGGTAGTAAGCCATCCCAGCAGGACACTTCCTCGAAAGAGCCTGAGTTGGAACCTCAAAATAGATTTTTCCCCTCTCCCCACCACCAAACCATGCCCTCTGAATCTCTGACCCCCGACCTCACTATACTCTGTATTGGCTGGGTACATGCTGGTGGTGTTTGGGCCTTGCGCGTGCCTTCCTTCCATATGTGTCCAAAATCTGCCTGCTGCCCATTCGTCTACCGTGATCTGGAAACTTGCCTGCATAACCTACCGTCCGTTTTCTTTGACCATTTATGTGGGCTGCTTTTTGATTTCCCGCTCCTCTTAGGAACTGGGCCTTATTTGATGATGGACCTTATATTTCTTTGGCCCACTTCTTGATTTCCCTCATTTCCTGCCATATTGTTCTGTTATTCCTACTGTAATGGCTCAATCATGTTGGGCCTCTTTAGGCCAGTCGTTTACTCTTACCCCTAGTGGCTTGGTATGACCACTGGTTTTTTCCTACTTATGGGCTCTTGTGTCCTTTTTTCTTTCTCTTGGGCATCCTTGGCCCACTTGCTTTCTTTGGACTTCTTTGACCCTTTTACTAACTCTGCATTCCCATGGGCTTTTACTAACTTCATTGGGCTTCCCCGGCTCAATTACCTTATTCTCATTCTTGGGATTCATGGGCCTGCCATAAACCCCTTACTTTCTTAGTTTGCATTATCTTGAGCCTGCGGCGGCTCTTTCTCACTTTTCTACATCATATACTGCCCATAAGTATTTTATTTCTCTCTTTCCGGATTTCTTTAAACCCACTTGTCTCTTCAAGGCCTATTTGTTTATTTCATGGGTCTGTGATCCATTATTCCTGCCGCTTAGACCTAATGGTTTTGCTATTTGTTTGCCAATTCTTTGCTACCCTTGTTATTGGGCTTTTCTTTTTTCTACCTGGATTCTCACAAATGGCCTTCAACAACCGTGTAAATGACTTTTTTATTCTTTTTTCTCTCTCCTCTCTCTACCTCTGACTCACCTCACTCTCTTTTTCTCATTTCCTTTCTCACCTCACTCTCACCGATCGACTCTCTCTCAAAGCCAATCAGCCTCTCCGATCAAATACAGCGGTGATTCCGACAGACCATGATCCGATGATCCAAGGCCTTGACTCAATGAATGTTGGTGATTCTAACGGGTTTGTTCAATTTGATCGTTGATGGCAGTTGGGTGTGGGTGATTTTGGGTTTGTGTTAGGTCTGTAGCTCGACGAAGAAGACAGTGGCTGGCTAGGTGTGGGTGATTTTGTTGAAGTATGGGTGTGGGTGTGGCTCGACGGATTTTGTTGAAGGGTGGCTGGTTGGGTATGGGTGTGGCTCGACAGAGAAGACGAGTTTGTGAGTTTGTTCCAGAGGAAAGGAAATAATAAAAAAATGTAAAAAGAATGAATATTTTATTGAATAAATGTGTAAAATAGATAAAATGATGTGAGTGTTTTATAAAAGTAGATGTGTAAAATAGAAAAAGTAGGTTTTTCTTGCAAAAGAGATAGAAAATTTGCACGAACTGATCTGGTTGCTCTTAAGCCCAACAATATATACTAATCTAGCGTGCTCCACACGTGCAATGAGGCTCTTTTTTATTGTTTTGAATTTAATATAATTTTTCAATTTAAATTTATCTATTGTTAGTGAGGTTACACAGAATGAATTTTTAAGAAACTAAAATTTAGGATTTGAAAAGGAATAAATTGCAAGATTTAGTGTGTGTTAGTTTTTAGGAAAAAAATATATCAAAAGTGCATGAGGTATATTCAAATAGAGAGTGTGTTAATTTTTAGGAAAAAAAAAGTTTATCCGGTAATTTTTTTAAAAATTCTGTTGAATTACAATTTTAAATCTATTTTTTTGTTTTTTAAGAATAAAAATTATCTAATTAGATTTGGGGTATTTTTGACATTTTACGAAACTATAATTAACTTTTTGAATCTTCTTAATATATAGAGATGATTATATTTTAGAACTAGTTCTTTATTTATTTATTTTTTATATATAATACAAGATAGAAATTTTATTCTAACTTAATCTAAGTATATGTGTGTGTGAAGTTTCCTCTTGAGACTTGTATCCCGGTACTCGAGACTTGTACCCCAATGCGCAGTGATATATTTTAGAACTAGTAGCTAGCTTGCAATACGCAAAAAAAAAAAAAAAATTGTAAATAAATAAAATAAAATAATATATGATATATATAATTAATTAGGACTTAATTAGAGAATTTGTTAAAAAAAAAAACTTACTTAAATTATTATAATTAATTCAGAAAAGATACCATCTAATTTAATGAAAATTTGTTTTAGTGTTATGAACTTGGGTTGGTTTATTGAAAAAGAAAGATCTGATTAGTTTAAATTGATATGTTTTGATATTATTTTGTAACTCTAAAGTTCAAATTAAAAATAAATATTAAAGAGTCTGTGACAATAAGTTAATAATTTTAAATCTCTTAAAAAATTTACTCTTCATTTCTCTCACTAGCAAAATTAAAATTAATAGTATTTTAGACAAAGTCATTACCAAAATTCATTATTCAATATCTAAAATTCAATAGTACAAAGAGAGACAATGACCATCTCATACATAATATTTATCCTTATAATGGTTATTCAAATTTATTTTTAGAATTAAAAATTTTAAAATATGTTATATATATATATGTGTGTGTGTGTGAAAATAGTTCAATTAGCGTATTAAGTTATGTAAAAAGGCTAGACAAATTTTATAATACATGTGTCAATTATAAAATAGTAACTAACAATACATATTACACTATAGCTAAAGCTATCCTAAATTAAAAATGATAAAATCTTATTTAAGATAGAGTATGTCACAATAAATACTAAGTGAATTAGAAATGTACATACAGACAAAAAAATAAAAATAAGAACAAAAAAGCAAAAGACAGCGGCCACAGCTGCACGCACATACAAACATAGTGGAGGAGAAGCTTGTGACATGAGCATTTTTGTCCAAATATTTTTATCCTCATTTTCTCCCCAATTTGGAGATATTGTGTTTTGGTGGGCCAGGAAAGAAAACTCTTAAACCCTACCAAAATCTCTTCCCTTTTTTCACTCTTAACCAAACAACCACAAACTTCATTTTCTCTTCTCCATTTTCCACACTTTTTATAATCATTCTAACCAAAAAATGAAACCTAAGAGAGAGAACAAAGAAATATATATATATATATATATATGTGTGTGTGTGTGTGTGTGTGTATGCAATGTTAAAAATAATATAATACCTGGTTTCCAATTAGCTCAACTAATAAAGTCTTTAATAGTTAAATAAGAGATTTAAAGTTTAATATTCGCCTACATAAAAAATTGATTAATGTCTTGATTTGATGATAACATGAAGGAAGAGAAATATACAAGTATTTGCTCCATGTGAAGGCCCAAACTCCTTCCTTCCTTCCTTTCTATGTGGGCCTGCTGATCTTCTTCCATGCCAACAAGGGATAGACAAATTTCTTTCCTTCCAACCCAATTGTTTTTGGATAGTTTCCACCACAAAATTGTATCCCCACGGCCATTCAAGTATATTGCTCTTGAGCCTTAAAAATAGACCACATATTTTGAGTACTCTCAAACTTTCACTCAGAACCTCTTCTAGTTCTAAAGCTCATTTCCACTCTTACGTTCCTTTACTCAATAAAACCTTTCTATCTACTTTCTATGTTTTTGGTGGGTATAAATGTTATATTTTGTAGAGTTTCTTCTTTCTGGGTTAAAATGTCATATTTTTTGTGAAGTGCATGTTTGTGGGCTTCCAACTTGGCAGTAAGATTTTTCAGACATAAGGCCCATAACACTGTAGGCTGGGAAGCTCAACAAAAAATATATGAACCCAGAATGCAACCAACCGTTGTGAATTTTTGGGCTAAATTACAAATTGTACCTTCTAAATTTAAATAAAACTCAATTCAATGCTTAAATTTCAAATTCATTCAATGCAGTCCTCAAACTTTTAATTTTATTCAACCTTTAATCCTCCTATCGAAAATGTCTACAAAAATGCAGTCTTAAAAATCCATTTAAGAGGATTTCACAACAGAAGAAGGAAATAAGGACCAAAAATACTTGAACATCAACAAAATTCGCCAAAAAGTATTATTTGCATAGATATTTTAAGCGAACACTTCGCACACACAACATTCACAGCTGAGATTAATCATGTTTCTCAAGGCACATACACACAGACACACTTTTCCATTCCATGAAGCTAATAGAACGTGACCCACAAACAAAATCAACCAGAGATTTCAATGGCCTTGACATCAGGTTTCTTCACCTCCACTTTAGGAACAGTAACAGTGAGAACCCCATTCTCCATAGCAGCCTTGATCTGATCCATCTTCACATTCTCCGGCAACCTGAAACTCCTCACGAACTTGCCACTGCTCCGCTCCACACGATGCCACGTGTCATTCTTGTCTTCCTTCTCTATCTTCCTCTCTCCACTAATCCGAACCACTCTGTCATCTTCGACCTCGACTTTCACTTCCTCCTTGTTTAGCCCAGGAAGATCGGCCTTCAACACGTGAGCTTCTGGGGTCTCTTTCCAATCAATACGAGTGTTAACGAAAGCAGAATTCTCTTTGGAAATTTGGGTTGGGAAATCCTTGAATGGGTCCCATACGTTTAGAGAAAATGGGTCGAAGATATTGCTGCGTTGGCCACCGAAGAAGCTTGGAATCATCGACATTTTTGAACTTTGATGTTGTTGTGAAAAACTTCAGAGACTCAGATTTTTGCTGAATTTTTTTCGATGGTTGAAGGATTTGATGGGTTGGGAATTTATAAAGATGATTAGGAGGATTCTAGTGTAGTCTAGGCCAGTTTTTTGTTTTGAGATTTTTGGGTTCTTTGGAACTTTCTAGGACTATTGAGACCCATGTAGGAGCTATTTTGTGGGCACGTTTATCTATATCTATACTACTATTTAAGGGGTTTCTCCTGTTTGGATTTCTTAATTTTGATGTCCAAAATACCCTCAAATTTATCAGTTTTTAAAACTTAAATGATAGGGTTATAAATGTAAAAATAAAAAATAAAAAAAACCCACATTCAAACCCACGTTCAAATGTTTCTCAAAAAAAAAAAACCACTTTCAATTTTATGTTTTAAACCACTTTCAATTCTATAACAAAAGTTTCGGATAACTCCCATAAAAATAAAAAGTTTCAGATAAAAAATAAAAATCACGTTCAAATTTTCCCTAACAAAACCCCACGTTCAATTAAAAAAAATAAATAAAAAAAAACCACTTTTATTCTATAACAAAAGTTTCGGATAACTCCCCCAAAAAACTACCCTTGCAAAACAAAAACTACCTTTGAATAGCCTCCTTCACGCTTTCAACTTCCCACTATAAAACAAAAACTCTTCCCACTAATTACATACAATCCCACTACATTACAAAATACAAACTTCCCACTAAACTACTGTGAAAATTCAATCTTCTACAATCACGATAAGGTCTCCCTTATTCTTGGGCTAGATTTCTTTTCCTTTCTAATCATATTCAGCTTTTTTTTTTCTTAAGACTTTTTTATGGTTATCAGCAGGTTTTTTCGTACCATAGTTTTTCTTTTCTGCAGGCAGAGAGGTGCATAATATGCAAAGCGATGCCGGTGAAAAACTGAAATAATTCTGGAAGTGATTTAATTTCTCCAGTATGGTCATTTCAGAATTCTGATGCGTGTACTAGAGGGCTCTTTTCAATTCCATTAAAGGGGAATAATACCATTATCAAGTATTGTTCTTTGTGAAAGTGTTCGTGCGTGTGTGTGTTCTATTTATCTATGGATCATAGTGCATTTTTTTAGTCGTAAAAATTAAATTTTAAAATTGTTCATCAATTGGCTTCAATACTACATATATACATATGTTATTTACTACTTATTGCTGTATGGAAACATTTCTTTAAAAATTAGAAACTATATTATTTATGATTTTATGTTTTAAAACTAGGCTCTTTCTTATATGGATTTATGTTAAATATTTTTATTCATATAAATTTAAGGATGTTGCATTTGCAGCCTGTCTTTTGATGAGGATTTCACAATTCACAATTGGTTTTTGTTGAATATTGGTATGTTACTTTAACAAAAGCATTGACATTATGTTATCAAGTTTTGATATTTAATTTTTGTTAGGACAGTTATTTTAAATATTATCAAGTTTGGAAATTTATTCTTGGTAGGACAGTTTTTTTTTTTTTACCACTGTAGGACTGCAATGGTTAATGAGATTGAATATCTTACTTAATTATGAAGTAACAATGGTGCAATACCAATGTTGCCTCCTATTTAATGTTTGCTGTTTTTCTTATTTTTAATTCTTACTCTTTTTTTTTTTTGGGTCTCTCTTTTAGGGTCACATATCAACAATTTTGTTGGATTGCATACTGGATATATTAGATGAATTCGGGTGAAAGACTTTGGATGACTCAAGGCTCATATAAAGTGGTAGTAATTAGTTGTTTAAAAACTTTTTTGTAAAAGAAATTATCCTGAATATCTCTATATTTATCAATTTGTGTAACTCTACATTGGATTCAATTTACTGTTTTTTGGAGTGGTAATGTGCATATCATTATTTTTCTCAATCACACCTTTTCCATATGAAAGTAATTATCCCTAACAATTTTGTGCCTTTCACTACAACTTCTTTTCATTTTTTACAACAAATTCATTTTTAAAATTAAAAGATAATATTTATTTATTTTTTATTTTATTATTTGCTTTTTTAGACATTTGAAACTTTTGTTATGGATGCGTACTTAATGGATACATTTTAGGACTAAGGGGCCACCTTTTAAGATTAAAAAAATCTTGGTGAGAGTCCTGAGAGGCGTTCTCATTAAAAAAACAAAATATAATACTATTTTTTTTTATTGTGTTTTTTAGGCATTTCAAACTTTTTTTTTATAGATATGTACTAAGTGGCTGTGGCTATATTTTCGGACTAAGTGGCTACCTTCTAGGAAAAAAAAAAAAATTAATACTATTTTTTTTTTCTTTTTAGGCATTTGAAATTTTGTACTAGAATTGTGCCAGTACAAAAAAAAAAAAAAAAAAAAAATTTCTTTAGGGCTTGGTTTCAAAAAATAATGGATGCACCAAAAACAAATTATGTGGCTTCATATTAATCTTTGAGAATAGGTGGCCATCTCAAACGATATTCTTGGTGTTTTAAAAAATTAATACTTTTAAATTTTTTATTATTTTTTTTAGGCAATTGAAACTTTTGCTTTAGAATTGTGACGGTTGATAAGAAAAACAAAAAACTTCTAGGCCCGGGTTCAAAAAAAAAAATAGATGCACCAAAATACAAAAAATAAAAATTTATGTGACTTGATTTTAATTTTGAGAATAGGTGGACTTTTCAAGTATTCATGGTGTTTAGAAAAGTTTGATACAATTTTAAAGATAACTTCACAACTTCCATTACACACAAAAAAAAAAAAAAAAAAAAAACCTTCATAACATAAGAGCCTATCCTATTAAAAAAAAAATTAATGCTATTTAACATTTTGGATAGGGAAATTTCAATCAATTGAGCTACAAGTAAAATACTAGCCTCTGAACACGCGCTCACGCGCGCGCTCAGAGGCTCTTCTAATTTTTTGGGTAAACGTTAATATAGAATATTTATTATAATTTGAGATTACTACATTTTCCAATCACAAAAAAAAAAACCTAGGGGTGTGATGAGTATTATGTGTTTGCAAGTGAAATAATTTTTCATCACACCCCTAGGTTTTTTTGTGAATGAAAAATGTAGTAATCTCAAATTATAATAAATATTCTATATTAACGTTTACCCAAAAAATAGAAGAGCCTCTGAGCACGCGCGTGAGCGCGTGTTCAGAGGCTAGTTACTATTTAAGGGGCTTTTTTTGTTTGGATTCCTCAATTTTGATGCCTAAAATACTCTCAAATTTATCAGTTTATAAAACTTAAATGATAGGGTTATAAATGTAAAAATAAAAAATAAAAAAAACCCACATTCAAACCCACGTTCAAATGTTTCTCAAAAAAAAAATACCACTTTCAATTTTTTTTTAAACCACTTTCAATTCTATAACAAAAGTTTTGGATAACTCCCATAAAAATAAAAAGTTTCAGATAAAAAATAAAAACCACGTTCAAATTTTCCCTAACAAAACCCCACGTTCAATTAAAAAAAAAAAAAAAAAACCCCACTTTTATTCTATAACAAAAGTTTCGGATAACTCCCCAAAAAAAAAAAAAAAAGAAGTTTCGGATAAAAAATAAAAACCACAGTCAAATTTTCCCTAAAAAAACCCCACGTCCAAATATATTTTTGTCAAAAATACCCTTGCAAAACAAAAACTACCTTTGAATAACCTCCTTCACGCTTTCAACTTCCCACTATAAAACAAAAACTCTTCCCACTAATTACATACAATCCCACTACATTACAGAATACAAACTTCCTACTAAACTACTGTGAAAATTCAATCTTCTACAATCACGATAAGGTCTTCCTTATTCTTGGGCTAGATTTCTTTTCCTTTCTAATTGAAGATGATAAAATATAGAGCCTGATGGGCCTACCTTAATGGGCCTGACGGATTGAGACTGTTGGACCTGTGTAAAGATGGTCCCATGCGCTTTGAAAGCCCATTGCGGACAGACGCAGTATGGGCCCATGATCCGAAATCTCTATCGCCTAGAAAAGCACTAAGATCCAAAAAGGGAAATCGTTGCTTACCACATTTTGGAGAATTGGTATCAGAGTCCCACATTGGAAAGATCTGGAGGTCAAGAAGAAAAGCCACCTCTCCACCACTATAAAAGGACTGACATTCTCGGAAATCGGGGTAAGATTAATTGACCCTCTCTAGCGCTCTAAAAGTGAAAGGACGAATTCTGACTTGACCTTCGGAGAGTGTTAGGCCGGCACCACACCGGTGCTCTCCAAAGGTTTTCTTCGATTGTTCTTGTCGTGCAGGTTCGCTTTGAGTCGCGAGTACGGTGTGATCTATTGGTGACAATTTTCAACGTCATCACTAATCATATTCAGCTTTTTTTTTTTCTTAAGACTTTTTTATGGTCATCAGCAGGTTTTTTCGTACCATAGCTTTTCTTTTCTGCAGGCAGAGAGGTGCATAATATGCAAAGCGGTGCTGGTGAAAAACTGAAATAATTCTGGAAGTGATTTAATTTCTCCAGTATGGTCATTTCAGAATTCTGATGCATGTACTAGAGGGCTCTTTTCAATTCCATTAAAGGGGAATAATACCATTATCAAGTATTGGTCTTTGTGAAAGTGTTCGTGTGTGTGTGTGTTCTATTTATCTATGGGTCATAGTGCATTTTTTTAGTCGTAAAAATTAAATTTTAAAATTGTTCATCAATTGGCTTCAATACTACATATATACATATGTTATCTATACTACTTATTGTTGTATGGAAACATTTCTTTAAAAATTAGAAACTATATTATTTATGATTTTATGTTGCATTTGCCCATTGATGTTATGCATTTGTCAACTATTGAACACGTCCACAAATGAATAGATGATTTGAATTTGAATTTAATTTTTATGAACAGGTTGTGAGTGAGTTTGCATTGTCATTGGAGTCTAATACAATACACCGTCATCAAAATTCAAGAAGAATAAACTCTATTTACAAAAGCAAAGGACTTCTTTATCATAGCTATTGGCAGCCTATCTTTTGATGAGGATTTCACAATTCACAATTGGTTTTTGTTGAATATTGGTATGTTACTTTAACAAAAGCATTGACATTATGTTATCAAGTTTTGATATTTAGTTTTTGTTAGGACTGTTATTTTAAATATTATCAAGTTTGGAAATTTATTCTTGGTAGGACAGTTTTTTTTACCACTGTAGGACTGCAATGGTTAATGAGATTGAATATCTTACTTAATTATGAAGTAACAATGGTGCAATACCAATGTTGCCTCCTATTTAATGTTTGCTGTTTTTCTTATTTTTAATTCTTACTCTTTTTTTTTTTTTTTGGGTCTCTTTTTTAGGGTCACATATCAACAATTTTGTTGGATTGCATACTGGATATATTAGATGAATTCGGGTGAAAGACTTTGGAAACATATTGTATGACTCAAGGCTCATATAAAGTGGTAGTAATTAGTTGTTTAAGAACTTTTTTGTAAAAGAAATTATCCTGAATATCTCTATATTTATCAATTTGTGTAATTCTACGTTGGATTCAATTTACTATTTTTTGGAATGGTAATGTGCATATCAATATTTTTCTCAATCACACCTTTTCCATATGAAATTAATTATCCCTAACAATTTTGTGCCTTTCACTACAACTTCTTTTCATTTTTTACAACAAATTCATTTTTAAAATTAAAAGATAATATTTATTTATTTTTTATTTTTTTATTTGCTTTTTTAGGCATTTGAAACTTTTGTTATGGATGCGTACTTAATGGATACATTTTAGGACTAAGGGGCCACCTTTTAAGATTAAAAAAAACTTGGTGAGAGCCCTGAGAGGCGTTCTCATTAAAAAAACAAAATATAATACTATTTTTTTTTTTTGGTGTTTTTTAGGCATTTCAAACTTTTTTTTTTATAGATATGTACTAAGTGGCTACCTTCTAGGAAATTAAAAAAAAAAAAAATTAATACTATTTTTTTTTTCTTTTTAGGCATTTGAAATTTTGTACTAGAATTGTGCCAGTACAAAAAAAAAAAAAAAATTTCTTTAGGGCTTGGTTTCAAAAAATAATAGATGCACCAAAAACAAATTATGTGGCTTCATATTAATCTTTGAGAATAGGTGGCCATCTCAAACGATATTCTTGGTGTTTTAAAAAATTAATACTTTTAAATTTTTTATTATTTTTTTTAGGCAATTGAAACTTTTGCTTTAGAATTGTGACGGTTTATAAGAAAAACAAAAAACTTCTAGGCCCGGGTTCAAAAAAAAAAAATAGATGCACCAAAATACAAAAAATAAAAATTTATGTGACTTGATTTTAACTTTGAGAATAGGTGGACTTTTCAAGTATTCATGGTGTTTAAAAAAGTTTGATACAATTTTAAAGATAACTTCACAACTTCCATTACACAAAAAAAAAAAAAAAACCTTCATAACATAAGAGCCTATCCTATTAAAAAAAAAAATTAATGCTATTTAACATTTTGGGTAGGGAAATTTCAATCAATTGAGCTACAAGTAAAATACTAGCCTCTGAACACGCGCTCACGCTGTGCTCAGAGGCTCTTCTATTTTTTGGGTAAACGTTAATTTAGAATATTTATTATAATTTGAGATTACTACATTTTCCAATCACAAAAAAAACCTAGGAGTGTGATGAGTATTATGTGTTTGCAAGTGAAATAATTTTTTCATCACACCCCTAGGTTTTTTTGTGATTGAAAAATGTAGTAATCTCAAATTATAATAAATATTATAAATTAACGTTTACCCAAAAAATAAAAGAGCCTCTTAGCACGCGCGTGAGTGCGTGTTCAGAGGCTAGTAGGACCTAATTGAAGCTTGAAGAGGCTCATGGCCCATGGTTTAACAGGTCCCTTGAATATCTGGCCTTTATAGCCCGACAATATAATCATATATTGTAGAACTAGTAGCTACCCTGAATTACGCGGAAAAAAATTGTAAAAAAAAAGAAAGAAAGAAAATTTGATATATATTTAATTAATTATATAATTTGTGAAAAATGACTTATTTAATTAATTAATAAAAGATAACATCTAATATAATGAAAATTTGTTTAGTGTTATGGACTTGGGTTGCTTTATTTAAAAAAAAAAATGATCTGATTTGTTCAAATTGATATGTTATTGTTGGGAATAATACACAAAGTAATAAAGGAAGAATAAAAATAACACAAAAGACAAACAGAAATAGATAACTTGGAAGCACAAAATTGTTATCTTTAGACAATATTTGCCCCTACACTGTTATTGTTAAAAAATTCTAGCAAATTTGTCCCATAGGATACAACCAAGATGTTGGGTTCTATAAATAGTAATTCTAAAGAATAACCACAGATTTTCTTGTGTTTCTCTCTAACTTACCATTCTAGAGAATAAGCCTTTATTTATACCCATAGGGTTATATTTCATCAAAAGGCACGTATGGAGAGTTAAAATATTTCAGAAAATCGTTCACAATGCTTGAAACCTCTTCAAACAATCAAAACAGTTACCAGAAAATCTTGCAAAAAACTCCGTTTTTACGAGTTTCGATCGGTTGAGAGTTCCTTTCGATCGAACAGGAATCGAGCATTGATTGAAATAAGACTAGGATAGATTTTCTTACCATTTCGATTGATCGAGCAAAAGTTTCGATCGATCGAAAATACTGAATTTCAAATTTTCATTTAGAAAATTCCAGAACTAGAATTTTTTACTTTATCGACTTTATGAAACAATACTCTCTAAACTCAAATATCATTATTACAACTTATCTATGTATATACTTGTATATACAATAGTAAAACATTATTTCGTAAATCTAAAATTCAAATTAAAAAATAGATATTAGAGTTGAGCATGTGACAATAAGTTAACAATTTTAAATCTCTCAAAAAATTTACTCTAACTTTTTCTCTCTATTAAAATTAAAAATAGAATTAATAATTTTCCAAACAATATCATTGCCGAAATTCATTGTTCAATACCTGAAGTTCAATAGTACAAAGAAAGACAATAACCATCTCATACATGATATTTATTTTTATACTTATTGATGATGCTGAAATCGTCAGTAGTTAGTTTCGTCTAGATGGTTCCCAACACAAGCTCGTCTAAGATCCTGCAAGAGGTTGCAAATAGGAAATTCTCCCAAGTGGTCATCGATGTGGTGCCAGCCACAAAGTCTCCAATGACAAAGTTATAAAATAAAGTGTTGGAGTTAATTAGAGAATTGAGAGAACTCGTAATAAGAGTGAATATTGTATCTACCTTGCCTTGAGCTTGGTTGAGCCTATAAATAGGCTCTTCTTCTCACTAGTTGTTGGGCCTCTTTAACGGTGGTTTGAATGCCTTCTTCGTATGTCTCAGGCTTGCTTAATGTAGCCTTAATGGAGGCTACAATGGTCTCTTCGTCGATACATAACTGTCAGGGCATTGAATGGTGTCTTTATGACGTTCTTCTTTGTTCAAGCTGGCTCGTCTGGACGAATGTAATTATCTGGTCTATCACTTATTATTCAAATTTATTTTTATACAAAATGACCAATTGAAGTGCATTCACAACTTCACAAGATAAGTGAATAGGGATGCCTCGTCAAAGTTTCAAACCCTTAATTATTACTTTCACATAATGAAATGGATAAGGTTAACTTGGATAAGTGCTAGTGCTTACTAGGATAATCTTCACTTGATTAAGATTTAGAGGGCTATTTTCCAATGTAGTGACTAATAGGTGCACTTCATCTACCGAGGATAAGTGTTACTCTAAAGTTGTAAGATGAGAAAAAAGAAAAGGGTTAGGCAAGAAGAGTCAATTGGAACTACAAAGAATTGTCCTCTTGAATCGAACATAATTTAACTTGCCGAGCCTAAATTAAGCTCAAGTCGTGTGAAGGTCCAAAACTCCTTCCTTCCTATTTGGGCCTAGTGATCTTCTTCCATGCCACTAAGGGGTAGTAACATTGCTTTCCAACTAGCCCAATTTTTTCTGGATAGTTTCCACCACAAAATTGTATCCCCATTCAAGTATTCCTCTTTAGATTTAAAAATGGCCCACTTATTTTGAGTACTTTTAAACCATCACTTAGAAGCTATTTTGAAGCTCACTTCATATAACAACCCAAGGAAAAACACTAACCACATCTGCGCTATACCTCAAAAGGACTAGTCACAATTGAGGCTCCTTGTAGTTGTTAATAAAGCCCAGATCTACTCAGTAAATACCAGATGTAGGACTCATCACACACCCACACCCACACACATCACACAATCAATTAAATTAGGGCATCATACTTCCACTCTTACATTCCTCTGTTCAATAAGACCTTTCTATCTACTTTTTATGTTTTTGATGGGTATAAGGGTCTGTTTGGTTGGGTGAAACAAGAAAGATAGAAAATTGAGGATAGAAAATTTAAGAGAAAACTAATTTTATGGGTGTTTGATTGGAGAAAAGGGGAGGATGGAAAATTAGTGGGCTTAGGTGTTTTTCCCTTGGCCTACCAAAATTCTATCTCCCCAATTTATCTGCGTTATACCTCAAAAGGACTAGTCATAGTTGAGGCTCCTTGTAGTTGTTAATAAAGCCTAGATCTACTCAGTAAATACCAGATGTGGGACTCATCACACACCCACACACATCACACAATCAGTTAAATTAGGGCATCATACTTCCACTCTTACATTTCTCTGTTCAATAAGACCTTTCTATCTACTTTTTATGTTTTTGATGGGTGTAAGGGTCTGTTTGGTTGGGTAAAACAAGAAAGATAGAAAAGTTGAGAGAAAACTAATTTTATGGGTGTTTGATTGGAGAAAAGGGGAGGATGGAAAATTAGTGGGCTCAGGTGTTTTTCCCTTGGCCCACCAAAATTCTATCTCCCTAATTTAAGGAGAAAATAGAGAAAAGAGGAATAGTTGCAGACAATAACTGAACTCTCTCTTTTCCTCTTATGTGTTAGCACCTGTTAGATTTTTTTGCAATATTTTTTTGTAAGTTTTTTTTTTTTTTTTTTTTTTCTCGGGTTTAACTGTATGTGAATATTTTGTTTTTTACTTTTTACTTTTTTTCCTTGGCATGATTTTTCTTTTTCAATAAATTTTGGTGATTTTTTTTGTTGGTTTTTTTCCACTTTTTTGTTTTAATTGGACATCATTTTTTAATAAGAGCTTATGAATAAATTTATACAAATTCATTTTTTCTATCCTTCTACTTTTTCACTCCCAACCAAATACAAATGAGTCTTTTTCACTGCCAACCAAACACAAATAAGGAAAACTAAAATATTTTCTATCATCCAACTTTTTCATCTCTTCTTCATTTTCTATCCTCTCGCATACTTTAATATTGTACTGCATAAAATTTCTTCTTTAACCACATTGTCTAATGACTATTTAAAAAGAGAGCTCAATCTATTTTTCAAAAAAAAAAAAAAAAAAAGAATCGCTCAATCTACAATATTTAATCTACAGTGCTTTTGGTTTAGTCAATTTTTGTTTTTTGTGGAGCCGCTTTTGATTTAGTCAATTTTTGTTTTTTGTGGAGCCAAAACGGTTTGTTTGGCTGAAATGTGAAAACCAAATAAAAAAGAAAGGCGTAAATACACTTTTTGTCCCTACATTTTGCACTTTTTCTATTTTTGCCCCTACATTTTATTTTTATCACTTTTAGTCTCTAAACCAATTAACGCATGACATTTAAATCCTTACCGTCAGCTAACTAACGGGAAAAGCTGAGGTGGCAAATGGAACACCCTATTAGCTGATGTGGCGCTGATGTGGCACTGATGTGGTGATTAAAATATTATTTGGTATTTTTATATGCCATGTTAGCATTTTATTTTTTTTATAAAAAGCCATGTTAGACAATTTAAACCAAAAAAGAAAATAAATTAAAAAACAAAACTTAAAATTTCTATCTCTAAATTTCTCTATAGTTTGATTGATTTCTATCTCTCTTTTTCTTTTGTTTATTATACTGAGGTACTGATTTCACAAAACTGGCAGTGAGCATTTTACATGTTTGATGAAAGCTTTGACTCAAGGCTGGGAATTTCGCCAAAACCCAATTCTTTGAAATTTCAGTGGGTTTTTCATTCTTGTTTTAGATATCTTTCTTTAATCTGTGTTGGTAAGTTTTGTCATTCAATTTCACTTCCTTCTAGCTTTGTCGTGGTTCCATTGCTAATCTGTGAAGAAATAGTAGAGTAATATGAACCATCAGTTGGTTCATATTTATAGCCCAAAGATTTTGGTACACAGTTTGCAATTCTTGATTAACCCAGGGAATCCTCCAAATCAAAAGCCCAAACCTTATGACAACACCCTAGTCCTATATATGTTTCACAAAATTCCCCAGAGAACACAAAGGAAAAGATCTTCATAAATATCTCTAAAATGTCAATGGTGTACTTCTTCTTTCTCTCCTCAAATTATTGTTATAAGGTGTATTTCTTTTCCTATCCTATATTTCTTTCTTGCTCATCTCTTTGTTTAAGAAGTGAAAAAGTTTCTCACTTTTGGTGTTAACACAATTAAAGGAGCAATGAAACAACATGCCTCAAAGCACATATTTGTTAAAATAGGAGGCTTTGTTCCTCGAGCTATGGAAATGGTGGAAAATTAGATGAAACTCAAATGCGATTGACACTAGAGACAGCGTGATCGACCATTATTCATACTGCACGGAATCAAATCTCATGCTGAGTTGTTTGAGCTCTAAAAGTAATTCCTTAGAATTTTGGTATTTGATATTTCAAGTTTTTATTTTTATAGTGAGTCCGAATGTTTGACTTAAATTATTTTATCTTAGAAAAATAGATGTGTATACAATAAAATAAGCTAATACACATCTATTTTTCTAAGATTAAATAATTTAATGAGCTTCCTTTTTGGTATCAATATATCTTATTACTTATTGAAAAAAAGCTTATTTTATTGCTAATGAGCTAATTTTTTTGTCTTGCATGAATTTTTAGATGAGTTTGTGGTCATGTTTAGGGAGAAAAATTGTGCCCAATTATGTAGCTACACATATGGTAATTGTTCTTGATTTTACCCATTTGAAAATTATGTATTTTCATACAAACCCCATGGTTTTGGGATTAGAGATTTTATAAGTTTACCAATATGTAGAGAAAATTGCATGACTTTTATATAACTTGAAGTGAAAAGGCCCTATGATGTCTAATGTGATATGGAATGGTTATATATTTCTTATGATTTAAAGAATTAATTAACGTTTAATGTTCCTTTATTATTATTTTTACCATCCAAGCCGAAAGAAAATAGGGGCAAAAAAAAAAAAAAAACTAGAATCAGCAGCTTTTACCATATTTAAACCATCTTTGCTGACATTATTCCACCAAGAAATGGATGACGTGGTATTCCTTATCAACTAATTATTCTATCTCATTCTATTATTTGGAGAACACTCTATATAATCATATCTCTTTGTGTTTGGATTTACAATCCATGTGAATGTTTTTTCTAGCAATATTGGGACTTAAATGATGCAGACCACTTGGAAACTAGCTTTTAGAGAATAAATTAGTTTGGAGCTTCCATCTATGCCACCCTTATAAATTTTTAATTCAACCCTTAAATCACATATCAAGATTGATCAACTATAAAAATACTGCAACATATGTGTTTGAATGCTTTAGGTAATGTTTAACGAACAAAAAAATTCGACCCTCATTATCTATTCAAATGGAAAGAAGAACAAAAAAGGATAAAGCAAAAAATGCATTTTGATCCCTTGAGTTGAGTTTATTCATTTTGAATTCTATCAAGAGATGCACTACCAAATTTCCAATTTCTTTGGAGCTACTAACACTACCAAAGCTCTTGCTTGCTATAGGAAAATACTCAATTGTGTCATTTCTTTTTTATTCATTTCTGAATAGTTGAGTGCTATTTGTTGCTACTCTGAAATCCCTTCAAGGATTTGTTTCTCATTATACTGGAGACTTAGGGTGAGTTTGGTTAAACTTTTTGAAAAAGTGTTTTTTTGATAAAAGTGGAGTTTTCAAAAAGTGCATAATAAAAAAGTGTTTTTTCAAAAAGCTGAGTGTTTGGTAAAAGCTGTTAAAAAATGTTTTTTGAAAAAACTGAGTGTTTGGCTAGTACTTATAAAAGTGACAGTTTCAAGGATAAATTACCAAAAAAGACAATGTACTACATAAAAATGTAAAAAGATATAAAATACATATCAATAACCCAAGTTTAAATTGTACAACATAAAAATGTAAAAAGATGATAAAATACATACCAATAACCCAAGTTTAAATTGTACTACATGATATTATAAAAAAAAAAAAAAAAAAAAAAAAAAAAACAACTACTAATTATTATCCCCCTAAATGGAATTAGCAATGGAATCATGAAGAACCACCATCGCAGGGTCTGTTAAAGATCCTGAGTTCTACTCATAACTGCTACCTGCTTCACTATTAATGTTCTCTTCTAGAAATTGAATCCCGATTCTATCAGCTACTCCAGTTGTTGCAACATCCCTAAACATTCTATCAAGTTGTTCTAGATTCTGTGGACCTTTTTACTGAAATTTTGTAGCTTTGGGTATGTCCTACAAAATGTAATTGTCATTTCACTCATATTACAATAATATAAAAAAACTATCTCCAACTAACTACATATTAATAAAATACTCAACTCACCTTCAACTTCCGGTCCCACCAATCATCACTAGCATCAATTGTTCCCTTCACTGCATTCCAACTTAAACCTGTGTCATGACTCTTCAATTGTTCCCACACTCTCCAATCAACTTTTAATACATTCCACCTACTTTTTAATTGATCCTTATCATAGTTTAGACCGGTCTCATCACAAAATTTGGTCACCAAAATGGTCCAAACTTTGGGACTAAAGGCAGCACCTTTTGTTCTATTCTCGGCTTCAATCTGTTCCACACAAAGGTTACAAAAAGTAGTTGTCCAACTTGAATCTCCCCATAATGCTCTACCCTTTTTTGCCTCGGATTTGAAAGTGGTGTTTTTACGCATCTATAGAGTTAAGCAACCATAAGAAATGCAAAACATAGAATTCATAATATTCCAATCTAGTGAACTAGTTACAAACATGATCTAATAAATCCACAATCTAGTGAACTAGCAACCATAATGTTACAACCATAATGTTCCAATCTAGTGAACTAGCATCCACAATCTAGTGAACTAGCAACAATCTAGTGAACTAGTTACAAACATGATCTAATCCGGGAAAAAAAAAAACGTATTTTTTATTAGTTTATTTCCTTGGACTTACGGCTTTTTTTGAATTCGATTAGGATTTCACGACTCTCTAGAGTCAGCTGACCGTTAGCGATCAACATGTCAAAAATGGCGTCTACCTTGCTTTCATCGAAATTTCCGACTTTAGAGAGTCGTTCTTTTGTGTAGGGGCGTTGGGCTTTTCTTGTCCAGCGACTTGTATCGCCATTGATTCTTTCTTTTTAGTTTTAGAAGACTCGCCCCTTCTGATCTACGACCACCTTTTAATAAGGCCAACATTTCCAAGATCAGTTCAGATACCCGGCTACGCTTCTCATCTAGAAAACTTAAGGCTATTGATTCGGCTCGAAGTAGGGAATTCCTTTGCTGCTGGCACATTAATGCTGATTATGAACACATCAGGTCTATACCGTGTAAATGGCTTCCAAGAACATAAGGTACTTGGCTGAACAACTCGGATGAATCTTTAAAAGATGGGTCAGGTGGTTCGGGTGGCTTAATCCGCGATTACAGAGGAGTACCCTTAATGGCCGACGCTAGTGCGAGGGAACCTTCTATGGTTATCTTTCATGAGCTTGAGGCTTACGCCCCCGAACCATCCACCGCCCGGGCCCCCGTAAGGGAGGAGGCACCCGAAGTCTCATCTTCGACCCCAACCTAGGGTCAGCCGCAGCAAGGGGAAACCGGGGCTCCCCAACCAGCCCAAGCTCCAAATCTGACATCGGAAGGAGGGGAGGCTCCCTTTCAGCCAACCGACACGCCCCCAGTCGCGGGTCCATCCCAAGCCAGAGGGGACCCCACTCATGCCCCATTAGGGGTGCCCCTTTCTCTGGGTGACGTTGCTTTGGAATTAGAGGCCTACTTCAAATGTGTTACAATCTGAAGTTTTACACTTAAGGGAAGAAATGTTCTTGGTGGATGCAGGACTCGGGACCCCCAGAATTTGTATGCAAGATGAGCTTACGGTCGTCCCGAGGCAGTAGGATGTATGGTATAGGGCTAAGCTCCCCTAGTTTGATTATTATTCTTGATTTTATTATTTGGTGGGACACTAACCCATGGGAATGACTGATTGGAGAATGGGGAATTAGCAGAACGACTCGCCTTCTTCCTTCCCATTGTTAGTCCAATGGAATAGTTTTTTAGGAAGTGTTACAACAAACAAGATATTTCGCAATTGACATGATTCATAATATTCCAATCTAGTGAACTAGCAACCATAATCTAGTGGTTTTACCCATTTATAGGCATGCATGTGTTGTTGCATGGTGAGGTGCGGCAGGGTGTGCGTGGGTTGCTGATGTGGGGTGCGTCTGTTGCTGATGGGTCATGCATGTGCATGTGTATACAATCAATTTCCCATAATGCTTCTCTGTTTTCTACAAAGTATGGAGGATGCATAGCTAGAAACTATGTAAAAAAGTAAAGTTTGTGCATGTTACCATAATGGTAAGGTCAATTAAAGACTTCTTTGTAATGTTTAAGCAGCAAACATTATGTGTATTCGCATCAAAATTAAAGAAGATTTGTATGAGAATAAGGCAAAAAGTATTCAATACCATTTCAACATCAGCATGCACAAGTGATAAAATAAACAAAAGACCTATACCTAGCCTTTCCCATTTACCATTTGGAGATGAATGAGAGAGAGTTTGTGCGTGTTACCATAATGGTAAGGCCAATTAAGTATAGCACACATCTACTCTGTTTAGTGTTCCTCATAGCTATATGTAAGAAATCAGGTCAACAAAAATGGATAAGACGAAATATAACTCAAGATAGGTGATGGTGGAAGGCAACAGAGAGAGAATTTAAGTATTCTTTTGGAAGTAGATGTCAGCAAAATATTCACAAGTACTCTATTGTATTTAAACAGGTAGAGCATATGTACAAGTCATACATCCCCAAAATGAAAAACTACTCTATTGTATTTAAACCCAACTGAAATACCCAACATCTGTACTGCCCTACAGGAACTAAAATACCCAATTCCAATTCCAAAGATGTGAAACCTGAAACGAAAACTAAAATACCCAATTCCAAAGAAGACCCAAATCATGCTAAACTTAAAAAATCAGATCTTAATCCAAAGTGACTTGAACAGAGAAAGGGGGGTTGGAACTAAAATACCCAATTCCGATTTTTTGTCAAATATTGCATAACTTAGAAAGACAGAGCATCCACAAAAAAAAAAAAAAAAAAAAATACAAAGCATGTACCCACAATTTTTTTTCAGTACCCGACAAGAGAACAAATAGATTTTTAGCAAGAACAAAGCATGCAAGATTTGAAAAAAAAAATTTTGATAGGTAAAAAAAAAAAAAATTCAGATCAGTGTTGGTACTTGGTGGTTTTTGGTAGCAGATCAATGTTGCTTGGTGTTTTATTGATCAAAACTCTACCTTCAAAATGTATTTCTCAGATCAGATTAGACAAATAAAATTAAAAAAAAAAAATACAGAGGAATGCACGTTGAAGAAGGCAAAGAAAGAAGAAGAAGAGGAAGAAGATTCAACGGATGACAAAAGAAAAGAGAGACTTTTACCACGGAGAGGCTTGTAGTAGCATAGAGAGGGCAAAGCTGAGAGAAGAGATGAGAGGCGTGAGTGAGCTTCAGGGCAAAGGGCAGAGCAGAGAGATGAGATGAAAGGAATGAGGAACAGGCGTGAGAACTGAGGACATGAGCATGATTTATTGAAGGGTAATTTGGTAATTGCCCAAGATCGTCCAATGGATATATGACAACGCGCACAGACTTTTGGCAAAATGGACCTGAAGAGCTCCTTTCATTCCTTGCGCGTTCTCTTCACAAGTATAAAACGCAATTTTTTCCAAAAAGTTGCGTTTTATACTAACCAAACGGACTTTTTGGGCTGGCTATTTTCAAAACGGGCTTTTTGGGCTGAAAAAGTCGAAACAAATGGGCACTTAATTGATTTAATTGCATGAGTTCCTTTGATAAGTGCGCCACTATAGATGATGTATTGACCATTTAATAATGGAGAGTTGCAAACAATATATAATATATAAAATCTTTTTAATGTGAGAGGATTATGTGTTTCCTATTCTGCTAACTTGTTATCTCATTTGTTTATCATCTTGTGATTTTCTTCAACTATTTTTGTTTCTTTAGATCACAAGCTAGACCAAACTAATGAGCCATAATGGATTGAGAAATGCTGGTGAATTTGTTATGTGGGCTGGTAGGCTCATCATACATTAATTTTCAAGATTTTTGGTGATTTAGTAAGTTGCATGTGTCTTGGTGATTAAAATTATACCACACCAACTAGGAGAGTTGGAGGAGTTCTTTCTTTCTTGTGCATTTAGAGATAGACTCTCGATGTAATATGTTGCTGCTGATCCAAAATTTTAGGTGCGGGTGATTCCTAACATTGACTTTTGATGCTTACTATGTAAAGGAAGTTTTACTTTGTTACTATGGTAAATGGTGATTCAAATGAAAACTTAAGATCACCTTTATTTAAATATTATTATTAAGAAGAAAAACAAATGAAGTTGCTGATATTGTTACGCCTACATTGTAATTATCTTCGTGTGTACTAGAATAATTATAGGTACTAATAATCTTTTTTAATTTGAAAATGTACAAAATTTATACTAGCCTTCCTCAATGTACCTACATATGTGAATTAGCTTTCTGCTAGAGGAATATTGTTTATTGACACCTGTCAATAGTAGTACAAGTCCCTCTTTAAGAGAGCTTTGGTTGATACATTTAGTCTGGTTAAGAGTGCCCCTTTCATGCTTCTCATTTTCAATTTTTTTTTTTTTTTTGTGAATAATTAGCTATTGACATCCTTATAAAACTTGCAGGAGGAAAAGATTGATGCTTCCCTTGAGGTTTTTATCTTATTCTTGCTAATGATGAATTGTGGGATGTTGTCACATATGAGGTTTGTCATGCTTTCTGATTCTGTAATTATTATTGTTGTTGTTGTTGTTTTTAAGTTTTCCAGTCTTATTGAGATCCTTGTGTATTGCGAAAGGCCAAAAGTGGTTATTGTGTCTTGATTCAAAAAACTGTTCATTTCAGTCATTACTAACACAATGGAGATTAATCTAGCATTTTTATCATTTACAGGGAAAAAAATGTTATTTCTTATTTTTATCAATTTTTGAATGGGTGTCAAGTGTTTGCTTGACTTTTGAATTAGTCAAACATGCTATTACTCTTAACCTTTAAAGCTTCAACTCTCTAATTCTTTCCCCCTTTCTAGGTTGTCGCTTTGGTTAAAACCAATCTAGGAGCTAGAACAGGTAGAAAAGAGGTTGATGTATGAAGCATACCAAAGAGGTTGTGCAGGATCAAGGAGATTCCTCTCACATTAAATGTGGAAGCACCCTTCCTTGGCTTGATACTAAGGTTTGGTATTCTACAAGAGTGGAAGATGAAGTGCAATAAAATCAAGTGGTTCACAATGATAGAAAATCATAGTGTTGTGCTATTGAAGGTTAGAGATGTAAACAAACTCATTAGAATGTGAATGTGTACTACATACTATCACCTTCTAGCATAGAGCTATATCTAAAAGCTTAGTTTCTACAGTGGTTGAATTTAGGTAGAAAAACATGCCTTGTTTTTTGATTTTGTAAAGAACCATTGGCTAAAGTCAAATATGATGACAAGGTAGACATAATGCTTGGTAGTGGATGTGTCTAACTATATTTGGTAGTTAGACAATACTCCTGGTTACATTTTTATTTCATATTATACTTATAAATATATATATATATATATATATTTGGTAGTGATACTTTGTCAAGGTGTTTTAAATTTCATCAATGATCAGCTAGAATCTTGTTTTCTTCTTCTTTTATGGGGTCTTCTGGATTTACAACATAGATTATTATGGGATTTTAAGGGCTTATTTTTACTAAATGTATTGCTACTTTTGGGTTTACAGCATAGATTAATATGGGATTTTAAGGATTGGTTAGTTGTCCGTTACACTTTTAAATTTTTATTCTAATATAGACAATGAGATGGAAATTGAAAATTTATCACTAAAATAAGGCGTCAACTTTAAATTTTTACCAAAGGCCTTATAGCTAAATTGGCACCTCTCCATGCACAAAGTGTTTGGGATCTAAGGGAGAAAGAGTTCGAGCTGTAGGGTTAGCAGTATGTTGTAATTATTTCTCAAAAAAAAAAAACTTTAAATTTTAAAGCTCAGGATGTATTTACAAATACCCAATGTATAGGCAAGCACGTGCCTTGCATGTGCAGCCCACACTAGTTTTTATATAAAAAGTCAATATTTTTCTTTCAATATAGTTTAAATAAAAGAGCTTAATTTTAAAAAATTTGGATGTTTTTATTTGAAAGACAGTAATGTTCTTTTAAAACGTTATTTTTCAAAATGAAAATGTTAAATTTATTGTCCATTTTACTATATAAGTTTGACAGATGTCATCTTTCTCAAAAAAAAAAAAAAAAAAAAAAAGTTTGACAAATGTCACATTAATAACATATAGATAAATTATTTATTTTATTTTATTTTGGATATAAATACTAACATGAAAAACCAATAATCACTAGGTTGTATAATTTAAGTTTATTGTGTGCCTTTGGGTTAGAATTTATTTCCCTCTCTCGTGTGTGTTTGTTTCTAAAAATAAAAAGATAGTATAATTGGGGGAACAAATCTCTTTTACAAGAATAGGCATATATATATATATTAAGTTACATATCTTTTACACCACAAATTATAAGAGATATAACAATTAAAAAATATCATTAAATGTTATTACTTTCTACTTTATTACCTAATTAATATAAGTATCATCTCTTTCTTTATTTATTACTTTCCAATTTTTTTTAGGAAAATAAAGGGCACTGCCATTTTCAATAACTTGCAAACTGTACTCATTTACTAAAGAACACCTACCATAGCCAAACCTCCCATTTCGGCAAACAAGTAATTGATCAGTGCACCGTACACCAAAAATTTCTAGCCATATAGCAAATAAATATTAAATTTTAATTGAATAATTCCAATATAATAGGATCGTAAGACATATTTTGAACTTCAAGAATTATTTGAGAGTGCCACTGCAAATAATTCTTGTAGTCCCCTTTTATTTATTTATTTTTTATCTGAGATCTATTGGATATTGGTCATGAGACTGTAGCCTAACAAATTATGTTAATTGCATATTTAATCGAGAGATATGAGATAGAAATTACAGAATGAACACATGCCATTCGGTAAATGGTGTTGATGATTTCGATAGAGATCTTGCTGCTGGGAACAGTTTCATTAACTCATCCATTAAGTCAATCAGGAAGTCAATGAAAAGCTGAAAGTTCCATTGGCCTGTGTATATGTAATGTCTCTTTATTGATTTTTTTCTTGAAAAAGAATATTCTATTATTTTTTATTTGTGTATAACAATGGTGGTGAACAATGCTTGTTTAAATCTTTGCACTGGGACAGGGACTCTCAAATAATAGCACCGTCACCCAAAACCATATAGAGAGAAAAGATTATTTAATCAAATTAACAAAGGGAAATAACCAAAATAAAAAAAAAAAAAAAAAAAAAAAAAAAAAAAAAAGGTGCTGTCATAGGAGACTCAATATATAGGTGCTACTTGTTTATCAAAAAAAATATATAGGTGCTACTTCCATGAGCAGGATTTTCTTAAACCAGTACACAACCATTTTGAATCATTGGCTTGTTGGACTTTGCTTTTAAAACAGCAGTTTTAGTTTTATTGATGGATCACCAGAAATCCCTAGTATGGTTGTTTGGCAAGCATTGCTCGGTGCTTGTAGCATTAATGGTGATTCAAAATCGGAAAATATTCTATAGATCAGTTGATTTTGGCAGCACCTGGAAGTGAAAAATGCTAAGACCGCAAACAATTATACAACTTTTATCACAACTCATCACGTGGCAAATTATAAGTAGTGAAGAAAAAGTGGGGGGTCCATGTGGGTCCACACCTCCACCACTCATAACTCGCCACGTGACAAGTTGTAGCAAAAGTTGTGTGATTGTTTGTGGTTCTAACATTGCTCAAAGAAAGCCGAGAGAGAAGGGACTATTAAGAGCACGAGGGAGAAGGGGGTGGCAAAAGAAACAGGTATGAGTTGGATTGAGATCGAAAAGAAAATCCAAAGCTTTGTTGTTGGGGGCAAAATGCATGCGCAATCTAGAAACATATATGGGGTTTTGGTTGAGTTTGTGTAGACACATGATAGATAAAAAGGATATGCTCCAAATAAGAGGTTTATTTTCTATAACTCAGATCAAGATGGGAAGGGAGAGCCATTTTTATTTTCTAACCACTCATATATTTCTTAATCTTCTGGGTTTGGTCTGATAATCTCTCAATGTAATTGGATGGTTTGATTTTTAGCTAGTTGGTGATTTAAGAATTGATTGAACTTCTAAGTGGTGTTGCCTACTTAGCATACTTGGTAGATATTCAATCAATGTGCGCATTTGATTAGCTTATGATGATTCGTGTTTCTTGACTTACCTCATCTAAAATAAATGAATTTGGTTATATAACCTCGGTTAGTTGATTAAGATGTTTAGTGCCACCCCATTTTAATTGGTAGGGTTTAGCTGAGTAAAGTTGAGCATAGTTGCTCTTTAATATTTTGACTAAAAGACATGAAAGCATGCCTTGTGCAACTAATGTAAGTATGTAACTCTTTCTTTAATATGTGTATGATTCTTCTCAATTCTCAATGTTTAACCGCTTAAGTAATTCAATCAATATCAATAATGGTCTATAGCCTCAACTTTATCCTTGGTATCAACTTGTTTCACTAAGATGGTTGAATTACATGGAAATTTTCCTTTTGGTATCATTTCCTCCTTCATGAAGCATTCACACTAAATCAAAATTCTCAAAAGTCTCTCTGTAGTTGAAGAATGAGCGTTTTCTTGAACTATGTATACACTTCTCATTGCTTTTTCCCCCTTTGAGAAAAGGACATTAAAAATCTTTATGCTTTGCTTGGCATTAGAATTATGCAAACCCTCTTACAAAAGAAAAGACCAATAAACTTCTTCAAACAAGCAAAGTATAATAATAATAAAAATTGATTGAGTAGTTACATGCACTTAACTTCAATTAATTCTTAGGTTGAGTATGCCAATTCAATGGACATTAAACAACGTTCTTTTAAGGAGAAATTACATTTTACCACCCTAAGCTATATATTTTTATGACACTTTGCACTCAAAACTTTTCAAATGCACATTTTGCACTCAAAACTATGATCCTTGTTACGCTTTGCACCCCAACATCAAGTTTGCCGCTAACTTGGATAAAAAATATAGCACAACATGAAAAGACCTAATTTCCCTTCTTCTCGATCCTTTAAAAACAATATACTTTAAAAAAAAAAAATTATTCTTACAAATAAGGATGTTGAATCTCTTTATGCTTTGCTTGGCATTTGAATTATGTAAACCCCTTTACAAAAGAAAGAGCAATATACTTCTTCAAACAAACAAAGTATACATATAATTTTTAAATTTGATTGAGTCGATTCTACATAAAGAAAAAGAAGTGTCCTTTTCAATCCTTTAAGAACAATATACAAATAAGGAAATCGAATCTCTTTATGCTTTGCTTGGCATTTGAATTATGCAAATCCCTTTACAGAAGAACATACTTCTTCAAAAAAACAAAGTACACATAATTTTTTAAATTTGATTGAGTCGATTTTATGTAAAGAAAAAGAAGTCCACTTCTTCAAAGTATCTTTGTATTGATGTTGTTTCTTATTTTCTTGATTGTTATAAAAGAATATTAAGAATTGAAGAAATATTGTAAGATTTCTTATAGATCATATATTCCTTCTTCTTCTTCTTTTCCCTTTTGCCTTTCTTCTTTTAGTGTTTTTAAATAAATGAATAATTGTGGTATTCTAATTTCTTGAAAGAGCATCATAATAATGAAGGTAAAACCTACGGTGACAAAGCATGATTACGTAAATAATAACTTAAAATAAATGTAAATAACAACTTAAAATATATTGAAGCAAAAGTGTTAAACAGAACTACAGTTTTCTAAAAGAAACAAGTTAAATTAACTAATAATAACTTAAAATATACTCAAACTAAAGTAATTTAATTAGGTCATATCTCTTTTAAGTGACAAAGAATGATTATGTAAATAATATATTATTACTTTTATCTATTAAAAATATGCCACAATTAGCATTAATCTATGATCACTCAAATACTACTTCCAATAAAACCTATAGTGACAAAGCATGATTATGTAAATAATAACTTAAAATAAATGTAAATAATAACTTAAAATATAATGAAGCAAAAGTGTTAAACGAAACTATAGTTTTCTGAAAGAAACAAGTTAAATTAACTCATAATAACTTAAAATATACTTAAACTAAAGTAAATTAATTAGGTCATATCTCTTTTAAGTGACAAAAAATGATTATGTAAATAATATAATATGACTTTTATCTATTAAAAATATGCCACAATTAGCATTAATCTATGATCACCCAATTACTATCTTATTATTACCGGATTTTTATTAAGAGGCCATTAGTGTGCTAGTGAACCCTAGAAACAAAACAACTTCTTTAGAGCAAATGAAAGTTTTCTTGCACTAAAGGCACAAGATAATTAGAATGAATGAAAATTATGTTATGTTATCTATTGCATCATACGTTGAGATAAAAGAAAATTCTTAAAATTATATATTTACATGTTTTGTCAAGATTTGATGGCTCAATGCAAATGGAAGGTTGGCAAAGCATGATTCACAATTCTCAATTTTTTGCCACATGTCTCATTTAATTTTTAATTTAGTACTAAGTAAATTATTGAGTGTAAAAATCAAAGAGCACAAATCCAATTAGATTCTAAATTGGCACATAAGCATTTAAACATATTGTTATCCTTATTAAGTTATATAAGCATTTAGACAATTTTGAAATTTTGCTATTACTGTTGCTGCTTCAAACAAACCTCATGTAAGTTTTGCATCTTGAAGATCAAGTAAAGAATACCTTAAGAGAAGATTTCTCGAAGAGAACTCCAATGAGAGTCTTCTTTCTGTAACAAATCCTACATATTGGTGTTAGGTAAGCCTTTCCCTCTTTGTTTGTTTGTTTTTTTTTTTTTTTTTTTTAATAACATATATAAATTTCCTTCACATTTTTCACATTACTTTTGTTATTTTCTAAAATAAATTTGATGTTTGGTGTTTATTTCCCTATTTGATGCAGAAAACAAAATATTATAAACAATTATTCTTTTTTTCCCTTCTATTCACTTATCTGTTGTGCTTGGAAAGTCTTTCCCCTTTCATTTCAAAATGCATGACATCGCCCCTCATCTTTATGATAATGTCATGATAGGTGATAAGTATCTTTATTTTAGCTTAGGGTAGTAGTAATTTTTATTGTGAACTTGATGTGATGATGCAATGATGAGTTTATTTTATTTTGGCTTCGGATAGTAGCCATTCTTATCGTGAACAAGGTCACTAACTTGATCAAACTACTTTGCAACATGTTTAGCCCTATACTGATCAATAAAACTGTTAACCTTATTAATTTGATGCTTCATTTGTTGCTGGAATTGTACTGGAAAAGAAATAAATGTGAACAATATTAAGGCTTTTACTATTGTTCTTATTTTAAATTTTATGCTTGGTAAGCTTATCAGTTATCATGTTTAAACTTATGCTTATCCCTTCAAAGTATTTGCAATGTAAAAATTTGCTTTCAATGTTACTCCACCTTTTTTTTAGGATCAAACTAAATAGTAAAAAATGTGTGGAAAGGTTATTAATTTGATGCTTCATTTGTTGCTGGAATTGTACTGGAAAAGAAATAAATGTGAACAATATTAAGGCTTTTACTATTGTTCTTATTTTAAAATTTGTTCTATTTAAGCTTATCAATTATCATGTTTAAACTTATGCTTATCCCTTCAAAGTATTTGCAATGTAAAAATTTGCTTTCAATGTTACTCCACCTTTTTTTTGGATCATCTTATTCTTATCCCACCTATTACCAACATAAATTTAACAAAATAACTTTAAATTTTTTATAACAATCCAATCTATCCAATTTTAAAGAACACTGTGTTAGATAAGTTTAACCCGAACACAAAGTTTGGATTAATACATAACTCTCTCTTTTCTTATCTAATAATGAAATTTAAAATCACTATTCTATATAAAACCAATTACAGAGTTTAGATTAATATATAACTCTCGCTTTTCTTTTCTTATCTAATAAAGAAATTTAAATCAACTAATAAATATTTTTTTTTAACTGAAATGATAGAACTAATAAAGAAATGTAAACTAGTTATGTTCTACTAATAACTGCTAAACCAAAAAAAAAAAAAAAAAATTCAGTATAAAACTATTATTGTTATAAATTATTCCCTTTACATATTAATAACTTAATAATACTTATTTTACAGGTCCTACTCTCATCTTGTGCCCAAATCTGTGTTTGAAGCTATGACTTATGAGCTATTGGAATGTTGGTAATAATGTTTTCATTGCCATAAAGCAATCAAGGTGTGGCCTTTATGTATTATGTGGAATATCCTACATTTGTAATCAAAGAACATAGTTTTTTTTTTTTTTTTTTTAACTATTTCTAATAGTTATTTAACTAATTATCCCATGCATCGCACGGGTTAGCGATTAGTAAGTATCTATTGCCAATGTGGGGAGTTATGAGCCTATAATCATTTTATTTTGTTAAGTTTATCTAACATTTTTATTTTTATGCAGTTATTATTATCTATTTGTTATTTTTTTATAAAAATATTTTAAACTAAATGACTAAACTAAACTCATTGGCTTTGTATTAATAATTGACGTACACAACCACACTCATTCATAAATAAAATTATACACTAGTGTCCACTTAACCAATCAAATACTTGGACAATCACTAACTTTACGTTTTTTTTTTTTTTTGAATTTTACTAACTTTATAACAAAAAGTTATTATAACATGATAATAATATACACACATGTAACAAATCATATCTATTTCCTAATTATTAAATTATATATATTTATATTATAATGTACACACAAACATCTACACACATCATAATTCACACAAATAATATTATAACAAAAAATAATGCACACAATCAATATTAGACATACTCACACACATAATATAAATTTATAAAAAATAATGACACTTACAATTCACAAACACTTACTCTTTATTCTTAGAATTGGAAAAACTTGTAATAAGGGTGTGTGAATATATTTTTAAGAAAAAAAATTATAGTATTAAACTAGCAAATTTATATATATATATATATAATTTTTTTTTTTTTTTTTTTTTGGGGAAGTCACGGGTTCATTTGAACCCCCTGAGAATGTGTAGGGCCGCCCATGGGTTCAATTATGCAAAGAAATTTTCTAGGCGCCGCCCATGCATTTCATTGTTTCAACAACATTTCAACCAACGCTCATGAGCTAGACTCCTTGGTCATTCACCTGATATTAAGTTTCAACCAACACACACCATAACTTCACTAATAGTGTGTTTGAAGCCTAGTTATTGTACATAATATTAATTTGGAGGCTAATAGCCTAATAACCAAACCACATGCATGCACCTTGACAATGTCTTCGGAAGCAAGTTCAGTATGCTTTCATTTGCTGTTTCTACTGCTTGTATCTGGCACTGCAGTCTCACACTGGATTGTCAAGACTCTTCCTGGCTTCCCTGGTGAATTGCCCTTTAAACTTGAAATTGGGTATGCGCTACTAGTTTCTGCAGTTAAGACTATGTATCTTAATTTATTTTCTAAAGATTTTATAGAGAACAGGTCAATTGATTGGTGATGGTGTTAATGGGAATTTGTATATATTATTTTGTGAGTTTCTCTATAAGGCTGTTTCATCTTTGCCTAGGAGGAATTTCATATATTATTCTTTATGTTATCAGTTACCATGAAGGCTTTGGTAAATGGGTAGAGGTTGGAAATTCTGGCATGTTTAGACCTGAAATGTTGCTTCCTATGGGATTACCAGAAGATGTTCGTGTTATTGCATGGGGCCTTTCCCTTGAGAGGTAAGAAAATTTGTTTTTAGTTCAAGAGAGAGAAGAAAAATTGAATAGAATACGCTGATTATATGTTTTCTATGTGCATTAGCATGCAAATGCAATAGGGAAAGTATTTTTGACACATTATTGACCTCTTCTTTCCTTCTTTATTTTTCTTTCAAACCCAGGCCGACTATGATCTTGTACGGCTATAATAACATCCGGGATCTGTTTGGGCACAAGGTAATTACTATATGCCCTTTCTGTCTTCTGGTTATGAGGGTCATATTGTTTTCATAATGGATTTAGTTCATTCATTTGTCTCTTGTTTTGTGCAGGTGGATCTTGGTCTCATCAAGACAAACCCTATATGTCGTTTAGGACCTTGATTAAATTGACGGGATATATTGATCATTGTTGCAAAAGTTTTCCTTCTCTTTATGTTCCCTTGCTTTCTCTAAATTCATTGGGTTCAGTATTTTTAGCTAATTAATGGTAAAGCGCTTATTTTCAGCACAAATTCTGTCTGGCATTTGTTTGGCATCGGGGCAAGATTAGATTCATTTCAAGTTCCCTTTTAATTATTTGTCAGATCTTGTTTTTATTTAGTATATTTAGTAAAGTTGAAGGCTGCACTTTAAAGTGAGGAACGCTTTTATGTATTTATGTATTGTTATTGTTATTATTTTTGGCATTTTGATAAATTTTGTAAGAAATTATTTATAATCCACTAATTTCATAGATGCTATTATTGTTAGTCACACTTAATTTATGAGGATTTCTACTAAAACTAAATTCAAACTAAATACATTGGGGGAAAATTCTTTTAATTTATGCAACCAAGAAATATTACCAAATCATAGTTCATATTGTCACCCACAAACCTATTGGTTCTTAGGTGTCTTTCTTGTATTATTTATGTTTTATATATCAATTAGTTATAAAATCTTCTAGAATATCATGATACAACAATAGAAAAAATAATATCATAGTGATGCAATAATATCACAATTTAACCTCCAAATTTTAATTGAACTAAAAGTAGCAAAAAATAGATCTTTACCAAGTACACGCATAATACAGAAAATCAAAAATATAAATTGGCACATAATATGAAAAAATAAGACTAAATAAATTACAATGCTACGTAAATAAAAACGTTTACATAATATTTTAACAAAATATTTAAAAACGTTTACATAATATTTTAACAAAATATTGTGAGAAAATTATGGAAGTTTTGAAAATTAACATACCTCTCAAACAAAAAAGCAAAGATATTGTGAGAAAATTATGGAAGTTTAATTTTTTAGTCCAATAGAAATAGAGATTTATGTTGGACAAATGTGGAGACATAGTATTTACCTAATTTATTGAATTTGACTCTTACAATTCTACATTGAAGTTAGTCTTACGCAGAAAATTGAAAAGTTTTTTTGATTTCTACATTTCTCATGATTTTTTAGATCTATCCGTATCAATTTAAAGTATGTTAAGTTATAAATGTATACAAATTCTTTGAATTTTATTAATATATTGAAATAAATGCATTTGTCATTACTTAATAATTTGACATAAATGCTAAATTTAGATGAGATGGAAAGCCTAAATGAAAAAAATGTCATACAATATGCTACTTGGCAGAACCTCATGCTTTTCCATCTGAGATCTCTGCTTTTATATATATATATATATATATATTGATATCGTTGATTTGATTTGAAGTTACATCAAAGATGCATTTTTTTCTATAAAGTTTGGAGTTTCTTCTTTCCAAGCACAAGCATTTTCGAAACTTCAGCAAGATAATGAACCAAATTGTTTCGGGTTCTTCCAACCTGGGACCCTCTTCAGTATCTGAAAAACTTCAGCATTCCTCACTTGCATTATCTTCATGGAGAGACCTGGCTGCTTTAACATTAAGGCTTGCATTATCTTCATGGACTCTGATATTCTTATCGCAGGACAGCTCTCCAACAGCAGCTATTGCCTTGTCTTTCTTGTATTTTACGCAATGGCCTGTGTTCTGCACAAATTCATGAACATAGCTCTAGGTCTGTACCCAAAATTAGTTGGGAGTATGTCTACAGGCAACAAGCAAAAGTTACTATTTTCAAGTCTCCGTACGAGCTCTCACCCCAAAGTTTCCCAAAATCAATTTTATTTCTTCTACCTCGTGTGGCAAAAATAGGCGAAAATACCATTTCGGTCCATATATTTTGAGGTTACGGTCAATTTGGTTCCTACATTTTGTGGGCAGTCAATTTGGTCCTTGCTATTTTCAAGTCACAATCAATTTGGTTCTTACCGTTAGATGACTAACGGAATTTGCTCAAGTAGTAAACGGAATGCATACATGGCATAAATTAAATTTAAATATAAATAGTCCTTCTATGTTAGCCCTTCCACGTTAGCTCCCATTACAATTAAAAATCCCACATGATTCTCACATGACTCACTTAACACCATCCTCACTAGGCAACAACTTAAACCAGATTGAATTCTTAATCCCCAGAATGAAATTTTGAACTCTAACCCACAATGAACATGAACTCCTTCTTCATAGCCACATCTCTTCTCACCCAATCCCCAAGATCAAAGCTCCTTTCATTTCAATGATGTTAATCCATGTTGCAGTCTTGGTTTTCTACATTCAAATATGTAATTCAAGACTAAAAAATAATGAAAGACAAACTTTTTAATAATTTTCAGTTAGTACAAAAGTCATTCTTTATGTTGCTCTATATTAATTAATTAATTAATTTCATTTCAATAGTAAATCCCTTGGATCAAAATTATATAAGTATATATTATGTTCTCTCATATATATATATATGAATCATACTCGTAGTCGTGGATTACAAAGTTGAGGTCTTGCATATGCCCTTTATATAAGACTAGCCTAATCACACGCACTTTGCGTGTGCAATGATTTTTTTTTTTGGGGGGGGGGTTTGGGGGGCTTTGTGTCATAATATTTAGAAGTAAGATTGAGATATTGTCTTAATTCTTAGAATCTTTCTCTATGTGATTTTTTTTTTTTTTTTTTCTAATTAGTTATTTATACATGAGTTGGTGACTATATGAATGGACGAAACTATTTGAAATTGAAACTTTTCATTTTTTTTCCAACTCTCATGTAAAGGCATTAGAAGTCAAATAGGGGAAGTAATCTTTTTAAAGTGTGTGTGTATATGTATATATATATATATATATGTATATATATATATATATAAAATAGTGTGTGTATGGGCTCGTATTGGGGTCCAAGCCCAACAGGTAGGTGATTATGGCCCAAGGAGCCCTAGACAATGAATTTGTAGAGAGCGGGTTACAGAACTGGGCCCCAACGAAGTGAATGTTGGATAACTTTGAGCCATACAACAATTGAACATAAGAATATCTCCTTTATGTCCACTGGATATTCGGTCCGAGGAGACGTGTGGGTGCACTTCTGTTCTTGATCAAAGGCTATGGTCTTTCTCTCTCTCTTCTGTTCTTCCTTCCTCCTTTTTCCCGATCCCCTCTTCATGGGGATTCCCTTCTCTTATATAGCCTCCTTGAAGTCATCAGAACCTTACACTTGTTGATCATCTGGACCTTCACTTGAGTGCCCGTCCCATCGGACATCTTCCCTATCTTTCTGTGAGTTGTAGTGGCCAAGGTAACACTGTTTGCCTGTCTTCTCCACATTAATACTGTCAGAAAAGTAGCTTCCCTGCATTTAATGCGGCAGTTGTAATCTCTCCCTTGACATCCTATACTCTCTTCCCTCTCTCGGGCTTGTGGGGCTCATCCCTGCTACCAATACTCGTTGGAGTGATTCTTTATTGCTGGTAGGATGCATGTTTGAGCCATATTTGGCACGTCCGATGAGACATTCCTCCTCGGACCACCTTTTAAATAAGTTCGGGCCCATAAGAGTTGGGCTGAGAGCCCTTTTGGCGCTCCACTTTCTCCTCAGACGTGGCTGGACTCTGTATGGGGCTCAAGGCCCATTGTTTGATCTGGGGACTTTACCCCTACAGTGTGTATTTTTTAAAAAAAAGAAATAAGGTAATGTAGAATAATATTTAAAAGTGACATAGAGACCGTGTGCTAATTTTTAGGCAGAATGGAGAAAAAAGAAGAAGGAAAATGCCTAAAATTTAGGAACAAAAAATACTCTTTTAACCATTTTTTTTAATTTAAAATTATTTAACTAAAAGATAGGGATATTTTAGATAGTTTAAGAGTTTGTATGAGAATTTTAGTATGCAAAATGATGAAACCCAAACCGGGAATCTTGTTATTAGTAGTATTAGACTCATAACCCATACTTTGCACATGCAATAATGCTCTTTTTTATTTATTTTTTTTTTAAGTTTAGTGTTATAATGTTTAAAAGTGATATATAAATAACCATTTGTAATTTTTTTTTAAGAAAGAGGTAAGGTAACATGGAATAATGTTTAAAAATGAGATATAGATAGTGTCATAAGTTTTAGGCTGAATAGAGAAGATAAAAGAAAAAGCCTAAAATTTAGGAATAGTAAATTACTCTTTTAACCAATTTGTATTTTTTAATTTAAAATTATTTAACTAAAAGATTGGGGAATTTTAGAGAGTTTAAGAATTTGTATGAGGGTATTTTAGTACATAAAATGTTAAAACTGAAACAAAAAATCCTGTTATTAAGATAAGATAAGACGCTCAATATCACTCAAAGATTTTGAACTGACTTTGGTGGGCTTCGTTTGAACTTCGTTATGTCTTACCTTTGTGAATCTACGGGTTTCTAATGGCAAAAATTGGATGATTTTTTTCTAAAAAGATTTTGGACAGAAATCAATATTTCAACTAGAATGACCGAAACATTCTGAAATTGCTGAAATCATCCAAAATAGTCCAGCGAAAAAGTGATTTGCAATGGAGGGTTATTTGTACTAGTTTAGTCACCGGTTAGAGAAATTTGGGCCTGTTTGGTAGGCCATTTCAAACATATTTTTGAGCATTTTAAACACATTTACACATATTTTCACAAACATTTTCACCCACACATATATTAAAAATATTTAAACAACATTACTCAAACCCCTCTACCAAACACCCCCTTCATAGCCAGTACGGTTTGAAACTTACACCCTCTGAAAACAAAAACCACGTCAAATTACATTTAAAATCATATAATTTAGGGTTGGTTTCAAAGTAAACTTTATAGTGTCAAAAGTTTCAAATTAAAGATGTTTAAGATTATTACAAATTAAGCCCTGTAGTTTTTGTTAGTTCAAATTGAATTATGGAGTTAAAAAAAAGTAGAAGGTTTAAATTCATATGATTTTATAAGTGTAGGGTTCAAATTTAAAACTAGAGAAATTATAAGGTTTAGTTTGAAACCATATTTAAGTATAGGATTTAAAATATAATTTAACACGGGTCCCCACCACCCAAAAAAAAAAAAAATTATGGTCCAAATGTGCAATGTTGCAAAGTACAAAATTCTCTCTTTTTTTAGGTAAAAAATTGACTCTACCAGCATAAGACATCCTCAGTGCTCAATTAAACAAATGTACATATTTTATTACTACTAAACTCAACTCAACAACATTCCATCCAACGTTCTTGAGCTTTATTTTCTTGATTATTCAGCTAACCTTCTATACCTACATTTTAGTATGATAGTATCAAACAACTAACTGCATGAGCATAGCTTAACTAGTAAGTTTGAAGCCTAGTAATACTAATATTAGTAAATATTTTAGGGGCTAATTGATAACCAAACCATAATCACCTTTACATTAATGTCTTCCAAATCAAGTTCGGTATGCTTGTATTTGCTGCTTCTACTGCTTGTATCAGGCACTAGAACTGCAGTCTCACACTGGATTGTCAAGACTCTTCCTGGCTTCCCTGGTGAATTGCCCTTTAAACTTGAAACTGGGTATGCGCTATTAGTTTCTGCAGTTAAGACTATATATCTTAATTTATTTTCTAAAGATTTTATAGAGAACAGGTTAATTGATTAGTGATGGTTTGATGGGAATTTGTATATAGATACACTAGTGTTGGTGAAGTGGAATTCTTCTACTATTTCGTCGAGTCGGAAGGGAACCCGGGAGCTGATCCTCTCTTGCTCTACATCAACGGAGGCCCTGGTTGTTCTGCTTTGAATGGATTTTTGTACCAGATTGGTATGACTTTCTTCTTCCTTTTCTCTTTGCATCTAAATAACCCTACACTAATTTCATACTTTATTGTAGTGACTACACTGACTAATGAGTGAATTTTCAGTAAATTACATGTGCCAAGAATCGAGAAAGATTCTTGAAGAAATCACACGTGATAAGGGATGCATAATAAATAGAATAAATAAATAGCTAAAATAAAAAGAACAAAAAAAGACTTTTTTTATAATAAAAAAATTACTTTTTTTTAATTTAATTTATACGAACACAAATTTCTTTAAAGTTGATAAGAATTGCATATCAAGAAATATCGAGTTCTTATGAAGAAACATACATATTATTAAAGATTATAAAATAATGTGAAATAAATTAGTGAAATTATCTTTGAATTTCTTGAAATTTTTGATAATTTAGTTTCTTGGAGTAAATTATATTAATAATTTTAATATACTTATAATGAGTCACGTGATAAAATAGCTTAAAATACATACTTTAAGACGTGTAATGCAACCAACTTATAAGACCCAAAATTAATTTATTATTAAAAAAAATTAATTGTAGATTATTGAAATTATAAAAATATATTTAATGAAACCTTTTTAGAAATTCTTGGGATTTGGCAATAGAATTCCTCTTATAGCAACTATGGCAATTGTTTTTTTTTTTTTTTTTAATAACAGAAAAGATGGCAACTATGAATATATTTAGAGCAAGGAAGTTAATACAGTACCGTACTGGCCAATATGGCCAGTATTTTTCCCTACTCGAGCTTAAAACGGTACAGAAACACATGAATTTCATTCTGGTTCAAATACCGGTCATACTGGGTTCTTCCAACTATACTAAACGAAATATCATATTTTGGCCGGAAAAATCATTCTGAACCAAAATAGATCAAGACTTTTAGGCTCTGTTTGGATACTACTTATTTTTGCTGAAAACTGAAAATTGAAAATTGAAAATACTGTAGCAAAATAATTTTTAAATGTATGAATAGTATCGTGGAATCCATTTTTAATGAAAAAATTGCTAAAAAGTGAAATTTGTGAGTCTCATGAACAATGCACGAGACTCATTTCTAAATGTAATTTTTCTATTTTTTCCCCTAATTTCATTGTTTATTTTCAATGATATTTTAGAAATTTTTCATTTAAACTTCCATGTTCACTCGTAGGCCCATTAAAATTCAATATCACTGATTACACTGGGGGCTTACCAACACTGATATATGAACCAAACACATGGACAAAGGTACATTGTTTAGTACTTATTTCTCATTAATTTCCATTATTCTAGACACAATTTTCCTTCGAATTTTGCTTAAAGTGATAATCATAATGCTTTTGCAGACAGCCAATGTGTTATTTTTAGATTTGCCTGTGGGTGCTGGCTTCTCCTATGCAACAATCTCGGAAGCTTGGAGCGCATCTGACACAAAAGTAGCTGCACAAGCCTATGAGTTTCTAAGAAATGTGAGTGTAATTGATGGTGAGGGCCAATTAAAATGCCTAATTGTTACATTTAATTAGATATAAGAGAGGTGCTACGTCTACAATATTTTTACAACATTTTCACAACAAATTATAGGTGATTAGTTATTATTAGTTCAAATTTGAACTTAACACTAAATTACTTTTTTGCCCCAACAATAACAATCAATAATAATCTACCACTTAGGATTTATTGTAAAAATGTTGTGGACATATTATTTCTCTAGATATAATGGCTTTGTTAGCACCATTGTTAAATGATCATGGAGAGAGGGATGGGGTGTAGCCATCGATAATGCCTTGAACAAAGTTTAGTCTATCTCGAACTCTTTTAGAGTTCACTCCTCTCATGTAAGAAGGTAGAGTAATTCTGTAGTTCATGCTTTAGTTGTGAAAGTTAGGTTTTCTTTCCCTTTAATTGTTTGGATGGAGTCTATTCCTCAAGAATTTTCTTCCCTTGTAATTGCTGATTTTCCAATGTGATTCTTACTAACATCAGGGTGGATTCTCAAAAAAAAAAAAAAAAAAAAAAAATCTAAATAGTGTTTGACTTTCAAAATTTTGATCTACTCCCATAACATTAGGTATTGTTTGGATTTATTTGCTTCTGTCAATGCACCGTGCCTAACTGTCCATTAGAGTTCAAAATTAATCAAAATAGCCCCAAACATGAAGGGTGCAAAACCAAATCAATTACAAACATTGAAGGTGTCATTGGGATGCCAATTTGGCATGAAAGGCCAGACATAGTGTATTGATGGAAGGGAGCAAATCCAAACAATACCTAACTTTAGGAGAGTGGATCAAAATTTTGAAAATTCAAGGGGTGAAATTGAAATTATTACAAAGTTTAGGAGTATAATCTGCTATTTAGTAGACCTATTAAGTTTGATGCAAGGGATTTGAGATGAATTTAGCAAGAATTTGATTCGAAAAACAAAGTGTTCTATAGTTTTTTAATATTGAGTCTATGCTAATGCTCATAGGAGCAAAGATGGAGGCAGGACTTCAAGTTAGGAGGGCAGAAGTGTAAACAAAAAAAAAAAAAAAGAGTAAGAAAGCAAATTAATGTTCCTTAATACATTACAATGAAATCATTTATGAAAAAGGAAACTCAGTGTGTGTCTTTGATGCTTGTGTTTGCTACTGGATAAGAGCAAAATTATTTTATTTAAATTTTTTTAAAAGGTTAGGTTGTTTGTTTTGGATAAAATTTGTTGATTGAGTTTAATCTTTTTAGCTTTACTATTGGTAATTTTTGTTATTAAGCTAATTTTTTTAGACTTGTTAATTTTATTTAAAATTTTAGATTTATAAATTTTTTTTTTATGGCCTTTAGATTTAAGAGGAGACCAAGTGTAATTTTTTAAAACCAAATTGCTAAAATTAGTTGCATGGAAGAACAACATATTTTTATTAACTCATGATATGTTTATTCGTGACACAGTGGTTGATCGAACACTTAGATTTTGTGAACAATCCAGTCTATCTTGGGAGCGACTCATATCAAGGAATTGTCACCCCAATTCTAGCCCAAGATATTATAAATGGTAACTTATATTGATCACAAGCATCTAATAGAGCTTACCTCATTGAATCAAATCTTTGGTATACTCAATATTAATCCCAATCTTCAAACTTGATTCTTTTTTATTGAGTTGCAGGCAATGAAGCAGGAATTGAGCCTCAAGTGAATATCAAAGTACACAATCAAATTATTGGACTTGAATTTCTCTCTCTTTTTTTTTTTTTTTTTTTTTTTTTCTTTTTAATATAAATCCTTTTCATTTGGTATTTCGATGAATATTAGAATATAATGTTCTTCAAAATAATGCAAGGGACTCTTGCTTGGATGCCCACATACAAATTCAGATCTCCAAGTTAACACAAGAATAATATTTGCGCACCGAATGGCTCTAATATCTGATGCAATGTATAAGGTAGTTAAGACAAGGTTTTTTTTTTTTTTTTTTTTTGATAACAAGTTAAGACAAGTTTTGATAAGTAACTAAAACTAGCAAATTGGGTTTCATTTGCGTTTCACATTTTGGCTATCATCTTCATAGTTGTTCTTGTTAACTGCTATTTCAGTCAGCCAAAACTAGTTGCAATGGGAATTACACCGATTCGACAAATGCAAACTGCACCGTGGCAGTTGCACTAATATCCCAGGTTGGATAGAGTATCACTTATGTTTATTATAACATCATATATTTTGGTCGATTATATGGGCACCAGGAATGAGTGATCGTTAATCTGAATATTTAGTGCATAGAGCAAGTAAATGAAGCAGATATCTTGGGTCCCAATTGTGCGTTCATATCACCAAAACCAAAAGAAGGCGCTCAAGGATTTCTCAAAGCAAACTCAAGAAATTTCATCCTACCATGGTCTAGGAATGGAGACTTTTGGTGCAAAGTAAAATTCTCTCTCTCACATTCTTGCACCTTTTTTTTTTTTTTTGGTGTGTATATTCTTGCACTTGTGATAACTTTTTTTTTTCTGTGGATAAAGCAACATTCTTGCGCTTGTTATAACTTATAAATGCTCATTCATCCACGTGTTATAAATGTAAGACTGTACAATAGTGGAACTAATTTTATTCATTTATTTATTTGTCACTTTATTTCTGCAGAATTTTGATTATATTCTCTTTGACGTATGGATAAATTATAGAAGTGTCCAAGATGCTCTTCATGTTCGACCGGTAAGTAAGTCTTGATAGTACAGTACAATGACAAACAAGAAGTTTGAGGACACAAATCTTTTCTTTTACGATATAAACATTCACATCAACAATTAAAAAAGAAATTGTGAATATTTTAAGTATACTATCAACGAAAAGCAAATAAGTGCTAAATAAGTAATTCTTGATAGTTCAATACAATAACAAACAACAATTTTAAGGACAATTTTTTTTTTTACAAAATAACATTCCCATCAACAATTAAAAAAGAAATTGTGAATATTTCAAGTACTATCAATGAAAAACTGATGGGCGCTAAGCTACTTGTATTGTGAGTTATCTCTACAGGGAACAGTCAAAGAAGTCTTTAGATGCAACATCACCTTGACCTCGGTGTACTCCTACAATGTCGCAGATGCAATTCCCTATCATAAAAATCTGACAAATTCAGGCTTGCAAATCCTGGTTTTCAGGTTCCAATCTACAAGATCACTACACTAAGTATTTATTTGTATTAATTATTACTTATGCTATTACAAATATAAAACCAAACTGAAATATAAGAATTAGTTACATAATTAAATTACAGTAATTTAAATTGTATGTGTCAGATAATTAATAATTTTATTTATATCTACAATTTTACTCTTGCAGTGGCGATCATGACATGTCTATCACACATATTGCTGTTGAACGATGGATAAATGCTCTAGATTTGACAATTGATACTGAATGGAGACCATGGTTTGTTGATGGCCAGGTTGCAGGGTGAGTTTATAAGATATGATATCGGACATAAGCATTTTGTTTCCTTCCATTTTCTTTTTCCCACTTAAAACTAAGGCTTTACTGTTGTTGTTGTTGAATTCTTATTGTTAATAATGTGTATATTATTCTCTAGGTACACAAGGAAATATACAAATAGAGGATATCGTTTGACATATGCAACTATAAAGGCAAGAAAAAGAACCTTAATTTTTTACTTCATTAAAAGATTTTCATTTATTTATGCAATCAATTTTTAAAATAAAATAAAATAACATTAATTCTTTTAAACTTGTGTAGGGAGCTGGACACTCTCCAACAGAGTACAAACGCAAGGAATGTTATGACATGTTCCATAGATGGATTCACTACTATCCTCTCTAGTTCTTTCCTCCTATTATTGCTTTTGGAGGAATGTTAAAGCATATTTTATTCCTAGTAATAAGTGTTAGGGTTTTAGGTCCCTGATGTCACAAGGTTAATCAACTTTCAACCATGAACTCAACTCTAAATCTACTGCTACCTCATGTTGTATTTATTGGTGTGACTACACGAAGTTTTGAATCCACGGACTCTTTTATTATGGGTTGTTGCACACGAACTCCCATGTTCGTGACTTCGAGATTTCTACTAAAATATTTGATCAGCAACTATGGTTAACTGACTGCAACAACTTTACTAAATAATTGGATCCAATGTTTGCATGTAGTCTCTAGTTGTAGCTTTAAAAGGGTTTGGAAAAACTCCAAACTTGTGTACATAACACTACCCTCCTGTGTCTTAAAGAACGTACTCTAGGGTTTGTATTCATATGTACATAAGATTCACCAAAATCATAGATGAAACGGCTAAAAAAAGAAGTCAAAATTTCATTCTGCCCAAGTCTTGATCAGTCGAGATATTTGTCGGCGGCGGTTTTTTACGCGTAGCCACATGTCTCCTGCTGGAAGTGTGACTCTGCTAAGCTCGGATTTGTTTTAGGGAGTTCAACCCAGACTCAACATCAGGTCGCATAGATCAATGGCTTCCGGTGTATTTTTAAGTCTACAAAATAGATGAAGCCTAAAGTCTTAGAATCATGATAATGGTTGAAATATTTAAATGATATGCTTAGCATGATAGCTTTGATTAGATGGTGAGTTGATACGTTATTATTATGTATATTAAGTGATGTCCAATATTAGAAAATAATTAATTAGGTGTCAAATGTCCAACAATGGGATGAGTCCAATAGTCCATGTCTAGCTGCGGTTCATAATTCATGTTCAACATAATAAGATATGTCCAGCAGTGGTCCATGTCCAAATAATATATGTTCAATGATAGTTCATTTCCAAAAAAATATGTATCCAGTGGTGATTCATGTCCAAATAATATATGTGCAATGGTGGTAGATCAATTTATTAATATGTATGTTCATTAATGAAGTATTAGTGAAATCATGTTTATTAAATAGTGAGATGATATTAAAGTAACTTGCATCCAGCGGTAAAATAATAATGAGTTAACATATATTTAATAATGTAATTTCAAAGATGGAGAAAGTATTGACTTATCTATCAATTTATTAATATGTATGTTCATTAATGAAGTATTAGTGAGATAAAATGATAACAAGTTAACATGTACTTAATAATGTAATCTTGAAAATAGAGAAAGATTGACTTATTTTCATAGTTTGTAGCTCCAGCCGTAGAACAACAATGGACTTATGCCATTTCAACAGCGTGATAAAATGAGTTCAGCGGTACAATATGATATTATGAGTCCTTCAATGGTGACTTCATGATTAAAGGGGAAAAATGGGTGCAACTAGAAGAAGAGAGAATATGTAGAGCCGTGTGCATAGGTTGGTTGAGTTTATCCCCTTTCATCATGCACTTAAATGACTTTTCCCATGTAATGCTCTTTTAATTTTTAGTCAAATATGAGTAATGTTGCCTTCCATAAGAAGGGTTTTTAGTATTATAAGTTTTTGCCTTTCATGAGAAGGGCTTTTAGCATTATAAATATATGTCTTCCATGAGAAAAGGTTTTTAGTAATAAGTTCTTGGAAGAGTGTTTGATATGTTTTAAGATATATGGAGATGGTAAGAAATATATATATTTTGTGAGATATGGTATTTGTAATATGTATAGGAATTATATGTAAATACTTTGTTGGATGTGGATCTTGTATATGTATGCTTTGTGAGACATGGAGTTTAAAGATATATGAGAAGTATGTATGGGTATTTTGTGAGGAATGTGTTTATAAAATATATGAAAGTGTGAGATAGATAATATGAATGTTAAATATAGTAAATACATGAGATTATAGCTACTGTTGGAGTGGTTTTTTGTGTTATGTCATGGGTTATGTTGCTTTCTAAGAAGGGAGATTTTGTATGAGAAATAAAGAATGAGATGGAGATGTGTTTTTAGACAGCAAAATGATGAAGTTTCAGCATATTAAAGTGTGGGAGAGGTAGATAGTGTGTAATGGTGTGGTGTAATAGGTGTAATGTAATGGTGTTATCTAGGAAGAGATATCTTTGTAAGGGAGATGGAGAAGTATGGAGAAGTTTAGAGATATGTGCAGCAAGGTGAATGAAGTTTCAGAATATTGAGGATGAGAGAGGGATGGATCCCTCTCCTTAGTGTGTAGCTTGGTCCTCTTTATATAAAGCCAAGTATGTAGCTAGATTAGAATTAGTTGAAGGGAAATTTAGCAAATAAGGAAAAGTTTTTGACAAAGTAAGTGGTTTCATTAGTGGGATTTTGTTTTTTAGCCAAAAGAAGAAAGTTAAAGGCTTAATGCTGTTGTTACAGCTGTCAATCACAGCTATTACAGCTAGATGATGTCATCCGAATGACATCTTTTGCTTGGAGGAAAAATATTTGGCATTAAATTCATGGTTTGGCTAAAAATGACAAGATAATCTTTATGGGATCCTTCTGTTTCTTTGGTTATGACAGCAAGCTATTGGGATTGGGCATTAATGGGCAAGTGATGTCATTTTAGGGCATTTGTCAACCTGCTAGAGCTACTGCAGCTTCTGCTAGAGCTGTTTACAGTTTTTGCTTGAGTTGCTATTGGTATTTTTGGCTAAGTTTCCTTTTTTGAAAAATTATATGTTTAGTCCGTATATAATTTTAGTAAGTAATAGACTAGTTGGTTGATATTTGATGAAGTTTTAGAGATGTAATTATAGTCTTTTTGTATTTTAACCAAATCTTGGAGAGTAAGAAGAGCATTTAATGCTAGATATGAGATATTAATATATATTTAGCCATGTGCTTGGAATTGATTTAGATGATAATAATATAATTTATATGAAGTACTATAATTACATTTTTAAACTTATATTATATGATGAACATTAATTTTTATGTAAAGAGCATGTCAAGTTTTATCATTTTAATTGTTATATGATATGAGAGGCTCACCAAATATTACCTATTACATGCACACTGACCCGTCAAAGTTCAAGGAGTTGGGGAAGACATGCCAAGCAACACGCTTTCCTTTATCAACTTTGAACCACTAGAGCTTTACTGAACATACTTCTTGGCCCTCCAAACCACGACTCCCAAAATTCCCCCGATGAGACTCATGAGTTTAGATCATGGGCCAAAAAATGAGATGATGTGCTATGAGCTTGAACCATGGACTTTGATGCATTTTTGTGTAAATATGGGCTCTTTTGGACTTTAGAAGAGATTTTCCCAAAATTCATGATAATGTTGATGTGGTACAAGTTGCCAATGAAATGAAACCATGTGGTGTGAAAAATTTGTCCTCAACAACATGCAGTTCAACTAATTGAAGTAAGTGACTTTCAACCTTTCAAGCCTGTAGTTGAAATGTAGTATTTTAGCACTCTATTTTTTGCATTCTTGAGTCTTCAGCTGTTCTAAACTTGATTTGTCTTGTTCCAAGGTTTAATTCAACACTAATCAACTAGACAAACTATGTTATAAAATGTTATATTTATTCATGGTTGTTAGTCTAAAAATATAGACTCTACAATAAGGATTATCATTCCTTTCGTAATCTTCATTTAATGTACCAAGTGTGCCTTAAATAATTTCAATCCGAGTACATATTGCGACTCATTCCAATGATGTTAATCCATGTTGCAGTCTTGGTCTCCAACATTTAAATATGTAATTCAAGACTAAACAATAATGAAAGAAAAATATATTTTTTGTTTTTGATTCTTACAAAATTCATTCTTTATGTTGCTCTATGTTAATTAATTAATTTCAGTTCAATAGTAAATCCCTTGATTCAAATTTTTTTTTTTTTTTTTTTTGACGAACCAGATCAAGGACCTGGGCCTTTTATTGAAATAAACTGACAAAGTCAATGAACGTCAATAAGAACTAAAGGGGCAATGTCTACTAGCACTTCATGCAGCCAAACCTGCGCCCCAACAATAAGCTCAGCTTTTTTTGCTAGAGCATCAACTATTGAATTACACCGTCGATTAACAAAAACAAATTCTACAAATTGAAATACTGCAGAGAGCATGCGTATATCATCCAAAATGTTGCCGAAACTAGCAAATGCACCCGCACCGTGTAGAAGGGCATTAATGACAACTGCTAAATCACCTTCAAACACCACTCGAGTAATACCCAGTTCCAAAGCAAACTGGACAGCCTTCAAACATGCTAAGGCTTCAAGATCCGCCACTGATTAGGCCATGGGAATGGAAGAGGACAGAGCACCTTCAACTTCACCTGCATTGTTACGGACAACGACACCAATGCCCGCCATACTTGATCAACGAAACACCGCGGCATCGAAATTTATCTTTAAGCAATGATGATCCGGAGGACACCACTGTTGCATGGAAGGAGGACGACTTGGAACAGGCTCCTCTGTCTGGGCTTGCAAAAATTCTTGCAAATAACTTCCTGCTTTGCTGCATATGCTAACCACGAGCAATTGGGGGCGACCAAAATGAACAGCATTTCGTCTGTTCCAGAGAAATCACGCAATGGTCACAAAAATCTCAGCTCTAAATTCTTCTCTGTAGGACAAGAATCCAACTAGTAACTCGTTGAAGGAGGCAGGTTATGGCGGTGCAGTATGACGAAGCCATTCCAAAGTCGACCAAGCTCCTGTGATGGCTTCACAACACCATACCGCATGGCGAGCGTATTCAGGATAATTTTGGCACTGAGCACAGATTGGACTAGGCACAATGTTACGTCGGTGAAGATTGACCAGTGTAGGCAGTGCATTGTTACACATTCTCCACACAAAATGCCTTATTTTGTTGGGTACTCGAAGTTGCCAGATGCCTTTCCAGAATTTTTTCTAGCTGTCTGGATTTAATCCACCTGCACTAGTAGAGATATCACAGGAAACCAACATTTTATAAGCACTACAAGATGTAAACATACCAGATGGTGTGTGTGCCCAAATAATGCGATCATAGAGGCGTCGAGTGCTCAATGGAATACCCAAGATAATGTCAGCTTCATGGGGTAGAAATAGTTGCTGCACAACCTCTGTTCTCCAAGCTACTCTATCTGGACCAATCAAAGAACTCACTTTCACATCCGGGGCCATAGAAGGGAGGGGACCCTCTCTTTAAACTGGACTTTTTTGTTATCTGAAAATACTCCTAAATTGAGAACAATCCAATAAAAATATATCTCCAATTTCACTTAAAATACCTATAAAATAAAAAAACTCTCCCACTAATCCATATCTTCAAAACAAAACAAACTTATCCAAAATTTATTTTTTTTAAAAAAAAACCCTCATCACACATGAAAAGTGCTTGTGATGAGACTAATTTATCTAAGTATATATAATGTCCCTCAAAAATTTTTAAATCATCAATTTAAACCCCCAATCAAATCCAAAACGTCCAAGATTTAAATTAATAAGATTCTGAAAGTTTAGTGTTCAAATTTGAAAGTAGAGAAATTATAAGGTTTAATTTAAAACATCTAAAGATATAAGGTTTACTTTAATTTGAAACTATCTTTTTAAATAAAGGGTTTAAAATATAATTTACCTCCCCCCCCCCAAAAAAAATCTATGGTTCAAATACAGTAACGGTGAGAACCCCATTCTCCATAGCAGCCTTAATCTGATCCATCTTCACATTCTCCGACAACCTGAAACTCCTCACAAACTTGCCACTGCTGCGCTTGACACGATGCCACGTGTCATTCTTGTCTTCCTTCTCTATCTTCCTCTCTCCACTAATCCGAACCACATTGTCATCTTCGACCTCGACTTTCACTTCCTCCTTGTTTAGCCCGAGAATATCCGCCTTCAACACGTGAGCTTCTGGGGTCTCTTTCCAATCAATACGAGTGTTAACAAAAGCAGAATTCTCTTTGGAAATTTGGGTTGAGAAATCCTTGAGTGGGTCCCATACGTTTAGAGAAAATGGGTCGAAGATATTGCTGCGTTGGACTTTGATGTTGTTGTGAATAACTTCAGAGACTGTCAGATTTTTGCTAAATTTTTTTCGATGGTTAAAGGATTGGATGGGTTGTGATAAGGATAAAAAGAGATTGATCAAGATAAGCCGACGGTTTATTTGTGATGGTATCTACTGGGCCGTCAACCCCTATTTAATGACTGACGGCGGGATAAAGTTGTAAGGAGAGGCACCCATAGGCTGACGGGATAATAAAGCTGAAGGGTGATCCTGAAGCTGACGGGATGAAGACCAAAGGCATAATATAAGCTAACGGCACTAATCAAAGAATGCTTGCTAACCACGTTTGTGTGTATAAGTAAATGACTTGCCCTCCACGTTTTGTGAAACCTAAGAGGAATTCCTATATGGAAAGGATCCCGCAAAATATGCTCAAGGAGACTCCTATAAGGAAAAGACTTCTACTCCAAGGAAAAGGGGTCAACCCCTACTACTATGGAACCCAAGCACCCTCACAAACCAAGGTACGCATAATTTACCCTCTCTAGCACTCTAGAGCAGTGAGAATAGTTATGACTTGACCTTCGGAGGGTATTTGGCTGGTACCACACCGGTGCTCTTTGCTAGGTCCTTTCTTTTTGCTGTGCAGGTGCTATTTGGAGCGCGCGAGGACCGTGTGACTTACTAGTGGTATTTTCGGCATCATCAGTTGGCGCCGTTTGTGGGAACTCGTGTAGTGTAAAGTCATATTACCGCTTCCCTAACAAAAGTTGCATGGTGCTCACCCGCTCAATGGCAACCACTAACGACATTCAAGGAGAGGAACCACCCACGACCGCCCTCGAGAAGCAAGTTAAGACTTTCGCCGCGGCCGTGGAATGCCTCACCAGACAAAATTGCGACCTGGAAGAGCAGCTGTGCCAAAAAAATGAAGTACCGGACAACTAAGGAGCTGATCAAGAAGGAACCAGCGCTGACAAAAGAAACCAAGAGGGACCCCAGGCCAGTAACGCCCCGAGCAAACCGGAGCGACCGAACGTGAGCCTCCCTTCCCTCGCGAATACGGTTCCGCCACCTATTATCGCAGAGATGCAGGCGATGAAGGAACAAATGGAGGTTATGATGAACGCTTTCAAGGGGCGAGTGTCTAGTGATCTTGACGACCTTGTCAACCGAACTAACTCGCGGTTCACCACCCCTGTCAACTCCTTCCCCTTGCCAAGTAAGTTCCGCATGCCACAGATAGACAGTTATGACGGGGTCAGGGACCCTCTGGACCACCTAGAGACATTTAAGACCCTGATGCACCTTCAAGGAGTAGCAGACACGATCATGTGTAGGGCCTTCCCTACAATGGTGAAGGGCGCGGCGAGAATTTGGTTCAGCCAACTGACACCGAACTCCATCAGCACCTTCAAATAACTTAGCGCTTAATTTACCGCACACTTCATCGGAGGCCATCGGTACAAGAAGTCTACGGCTTGTTTGATGAGTATCAAGCAGCAAAAGGATGAAACTTTAAGAGCCTACATATCCCGCTTCAATAAGGAGGCACTCTCGATCGACAAAGCCGACAATAAGATACTTGTCGCAGCGTTCACGAATGGGCTGAAGAAGGGTAAGTTTTTGATCTCCCTGTATAAAAACGACCCAAAGACCATGTCGGAAGTACTTTACCGGGCCACAAAGTATATGAACGCCGAAGACGCGATGTTGGCGCGAGATGAGAGGCCAAAGAAAAGAGAGAGGCAGGAAGACACTCGGCAGGACCAAGGCCGAAAGAAAGCAAGGACGGGAGACCAAAGGGATGAGAGGCGCCCTAAGCCCCTAGGGGGAAGATTCACGAACTTCACTCCGTTGACAGCACCAATAGATCAAGTCCTTATGCAAATCAAGGACGAGGAGGCTCTGACGTTCCCGGGAAAGCTGAAGAGCGATCCCAACAAACGTTCTAGGGATAAGTATTGCCGTTTCCACCACGACCATGGTCACGATACGGCTGATTGCTATGACCTAAAACAGCAGATTGAGGCCCTTATCAGACAAGAAAAACTGCAGAAGTTCGTTAGCAACAAGAAAACGGATCCACCCCCACAAGACCAACACCCCCGACAGGATAATGAGCAACCGAGGCCCCCGATAGGGGACATAAGGATGATCGTAGGAGGAACGGCTGTCGCCGGGTCATCCAAAAAAACTCGCAAAACCTACCTTCGAATGGTACAAAATGTTCAACTGACGGGAGTTATGCCGAAAATAGCACGAAGAGAAGGCCCCATAATCGGGTTCTCAGAAAAGGATGCACGACGCCTTCACCATCCACATGACGATGCGCTCGTCGTCAGCTTACGGGTAGAAGACTACAACATGCACCGAGTGTTGGTCGACAACGGCAGTTCAGCAGATATTTTATACTACTCGGCATTCCAGCAAATGAGGATCGACAGGGAGCGATTGATTCTGACAAATGCCCCGCTCGTGGGCTTCAGAGGGAGCCGGGTATTCCCCCTGGGCGCGGTCACATTGTCCGAAATGGTAGGCGATTACCCTCAGCAGATAACCAAGAACATAACATTCTTGGTGGTCGATTACTCGTCTGCCTACAATGCTATCCTCGGAAGACCCACGCTCAATTCATGGAAGGCAGTAACTTCAACCTACCATCTAATGATTAAGTTTCCTACTGACTACGGAGTAAGGGAGCTGCGCAGAAGTCAGATGGCTGCGCGTGAATGCTACGTAGCCATGATGGAAATGGAAGATCAGGTTCAGGCTTTGAGTATAGAAGAGCACCGGACGGTAATGGAGCCAGTAGAGAAGCTAGAAGAGATACCCCTTGGCAGTTCCAACCCTGGCCGAACGACCAAAATTGGAACACTCGCTAACCCCGCAATCCGTCAAGAGCTCATAACCTTCCTCAGAGGCAATCGGGACGTCTTTGCCTAGAGTCATAAAGATATGTCAGGAATAGATCCTTCAATCATGGTGCACAGGTTGAATGTATCGCCCGCCTTTCCACCTATCCTACAGAAGAAGAGAGTGTTCGCCCCCGAACGAGATCGGGCCATAGTAGAAGAAGTCCGAAAGCTACAGGAAGCAAGCTTCATTAGGGAAGTATACTATCCCGATTGGCTAGCGAACGTAGTTATGGTTAAAAAAGCTAGTAGGAAATGGCGGATGTGTGTGGACTTTACCGACCTTAACAAAGCTTGCCCCAAAGATAGCTATCCCCTCCCAAGGGTCGACGTCCTAGTAGACTCAACGACCCGACACCAGTTGCTGAGCTTCATGGACGCTTTCTCGGGGTACAATCAAATCCGAATGCACGAAGCTGATCAGGAAAAAACTTCGTTCGTGACCAACCAAGGCCTCTTCTGTTACAAAGTGATGCCCTTCAGCCTGAAGAATGCAGGTGCAACATACCAAAGACTTATGAACAAAATGTTTGCGCAACAGATTGGGAGGAATGTCCAGGTCTACGTTGACGACATGCTAGTAAAAAGCTGAAGGGAGGAAGATCATCTGGAAGATCTCAAAGAAACATTCAACACCCTTCGCTCTTACAACATGAAGCTCAATCTAGGAAAATGTGCCTTTGGAGTGACGGCGGGAAAATTCCTAGGATTTATGGTGTCCCAAAGGGGAATCGAGGCAAACCCGGACAAGATCCAGGCCATTATGGAGATGGCGCCACCAAGAAATGTGAAGGAGGTGCAAAGCCTCAACGGAAAAATAGCGGCACTGAATAGGTTCGTGTCAAGGGTGACGGAAAAATGTTTGCCCTTCTTCCGCACGTTGAAGAGATCATTCGAGTGGACTGCCGAATGCCAGCAAGCATTCGAGGAGTTGAAGGCTTATCTCTCCTCCCCACCACTGCTGAGCCCGTCACAGCCAGGAGAAGAGCTTTTTCTCTATTTAGCCGTCTCCCCCGTAACCCTTAGTGCTGCCTTAGTCAGAGAAGAAGAAAAAGTACAAAAGCCCGTATACTACGCGAGCCGAGCGCTTCGCGGTGCTGAAGAAAGATACTCGCCTATGGAAAAACTTGTCTTTGCATTAGTTACGGCGGCCCGCAAGCTCAAACCGTACTTTCAAGCCCATATGGTGAACGTCCTGACTGACAAGCCCTTGCGACGGGCGATGAGCAATCCTGAGGTTGTGGGTCGATTGGCATTATAGGCTATAGAGTTGAGCGAATTTGATATCCAGTACCGCCCACGGACCGCCATCAAGGGATAGATCGACGCAGATTTCATAGCAGAATTCACTCATGACGAAGACAAAGGGGCAGAAGAGTCCCCTCATTGGAGCATATATACGGACGGGTCGTCCAACAGACAAGCCGGAGGGGCTGGCATCATGCTACTATCGCCCGAAGGAGATACAATTGAATGTATGGTCCGTCTTGACTTCCCCGCTACTAACAATGAATCAGAGTATGAAGCATTGATAGCAGGACTCGACCTCGCCAAAGCAGCAGGAGCCGCGAGGGTAGTCATCTACTGCGACTCTCAGGTCATTACTAACCAAATAAATGGAGACTACGAGTGCAAAGGCGAAAGGATGGAAAGGTACCTTGATCAAGTAAGGGCGAGAGTGGATGACCTAGAAGCCAAAATCTTCCAAATTCCCAGAGGAGAAAACGAGCAAGCCGATCGCCTCACAAAGGCCGCTTCAGCAGAACATATGGTCATCCCTGGTAATGTACTCTCTTTTGTTTAGATTTCTCCACTAATAGACCCCAGCAACGTGCAGGAAATAGGCTCTAACAGTAGCTGGACCGCGCCGTTAGTTTCATACTTAAAAGACGGGGTCTTACCAGACGGAAAGGAGGCTGCAAGGAAACTGAAGGTCCAAGCGGCAAGGTTCGTCCTAATAAAAGACGTCCTGTATAAAAGAGGCTTCTCCTGACTATATCTGAGATGCTTGGGTATGGAAGAAGCAGACTACGTCATGAGAGAGGTACACGAAGGAATCTGCGGAAACCATTCAGGGTCTAGATCATTAGTACACAAGCTTGTGCGAGCGGGGTACTATTGGCCTACCATGCAGAAGGACGCCGAAGCTTATGTCAGGACCTGTGACAAATGCCAAAGGTTCAGTAATATTATTAGACAACCAACCGAAGAGCTGACCCCGATAACGGCCCCATGGCCGTTTGCACAATGGGGATTAGATATTATGGGACCATTCTCTACAGCAGTACGACAGCTGAAGTTCCTGGTGGTGGGCATTGACTACTTTACAAAATGGGTGGAAGCTGAAGCTTTGGCCATAATTACGAAGAAGAACGTACGAAGCTTTGTCTGGAGATGCATCATATGCAGGTTTGGCATTCCTAGAGTCTTTGTCTCAGACAACGGGAGGCAAGTCGACAACGACTCCTTCCGGGATTTTTGCTCACAGTTAGGAATAAAGAACCACTACTCCTCCCCCGCCCACCTTTAGGCTAATGGCCAGGTCGAAGTCACGAACCGATCCTTACTCAAGATTATCAAGACTCGGCTCGAGGGGGCAAAGGGTATATGGCTTGAAGAATTACCAAGCATACTATGGGCATACAGGACGACGACAAGGGCACCCACAGGAGAGACACCATTCCGACTGACGTACAGAAGCAAAGCAGTCATCCCGGACGAAGTTGGGCTCACGAGCTACAGGGTGCACAACCATGATGAGAACAAAGGCGGCAGAACAAAGGCTCGTTAGGTACCAGGACCGCATGGCCAAACACTACAACTCTCGAGTCCGACACAGAGACTTCCAAGTTAGAGACCTTGTTCTTAAAAAGGTCATGGGCACTGCTAGGGACCCTACCCAAGGGAAACTCGGCCCCAATTGGGAAGGACCTTACCGAGTTACATCGTGACAGAGGAAAGGCATTTACCACCTGGAGACGTTAGAAGGACAGAAACTGCCACACCCATGGAACACCGAGCACCTACGAAAGTATTACCAGTAGGAGCGGCAACATGAAGACCAACCTTTTTTATTTACATTTCAGCAAATTTTAGTCTTACTCCTCAGCTTTATCATTTACTTTAGTTTTTTGCAACAATACCTCTTTTTTGTTTTAAGCCCAAAAGGCAGGATTTGGTTTTAAAATTACTTTTATTTACAAATGCATGGCAATAAGAGGAGTTTATTCAAAATTGTTGAAGTATCTATTTTAGAAATCTACGGTTTAAAGTCTACAGAAGTGGACAACTAAGTTCACAAAAGTGAACAACAAAAACGACTAAGTCCATAACACACGGACTAAACGACTGACGGTCTCACTAAACAGACGAGACTACCATCATATGGACAAGGTTCCAAAAACCAACAGGCCTACAAAAGATGACAAGGTCATCAAGGCTAAAGCTAAAAAGCTGACGGCCCCACCTAATAGATGAGGCTATCATCATATGGACAAAGTCCTAAAACCAACGGGCCTATAAAAGATGACAAGCTCATCAAGCCCGTCAGACTAAAGCTAAAAAGCTGACGGTCTCACCAAACGAATGGAGCCATTATAGAACCAACGGGCTTACATTAAACCCATAAAATGATTGAAAATTAGAAAATTGACGACCACAATAAGGTCAGTAAAATAACAAAAATGGTGACAATTGACGGGAGAATCTTCAAAGCCGACGGACCAAAAGCAACAGAAAAATTACTTGGATAGTGTAACCAAGCTGACGGTCCTAGAAAAATGACGAACAAGGTCGAAAATCCAAGGGGGAAACCCGTGAAACTGACAAGATAAGAAGGATATCTCATAAGTCACAAAAAGGCTATACCGACAGAGTCTCCCAACCAGTTCAAAAAAACTGACGGGGTTCCCAAACAGACGAGAATGTTTGCCAAGACTTCGTAATCACTGATTAGAAAAAATAATAACGAAAGTGACGGGAATAATATACCATGAATAAATACATCTGTATACAAACAAAACCCTGAGAAAACCAAACGGGCACTTGAATAGTTGTTTGCAAAAAATATTAAAGTACAGCGATTGTTTGCAAAATGATTGAAATGCAAGGATAAAATACAAATAAAGAGAACTAAGGAACGGGAGTGTCAGCAGGATTCCCGTCAGCTTGCTGATCTTCAACGTTTACAATTGCAGCTGGAGTATTGGAAGCAGGAGTAAGAGGGTTTGCAGCAGGTTGGGCTAGGACAACAACATCGTCAAACTCCGAAATAGGGTTAGGCTGAGAGGAGCCATCATCTCCACCATCCATTGTGATTCCGGACAGGTCCAGCTCTGGGAATGCTGACGCAACCTGCTTAAGGCAATCGTCAAAACCGGTGCCATAATACTCGGCACAAGAGTCAATCAACGATTGCGTCGCTTTAAAGTCTCTAACCGCGTCAGCCCCAGCCGTCTACACTCTTTGGCCTAGATCCGTCACCTCCTCCTTAAGCTTATCATTCTGACAGTCAGCCTCTACCAGCTTCTCCCTAACTTCCTTCAACTCTTGGTTCAGCGTACGGACGGCATCCTTATACTGCCCTTGTTCATTCATCAGATTTGTATTATGCTTCCGGACCCGAGTGATGACTCCCTTCTTCGTGATGCAACGGTCTTGAAGGGCCTTAACACGCACCAAGGCCTAAGAAAAGAACACAGCCATCAGTCAAAATTCATCAAAGCAAAATAAAATTAGTTCGACCAAAAGGTAGCAAGCATACCCTGGTAAGATCAAAAAGGGCTGACGCCCCTAAATCCTCCGTCCCCAACAAATCGCAAGGCTCTATGTCCGTCTGCTTTATGAAGGACTTAACCTCCCCGACGGCATAGTCCTTGTGGGTCAAGAGGTAGCAGGAGCCCTCGTTGACGGGACCTAAGGAGGTCATTACCCCTTTGCCCGCACCGTGGCTTGGCTTGAGAGGTGATTTTTCTTTTGCAGCACCATCCCCAGGAGTGACGGCGACCTTTTTAGCCGGATGACCATCACTCCCATCGGGCTTCCTCTTTGCCTGCTTAGTGACGGTCTTAGGGGTTGACGACGTCTCCCCCCCTGCCTCCTTTGCCCTCTTCTCCTCCTTCTGACGGGCTGCGGCAACCCTTACCCTCTGTTTAGTAGATTCCATCTCTACAATACAAAAAAAAAAAAAAAAAAAAAAAAAAAAAAAAAAACTAACAGTTAGAACAAGAGACGGAGGAGTAGACTGACGGAGGTGATAAGGAGAACTTACGTCGGCGGGAAAAATTTTCCAATTTTCAGGCTTCAGCTGACGGTTCTGGACCCCCGCAGTACAAATGAATAGTGTCAAGGGTGATCAAATCCCTACACTTACGCTCCTCCAAAGGGATTTCCAGAACCCGACGGATAAACTCCTCCTGTTCGTCGGTTATGTGGGGACGGGTATGAGCTGAAAAGAAAAAAGAGAAAGAATGTTAGTAGCGTCACTTCAAAAACGAAAGGAACATGGTTGACGGGATTAACCTGAATCCCTGACAAAAGCCCAAGTGTTGTCAAAATAACCATGAGGCATCGTCGCCCATTCCTCCTGACAGCAAACCCAATCCGTCTCTTCAACAAAAAAAATATCTACTTTTCCAGTTCCTATTGGAATCTGGCATATCTGATACTAGCCTCAAATTTTTCTCCCAGGCATTAAAATGGTATATCCCCTTAGACGATGCGATATGATGGGGCATGTAGTAGTAAAAGAATTCGTCTAAGGTAAGCTGACGGTTTCCTCCACTTAGACGGCCCCACAAGATTTCAGCTCCTATGAAAGTCCTCCAGGCATTTGGGACAATTTGAGTGACGGATAGGCCCAAGAAGTCAGCCAGCTGATGGTGTAGGGTCGTCAACAGTAATCTCAGGCCCGTAGCAAACATGGCATCATACATGCCCACGTCAGCGGTTCTCCCTGAGTAACAACTCTCATTCTCTTCAAGGAGACGGATCGGGATATGGTCTGGGATTTGGTAACGAGTGTGTAACTCCCTAAAAACCTTATCACTCATCCTAGGTAAAAATTTGTTGACGGCCCAATCCTCAGGGAGAATGAAAGGACGGTTATCTCCTGGACCCTCTGAAGTTCCTTCATTGGGTCCCTCATCTCCGTCACTATCATCTCCGTCAACATTTTCCCCGTCACCTTCATCCTCTCCTCTTCCCTCTTCTACTTCATCCTCACCCCCCTCAATATAACTCTCATCACCGTCAAGAGATCAGGCCGACGTCGCTCTCTCTGACGAAGGTGAGAAGTCCTCTGACTCATCACCAAAACCAAAGGCCTCGTTGTAGCCCGCTCCTTCGCGGACTGACGACTCCCCACACGACGCGTCACTTGACATCTGACTACCTACAAGTAACGGATCCAATCTAAGTACCTAAACTGACGTCCTTACTAATGAATTATACAGGCATAAGTAAAAATGAAAAGAGGAGAGGAAATAGAACTTACTAGTGAGCTAACTTTCTTGGAGGAACGGCTTCAAGGGCAGTAATGCACGAGGTGACGGAGTTAATGAACAAGGTGACGGAATTCAGGGCGACGGTCTCTCTCTCAAAGATCAGCAAAAGTGAAATAGGGGAAATGAGGAGGAGGACCCCCTTATATATAGAATGGAAGGGCGCAGAAGAAGAAACGACGCCCTCGTCAGAAACAAAACCAATGGGAACTCACCACGTGTCCAAAGCATTAAATGCACGGCGGCTCGAGGAGTCCCATGTAAATAATTTTCCCGCCTCCTTAAAGAATATGACAATCAACAGAAACGTTAACTCCATAACCGTCAGTATGAAAAGTGACGGAGATATGGAGTAGGGGGCAACTGATAAGGATAAAAAGAGATTGATCAAGATAAGCCGACGGTTTATTTGTGACGGTATCTACTGGGCCATCAGCCCCTGTTTAATGACTGACGGCGAGATAAAGTTGTAAGGAGAGACACCCATAGGCTGACGGGATAATAAAGCTGAAGGGTGATCCTGAAGCTGACGGGATGAAGACCGAAGGCATAATATAAGCTGACAGCACTAATCAAAGAATGCTTGCTAACCACGTTTGCGTGTATAAGTAAATGACTTGCCCTCCACGTTTTGTGAAACCTAAGAGAAATTCCTATATGGAAAGGATCCCGTAAAATATGCCCAAGGAGACTCCTATAAGGAAAAGACTTCTACTCCAAGGAAAAGGGGTCAACCCCTACTACTATAAAACCCAAGCACCCTCACGAACCAAGGTACACATAATTTACCCTCTCTAGCACTCTAGAGCAGTGAGAATAGTTTTGACTTGACCTTCGGAGGGTATTTGGCCGGTACCACACCGATACTCTCTGCTAAGTCCTTTCTTTTTGTTGTGCAGGTGCTATTTGGAGCGCGCAAGGACCGTGTGACTTACTGGTGGTATTTTTGGCATCATCGGGTTGAGTATTTATAAAGATGACAAAGAGAATTCTAGTGTAGTCTAGGCCATGTTTTTTGTTATGAGATTTTTAGTTCTTTGGAACTTTCTAGGACTATTAAGAACCGTGTAGGAGTTACTTTGTGGGCACGTTTATAGGACCAAATTAAAGCTTGAAGAGACTCATGGCCCGTAGTTTAACAAAAACCCTGAACACCAGGCCTTTATAGCCCAAAAATATTATTCTATTTTAGAACTAGTAGGTAGCCTGCAATACGCCAAAAATAAATGTAAAAAAATAAAATAAATTTTTTATATGATATATTTGATTGATTATTTGCAAATGAATGACTTATTTAATCTATTATAACTAATTCAGAAATCATAACATCTAATTTAATCAAAACTTGTTTAGTGCCGTCAACTTGGGTTGCTTTATTGAAAAAAGAATCTTTTGATTAGTTTAAGTTGATATGTTTTAACATTATTTTGTAACTCTAAAATTCAAATTAAAAATAGTTATTAGATTTGAGCTTCTCTTTTTTTTTGGTTAACCAAGCTAGTAGCATAAAACTAAACAACAACCAGTCTATTACAAAAAAGCTCAGCTTTATCAAAAGCTAGCATATTGGCCATCACAGGCGGTGGTTCATACAACAAAAGGAAGTCAGAAGACAAGGTTGCTCCCATGTTAGCAAGCTTGTCAGCACATTTATTAGCTTCCCTAAATATGTGGGTCATTGTGTAGTTAGGGAAGGCTTTGATCAGATTCCTCCAATCATTCAAAAGGGGTTCTAACATGAGATTGAGAGATGAGGGGTTAGTAAGTAAATGTACAAGAACGTCAGCATCAAGTTCTATATTAATATTGAGAATGTCTAATTGTCGAGCTAGTGAGAGGCCATCTTTGAGGGCCCAAAGTTCTACCATAGTGCTGGACATACTCCCAAGCTTTCTCATGAATCTAGCCACCCAGTCTTCATTGCTATCACCTAACACACCACCTCCCCCAGCCTTCTTAGGATTTCCAAAAACAACACCATCAGTGTTGAGCTTCACCCAACCTGGCATGGGTTTCTTCCAATTAACCTGGATTTGAACTCTAGGTGGCTTATTTGAACAGTTCGGCACAAGAGCAAAAACTCAGCTCCTTTCTTAATACTTTGAGTGTGGATGTTGGGCTCTTTTCGCCTTGTCTGAAAGATGAATCTATTCCTATGGAGCCAAATCAGCCAAACAACTTAGGGAAACACAAATTTCCAAGGTATACGAGGTTGCAAGAGTGAATCTTGAGATTCACAGTTGTTCTTTAGCCATTCCATCAAAGAGGTGCCAAAGAAATCCTGTCTAGCATCAGCAATTCCTAAATTCCTCCAAAACCCCCTAGCCACACTACAATCATGCAATACATGAATAATAGACTCCATACCAACTCCACAGAGATCACAGTTAGTGTCAAGATTAAAACCCCTTGAACCCAACACTTCCTTTGTAGGGATACTAGAGTGAAAGCATAGCCAAAGAAAGAACTTAATTCTAGGTGAGGTTTTTGCCTTCCAAACCCAAGGTTTGTGAGTTGTTAGGTTCAAGGGTTTTAAACCCATTGCAAGGATATAAATCGAAAAAAGAGTGAAACTTCCATCCTTAGAGAAAGCCCAAATAAGAATATCTTTTTGGATAGGGTTGGAAGCAAGTGGCACCCCTTTAATTTCCTTCATGATTGTCTCTGGGAAGACAAAGGATGAATCTAGAACATTAGCAAGGAAATCTTTAACTGATTTCTTCCCTTCCTCTTCTAATAGAGGTCCTAGAATTTGCTTCCTAAGAGGGCCTGAGGCCAGCCAATAATCATCTCAGGCGCTTATCGCCTCCCCATTGGAGACAGACCACTTTAAACCTTTATTAAAGATAGCACCACCATCTTTACAAGTTGTCCAGGTACGGGAAGCAAGCAATCTTCTTCCCCTTTCACTTAGTTTGGCAGGGGTAAGGTATTTATTAGTAAGCATTTTTGCCCAATCTGCCTCAGGGTTCAAAGCAATCCTCCAACATAACTTAGCAAGGATGGCAGAGTTCCAAGCTTTCATTTGAAAAATGCCAAGACCTCCTAGTTTGGTAGGGGTAGTAATTTATCCTAACCTACTAAGTGGAGCTTCCTTTTTTCCTCAGTGGAGCCCTAGAGAAAATCTCTAATGAGTTTATCAATTCTGTCACAAATTCTGGAGGGCAGCTTACAACACTGCATTGTGTATTCAATAATGGGAGTTACAGAGGCCTTGATGAGAACAAGCCTACCAGCAGGTGAAAGGCATTTGATCTTCTTTCCAGCCAACTTAGCTTAAACTTTATCAACCACAGATTGGAACTCATTTCAATTTCTCCCTTTATGCTTGAAGGGGAAGCCAAGGTATTTGCCCAGATTGTTGGTTTTATTAATTCCCGATTGATGAACCATGACTACACTAGCTTCCTCTGAAACATTGGGCGAGAAGAAGATTTTGGACTTCTCTTTGCTAATTTTCTAACTTGATAAAGAGCAGAATTCCTCCAAGACATTCGAAATGGCCTCACAGATTTCTTGATTTGCTTCTGCAAACAACAAGAGATCATCGGTAAAAAAACATGTGGGAAAAACTAGGTCCATTCCTAGAGGCTTTCACCTTATCCCAGTCTCCATCCTCACACTTCTTGTTGATAAGAGAGCTAAGGAGTTCCAAACAAAGAATAAAAATATACGGGGAAATTGGGTCACCCTGCCTAAGCCTTCTTGAAGGTTGGAATTCCTCAAGTTGTTCTCCATTAAACAGAAGGGAGACAGAAGTGGAGGAAATACAACTTAGGATTAGTTCCACAGTGTCATTATGAAAGCCAAGACTAAACAAAACATCTCTCACAAAGCTCCATTTCATGTGATCATACGCTTTCTCTAAATCAATCTTTAAGATCATATACCATGTTTTCCCTTTCTTCTTTTGTAAGGTATGGGCAGTTCTTGAGCCACTATAACATTATCTGATCCTCTTCTACTGGCAACAAAGGCTATTTGGGAGGGGGAGACAAGGTTAGGTATAAGGTGCTTCATCCTTAGGACTAGAATTTTGGACACAACCTTATAGATGGTGTTACACAAACTAATGGGTTTAAAACGACTAATTGTTTCAGGCCCCAATTGCTTGGGAATCAAAGCACTAAGAGTTTTGTTCAGCTAAGGGGGGATTTTCCTGTTTTGAAAAATTCTTTTCACCTCAAATTTCACCAAGTCACCCACCACCATCCAGAATCTTTGAAAAAATCTAGCATGGATCCCATCAGGTCCAGGGGCTTTGCAAGCTTTCACGGAATTGAGGGCAAAGAGAATTTCAGCATCTGAAAAGGGTAAAGAGAGATTAAGTACTTCTAATCCAGAGAGAGTGTTATCAAAAGGAAGGGAAAGGTCCCAAGTTCTATCACAAGCAACTGCTTCGAGGAGTATAATTTCTTGAAACCATCAAGAAAAATCTCTTTCACTCTTTCTTGTCCACAACCCAATTTTAAAGGTTATCAAAAAGTTAACAATTTTAAATCTCTTAAAAATTTTACAATTTCTTTTTCTCTCTATCAAAATTAAAATTAGAATTAATAGTACCAAGAGAGATAATGACCATCTCATACATGATATTTATTCTTATACTTATTATTCAAATTTATTTTTGGAATTAAAAATTTTTAAAATACATTTTATATATAGATGAAAATAGTTATGCAAAAAGGCAAGACAAATTTTCTAATGCGTGTGTCACTTATAAAATATTAACTAACAATAAATATTACATTTGCTTATAATTATCCAAAAAAAAAATGATAAAATCCTATTTAATATAGAATATGTCACAAACTCACAAGAAATATTAAGTGAATTAGAGATGTTACCAATTGAAAAGGAAATCTTAGTGGAAGTTGAACACAAAAACATAATTAGTAGTAATTTTGTATCTCAAAAGACAATAAAAATAGATTTAAAAAATTAAAACATAAATATTATACAATTAATATTTAAAATAAGAGAAATCCCTACTAAAAATTATCACAAACTCCAAAATGTGTTGTGCTTGTCCAAGATTAGGTCTTATTATTGCAAACTATGAATTTAAGCTAGGTTTGAATTGAATCTACTTCAAATTAAATTGAAGCATTTGACAAAAATGACACTATTTAGAATTTGCAAGTTTTTTAATTATATTTTATATTTAAAATACTCCACGCATTGAAAAATCCTCACAGTGGCCCTATTTTGCATGAAACACATTTAACATGCCAATAACATAGTTAATATTTCATGATTTTGGCATGATCACCATCATATTATTAAAAATAAATGAATTCAATTGAGACCAAATTTTTTAAAAACACAGTGTGTGGCTGAGGACCCCAGATTCCATTTAAACAGGTTGCCAGAGGGATTTTAGAGGGCACACTTCAGACCTCGAGGACGAGCATTGTACAACCACGGGACGAGGACCAGTTGACCCTGGGGATAAGCAGTAACCAGCCCAAATGCATGAAGTTAAAATATTGCAGAAGGAAGAAGGTGGACTTGGCACAGAATACGAGGAGGGTGAAAGAAGAAGGGTGTGGAAGCAATAGCTCTTCGCATTAAATGCAAGACAACCACCACTCCTCTGGCCACATTAATGAGGAAATGACTGTGAACGGTGGTGACACAGCTCATACTGCAGGTTAGAAGCGTACTAGTATATTCTGGATGAGATGGGAGTCTTGGGGATGCAATCTCAGCCCTCCAAGTGTAGGAATAAGATAATTTATGTGTAAATATAAAAAGGAAATGAAGATCCTTAGAATAGGATCAAAAAAAAAAAGGAAAAAATAAGGAGAGGGAGAGAGAGACTTGTAAAAAAGAGAAAGTAAATCCCATATATATATATATAAGGTATTCCTTGAGCTTGACCGAGGTCCCCTTTTTCTTTATAGTTGTTTGACCATAGTCACATCTTTAGCATTTCTTCTCATTGTGATTAGCTTTAGCTCATCAAGTAATCAATATCTTGCCCATTCTCTAACAAATTTATTGTAGTGGGCTCATTGGGCCATTAGTAGGTCGCTCTTGGGTCGTAGGTCCATTTGTGCCCTTACAATTGGCGCCGTTTGTGGGAATATTGAGCATACTTGAGTTAATTTAATTATGGTGAATTCGGATGAGTCGATGGGGTCGCAACGTCAAGATCATTTTGTGAATCTTGAGCGTGGGAGAGATTGTAAGGTTAGTGTTCATACAACCCAAACTAGGGGGAGTCATTCTAGGAGTGGGAGTCATGTGTCTCATAGGCACGAAACCAAAAACATGCAAAAAGAAATAGATCATTTATGTAGGAAGTTGCGTTGAAAACAAAGAAGAAGGTCATCATCAAGCACAAATGTTTTGTCAAACAACGAAGAAAGTTACAAACCTCAGTCAAGGACTCCCCTCAATGAGGATTCCTCAATTCTAAGTTGCAGTCCTCCCCAATAGCGTTCAAGGCCTCGATCCATGACTGTAGGCAGAAGCTGCGACGTAACATAGGGAGTTGGGACTTCAGGTGAGTCTCTGTTTCCTTCTACCCCTAATCATAAGCCGCCTGCTTGACCTTTTCCATCTCTTTATCCTTCAGGACAAGCTCCTTCCTCAACTTCGTATGGTTGTCCGAGCAAGGGCAAGTTGATTCTTAGCTTCCCTCAACTGCACCAACTGCTCCCATGCTTGCCTTTTTTAGCTTTCTATGGAAGCTTTAGCGCTTTTTCAGGCCTTGTCACACTCGGCTAATTTGAGGAAGGTCTCCTTTAGCTTCTTGTCGATTGCTGCTTGGGCCTTCTACACCAAGATGTGTTTAGACTCGTCCTCCTTCATGTCATGGAAGGCCTGGTTAACCCATTCCTCCGCTACATGTGTTGCTTGGGTAGCCTGAGTGCAAACAATTTATATAAAAATTAGTGGGGGAGCCAGTGCAAAAAGGTTACTAAATAATAATGTAGGTTAAAGGTCTTACCAAGGCTAAGTCCCTCTTCACGGACAGGAAGAGCTCATGCTTCTTTAAATTTTGCAGCTCGTCCATGTCCTTTAGGAGCAAAAGGGCTTGCTCAACAGTATTTTCTATGTAGCCGGCTCGTCCACCATCAAAATTCCAGATGGAGGCATCCTCTCGGAGAGGTGAATCATCCAAGACAAAAGAAGGGTTCCAAACGGGAACCTTAGATCTACGTTTGGAGGCAGTGCTAGAGCTCTCTACACCCTTTCTTTGTTGAGTGCGAGTCACTTTGACCACCTTGGTAATCTCTGGGGAAGTTTTTTCCTGAACTTCACCCTCCTCGGTAACTCCTTTGCCCCCTTTCCTGTCCCTTTTTTGCTTTTTATCGACTAGTTTTTTCTGGACTGGGCTAGAATGATAGGAGTTGGAGGTCTTGGAATAACTGGAACCGTGGTTCTAGCGTGGGATTCCAATAGGGAAATAAGGTCTGGAAGTTTCTTTTCTATCACCATGCCTTCAGGAACTTCACTATGCCCTCGGTCTTCACTGACAAGAGCTGTAGTTAGCTAGGGACTAAATGTTTCTTCCTTGGATGTGGAGGTTTGGTAGAAGACTTCAAAATCCTCATCTTGGACAGGATTTTCAGTATCTTCTTCCAAGGTGATGTCTTTTGATTCCACATCCTCTCCTTCATCCGAGGACGTAATCTCCTCTATGGCAAGTTAAGGCTTCATAAGGGCAGGGAGTTCAGCGGGTTCAGGGTGAGAACTTTATTGGTGAACCTGCTGAGAACTTTCTTCACATACTCTAACTGTGAAAGCTTCAATGTACCATTAGCCTTGTCTCTAATGATTCTCATACTAAGGATTTGCTTTGCAGCTCCCAAATCTTTCATTGCAAACTATTTTGACAATTGCTTCTTTAGATCATTAATCTCTTCAATGCTAGACCCTGCAATGAGCATATCAGCCACATCCAACAGTAAAATGATATAAGAATTGTCAAAGAACTTAACATAGCAACAGTGATCAGCTTCACATCTCTTGAACCCAATTCTGTGCATAAAACTGTAAAATTTCTTGTACCACTATCTAGGAGCTTGTTTTAGGCCATACAAGCTTTTTCTCAGTTTGCAGACTAAAGTGGAGGTGAAGAAAGCTAATGTCAAGGCCATTGAAATCTCTGGATGATTTTGTTTGTGTGTGCTTTTGGGCAACATGATTAATCTCAGCTATGAATGTTGTGTGTGCAAAGTGTTGGCTTAAAATATCTATGCAAATGATACTTTATGGCTAATTTTTATATATGAGCGTTATTTACTTCTTTTCTGAAATTTCAATCTTTGGTGCATTTTTAGCACGTTTTGTAGCCCATTGTAAATCCTATGCGCAGGATATAGAAACCGAGTTTGGTGATTAGTGTTTTGGTCTTTGTTGTCGTCTTAAGAGAGTGTGAAATACTGTAACCGTACTATGTATTTTTTCCCTAATAATAATGAAATCTCTGCAATTCTATACATGTAGGCAAATTGCCGAACCACGTAAATATTGCCTTGTGCGTGTGATTGTTTTTTCTTTGGCATGTGTTTTCTCTTCTTTTTTTTTTCTTTTTTTTTTTTGTCTCTCACGGGTTGAGAATTTCAGGTTAATTCTGTACAACTGGTATCAGAGCCTGGTTAGGTTTGAGTGGGAGCAATGGCAGAGGAAGCAGGAAAGGCATCTAGAATAAAAAAGTTTGATGGCATAGACTTCACGTATTGGAGGATGCAGATTGAAAATTATCTCTATGGGAGGAAATTGCATCTGCCTCTTTTGAGGACAAAACCTGAGATTATGAAGGCTGAGGAATGGGCTCTACTTGATAAACAGGTACTGGGAGTTATTAGGTTAACTTTATCTAGGTCTGTTGCGCACAATGTTGTAAAGGAGAAGACCACAGCAGATCTGATTAAGGCTTTGTCTGGTATGTATGAAAAGCCGTCAGCAAACAACAAGGTGCATCTGATGAAGAAACTATTCAATTTAAAGATGGCAAAGAATGCATCAGTAGCACAACATCTAAACGAATTTAACACTGTCACAAATCAATTGTCGTCTGTAGAAATTGATTTTGATGATGAGATTCATGCTTTGATCGTCTTGGATTCTTTGCCAAACAGTTGGAGGCAATGAGAATGGTAGTAAGCAATTCTACAGGAAAAGAAAGGCTAAAGTCCAATGAAATACGATATTTAATTCTGGCTGAGGAGATTCGCAAAAGAGATGCAGGCGAAACCTCAGGATCTGGTTTTGCCCTAAACCTTGAGACAAGAGGCAGAGGTAATGATAGAAATTCAAATTAGGACAGATCAAAATCCAGAAATTCTAATAGAAACAGAAGTAAATCTAGATCAGGCCAACAAGTACAATACTGGAACTGTGGGAGAACAGGTCACTTTAGAAGGCAATGCAAAAGTCCTAAGAAGAAGAATGAAAATGACTCTGCTAATGCTGTAACAGAAGAGGTACATGATGTATTACTTCTTGCAGTAGACAGTCCACTTGATGATTGGGTTTTGGACTCAAGAGCTTTGTTTCATACCACTCCAGACCGAGTAATCATACAGAATTATGTTGCAGGTGATTTTGGTAAGGTGTATTTGGCTGATAATTCAACCTTGGATGTTGTGGGTATGGGAGATGTTCGGATATTGTTACCTAATGGGTCTGTTTGGTTACTGGAGAAGGTTCGACATATTCCTGACCTGAGGAAGAATCTGATTTTTGTTGGACAACTTGATGATAAAGGACATGCAATACTATTTGTTGGTGGTACTTGGAAAGTTACAAAGGGAGCTAGGTTATTGGCTCGTGGAAAGAAGACTGGTACTCTATATATGACCTCAAGTCCAAGAGGCACAATTGCAGTTGCTGATGCAAGTATTGATACAAGCCTGTGGCACCGTAGACTTGGTCACATGAGTGAGAAAGGGATGAAGATGCTACTATCAAAAGGAAAACTACCAAAATTGAAGTCCATTGATTTTGAGATGTGTGAAAGCTGCATCTTAGGAAAGTAGAAAAAGGTGAGCTTCTTGAAAACTGGCAAGACACCGAAGGCTGTAAAATTGGAGTTAGTACACACCGGTTGCATCCCTTGGAGGTTCAAGGTACTACATCACTTTCATTGATGACTCAAGCAGAAAGGTATGAGTTTATTTTCTGAAAAATAAATCTAATGTAATTGAAACTTTTAAGAAGTGGAAGGCCATGGTTAAGATAGAAATAGGTTTGAAAGTAAAATGTTTGAGGTCAGATAATGGATGAGAGTACATAAATGGAGGGTTCAGTGAGTATTGTGCTGCACAGGGAATTAGATGGAGAAGACCATTCCTGGGACACCACAGCAGAATGGTGTGGCTGAACGCATGAACAGAACTCTCAATGAGCGTGCTAGGAATATAAGGTTGCATGCTGAACTATCAAAAACTTTCCGGACTGATATTGTTAGTACTGCAGATTACCTAATAAATTGATGATCATCAGTTCCCATGGAGTTTAGATCTGAGGGGGTTTGGAGCGGTAAACAAGTAAAGTTTTCACATTTAAACGTTTTTGGTTGTGTTTTTTATGTTCATATTGATTATGATGCTCATAGTAAACTTGATGCAAAGTCTAAAATATGTTTTTTCATTGGCTATGATGATGAGAAATTTGGCTATAGGTTTTGGGATGAACAAAATAGGAAAATCATCAAAAGTAGAAATGTGATATTTAATGAACAGGATATGTATAAGGACAGGGCAACTGTAGTGCCAGATGTTACAGAGATAGATCAAAATAAATCTGAGTTTGTCAACTTAGATGAATTGATTGAAAGTACTGTCCAGAAAAGGGGTGAAGAATATAAGAAAAATGTAAATTCATAGGTAGATCAGAGTACACCTATAGCTGAAGTCCGCAGATCTTTCAGAAACATTAGATCTCCATAGCATTATTCACCCGCTCTAAATTATCTCCTGTTGACTGATGGTGGTGAGCCAGAATGTTATGATGAAGCCTTACAAGATAAGGATTCAAGCAAGTGGGAGTTTGCCATGAAGGATGATATGGATTCCTTGTTGGGAAATCAGACATGGGAACTGACTGAATTGCTAGTAGGAAAGAAGACTTTACACAACAAGTGGGTATACAGAATAAAGAATGAGCATGACAGTAGCAAACGTTACAAGGCCAGATTAGTTGTTTAAGGGTTCCAGCAGAAGGAGGGCATTGACTACACAAAGATATTTTCTCCAGTTGTGAAGATGTCAACAATTAAACCGGTACTGGGAATGGTGGCTGCAAAAAATTTACATCTTGAGCAGTTAGATGTGAAGACGGCATTCGAAACTCCTCACAAACTTGCCATTGCTTCGCTCGACACGATGCCACATGTCATTCTTGTCTTCCTTCTCTATCTTCCTCTCTCCACTGATCCGAACCACTCTGTTATCTTCGACCTCGACTTTCACTTCCTCCTTGTTGAGCCAGGAAGATCAGCCTTCAACACGTGTGCTTCTGGGGTCTCTTTGCAATCAATACAAATGTTGACAAAAGCAGAATTCTCTTTGGAAATTTGGGTTGGAAAATCCTTGAGCGGGTCCCATACGTCTAGGGAGAATGGGTCGAAGATATTGCTGCGTTGGCCACCGAAGAAGCTTGGAATCATCAACATTTTTGAACTCTGTTGTTGTTGTGAATAACTTCACAGACTTAGATTTTTGCTGAATTTTTTTCGATGGTTGAAGGATTTGGTGGGTTGGGTATTTATAAAGATGACTAAGAGGATTCTAGTGTAGTCTAGGCCCAGTTTTTTGTTTTGAGATTTTTGGTTCTTCGGAACTTTCTAGGACTATTGAGAACTATGTAGGGGCAAAAATGGCCCATTACCATCAATTTTGGAAAAAATTTGCTCAGAAACACTGTTTCCGAACTATATAGCAATCTACCACTTTTTCGGGCCTATAGCGGCGTTTTCCTGAAAAAAATTTTTATAAGTCCCATAACAGGTTCAAGGGGTCCTATAGTGGCGTTTTTAAGCCCTATAGTGACATTTTTGGGCCCTATAGCGGCGTTTTCCTGCAAAATTTTTTTGTAAGTCCCATACAGTTTCAAGGGGCCCTATAGTGGCGTTTTTAAGCCCTATAGTGACGTTTTTGGGCCCTATAGCGGCGTTTTCCTGCAAAAATTTTTTTATAAGTCCCCATAACAGGTTCAAGGGGCCCTATAGTGGCGTTTTTTTAAGCCCTATAGTAACGTTTTCGGGCCCTATAGCGGCGTTTTCGGAAAAAGTGGTATTTCCCTAATTATTTCCGAAACAGTGCTCTGTTGCTAAATATTTCAAAAATTAATGCTAATGGGCCATTTTTGCCCTATGTAGGAGCTACTTTGTGGGCACGTTTATGGACCTAATTAAAGCTTGAAGAGACTTATGGCCCATGGTTTAACAAGTCCTTGAATATCTGGCCTTTATAGCACAACAATATGATTATATTGTAGAACTAGTAGCTACCCTAAAATACACGGAAAAAAATTGTAAAAAAATAAAATAAGTTGTGAAAAATGAATTATTTAATTAATTAATAAAAGATAAAATCTAATATAAAGAAAATTTGTTTAGTGTTATGAACTTGGGTTGCTTTATTGAAAAAATCCAAACAAGATAATTCATTTGGTAATTCATTTGGTCAAGCATTTCCATGCTTTACTCTCTCTCTAAATCTCACCAATTTAGGGGAATTAAAAATGATGAGTTAGAAGTAGTTAGAACCCTTCCAAACCACTCCAAATCCCTACCCCTCCTCCCTTAAAAAAAATCCAAACATGATAATTTAAATTACTCTCCCTCCTTCTACTCTACTCCCCTCTATTCTCCCTCCATTCAAACAAGTTATTATTACTTTCACATAATGAAATGGATAAGGTTAACTTGGATAAGTGCTAGTGCTTACTAGGATAATCTTCACATGATTAGATTTAGAGGGCTACATTCCAATGCAATGACTGACAGGTGCGCTCCATCTACCAAGGATAAGTGTTACTCTAAAATTGTAAGATGAGAAAAAAAGAAAAGGACCAGGCAAGAAGAGTCAATTGGAACTACAAAGAATTATCCTCTTGAATCAAACGTAATTTAACTTGCCGAAACCTAAATTAAGCTCAAGTCGTGGGAAGGTCCAAAACTCCTTCCTTCCTATTTGGGCCTAGTGATCTTCTTCCGTGCCACTACGGGATAGTAACATTGCTTTCCAACCAGCCCAATTTTGTTTGGATAGTTTCCACCACAAAATTGTATTCCCATTCAAGTATTCCTCTTTAGCTTTAAAAATAGCCCACTTATTATGAGTACTCTTAAACCATCACTCAAAAGCTATATTCAAATTGACTTCCTATAAAGACCCAAGGAAAACACTAACCACATCGGTGTTATACCTCAAAAGGACTAGTTACAATTAAGGTTCCTTGTAGTTGTTAATAAAGCCTAGATCTATCCAGTAAATACCAGATGTGGACTCATCACACACCCACACACATCACACAATCAATTAAATTAAGGCATCATACTTCCACTCTTTCATTCCTCTATTCAATAAAACCTTTCTATCTACTTTCTATGTTTTTGGTGGGTGTAAGGGTCTGTTTGGTTGGGTGAAACAAGAAGGATAGAAAATTGAGGATAGAAAAGCAGAGAAAAAACTAATTTTATGGGTGTTTGATTGGAGAAAAAGGGAGGATGGAAAATTAGTGGGTTTAGGTGTTTTTCCCTTGGCCCATCAAAATTCTATCTCTCCAATTTAATGAGAAAATAGAGAGAAGAAGAATAGTTGCCCACAATGACTGAACTATCCATTTTCCTCTTACATGCTAGCACTTGTTAGATTTTTTTGCAATATTTTCCTGAGGCGTTTTTTTTTTTTTTTTTGTTCTCGGGTTCAATTGTATGTGAATATTTTGTTTTTAACTTTTTACTTTTTCCTTGGCATGATTTTTCTTTTTCAATAAATTTGGGTGATTTTTTTTTGTTAGTTTTTTGCCACTTTTTTGTTTTAATTGGGCATCATTTTTTAATAAGAGCTTATGAATAAATTTATACAAATTCATTTTTTCCATCCTTCCACTTTTTCACTCCTAACCAAATACAAATGAGTCTTTTTCACTGTTGACCAAACACAAATAAGAAAAATTAAAATCTTTTCTGTCATCCAATTTTTTCATCTCTTCTTCATTTTTTATTCTCTCACATACTTTAATATTGTACTGCATAAAGTTTCTTCTTTAACCACATTGTACTACATAAGAGCATTCTCATCAAAGGTTGTAAAAATTTTAGCATTTAGCATCTAAAAGACCAACTTTATAACATTTAACATATCACTTTACAATACAACCTACATCAAAACTTCTATTTTTTTTTACCACTTCATTTAAATATTCTTTATTTATTCATTTTTATATTCATTTTTTATTCTTCCTCTCTCTCCTTCTATCTCTCTTTCTTTCTCAACCCAACAGATCCAGAACCTTCTCCCTCTCTCTGATCTTCTGCTCTCAAACCTGTGCTCCATGGCTAACCACCAACCTCCATGGTTGGAGCTTTTCAAGCTCATCACCTCCAACCACGCACCACTGCCGAAACCCAGCCAAAATCAAATCCAAACAACCACCACAACGGCCGAAACCCATCAAAAATCAAATCATAACCACCACCACGACCAAACCCAGCCAACATCAAATCACAACAACCACCACCATTGTCAAAACTCAGCCAAAATCAAATCACAACAAAGACCCAGAAGCCCACCAAATCACAAATCAAATCACACCCACCAAAATCAAAGCACAAAACCCACAAAACAACCAAAATCACAAAATCAAAACAACCCATCCTCGATGAAAAGCGACGAACTCAACCCATAACAGAGACCCATGAATCATGAACCACAAACCACAAACCCATGTTAGAAATCACATACCTAAAATCAGAAAGAGCATATTTGAAGAAATTTCTCACCCAAAATCAAATCACAAAACCCACCCAAATCCACCACACCTATTGAAACACAACCACGCTTGCCAAACCACCGCAACCTAGCCACCTCGATCAACAACAGAGACCCACGAACCACAAACTCGACCTCATCTTTTTCACCGGTTTTGCCCTACCACTATTCACACTGGTTGCCACAGTCAAACTGTAGCTCAGTGAGAAAGAGGGAGACGAAGAGAGACCGGAGTCTTAGATCCTAGCTTAGTGAGAAGCATAGAGAAAGAGAGAAAAGATAGACAGAGTGAGAGTGAGAAAGAGGACAGAGTGAATTTGAGTTTGAGGAGGGAGAGAATTAAAAATATTAAAAAATTATAATATCTTGCTACAGTGCGCTTTCAAAAATGAGAGTTCACTGTAACAAGATGTCAAATTTTTTAGCATTTGGCATCTTTGATAGAATAGGTTTTTGTGGTTATAAACGCTAAAAATAGTAGCATTTTAGCACTTATAGCACCCTTGATAAGAATGCTCTAAGAGCATTCCCATCAAGAATTTTAAAAATTTTAGCATTTAACAATTAAAGAAGTCACTTTATAACATTTAACACATCACTTTACAATACATCCAATATCAAAACTTCTATTTTTTTTACTACTTCATTTAAATATACTTTTTAAATTATTTTTATTCTACTTGTCTCTCTCTCCCTCTCTCTCTCTCTCTTTCCCTCTATCTCTCTCTCTTTATTAATTGAAATGATAATAAAATATTATTTTTTAAAAAATATTTTAGCTACAATAAGATGTCAAAGATGACATTCTACTATAACTAAGATGTTAAAACTTTTAAATATAGCACTCGTAATGTAGTGTACTTTTTTAGATTCAAATGTTAAAAAATAACATATTTAACATTTGAAACCCTTGATAAAAATGCTCTAAAGTTTCTCCTTTCTTAGTTAAAGGGTCCTATTTTGTTAAGTTCATATTTGTGGGCTTCCAACTTGTATTCCTGTATTTTGTAATGGTATTAGTCATCCATAAGCCCATAACACTTATAGTTGAGAAGCTCAACAAAAATATATTTTTTTTTAATACAAGATAGTATTTCTATTCTAACTTAATCTAAGTATATAAATATGTAAAACTCCCTCTTAAAGACTTAAACCCGACTTTTATACTCACATCTCACAAACACTTATACTTAAAGAGTGAACAAAAGGTACACGATGGTGCTCAACAAAAATATATGAACTCAGAATGCAGCCACCCGTTCTTAAATGTCAGGCCCAAATTACAAATTGTTCCATTTAGCTTTACCAAAGACCCAATTCAGTGCTTAAATTTCAAATTTTATTCATTCTTTACTTCTCCTGTTAATGTCTATTAAGTGCCCAAAAATGTAGTCCTAATCATCCCATTAATTAAAATTTTTAAAAAAAATCCCATCAATGTGAAAAAAAGTTTTTTTGAAAAATTAAAAAATAAAGGGGGCAATTTACTCAAGAGGAATGCACTAAAGACTGAAATTTCACAAAAGAAGAAGTAAATAACGATCATAAATAAAAATTAGCCGAAAAGTATTATTTGCGTGGATATTTTAAGCAAACCCTTTGCACACACAACATTCACAGCTGAGATTAATCATGTTTCCCAAAAGCACATACACAATACTGTCAATACATATACACAAACAAACAAAATCAACCAGAGATTTCAATGGCCTTGACATCAGGTTTCTTCACCTCCACTTTAGGAACAGTTACAGTGAGAACCCCCATTCTCCATAGCAGCCTTGATCTGATCCATCTTCACATTCTCCGGCAACCTGAAACTCCTCACAAACTTGCCACTGCTCCGCTCTACACGATGCCACGTGTCATTCTTGTCTTCCTTCTCTATCTTCCTCTCTCCACTAATCTGAACCACTCTGTCATCTTCGACCTCGACTTTCACTTCCTCCTTGTTTAGCCCAGGAAGATCGGCTTTCAACACGTGAGCTTCTGGGGTCTCTTTCCAATCAATACGAGTATTAACAAAAGCAGAAGTCTCTCTGGAAATTTGTGTTGGGAAATCCTTGAATGGGTCCCATACGTTTAGAGAAAATGGGTCGAAGATATTGCTGCGTTGGCCACCGTAGAAGCTTGGAGTCATCGACATTTTTGAACTTTGATGTTGTGAATAACTTCAGAGACTCAGATTTTTGCTGAATTTTTTTCGAAGGCTGAAGGATTTGATGGATTGGGGTATTTATGAAGATGACTAAGAGGATTCTAGTATAGCCTAGGCCCTGTTTTTTGTTTTGAGATTTTTGGTTCTTTGGAACTTTCTAGGACTATTGAGTACTATGTGGGAGCTACTTTGTGGGCACGTTTATGGACCTAAAGCTTGAAGAGACTCAGGGCCCATGGTTTAACAAGTCCCTTGAATATCTAGCCTTTATACTTTATAGCCCGACAATATGATTATATTGTAGAACTAGTAGCTACCTTGAAATACGCGGAAAAAAATTGTAAAACAAATAAATAAAATAAAATATGATATATATTTAATTAATTATATAATTTGTGAAAAATGATTTATTTAATTAATTAATAAAAGATAACATCTAATATAATGAAAATTTGTTTAGTGTTATGAACTTGGGTTGCTTTATTGAAAAAAAAAATGATCTGATTAGTTTAAATTGATATGTTATTATTGGGAATAATTCACAAAGTAATAAATAAAAAACAAGGATAACACAAAAAAAAAACAGAAATAGATAACTTGGAAGCACAAAATTATTATCCTTAGACAATATTTGCCTCCACACTTTTATTGCTAAATGATTGTTACAAATTTGTCCCTAAGATACAACAAAGTTGTTGGATTCTATAGATATCAATTTTAGAGAATAAACACAGGATTTCTTGTGTTTCTCGAGAACTTACTATTTTTCAATTGAACGTACGCCTCTATTTATACTCATAGGGTTATATTTCATCAAAAAGCACGTACGGAGAGTTAAAATATTTCATAAAATTGTTCATAGTGCTTGAAACCTCTTCAAAAAATCAGAACAATTACCAAAATATTTTGCAGAAAACTTAGTTTTTACAACTCTCGATCGGTCGAGAGTTCGTTTCGATTGATCAAATGCTCTTTTCAATCGATCAAACAGGAATCGAGCATTGATTGAAACAGGCAGAGACTCCAAGATAGATTTCCTTACCATTTCAATCAACTGAGCAAAAGTTTCAACCAATCGAAAATACTAAATTTCGAATTTTCATTTAGAAAATTCCAGAACTTGAATTTTCACTTTATCAATTTTATGAAAGAATACTCTCCAAACTCAAATATCATTATTACAACCTATTCATGTATATACCTATATATACAACAGTTTTAACATTATTTTGTAACTCTAAAACTCAAATTAAAAAATAGATTTTAGAGTTGAACTTGTGATAATAAGTTAACAATTTTAAATCTCTCAAAAAAATTTACTCTAACTTTCTCTCTCTATTAAAATTCAAATTAGAATTAATAATTTTCCAAACAAAATCATTGCAGAAATTCATTGTTCAATACCTGAAGTTTAATAGTACAAAGAAAGACAAGAACCATCTCATACAAGATATTTATTTTTATACTTATTATTCAAATTTATTTTTATACAAAATGACCAATTGAAGAGCGTTCACAACTTCACAAGATAAGTGAATAGGGATGCCTTGACAAAGTTTCAAACCCTTAATTATTACTTTCACATAATGAAATGGATAAGGTTAACTTGGATAAGTGCTAGTGCTTACTAGGATAATCTTCACATGATTAAGATTTAGAGGGCTATATTCCAATGCAGTGACCGATAGGTGCGCTCCATTTACCAAGGATAAGTATTACTCTAAAGTTGTAAGATGAGAAAAAAAGAAAAGGGTTAGGCAAGAAGAGTCAATTGGAACTACAAAGAATTGTCCTCCTAAATCAACGTAATTTAACTTGCCGAAGCCTAAACTAAGCTCAAGTCGTGTGAAGGTCCAAAACTCCTTCCTTCCTATTTGGGCCTGTTGATCTTCTTCCATGCCACTAAGGGATAGTAACATTGCTTTCCAACCAACCCAATTTTTTTTGGATAATTTCCACCACAAAATTGTATACCCATTCAAGTATTCCTCTTTAGCTTTAAAAATGGTCAACTTATTTTGAGTACTCTAAAACTGTCATTCAGAAACTATTTTGAAGCTCACTTCCTATAACGACTCAAGAAAAGCACTAATCACATATGCGCTATACCTCAAAATGACTAGTTACAATTGAGACTCTTTGTAGTGGTTAATAAAGTCCAGATCTACCTAGTAAATACCAGATATGAGACTCATCACATATTCACATACATCACACAATCAATTAAATTGGGACATCATACTTCCACTCTTACATATTTCTATCTACTTTCTATGTTTTTGGTGGGTGTAAAGGTCTATTTGGTTGGGTGAAACAATAAGGATAGAAAATTGAAGATAGAAAAGTGGAGAAAAAACTAATTTTATAGATGTTTGATTGGAAAAAAGGGAGGATGAAAAATTAGTGGGCTTTAGTATTTTTCCCTTGACCCACCAAAATTCTATCTCCCAAATTTGAGGAGAAAATAGAGGGAAGAGAAATAGTTGCAAGAAATGACTGAACTATCTCTTTTCCTCTTACATGCTAGCACCTATTAGATTTTTTTGCAATATTTTTCCTGAAGTTTTTTTTTTTTTTCCTCAGGTTTAGCTATATGTGAATATTTATTTTTACTTTTTACTTTTTTTCCTTGGCATGATTTTTCTTTTTCAATAAATTTGAGTGATTTTTTTGTTAGTTTTTTGCCACTTTTTTGTTTTAATTAAGCATCATTTTTTAATAAAAACTCATAAATAAATTTATACAAATTTATTTTTTCCATCCTTCTACTTTTTCACTCCTAATCAAATACAAATGAATATTTTTCACTGTCAACTAAACACAAACAAAGAAAACTAAAATCTTTTCTATCATCCAACTTTTTCATCTCTTTTTCATTTTCTATCCTCTCACACACTTTAATATTGTACCACATAAAATTTCTTCTTTAACCACATTGTACTGCAGACCTGTTTAAAATCCATAAATAATACCAAAAAATATATTAAAGACCATAAATAATAACAAAAATAAATTAAATAATAAAATAAACTAACTTTTTAATATGAAACTAAACGCACACTACACATAAAGTTTCTTCTTTCTTGGTTAAAGTGTCATATTTTGTTAAGTTCATATTTGTGAGCTTCCAACTTTATTCATGTGTTTTGTAATAGGATTTGTCAGCCATAAGCCCATAACACTATATAGTTGAAAAGCTCAACAAAAATATATGAACTCAGAATGCAACCAACCGTTTTTAAATGTTAGGCCCAAATTACAAATTGTTCCATTTAGCTTTACCAAAAACTCAATTCAGTGCTTAAATTTCAAATTTTATTCAATCTTTACTCCTCCTGTTAATGTCTATTAAGTGCCCAAAAATGTAGTCCTAAAAATCCCATCAATTTAAAAAAAAAAATTCCATCAATTGAATAAAAGTATTTTTTGAAAAATTAAAAAATAAAGGGTGCAATTTACTCAAGAGGAATGCACTAAGGACTGAAATTTCACAAAAGAAGAAGTAAATAACGATCATAAAAAAAAAATTAGCCAAAAAGTATTTTTTTGCATATATATTTTAAGCAAACACTTCGCACACACAACATTCACAGCTGAGATTAATCATGTTTCCCAAAAGCACATACACAATACTGTCAATACACATACACACGCACAAACAAAATCAACCAGAGATCTCAATGGCCTTAACATCAGGTTTCTTCACCTCCACTTGGGGCACAGTAACAGTGAGAACCCCATTCTCCATCGCAGCCTTAATCTGATCCATCTTCACATTCTCTGGCAACCTGAAACTCCTCACGAACTTGCCACTGCTCCGCTCGACACGATGCCACGTGTCATTCTTGTCTTCCTTCTCTATCTTCCTCTCTCCACTAATCCGAACCACTCTGTCATCTTCGACCTCGACTTTCACTTCCTCCTTGTTGAGCCCAGGAAGATCGGCTTTCAACACATGTGCTTCTGGGGTCTCTTTCCAATCAATACGAGTGTTAACGAAAGCAGAATTCTCTTTGGAAAATTGGGTTGGGAAATCCTTGAATGGGTCCCATACGGTTAGAGAAAATGGGTCGAAGATATTGCTGCGTTGGCCACCGAAGAAGCTTGGAATCATCGACATTTTTGAACTTTGATGTTGTTCTGAATAACTCCAGAGACTCCGATTTCTGCTGATTTTTTTCGATGGTTGAGGAAATTGATGGCTTGGGTATTTATAAAGATGAATAAGAGGATTCTAGTCTACCTTTTTTAGTAAAAAAAAAAAAATGAGAGGATTCTAGTGTAGTCTAGACCCGGTTTTGGTTTTGTGATTTTTGGTTCTTTGGAACTTTCTAGAACTATTGAGAACTATATGTAGGAGCTACTTTGTGCGGGCGCGTTTATGGACCTAATTCAAGCTTGAAGAGACTCATGGCCCATGGTTTAATATCTGGCCTTTATAGCCCAACAATATGATTTTATTGTAGAACTAGTAGCTACCTTGAAATACAAGGAAAAAATTATAAATAAAATAATATACTTAAATTTTTTTTTATAGGAGATATATATTTAATTAATTAGATAATTTTGTGAAAAATGACTTATTTAATTAACTAATAAAAGATAACATCAAATATAATGAAAATTTGTTTAGTGTTATGAACTTGAGTTGCTTTATTGAAAAAAAAAAGATATGATTAGTTTAAATTGTTATGTTTTAACATTATTTTTTAACTCTAAAATTAAAATTAAAAAATAGATATTAGAGTTGAGCTTGTGACAATAAATTAACAATTTCAAATCTTTCAAAAAAATTTACTCTTTCTCTCTCTGTTAAAATTAAATTAGAATTAATAATTTTTCAAACAAAATCATTACTGAAATTCATTGTTCAATACCTGAAGTTCAATAGTACAAATAAAGACAATAACCATCTCATACATGATATTTATTTTTATACTTACTATTCAAATTTATTTTTATACAAAATGACCAATTGAAGTGCGTTCACTACTTCACATGATAAGTAAATAGGGATGCCTCATCAAAGTTTCAAACCCTTAATTATTACTTTCACGTAATGAAATGAATAAGGTTAACTTGGAACTTATCCAATATGGAACTTATCACACACCTACACACATCACATAATCAATCAAATTGGAGCATCATATTTCCACTCTCACATTCCACTATTCAATAAAACATTTCTATCTACTTTCTATGTTTTAGGTGGGTGTATGGGTTTGTGTTGGTTAGGTGAAATAAGAAGAATAAAAAATTGAGGATAGAAAAGTGGAGAGAGAACAAATTTTATGGGTGTTTGATTAGTGAAAAAGGAAGGATGAAAAATTAGTGGACTAAGGTGTTTTTCCCTTAGCCCACCAAAAATGATGTTTGATTGGAGAAAAAGAGAGGATGAAAAATTAATGGACTCACGTGTTTTTCTCTTGGCCCACCAAAATTCTATCTCCCCAATTCGAGTAGAAAATAGAAGAGAAAAGAACAATGACAAAACTATCCCTTTTCCTCTTACATACTAGGCACCTGCTAGATTTTTTTACAATATTTTCTTGAGGTTTTTTTTTTTTTTGGGTTTAACTGTATTTTTTTTTTTTTTAACTTTTAACTTTTTTCCTTGGCATGATTTTTCTTTTTCAATAAATTTGGGTGATTATTTTTTTTGCTGATTTTTTGCCACTTTTTTGTTTTAATTGGGCATCATTTTTTAATAAAAGCTTAGAAGTATATTTGTACAAATTGATTTTTTTTCATCATTTCACTTTTTCATTTTTTATTCATTGTCTATCTTCTCGCTTTAATATTGTAGTCCATAAAGATTCTTCTTTAACCATATTGTATTGCATAAAGTTTCTTCTTTCTTAGTTAAAGTGTCGTATTTTGTTAAGTGCATATTCGTGGGCTTCCGACCTGTATTCCAGTATTTGGTAATGGAACTTGTTAGCCATAAAAGTATTCACATTTGATTTCTTCAAAAAATTCTATTTTACCATCTCAAAACCTGCTTTATTAATTATATTATATTATATTATAACACACATAACATTTTAACTTCTATTTTCCTATATAACACATTAAAAGAATATATCTACACAATAAAATATATAACCCAAAAAATAGGAGAAAGAAATTTTGTTGGAATCATTAATAAGTAGGAGAAAGACAATTAAAAAAAAACTTTTTAATACCATAGTATCATATAAATAAGATGCTACTGTAATACAAATGTAATTTTTTTTACCATTACAATACCGAATAATGTACACTTTTGCACACTTTTATAACTTTGATGCTAAAATCTTCTAATGTATACAATTTTTAGAACATTCATATCCAATTTTTTCAAAAAATTCCATTTTATCATCTCAAAAACTACTTTATCTATTATACCATACCATTTTACAACACACCTAACATTTCAACTTTTATTTTTCTATACAACTCATTGAAATAATATATATATATAAATATATATATATATACACAATAAAATATACAACACAATACCATCTATCCTCTTTCTATTAATGAAAAATTAGAGACACAATAACATACCTCTTATAATAGTTGTAAGAGGCTATTGAAGAACAATGGTATATTTTTTTACAATTACAACTTTGGATAATGCGTGCTTTTAATGTTTGTGGATTGTAAAATACTATTTTGGGGCTTGCTAATGCTCTAAGCCCATAACAAATATAGTTGAGCTCAACAAAAATATATGAACTCAGAATGCACCAGACCGTTCTTATGTGTTTGGCCCAAATTACAAATTGTTCCATTTAGCTTTACCAAAAACTCAATTCAGTGCTTAAATTTCAAATTTTATTCAATATTTAATCCTCCAGTTAATGTCTATTAGGTGCCCAAAAATGTAGTCTTAAAAATCACATCAATTCGATTCTCAAAAAAAAAAAAAAAAAAAAAAAAAAAAATCCCATCAATTGAATAAAAAGTGTTTTTTGAAAAATTAAAAAATAGAGGGGGCAATTTACTCTAAAGGAATACACTGAAGACTGAAATTTAACACCCAAAAAAAAAAAAGTAAATAACGATCATAAATACTTGAGGATCATAAATACTTGAGCATCATAAAAAATTAATCATAAAGTATGATTTGCATTGATATTTTAAGCAAGCACTGTGCACGCAAAAAAAAAAAAAAAAAAAAAAAAACTTTTTGTGACCTTTCTCTCTCCCTTGTCTCCCTTGTGTGAGTTTGTTTCAAAAAAAAAAAAAAAAAAAAAAACCACTTCGCACGCACAACATTCACAGCTGAGATTAATCATGTTCCCCAAAAGCGCGCGCGCGCACACACACACACACACACACACACACACACACACACACACACACACAAAATCAACCAGAGATTTCAATGGCCTTGACATCAGGTTTCTTCACCTCCACTTTGGGAACAGTAACAGTGAGAACCCCATTCTCCATCACAGCCTTAATCTGATCCATCTTAACATTCTCCGGCAACCTGAAACTCCTCACAAACTTGCCACTGCTCCGCTCGACACGATGCCACGTGTCATTCTTATCTTCCTTCTCTATCTTCCTCTCTCCACTAATCCGAACCACTCTGTCATCTTCGACCTCGACTTTCACTTCCTCCTTGTTTAGCCCAGGAAGATCCGCCTTCAACACGTGAGCTTCTGGGGTCTCTTTCCAATCAATACGAGTGTTGACAAAAGCAGAATTCTCTTTGGAAATTTGGGTTGGCAAATCCTTGAACGGATCCCACACGTTTAGAGAGAATGGGTCGAAGATATTGCTGCGTTGGCCACCGAAGAAGCTTGGAATCATCGACATTTTTGAACTTTGATGTTGTTGTGAAAAACTTCAGAGACAGATTTTTGCTGAATTTTTTGGCTGATTGAAGGATTTGATGGGTTGGGTATTTATAAAGATGACTAAGAGGATTCTAGTGTAGTCTAGGCCCTGTTTTTTGTTTTGAGATTTTTGGGTTCTTCGGAACTTTCTAGTACTGTTGAGAACTATGTAGGAGCTACTTTGTGGGCACGTTTAAGGACCTAACTGAAGCTTGAAGAGACTTATGGCCCATAGTTTAACAAGTTCCTTGAATATCAGGCTTTTATATTATTTTATTTTAGAAATGGTAGCTAGCCTGCAATACGCCAAAAATAAATATAAAAAAATAAAATAAAATTTTATATGATATATTTATTTGATTATTTTTAAATGAATGACTTATTTAATTTATTATAACTAATTAAGAAAACATAACATCTAATTTAATGAAAATTTGTTTAGCATCAAGAACTTGGGTAGCTTTATTGAAAAAGAATTATCGGACTAGTTTAAATTGAAACGTTTTAACATTATTTTATATCTCTAAAATTCAAATTAAAAAATAGATATTAGATTTGAGCTTCTGACAATAAATTAACATTTTCAAAGGTTATCAAAAAGCTAACAGTTTTAAATCCCTTAAAAATTTTACATTCTTTTTGCTCTCTATCAAAATTAAAATTAGAAACAATAGTACCAAGAGAGACAATGACCATCTCATACATGATATTTATTCTTATACTTATTATTCAAATTTATTTTTGGAATTAAAATTTTTAAAATAGATTTTATATATAGATGAAAATAGTAATGCAAAAAGGCAGGACAAATTTTCTAATGCGTGTGTCACTTATAAAATATTAACTAACAATAAATATTACATTAGCTTATAATTATCCAATATTAAAAATGATAAAATCCTATTTAAGATAGAATATGTCACAAACTCGCAAGAAATATTAAGTGAATTAGAGATGTTAGTAGTAATTTTGTATCTCAAAAGGAAATAAAAATAGATTAAAAAAAATCAAAACATAAATATTATACAATTAATACTTAAAATAAGAGAAATCCCTACTAAAAATTATCGAAAACTCCAAAATGTGTTGTGCTTGTCCGAGATTAGGCCTTATTACTGCACACTGTGAATTTAAGCTACATTTTAATTGAATCTATTTCAAATTAAATTGAAGTATTTGATAGAAATGACACTATTTAGAATTTGCAAGTTTTTTATCTATATTTTATATTTAAAATGCTCTATGCATTGAAAAAATCCACACAATGGCCCCATTTTGCATGAAATACATTTAACATGCCAATAACATAGTTAATATTTCATGATTTTGTCATGATCACCATCTTATTATTACAAAGAAATTAATTCAATTGAGACCAATTTTTTTAAAAACACACAAATATCAAATTGTTTGTTTTACAAATATGTGTTCAACGAGAACTATGGTTGAGATATTGGGAGAAACTAATAATTGTTCATTAAAATAAAGATCATGAAAAGTTAGCCGACCTTGCATTGACTAGCTTTAAGGTAGATCATGAAACGCTCATGCAAGAAGCAGTCACCCAACTTTACCGTTTGCAAAATGAAAATTTTGAACTCATAAACTGACCTAATAAATAAATAAAACTCACTTTTTTATCAATATAATCTAACATTATGTCAGTGAAACTGAAACACTCATTTAGATTGAAAAAAATGGGATGGATATACTGAAGTGCATAAAAATCATGTTGTTGGAGAAAGAATTGTGAAAATAACAGTTTGGAGGTTTCAAAAAGTTCTTGAACATAATTAGACTTGAGCGATTTCATGACGTCTTTGACGATCATAAATAGGAAATGTAGGAGATCAGTTTGAAAACCATGAAGTAAAAAAGATCATCTGGTGTTGTAAGCCTTCATTTTTGAACAAGTAAATGAAACTTTGATATCCTTCCCAATTTAAATTCTACCCAACAAATCTCTTATAAAATTTTCATTTTGAAGGCTATAAAATCTATGTTTTTGTTAGCTTAATGTCATGCTAGATTTACAAACAATTAGTTTCTCATTTTAAGGTATCTTTATCTGTTGGCACATTGATATGTTCTTATTTCAACATTCTTTTCTACCCAAATTATATATATAAGACAGACTCAAACCCTGTGCATTTCTAAACGTGAGAAATTAATGAGTTGAGCTTATAAAACTAGAGATACCACATACATATCCTAGCCTTTTGTATGAGAGAGAGCTACCCACTCCCTTAATGAGAAACCCATAGAAGCCTTTTGTCCCTTCTCTCTCCAATCTTTTATATCATTGAGAGGAGATTTCTACCATCACTTCTTACACAATTTATGAGTGTTAGAAAGTTGATTGGTTTGGAAACCATTATAGCTATCTCAAATCAAAATCCTTTGGTGGTTTTTCGTTGATGACACAACGATGGTAACTTTGGTAAGCTAGGTGGAGAAAATACTTAGAGCAATTGGTTGCTAGTTGGAACTTGGAAGTTCAAGTATACAAGGAGATATAGGCTCGGAGAGTTTACTGTCATTCATGCACTACAACTATTCATAATAGTGAATTTTTCGATGGTAATGTTGGCGGAGAGGTTTTTTCGCCTGAGTGATCAAGTTTTCCTCTTCAAAAGGGTGGATTTTTTTCCTTGCATTTTCATATTGCTTTTTACATGCTTTAGATCATTATTGAACATGTTTGCAATATGAAATTTGGCTAAACACTTATATTGGACTAATTTGTAATTGTAGATTAAAAGTGTTTAAGCCATAAAAACCAAGGTGGTGTTTGTTTAATTTTTGAATTTGTTCAATTGAATTTTTTTTTAAATTTATTGTTAGCATTCTAGAGGATACTTAAAAATAAATTCAAGTATTTGGTTCCTATGAAAAACAATGAACATGAATCTAATAAATCCAAAACACTAACGATTAAGAGTATTCACATTAATGTTCGTACAAAAATTTGTGTCTATTTTAACATAATAACCTACCATTTTTATTTTACACACTCACTTTTCAAAACACCCCACGTCAGATTATTTATTTTACACCACATTTCATTAAAATATCAATTTTTCTTAATTTTTTTTTAAAATGATTTTCTTTCTTCAAACACATAAAAACTTAGATTAGGCTAGAGTAGAATTCTATTTCAGATAAAAATAAATATAGTAACGACATTGAAGTTTGGGAAGAGGAGGTGGGTCTTAAACCATAGACGCAAGGCAATATAAAGGATGTCATTATTAATGAGCTATCACTTAAACATTTACGTAGGTCATTAAAGTATAAAAACAAGATTTTAAAAGGATAAATCACATAACTTATTCATAGATCACTTAAAATAACTCGCTACTTGACTAAAAATATACATGAATAATCATTATAATAATCACACAGTGGGTGAAACCTTTTTTTTCTTCAAACCAACTTAGAGTTAAACTTTGTTAAGAGATTATGCTTACTTTTAAAACTAACAATAAATCATATACAAGCTTGACATAAAAGAAGATTGACCACAACCTTTTGTATATTTTTAAAACTAACAATAAGTCGTATACAAGCTTGACATACAAGAAGATTGCCTACAACTTTTTGCAAGGTTGTGCAAACACTTTTTTTTTTTTTTTTTTTTTTTTTTGTTGTGCATAACTCAAAGAGACTTAATAAAGAGTCTAAGTTTAGCATGCAACAAATATCAAAGTTTAGGAACCAACCACAGTAGCATTAAGAGGTTAAAAATGGGCAAAATGCCCATGATTGTTTTGATGCATGCCCAAATTTGGTTAAGCTGAACCAATTGAAGTGCGCTCACAACTTCACATGATAAGTGAATAGGGATAGGCTTGCTCATCCATCGCCCACCACCGATGGAACCGCCCCTTACCGCACAGAGCTGCCCGACTCAGAGCTCCACTGCAGGTATTTGACACAGTGGTCGACGGTGTTTTCTAAGAATTGAAGTCAACAGGAGTGGTGAACAGTGGTGAGTTTTGCTCATTGATGAGAATCGCACATCGCATATATGTGAGTGTGTGTGTCATTGGGATAGAGAGAGTTTAGAGAAGAAAAGGACAATTTTAGGTAATACAATATAAAAAAAAAGCCATTATATATATATAAATATATATATATATATATATATATATTTTTTAAGTTCTGGTACTAAAACGACGTAGTTTTGGTCTCTAAAAAAAAATCCAAATTAGGGAATAATGTCGTTTTATCCTATGTTAAATTTCAAGTTTCTCATTTATATCACTCTCCCTCTCTCTCATCTTCTCTCTCTCCACAAGCCCACCACCCACAGCCTCTCGCTCTCCCTCTCTCTCATTACAGCTCCTCGCTTTCCTTAGCCTTTGCCACTCACTGCCACCGTCCTCTGCTGCTCGATGCCATCATTCTCCAAGTGTCTTCCTCTCCACTCTTCTCTTTGTCTTAACTATTCTCTGGAAGTTTGAAGAGAATGTTTTGATGGTCAATACTTAGGACTACTATGCTTCTCCTTCCCTTACTAGGTATGTGAATTTATTTGATTCTCAATATCATGGTTGTTAACTATGCTTTGTCTCGCTATACTTTTTAGAAGATTGTAAATTTCCTTGAGATATTTTGTGTGGGTTTTAAAGAAATATAGTGAGTGTGTGTGTGTGTGTGTGTGTGTGTGTGTTTTAAATGAATGTTTGCATTTTTGAAGATTCAGTATGGGTTGTTTGATGTGGTTTGATTTTTTTTTTTTTTTTTTTATCGAACTTATTGCACCAAACTGGCATGGTGCACCGCACCTTGTGCAAACTGGTTCCCACCCCCTCCTTAAGTAAGGTGCGATCAAGGATAAGGGAAAATCACCCCTGTAGGTGCGGTGAAAAAAAGCCCTCCAAAATCAGCCACATCACTTCGTGTACAGCCCTAGAATGCCTCTTCAAAGTTTAAAACCCACATAATGAAATGGATAAGATTAACTTGGATAAGTGCTAGTGCTTACTAGGATAATCTTCACATGATTAGATTTAGAGGACTAAATTCCAATGTAGTGACTGATAGGTGTGCTTCATCTACCAAGGATAAGTGTTACTCTAAAGTTGTAAGATGAGAAAAAAAGAAAAGGGTTAGGCAAGAAGAGTCAATTAGAACTACAAAGAATTGGTCCTCTTGAATCGAACATAATTTAACTTGCCGAAGCCTAAAATAAGCTTAAGTCGTGTGAAGGTCCAAAACTCCTTTCTTCCTATTTGGGCATGGTTATCTTCTTCCTTCCTTCCTTCCTATCTATTTGCTTTCCAAAAAGCCCAATTTTGTTTTGGATAGTTTCCACCACAAAATCGTATCTCCATTCAAGTATTCTTCTTTAACTTTAAAAATAGCCCACTTATTATGAGTACTCTTAAACCATCACTCAAAAGCTATTCTGAAGCTCACTTCCTATAACGACCTAAGGAAAAGCTTTAGCCACTTCTCCGCTATAAGTCAAAATGATTAGTCACAATTAAAACTCCTTATAATTGTTAATAAAATCTAGAACTATACAGTAAATATCCGATGTGAAACTCATCGCATACCTACACACATCACATAATCAACCAAATTGAGATATCATGCTTCCACTCTTACATTCATCTACACATCGCACACCTACAAACATCACATAATCAATCAAATTGAGATATCATTCTTCCACTCTTACATTCCTCTATTCAATACAACCTTTCTATGTTTTTGGTGGGTGTAAGGGTCTGATTGGTTGGGTGAAACAAGAATGATAAAAAATTGAGGATAAAAAAGTTGAGAAAAAACTAATTTTATAAGTGTTTGATTGGAAAAATAGAAAGGATAAAAAATTAATAGGCTCATATGTTTTTTCCTTAACCACTAAAATCCTACCTCCCCAATTTGGGAAGAAAATAAAGAAAAGATAAATAGTTGCAATCAGTGACAAAACTATCCCTTTTCTTCTTTACCTGCTAAGCACCTGTTAGATTTTTTTGCAATATATTCTTGAGATTATTTTCCAGGTTTAATTGTATGTGAATTTTTTTTTTTTTTTTTACTTTTTACTTTTTTCCTTGGCATGATTTTTCTTTTTCAATAAATTTGGGTAATTTTTTTTGTTAGTTTTTTGCTATTTTTTTATTTTAATTGGACATCAAGAGCTTATAAGTAAATTTGTACCCATTCATTTTTTTTATTCTTTCACTTTTTCACTCTCAACTAAATACAAATAAAAAAATTAAAATCTTTTCTATCATCCACCTTTATCTTCTTTTTTTCATTTTCTATCCTCTTTTATCTTCTTTTTTTCATTTTCTATCCTCTCACTTATACTGTACTACATAAAGTTTCTTCCTTAACCACATTGTACTGCATAAAGTTTCTTCTATCTTGGTCAGTGTCATATTTTGTTAAGTGCATATTTGTGGGCTTTCAACTTGTATTCCAGTATTTGGTAATAGGATTTGTAAGCAATAAGCCCATAACACCTATAGTTGAGAAGCTCAACAGAAATATATGAACTCAGAATGCAACTCACCGTTCTTAAATGTTAGGCTCAAATTACAAATTGTACCATTTAGCTTAACCAAAAACTCAAACAAATTGTACCATTTAGCTTAACCAAAAACTCAATTCAGTGCGTAAATTTCAAATTTTATTCAATCTTTAAGGGTCTGTCTGTGTGTAATTTTAAATACATATTTTTAAATTTTAAATAATATTATACATATTTTTATAATTTTTTTACCACCACATATTTTTAAAAAAATTAAAAATTATTATTTAAATACATGTAACAAACAAATCTAAAAATCCTATCAATTGAATAAAAGTATTTTTTGAAAAATTAAAAAATAAAGGGGGCAATTTACTCAAGGAATGCACTGAAGACTGAAATTTCACAAAAGAAGTAAATAACGATCATAAATACTTGAGCGTCATAAAAAATTAGCCAAAGAGTATTATTTGCATCGATATTTTAAGCAAACACTTCGCACACGGAACATTCACAGCTGAGATTAATAATGTTTCCCAAAAGCGCGCGCGCGTACACACAAAAAAAAAAATCAACCAGAGATTTCAATGGCCTTGATATCAGGTTTCTTCACCTCCACTTTAGGAACAGTAACAGTGAGAACCCCATTCTCCATAGCAGCCTTGATCTGATCCATCTTCACATTCTCCGGCAACCTGAAACTCCTCACAAACTTGCCACTGCTCCGCTCGACACGATGCCACGTGTCATTCTTGTCTTCCTTCTCTATCTTCCTCTCTCCACTAATCCGAACCACTCTGTCATCTTCGACCTCGACTTTCACTTCCTCCTTGTTGAGCCCAGGAAGATCCGCCTTCAACACGTGAGCTTCTGGGGTCTCTTTCCAATCAATACGAGTATTAACAAGAGCAGAATTCTCTTCGGAAAATTGGGTTGGGAAATCCTTGAATGGGTCCCATACGCTTAGAGAGAATGGGTCGAAGATATTGCTGCGCTGGCCCCCGAAGAAGCTTGGAATCATCGACATTTTTGAACTTTGATGTTGTTGTGAATAACTTCAGAGACTCACAGATTTTTGCTGAATTTTTTTCGATGGTTGAAGGATTTGATGGGTTGGGTATTTATAAAGATGACTAAGAGGATTCTAGTGTAGTCTAGGCCCTGTTTTTTGTTTTGAAATTTTTGGTTCTTTGGAACTTCCTAGGACTATTGAGAACTATGTAGGAGCTACTTTGTGGGCACGTTTATAGGACCTAATTGAAGCTTGAAGAGACTCATGGCCCATAGTTTTACAAGTCCCTTGAATATCAGGCCTTTATAGCCCAAAAATATTATTATATTTTAGAACTAGAGGCTAGCCTGTAATACGCCAAAAATAAAAGTAAAAAAATAAAATAAAATTTTATATGATATATTTAATTGATTATTTGCAAATGAATGACTTATTTAATTTATTATAACTAATTAAGAAAACATAACATCTAATTTAATGAAAATTTATTTAGTGTTGTGAACTTGGGTTGCTTTATTGAAAAAGAATAGTCTGATTAGTTTAAATTGATCCGTTTTAACATTATTTTGTAACTCTAAAATTCAAATTAAAAAATAGATATTAGATTTGAGCTTTGACAATAAGTTAACAATTTTAAAGGTTATCAAAAAATCTCTTAAAAATTTTACAATTTCTTTTTCTCTCTATCAAAATTAAAATCAGAACTAATAGTACCAAGAGCGACAATGACCATCTCATACATGATATTTATTCTTATTATTCAAATTTATTTTTGGAATTAAAAATTTTTAAAATACATTTTATATATAGATGAAAATAGTTATTCAAAAAGGCAAGACAAATTTTCTAATGCATGTGTCACTTATAGAATATTAACTAACAATAAATATTACATTTGTTTATAATTATCCAAAATTAAAAATGATAAAATCCTATTTAAGATAGAAAATGTCACAAGCTCGCAAGAAATATAAGGTAAATTAGAGATGTTAGCAGTAATTTTGTATCTCAAAAGGCAATAAAAATAGATTTTAAAAAAATCAAAACATAAATATTATACAATTAATATTTAAAATAAGAGAAATCCCTACTAAAAATTATCACAAACTCCAAAATGTTTTGATTCGTCTCTAGGGTGATACTTGAGGTCAAATCACCAAAAACAGTGAAGGAGGTTCAGAGCTTTACAGGAAAGATCGTAGCTCTAAACAGATTCATCTCTAGGGCAACAGACAAGTGCATGCCATTCTTCAAGGTATTAAAAAAGGCCTTTCAGTGGACTAACGACTATGAAGAAGCCCTTGCAAAATTAAAAGAGTACTTGACGAAGCCACCATTGCTAAGTCTCTCGATGATGGGAAAGAAGTTGTACCTCTACTTAGTAGTGTCTAACACCACAGTGAGTTCTTCATTGATTAGAGAAGAAGAAAATATCCAGAAGCCAGTCTACTATACCAGCCAGGCATTCCAAGGAGCAGAGGCAAATTACCCAAGGATGGAAAAGATAACTTTCGCATTGCTGGTCGCTTCTAGGAAACTCCATCCTTATTCCAAGCACACTCCATCGTCGTCATGACAGACCAGCCAATAACAAGGACGATGAACAAGATAGATGCAACAGGATGACTAATTCAATAGACAATTGAATTGGGCCAATTCGACATCGAATATCGGCCTCGAGTAGCAATCAAAGCCCAAGTACTATCAAACTTCATTGTAGAATTCACTTACCCCTACAAGGAAGAAGAACTCCCCTTGGAAACATGGACGGTCCAAATAGATGGGTCTGCCACGAAGAAAGTAAGAGGGCCAAGAGTAGTGCTCATATCCCCATAAGGAGAAATACTGAAGTATGCAGTTAGACTACAATTCTCAGCAATAAATAACGAGACAGAGTACAAAACATTGCTAACAAGACTAAGTCTAGCAAAAGCTTTTGAAGCAAAGAATCTCATCATCCAAGCTAATTCTCAACTAATAATTGGACAAGTGAAGGGGGATTATGAAGCCAAAGAAGAGAGGATGAAGAAGCACCTAAAGATCATCCAATGAATCTCACAACATTTCAACAGCCTAGACTTTGTACAAATCCTTCGGGTGAAAAACGCAGAAGTTAACTTCCTAGCAAGAATAGCCTTGTCAGACGACTACAATGCAACCTCCGAACTATGTATAGAGATAAGAGGGCAACCAAGCACAAAAGGTGAGCAGGTTCTGAAGATAAAAGAGCAAGACAAGTGGATGACTCCCATCATCTGTTACTTGAAAGAAGGATGGCTCCTAGAAGATAAAATGAATGTAAGAAAGATACAGATCAGAGCAGCCCGTTTCGTCATTATTGACGATATACTATACAGATGAGGTTATTCACTACCCTACTTAAGGTGTGCCAACTTGGAAGAAGTAGATTACGTGCTCCACGAGGGAATTTGTGGAAATCATGTAGGAGCAAGGTCTTAAGCAGGAAAGGCACTCAGAATAGGATATTATTGGCCAACTTTATAGAAGGATGCACACAATCTTGTCAAAGCATGCGATAAGTGTCAACACTTCGCAAATGTCCAGACGAGACCAAGAGAGACGATGACGCCAATATCCTCGCCATGGCGCTTCGCCTAATGAGGGATTGACATTATGGGCCCATTCCCTTTAGGGAAGAAGCAACATAGATTTTTTATCGTTGCAATTGATTACTTCACAAAATGGGTAGAAGCAGAACCGTCGACAACGATAACAGAGGCAAAAGTCATAAGCTTCGTATGGAAAAATATCATCTGCAGATTTGGAGTCCCACATGTCATAATATTAGGCAATGGAAAGCAGTTCGACAATCCCAAGTTTCAAAAATTTTGTCAAGACTTAGGAGTCAAAAACCACTACTCTTCTCTAAGACACCCTCAGGCCAAAAATAAAACAAAATTGACAAACAAAAGCTTTCTCAAAATTATTAAAACTTGGCTTGAAGGGACAAAGGGGGCATGACCTGAAAAACTACCAAATGTCCTTTGGGCATATAGGACGACCATAAGAGTTCCAACAGGAGAAACACTATTTAGATTGACATTTGGCATTGAAGCCGTCATACTAGTGGAAGTGGGACTGATGAGCCTCCGGGTCAAAACTTACGAAGACCAGAAGAACCAGTAGGAGCTTAACAATAACTTGGATCTAATTGATAAAGTCAAAGAGGAAGCCATGAAGCGAATGACCAAACACAATGAAGCAATGACAAGATACTACAACAAAAAGGTCAAGGTAAGAAGGTTCAGCACAGGAGACCTCATCCTCAGAAAGATGTCATAGGCAACAAAAGACCCATCCCAAGGAAAATTGGGACCAGCCTGGGAAGGCCCCTATGAAGTAATCCGTCACTCTAGAGAAGGCTCCTACTACCTAAAGTCTTTAGACGGTCAGGAACTGCCTTGACCATGGAACATAGAACATCTGAAGAAGTACTACCAGTAAGGAATCTTTTACATTTCAAGTTGCCCAATCTTCATATCAATATGTCCGACAGTTATTATTTTCGTCATTCATAGATCAATAATACATGAAAGCATTATTCATGTGCATTTATCAATGATTATCCATGAGTTATTTATCAACAAAAGCATGTGCAACACTCAGGAGTTATTCTTGGGAGATGTCCCAAGAATCTCCATCATTAAATTTCAAATTGAAAGCTGTTCATACATAACCGACATCTTCATAGCCATCAAAGTTGTGAATACAAAACTTCCAAAGTCAACTAAATCAAAAGTTGATTAAACACAACTATTATGATCGTCATTTAAACATGAACGAGCAAAAAAAAAAATGGTTAACCTAAAGACGCTCCAATAGCATGACTCTAAGTCACGCATATAGTGCAACATCGTCATTCAAACATGACTCAATAAAAAAGCTGTTCAAACACAGTTAAAAATAATAAGTTGGTCAAACACAACTAACATCGTCATTAAAACATGACTCAATAAAAAACTGTTCAAACAGAGCTAAAAATAATAAGTTGTTCAAATACAACTAACATCGTCATTAAAATATGACTCAATAAAAAAACTGTTCAAACACAGCTAAAAATAATAAGTTGTTCAAACACAACTAGAATCATCATTAAAACATGACTCAACAAAAAACTGTTCAAACACAACTCAAAATAATAATTTATTCAAACACAGCGAACACAGTCATTCAAACATGACTCAATAAGAAAAGATGTTTAAACACAAGCTAAACATAAAAAGTTGTTTAAACACAACTAATATCGTCATAATTCAACTGTTCAAACATAGCTAAATCATTACCATCATGACTCATTGAAAGATTATCCAAACACAATCAAGTATGAAAAGTTGTTTAAAACAACTAAAGCATAAAGGTAGCCAAAAAACCTTCGTCATCTGAACACAGCAAAGATTTACTTATAATTTTTTTTTTTCATGTCAGCAGTTCATGAAAGAAGTTGTCATTGTCAAAAAGAAAATGCATGCCTAAAACACACAGGCCCAAGGAAATTGTTTAGAAGAATTGCTCAAAATAGCGAGCCCATAAAGACATTGTTTTCGTCTTACACAAAAAAAGAAAAAAAGAGGAAAAACTGGAAAGAAAAAACATATAAGTTACTGTTCATCAGGGACTGGATCTGCAAGGGTTATGGTCACGGCCTCTTCCGTTACCTCGGCTATAGTCACTACATTCATTGTTGTAACTTCAGAAGGAGGAGACAAGAGCTCCTTCTCAACATCACTAATAACAAGACCAGAAAGGTCCAAGTCAGGGTGATGCTTCGCCATCCATTTCTTGAGAATATCAAAACCTTCTACGTAGTACCCACACAACTCGTCTGAGTTCTCATCAGAGTCCTTGAATTCTTATACCACCGTAGCCCAAGCTTTCTGCAACTTTAACTCCAGATCACCAACCTGCTTGTCCTTTAGATTGTAAAAGTCCTATTTCACTTGTAGGCTCTTCTCCAAGGCTGCCACACGTTTTTTTTTCATTTTCAGTTTCGACGGTAAGAATGGCAACCTTGTTCTTGAGGGTCTCATTCTCAGCAGAAAGAGATTTGATCATAAGCTCAGACATGGCCACCCTTTTCTCCAAGTCCAGAAGTTTCCTATAAACGAACAAGGACTTCCCTAAAGCCTCCACATAAAATCTCTCTTAACAAAAAGCAAAACAAAAAAGAAAAAGTAATTTGCGTTATCAACACATACCTACACGAGTTTCTGAATGTGAGACGACATCACTTCGTCGAACGACTTCACCATCAAAGGGTTTAGGTTGTCCACAGAAAGCGCCTCATGAGCCTTTAAAGCAACAACATTAGCATTGTCCTAGAAGGAGGAAGAAAAGGCTTGCCACCAACCTTCTTCTTCTTCTTCTTCTTAGTCTCCTCCCAAGTAAAGGAAATTACCTCCAGAAACGAGGTGGGAAAGGCTGAACGCTTAGCAAGAGAATGGGCTGAAGGAGGAGTCACCACGGGATCATCCTTGGAAACGTCCCTTACCTTTGAACGCTTCTTTGAAAAGAGACCACTGGACGAGGCCACCTTTGGCTTTCTTATCTTGAGCCTCGGCCAACTTTTGCTTGCTAAATCTGGTCGTCATTCTTGAAAAGAAGGAGAGAGAGAAAAAAAAAAAAAAAAGATGGAACACTCACTCTTTTTCACAACTTCAAGATTTCTCCGGACCTTACTTGATGGTTTCGAACCTAGGAAATGAAGGAATAGCGATTTGAGTAGAGACAAGCTCGTTAAAATCCTTGACAGTCTCCAAATATTCCTTCATCTTTTCAGCGCGACAATGATATCTCTTCTTCAAATGAGAACGTTGAGAAACTGCAAAAAAACAAGTATGTTACATACCACCGTCACTAGCAAAGAATGAAAAACGAACAGAAAGATGCACCAGACATAAGGGTTCCCTAACTACGAAAAAATTTGGGGGCTTCATCTAGGTCCTCACCAGGGACGAACTCCTAACCATTGCTAGAAGCAAAAAAGAAGTTTGGTTTCCAATAGCGAAGAGATGATGGGTAATCAAATATTAATCTAGAAGCCCTACCCCACGGCTTAAATTCATAATAGCTAGGGTCTTTGGACTTTCTCAGACGATAAAAATGAAGGAATTCGTCTTTTTTAATGACGTTCCCGTTATTGGTAGACATCCACACTACCATACAAGAAACGACGATCAGCTAAGAATTGGGCACTAACTGTGCTAGAGCAAGATGTAAATATGCAAAAAGCTCCCTAACAAAGGGATGGATGGGAAAAAGAAGACCACTAGTAAAGTCCGCCTCATAGAAACAGACTTTATCAACGTAAGAGTGACAGGTCCTATCCTCGCCACTTGGGATCCTAATCTTAACAAAATCAAGGAACTAAAACCTATCCCTAATCAGCTTCTCATCTTTTCCAGAGAGGGCACAAGAGATATTCCAAGCTTTATAAGGAGTGGAAGGGGAGGTAACCTCGGGAATTACACTGTCATCAGACGAGGACAACCCCGTCTTCAACTCACTAGACCTAACCTCCCCAGACATCTTTAGTGACCTAACTACCCTAGCAAAATGGGAAACTAAAGGGAATAAAGAAGAAAGGACAAAATTATGTGGACAGTCCTCCCCCACGAAGAGACTGACCCACTTGAGACACTCTCCCTCTACAACCTCAAGCAAACAACCTAAGCAAGCAAAAAGAAAAGCTATTAAAGAAAAATCAACCCTAACAGAAGAGTAATCTACCATGAAAGAACAGAAAAAGAACCAAGAGCACGAAGAACTTACCAGGAAACACAAGACTGAGAAAGGAAGCTTGAAGGAGAAACAAACCCTAAAATGAAAACTAAACAAGAAAAAATTACAAAGAAAAGGAAACAGGAGGGAAAAATGCGAAATAAGTGACCAAAACATGCGCAAAAAAACCAAGAAGTGTCTACGTTGAACGCATCCTGATTGTACACATAACACTCAATTGGTCAAACTTCAACTCGTCATAAATACACAATACACAGAATACAAAGCGTCAGATGAATATGTTCTCATCTCATCCAACAGACAAAAATTTGAACAAAAGGGCAACTGATGAATCAAAAATTTATGATCATCATTAAGCAAAAATTGTCATTAATCAAGAAAAGATGTTACACATTTATTACGCTTATTGATGACAAAACGTAACGGATGAAACAACGATCACAAAATAAGCCGTAAACTTTAGACAAAAATTTTATAACGTACTAACCATTATGCATAAATACAACAATTCATTGCCCAATAATTACACACACAACTATAAAAGAGAGGGCAACAAAAATTAAAAGCACATACTAGTACTCTACGAAAATCACTTTCCAATTTGTTTCTCTCTAAAATATTTCTCCCTTACTAACTTAAACATCAGAAGTGATTTTGCTAACACCTTACCAGCGTGTTACACTACCACGCAGTTCATTTTGCAGGTTTTCCTCTAAATGAGACGACCCCATCAGAGATTCATCCATCCGCTATGACGATTCATCCATCCGCTATGACAAGGAGCACAACTACTAATTTTTTGCATCATTAAGTGTCATATTTTGTTAAGTGCATATTTGTGGGCTTCCAACGTGTATTCCAGTATTTGGTAATAGGATTTGTCAGCCATAAGCCCATAACACTTATAGTTGAGAAGCTCAACAAAAATATATGAACTTAGAATGCAACCAACCGTTCTTAAATGTTAGGCCCAAATTACAAATTGTTCCATTTAGCTTTACCCAAAACTCAATTCAGTACTTAAATTTCAAATTTCAAATTTATTCAATCTTTAATCCTCCTGTTAATGTCTATTCCGTGCTTAAAAATCCCATCAATTGAATAAAAAGTATTTTTTGAAAAATTAAAAAATAGAGGGGCCAATTTACTCAAGAGGAATGCCCTGAAGACTGAAAATTCACAAAAGAAGAAGTAAAGAACGATCATAAATACTTGAGCATCATAAAAAAATTAGACAAAAAGTATTATTTGCATAGATATTTTAAGCAAACACTTCGCACACACAACATTCACAGCTGAGATTAATCATGTTTCCCAAAAGCACATACACAATTCACACACACACACACACACACACAAAATCAACCAGAGATTTCAATGGCCTTGACATCAGGTTTCTTCACCTCCACTTTGGGAACAGTAACAGTGAGAACCCCATTCTCCATAGCGGCCTTAATCTGATCCATCTTCACGTTCTCCGGCAACCTGAAACTTCTCACGAACTTGCCACTGCTCCGCTCGACACGATGCCACGTGTCATTCTTGTCTTCCTTCTCTATCTTCCTCTCTCCACTTATCCGAACCACTCTGTCATCTTCGACCTCGACTTTCACTTCCTCCTTGTTTAGCCCAGGAAGATCGGCTTTCAACACGTGTGCTTCTGGGGTCTCTTTCCAATCAATACGAGTGTTAACGAAAGCAGAATTCTCTTTGGAAATTTGGGTTGAGAAATCCTTGAATGGGTCCCATACGTTTAGAGAAAATGGGTCGAAAATATTGCTGCGTTGGCCACCGAAGAAGCTTGGAATCATCGACATATTTGAACTTTGATGTTGTTGGTAATAACTTCTGAGACACAGGTTTTTAATGAATTTTTTTCGATGGTTGAAGGATTTGATGGGTTGGGTATTTATAAAGATGACTAAGAGGATTCTAGTGTATTCAGCAAACAAAAAAAAGAAGAGGCTTCTAGTGTAGTCTAGGCTCTGTTTTTTGTTTTGAGATTTTTGGGTTTTTTGGAACTTTCTAGGACTATTGAGAACTATGTAGGAGCTACTTTGTGGGCACGTTTAAGGACCTAATTGAAGCTTGAAGAGACTCATGGCCCATAGTTTAACAAGTCCCTTGAATATCAGGCCTTTATAGCCCAAAAATATTATTATATTTTAGAACTAGAGGCTAGCCTGCAATACGTCAAAAATAAATCCACAACACTAAACGATTAAGAGCATTTCCATAGGGTTTGTTTGTGCGTATGTGCTTTTAAATCTTTAATAATTAAGTACCTGATCAATTCAATTAGTACCTGTTCTCTCATCCATACAAAATAAAAAAAATAAAAAATAACGGGGAAGCAGAATCAAGTCAGCCAAGGGATAAAACTTTAGAAGATGCGTGTGCCACTGGTAAAAAGAGGGGAAGAGTGAAGCTAAAAAAGTTGCCCTTCAGAGCATCCGTAGCAGCCGTTACAAAAATTATGTCATTTTGTCATACTAAAAGCATACTTTATTATTTTACCACATTATTTTACAAAATTTCATTTATTAGATGTTCTATATTTTTACCACTTCATTTAAATATTATTTCTTAATTCTTTCTTCATAACGGTAATATTTGTTCCTACAACAGTCATATTTTCAAATCTCATCAATTCTAATGGTAACATTTTCAAACAATCCTCTTAATTCAACTGTCATATTTTTAAAAATTAATATTTTCTTAAGTATTTAAAAAAAAAAAAAAAAAAAAAAAAACTCAGAACCTGTAACCTTAAAAAAATAAAATAAAATAACAGAGCACACAACACATATGAACTAACAGCCACCAAACAGTGCCTCACTACTGTAAGAACAAGTAAGGAAAAAAAAAGAACAATGATTCGCAATCTATAGTGATCAGAAAGCAAATTAAACAAAGGAAAAGGGAAAAAAGAAAACAAAATCACTTTTTTTTTTCTTCCTGAAGTAGGCATCAATGAAAGCAAGCAAAAATGACCTGAAGAACCAACCTTTAAGTCTCAGAAACTCAGAACCTTGTCCCTTTATACCTAGAAAACAACCCACTATGGCTTCTTCTTCAAACCTCTTTCTCTCTCTGTCTCTCTCTCTTTCTTTCAAAGCTATAACTTAGAAATGCATATAAGAATCAGCAACCGACTATAACTTGATCTTCAAATCTCTCTCTCTTCTCTCTCTAATAAATTGACAACCAAGCAATGCTTCCAAGTACAGCAATCAAACAAAAGAAGTATATTCAAAAACTCCTTCTCACTCTCACTTTCAAAAGACACTGACCTAGAAGACAATTTCTCAAAATCAGAAATACCCAGAGCTCATTTTTGTTTCTTACGAAGAAACAGACATCAAACGGTTGAAACCCTTTTTTTTAAAAAAAACCAAAAAACAGAGAATCATAGAGAACTTAGAGAATCACAGAGAAGACGGAGAATCAATGACTATATGACTATATGACAATCTCAGAGAATCACAGAGAAGACGGAGAACTTACCTGTACGCAGTATATGTAGAACGAATTGATGAAACCTTCAGAGAAACGGTGAATCAATGAAACCTTCAGAGATAGAACAGCGAATCGGCGACTCTGAGAACAACGAACAGCGAATCGGCAAATCAAGATAGAACAGAGACCCACAACCCAGAGACCCACGCCGATCACAATCCGAATTCACAAACCCACAACCCAGAGACCTATGCCCACACCGATCACAATCAAAAATCACAAATCCACAACCAGACCCACGCCAATAGGCGACCCTGAGATAGAACAGAGAGGAGAGAGCGAACAAAAGGGGAAAAAAAAAAACCGGTGAAGGAGATAAGTGATGGTAGAGAGGAAATCGGTGGTGGCTCATATTCATGAATGGGAAGAGAATAGAGCAAAAGGGAAGAGGGAAGAAGAAAGAGTATGGGAGAGTGAAAATGGAGGCGGTGAATACTGAATTGCTGAAGGAGAAGATGAAAGAGATATGAGAGAGAAAGAGGAATAAAAAATTAATAAATCCATATGCCACAGCTTACCGTACCGTGGGAAATTTGTGATTGTACTGTAGCATGTTGCAAAAAATATGGCATTTAGCACATCTAATAAATGGGGTCAAATGGTGTTTAGTGTGGGATATGTGCCAAATATTTAGCATTTGGCACATATCCCACATCTGCTGTGGGTGCTCTAAGCATATTTAACTTTAGGGATCGGGCAAACCCCAATGGCAAGATGAATGTGAGTTCCCCATTGACTGAAAAGAACGTGGATGACCCTACTGCTAGTAGTAAGCCCTTATTTTCAATGGAATCTTTAGCTGATGGTGTGATGATGCCAATTGGGGCTACACCACTAGTGTGGAAAAGCCAGGAGTTCAAAGCGCCTGCGTGTGTCAAACAAAATAAAGTCATGCAGTCATGATGCTTAAATTGCTATTGCGATAGTGTTATTATCGGGTTTTGCTTTAAGTGGCAGAGAATTTTTTTCCTGGTTTTATAGTAATATTAGAATTTTTTTATTATTTTTTTTTATTTAAGTAATACTGAGGTGAAAAATTGTGAGAGTTTCAAATGTTTCGGTTTTATATATATATATAGATGACGAGTTAATTACAACACATTCACACTTCAGCTTCTTTTCATTCAAACTTCCCTTCCTTCGCTACTATGGCCACCTCTTTTGCAACTCTTCACGTGCTTTTCTTAGTATGGTTCCTTCCCACTACCTTCAGTTTAAGCTTTTTCTTCTTCAAAGCAAAGTCAATCTCAAATGTCTCTTGCAATGAAAAAGACAATCAAGCCCTTCTAACCCTCAAGCGTGGTCTCACTGATCATGGACACGTCCTCTCATCCTAGTCTAACCATAAAGATTGCTGTGTTTGGGACGGAGTTTTCTGCGACAAGAAAATTGGCCGAGTCACTGAGCTCCACCTCAATTATTCGAGGTTAGGCGATGAGGTTGGTGGTTCGTTGCTCCAATTAGAACATTTGAATTACTTGGATTTGAGTCACAATGACTTTAATTTTACTTCGATCCCAACTTTCTTTGGTTCAATGTACAGTCTTAACACATCTTGACCTCTCATATGCTAACTTCAGTGGACTCATTCCTCATCAGCTTGGGAACCTTTCAAGCCTTCGCTATTTGTCTTTCAGATATAATTATGACCTCTATGTACATAACCTTCGTTGGATGTCTAGTCTCTCTGCCATTCAATTTCTTGACCTGAGCTCAGCTGACCTTCACAAAGAAGTTGATTGGCTTCAAATAACGAGTAAGTTCCCATCTCTTTTGGAGCTATACTTGTATAATTGTCAGCTTGATAGCCTGAATCCATCTCTTGGATTTGTCAATTTCACGTCTCTTCGAGTCCTTGATCTTTCTGAAAATCATTTCAATCATGAGATACCTAATTGGTCCTCTAATCTCAGTACAAGCCTCTTAGGGCTTTACTTGATGAACAATTCTTTGAAAGGCAATATACCACCTAGCATTTTCAATTTAGAGAAATTAGAATATCTAAACTTGCATTCCAATCAGCTAACTGGAAAACTTTCGGAGTCCCTAAAAATTCTACCCAACAAATCTCCTAAAATTTTTTCATTTTGACGGCTGTAAAATCTATGTTTTTGATAACTTAATGTCATGCCAGATTTACAAGTAATTAGTTTCTCATTTTAATGTATCTTTATCTAGTTGGCAATTTGATATGTTCTTATTTCAATATTCTTTTCTACCCACATTATATATATAAGTAAGACTCAAACCCTATACATTTCTAAATGTGATAAATTAATAAGTTGAGCTTATAAAACTGGAGATACCACATACACATCCTAACCTTTTGTATGAAAGAGAGCTACCCAATCCCTTAATGAGAAACCCATAGTAGCCATTTGTCCCTTCCCTCTCCAATCTTTTATATCATTGAGAGGAGATTTCTACCATCACTTCTTACAAAATTTATAAGTGTTAGAATTTTGATTGGCTTGGAAACCATTATAGCTATCTCAAATCCAAATCCTTTGGTGCTTTTTTGTTGGCGGCTCAACGGTGGTAACTTTGGTAAGCTGGGTGCAAAAAATACTTGGAGCAATGGGTTGCTAGCTGGAACTTGGAGGGTTCAAATATACCAGGAAATATACGCTTGGAGAAGTTATAGTCATTCATGTATTACAACTATTCATGATAGTGAATTTTTCGACGGTGGTGTTGGCGGAGAGGTTTTTTTGCCTGAGTGATCAGGTTTTCCTTTTCGAAAGGGTGGATTTTTTTTTTTTTCCAGCATTTTCATATTGCTTTTTACATGCTTTAGTTCATTATTGAATATGTTTGCAATATGAAATTTGGCTAAACACTTATATTGGACTAATTTGTAATTGTAGATTAAAAGTGTTTAAGCCATAAAAGCCTAGGTGGTGTTTTTTTATTTTTGAATTTGTTCAATTGATTTTTTTTAAAAAAATTTTATTGTTAGCATTCTAGAGGATACTTACAAATAAATTCAAGTATTTGGTTCCTATGAAAAACAATGAACATGAATCTAATAAATCCACAACACTAACGATTAAGAGCATTCACATTTGTTCATGCAAAAATTTGTGTCTATTTTAACATAATAACCTACCTTTTTTTATTTTATATACTCGCTTTTCAAAACATCCCACGTTAGATTATTTATTTTACACCATATTTCATTAAAATATCAATTTTTCTTAATTAAAAAAAAATGATTTTCTTTCTTCAAATATATAAAAATTTAGATAAGGTTAAAGTAGAATTCTATCTCAGATAAAAATAAATATAGTAATGACATTGAAGTTTGGGAGTTAAGAGGTTAAAAATGGGCAAAATGCCCATGCTTATTTTGATGTGTGCCCAAATTTGGTATAGCCGGACCAATTGAAGTGCGTTCACAACTTCACATGATAAGTGAATAGGGATTGGCTTGTTCATCCATCGCCCACCACCGATGGAACCTCCCCTTACCACACTGAGCCGCCTAACGTAAAGCTCCACTGCAGGTGTTTGACGCAATGGTCGGCAGTGTTATCTAAGAACCAAAGCCAACATGTGTGGTGAATGATGGTGAGTTTTGCTCACCGATGAGAATCACACACTGCATGTGTGTGTGTGTGTGTGTGTGTGTGTGTGTGTGTGTGTGTGTGTGTGTGTGTGTGTGTGTCATTAGGTAGGATAGAGAAAGCTTAAGAGGACAATAGAATGAGAGGAGGCTGAGAGAGAGAGAGAGAGATAAAGCTGCACTATTGAATCTGGAGGAAGAAGAACATGTTAAATAGGTTTAGGTAATACAATATAAAATGAAGCCGTTTTGTATATATATTTTTTAAGTTCTAATACTAAAACGACATAGTTTTGGTCTTAAAAAAAAAAAAAAACAAACAAACAAACAAATTAAGGAATGATGTCGTTTTATCCTAGGTTAAATTTCTAGTTTCTCATTTATATCACTCTCTCTCTCTCTCTCTCTCTCTCTCTCTCTCTCTCTCTCTCGTCTTCTCTCTCTCCACAAGCCCACCGCCCATAGCCTCTTGCTCTCCCTCTCTCTCATCACAGCCCCTTTCTTCCTTAGCCTTCGTCATTCACTGCCACCATCCTGTGCCGCTCACTGCCACCATTCTCCAAGTGTCTTCCTCTCCACTCTTCTCTTTGTCCTAGCTATTCTCTGGAAGTTTGTACAGAATGTTTGATGGTCAATACTTAGAACTACTATGCTTCTCCTTCTTTTACTAGGTATCTAATTTTATTTGATTCTTAGTATTTAGGTTACAAATTATGCTTTGTCTTGCTATATTTTTTAGAAAGACTGTGAATTCCATTGAGATATTTTGTGTGGGTTTTAAAGAAATACAGTGAATATGTTTGTTTTTTTTTTTAATGAATTTTTACATTGTTTGATGATTCAGTATGGGTTGTTTGATGTGGTTTAATTTTTTATTTATTTAATATTTAGGTTATATATTTTTTTTCCCCAAACATATTGCACTAAACCGACATGGTGCATCACACCTTGTGCAAACTGATTCTCACCCCTTCACAAATAAGGTGCGGTAAAGGATAAGGGAAACCACCCTTGTAGGTGCGGTGCAAAAAAGCCCTCCAAAATCGGCCACATCGCATCATGTACAACCCTAGTATGCCTCTTCAAAGTTTCAAACCCTTAATTATTACTTTCACATAATGAAACGGATAAGATTAACTTGGATATGTGCTAGTGCTTACTAGGATAATCATCACATGATTAGATTTAGAGGGCTACATTCCAATACAGTGATTGATAGGTGTACTTCATTTACCAAGGATGTGTTACTCTAAAGTTGTAAGATGAGAAAAAAAGAAAAGGGTTAGGCAAGAAGAGTCAATTGAAACTACAAAGAATTGGTCCTCCTGAATCGAACATAATTTAACTTGCCGAAGCCTAAAATAAGCTTAAGTCGTGTGAAGGTCCAAAACTCCTTTCTTTCTATTTGGGCCTAGTGATCTTCTTCCTTCCTTCCTATCTATTTGCTTTCCAACAAGCCTAATTTTTTTTTGGATAGTTTCCACCACAAAGTCGTATCCCCAATCAAGTATTCCACTTTAGCTTTAAAAATAGCCCACTTATTATGAGTACTCTTAAGCCATCACTTAAAAGCTATTCTGAAGCTCACTTCCTATAACGACCCAAAAAAAACCTTTAGCCACTTTTACGCTATAACTCAAAAAAATTAGTCACAATTGTAACTTTTTATAGTTATTAATATAACCTAGATCTACCCAATAAATATTTGATGTGAAATTCATCACACACCTACACACATCACATAATCAATTAAATTGAGATATCATACACACATCACATAATTAATCAAATTAAGATATCATACTTCCACTCCTACATTCCTCTACGCATCATACACCTATACCACACCTATTCACATCACATAATCAATTAAATTAAGATATCATACTTCCACTCTTACATCCCCTATTCAATAAAACCTTTCTATCTACTTTATATACTTTAAAACCTTTCTATCTACTTTATATGCTTTTGGTGGGTGTAAGGGTCTGATTGGTTGGGTGAAACAAAAGGGATAGAAAATTGAGGATAAAAAAGTTAAGAAAACACTAATTTTATTAGTGTTTGATTGAAAAAAAAAATAATGAGCTCGGGCGGTTTTTCCTAAGCACACCAAAATTCTATCTCCCCCATTTTAGGGGGGGGGGGGGGAATAGAGAAAAGAGGGATAGTTGGAAACAATAACCAAACAATAATAAAATTGTTTCAAATTTTATTCAATCTTTAAATCCTCCTGTTAATGTCTATTCACTGCTTAAAAATCCCATCAATTGAATAAAAGTATTTTTTGAAAAATAAAAAAACAGAGGGGGCAATTTACTCAAGAGGAATGCACTGAAGACTGATATTTCACAAAAGAAGTAAATAACGATCATAAATACTTGAGCGTCATAAAAAATTAGCCAAAGAGTATTATTTGCATCGATATTTTAAGCAAACACTTCGCACACGGAACATTCACAGCTGAGATTAATAATGTTTCCCAAAAGCGCGCGCGCGTACACACAAAAAACAAAATCAACCAGAGATTTCAATGGCCTTGATATCAGGTTTCTTCACCTCCACTTTAGGAACAGTAACAGTGAGAACCCCATTCTCCATAGCAGCCTTGATCTGATCCATCTTCACATTCTCCGGCAACCTGAAACTCCTCACAAACTTGCCACTGCTCCGCTCGACACGATGCCACGTGTCATTCTTGTCTTCCTTCTCTATCTTTCTCTCTCCACTGATCCGAACCACTCTGTCATCTTCGACCTCGACTTTCACTTCCTCCTTGTTGAGCCCAGGAAGATCGGCCTTCAACACGTGAGCTTCTGGGGTCTCTTTCCAATCAATACGAGTATTGACAAAAGCAGAAGTCTCTCTGGAAATTTGTGTTGGGAAATCCTTGAATGGGTCCCATACGTTTAGAGAAAATGGGTCGAAGATATTGCTGCGTTGGCCACCGAAGAAGCTTGGAATTATCGACATTTTTGAACTTTGATGTTGTTGTGAATAACTTCAGACACAGAGACTCAGATTTTTGCAGGAAATTTTTCGATGGTTGAAGGATTTGATGGGTTGGGAATTTATAAAGATGACTAGGAGCATTCTAGTTTAGTCTAGGCCCTGTTTTTTGTTTTGAGATTTTTGGTTCTTTGGAACTTTCTAGGACTATTGAGAACTATGTAGGAGCTACTTTGTGGGCACGTTTATAGGACCAAATTGAAGCTTGAAAAGAATCATGGCCCATGGTTTAGCAACCATTGAGAACTATGTAGGAACTACTTTGTGGGCACGTTTATAGGACCAAATTGAAGCTTGAAGAGACTCATGGCCCATGGTTTAGCAAGTCCCTTTTGAATATCTGGCCTTTTTGGCCCAGCAATATATGATTATATTTTAGAACTAGTAGCTAGCCTGTAATATGCGAACAAAAAATCCGATATATTTTATTAATTAAAAATTAATTAGAGAATTTTTTTAAAATGAATTATTTAAATTATTATAATTAATTCAGAAAAGATAACATCTAATTTAATGAAAATTTGTTTAGTATTATGAACTTGGGTTGCTTTATTGAAAAAGAATGATCTAATTAGTTTAAATCGATATGTTTTAACATTATTTTGTTACTTTAAAATTCAAATTAAAAAATAGATATTAGAATTGAGCCTGTGAAAATAAGTTAACAATTTTAAATCTCTTAAAAATTTTACTCTTTCATTCTCTCTCTATCAAAGTTAAAATTAGAATTAATATTACCAAGAGAGATAATGACCATCTCATCCATGATGTTTATTCTTATACTAATTATTCAAATTTATTTTTAGAATTAAAAATTTTAAAATACATTTTTGTAAGGATGCAATTTGAGTCCTAAGCCCAAAAGTTAAAAGGATCTCTGCTCAAAGAATCTAATACAATGAATTTGTAGAGAGTGGGTTGGAAAACTTGGCTCTTATGAGTTGGGTCATGATTATAGAGGATCCAAATGATAATAAAGTAAAAATAGACTGGTTTTATCTTAGAAAATCGTCATCAGCACAGTCCGAGGAGATCGGTTCTTGTATATAATCCTTAAAGTTGGTTACAAGTACAGTTCTTGTTGCTACAATATTTCTCTCTCAATTCTCCAATCCCCTTCCCGTAGGGTCTTCTTTCTACTTTATTATATCCTCCTCTCTCATCTCTACCCTCCACGTGTAGATTAGATTGCTGGTCTTGATCCTAGTCCCATCAGCACCTTCTTGAAATCTTTGGGGAGTAGCTGTAAGGCTAAAAGTTACTGTTCAAGTATCACTTCCTCATTAATGTGGCAAGAGAGTTAGCTGCAAAGCATTCAATACGGTAGTAGCATTTTTCTCATAAATATTTCATAGCTCCCATGCCTCCATGACGTGCATCCTTGTCAATAGAAACTCCTAGAACATTACATTGGATGACGGGCTGCACCTTCTGACCTCTGCCTTGCTTATCCAAGGAAGCATCCCTCCTCGGACCACCTTCCTAGACCATCATGCCTAGATCCCTTCCTTTATTTATTAGTGCCGACCTTTATAACACGTTTACCCGTCCTCGAACTACTAGGTGTCCTCGGATCAGGCTCCCGACCCAATATATACTATTGCCCCTTTCATCCTTACAATAGCCCCTAGAAATTCTCCTCTTTTGCTCATCGGGCAAAAAGGAGGATTTCAATATCGCCACAACCACTCTGCATTTATCATATATCACCTCTGTTTGCACAGGTGCCTTTTTAACTGTCTAACGCACACTCCTGACGCTTCGTTATCCGTGACATGCCTTCATTAAATTTTTGCGGCTCCATGTTTTCCACGTTCTACAATGCGATGCGGATCCAACAGCTGGAGATTTTATTGGAACTCGAGCGGGAACTTTCCCGCTTGTCGCTCTCTCACTGATACAAATATTGCCCCAACACCTCATTCACCTCACTTTAGCATTCATACACTGAATCTTTGCACTCATAAATTGAACCTTTGCACTTATAAATACCAAGAGCTAGTCCGAGGAGAGTTTCCTACTTCACGTAAGTCATTTTAACCTTTTCTGTTTACTTTCCCCTCTATTTTTCTTTTCACATAGTTCTTTTCTCCTCGGTCCTCTTAATTTCCCTTTCCCTTCTTCTCACTTTCACCTATCTCCAACTAAATGGGTAGATTCGCTTATTTGGTAGACTCCGCAGAAAGTATTGAGAACTTTAAAACTTAATACAGAATCCTGCCGAGAGTCTCCATTAGGTATTATAAGGAGGGGGATTGGCACACTAATAAGCAAGAGAGAGAAGTGGTAAACCCAATGATTGTCTTCATAGAGGGAGGGATGAGAATCCATATGGGTATAGTCACCAAAGATTATCTAAGGGCTCATAGGTTAGTTCCCACCCAGTGTGCCCCCAACATGTTTAGGATTTTAGGTAGTGTAGACGCCTTTAATGAGAAAATGAGCTTAAACCTTACCTACCACGACGTTAACTGGGTTTACAACCTTCACCACATAAAGGGGCAGGGGTATTACTTAAAAACTAGGCACCCCGAGGTCAAACTTATCTTATGCCTTCCTGATTCCAACAAAGGCATGAACAAGGACTTCCTGATCGTTTTAGGGGAGTGGCACGATGACCTCCCCTACCCGATGAGAGAGGGGCTACTAGGTGGGGTTTTAGGTCTAAGTTTATTTCTTCTAAGTTACCCTTTCTTCACTTTGACACATTCTGTTCCTATTTTCTTCCTTTTGTGTCGATATTTGAAATTTCCTTTGATTTGCGCCGTACCCTTCGCTGATTGTTTCTCTTAATGGTTTTGCAGATCATCATGCCGCCATTCTGAATTTCAGCCTTGTCAACCAGCCAAGCTAAGACAGAATACTCCAAGCCGAGGTGTTTGTCCATAAAGATGGTCAACTGAGAGCGGCCCACCTAATCCTCGGCTACAAGCCTTTGTTGTCCAATTTCTAGGCATCGAAGTGCCAGATAAAGGCAATGGATCCGTGCTTGCACCAGATAAGTGTCATTGCTCCTAGTTTCCTCACCACCGACCCTATTTTAAAAGGCGTACTTCAAGTAACTCTGCCGCTTCAATATACAAGTGGAGAGGCCGCCCCTTTCCATCCTATCATCAAAGAAGAAGAAGAAGAAGAAAAAGAAGAAGAAGAGATAGTAGACGTCTCGGACTCAGAAGACGACCACAAGGTCTTTAATCAGCCTCTGTCCCTAGAGATCCCAATTGTTGACCTCAACCAGCCTCTCCCAGCCCAAGTCAGTCACCACCAAGAAGTTACTAACATATTAGACGCTATGGGGATACAGCGCAAATCGATGTCAACTCTCCAAGAGCTACTGAAGTCCTAACCTAAGGGAAACATGCCTGGGAAGGCAACCCAGACTAGGCTTCCTACCCCTCCACCCATCCAGCCCCTCTGATCTGATCCTGCCAACCACAAGAGGAAGAGGGAGCAGAAGGGTAAGGAGGAGATAGAAGTAGGAAAAACCCACCCCTCTCAAGAGGTTGAGCCCCAGAGGAGGGCCAAATAGGCCAGAGGTATGCAGACGAGGTCATTTGGTAAGGGTGAGAGGAGGGGTGGCCAGCAAGCTATAGTCTTAGCCTACGCCCCACCTTTGGTGATGGATGGAGCCCCCCTCCCCAATGATGCCTCCATTCAAGACTTCCAACAGGGTAAAGCTGGTTACGTGGCTAATGCCGTGAAACAGTCCTTATTGCTGCCCAATGACATGTCTGACTTCAGGTTTATGAGGAAGTATGAGGTGTTCCTCAGCTTGAAGAGAGACCTCGCCATGGTAAGTACCCTAGTCTTAGTCTTTAATTTCTCTCTTTTCTGGTTTTTTTTTTTTTTTTTTAAACTATATTTTCTTCCTCTCTTAAGCCATCCAAGCCACGTTCAGGGCCAAGGAGATAGTGAATACCTCCCACTGGATGATGAAGGAGGAAGAGAGGAGGCACACTGCAGCCATTAATGCCTTCAATATGGTCGAGAAGAGGGTCCAAGACTTGAAGAATAAGCTGGCTGAGGCGGACCGGGACAAGAAGAGCGCTGAAGCCACCTTGGAAAGGGTTGAAAGGTAGGTTGAGGGTTAATGGAGGCAGCTTCGCCAGATCGAGGACCAACTGATTGCTGTCAAGGAGCAAATTGTAGCTTTAAAGAAGAAATTGGAGGAGGCCGAGAAGGCCAGGAACCAAAGACCAGGCAGAGAAGGCTAGGGATCAGGCCAAGCAGGACGAATACGATGTAAGAGTGGCGGAGACCGAGGAAGCCCTCAGGGCTGAGGTCTCAGAGGTGTGTAGGAACTACTGCCTCCAGGTGTGGAATGAGGCCCGCAACTAGGCTAGGGTTAAGGCCTCTTTTGCACTAAAGAGAGCAGAGAGTGTATACTATCCTCCTGTCATCCAAGCATTTGGCCTTGCTAGCTCTAGGATTGATACCTCCTTCAAGATGGCAAATATGGGTAAGGCCAGCCCAGCCAAGGTCCTCCCTTCTCCTGACAGCCCTTCCAAGGTGGTCGAGCAGCCTGAAGTTGTTGAAAAGGAAGCAAACCCAACCAAGGGAGTGGCCCCCTGATGCCACAAAGCCCCCAACTGCTCCCTAGGACCTCCCAATAGAGAAAGAAGCCCATACAAGGAAGGAGATAGTCCTAACTACTCATCTCGTGCCTGTTAAGGGTGATCTCACAAGTAAGGGTCTAGAGGCTCCTGAAGCAGCACTCACTCAGCCCACCAAGGCCCCAACCAAAGAAAAGATTGTAATAAAAAAGTAGTAATTTCCAATGTAGCTTTTTTATTTTTTATTTATTTTTCACTTTTGTGTTCAACATTTGTAATTAGTTTGATCTTTTGTAACTTATTTGCCTTTTTCCAAGGCCTAGTTTAATGATAATTGCAAGTTTTTTTCTTTTATACTTGTGATATTTGTATGGATCCACACATAGTGTCTGTTTCTTTTAACACTTAACCAAAGCAACAATGAGAGATTGTTCCCCTTAGCTATTTGCATAAGCGGTAGCATAATTACCACACCTTACATGATCAGCAACAGGATAGTTTAAACCTATTAAGTCCACAATCTCAACAAAGTATAATTTTAACCTTAGAAATATACAATGGTGAAGCATCCATGCATGTTTGACTCCACTTAACCCCCCCATTTATCTGTAAGTTTGAAGGACTAAAGGAACAATCAATTCTTAAATAGGTGATAAATATACTTGATATACTTACAAATGCTTTAAGTGATGCTCATGAATGTCCATTTGCTTAAGCTATTACTATGAAAACCTATGTCATTATGCATGGTTGGTTCTATTTGATACTTAAACAAACAATAGAGAGTATTAACCTGCCCAAAGCATGTGGCTGAGGAGACTTTGTTTAACACTTAAGAAAATGACAGGAAGCATTAATTTATCCAAAGTTTGCGGTCCGAGGAGCCAAGCATAACGAAAGTTCTGTTTAACACTTAGAAAAAAGTCATGAAGTATTAATTTATCCAAAGTATGTAATCCGAGGAGCTAGGCATAACTAAGGATCTGTTTAACACTTAGAAAAATGACAGGAAGCATTACTTTACCTAAAGTATGTGGTCCGAGGAGTCAAGCATAACTAAGGTTCTGTTTAACACTTAGAAAAATAAAAAGGAGCATTAATTTACCCAAAGTATGTGGTCTGAGGAGCCAGACATAACTAAGGTTCTGTTTAACACTTAGAAAAAAGTCATGAAGTATTAATTTACCCAAAATATGTGGTCCAAGGAGTCAGGCATAACTAAGGTTTTGTTTAATACTTAAAAAAATAACAGGAAGCATTAATTTACCCTAAGTATGTAGTTTGAGGAGTCAGGCATAACTAATGTTCTGTTTAACACTTAAAAAAAAGTCATGAGATATTAATTTACCCAAAGTATATGGTCCGAGAAGTCAGACATAATTAAGGTTCTGTTTAACACTCAGAGAAATGACAAGAAATATTAATTTATCCAAAGTATGTGGTCCGAGGAGTTAAGCATAACTAAGATTTTGTTTAACACTTAAAAAAAAGTCATGAAATATTAATTTACTCAAAATATGTGGTCTGAGGAGTCAGGCATAATTAAGGTTCTATTTAACACTTAAAAAAATAACAGGGAGTATTAATTTACCCAAAGTATGTGGTCCGAGGAGTTAGGCATAACTAAGGTTCTGTTTAATACTTAGAAAAAAGTCATGAAGTATTAATTTACCCAAAGTATGTGATCTGAAGAGTCAGACATAACTAAAATTCTGTTTTACACTTAAAAAAATAACAGGAAACATTAATTTACCCAAAGTATGTGGTTTGAGGAGTCAGGCATAACTAAAATTCTGTTTAACACTTAAAAAAATAACAGGGAGTATTAATTTACCCAAAGTATGTGGTCCGAAAAGTCAGGCATAACTAAGGTTCTGTTTAATACTAAGAAAAAAGTCATGAAGTATTAATTTACCCAAAATATGTGGATTGAGAAGTCAAGTATAACTAAGGTTCTGTTATACACTTAGAAAAATGACAACATTAATTTACCCAAAGTATGTGGTCTGAGGAGCCAGACATAACTAAGATTCTGTTTAACACTTTAAAAAAAATCATGAAGTATCAATTTACCCAAAGTATGTGGTCCAAGGAGCCAGACATAACTAAGGTTCTGTTTAACACTTAGAAAAATAACAGAGAGCATTAATTTACCCAAAGTATGTGGTCCGAGGAGTCAGGCATAATTAAGGTTCTGTTTAATACTTAGAAAAAAGTCATGAAGTATTAATTTACCCAAAGTACATAGTCTGAGGAGCTAGGCATAACTAAGGTTCTGTTTTACACTTAGAAAAATGACAGGAAATATTAATTTAACCAAAGTATGTGGTCCGAGGAGCCAAACATAACTAAGGTTCTGTTTAACACTTAAAAAAAAGTCATGAAGTATCAATTTACCCAAAGTATGTGGTCCAAGGAGCCAGGCATAACTAAGGTTTTGTTTAACTCCTAGAAAAATAACAGAGAACATTAATTTACCCAAAGTATGTGGTTCGAGAAATCAGGCATAACTAAGGTTCTGTTTGGCACTTAAAAAAAAGTCATGAAATATTAATTTACTCAAAGTATGTGGTCTGAGAAACAATGCATAACTAAGGTTCTTTTTAACACTTAGAGAAACGCTTGACAATATCAATTTACTCAAGGTATGTGGTCCGAGAAGTCAGACATAACCAATGTTCTTTTTGATACTTAAGCAAATACGATGTATGACACATAATTCAATAAACAAAAATATGGCAGAAAAGACTTTCATTAATAATAATACATTCTTAGGTTGTTTACATTCCAAGGGCGTAGTACAACATTTTCATCTAGATCTTCAAGATAATATGCACCTATTCCAACCACTAAGGTGATGCAATATAGCCCTTCACAGTTAGGCCTTAACTTTCCCTATGCTCAGTTCTTTGCAGTACCTAAAACCTTTCTTAATACCAAGTTTCCAAGCACCAATGGCCTTAACTTCACGTTGGCATCATACCCTTACTTGAGCTTGTGTTGATAATACACTAGTTGGACCATGGCGTTCTCTCTTCGCTTTTCAATTAAGTCAAGCTCTTCCCTAATAGCCTGTCATTATTGCTCGAAGTGAAAGAACTCATTCTCAGTGTTAAGAATCCAGTCTCTAGAGGAATAACAGCCTCGGCCCCATAAGTCATTGAAAAGGGTGTCTTCCCTGTTGACCTACGAGGTGTGATCCAAAATGTCCAAAGGACGTGTGACAACTCTTCGACCCACTTTCCCTTCGCATCATCTAATCTCTTCTTGAGTCCATTCACTATGACCTTATTGACAGCCTCAGCCTGTCCATTCCCCTGTGGATAAGCCGGGGTGGAATACCTATTTGCAATTCCCAAATCACAACAGTACCTCCTGAAGGTTTTGCTATCAAACTAAAGACTATTGTTAGAGATAAGGATATAAAGGATCCCAAATCGAGTGACAATATCTTTCCAAACAAATCTCTTGGCATCCACGTCCTTGATATTTGCCAATGGTTCAGTTTCAACCCATTTTGTGAAGTAATTCGTGTCGACCAGCAACCATCTCTTATTCCTTATTGCCTTAGGGAAAGGTCCTATAATATCCAAACCCATTAAGCAAATGACAAAGGGCTAGACAGAGGATTAAGGACTCCCCCTGGTTGGTGAATGTTTGGTGCAAATTTTTGGCATTAGTTACACTTCTTCACATATTCTTGCGCTTCTTTTTGCATGTTCGGCCACCAATATCCCTAGGTAAGAAATCTGTGAGACATAGACTTTCCTTTTATATGGCTTTTACAAATCCCTTCATGTAACTCCTCAAGGAGTAGCTCTGATGCCTCAGGGTGTATGCATAGCAAGTATGGCCCATAAAAAGAGTGCTTATACAACTTTTGGTCCTTGGACAACCAAAACCGAGGAGCCTTTCTTCGCACCTTGTTAGCCTCTGACTTCTCCTTGGGCAAGATATCCTCTTTAAGGAATAGCACTATAGGGTCTATCTAGCTAGGTCCCACCCTAATTTAATGAATTTGAGCCATCTTTTTCTTCTTCTCAGTAGGCTTGCACAAGTCTTCAACAAGTATAACCCGAGGCAAGCCCTGTGTCGAGGAAGTTGCAAGAGTGGCCAGGGAATCAGCATATGTGTTTCCACTTCTCGGGATTTGTAGCAAGTTGAAAGACTCAAACCCTAATCACAAGTGCCTAACCTGACTTAAATATCCTTGCATTCCCACCCTAATTTAATGAATTTGAGCCATCTTTTTCTTCTTCTCAGTAGGCTTGCACAAGTCTTCAACAAATATAACCCGAGGCAAGCCCTGTGTCGAGGAAGTTGCAAGAGTGGCCAGGGAATCAGCATGTGTGTTTCCACTTCTCGGGATTTGTAGCAAGTTGAAAGACTCAAACCCTAATCACAAGTGCCTAACCTGACTTAAATATCCTTGCATTCTCACATCCCTGGCCTCTAACTCTCCTTTTACTTGGCCTACCACCAAACTTGAATCCAACAATATCTCCACTGCTTTTCCTCCCATTTTCTGAACTATGGTCATCCTTACTAATAGAGCCTCATATTCAGCCTCATTGTTTGTGGCCGAGAAGCCTAATCTTAAGAATTTCTCAATAATGATCCTCTCAAAAGATATTAAAACCAGCCCCACTCTGAATCCTCTTTGATTCACTGCACTATCAACGTATACCTTCCAGGATAAAGGTTCTTGCAAGGTGACCATGCCAACTGATTTTCCATCAATGTCTTACTTCTCTATCTCCTCTTCTAATGGGGATTCAGCAAATTCAACCACCAAATCTACGAGGACCTGGCCCTTGATAGAGGTATGAGGCATATACTTAATATTGAAAGCCCCTAGGATCGTACCACATTTGGCAATCCTTCCAATGTAATCAGCACTCCAAAATAGTGACCGAAGTGAAAGTTGGGTTAAAACAGCAACTGTGTAGGATTGGAAGTAGTGAGGGTGTTTGCGTGTAGCATGTACTACTCATGGTTTTAACTGGGAACCAGTCGTTAATCTGGTCTGGTTATGACAAATAATCGAAAAAGAGCTAAAAACTGGAAATAGTAAAAAATCGCCCGATTTAACCAGAAAACCGGAAACTGGTATGGTTGAACCGGTTTTTCAAAATTGCTGAAACAGATCTGCAATGGAGCTTTTTTTGCAGTAAAAATCTTCTTTTTTCTCAGATCTACTGATGGTGAGGACAGATTTTTGCAATAAAGTCTTTTTTCTTAAGATTGGCTATGCTTGAGAGAGAGAAAATGATTGAATGTTCATGCTTGGCGTTGAAATTAGCATCTTGGAGTGGTATCTACACTACAGATCTTCAATGAGGAAGAGAGGGATCGATGATGGCATTGTAGAGATAAACAAATAAAACAATAGATCTAACTTCCTGAGAGAGAGAGAGATGGATTCTATGGAGTGTACTCAGTGGAGTGCTAGTAATTTATGAGGTGACTGTGTATTAGGAAAAAAAAAAAAAGATTAAAGAGAGTAAACGTGTGGCTAGGAGTGGTGGAGTGGAAAAGTGTATTGGTAAAAGAGTTAATAAGTCAGTGACTTGTCTAGACATCTGACTTTGGAACTTTTTTTTTTAATTTAAATTTTCTTGAATAAATAAATAGTTATTGTTATACTATTGTTTATACAAACTAAAAAATAAAAGCTTAAATGTTAAATAGTTTATTCTTTGTCAACTATTACTGATAAGAAGGAAAAGGTGATAGGGAAAAAAGCACCTTAAAATTTTTTTTTTCTTAATATAAGTTATTAAAATTAAAATTTTAAATAAAAATTATTTTAATATTTTAATTAAATTATTTATGACATCACCGGTTCGACCATTGGTCGGACCAAAAAACCGGTAATTAGCTACTTTTTCGGTTCTTTCTCTGTACCGGTTTTTAAAACCTTGGTACTACTGCTAAAATGGCCTTCTTCAGTGGTAAGTAACGAACTTCTGTTTCATGTAAAGACTTGCTCGCACAATAGACTGGCCTTTGCATGCCATTGTTAACCCGTATCAGTACCAAGCTCACAGCGTGAGAAGCCACAGCAATATATGCAAACAAGACCTCATCTACCTCAGGCTTGAACATAATAGGTGGCCGAGAAAGGTATTCCTTGAGTTGCTGGAAGGCCGAGCACATTCTAGGGTCCATTCAAATCTCTTCCATTTATTCAACAACTAGAAGAAGGGTTTGCACCTGTTCATTGACCGAGAGATAAATCGGTTCAGGGCAGCAGTCATTCCAGTTAGCTTTTGGATTTCTTTAGGATTCCGAGGTAGTTGTAGACTGTTAATTATCTTAGCCTGATCAGAGTTGACCTCAATTCTACGATGGATGTCCATATAGCCCAGAAATTTGCCTTATCCCACGCTAAATGAGCACTTGGAAGTATTAAGGCGCAGTTTGTGTTTCCTTAGTATTTCAAAAATATCCCTGAGGTCTCCCACATGCTCGGAAATCACCTTACTCTTCACCACCATATCATCTATATAAATCTCAATATTCTTGCCCAATTGTGCCTCAAACATCCTAGTTATCATCCTCTGATAGGTAGATCCTACATTCTTTAACCAAAAAGGCGTCACCTTGTAGTGGTAATTTCCAGTAGGAGTGAAAAAAGCTGTCTTCTCCTGGTCACCCAGAGCCAATGGTATTTGGTAGTATTCTTTGAAGGTATCCAAAAAGCTCATCCGAGGATGGCCTACAGTGGCATTTACTATCTGGTCTATCCGAAGCATGGGGAAAGGGTCTTTTGGACAGGCCTTGCTCAAATTTGTGAAGTCCAAACATACTCACCACTTTCCACTCTTCTTTTTTACCATTACAGTATTGGCTAGCCATTCAAGGTAAAACACTTAAGCTTGGTCACTTCATCTTTGACAGCATTAAAATGGTCCTTAGATAAGTGTCAAGGTGGCTGCTTTTTGGGGATGGCGGACGGACTGACATTCAAGTGATGGCAGATGAAGTTTGGATCCACCCCAGGTGCTTCGTAAGTATTCCATGAGAACACATCAATATTCCTCCTGAGAAACACTATCAGCTCTTCCTTCTCTAGAGGAGGCAGTTGAGCTCCAACTTGAAAGAACTTTTCCATATCATCATCAATAGTAATTTTCTCCAATTCCTCACACATTGCCCCTTCTGACACCGTACCCGCAAACAAGACCAAAATCCTTGATTGCTATAAGCTCCCCTCAGTAGAGGCCAAAGACTTCACTCTTGGTTGATGCATTATTGCAGCGATCAAGCACTGCCTAGCCACAAACTGGCTCCCAATCTACTCCTCAATCCGGTCCCCAGATGGATATTTCACCTTTAAATGCAAAGTGGAGGAAATGACTCCCAAGGCATGAAGCTAGGGTCTTGCTACAATGGCCGTGTAGGGAGAATAAGCATCCACTACAATGAAATCCACCTCTACCACCTCTGACCTTGCTTGCACGAGTAGTCAAATCTAGCCCCTTAAAATAACAACTTTCCCGTCGAAGTTTACCGGAGGCGAATCATAAGCTATCAAGTCCTCAAGTTTCAAGCCCAGATTGTTGTACAAATCAGAGTACATAATCTCTGCCCCACTGCCTTGATCCAACATCACCCTCTTAACATTATATCCCCCTATCTTGAGGGTGACTACTAGGGCAACATCATGTAACTGTATGGTTCCAGCCCTGTCCTCTTCAAAGAAACTCATTGCTAGCCAGTTCTCCACTCTAGCCCTTTTTGGCTTAGGTCTAGAGTCCTCAGTAGGTGGCCAAGCTACAGACATCACCTTGGAGGGGTGAGAACCAATTCTCATCGGGGTCGCGAAGATGACATTAATGGTGCCCAAAGGGGCTCTGGAAAAAGCATTCCCCTGAAATCTTGATCCTGTCTGACCTCCTAGTCCATTGGGCTAATGAAAAAATTGTTTCAGCCTCCCCTCTCTGACTAGTTGCTCCAGATGACTCCTCAAAGGTCCATAGTCTTCTATGGTGTGCCCTCAGTCCAGTGGCATTGGCAATGAAAGCTTTGATTGCGCTTCATGGGGTCACCTCCCATTTTATTTGGCCATTTAAAGAATGACTTGTTCTTGATTTTCTCCAAGACCTGGTGTACTGGTTCTTGGAACATCGTACTAACCACTTAAGTAGCGATTGACCCCGATTACCTAACAAAATCTCTCTTTGGCTGGTTATTGTTGTATCAATTCGACTTGAAATCCCTCCTTTCCTGAGAGATAACCTTAGCCTTCCCTTTTCCCTGTTGTTAGTCCTCCTCGACCCACTTATACTTGTCAATCCGGTCTATGAGTTGACGGACACTGTTAGCAGGTTTTCCAGTCAAAGACTTCTTCAAACCATGCTCGCCAGTAGGCCGACCTTGAAATTTCTTATGTCCATATCATCAAAGTCACCATCTATGTCATTGAACATCTCCTAGTATCTATTTGAGTACATTTTCAGGGTCTTCCCTCCTCGCACGGTCATAGACAATAGGGAGTCTAAAGGCCGAGTAAGTCGCATGTAATAAAGCAAGATTCAAATGCCTGGGTGAGTTTTTTAAAAGAATCAATAGAACTTGCTCCTAAGTCATCAAACCACCTCATAGCCACAGGCCCTAAGCTGGATGGGAATACCTTGCACAACAAGGCCTCGTTCCTGGAGTGGACAACCATTCTTCGGTTAAAGTGATTTACATGCTCCACAGAGTCTATTTGACCATTATACATGGTGAACATTGGCAGAGTAAACTGTTGAGGAAGATTTCCTCCAATTCTGTGTGTGAAAGGCGACCTGGAAATTTGGTTTAACACCTTACTCATCATGTCATTTCCCAGGCCTTTGCGAGACGGGCTTCTATTCCTACACTTACAGTGGTAATCCTCATCACACACAAAGGATTTACTAGGGGGAGTTCTTGATCTGGGTCTATAGCTACCATCCCTCCTCATCACCAGAAGAAAAATAAGAGTTTGAGGGAGTTTGCCTTCGTCGTTTGTGGCGCAACTTCCTCTTCAAATGATCAATCTCCAGCTGCATGGCTCTAGTTTTTTCCTCATGAGAGATATGACTCCCACCTCGAGAGTGGCTCCTACTAGTATGGGTGGTGTGCACACTAACTTCTCAGTCCCTTCTTTGCTCAAAATTGAGGAAATAATCTTGACGCTGGGACCCTATGGATTCCGCCTGGTTTGGACCTGAACTTATCATAACTGAACGTCAAGCTCACTAGAACACAAGAAATTCCCACAGACGGCACCAATTGTAAGGGTCTTCCCTTAGGGTCTTCTTTCTATTTATACTATCCTCCTCTTTCATCTCTACCCTCCACGTGTAGATTTGATTGCTGGTCTTGATCCTTGTCCCATCAGCACTTTCTTGAAGTCTTTGGGGAGTAGCTGTAAGGCTGAAAGTTACTGTTCAAGTATCACTTCCTCATTAATGCGGTTAGAGAGTTAGCTACAGAGTATTCAATGCGGTGGTAACAGTTTTCTCTTAGATATTTCATAGCTCCCATGCCTCTATGACGTGCATCCTTGTCAATAGAAATTCCTAGAACGTTGTTTTGGATGACGGGTCATACCTTCTGACCTCTGCCTTACTTATTCGAGAAAGCATCCCTCCTCGGACCACCTTCCTGGACCATCATGCCTAGATCCCTTCCTTTATTTATTAGTGTCGACCTCTATAACACGTTTACCCATCCTCGAATTACTAGGTGTCCTCAGACTGAGCTCCTGACCCAATATATAATACTAGGCCTATCATCCTTACAATTTTATATATAGATGAAAATAATTCAATTAACATATTAAGATATGTGAGAAGACTAGACAAATTTTCTAATGCACGTGTCACTTATAAAATATTAACTAACAATACATATAATATTTGCGTATAGTTATCCAAAATTAAAAATGATAAAATCCTATTGAAGATAGAATATGACACAATAAATATTAAGTGAATTAGTGATGTTACCAATTGAAAATCCAATCTTTGCAAAAGTTAAACGCTAAACCACAATTAGTAGCAATTTTGTATCTCAAAAGGCAAGAAAAAAAAATTCTTAATTAAAAAAAAAAAAATCAAAACATATGTATTATACAATTAATATTTAAAATAAGAGAAGTCCCCACTAAACATTATTGTAAACTCCAAAATGTGTTGTGCTTGTCTTAGATTTGGCCCTATTATTGCAGACTGCAAATTTAATTGAGGTTTGAAATGAATCTATTTTGAATTGAATTGAATTGAAGTATTTGATAGTGTAAGGACGCGATTCGTGGCGGACCGTAACAGTGTCGGGTTCGCACGTGAAAAGGCCCCTAACAACATCATTTGTAGAGCGTGGGTTTGGAAGGTTAGGCCTTGATCGATAGGCGGTGGGTTTTTCGCGGTGTTCGTACCAGTTTAAGTTTTCCTACACCCCTAGAGTCTTTCTCCTGGAGGTGGGCTGGGAGGCTCTGGTTTTTGGCCATTTTTCCCAACCCCTTCTTTAGGTTACTTATTTTTCCTTTTATACTCGCCTGCGTCCACTGTCCTTCGCCCACGTATGGGGTCAACCTTTCCAAAATTGATACTTGTCCCATCAGCCCATATTCAAAGTCGTTGGGGGTGGTTGTAAAAGCCTAAGACTGCGGATCTGTCAGGTTCAGAGCATTGAATGGCAGTGAGAGCAGCTTTCCCTGGATATTTTAGATCTTTCGCCCTGATTTCGGTCCTATACCGTTTTTACCCTTCCTTCAGGGGGGGGGACTTTGGGTCTGCCGAGGACTGAGCCGTCCTCGGCGATATCCACAGGCTATTTTGTCGAGCTTGGGCCATAGCCCTCCTCGGCTTGGGCCTTCGGATTTTCCCCAGGTAGATGGGCCTGGCCCGTAAATCATTTGGGCCCCACAATAGCCCCTCAAAACCCGGCTGTCCAACCTCTTGGTTGGAAAGGGGGGTTTTGGTGATGCCAAACCTCTTCCTATGGCCCAATCAATTTGGCCTTTTAATAATGCTGGCGGCTCCTCATCTGTCCAAGAAACGCGCCGGTCTATGAGGCAGCCTTTTGATTTCGCGCTTGATGCGCTCTTATCGTTTGGGTATGCCAAAACGTGCTTTTAATGACCACTATTTACGAGACTGCTTTAATTCGGCGGTTTGTTTTGATGGGGTGGAGAAACGGAACCGGCATGTTCGTGTTGGCAGATTCCTTTGGATATCTGAACCTATTAAATGTCTCCCGCTCCACCCTCAGTATAAGAAGGAAAAGCGGAGGTTATTGTTTTTGTAAAGAATTCCTTCTCATCGTTCTGAGATTTGAAATATTTGGCCTCCCCGAGGGTTCATTTTACCCACTGGTCCACAAACTAAATCGTGATACACTTTATCATAACAACGAGTGATGCAGGAGCCAAACCCCTCCCATAGACGCCATGTTCCAATAAAGCTCCTTATGACTCGATCGGGACAGGGATGGCGAAGACTCAAAATCAACCTCACCCTTCTTTCAATCAAAATCCGAAGCAGGGACTCGTCACGTCGAACTTTCGGCATGACTGAGTCGAGAACACCCATCATCAGTACCCACCGCTCTCCTATGAGCATACCTAGTATGGCTCCAGTGTGTTGGGAGTCAGGATCGAGGCCGGGACTAAGCGTCTCTACTTCTTCCTCTCTTCCTTGACTGGGGCTATTCTCCATCTCCCTTTCTTAGTCTTCCCAGCACCAGTTCCATCCTGGTGCTTTCACTTCTCCCTCTTTTGCTCCTTTTTCTTTCTTTTCATCTCTTCTCTCTTCTTCTCCTCCTTCTTTACTCATGTCCTCCATCTTCTTCATTCATCTCTTCCATCTTCTTCATTGATTTCTTCCTTACTATTTCCCTCTCCGCCATTTCTTCCCAAAGAAGGTTCTTATCATTATATGAGCAGTATCGAGGCAAAGATTGGAGAGACTTTGAAAACGAGTTTAGAAGACGCCTGGGAGTTTAGTTATCTGTACTACGGATGTAACTATCGCTTAGGCAGTTCGCATTTTGTATAGGCTCGTTCGAGCCCTTCTTTGTACATTGTAATAATTTTTCGTATTAATAAAAATCGTTGTTATTTTATTTCGCATGTTTTGTCTCTATGCTTTTTTTTCTTTTGGATCTACAAACGCTGCTCGGCATATTAATATAGCATCTAAATCAATGACGGCTAAGACCAAAAGATTTGATAATAAAAAGACGTCGCCATAACTTTAATAGAAATGCTTGACATAATAGGGCCGATCAGTGAAGAGTAATACTTACCCCATGCTAGCCGAGGAGAGAAACGAAGGCTTGATGTCATGTAAGGAATAACCATTTGAAGATATAGCACCCACCAAATGAGCGGCCTTTTTATATGACTAAGTGCTGGGGCTTTCCACCCCCTTCCTTACACCTTTATTGGCCTTAACCTTTTATGGTGTTTAAGCCGTGGATGAAGTGACCTGACATTTTTACCAAGTAACCCATCTTACGGGATTCAAACCTTTTCTTATCCAAGTATTTGGTTTCCCCATTGGCTTGGGTCCGAGGACCATACAAGGCCTTGGTTCTGTCCAAAACTTGTAATTTTTATAATTTTTTGTACTTGGTTTCCCCATAGGCTTGGGTCCGAGGACCATACAAGGCCTTGGTTCTGTCCAAAACTTGTAATTTTTATAATTTTTTGTACTTGGTTTCCCCATAGGCTTGGGTCCGAGGACCATACAAGGCCTTGGTTCTGTCCAAAACTTGTAATTTTTATAATTTTTTGTACTTGGTTTCCCCATAGGCTTGGGTCCGAGGACCATACAAGGCCTTGGTTCTGTCCAAAACTTGTAATTTTTATAATTTTTTGTACTTGGTTTCCCCATAGGCTTGGGTCGAGGACCATACAAGGCCTTGGTTCTGTCCAAAACTTGTAATTTTTATAATTTTTTGTACTTGGTTTCCCCATTGGCTTGGGTCCGAGGACCATACAAGGCCTTGGTTCTGTCCCTGGGCCCATATGCTGAACGGGCCTGGGCCGCGAATTTACTGGGCCCACAAATTAAGAGGTGTTTCCATAACCTTTGATCACGCGGTACCTTTTGGCGTCCCAGTGTTCGAGGTGCACCCTCTCGAGACTCCTTTATCCTCAGGGTTGCAGACGACGTTGGAAATCGAGCCAGAGACATTTTGTCTGTAGCGTTCCTTGGGACGCTGCGCGAATTAAATGCCATCGGTTTACTTCTGGGTATAAATGGGATAGGGGATCACTTTACTTGCACATGAACTCTCCCGTTCCCTTCAGAACTGTATTTCTTCCATATCCGCGATCTCTCTTTCTAGTGCCACTGCCCCAAAGCAAGATGTTTGAGGCTTGGATAGGGATGAAAGGTCTCCGCGTGCTTCAGAGGCACCGAATCCTCAAGGTGATATGGTATGGACAAGGATGGCACAGATTCAAGCCAGTCCTCCGCCTTGACAGGAGGAAGATGGTATTCCTCCTTCTTTTAGTCAAAATCCGAAACAGGTTCTGGTCATGCCAGATTTTTGGTATGTCAGAAAAAGGAATTTCCGCCATCAGCGCCGTCTGCCTTGTAGCAGGCAAATTTTTGCGGGGGCTTCCCAACTTCCGGCTCCTTACACCTTTTCTGTAGATGGTGTTAGTCTGAGGTCAGGTTTCCTGCACCTTTTCTGTACCGGTGCAGGCCCCAAGTTGGGTTCTTTTGCTGCCTGAGTTATGGGCGTGCAAAAGCATGGAGGGGGAATAAGGTCTCGAGGCAGTAGCCAACCTCTCCTCTGAACTACCTCCTCGGCTTTATCTTTACTCTCTTGTATTCTTCGTTACTTATGTAGTTAGCTTCGATGTAGGCTTTGTTTCAGCTTTCCATTGTACACTGTACTGTTCCTTTGTCTTAATAAAATATGTGTTTATTTCTCTATACAATGGAACACTGTACTGTTCCATTGTAACCACTACTTTATGCATGAATATTAAATATGAGTTTGCCCTTAATGATATTCTAGGCAGAGAAAGGCCTTAACACAGATTCCTACTAGTTTAGACTTACAAATATTATCAAACATAACAAGGTTAGTCATCAAATAAATTAAACTCTTGGAACTAACCGGGATAACGGCTGAGTGCTACGCGATGCATACAAGAGCGATGTCCGAGTACAACAAACTCTAAGTAATTCGTCCGAGAGGGTAGCCGAGTAGCGAGGGGCTTTGGTTGTGCTTCTGGATAATATGTTACGCCGTATCGCATCAACCCCTTTGATATTGGGGGATCAGAGGGTGGACCGAGGAATCCGCGCAATCAAGGTATTAACCCATCTGTTAACGCGGAGCTCTCTTCGGATGAATTTTGAGGTTTATGTGCCATAGTTTTTTTTTTTAAATAGTTGGTTCCCCATCCAGGTAGTTGGTTTCCCCAGAGGCTTGAGTCCGAGGACTATGCAATGCCTTGGTTCTGTCCAAAACCTAGTTTTCCTCATCCAGTAGTTGGTTTCCCCAGAGGCTTGAGTCCGAGGACTATACAATGCCTTGGTTCTGTCCAAAACCTAGTTTTCCACATCCAGGTAGTTGGTTTCCCCAGAGGCTTGAGTCCGTAGACCATGCAATGCCTTGGTTCTGTCCAAAACCTAGTTTTCCACATCCAGGTAGTTGGTTTCCCCAGAGGCTTGAGTCCGAGGACTATGCAATGCCTTGGTTCTGTCCAGAACCTAGTTTTCCACATCCAGGTAGTTGGTTTCCCCAGAGGCTTGAGTCCGAGGACTATGCAATGCCTTGGTTCTGTCCAGAACCTAGTTTTCCACATCCAGGTAGTTGGTTTCCCCAGAGGCTTGAGTCCGAGGACTATGCAATGCCTTGGTTCTGTCCAAAACCTAGTTTTCCACATCCAGGTAGTTGGTTTCCCCAGAGGCTTGAGTCCGAGACTATGCAATGCCTTGGTTCTGTCCAAAACCTAGTTTTCCACATCCAGGTAGTTGGTTTCCCCAGAGGCTTGAGTCCGTAGACCATGCAATGCCTTGGTTCTGTCCAGAACCTAGTTTTCCACATCCAGGTAGTTGGTTTCCCCAGAGGCTTGAGTCCGTAGACCATGCAATGCCTTGGTTCTGTCCAAAACCTAGTTTTCCACATCCAGGTAGTTGGTTTCCCCAGAGGCTTGAGTCCGTAGACCATGCAATGCCTTGGTTCTGTCCAAACCTAGTTTTCCACATCCAGGTAGTTGGTTTCCCCAGAGGCTTGAGTCCGAGGACTATGCAATGCCTTGGTTCTGTCCAAAACCTAGTTTTCCACATCCAGGTAGTTGGTTTCCCCAGAGGCTTGAGTCCGTAGACATGCAATGCCTTGGTTCTGTCCAAAACCTAGTTTTCTCTTTGTGTGGGATCTTGGCTTTAGGGGAGTTAGCTCCGCAGCCAAGCCCCTAGAGTTTATCCATACGGTTAACGTTACCAAGTGCCTAGTTTGCTCTTTACGGGGGACCTTGGCTTTAAGGGAGTTAGCTCCTCAACCAAGCCCCTAACCAAGAAACGTAGTCCGTAACAGAACTTTGTACTAGAACTCTATAACCAACGGTTAGATATAACGAAGAAACTCTATCGACCCACTTCCTATACCAACACACAAGCCTTCCCACAGACGGCGCCAATTGTAAGGACGCGATTCGTGGCGGACCGTAACAGTGTCGGGTTCGCACGTGAAAAGGCCCCTAACAACATCATTTGTAGAGCGTGGGTTTGGAAGGCTAGGCCTTGATCGATAGGCGGTGGGTTTTTCGCGGTGTTCGTACCAGTTTAAGTTTTCCTACACCCCTGAAGTCTTTCTCCTGGAGGTGGGCTGGGAGGCTCTGGTTTTTGGCCATTTTTCCCAACCCCTTCTTTAGGTTACTTATTTTTCCTTTTATACTTGCCTGCGTCCACTGTCCTTCGCCCACGTATGGGGTCAACCTTTCCAAAATTGATACTTGTCCCATCAGCCCATATTCAAAGTCGTTGGGGGTGGTTGTAAAAGCCTAAGACTGCGGATCTGTCAGGTTCAGAGCATTGAATGGTAGTGAGAGCAGCTTTCCCTGGATATTTTAGATCTTTCGCCCTGATTTCGGTCCTATACCGTTTTTACCCTTCCTTCAGGGGGGGGACTTTGGGTCTACCGAGGACTGAGCCGTCCTCGGCGATATCCACAGGCTATTTTGTCGAGCTTGGGCCATAGCCCTCCTCGGTTTGGGCCTTCGGATTTTCCCCAGGTAGATGGGCCTGGCCCGTAAATCATTTGGGCCCCACAGATAGAATGTTAGAAACAACACTATATAGAATTTACAAGTTTTTTTTTTATATATAAATTAATTTATTTTTAAAATACTCCACGCATGTGAAAAATTCTCATAGTGGCCCTATTTTGCATGAAAAACATTTAACATGCCCATAACATGGCTAATATTTCATGATTTTGGCATGATCACCATTATATTAATTCAAAGAAATCAATTCAATTGAGGTTAAAGTTTTTAAAAACACAGATATCAAATTGATGTTTTTATAAATAAATGTTCAACGAGAACCACCATTGAGATATTGGATGAAACTAACAATTATTTACATTAAAATGTGTCACATTGAAAATCATTGTCTTGCACCCTTTTTTCTATTTATTTTTATCTATATCCATTTCTTCTTGATGCCATATCAACACTTTTAAGGTAGATCATGAAACTTACCTTTAACGTATAATGTTAAATGTGTATAGTCTTTTGAAAATACACTTCATCAACGGGCAATTGAGAGCAATCATGTTTTTTAAGTTTAGAAAAATTACTATTCCAACCATGAGGTAGCAACACTGTTCTAACAAACCCTTCAACAACCTTGATATAGTCTAGGAGCAGCTCACAGACACCTGGATATACTTCATCCAATTCAGCATTGACAGCCTTGTGGGTCGGGTCCTATTATTAAAAAAGAAAAGAAAAGTCATTATATATAAGTCTAAAACTGCATACTATTTTTTATTTAAATAAATACAAATAAAAAACATACGAGAAGTGCTAATATAACCCAAAATAACTCTCACATTTTCTCATGAAAAGTGGGAAAGTATTAGCATCCGTACATATTCTCTTGTGATAATTTTTATTAGTGTAAACACCTGTGTAAGAAGCAGGCACCCTACTTTGCTATTGGCAAAAGGAAAAATTGAAAAGGAAATATTTTATTAAAAATTGAAAAAAGAAACATTTTATTTTGATCATTTGTAATTAAATTTCTTCTAGTACAACTTGTCTCACAAAATTAATAAGAGAATGATGGTGATGAATACTTGAATTAATGGTGGTTAAGTTATATATAGTTTTTTAATTGTTAGTCTATAAATAGCTCACTTATGAGTTTGCCAAAGCTCATAAATGATCTGCTAATAACATTTTTTTTTTTTTTTTTGAGAAACTGCTAATAACATTTGTAACAATAACTTAGTCCGTGCCTCAAACTTGCAACAATTTTATATTTATTTTATAGCATTATTCGCGAAAGAGTTATTTCTATTTGTTAAAACTGGTTATCCAATATATAAACATACACGGAAGTGATCCGAATGAATATTTTAAAGAATATAAGAATATATTATAAAGGCGAGTCGCTATGATAACATAGTAAAGGTGAAAATTATCTTTCCATGATCTGGTGGAAACAAAAGGCCTATCTAATCCTTGTTATTGAAAGTGGAAACGAAAGGAATTTCTAATCTCATCTTTTAATGGCAAAAAGCAACCTTTGTTTATGTGAAAATCCAAGAACAATGGCATGATTTAGGGAACATGAAGTCCTTGAGTCATTCAGATGCGAATATTTTTGAAACATGCTTATGGGAAATTATCAAGAGTCATTGAGACAAAAAGAAAATATAGTTATGGTGAAACAAGAAAATCAACGTGAAATGATGAAAACCAGTGGTGAAACAAGACAATGTGGACCTAGACACCTTGAATTTAGAAAGATACATCCAAAAAGCGCATAGCTCTAGTGCGAATCAATGTGTTTCCCACGTAGAAGGCGAATCAACAAACAAACAAATATGGATGATTTTTTTTTTCTTCCCTGAATAAAAAAAAAGGGGGAAGTTCCGATCCACATGACAGTAAGGGTAATTCTACGTTGATTACCAGAGTTTTGATGTAACTTTCGTGGTTAATAAACACATTTATTAAAGTGTTATTATTAGAATCGCTAAACTCTTACCAAGTATCACATGCAATAATACCAGGCATCGTACATTCCTACCCACCAGGCCACAAGTGATGATTAAGGGAGCATGGATGATGATCACAAAAAACCAACCATTTTGGGTACCAACGCCAAAGGGTCCAATCAAACATACCGCAAAGGACAGGGTTAAAATGTCATACACATATCACTATATATCAGGGCCATTTCATTTCAATGCACAGCTTCTGGCCCTCCTAAGGCCGCCTACAAGTTAACATATACTTCCAATTTGGCAGACAAATCCTCGAATCTTGTTCCGAAGTCCAATATAGCCGTTAAAAAAGGGTTGTGAATCTATAAAAAATAACCGTTATAATTATTATTATCTTTTGCCTCTCTTCCTCTTGTAAGCATTCCGGTACGGCTGATTCTCATCAACTTTTTGTCAAAATATTGCCACATCTTTGCATAGTATATGTTCAACAAACAGCTCATTTGGATGAGTATTAAAAGTTAACATTAATTACATAATTTTCTTTTAGACCCGAGTCCATTTTACTATTTGAGTTTGTCACTAAGATAGTTTATATATTCAAACTTGATTTATTTTATTGTTGATTAAACTCAAACTTGTTCACAAGCAATTTGATAGACTTATTTATTTCTCATTTATAGTAAATATCACAACAAAACTTTTTACCTTTTTTTTTCACAAATTTATACTAATAATTAATAACTAAATTATATTATTTAAGTTAATTAGATAGAATGCTTTTAGTTTATGAATTTAAAAAAAAAAAAAATAGATTAATCAACCATGTCTTGTTATGATTTATATATAATTTTTACTATAAAATGAACTATTTATATTTTCAACAAATTACAAACATTAATTTGATTTTTATGATTTTTTTTACAAAATTCACACAATCTATACTTGAATTGATTTTCATACTCACAAACTTATTCATGAATATATGATTATGTTTAAACTTTGCTCATTTGATAATAAAGAATAAATTTGGGTTTAAGTTTGAATCATTGGTTAAATAAACAGCCAATACAAAGTCGGGTCGAGTGCCTGTTTAACACCAAACCTAATCTAAGACATGTGAACACCTTTACTAATCATTAAAACTCACAAAAACCCAATAATAACAAAAATAGAATTGGAGAAAAGTGGAGATAGTTGAGTGAGAGAAGAAAGACAATTGGAAAGAGATGAAAAAGAGAGTTTTCTCATAGAGAAAAGATAATAAAAACTATTTAAATGGAAGTAGAGAAAAAAAAAAAAAATTGTTGGTGAGCGTATGTGAAAAGTGGATTAATTAAAATAAAAGATTACTTTTTAAGCTAAAAATCATTAGGAGTGCTTTAGAGCATGTTATATTCACTCAGAAAAAAGAAAAATTTACTCTTTTTTTGGTTCTATCTACACTCTCATATTAAACCAAGCCCTACTTTCATTTATTCAATTTTTTGGTGCAAGTACTACTTTATTTATGATTTTTATTCTCAAAGGTTGTCCAAACTTTCAAGCGCATTTGAAACGTTCTTCACAAGATTTTACGGTACTACATTGCTTGTGCCCCCACTCCAATTAGCTTCCTTGTCACAAAAGTAGAATCAAGTCCTATAATAATATCAAGAGTATATATATGACAACGACACAAGAATTATAATTGGGTAATTATTATATTCATTTTAAGATTATGAGATGGTTTGTGATTGAAAAATGCAGTAATTTTAAATTATGATAAATGAAAATTATTAATCTTTAGAGAGAAAAAAAAAAAATGAGAAGAATCTCGAAGCACTCTCAAAAGCTATTATATTATATATATTCCTACACTTAACTCTCATTAGTGTTTGTGCGTGTCCAAAGGTTAGTAAATACACGTACTCAAAGACTAGTAAATATATATACACTTATACTCTCACTAGTAAGTATATTTACACGTGCTGAGAGGCTATAGTATACACTTATAATAAAGTATTTGTTGGCATCGTCTATATGATAATATGATCCCATTAAGTTCTTGCTCCTGACAAATACATGAGGATAGTGTTGTTTGCACCGTTGCACGCATGTAATTAAATTTAAAAGCGATTGGGTGACAAACTTTACTTTCTGTCACGATCATAGTTTCTGGTTAGTAGTATTTCTGAAGCCAACAACAATTAAAAAAAAAAAAACTTTAAGAGCTCCTTCATTATTTCCTCAAAAAGAAAAAGAAAAAGAAAAAGAAAAAGAAAGAGCTCCTTCATTAATAAGATTCATTTTACGTGTCACGAAAATTTTCAAATAATCATAAATATGCCGGGTCCTCAGTCCCCACACAAACAGAGACACTGTCCCATTGAATGCCAATCGGGAACTTGTAATTTTGTCCAAATTGCTCTATATTAATTACATATATTGCCCCTTTTCTATTTTCTAGCCATACATAAGTTTGTCTTACAGAGCGTCTCTCAAATAACTGTGAATTCTAATTTGTTCAACTAGCAAAGGTGTTTTGTATCAAATAAGAGATTTGTGCTTTAAATATTGTTTTCACTTTATACCAAAATCAACTAATGTTTTAGTGCAAAGTTCAAAATTCAAACTATTACATGCTTTGTTCATAAGACAACTAAAAACTCTATAAATTATAGAATAGTGGATTGAATTTATTACTTCAAAATTTTCGTCATGTTTGAGATTGCTGAGTTCACCCTCTCGTGAAAAATAGGGTGCATGGTATATCTTCTCTTCTTATTGTGGGAATTTTTCCTTTCTATTTTCATCATTAATTATTGGAGTTGCCGGAATATTTCAAAATCAACAAAGGTTAAATGTCAAAGAGAGGAGGAAAACTGTGAGTGACATTTTTTACTTTGCAAAATGAATTATGATTAGGTCAGTCAAATTGCATAAATTACTGCACTCGTATGGTTTCATCATCATAATTTATCTACATAGCAGTCGTCATTGGACATAGTGTTCTTTGAGTAATTATCGGTCTAAAAGCACATACTCATTAAGTGTTTCTAAGTCAACTTAAGTGAGAGAAAATTGGGCATAGATAAGCCCAATTACACAACAAAGCGATCAAGCTAGATAGAAGAACTGCAACCATAGAGCAAAATGAAATTTCGGATTTCCAATCAAAATAAATAGCTCGAGATTGTTACTTGTTAGTTAGCAGCATTTAAAGTTTGCTGATGAATAGTTTGAAACGATAAATTAAAGGACAATTATATCAAAAAAAAGAAAAACAAAAAGAAGGTGGAATGCTATTTTCATTTAACAAAACTATTCAATAACCTTAATTAATTCCATCCAACCGTTAGTTTAGTTTTTCAAAGAAGGGGCTTTATATTTAGGTTAAAATGCAAAACTCACTGTCTATGTTTCACTAAAATTCATTCTAGTCCTTTAAGTTTCAAGTTTATTCAATTAAAGTCTTCCCATCAACTTTTGCTAAATGTTGTGGTTAATTGTCAAAATTTTTAATTAAAAAATCCAATTAATTATTAAAAATAGTTTCAAGGATTTTTTTTTAAAAAAAAATTAACAAAAGTTGATAGAAAGACCTTAATAATTTAATAAACTTGAAATTTAAAGGATTAAAATGAATTAAAATAAAATTAAAAACTAAAATGAATTCTAGTGAAACTTAAAGAAAAATGGTGAGTTTTGTATTTTAATCTTTCCATTAACTTCTGTTAAATGTTGTGGTTAATTGTCAAAAATTTTAAATAAAAAAATCCAATTAATTATTAAAAATACTTTCCAGGATTTTAAAAAAAAAATTAACAAAAGTTAATGGAAAGACCTTAATAATTTAATAAACTTGAAATTTAAAGGATTAAAATAAAATTAAAAAATTGAAATGAATTCTAGTGAAACTTAAAGGGAAAGAGTGAGTTTTGTGTTTTATATGGTATTTCTATTTCGGAGTTTCTTACACGCTAAAAACAATGAAACATACCATATGTAATCTAATCTTATAGTAATTCTTCTTCCTCCTTTCTTATAGGGCAACATGCGACATAGAACTGTTCTCAAATATAGTAACCAAAGCATGTGGGTGTCAAATTAATGGTGTTCAATTAATTAAGCAAGAGTCTGTGTCTGAGAGAAGCATATTTAACGACACATTTGGTGGAAAGTTACATTGATAATCACATGCAAACCGGTCAAGACAAATGAACAAGAGGATTCATTCGAAGCTAACGCAATTTCTTGGGATAGCTTATGCTCTACTTAAGGATTTCATCGGCTGCGTGTAACCCAAAAAGAAAAAAAAAATTGGGTAAAAATGGTTGTTGAAACTTGAAACTTTGTAAATAAATTTCAATTCTATATACGCAATTGGTAAGAATATTTCTTTCGGATTAGGAAACTTGTGACAATGAAATATTTGTTGTTGTTGCCGACTCTTGTTTGGCGGTGAACCCCACTTTGTCTTGATGCAAATGGGATGATGTACTTTCAAAATCATCAATAGCTTAGTTTGTGTATGTAGCAAATACATTTAAGTTTTTTGGTTATTAGCTAGGCATGATCTATAAGTAATGAATATTGGACTATGTTCTTGTTACCTAAAGAGCACACCACAAAATTTGGCATTGATACATCATGTTCTTGTACTCACAAAGCTGATAACAAACACTATGATTTCATTCTGATATACTGATTGACCTGCTGCATTATATGTGTGTGTGGTTATCTCATTCTTATATATCCTGAAGTTCCGTTTATACCCCTAGAACAACTTGCTACTTATTTGAACCATTATTCTTAACCAAGTGATTGCTTAATCTAATTCAAATTGCAAGCAATAAATCACAACATATGCACACATGGTATGCGATTACAGAGAGAAACTCGTCAAGGACCAAAAATCTTCAGATATTCTAGTAAACGAAATTCATTATGAAGATGGTTATCTAACATAATGGCTTAAATAACCTCCAATTATGCAAGTCCAATCTCTTGAACACTTCAAGGCCTCTTGAAGATTTTAATAAGTCTCTGAGGTTCTTAGCACTCCAAAGTGCTTAAGGTAACACGGTGTTTGAATGGATTTTCCTCTCAAATGTATTCAATGGGAGAGGGTAGGAAGAGGTTAGGAATTTTCAAATCTAGTCTCTCTTTGCTACGTGATTGTCTTCCTCATAAATTAGGGCTTTAAAACCAAGTTTATGTATGTGTAGGGTTTGGGATTTGAGACTTTAAATGGCTACAAAAATCCCATTAAAAAGTTTAGGTCAACGCCTAGCTAGTGCTAGGTGAGCTCCTTTGGAAGTCCACATTGATGATCTCGTTTGATTTAGGTATACAATTTTGAAACTTAGTCCACACTGATTCAGTTTGGTTGAGCAAGTTTCATTCTATTTGAAACTTGCTCAACCAAATTGTATACCGCTCAACCAAAACTCTCTAATATAGCACTTTAAACAAAAACTTAGAGCATCTCCTTGTTTTACACTTAACTCACTTACAATTGAAATAAATTAAATACACGAAAATTTTGCAATTACAATTGAATCTTTTGATACATAATTTTGCCAACATTAATATAATCCTAACATTTCTAATACATGCAACATATTATTCAAAAAAATACTGAAAGCAAAATAAATGACTATTATGGTAGTGCTTTTTTGTTTTTGTTGTTTTTTTTTAATAATTCAATAGTTATAATAGTGAGGGATGATTTAAACTCTAAATATCTCTATTGAATAAAACACTAAATAATGGTTGGTTTGCAATGCTCATGGTCAGTAGTGCATTATAATTTCATATTAAATTGCATCAATCATTTTGAAAATTTACTAGTACTTTAAAAAAAAAAATGGTGCTAACCCATAATCAACCCCTTCAAATTTTATTTTGTGAAAAACGTGCTATGATTATCCATTGATATAGTAATTGAGATGTAGTCTAATATTTGTCATGTTGTCATACTCTTGTACTGTACGCCTGATGCACGAAGCGTATTATTGATAAAATACAAAGATAAAAAGGGGTTGTTGTGATTATGATATAACATTATACTCCTTCACATCAACTTGCATAGTTGCATCAGTAATTCCGTTATATAATTGGTAACTTATAATATTGCTCATTGTTAAGTCACAATTATTTATGACGATGGGATTGTAAGACTCGTTTCAATAATCAATAGCCATGTTGACTGGTTTAAGTTGTTTCCATGTATTATCATTTCTCTGTCAATACTTTGACATATAATGTAAGTTTAAGTTTTTACCATGCATACTTCAAAAGAGAAAAAAAAGGAAGATGTCCTTTTTGTGTGTTAGCATTTGTTTGTTAATATCTAATTTTGACTTAAAATGCAAAGTGCCACAGCGACATGCTAATTGCTAAAATTGTTTGACACACATCGTCCTACTTAATGAAAGGACCAGGCTCATCTTTCTAACTTAGTAACTTATATTAGCATTAATCACTTGCTTGACATGCACAACTTGACTTCCCAAATCCAATTCCTGACATTAAACTTGACTTGCTATTTAAGTTTACAAATCTGAGTTTTGGCCTTTTCCTAATCAATCCAGGTTATTTTGGTCATTTTGATCTCAAAGTGACCATATTAGTCTCTATGAGACGAGAAGATATGCGCCACATTTGACATGTGCAACATATTTGTCATAGTATTTCGGTCATGTTGATCTCACGCTGAATGCAATATTGAACATATATCTCAAATCATCTGGATTATACACAACCATAAATACATGGGGTAACACCATGAGGGTATCCAGGTGGTGAACTCATTAGACTAACAGCCGGTAGGGTTTCTGAGGTATCTCTTGAACATAAAATGAAATAGTGGTTGATTTCTAAACTTTAGTTACTGAGCACTTTCGGTATTTGAAGTTTAACAAATGACCACTTTTGTCCTTTAAGTTTTAAAAATGAGTATTATTAATTATTTCGCTAATTTCTGTTAGTTTCTTTACTGATGTATCTAACAAAGCATTAACGTTCATTTTTTTAACTTTAAGAACCAATAACACCCCTTATATAAACTTGAAAAATTATTAGGTACTTCCGGAATATCATAAATGCGTACTCTCTCATCTTATATAAATGGTAAGTCCTATCATAAATTTAATTAGTAAGACCCACTGTTCATATGAGAGGAAAGAGTATGTATTTATGACACTACATAATAATTTATGACACTACATAATAATTTCTATGTAAACAATAACTCTCACAAAAAAGCTTGGTAGATAAGGACTAGGGAATAGTAATGTATTTTTGTCCAAATATAATTTATTAAAGCCTACGGTTGCAAAATTCAGAAGCAAAAAGCAGAGTGGAAATTGAATAATTTATTGCCGTTAAAGTTACTCACACTACAACAGTGGCAGTTCCGTAATAATCAGTTACACCGAACCCTGAAAATACCAGCTCTCACTTTTGTCCCTCACTATTTTGCCTCCTTTTCACTTTGTATCCGTTGAAACCCCACTCTCTTTTTCTCTCCCTCACTGTCCAAATGACTTTCAAATCCCTACTAATATCTCCAACCAATGTACATTTTTTTAAATAGTTTTTCTCTCCAACCAAACACAGAACTCTCAAGTCTCATCTCCCAAACCTCTGAATGAAGTCTAAACCTTCTTAATTCTCTCACACCTTCTCTCTCTCTCTCTCTCTCTCTCTCTCCCGAGAAAAAAAAGTTCACACGTTACGGTCTCAGGCTCTTCAATCGCCGGCGAAAATGTCGGACTCCGGCGAATACGCACCCTCCGACAACTCTATCCCCGATAAGCTCACCTCCAAAACCTCATTCCTCAGCTTGAAACTCTACATCGTGATAGGGATCCTATTGCTCTGCGCAGTCTCAGTCTTCGTAGCGATCTTTCTCTTCATTCGCTTGAAGAAGAATTCCCGAAACCGCATAGTCAAAATGCGCGTGAAGCACAGCTCGGGGCTAATCCCGCTGGTCTCCAAGGAGATCGTGGAGATCAAGGCGCTGGATCGAAACGTAAATTCGGTGAAAGCCGAGGACAAAATCGGAAACAAGGATTTCAAAGAGCCAGAGGAGATTAAAATTGAAATTGACGAAATTGTTAAAGGAGGCAAAGGAGGAGGAGGAGGTGAAAAGAGCGGAGGGAGTGACGCGTCCGGCGGTAGCCGGAGTGACGTGTCGGTGGAGGCCGAGAATATCGGGTGGGGCCGATGGTACACCTTGAAGGAGCTCGAGGTTGCGACACGTGGATTCGCCGAAGACAACATCATCGGAGAAGGTGGTTACGGCGTCGTTTACAGAGGCGTCGTCAACGACGGGTCGGTTGTCGCCGTCAAAAACCTTCTTAACAACAAGTACGTAAAACGTAGTATATACTTTTCCATGATTTTTAAAAAAAAATATTTTCTGTCGAAACAAACAGAGAATTAGTAGTATATATTAAGTTTGTTAGATCCAAATTGTAAGATCAAGTTTCTGTTTTTAGATTTTATGTTTTAATCAAATATGGTTTTGACTTTCATTTTTCGTTTTTATTTTAATTTCTTGTAGATCCAAAGGTTGTAATGTATAACGTAGATTTTGTTTTGTTCTAATTAAATTTTTTGACTTTAAAAAAATGTTAGTATTTATTTATTTGTAACAAGAACAAGTGGAAGTAAAATTTGACCAGGGCAGCTTCAATGATTCGATCTGGACCGTGATGTTGTTCTGTGTCGGTAAATAGGTTGTCTTTGCAGCGGAGTACTAGGAAAAAGCAAATGGTTGCTAATTGCTTTGTTCCTCTTTTTTATTTGGGATGAGTATCTTTTTTTATTTCTTTACTCACTTTTGTTCCTTTTCATCTACCATATTTTATTCATATTCATAATTGCTACTTTGTTTAAAGTTATTTGTGCTTTTAAAAAGGACTTTAGTTTACACGTATTAGAAATTAGTCAAGATTCTGCTGAGAATTAATCTTATCAAAAATATTGAAGAATCCGATTTCATTTTCTAATAATTAATGAACTTTGCCTAGATTTATAAATTTTTTAAGATCTTATATAAAATTGAATTTGATCTGCGGATGACGAGTCTGAGTGACTTTTAAATTGATCTCTGCAATGAAGAAAATTGAGAATGTGAATCCTTGGATTGATAGCTAAACGAGAGAACCTTTTTGTCCATGTTTTTGAAGGTTTGAGATATAATCTAATGAATTTTCACTAAGTGCAAGTTGGTCTCTGTAATGAATGTAGCTGTACATTGCTTTCGACTTGTCAACATTGAATTTTATCGTTTGCTAAGGATGCAGTTTGTAAATATAACGATTTTGATTTTGATTTTGATCGATTGATTGTCAATTTCATGCACTATCATTCTGTTAACTCAAATTAAAAGGTCGTACCCATTGCACAAAACTCTCACTTCTATGAGGTATGTTAACTCAAATTAATTTATTTTTTAAAATTCCTGGGTTAACATTCATATGCTGTAATCATTTTGTATGTAGGGGTCAGGCGGAAAAGGAGTTCAAGGTGGAAGTTGAAGCCATAGGGAAAGTAAGGCATAAGAACTTGGTAGGTCTAGTCGGCTATTGTGCAGAAGGTGCTCAAAGGTACTTTCCACCTGCCCACAAGATATCTTTTTTTGAAATGAAAATGAGATGGAAATTCCTAGTAATTACCCTCTAATATGTTTATGTGAACTTTGAATGACCATTCAGGATGCTCGTGTACGAGTATGTTGACAATGGCAATTTGGAGCAATGGTTGCATGGTGATGTAGGCCCAGTTAGTCCTCTGACCTGGGATATTCGAATGAAGATTGCCATTGGAACTGCAAAAGGGTATGATATTCCATTCACTTATTTAATGTCATTACGATTAGTGAACAAGCAAGGATAAACTTGTATGGTTTTCCATCATCTTATGGAGTAATAATTTTCATGACAGCCTCCCCCACCACACCCCCCCCCCCCCCCCCCAAAAAAAAAAAAGTATCAAAAACTATGGAATTTCCTGTCATATTTTGCATCATAATCTCACCTCTCTCAATTAGTTCAATATTATTTACTTATTTTGTTTCTTTCATGATGAGATCAACTTATCTATGGTGCTTATTTCTGTATCAGGCTAGCCTATTTGCATGAAGGATTAGAACCCAAAGTTGTGCACCGTGATGTAAAATCCAGTAATATTCTCCTAGATAGAAAGTGGATCCCAAAAGTGTCAGACTTTGGACTGGCCAAGCTCTTAGGATCTGAAGCAAGCTATGTGACTACTCGTGTTATGGGGACCTTTGGGTTTGTTCTCCATCATTTACCCAAATCAATTTTCAACATGCATTTTAGCTGGATGATATGATATTGCTCTGTGTATTGCTTTATTGACTTAGTGATCATCAATGACTGCAGATATGTCTCTCCCGAGTATGCAAGCACGGGTATGCTTAATGAGGGGAGTGATGTGTATAGTTTTGGGATATTACTCATGGAGATAATTACAGGAAGAAGTCCAATTGATTATTCCAGGCCAGCTGGGGAGGTGAACCACATTTATCCTTAAAGAATCCATGTCTTAAAACTTCATTACTGTCAAAATTCTTAACCACGTTTCCACTAAATGCATTTCAGATGAACTTGGTGGACTGGTTTAAAGGGATGGTAGCAAGTCGTCGTGGAGAAGAGCTTGTGGACCCCCTGATTGAGGTTCAGCCCTCTCCCAGAGCTTTAAAGCGTGCATTGCTGATTTGTCTTCGCTGTATTGACTTGGATGCCAATAAGCGTCCAAAGATGGGGCAAATTGTTCATATGCTTGAGGCAGATGACTTCCCTTTTCGTTCAGTAAGCCTTGTTCTAGACCTCTATAATCATTAAATAACTTTAAAATGTTATGTCCAGCAATATAGTTCATTTCATACTGTTAAGCTACTGTTTTATTACTTTCATAAGTAAAGCTGAGATACACACTCAAGTGTTATTATTGTCACATATTAGTCGACAAGGCAAGCATATTTAATATCCTTAAGTATAGGAAAAATTACCATCTTATACATTGTAGCCATTCGGGTTGGTTCTGTTCTTAGAAATGTGTGTTATTGGTTTTCAAGTTGCAAATTGTTTATCTTCTTCCTTTGTGGTTAACATGCTGTTGTTGGGCACTATAAACACATCACAATGAAATCAAATCAAAGTTTAATTATACATGAGATGGCATTTAAAGGAAATAACCGCATTTAAATTGATGTGTCATATTCTTTTGCATCAACCCAATGCTTTTCCTTTCAGGTGCTCTCTAATTAGTTATTTGCTTCATCATCTGCAGGAACTCCGATCAGCCCGGGAGAAAGATCCCCACCCCTCCCGTGCAGATAATGTGTCCGCTAAAATTACATATCCATCCAAGAATGGTGGGGATGGTGATAGATGGAGATGATCATTGATTGCCTATAGAAGACATGGTGTAGTCCCTGAGGTCAGATTATTTTGTACTATATTTTTCCTCTAGTTTTCAGAGAAGAAATTACGAAGCCTCGGATGTGCATAATTTTACCTTTTCCTTTTTTACTTAATCTGATACCTTGATATATTCTGGATGACATTGAAGCGAGCCTTGTAAATATTTACTTAAATACGTGAAGTAAATTTCAAGATTTTTTTTTTCCTTCATTTTTTCTAATTATAAATATTAGTATAGTGGGGCATCTCTAATATGCATGATATAATGATATATCACTATATCAGCCAAAATCGATTTGGAATTTCAGTGAAAAACTGTACTTTAAGAAATTTCTTGCACCCTTTGGCGTATTCAGATCCCAATTAAAAGTTAATTTTAAAAGCAACAAAGCACAAGATCACTTAATTTTCTGCTCCACGTGCCCCCATCTTTTTCTTTTTGAAAAGTGGTTTGAAGCTTATTCTTCTCCTGGAGCTCTTATGTATGTTGAAAAATGGTTTGAACAGCATTCATTGACAAGTGAAGATTCCTTTTTGAAACTGAAGCAGAACTTTTGTTTGGGCCTGATTAAGACATACTCTTATCAGATTAATAAACTGTAATGATATTAACAATATAATTCATAGTGCCTTGAACATACATTTGATTATTTTTGTTTTTTAAACATATACAGAATGCTCCAAAACTTGGTTACTCAGCACTTAACATATGATCACAACGCGTTGCAGCTTTTACGCTGTCACCAACATTGCAGGACTGCAATCAGTGGTGGAGGGGAGAGGTATACTTCATGCATCGGTTATAGGCGTATTCCGCTCTCACAGCTTATGGGTTACTGTGTGAGGAAGGACACATAATCCGATGCATAAGATGATTATTTTCTTTTGTGTGAAAACATAAGATAATTACTTAATGGCTCCCTTTAGGATTTTAACAAAAACTATACTCACTTTTTTTTTTTTAATGTAAATTACTCATACATTAATGGGATATTAATTTAAAAGCAGATTACGGATATTTAAATTTCAAGATTTTTTATATTACCCATTGACGCATATTTTAATTGCAATAATTGCAAAAGTGTTTAAGATCATATTCAATCATTGACCTTAGATATTGAAATTGTAGATTCTAAATCTTCTAGAAAGGTTCAAACACTCAAAGAAAATAGATATTGTCTCCTATTATGGTAATCCTGGATTGAGACACTAAAAGTATCAAAACAAAATTTAAGAATAAGATGAAAATTGGAACAATAATAACAATTCACAGTGATTATTTGAAAATTTAGTATGTATCAATTATAAATGATTATGCCAATAATATTACAACTTAAGTAACATCTCTTGGTATTTTTAATGAAAACATCTAAAAATTCAAATATCTTTTTTTATTCTGGTAAGGTGTACCCATTTTTGTAAGGTTTACCTAATGAATTTTATATATAAAATGAACGTAGAACATAACTTCAACCTTCCTTCGTGGAAGTCCAAATGGCAAAGCTTTATTAAATAAAAACTAATTCATGAAAGAAAATATTTGTCTTGAGTCAAAATAAATAAATTATTTTGATATAAATTTACTATATATTAAATAATTACATTAGTTGAAATCATATGTGGTGTATACATCTAATAGGGGAAAATGGGCATTTGTCCATAATTTACAAACTATGTAGCAAAATATCACTGTTTTGAAATTATTTAGCAAAATGTCACTGTTTTTGAAACTTGATTTTAACAAAATTAAGATATAGGTGAAATTCAACATTAGTAATGTCGAGTTTTATGCATATTTTGCCACTTAATTTTTTTTGAAAATTTAAGTGAAACTCGACATTGCTAATGTTGAGTTACACTTAAAAATATACACAACACTCGATTTTAAAGATATCTAGTTTTACACAAAACTCGATTTTGTTAAAATCAAGTTTCAAAAATAGGAACATTTTGCTAAATAGTTTCAAAATAGGATATTTAATTGCATAGCTTTAAAATTAGGGACAGAGGCCCATTTCCCCCCACCTTAGAGAATTCACAATGGGCCTAGGATATGGCAAATGTAAGGAAAATTTAGCATGTGAGGCCCAAATAGCTCAACAGCCGAACATTTCCACATGTAAAAATGCAATTTTTTTTGCCATAGTATTACAGTACTGTCCTAAAGGTAGGACGTCATTGTAGCACAATGGTATAAACAAAATATTGTTTTTTAATCAGTTTGGTTCTTCTCTCTCTCTCTCTCTCTCTCTCTCTCTCTCAACAGAAACTCTTCACTTCTCTCTCTGCTAGACAATGGTGGATTGGTGGCCGAAACTATCTTGGCAAAAATTCTTTCTTCTCTCTCTCGTTCTATGGGATTTTTTAATGGGGGGTTTTGGGGTTTGCTATGGTTGTGTGGGACGTGTGTGGGTCAGATGGTGGGTTTGGATTCCGTGGGTTAGGTGGTGGCTATGTGGTGGGTCATGTGGTAGAGGTTATGGGCTGTGTGGGTCGTGTGGCGGTGGGTTGTGGAGGTTATGGGCTATGGGGGTTGTGTGGTGGAGGTTATGGGTCGTGTTGTGGTGTGGGTTGATTTCAACAGGTATGATTTTGGTGGGCAACGACATGGTTAGTGGGTGTAGTGGCATGGGTTTGGTGGTGCAATGGTGGGGTCTAGGGGTGCAACGGCTTGCGTCTCATGGGTTGGTGGAGCTCATTTTCTGTCTCTCTCACCTTTTTTTCTATCTTTTTCTCTCCCTTTGAATCAAGACTCCGTGAGTCTCTTGGGTTGGTGGAGCTCATGGATTTGATGTGGCATCAGGATGGTAGACTAGTAGTTGTGTTGTTAATGGCGGATCGCGATGATGCCGTGGTGGTGGATTAGTGGGTAGGGATGGGAAAGTTTTGGATGTATTGTAAAATTAGAGAGAGAAAAAAAAAATTTATTATGAAGATATATTATTTTAATGTGTTGTATAAGAAAATAAAAATAAAAATGTTAAGTATATTATAAAATTGTATTATATAATTGATAGAGTAAAATTTTAAGATAGTAAAATAAAATGAAATAGGATTTACTGTTGTGAAGCAACTACCATCACAGTACACGCATATAATGCACAAAAAGTTTTAGGTACATTACAGCATGTGTGGTTGTCTCCGACAGTGAGTGCAATTCTCTTACAAGTACAACTGAATTATTAATGCTCATGACATGACTCACGAAACCATACAAAATAACAATTCTTGTTGAAGATTGGCAGCGGTGAGATTTTTCTCTTTAATAGGACGATACCAGGACAGTCATGTGAGGAGCCAGCACGTGGGAATATACTTGAAGGGTTATACCTAAACCCTAAAACCCTGTTATAATGGATAATAAATTTATTTTTCCCAATATAGTTAAAGTCACAGAAGACGTAATTTTATTTTTTACAATTTTTTTTTATTTTTTATTTTTTTTGTGTATAAAATGTTCTCTTATAACTTATATATTAGTGCCGAAACTTAAATGCCAAAAGTTTAGTAAGTTGTTCAAGCCTGTGAAATATATACTTTTTTCACAAAAATAAAATCAATCATTGGGCTGAACTGGATCAGTCTGGGCCATAATGTCAAGTCCAAGCCCAATCCAACGTTGGAAATTTAGTCCTGCTGATGGACATCTGCTTTAGCCCAAAGACTTTCAGGTTGGCATGCCTGGCCCATGGGCCATGACCATCCCACCTGAGACTGAGTTGAGGTGATGCCAAAATCAATCAAGCTCTAGCCTCTAGGTGCGAAGGGTGAGAACAAAAAGGTGGTGGTTATAAATTATAATAGTGTAGTGTTTTCATTCTGGGGTTTGTCTTCAGAATTCAGATAAAATATATACAGTACTTTATTTGGATCAAACAATTAAAATGTCACATACCTGTGGACCATTACATATATGGCATCAAAAGAAGTCAAATTGCTTACCCACCTGTAATTAATTGCTAAGAGGAACAGAGATTGCACCAACTTCTATTCAATTTCAATTATGATTAACCTAACCCTCGGCTCAAACATTCATTCTATTGCTTGTAAGTTGGATTTGGAAGCCTCAATAAAGTCGCATACTGATTACTGGCGAAAAGGAATTGTGTCGAATCAGCTTATTTTAAAACCCATATATCTATGCTTTGGTTACGGACTGACCAGAATGATAGATGAAATTATTAATCAATGGTATTGGTAACTATTCTTTTAAGCTAATTTAAGTAGATCTGATCCGAGATCTTTAATTTGTATGACACGGTGCACCAACATGACTGCACGATCAACCATGTTGTCCTTAATTCCATTTTACTATGGAGGATAAGGACCATTTGCAATTCTTGCTGTAGGGGCTAGTGCCTGTGCATGCATGACAGTCATTATTTATTTCAGTGATTTATGGCAAGAAAAAGAAGATGCCATTGAGTCCTCTGAGGTATCTAGATATGAATTATGATGGCCTTTTCCAAATTTGTTTTACTTTTTCTTCCATTGGAGAATAGAAGATATGTGGGTTACTATCTTTATATATGTGAGTAGCTTAAGCTATTCTATTAATCCGGCTGATTTTTTTTCATAAGCTCTCCTTTGTCACGTTCGTAGGAGACTCTTAAAAAGTTTATTGAAGCTCTACATTAGTTTCATTCCTTTATCCTTTCTTCCCTAGATTTTGAAGGCTACCTTAAATTCACTCCCTTGCTGGAATTTGGAATTTCTATTTTTATTATAGGAATGTAAATTTTTAGTGCCACAATTTGGCCCGTTGGGCTACTCAGTGTAACTGGGATGGACCTATTTCCATCTTCTCTCTACCTTCTTAGGTTATTTCCCCCATATAATAGAGACAGGATCGGCCCAAGCGATTCTGAGGCTTAAGACGAAATTTTGAAATAGGGCATTTATATTATCACTTGAATAATATTTAATTAGCATTTTATATAATAATTTTTTAAAATCCATTCTTTTGACTCTTTAATATGATTTTTTTTTTTTTAGAAAATGCTAAAGTTATAACAAATTTTACTATAAACTGGTATTGTAATGAATGTGATCAATGATATGAGGCTTACAAATTTACTAGAAATATTATAAATTTTACAACATGAGAATTACAAAGATATATTACCAATCACAAATATGCATTCAAAAATGCATTCAATAGTTTGTTGAAATCTACCTATCATATTCATTGACACATCAAATTATAAAAGTTATGGAGACCACCATGCACCCTTGGTGCAGTGATCACTCCACAAGTATAAGTTTTTGTGGAATGTGGGGGCAATGGCCAAGATTTAAGTTTTTAGAAGAGAGTTTCGCATACATATACACTTAGATTATGTTAGAGTTGTATAAAAATAATTAAATAAATAAAAGTTATGTAGTAAAATTTATAGTATTTTTAACATTTTCCTATTTGAATTACTTGTGTTTAGTAACACGTCTATTTGTAAGACCTATTTATTTAAATTGGTCTTATCTGTATCTCTAGCATTACTTAATTCTTTGAGTCTTCTTAATAGTGAAAAAAATGTAAACTAAAATGTTTTAATATCTTCCAAAAATATTTATATATAAATAAATAAATAAATAATTTGCCCCCAAATTTGGGACCATCCCTAGTAAGGGGGCCTAGGCAGTGGCCTAATTGGCCTAAGCCTAGGGCTGGCATAGAGATGGATTGAGAACATTTTTTGCTTTTTCTTAATATATTAATATTTATTCAGCCAAAAAATTAAATAGGTGGAAATTTTGCGTAATCATTAAACTACAAGGATTTAAGACTAAGGTTCTTGGTCATAGTTGGGTGTTACATAAAGAAATGATTCTAGTTTTTAATAGGTACCACAAAATTAACAGAAGTCCTGTACTTGGTAGTTGGTACAGAAGTTTTAAAATGCAATGCATTTATGCATCAATTGGAGAGGTTAACAATGCGTGTGGGAACAAAGACTTTCAAAACCTTTGACGCTTTCCAAAAGAGAGTTTCTAGACTGAAACAATTTTTTAGAAAGACCGTTAATCTGTAAGGATAAAAGATAAGAATAAGACCTTTGAGTTTTTGCAAGGAAAGTTGATAAGAATAAGGTCCCCTCTAACAACCCCTAGGTGTTGGTTTAGTAGTTTATAAGGCCTCATGATAATTATAAAATTTTAGATTCAAAACCTCTTGTCAATATATCAGGGCCACCTCTAAGGAATTCCTCCCTATAATTACCCAGTATGTGTAGGATAAGGGACAGCCCACTCACAATTGGGCATGATACAAATTAACCTAGATTGATGGCTTGATCGTTTTATGGTGTGGTTTGGCTAACCTTGACCATTTGCACATAAAAGCTAAAAGTTGAACTTATAAGCTAAAGCCAAACAGACACTCAATAGTTGAGGGAGGGTGAATTTGAATGTGGGTGTCTCCGCCTCTCTCTCTCTTTTTTTTTTTCTTTTTTTTTTTTGGATAAATAAGATAGATTTGCAACCTATGGCATCCCCTCCATGAGAATTGCTCTTTATTATCAGGTTAAAACCCCAATCGGTTTTTGTTCAAACACCCAAATCACTTATTCAACAACAAGAAGTTGAGCTACCTAGAAGCCAAACACAATAGGTGCCTTGAATTTTGTCAGGCAATAATAAAATTCCAATTCAATCATTATTGAATTGGCAACACACAACAGACTTCACCATCTCCCACTTTTGGTATATAGAAGAAAAAAAAAAAAGTAATTGTAGTGAACAGTAACTCCATGATCAGGGATCAACCGAACCGAAGCAACACCACCATAGTAACACACTTTTTTTTTTCCCAATCTAGTCACAAAAAACATACACTCAAAATTCAAAACCAACCAATAAGTAATAGTTTATCAAAAACCCTAACTCCTTCAAATTACAATAACTAAATTAGAACCCACCTTCCCAATCGGAGAAAAAGAGAGAAAACAGAGACTAACTTGCACCAAGAAGAATGACCACCTTCCCAATCGGGAGAGCCATAGCAGATTTGGTACTATGGGAGAGAGTTAGTGAAGTAGTAGAGACTAATATGTGCGACAACAGTACGGCATTAAATAATGAATCCTCCTCTCTCTCTCTCTCTGAAATTTAGAAGAAGCAAAGCGTAAGCGTGAGTTGAAGTTAAAGTGACAAGAAAAGAGCTCTCTCTCTCTCTCTCTCTCTCTCTCTCTCTCTCTCTATTTTAAGAATCATAAGTTTTTATTAGGGTTTAACTAAGAAATAACAATATGACATATTTGCTATTTTTCAAAATATTAAGGGAAAAATTGCTTGATTTTAAAATTTAAAAGAAGGAATTGTAAACTACCCCAAACATAAAGGATGAAAAGTGTTTTTATCCTAAGTTTTTTTTTTTTTTTTTTTTGTCTGTGTGTGAAACTATGTGTTTTTAGTTAAAATGGTGCATAAGAAAAAAAATACAAAAAATCAATCCAAGAAAATTGTATGTGAAATAGTGAATTTTAGCTTAACAAAATTGACTAAGCCAACACAAAATTTCTAAAAACACAACAGAATGGCACAAGATTTTCTTAATACCTTTATAATTTTTTATATCTTATTTTGACTTATAAAAAATTGATAGCTTAACACTTTTGAAAATATTGTGACGACAACAAGATGTCTTAACATTTTCACAAAAGAAATGCTATTTCCACGACATTTTCATAACAAATCATAAGTAGTAGGTTGTTACATATTGTTATTAGTGGGCAAAAAAGTAGTTTCATTGGTAAGGTTAAATTAGAACCAATAAAAATTTACCACATCTGATTTGTTATGAAAGTGTTATGAAAAATATAGTGGATGTAAATTTTTTTTTTTTTTTTTTACAATACCTTTATTTTTAGTTGTAGTTGGTTCCAGTATGATATTTCATTACTTTATTTTGATCTATAAAGAATTAACACCTCAATAATTGGGAAAATATTGTGCTAATTTTTTGTGTTAATATTTTATTACAATGTGAAATAGTGCAAATTTGACAAACCAAAAATAATATAGCAAATCTACTATAGCTTTACCCATTCACACACCAAAAAAAAAAAAACCGCTAGCGAAATAGTGAAAATTGAACAAACCAAAACTACTGTAGCAAAGCTACTATACCTTTTTCCCTTCACTCTTTTTATATATAGAAAGTGTTGTGAAAAATGTTTTTGATGTATCACTTTTTTTTTTTCACAATACCTTTATTTTTAGTTGTAACTGGTTCCAATATGATATTTTATTTTGACCTATATGGAATTAACACCTCAATGATTGTGAAAATATTGTAACAATTTGTTGTGTTACTAACTTATTATATATAAACAGGGTAACTAATAGTTCATCTGTCTAAAAAAAAAAAATCAATTGACAATGTTACAAGAAAAAAAAAGGGGGCCAATAAACCGTGCAAGTTGAATAAACCATAAACATTGTAGCAATAAGGATTTGCTCTTTTTGTATATAGATAGATATAGATATTACTGGTTTGGTTAGGTTAAAAGGGTGAGAATTTCAACAAAATATTAGAGTTGAGTAGGTATTGTTCATTAATTCATGTTCCATACCTATGTGTGTGTATATATTATATAGGTGGATTGAGTAATACTGTTTATTTAGAACCCCAGAATTAACTTTAGCTTAAAAAAAAAAAAAAAAAAAAAAAAAAAAAACAACCTTTTGGCCTCATTGGTGAATCCTACACCTTACCAAAAAGGGTGCATGGATGTGGTGTCTAGGTTGCCAATGAGGTTGGATTGGAAGCTGAACTATAGTAGTAATTAGTAAACCCCAATTTTCCCCGTCTCTCATTTTTTTTTTTTTTTTATAAGATAGAAATTCTACTCTAGCATAATCTAAGTGTATGTGTGTGTGAATTGTGAAACTCTCTCCTGGAGACTTTAACCCTGATCCTTGCCCCCAACACCTTACAAGTACTTATATTTGTAAAGTGGTCATTGCATCAAGGATGTGCGGTGGTCCCTTCTCTCATTCTTAAATGTATTTACATAGTTGGGATAAATTAATTACTAATGTGAAAGTATCTAGGTAGGGCAATGTGAACATAGAACGAGACATTTGATACATGAACGTCGCAAAATTCAGTCCGAAGCCAAAGGTCAACATTTATGTTAGGTGAATGTGGAAAAGAATGCCCTTTTCACTTTCCCATGCTTTAGTCCATAGACGACAAGTTTCTCAAGTTGTAGCAAAAAATCGAGCACTCAAGTCAAAGGTTTATAAAACAAACTACATAAAATTACAAGTTGCAACTATCAAAAAGCATGGTAACAAATGGGGTACTCAAGAAAAAGGTTTATAAAATAAAATTCTAAAAAAATTAGGGTAAATATTATATTCTAAATCCTATAGTTTAAGGGTGTGACAAATTAAACTTTATAGTTTTAAAAGTAAGAAAGTAAACTCTGAGATTTTAAAAAGTAACTAACTAAATCTTTTAATTACAAAAGTAACAAATTAATCTAAACCTATTTAATGGAACAACATTATGTTCCCAAAAATTATATGGGTATATATATATATATTTAAATGCAAATTAGAACATTGCCCAAATCTCTAATAAGGTCGTGGCCACTGAACTTCATTCTCACTTATGAACACAAAAAAAATAAAATAAAATAAAAAAGGAAAGAAAAATTGTGTTAGTTTGGGAGTGCGGGTTTTCATTAGTCTATTGGGTTTAAATAATAAATTAAGCAAAAAAAAAAAAAAAAAAAACACTTGTACATAATAAAAAATTGTAAACTTTGAAAAGAGTTATACATAAGTTAATAAGCTGAATATACCGTTCAATTTTACCATACCGCTCAACCAAACAAATACCAAACAGTGTTGCTATGGACAGAAAAAATTCACTGAATTATTTACATTCCACTCGCATAGCATTTGATATAGTGCTCGATTGAGCCTCCCATAACCCATAAAGGAAATTACTAGTGCACATAAGCTGTTGCACACAAAGTTGTACATGTATAATGGCAAGGAGTAGTTTTTTAAACTTAAATCGGGACTTGCAGCGTGGAATAGACATTGACTAACCCATAGGGCTGTATGAGGATTTTTCCTTGTCATTTCTCCCCTTACAATTTCTCTAATATACAAAAAGACTTAACACAGATGGCATTGACCTTGTGCTTTATATCATGATGATCTAACACTCTAACAACCTACTCTACACAAAGAAGACTGGCTTGTTTGTTCTTTAATTTGTTTCTTCAATTTCAATTTTTCAAATGGGTAGTGGCAATCTCACTAGGCTACTCTTGCAGAAGATCTTATGCAGCAGAAGGAAACTTCATTCTGTGGCCATAAGAATAGCTCATGCAGATGATATAAGGCCAGGTGCTCCCCATGCTATCCACACGTTAAATTGGTGTGCCTCAGTGAAAGAGAAGTTGAAAAATGATGAAATTCCTGGAGAGAGCAACTGTGTCTGCATTTACAAGGTGCCTCCAAACATGCGTCTAGTGAAGAAGAAGGCATATGAACCCAGTATTGTCTCAATAGGTCCTTACCACCATGGAGAACCACGGCTACAAGCCATGGAAGAGCTCAAATGGCGATACTTTCATCGTCTCTTTAATCCAAAACAGCAGCATGGAGTAGAATTAGAGCCCGTGATGGAAGCAATGGAAAAGTTGGAAGAGAAAGCTCAAAGCTGTTACAGTGATGAAGTTAAACTTAGCAAAGGCCAATTTGCTAAGATGATGCTTATAGATGGCTGCTTCATCATTGAACTCTTCAAAGAGCTCAATCAGAAGCAAAATTTCACACTGCAGAAATTGGATATCGACAAGGAGTGTTCCTTAATCAAAAGGTGGATGCTACCAACTCTGCGTCGTGATCTAATCATGCTTGAAAATCAGCTCCCCCTGTTTGTTTTGTGTGAACTGTTCCAGTTAATTACAAATAGCAGTAGTTCTACAAAAGCAACCCCATCATTGCAAGAGCTTGCTCTTCGCTTCTTTAACCCTCTCTTGCAAAGAAATCACTCGGATACACAAGAAAATCAAGGAAACCAACCAAACTTAGATGAATCTACAGTGAAAGGGTTTGAAGGAAAGCATTTTCTTGATCTTTTCCGCTCTAGCATCCTCCCAAACCTCCCGGAGAAAGATGCACGAGGTAAGCAAACTCACATGATGCGCTCCATGTCAGAGCTAAAAGAGGTTGGTGTTAAGATTACCACAGCTAAAAATCATCAGAGTCCATTGGATATAAGCTTCGGGAAGTGGAAGTTGAATATGGGAAAGAAGCTGACAATTCCTCCTTTATACATTGATGATCATAGAGGCACTTTGTTTCGAAACATGTTGGCATTTGAGAAATGCCACCAGTTTTGCCATCCAGATGTCACATCATACTTGTTTTTCTTTGATGGACTCATTAGTTCAGCTAAAGATGTAAGGCTTCTCCATTATAAAGGGATTATCTACCATTCATTGGGGAGCAACAGGGAGGTGGCAAATCTTGTCAACAATCTTTGCAAGGAAGTGGTTCCGGATAATGATGAGTCCTATTTATATAAGGTTGTGAACAATACCAATTCTTACTTCAATACTGGGTATGCCAGAAAAAGAGCAATATTAGTGCACCACTACTTCAGCAGCTGGCTTGTGGGTATCTCAACTTTAGGTGCAATCTTTGCTCTTTACCTGACCCTTATTCAGACAGCATCTGGAGTTGCTAGTGCTCTGGGTCCCTTGCATGACAACAACTTCTGTTCATATATAAGAGATTCCATTTTACTTCCATTTTCTGGTAAGCCTAGCACCCCAAATGGTCCAACTGTAGGGGAGATTAACCAAAGCGACAAGTGTTGCGGATGTTTGTGTACTTATTTGAAAAATTTGTTGAAAGGGATTGATGAGACGAAAAATGATTAATAATATCATGTATTTACTTTCTTTTTTTGGCTGAATAATATCATGTGTTTACTTAAAAAACCTTTTCATATACTTTCGAATTCTGTATACCATTAACTAGACCAAGTTTTATAGTCTAATACTAAAACGTGGTAACATTATTATCTCTATAGAGAAGAGAGAGTGAAGGGAAAGGGACCACAGTATGGGCTCACTTGAGGTTTTGGATTGGAAAACACCAAGCTTTTCTTTCTTTTTAAGGATGGGTATACTTTATTGAAAACAAGAACACCAGTATAAAACAAATAAACAATAAGAGGACAAAAAAAAGTGTAAATAAGTTGCATATTCAACACTAAGAACAAGCAGCATAGAGGAAACCCAGGAAGACTCCTACACTAGATAACTCAAATCCTACCACTGTGTTCCTTAAAAATAGAAAAATCCACTCACCAGTTGCTTCAAAGAACTTAATTTAGCACTGTGAGAGTTCGTTTAGACCCCTTAAACCAGATTATTTAACCTAATTATTAACTAAGTGATTACTTAGATAAATTTTCAGATCTAGGTTAAACACAAATAAATCATATCTTGCAAAGATGCGGAAAAGTAAATAACACCACGATATAATTACCCAGGAAAACTAATGAAACTAATTGTTTCAAGGTAAAGACCTAGGGAGGATTTGACTTAATTATCCTCAAGGTAAGCCAAATCCACTATAAGAGAATTAAAGTTTTTATAAAAGATTTAACCATAAATCTAATGCTATCTCCAATAGTAACTTACCGACACGATCACGTGCAAGCTCCGAATCATGGTCTCCTTCTCTTCTTGGATTTTAAGCAACACAAGCACACCCTTACTCGTGACTTTGAGACTTCACTCAAAAGTTTTAGATCACCTTCACTTGTTGATCTTGATGCAGCAACTAGTTCTACCAATCCTTGATTGTAGTTTAAGCTCCAGTAGAATCTTGTATAGTTAAAAGGTATAGAACCTCTCAAATCTCACAAAGAGTAACACACAAGTCTTCTTCAGCATACCCAAAACGTGGCTAGGGTTTTCCTTTTATATGTGGAGAAGTTTAAGTGAAATCCTAACATTTTCGTGAGCTTGGGCTTGTTTAAAAATTTGCAAAAAAAAACTGAGCTTGCGATTTTCGATCGGTCGAGCTTAATTCTTGATCGGTCGAGAAAGGCAAAACTTCACTTTTCTTTTTTGCAAATAGTTGGACTTCAAAAACTTGAAACACCCTTATTTAAGCATTGTCTAAACACCTATACTAGACATGTTTTGTTCTCGGTTTGCCAACACAAAACAATAATGATTCTAAATATTTAATTCTTAAATCTTTAGAACCTAACGCATTGATTTCTCCACATTGTTGCAATATTCAATTCTCCACCTAACATCCTTTTTAATTAGATGAAGAAGAGCTTATGTTGCCATTATGTATTCAAGCATTTCCTTGCAAACAAATGTGTTAGATTGTTGGAAAAATATATGAAGATCGGTCAAACTTATTAACAAAATTATATGGTTCTAAGGATATTATAAAAATCAAACTAGCTTTGTAGAAACTCATTTGTTTCAAGGTAGAAATTTGTTAAAAACAAGTATCGTATGGCTAGAACAACATCTGCACAAAGTATTCAAGCCCAAATCTCTACCAAAAAGAACACCATTCCTTGCGAAGAACCTCCACCCTTCACCTCCCCCTTGCACATATATCTAACCTAATATTTGAGTTAATTCATATTAGTCCATTAATCACCACAATTAAAAAGAACAAAATACTCTCTCTCATTTTCAATGTGGGATTAAATATTTTCACTAACTCCTCATCTTTCATATTCACTCCCACATATTTACATTTATGTTGTAATATTTATTCATTTTAATTAATTATTATTAAAATGCTCCAACAAAATGTAATGGGATTAAAATCTTTAATAGTGTTGATACCTATTTTCGTGACATATTTTTTACAAGCCCGATTTAACTAAGCCCGACTTCCTTGTAGGCTCAATTCATGTATTATATTTTATTTTATTATTTTAAGCATGACCTAGATCCATGTGACTTATGGGAAAAATTGAAAAAGTGTGGTTTGGAGGATATGAGTCGGTTTCTTTCAAACCTTTTGCATGAACCCAGACCAAGCGTGCTACCAAGTAGGTAAGGGACACTAGAAGCACCTCAAGCTCACAGAGGAGGTCTTGTATTGGAAATTTCTACCTCAAAAGAGCTTTTATACTCTAGCTGATTGTGGTCCAAAATTTCTGCCCTAATCCATTTTTACCTTTAACCCATTCTTGCCGTAATAATTCGTATGGAGCCCATTCAATCATTTTTTATTAATTTTGGCATGTGAGCCCTTAAAACCCATGAGTAACTGAGTTGGGCCCTATTTGTGCCGTATTTTCTGTGGGCTTTTAAAAGATAAATAGTTGCCACGTAGCATAAGTATTGGACCTCAACAAACACTACTTGGATGAAAATCATCGGACAAAACATTGGGCCTCAACAAACACTTGACTACACCGATGAAAAAATTGAGCCTCAACAACGTGGGCTCTTTGTAAATTGTTTTTTTTTTTTTTTTTAACAATAAAACAAAAAACTATAACTGCCTTCTTTCCCCCCAAAAACCGGGGAAAGAAAACTCACTTCCTTTTGTGTTGTCTATACTCTATACCAGCGGGCCTATTTGTTATTTAAAAGAATTGGTGTGACTGTGACAAGCCTGGATATTCAAGAGCCCACGTTAGGTTTGTGATAGGTATGATGTGCCGTGAAATAATTTTTCACCATATAGATTTTTTTTTGTTTTTGGTGATTGAAAAATGTAGTAATCTTAAATTAAAAAATAGAAGAGTCTATGAGTACGCACATGAGTGCGTGCTCTGAAGCTAATATTAGGTTAAATGGATAAGTTACTAATTAAATAGGTTAAGTTAGTAATTGATAATTAATTTATATATAAACGAATTATAAATAAATAAATAAGTATTTACACAACCAATTCATTTATGACTCAACCCATCCATGCCATCCCTAGCCATGGTAAAGCCCATTAAAACAAACAAAAGTTACAACACACCATATATGCAAAGAATTCAACAAAATATTTTTTTTGGGGTATAATTCAGAGATTTCCATTGAAAGAAACAAGGCAAATACAACACAGTAACCAAATGAACAAAGATATTTGGGCTTTAGCTAGTCTAGTACAGCAAAGGGCAGAACTACCATAACCAATATCTATTCAAGCAGAAAAAAAAAAAAAATATATATATATATATATATTAGCTGAAAGAATGTAATTTGAGAAAAAACAAAAAGCAGAAATAGAAAACATACAGTGAAATAGATGTTTAGCTAGGGTATCATTGGGCATATACTCTGCCACAAGTAGTCTCTCATCGCCGTCGCAACAATACCCTATCAAATTCGCTAGCCTATTGTGCCTCAGCTTCCCAACTCCCCAAGCTTCCTCCTACCAAAAAAAAAACACGAAAAATCAACAAAATCGGAAACCCTAGAGAGTGAAAATTGAAGAAGAGAGTTACGGCGAACTGCTTGGGGTCAGGCCAAGCTTGCTTGGTGAATTTCTTGACGGCGATCCAGCGGCGTTAGTTGTGGTTTTGGAGGCGGCCTTTGTAGACGACATTGGGGGCTTTCTCGTCGCTCTCGGAGACGATGTAATCGGAGCTGAGGTTGTTGGTGGCGGCTCTGAGATCGGAGAGTTCTGAGATGGAGAAACTCAGAGAAGAGAGGGGAGAGGAAAGAGACAGAAGACAGAGGAAGAAGAGAAAATAAAAAAAGTGATGGCATTTTTTTTTAAGTTCAGGGACAAAATTGTCTTTTAGGTTGAAATTGGTAAATTTAAAATATTTGGAACTTAATTGATATTATCACAAACCTCTGGTGGATTGTGGAATTTGCCCATACTTTTTATAACTCAGCACTAGAAAAGGCTCTAAATTTGTGCCTCTCTTTTTCTTTCTTTTTTTATTAAGTTAAAGGCCAGCAAATAAGTGGTGACTTTATCTTATTTTATGTAAAATCACAATCAAAATCCAGAACAGAGGTCAAGAAATTATGCTTGGACAGGAACATGTTCAATATCTCTCAGAACTTGAAAAGCAATGGCATGGGGTGATTCCTCTAGCCAGACCAGTGAGAAGTATGTGGTTAAATGCTAATAGTATGTTGTTCAAGCCTGTGAAATATGTAATTTTTTACAAGAATAAAATCGATCATTGGGCCGAACTGGATCAGTCTGGGCCATAATGTCAAGTTCAAGCCCAATCCCACCTCTGAAATTTAGTCCCGCTAAAGAACATCTGCTTCAGCCCAAAGACGTTCAGGCTGGCATGCCTGGCCCATGGGCCATGACAATCCCACCTGAAACTGAGTTGAGGTGATACCAAAATCAATCAAGCTCTAGGTGCGAAGGGTGAACAATCAAAAGGTGGCGGTTATAACTTATAATAGTGTTCTCATTCTGGGGTTTGTCTTCAGAATTCAGATAACATAACATATACGGTACTTTACCTATCAAACAATTAAAATGTCACATACCTGTGGACCATTACGTTACGTACAGCATCAAAAGAAGTCAAATTGCTTACCCACCTGTAATTAATTGCTAAGAGGAACAGAGATTGTCCTATTCAATTTCAATTATGATTAACCTAACCCTCGGCTCAAGCATTCATTCTATTGCTTGGAAGTTGGATTTGGAAGCCTCACTAAAGTCGCATACTGATTACTGGCGAAAAGGAATTGTGTCGAATCAGCTTATTTTAAAACCCATATATCTATGCTTTGGTTACGGACTGACCAGAATGATAGATGAAATTATTAATCAATGGTATTGGTAGCTATTCTTTTAAGCCAATTTAAGTAGATCTGATCTGAGATCTTTAATTTGTATGACACTGTGCACCAACATGACCGCACGATCAGCCATGTTGTCCTTAATTCCATTTTACTATGGAGGCCATAAGGACCATTTGCAATTCTTGCTGTAGGGGCTAGTGCATGCATGACAATCATTATTTATTTCGGTGATTTATGGCAAGAAAAAGAAGATGCCATTGATTGTTCTATTCATAATTTGTCCTCTGCGGTATCTAGATATGATGGCCTTTTTCCAAATTTGTTTTACTTTTTCTTCCATTGGAGAATGGAAGATATGTGGGCTACTATCTTTATATGTGAGTAGCTTAAGCTATTCCATTAAGCTGGCTGATTTTCATAAGCTCTCCTTTGTCAAGTGCGAAGGAGACTCTTAAAAGGTTTATTGAAGCTCTACATTAGTTTCATTTCTTTATCCTTTCTTTCCTAGATTTTGAAGGCTACCTTAAATTCGCTCCCTTGCTGGATTTTCTCATTTTATTATAGGAATGTAAATTTTTAGTAACACAATACTCTTTTTAATACAGGAATGTAAATTTTTAGTATCACAATTTAGCTTTTTGAGCTACTCAGTGTAATTGGGATGGACCTATTTTCATCTCCTTTCTACCTTCTTAAGTTATTTTTTGTTTGTTCTTAATACATCCATATTTATTTAACCAAAAAATTAAATAGATGGAATAGAAAATTTTGATGAGCACAAGTATTAGACGTCCAATAATTCATGGGGAGCTTGTAACCATTGATCAATTAGTAAGATTGCTTGAAGGCACCTTGACAAGCAAGTTAGTGAATAGGATTATAGAGTAAACTCAACAAAGTGACAAAGTATTGAGAAGATAGAGTACATGTAGTTCTTTATGGTGGAGTGGTATTATTTATAGAGTTCATAGGTGGTGGGTTCTTCCCTAGCTTGCTAAAGAGGAAACTTGACACCACACCATCAATTCATAATGCTTGAGGGACTTGGGTGGTGGGAACCTTCCCACAATTGTGAGGGAAAAAGTTGTATCACATTGATTTAGGGTGAGTTTGGTTCAGCTTTTTGAAAAAGTGCATAATGAAAAAGTGGAGTTTTCAAAAAGTGCATAATAAAAAAGTGCTTTTTCAAAAAGCTGAGTGTTTGGTAAAAGCTGTTAAAAAGTGCTTTTTAAAAAAGCTGAGTGTTTGGCTAACACTTATAAAAGTGGCAGTTTGAAAGATAAATTACCAAAAAGGACAATGTATATAAGAGAGTTTATTTCATACTTAAATCAATATTGTGAAATTATTTTTTTCTCACCAATATTAGCTAATAATAACTTACCACTTAAGATTTATTGTAAAAGTATTGTGATAATTTATACTGATTTTAATTTGAACGTGCTATTATAATTATTTTTTTTCAATTTCTAAACAAATTATTTTTTTCTCACCAATATTAACTAATAATAACATACCACTTAAAATTTATTGTGAAAATATTGTGAAAATATTGTAACAGTATTTCCCAATTTTAATTTCTTATTCTTTATTTTATGTTTCCTTTATTTTATTTTATTTTTTTATCCATATTTCTTTCTCTTTTTTTCTCAACCACACACGTACCCTCCATTTTTTTTTCTTTATTTCCTTATTTCCTCTCTTTCCCTGCCACTTCCTCCACACACGTGCCCCTACTTTTTTTTTCTTTATTTCCTTATTTCTCCCTTCCACTTCACACTCCACTCCACTCCAGAATCTTCCACAAACTTCAAACCCCTCTCATCCCTCAAGCCGTCTCAAGGTCTGCATCTCTTTTTTTTTCTTTTTTTTTTGACACTTCAAAAGCTAATGATGATGATGAAGAAGATGAAGATGATGATGATGATGATGATGAAGTCTCTGCATCTCTTTTTTCGTCCTTTTTCTTTATTTCCTTATTTTGTCTTTCCTTCTTTATTCTTTTTTTTTTCACACTCCAGAGAAGAAGATGATGATGATGATGATGATGATGAAGATGATTGAAACATAAGGATTTTGGGATTTTGGGTTTTTTTTTTCTATGGATTTTGGGTTGATTTTGAGTTGGGTTTGGGATGGGTTTTCCGGATTTAAGTGGGTTTTGTGTTTGTTGATTCTGTGTTCGGAGTTTGGGTTTGTTGATTCTGTGTTCGGGTTTGTTAATTCTGTGTTGGGATTTTGGGTTTGTTGATTCTGTGTTCGGAATATCAAAGGTTGAAATGGGTTTTGTTGATTGTGGGGGTAGACCGGTGAAGAAGCAGAGGAAGACGAAGAGGAAGAAGAAAAGGAAGACGAAGAAAAAAGAGACAGATGAGAGATGAGGGGCGTGAGAGAAATAGCTGGGTACTTCGGTCTTTTTGATTATTGCAACGGTAATATTGTAAACGCGCATAGCACGTTTTGATTTATGGACCCCTGAGGGTCCATAAATCTTCCGCGTTTTGCCTTCAGTTTTTATAAAAGTTCAAAACGCAACTTTTATAAAAAAGCTGCGTTTTGAGCTTTACCAAACGCGCAAGTTGGTGTGGCTTTTTTGAAAACGCCCTTTTTGGGCTCAAAAAGTGGAACCAAACGGGCTATTAAATGCAATTACGATATGGAAGCCATAATAAATGTGAGATGTTACAGAAAATGTTCCTTAGTTCATTTTTGTGTAACGATATTAGAAGTTGATCTTTATATGGGCATAATACAAATTAACCTAGATCGATGGCTTGATCATTTTGTGGTGTGGTTTGGCTAACCTTGACCATTTAGACCATGGAGCCAAGCTTAGGGTGTTGTTTGGCTAAATACTAACAAGATCGACATAGTGGCCACTGGTCAATCGACAATTGCAATTTGAAACTTCTCTCTTAGGGCTAGGACAACAAGATTTGACTTATTTGGACTAAAACCGTTGGACTAGTCCATGTGCCTGCTTGTTTTAGGTTTGTGTGATTTCCCTCTCCAATGTCTTTTTTGTTTGTTTTCCTTTTCCAACCCTAAAACCAAAAGTACAATCTATCTCCGACATGCTCGCATTAGCTAAATAGACAATTGACAAGTGATCATAGAGAACATAGTAATTTGTGGTGTTTATGTATCTATTTTTTTGATTTGCACGTGTGCAATGTTTCAAAGTAGTTACTTTTGTTATCTTTTATAATGGATTGCTATATCTTAAGACACCTCTTAGTGTTTTGTTGACGTTCAAAAAATCATAACACAAAGCCCAAAGAAATAGCACCTTGGGCCAACTCCATGGAAAGCAAAAAAATTGAAAAGGGGTTGAGCTCATAAAAGCAAAGGATGATAGGCCTAAAAGATTTGAAACCCAAGATACATGAAGGGGCAGGTTCTAGAGCCCATGAAACAAAGGGAAGAAAGAAAAAACGGTCCAGCCTGCCAAGATCAGAGGACCAAAAAGAGTCCAGTAGAAAGAACTGGGCTGGGATCCTAGAGACCGCCAAGGGCCTAGGATCCCTGGGACGCACAACACAACCAAAGTGGGATTGAGACAGCTCGAAAGGGGAACCAAAAAGCACAAGAAACGAAGGACAGATATGTCATTCTCGAACACTCAGCGATGCAGTAAAAAAACCAGAGAGCTTGGAAAGCAACAACTCGTAAACAAAAGGCTAGTACTTCGGGGAACCCAGAAAGATGAACAATAAGGGGAAGTAGCTAGGGAAAACCTTCAACTTGACAGGGAATGATTTGTCTCACTTGGGAAAAATGACAAAATGGAAGGGCAGCCAAAAGCTAGGTTCGAAAAGGTAAAGGCTTGGAAAAATTGAAGGAAGAGAGATTGAAGGTTCGCTCTCCAAAGAGCAACCCAGAATGAAAAGTCAGCAAGTGTCTTTCAGAAAAATAGGACTAAAAGAGGAAAATTATGAGAAACGGAGAAAGAAGCAGCCGTCAGAGTGGCTGGCATAACAAGGGCTCTGGTATCCAGGGAGCTAACAAAGGGGAGACTAGTGGTACCTCGAACCCTAAAATGACACTATAAAAAGGGGAAGACAGCCAACATGAAGGCACAAAAATTTTCGGTAGGAGTGAACCATAACAGAATCATTGAGAAAAATCTGTAAAAAGTTTAGAAAAAGTAGTAAAAGAAAGAGAAATACTTCCCGGTATCCCAATACAGCCACTACAAAGCATACTCGGATTCAAAGGGATTCAAACTTTACAAGTCTTAGAGGCTTGAATAGCCATTTAAGTCTGTGATTTTTGAGTTCATTTGGACCTTGTAACATGTCTTAGTGAGCACATTGTAATCCATAATTAAGAAAATAATCAAATATTTCATATTGATTTGAGGATCCCTAACAATTATTGTGTGATTTTCCTTATTATATTGCTTTCCTTTTGCTGTGCTGTTCAATACATATATTTTTGCTTGCTAGTGTATACATGTTGTAGGATCTTTGCTTTGTGCACCACTTGGTTCGTAAACAGCTCATTTAGCTGTGGTGAACCAAGCCCAATTCCTTCAAACTACAACAAGAGGGCCCAGGGTCCTTGCTTTAAGTTTGGGCCTGGACACTGTCAAAAAGTGACCCTCACATGTTTCTAATTGAAAGTTTGAAACATTCAGGATTCAAATCCTCCTTCTCCAATTGTCAAATTATCAAACATGAAAAACAAAGACTATTTTACTCTACAAATAGCACATCTACTCCTATAATATGCTACTATATATGAGGAAAAAGAAAAAGAAAAAGAAAAAGAAAAAAGAAGAAGAAGAAGAAGACATTTTCTTATATATCAATAATTACACAGCACACACTGAATTCACTCATATCTAATAGGACCAAAATAAGATAGTGGACTAGGACTAAAATAATGGTTTTTTTAGGAGAAGAAATTATGTCTTTTGATAGAAATATTATTAATCTTACATTGACCATAATGAGAAAGATAACTCCCATTAGCACTTGACATCCAATCAATGCAGGGGTCTTATCTATCCATGCTACAAAATCATCCACACTAATCTCTTGATTACCAACAAATGAGCACCGTGATTAGCTCATATTCTATATGAGTCATCATGCTGCTTCTAAAGTAACCAGGCAAGATTCCTGAGTCCCACACTCCCATTTACAAGATGGTTGGTGTTAGAGCTGTCTTCTTTGATTACACATTGAACTCCACAAAATGAATCATTAAGAGAATGAGGACGAAACATTTAAACCAAATTCTCTTATAGTTCATATTAAATATCAAAAATTCAAAGATATGATACTTAATTTTCAGTAAAATGAATAAATTTTGGTAAGTCAATTAATTGGGTCTTATTGGTTTGCAAAAAAAATGTTAGGGTGGCTGAAGCTTAAAATGGATAGGGTGTTGCTTAGGTTCCACGCCAAAAGCTATGGGCCCTAACCCATTCAATCAATCTCTCCCACGCTCCCATTTTTCTGCATCCACCGTCCACTCTCTTAAAACCAGTTCTCATTTCTCACTAGTGGTGTTCCACAACTCACGAACCCCCTTGATTCCCTCTTAAACCGCCACGTGTCCCCTCACATTCTTTCTCTCTCTCTCTCTCTAATCCCAAACCCGCGCCAAAGATTAGAACCGCCAAATCAAAATCCTCTTTTCACCTTTCGGTGTCACAAAAATTAAAAATTACTATTTCTTAAAAAGCAGAGAGAGAAAAAGAAAAAGAAAAAAAAAAGAAAGCATATAATTAAGAGCCACCTCACAGTCTCACTGCGTGTGTTTTTTTTTAGATAGAGAAAATCTCAGAGAGAGAGAGAGAGAGAGAGAGAGAAAATGGAGGAGAAGCTGATAGCTCGGCTGGAATCGGCGGTGGCTCGGCTAGAGTCGTTGTCGACCGGGTTCGGGTCGAGAGGTTTACCCGCTTTCGACGACGACACGGCGGCGTCGTCGTCGGATCCGTCGATTTTGGCGTTCGACGATCTGATTTCGCAGTACTTGGGTAGGGTTTCGAGCGCGGCTGAGAAAATTGGTGGACAGGTGTTGGAGGTCACGAATGTGCTGCAAGAAGCTTTCAATGTTCAAAAGGAGCTTCTTATCAAAGCCAAACAAACTCAGGTCGGTCACTCATTTTCTCCAATTTTTTTGGTACAAAATTGTTGAATAAGAATTTTCTTGATGCATTTTCAGCTTTGCGCGGTTTGATTTTGGTTATAGGATTGGTGAAATTGAATCGCTTCGAATTTGTATGTTTGGTGTTGAAAATGGCAGGTTTTGTTTTTTTGGGTGATTGTGATATAAACAAAAGAGTCAAATTGAATGAAGTTGATTTTGGCTATTATGCATGGATAGCATTATTATATAGATCTCACAATCTAGAAATTTAGTGAACAAACTTGATTTTTGGCTATTTTGCATGGATAGCATTATTATATAGATCTCTTATTCCAACCCAAAAAGAAAAAAAAGAATTGTATAGATATTTTATATTTGTTTCTGATCTACGTGAGTTTTGATTTCCCCTGTTGATTAATCATGATTCATGTTGATTGGCTGTACTGTGAACAGTGATTCGGGTTTTGGAATGTTTGTGAGCTGCTCAGAAACCACATTGAGCATGGCCACATAAGTTAGATTCAATTTTTGAGGTTATTGGTTCTAAAAATTGTAACGGTGGAGCCTTAAAATCGTATTGGGTAGTTTAAATTTTGTATGGTAATTTTTTTTTCCTGGCAATTCACATGGAAGTCTTATGTTGATGCGAGTGCTTGGTACCTTGATTGTTGTTCAATAGCTGCTGAAAATAGTAGAAATGATACTAGGAGAAATGAGAGGTTATGTGGGTGCTATCTTTTTTATCTTTTTCTTTAGTGATGCTATTGCTGGTGAGTTAGCTGCATCATCATATGGGTTTTATGCCAATGAGATTTAGCTCGGTTGGCACTTTTTACTTCCATGCGATGAGTGGAGAGTGAAGTCCTGGGGTGTAAAATTCACCAGGAGTGTGTATAACTTACCAATTAAATAAAATAAAATAATCTTATAGGTTTATTCTTATTTTGCAGAAACCTGATCCTGCTGGGTTACCTGAATTTCTCAAGCCACTGAATGAGGTGATGGTAAAAGCAAATGCATTGACAGAAGGGAGGCGATCTGAATTTTTTAACCATTTGAAGTCTGCTACTGATAGTCTTTCGGCATTGGCATGGATTGCATTTACTGGAAAAGACTGTGGTAAGGAAAAGAGCAGATGACTTCATTTCATATTCTTTGACTTCTAATGTTTATGCCAAGAGCAGATGATTTCATTTCATATTCTTTGACTTCTAATGTTTATTTTTCCCTTTTCAAGGTATGAGTATGCCTATTGCACATGTGGAAGAGAGTTGGCAAATGGCTGAATTTTACAACAACAAGGTAATCTAAATGTTTTCAGGTACCCAGTAGTTTGCTTTAAAATGCTACCATGAACTGCTCAATTATGATATTTGTTACATACAAACAGATGAAGGGATAATTAACTGCTGTGGAAGCAAAAATTAGACTTAGAAGAAAAAAAAGTAGTCCATCCTCATTCATTTTCTTACATATTCTCTGCATCTAGTGAATATTGATTCATTATGAAGAAAATAATTAAGAATGGAAAACTTAATGTCTATTGGATTTCATTTGTTGATGTTTAATACTTGTATTCCACCTTGGGAATGTATTGTGGTCCAAAATGACATTGCCTAGTTGCACACATTCTTCCCTGTCATATTTAATCACACTTAATGTATTGGATTTATGAGTTAAAATTTCCAGTTGTTAGGTGCTGACATGTTTCACTGTGGAAGTCAGGTTCTTGTAGAGTACAAAAGCAAAGACCCAAATCATGTTGAGTGGGCCAAAGCCATCAAGGAACTATATTTACCTGGCTTGCGGGATTATGTTAAGAGTCACTATCCATTGGGCCCAGTTTGGAGTGCCACTGGAAAACCGGCTGCTGCTCCACCAAAAGCTCCTACGCCTGGAGCCCCTGCTCTTCCACCTCCTCCACCAGCTTCTCTTTTTAGTTCAGAATCTTCTCAGGCTTCATCATCACGCCCAAAAGAAGGGATGGCTGCTGTTTTCCAAGAAATTAGTTCTGGGAAGCCTGTGACTTCAGGTTCTTTATTACCTCCCTTTTTATCCTTTCATTATCTTTTGTTTTCTATGGGCATTCTGACGAATTGTGATCTGGATTTCCAACATCCTAGGTCTGAGAAAGGTCACAGATGATATGAAGACAAAGAACCGTGCAGATAGAAGTGGTGTTGTTAGTGCTGGTGAAAAAGGTCGTTCAAATTCGCCTTCATTTTCTAAAGCAGGACCACCAAAGTTAGAGCTTCAAGTGGGTCGTAAGTAAGTATGCTGATCTTCATATTGTTTGCTTTATGTAAGGAATAATTGCAGTAAATAATTTCACTATTACATCAATGCTGTATCTTCTGGCAGGTGGGTTGTTGAGAATCAAATTGGAAAAAAGCAATTGGTTATTGATGATTGTGATTCAAAACAATCTGTATATGTTTATGGATGCAAAGAGTCTGTCTTGCAGATTCAAGGTAATTTTACTAGACTCATGAAAAATGTTTTTTTGTTACCTGTCTTGAAAGCTGTGAGGTACTCATTTTTATTTGAGCAATCTGCAGGGAAAGTCAACAATATTACAATTGACAAGTGCACTAAGATGGGAGTTGTATTTACGGTTAGTATTATAATATATGAAAAATAAAATTAAAAACTTTATTTTTTTTTTCACCAACCAAAAAAAGTAAAGAACTTTTTAGATTAATGGAAGCAATAAAAAATATTTAAAAAACAAACAGAAGAACAACTTTTTTGATTAATGGAAGCAATGCATATTGAGGTATATGGATTAATTTAATTGTGCACTTGACAATGTAGGATGTCGTGGCTGCTTTTGAGATTGTAAATTGCAATGGGGTTGAGGTGCAATGCCAGGTATCCTTATTTCACCTCATAAATGATTTTATGATGTCAAATTGAAATCCAATTATATTATTCCAAGATTTCAACCTAATAAACATAGAAAATAGATTTTGATTGAGAATGATATTAATGCCTGGTATATGATTTTAGTCGTTTAACTACTATGTGGCTATTATAGGGATCAGCTCCAACTATTTCTGTGGACAATACGACAGGCTGCCAGTTATATTTAAGCAAAGAATCTCTTGGCACATCTATAACAACAGCTAAGTCTAGTGAGATCAACGTATTGGTACCTGGTGCTGAGCCTAATGGTGATTGGGTATGTTTCCTGGTTTCTTTTCCCCTCTTAGTTGTTTGAGTTTCTGAATTCTTAGATTGATATGTTAATTCTGCCAACCACCCACCCCAAGTTGTGATTGTAAACAGTTTTGTTAGGAGGTAGTATTCATGGTTCTTGATATTGCTGTTTCAAAACATAATATTGTTTACTGTTGACTGTGCAGTTATAGTTTCATTTTGACTGAAAGTTAGCTAGAGCTGGCATGTTGTGGTATATGTGATATTTTGTTCGTAGAGTGGGATGTTTGTTAAACAGCTCTGGATTGGCATCGATCAATGTTACCACAATTTGGTTACTGAAATTGAAAATTAAACATAGTGGGTTGTGGAAGTTTAGAATGACATAATGAGTCTGAAAATCTGATATATTTGTGTAAGACTTAAGTCTTTTTAGAAAGTGTTTTGGGAAAAGTCCTGAGTTATCAAGGGACACTTAGGTGCATTGGTTATCGGCCAATACGTACTCCCTATTCCAAAAAAAAAAAAAAAAAAAATTAAAAATAAGTTTAATCTGAAAATCTGATATATTTTGTCTAAGCTGTTAATCTTTTTTATTTTTTGGGAATGTGTGCTGGAAGGGGTCTCTAGCAATCAAAGGACACTTAGGTTCATTGGTATCATACTCCTTGTTGAGGACTATAGTTGTGAACACTAGCTATTGGTAGTCTTTTGCATGCCAAAGTAGCTAGCATAAGACTTGTCAAAAAAAGTAGTAGCATAAGGATTCATGAGAGTAAACAGAAAATCTTGGAGATTGTTTCTTGGGGTGGTCCTATCTCCAAGTTCTTTCCGCTGCATGTTGACCAAATGTAGTCAGAGTTGGTATGGTAACAATTCTGACTTGACTATGTTAAAGGCTGTTACTAATGTTGAGAAAACCTGCATTGACTGGTAAGGGTGATTAAAGAGTGTAGGTTAGATTGTATGGCATATAGTCTCAGTGTAGTCATATCTGTCAGGCATCAACTGCTGTTAGTGAAATAGGATTTCTCTGGGCATTAAGTCTGAACGCCCTAGTGTTACAATCTAATATGTAGTCTGCTGGCTGTTTATCTTCCCATAAACTGTCTGCATCAAATGGAGAGAGCATCTATGCTTATCATGTGCATCAATAAAACCAAGAGGGAAGTAAAATTAAGTTTCTGTTCCTTGAGTTCACTTTAGATCTCCTTACCTCTGTTCTGTTGCAGGGGGAGCATTCTCTGCCACAACAGTTTGTTCATACATTTAAAGACGGCCACTTTGAAACTACTCCAGTCTCTCACTCCGGAGGGTAATTGGAACTATTTTTAATTGCCAGTTTGTGATCCTATATCTTATTCCTTGGATGTTCCGGTGGCTTGTATTTCTCTTTTCCTTGATTCAATTTCGGTCGGTATATAGTTGTTATACATTCATGGTCTGTTGGTTATGCTGTTTTTTGGATTGGTTGATCAAACCATTGGAGTTTTTTTTTTTTGCGCGATTCTTTGGCTAAGTTTGTTTCCAAATGTGTCTTCTGAAATTTCTGAACCTGCCTTTGTGCTGTAATGAGAATTTACTGTAATCTTTGCTTTGTCAAAATTTCTTAATTAATTATGTTTTATTGCTCTTCTTCTTTTTTGAGTGTATTTGCAATTTTTTTGAAGCCGGACCTGAACGAGGATCTACTTAATCAAACCACAAAAACAAAAACAAAAACAGTTGTATCTGTGGATTTGGAAACAAGTTAGTTCAGTTGAAGTGCATATAAAAATTAGCAGGCCCACATCAAGTGTAGTCAGATGTGAAATAAGAAATTATTTGTTAGTATTTAAGATACTTGTTACATTTTAGTATTATCTTAGGCTTTGGTCTGGGTTCTGGTGTCTCAAGGTCAAGGACGTTCTTTCCGAGTTTACACGCAACATGATTCCTTAATTTTGATGGTAAGGATATACTGTCATTTTAAATGCAGTCCGTGTTAAACATATAAACACAATTACCCAGTATCCTCACCTTTTTTTTTTTTTTTTGCCGGGTAAGTGTTTATTCAGGGGCTAGAACCCCCCGAGCTTGAAGTCACTTGGATGACTAGATACCACTTGGGCCAGCAGGTCCGGTGGTCCCAGTATCCTCACTTCAAAGCTTTTTATTATTATTTTTTTTAATAATCCCCACCACATGGTTAATGACAGCTAAGAAAAAGTAATAGTAATATATGATGCTAATCAATATCAACCACAAAAAAGAGAAGTAAAAAGTCTAAGAAGTGAAGAGACCAAATAGAGGGAGAGAGAAAGAGCCATGGGTCTCTTCTCAACCAAATAGTTTGCAGTGTTCACCATTGAACTCATTCTCGCAGCTTCTAGTGTGTTGCATGATCTTTCCAAGCTATTTCTAGTGTGTTGCATGATCTTTTTTCCAACAAAATAGCTTGTGCCAAGAAGTTGCAGTCGTTGGAAAGTCAAATCATACATAGGTGAGAACTTTACAATTGAACTCATTCTCGCAGCTTCTAGTGTGTTGCATGATCTTTCCAAGCTATTTCTAGTGTGTTGCATGATCTTTTTTCCAACAAAATAGCTTGTGCCAAGAAGTTGCAGTCGTTGGAAAGTCAAATCCATCATAGGTGAGAACTTTACAATTGAACTCATTCTCGCAGCTTCTAGTGTGTTGCATGATCTTTCCAAGCTATTTCTAGTGTGTTGCATGATCTTTTTTCCAACAAAATAGCTTGTGCCAAGAAGTTGCAGTCGTTGGAAAGTCAAATCCATCATAGGTGAGAACTTTACAATTGAACTCATTCTCGCAGCTTCTAGTGTGTTGCATGATCTTTCCAAGCTATTTCTAGTGTGTTGCATGATCTTTTTTCCAACAAAATAGCTTGTGCCAAGAAGTTGCAGTCGTTGGAAAGTCAAATCCATCATAGGTGAGAACTTTACAATTGAACTCATTCTCGCAGCTTCTAGTGTGTTGCATGATCTTTCCAAGCTATTTCTAGTGTGTTGCATGATCTTTTTTCCAACAAAATAGCTTGTGCCAAGAAGTTGCAGTCGTTGGAAAGTCAAATCCATCATAGGTGAGAACTTTACAATTGAACTCATTCTCGCAGCTTCTAGTGTGTTGCATGATCTTTCCAAGCTATTTCTAGTGTGTTGCATGATCTTTTTTCCAACAAAATAGCTTGTGCCAAGAAGTTGCAGTCGTTGGAAAGTCAAATCCATCATAGGTGAGAACTTTACAATTGAACTCATTCTCGCAGCTTCTAGTGTGTTGCATGATCTTTCCAAGCTATTTCTAGTGTGTTGCATGATCTTTTTTCCAACAAAATAGCTTGTGCCAAGAAGTTGCAGTCGTTGGAAAGTCAAATCATACATAGGTGAGAACTTTACAGGTTGATAAATTTGTTATTAAGCAAATACTTGAGGGTATTTTAGGTGTTGAGACCCCTAAAACATTTGTCTTGAAACTAGCGTTTTCATATAAAGCTAGTTGGAGGAACGGTTTTAAAACATGATTTCTTGGTGTTTTGGAAAACATATTTTGTTGAAAACCTGAGGCCAAATGCATATTGTTTTGCGTTTTCTTTTGGAAATGCGCATTTGTTTCGCTCAAACACTTATCCAAACGGGCTCTAATACAAAGAAGAATAAGAAGAAGTTAGCGTTAATAAAATAAGTGGTTAAACTTTTAAGAAGAAAAAGTTAGTTTTAATAAAATTAGTAGTCAAAACCAATAGTCTTGTAACTCAACTGGGAAGTGTTTCTCAATAAAGCATCCAAGGCGATCTCCTCTAATTATTGATATATCCACCTCTAATTATTGATGTATCTAAAAAAGAAAAAAGAAAAAAAGCCATGGTTTGTAAAAAATAAAAAAAATGATTGTATTAGTTTATTTGATCTCATGTCTAGGTATAGGATGAATAATTAAACATTCCAAATTCAACCGTAGTAATGTATTTATAAACAAATTTGTAAATATGAGACTTGATTTGATTTGAGTATACGTAAATATATATATGTATAAAATATATTTATATGGATTGATGATTTTTTTTTTTAAATAGCAAAAAAACCATTAATGATCAATTTTAATCCAAATATTTCAGGTAAATCTGGGTCATCTCAAATGACACTAATTTTCCTTCTACTTGCTCGTGGACCAAAATTGGGTTTGGAATTTCAATCGATTTGATATAATTGAGATGGTGTTCGAAAGTGCATTAGACAACATTTAATTATTGGTGTGTTTGGATGACATGATTTTTGTATTTGGATTTGGATGATTACAATCCAAATATCTTGTTTGAGAAGTTAAAAAAAAGGTTAAGGATTTGGATTTGACAAATCCAACAAAGATTTTAATATTTTATAATGCTTGAATAAAATTAATGGATTATAAAAAAGGGCATTTCAAATCTGTTAATTTAAAGTCCAAATCCAAATTTAAATTTAAGTTTCCTAATGCAACCTTAGGGGTTTTGAGTAGATAAATTCCAAACGAGCAACTCACTCACCAAAACTTTGTTCTGGGGGAGGGGGAGGAAACTTTATCCAAAAAATGTTTGTGTTGCTAACGAAAATCATTTTAGTCTAATCAAGTATTTTCCTCACCCAAACGCCTAAAAATGGGAAGAACATTTTCTAGAAAATATTTACACCAAACAAATGTGGCGTTAATGAAAAAGATATTTCTAGCCAACCTTACCCACATTTAATTTCACTTTATTATAGTGGAAATAGTATCTAGTTCTTTCATTCTTTGGTAGGATTTGTCTTGTTTACTGGTCATAAATAATAGAACTTAGTTTTATTTCCAAAAAAAAGAACTTCTCCTGACATTTAACTTGAAGCTCATTGCATTTATAGTGGAAATTTTATCTTGCTCCTCGTCAGTTTGTGTAGGATGTGGCTCATTCCTAGTCATAACTCAAAAGTTAAGGGCATGTTTAATAGACTGTAATAGGCACTGTAATGTAACAGTTATTCCTATGGTTTAACTGTTCAATAGTTTGGTTATGTTTTTATTATAAAGAATAATCATTCCTTATGAATAGCTATTTGTAAGGACACAATTCTCTGGCGGCTCAATAAGGATGTTGGGCTCGCGCATGAAAGATCCCTCACAATATGATTTGAAGAGAGTGGGCTTGAAAAGCTAGCCGTTGGTCACGGGGCGGTGCCCGGTCCTGGTTTTAGAGGAATTCGTGTAGAAAAAGGATTTGGGCTTGAACGTTTAAGCCCTACGGCATCGCATCCTATGGGATGGGCCTCCTCGGACTTGATCCGAGGACCATTAGGGTCTTACCCCGATTACCCGACGATGGGTTTTTTCTGTAATCTCAGGTGTTGTTGAGATGTTCTCACCCAGATCGTCTCCCTTTTTTGGAGGTGGAATGGGAGTCCCCCTTTCGATTTACTTACTTTCTTCTTTTATACTCGTCTGCGTTAACTGTCCTTCGTCCACGTGTAGGGTCAATCTTTACAAGACTGATATTTGTCCCATCAGTCTAATCCCAGAATTGTTGGGGATGGTTAATAAGGCTGCAGAGTACGACTCTGTCAGGTGCAGAGTCTTATCTGGAAAGGTAGTAAGGATAACTTCCCCCAAGATATTTTGGATCTCCTTACAAATTCGTTCCTATACCAGTTTTACCCCTTTATTCCGGTGGGATTCTGGATCTGCCGAGGACTGAACTGTCCTCGGCTGCCTCCCAAAACTGTTTTGTGCTCTGTATTGTAGAGTTTGGGCCACAGCTCTCCTCGGCTTGGGCCTTCAGATTTTCCAAGAGCAACTGGGCCTGGCCCTTAAATTATTGGGCCCCACAATAGCCCCTCAAAACCCTGCTACCCGACTTCTTAGTTGGAAAGGAGGGTTTTGGTAAACCCGGGCCTTCAGTATGGCTTTATTTAATTCAGCCCTGCATTTAATGTGGGCGGTTTTCCACCTGTCCAGGAAACTCGCCGGTTTACCAGGTATTCCCTTTAATCCGTTCGTAATCTACTCCTGCCGTTTGGCTGTCCAAGATGCTCCTTTAATGACTTCCCTTTACGAGGCTAATTTGCGTTCGGCGACTCATCTGATGAGGTGGGGAAGTGGAACGGACACACCTTTATTCTTCAGATTCCTTTTGGAAACCTGAATGAATTTAATTCCCTTCGTTTTGCCCTTCCTATAAGAAGGCAAGCAGGAGGCCATCACTTTCGTGCAGACTCCCTCTCATCCTTCTGAGATCTGAAACCCCTAGCCTCCCTTAGCGTTCACTTAACCCCATTGTCATACACCCAATCAGAATGCGTTTACCATAACGAGTGATGAAGGAACCATACCCCTCCTCAAAGCACCGTGTTCTAATAAAGCTCGAAATGGCTCGGTCAGGGCAAGGCTGGCGGAGACTTAAGATTCGTCTCACCTTCCCTTCAGCCAAAATCCGAAGCAGGGACTCATCACGTCCAACTTTCGGCGTGATTGAGTCGAGAACTCCCATCATCATAACCAACCGCTCTCTTATGAGCTCACCTAGTATGGCCCCAGCGTGTTAGGAGTCAGGACCGAGGCAGGGACTAAGTGTCTCTGCTTCTTCCTTTCTTCGTTCACTGGTGGCCCTCTCCGCCTTCCTTTCCTAGTCTTCCCAGCACCAGATCCATTCTGGTGCTTTCTCTTCTCCCTCTTTTGCTCCCTTTCTTTCTTTTCATCTCTTCTCTCTTCTTCTCCTCCTTCTTTACTCATGTCCTCCATCTTCCTCATTCATCTCCTCCATCTTCTTCATTGATTTCTTCCTTACTATTTCCTTCTCTTTCATCTTTTTCCAAAGAAGGTTCTTGTCATAACATGAGCAGCATTGAGGCAGAGATTGGAGAGACTTTTGAAGACGAGTTTAAAAGACGCCTGACTGTTTACATATCTGTACTACGGATGTTATTGTTGCTTAGGCAGTTCACATTTTGTATAGGCTTGTTTGAGCCCCTCTTTGTACGTTGTAATGATTTTTCGTATTAATAAAAAATTGTTGTCATTTCATTTCGCATATTCTGTCTCTTTGTTTTTATAAATTTGCAAGTGCTGCTCGGCTCAATAATATCGCATCTAAATCAATGACGACTAAGATCAAGATACTTAATAATAAAAAGATGTTGCCATAACTCCATAACTTTAATAGAAGTGCTTGGCACAATAAGGCCGACCAGTGAAAAGTAATACTTACCCATGCTAGCCGAGGAGAGAACCGAAGGCTTGATGCCGTGTGAGAACCATCTGAAGACATATCACCCGCCAAATGAACAGCCCTCTTAGGCTACTGAATATTGGGGCGTCCCACCACCGTCCTTACACCTTTGTTGGCCTTAACCTTTTATGGTGTTTAAGCCGTGGACGGAGTAACCTGACATTTTTTTTTATCAAGTAGCCCATCTTACGGAATTCAAACCTCTTCTTATCCAAGTAGTTGGTTTCTCCCATTGGCTTGGGTCCGAGGACCATACAAGGCCTTGGTTCTGTCCAAAACTTGTAAGGTTTATTTTTGGTACTTGGTTTCCCCATAGGCTTGAGTCCGAGGACCATGCAAGGCCTTGGTTCTGTCCAAAACTTATAAGGTTTATTTTTTGTACTTGGTTTCCCCATAGGCTTGAGTCCGAGGACCATGCAAGGCCTTGGTTCTGTCCAAAACTTGTAAGGTTTATTTTTTGTACTTGGTTTCCCCATAGGCTTGAGTCCGAGGACCATGCAAGGCCTTGGTTCTGTCCAAAACTTGTAATTTCTTTTATGTACTTGGTTTCCCCATAGGCTTGAGTCCGAGGACCATGCAAGGCCTTGGTTCTGTCCAAAACTTGTAAAATTTCTTTTATGTACTTGGTTTTCCCATAGGCTTGAGTCCGAGGACCATGCAAGGCCTTGGTTCTGTCCAAAACTTGTAAAATTTCTTTTACGTACTTGGTTTCCCCATAGGCTTGAGTTCGAGGACCATGCAAGGCCTTGGTTCTGTCCAAAACTTGTGATTTTTTTTTTCTTTTTTATACTTGGTTTCCCCATAGGCTTGAGTCCGAGGACCATGCAAGGCCTTGGTTCTGTCCAAAACTTGTGGATTTTCTTTTATGTACTTGGTTTCCCCATAGGCTTGAGTCCGAGGACCATGCAAGGCCTTGGTTCTGTCCAAAACTTGTGGATTTTCTTTTATGTACTTGGTTTCCCCATAGGCTTGAGTCCGAGGACCATGCAAGGCCTTGGTTCTGTCCAAAACTTGTAAAATTTCTTTTATGTACTTGGTTTCCCCATAGGCTTGAGTCCGAGGACCATGCAAGGCCTTGGTTCTGTCCAAAACTTGTGGATTTTCTTTTATGTACTTGGTTTCCCCATAGGCTTGAGTCCGAGGACCATGCAAGGCCTTGGTTCTGTCCAAAACTTGTAAAATTTCTTTTATTCGGTTTACTTTTCGACCATAAGCCCCTATACCAGGGCGGGGAAAGTTGGCTTGAGGCCGGAAGCCCCTAGAGATGCCCGCGCCCTTGGCACTGTAAGGCGTAGCCCCTAGCAGAAGCTTATGCCGGAGCAACAACTGTATGTCGCCGGAGTCGGAGGAAGCCCCAGGAATTTCTGCTTGCTAGAGAGCTGACTCCACCGCCACCTGCGCCAACGCGCAAGCTTTCCCACAGACGGCGCCAATTGTAAGGACACAATTCTCTGGCGGCCCAATAAGGATGTTGGGCTCGCGCATGAAAGATCCCTCACAATATGATTTGTAGAGAGTGGGCTTGAAAAGCTAGCCGTTGGTCACGGGGCGGTGCCCGGTCCTGGTTTTAGAGGAATTCGTGTAGAAAAAGGATTTGGGCTTGAACGTTTAAGCCCTACGGCATCGCATCCTATGGGATGGGCCTCCTCGGACTTGATCCGAGGACCATTAGGGTCTTACCCCGGTTACCCGACGATGGGTTTTTTCTGTAATCTCAGGTGTTGTTGAGATGTTCTACCCAGATCGTCTCCCTTTTTTGGAGGTGGAATGGGAGTCCCCCTTTCGATTTACTTACTTTCTTCTTTTATACTCGTCTGCGTTAACTGTCCTTCGTCCACGTGTAGGGTCAATCTTTACAAGACTGATATTTGTCCCATCAGTCTAATCCCAGAATTGTTGGGGATGGTTGATAAGGCTGCAGAGTACGGCTCTGTCAGGTGCAGAGTCTTATCTGGAAGGGTAGTAAGGATAACTTCCCCCAAGATATTTTGGATTTCCTTACAAATTCGTTCCTATACCAGTTTTACCCCTTTATTCCGGTGGGATTCTGGATCTGCCGAGGACTGAACTGTCCTCGGCTGCCTCCCAAAACTGTTTTGTGCTCTGTATTGTAGAGCTTGGGCCACAGCTCTTCTCGGCTTGGGCCTTCGGATTTTCCAAGAGCAACTGGGCCTGGCCCTTAAATTATTGGGCCCCACACTATTCTTTAAAATAAGGAATAACTATTCCTATATAAAAGGGTTGTAATAGTTATTTTTTAGTAGATGTAATAATTTATAACATTAATATATTTCCAAATAAATAAACTTTCTACATCCACCTAACAATTATGGAAATAAAAAATCATCAAAAAATAACTCATCTCTTTAAAATTTAAAATATATTATTTTCTAAGAAATATAATTGTATGAATGAGATATTTCCTAAAATAAATCATATGTTTTATTCTAATGTTACGACTTACAACCAAACTAATGAATAGGTTTAGTTATTCCATTATAACACATTTTATTCTCAGTGATAAAGATTACCATTCCTGTTGTAATCCACATTCAGTGTACCAAACGTACCCTAAAAGTAAGAGTAATGGAGAGAATTTACTATAACTTTTTCGGACACTTAATTACTTAGGAAACGGAGAGCAACATTTCCTTTAAAGAAACCAAAGACATTTAAATACTTTAAAAAAAAAAAGCATAGATATTTAAAATTTACATATTTGAAACATGAAAAAATGATTAATTATATAAGATCCACATTTATGTGAGATTAATAATATATATATATATATTATTAATATTTTTATTTTTAAATTTATGAAAATGTTATGTGCCAGCTTTTATTATTAATACTAGTTTGTAACTTCATACATATGCATGAATATACTTAAAATATATACATTAAAATGCACAGTATAATTCTTACATATATAATTTAAATATTATTGATAGTCATTTTTTTTTAACTCTTTAAAAAGTCTTGTAAGAATATTATTAGGTAGAAAATGTAAATTGTACATTTAAAAAAAAAAAAAATATATATATATATATATATATATATATATATATGTTCATTAATTTTAGACTCTTTAGCTTTTGTATGCAATAACTTACTTGGATGGATATTTATGATATGATCCCACATTTGACTCCAAAATTAAGAAATAAAACTCTCTCTAAGAATAAATAATTTAGGACATATGATGCAAAATTGAACTTCAATTGTAGAATCTAATTGGATTTTTTCTTTACCTATTAATATATATATATATATATATATATTCCCCCCCCCCCCCCCCCCCCCTTTATAGAATCAAAAAGAACGTATACATAAAATAAAAACATGCAAAACGTGATGCTTTAACTGTTTAACATGCTTTGGAAAGGGTTTGTACAAGTGCCTGCACCAAAAGTATTATCTTGGATTTCCTCTTGCACTAGTGTCTTTCATGTGGTGGAAAAATATATATTTGAATGAAATTCATGATCTCCCTGCAGGTAAGCCAATAAGAATAATATTAGAAAATGATCAGAAGTAAGAAGTAATAATTCTTGATGCACTTTTTTAGTATATCATGAATCATGATAATATACTAATAGTAGTTATGTGCTTATTCAATTTGATGTATTATTATTTAATCAACTTATATATAAATCTCATAATAACTAATAATTTTGAAATTTTGATTAATTGAATTCATTTCTATTATTATCATGTTCATGTCTTGGAAGTTTGAGTTTTACACAAGTAACATTGGGAGTTACCATGTAAAGCTCTCCAAGTTGATATCGAAATGCTTTGGCACATTTAAGTAGACATGTTCTTTATAGTAAAGTCAAGACATGCTTTCTTACTGATTCCTCCAAACAAAAAAAAAAAAAAAAAAAAAAGAAGAAGAGTCAAGACATGCTTCCTTGAAGTATGGATTGAACTTTTACCCTGCAAGTGCTAAAAATGTGTGCTTAACAAGAGTATCTTTGAGTATTTGACTATTCCATTAAACATGTGTAGTCCCCTATCCTACACACACCGGATAATTGATGCATTATTATTTAGCCAACTTATATATAAATCTCATATTAACTAATAATTTTGAAAATTTGATTAATTGAATTCATTTCTATTAGTATTTCATGTTCATGTCTTGGAAGTTTGGGTTTTACACAAGCAACATTTGGGTTACCAAGTAAGCCCTCCAAATTGATGTTTAAAATACTTTGGCACATTTAAGGAGACATGTTCTTTATAGTAAAGTTAAAACATGCTTTCCTAAAAAAAAAAAAAACAGTGAAGACATGCTTCCTTGAAGTATGGATTGGACTTCTACCCCGCAAGTACTAAAAATTTGTACTTCACAAGGACATCTTTAAGTATCTGATTATTCCATTAGACGTGTGTAGTCTTCCATCCTACACACACTGGGGTAATTGATGAATTATTATTTAATCAGTTTATATATAAATCTCATAGTAACTGATACCATTGGGGTGGTTGGTCTAGTGATCATGGGCTCACTCTTAAGGGTTTGGGAGATGGAGGTCCTAGGTTTGAATCCCGCAGTGGAAAGCACCTTGGAAGTTACTTCAGGTGGAAGAAACCAACTTAGGTTGCCTTTCTCTACCCATTTTTTCGTTATTAAAAAAAAAATAGTAACTAATAATTTTGAAATTTTGATTAATTGAATTCTTTTGTATTTGTATATCATGTTCATGTCTTGGAGGTTTGGGTTTTACACAAGTAACATTGGGGTTACCATGTAGAGCCCTCCAAAATTGATGTTGAAATGCTTTGGCACATTTAAGGAGACATGTTCTTTATAGTAAAGTCAAGACATGCTTTTTTGAAGTATGGACTGGACATCTACCCTACGAGTGCTAAAAATGTGTATTTAATAATGACATTTTCGAGTATCTGCCTATTCCATTAGGCATGTATAGTCCCTTATCTTATACATACCGGGTAATTATAGGAATGAATTCCTTGGGAGTGGCCTTGATAGACTGACAAGAGACTTTGAATCCAAGATCTTATAAATATCATAAGGTCTTATGAACTACTAAACCAACACCTTGGGGTTGTTAGAGGGGACCTTATTCTTATCAACTTTTCTTGCAAAAACTCAAAAGGCCTTATTCTTATCTTTTATCCTTACAGATTTACGGTCTTTCTAAAAAATTGTTTCAGTCTAGAAACTCTCTTTTGGAAAGCGTCAAAGGTTTTGAAAGTCATTGTCCCCACACGCATTGTTAACGTCTCCAATTGATGCATAAATGCATTGCATTTTAAAACTTCTGTACCAAGTATAGGACTACTGTTAATTTTGCGGTACCTATAAAAAACTTGAATCATTTCTTTATGTAACACCCAACTATGACCAAGAACCTTAGTCTTAAGTCCTTGTAATTTAATGATTACTCAAAATTTCCACCCTCTTTTTAAATTATTATGAGATAATGACCAGTGAAAACGTTTGAAAAGTAATATATATTTGATTATTACTCTTCCAGGTTAGAATAGTAGGTTACATAATAGAACCTGTCATATATGGTCCCATAAAAAGCTCTCCACAAACAACTATTTCTTTTCTTCTCTCTTGTGGAAAGCTTTGGCACATATAAAAATGGTTGTTGACTTCATGATGACTTGGAACTTGGAAGTCTTTGTTCCCATTTTCACTGGCTATGTTTATGTGTAGTTGAGTTGCCGAGCTCCACCAAAAAGGAATTCATCTTTTATTAGGTAGCCATTCCAAACCCAATATAACACAGCCAGGTGGAGCAAGTCACCATCTTAGAGTCCCACACAGTCAAGTCTAAAAAATTAGAGGTCTGGCTGGGGTTAATAATGCATGGAATTGTTGTGGGTAAGATGGGATATGACATTACAAAAAAAAAATGAAAAAATATTGAATGTTTATGTGTCGGTTTACTAGTACTAGTTGGTAATGTGGTAGCTGAATCTGATTGGTTTCTATCAGCAAAGAAGGAAAATGTAAAAGTGATGAATGTGGCCTCCTCTCCACAGGATTACTCTCTCTTTTGAGTCACTGTTCCATCTCCCACTTAACACGAACAAACAAATAAAATAGAGTACTACTAACATTAAAGTTGAAAAAGACCGTTCCACCTATCAAAAAAAAAAGATCGTTCCTAATGTAAAACTTTTTGAAGCATTTTACAGCCAATCAACTTGGGCAATTGATGTGAACTTTGCAGTTTAATAGTACTGTTTCATCTAGAACTAAGATTCAAATCCCCTATTATAATAATAATAATAATAATACCTTGTGCAATTGATACATTGAATTGGGCTTTTTACTTTTTGTCTACTAAAAGGATCCTTTTCCCGTTGTGTCAGGAAATTTCTAGAACATAAATTATTACTAAAGTGTTCGACTGTAAGAGGTAAAAATGTAAAAAAAGAAATGACGAGTCTCATGCAATAAGTGGTAGATTGAAAACTGAAAGTGCTCACTACTCACAATCGTGAGTCAACCATTTTTGCATATTGTAAATTTTAGCTGTATCCTAAATTTATTCAATAATTGGGTAATTGGGTCTAGTGGCGGCTTTAGAAATCTTTTTTAGAGTTGTCATTAAAAAATTTAAATTATACAAAATTTAATAAAAAGAGAACTTCGTATATTTGATGACCAAAAAAAAAAAAAAAAACACACACACACAAAAACACATAAAGTCTTACAATTTCCTTATACGAATTTTCTTATTTTAAAATCGTTACACCTCTTTCAAAATTTTAGTTAAAATTTTTCTTGGACTTCTTTTTTTTTTTTTTTTTTGGTAAGGACCTAATATATTGTTAAGTTAACTCTCCTGAAACAAATTAACATTGTAAGGACCTAATATATTTGGCTACAACTCTCCTGAAACAAATTAACATTGTTATATATTTTGAAAATGTAACCGTTGAATTGCATGCTTTTTGTATTCTTAAAACACATGTCAAATTTCATGTCAATCGGATGTTGTTTACTATTCAATCTATAAACTTATTTTTTTTATGTATAATTTTAAATTACAAAAACTCGAAATTTAAACATATGATTAATGACATAGTTATTATTTTTTATCTTCTTAAAATTTTGCAAATATGAAGAATATAAGAAGAAAATATAATTAAATGGTGAATTTGTCAAAATTCACATCTAATAAAAAATATATATTGAATGGAATTATAGTTTTAGCCTATAACCAAGTTTGTTGTCAAATTTTGTCTAGACTTTAATTATGTTAGACTCATAAAAAAAATTAGAGTTGTCACAAATTTTTTTTAAAAATAAAAATAAAAAATTAAAATTTTTTTAATAATAATAATTTTTTCCTGATCGCGTGGAGTCTACAAAATTCGCAAAACAAAAAAAAAAAAACCGGTTTTTTTGAACTTTGAATCGGGGAGATGAGGTAATGTAGCCACTAGCCTTTAGCCACACCCCAGACCGAAGCCCAAAAGCCTGCTTTTTTTTTTGGTTTTACACAAATACATACATGATACAAGAATAATAATAACTAGCCTCGTTACACGCACCTCGCGCATACAAGACTTTCTTTTTTAGCAAAAAAAAGTATTTTTATTATATATATAATTTTTATTTTGAGAATCTAATTTATAAGTAGAGAAAACAATTTGAAAATTAACAAAAAAATAGTCCTATTTTTTAGGCAATGTTTTAGTAGAAGTTAGATTTGTATTTTTACTAGATTGTCCTTTAGTTTTATCTCTATTTAAATATAAGGGTGTAGTGATATTTTTGAACTAAAAAAATGAGTATCTCAAACAAGGAAACCCCCTTACACAAGTAACATTTGGGTTACCGTGTAAGCCCTCCAAATTGATGTTGAAAAATTAAGGAGACATGTTCTTTATAGTAAAGTTAAAACATGCTTTCCTAAATAAATAAAAACAGTCAAGACATGTTTCCTTGAAGTATGGACTAGACTTCAACCCTGCAAGTACTAAAAATGTGTACTTTACAAGGACATCTTCAAGTATTTGACTATTCCATTAGACGTGTGTAGTCTCCCATCCTACACACATTGGGTAATTGATGCATTATTATTTAATCAGTTTATATAAATCTCATAGTAATTAATACCACTGGGGTGGTTTGTCTAGTGATCATGGGCTAACTCCTATGGGTTTGGGAGGTGGAGGTCCCAAGTCTTAATCCCACAATGGAAAGCGCCTTGGAAGTTACTTCAGGTGGAAGAAACCAACTTAGATCGCCTTTTTCTACCCATTTTTTCGTTATTAAAAAAAATAGTAACTAATAATTTTGAGAATTTGATTAATTGAATTCATTTCTATTAGTATATCATGTTCATGTCTTGGAGGTTTGGGTTTTACACAAGTAACATTGGGGTTACCATGTAAAGCCCTCCAAAATTGATGTTAAAATGCTTGGCACGTTTAAGGAGACATGTTCTTTATAGTAAAGTCAATACATGCTTTCTTGAAGTATGGATAGGACATCTACCCTACTAGTACTAAAAATGTGGACTTAACAATGACATTTTCGAGCATCTACCTATTTCATTAGGCATGTATAGTCCCCTATCCGACACATACCGGGTAATTATAGGGAGGAATTTCTTAGGGGTGGCCCTGATATACTAATAAGAAGTATTGAATCCAAGCTCTTATGGATATCATGAGGCCTTATGAACTACTAATCCAACACCTTGGGATTGTTGGAGGGGACCTTATTCTTATCTACTTTCCTTGCAAAAACTCAAAGGTCTTATTCTTATCTTTTATCCTTACAGATTTACGGTCTTTCTAAAAAATTGTTGCAGTCAAGAACTCTCTTTTGGAAAGCGTCAAAGGTTTTGAAAGTCTTTGTTCCCACACGCATTGTTAACCTCTCCAATTGATGCATAAATGCATTGCATTTTAAAACTTCTATACCAAGTATAGGACTTCTGTTAATTCTGTGGTACCTATTAAAAACTTGAGTCATTTCTTTATGTAACACCCAACTATGACCAAGAACCCTAGTCTTAAATTAATCCTTGTAGTTTAATGATTACGCAAAATTTCCACCCCCTTTTTAAATTATTATGAGATAATGACCAGTTAAAACGTTTGAAAAGTACTATATATTTGATTATTACTCTTCCAGGTTAGAATAGTAGGTTACATAATAGAACCTGTCATACATGGTCCCATAAAAAGCTCTCCACAAAGATTTTCATTTCCACACCTTTATTCTTATATCTTTTTTTCCTTTCAGTCTTTCTAAACAATTATTTCTTTTCTTCTCTCTTGTGGAAAGCTTTGGCACATATAAAAATGGTTGTTGACTTCATCACGACTTGGAACTTGGAAGTCTTTGTTCCCATTGCCACCGGCCATGTTTATGTGCAGTTGAGTTGCTGAGCTCCGCCAAAAAGGAACTCATCTTTTTTTAGGTAGCCATTCCAAACCCAATATAACACAGCCAGGTGGAGCAAGTCACCATCTTAGAGTCCCACACAGTCCAGTCTAAAAAATTAGAGGTCTGGCTGGGTTTAGCAATGCATGGAATTGTTGTGGGTAAGATGGGATATGACATTACAAAAAAATGAAAAATTATTGAATGTTTATGTGTCGGTTTACTAGTACTAGTTGGTAATGTAGTAACTGAATCTGATTGGTTTCTATCAGCAAAGAAGGAAAATGTAAAAGTGATGAATGTGGCCTCCTCTCCTCTTTGTACACCCCTAACTTGAGTCACAACCACGGGATACTCTCTCTTTTGAGTCACTGTTCCATCTCCCACTTAACACGAACAACCAAAAAAAATAGAGTACTACTAACATTAAAGTTGAAAAAGACCGTTCCTAATATAAAGCTTTTTGAAGCATTTTACAGCCAATCAACTTGTGCAATTGATGTGAACTTTGTAGTTTGATAATATTGTTTCATCTAGAGCTAAGATTCAAATCTCCTACTATTATTATTATTATTATTATTATAATAAATCTTGTGCAATTGATACATTGAATTGACCTCTTTACTTTCAATCTACTAAAGGGATCCTTTTTCCGCTGTGTAAGTAAATTTCTAGAACATAAGTTATTACTAAAATGGTCGATTGTGAGGTGAAAAATGTGAAAAAGAAATAAAGAGTCTATGCAATAAAGTAGTGGATTGAAATTGAAAGTGCTCTCTACTCACAGTCACGAGTCAACCATTCTTGCATATTGTAAATTTTATTTGTATCCCTAAATTTATTCAATGTATCGAATTTAATATCTTACCTTTGAATTTGAAGTGAAGAATGAGAAACATTGGGCAGGGTGGTTCCTACTTCCTATATATAAAATTACTAATTGGGTTACGGGGTTAGTAATCTGTTTAGTTTTTCGTGTAAAAATAATTTTCTAATTGGGTTACGGGGTTAGTAATCTATTTAGTTTTTCGTGTAAAAATAGTTTTTTGTATACGTAGTATTTGGTAGTTTTAGAAGAAAAAAAATAAGTCAAGAAAAAACTATCTTAAATTAATATAAAAAGTATAGTTTATTTTTAAAAATTATTTTTTACTAAATTTTTTTAGAAAACAATTTTTATCTTACAGTAAATTACACAAAAAGAAGAAAAAGAATTATAGAAAATACTTTTATAATTTATTTTTCAAAAAGCATTATTTTCGAAATAAACAGAGCATCAACGTCCATTAGTTTCTCAGTTTCAAACTCTCAAATTCTGAAACTCAAACAAAAAAGCTCACTGTAAAAACTTTTCAACCCTCACTTATTAGTTATTAGTTATTACCATACTACACAAACGACACAAGCATTTCAAACGTGCACACCAATCCCAACAAACCAATCTCTACAGTACATTACAAACACCATCTGCGCGTGGCACACAGTTCTTCTTCTATTCCAATTTTGCCCCTTCCTTTTCTCACTGTTAAATTGCAAAAATGGGAACTCAATTCACACACAGAGACAGAGAGGTCCCACTCCACAAAGTCCCTTCCAGCTAAGGTTGTGGAAAATTTTTCACTCTCACACAGACCCACCCTCTGATCCTACCGTTATATATAGACCACTCTCTCTTATCGTTTTCGGGCAAAAAACATTCACATCTCTCTCGGTTTCACCCATTTGCTTTGCTTAACAAATGATGGCAACGCTTTCACACCTCTCACTGCTTTTCTTGCTCTCATTCTTCACCACCGCTTTTAACTTCGCAGGTTCGTTTTCTCCAAAATTCTCTATCATTCCGTTACTTTTGTTTTTTTCTTTCCTCCTTGGATTTCGAGAATATTTTTGAATTTCAGTGAAGTGGAATTTATTAAGCTGTTATTTTTGTACTAATATATTTAGATAGGAACAACAACTTGGAAGTTGTAACTGAAATCTGAAAGCGAATTTTTTAGCGTTTCCAACACGTGACGGCACGAACGCCACCGCGTCAATAAACGACGTCGCTTTTGCCGTCCGTTACCCACAGTTTTATATTTTCTTCTCACTCGCCCGAGTTGACTTGCTCGAGTTGAAATTGCGTTATAACTTATAATTCTCTGTGTTTTCACTGTAACAGAGTCTCAGTCATTCATCGGAGTGAATTACGGCCAAGTCGCCGACAATCTTCCACCGCCTGCGGCAACCGCGAGTCTCCTCAAATCGACGGCGATCGGAAAGGTTCGACTCTACGGCGCCGATGCTGCGATCATCAAGGCACTCGCGAACACCGGAATCGGAATCGTCGTCGGAGCCGGCAACGGCGACATTCCGAATCTGGCTTCCGATCCGAACGCGGCGACTCAGTGGGTGAACTCGAACGTGTTGCCTTACTACCCGGCCAGTAACATCACGCTCATCACAGTTGGGAACGAGGTCATGACCTCGATGGACCAAGGCTTGATCTCGCAGCTACTTCCGGCGATGCGAAATGTCCAGAATGCCCTCAACTCGGTGTCCCTCGGTGGGAAAGTGAAGGTCTCGACGGTTCATTCCATGGCCGTGTTGACTCAGTCCGATCCGCCCTCGTCCGGGTTGTTCAACCCGGTTTTCCAGGACGCGTTGAAGGGCTTGTTGCAGTTCCAAAAGGACAATGGGTCTCCATTTGCGATCAATCCCTACCCTTTCTTTGCGTACCAGAGCGATTCCAGGCCTGAAACGCTGGCGTTTTGCCTTTTCCAGCCCAACGCGGGACGAGTCGACTCGGGGAATGGAATCAAATACCTGAACATGTTCGATGCTCAGGTGAGTTTTTATTTGGGCTGGGTTTACGGCCCAATATATTTTCTTTTTATTTTTTTTAAAAGGTTGACGTGTAAGTCAACAAAAAAAGATTATACCTTTTGCATCGCACAACCTACGTAAAATGTTTTGTTTTATTTTATGATTTTTTATCCATGCTTGCCGACTAGTCCACTAACGCTGTCACTGACGTGGACTTTAACGAGATTTTGCTTTTCCTAAAAAAAAAAAAAAAAACCTTTAAAAATATACTATAAATTTTACTAAATATCATTTACAACTTTTATAACTTAATTTTTGAACTTCATGTGGCAATAAATAGAGTCGGTGGATATTAAATGTATAATAAATGAATTTTTTTTTTCTTTCTATTTTTGGGGACGATTAGTAACATATCAATTAGTAAAGATTGTATAGTCATTGAGAATGTTAAGTGTGTTAAAAAACTGAGATCAAATTCTCTTAAATGGAAAATTATACAATATTTGGGACCATGTTCTTTATTCTCACATAAATGGTGAGTTCCGCAATAAATTTAGTTAGTGTGATATATACTATATTTATGAAATGTGAGGAAATACTGAATAATTACTCTCATTTAAAATTTTAAATGCTACTAATAATTAAAAAAATGAAATCCTAAATAGTGGAATGACTTTTTCCATTTTACTTGAAATAGAGAGGATTTTTATCCATCAAATTTAGCTTAGATTCTAGTACTCCTAATTTGCTACCTTAGTTAGATTGGTGTTAGCCTTTCTTGCAAAATTGTTACTCCTGGTATCCATGGTAATCCTTCGTTTTTTTTTTTTTCATGAAACCATGTGACTGTTGGGGTGCAATTGATGTGACATATTGAGCTATGTAATAGTAATAGGCTGCCCGTTGCAAAGTTGCAATAATGGAAGATAAGTCCTTCCAATATCTCAATTATTATTGGTTGTTGAAGAATGGACTATATGCGGAAAAGTCACCTCTCTTGATGGTTTCAAAGACTCCAAAATTTTTCACCATAGGGACCACCAAATGTCTAATTTCTATGGTGGACTTGTCACTGTGATTTTAACACATATTGTGGGCCCTTAAGCTCACTTGTAAACTGTATCTCACATCTTTGAAGAACAGCTAGGATTATAAGGCTATATTGTTAATTATGTGCTAAACTTGGTGCCCTTTTGGTTTCATAGTCTAATTATTGGTGCATTGCATATCAGTTGCGAGCTAATTGAGTTTTAACTACTTTAATCAGTGCTTGAAAGCTTATTGATTGATTATCATTTGACAATGTGCAGGTAGATGCTGTACGTTCTGCTTTGAATTCAATGGGATTTAAGGATGTTGAGATTATGGTTGCTGAGACCGGTTGGCCATACAGTGGGGACAGCAATGAAGTAGGACCCAGTGTGGAGAATGCAAGGGCCTACAATGGGAATTTGATTGCTCACCTTAGATCATTGGTTGGGACCCCTCTAATGCCTGGAAAATCCGTGGATACATATATCTTTGCACTGTATGATGAGGATTTGAAGCCTGGACCAGCTTCCGAACGAGCGTTTGGTCTTTACAAGCCTGATCTGACCATGACATATGATGTTGGTCTTTCAAAGACTAGCCAGGCCCAGGTGAGAAGCAAACTTTTATGTGAAGAAGTAACTTGCAATTTGTAACTTAGTGGAGTGCCTGAGAAATACTAGGAGTTTTGATATATGTGCACAAACAGTCAAAACACTTGATGAATCTAAAATATAAATTTAGCTTATGAAGTGGACTAACAACCAAAGGTAGAAAAAACCAACAAAACAATACGGGAGTGACACGTAGCTAAAGGAATAAATATGTTTCTCTTTAGGCGTGTAAAAATCACATATGTTGTGGAAACAACTTCCACTAAAATCATAAAGAGATTGCTTTTTAAAATAGCCTTGAAAGCATGACCCAATTTTCGGAAACTTTTTTATGATCCTAGTTTTGGTCATCAATGTGTTTTCTTAAGGGCTAGCACTATTGTCTAATTTGTAGATAAGTTGCACATGGTAGCTAGTTGTAAGCTTTTAGAAAGCAAAGATTTCATCCTTATTAAAGAGTATTGGTGTAAAAAAGTAGAGGTAGCGACCTAAAGCATGACTTTCTGATCTGGAAATGGCTCCATTTTTAACATATGATGCACAAGTGGAAATGCTTAAGAATATTTTGCATAGTCATGGATTGTGCATGTACTAGTTTAATCATTACTCAAGACTGTTGGGGTTTGTGAGAAAGTGAGCAAATTTTCTGAATAAGAAAAAATTATTGACATTAGTGCCACTTCTGAAAAATTTGGGGGATCTTATTACAGTGTCTCTAAAGTTGCAGTCACATTCACGTATATCTTAGCTCTTACTTGCTTTAACATGAATCATCTCAATCTTTAGGGTTTGGAATATTTACTGATGTGAAGGAATTCTATTTAATTTCCTCTGTAATTTGTCTGTGTGTATGGGATGTAGAAGAAAACAGACATCGCATATATGCATTTCTAATCAATATAATGTGTCCTAACATTGCTTTTATTTTTGTGTGCCCTCAGACTCCATCCACTCCATCAACAACTCCATCCACTAGTCCGTCAACTCCATTACCTAAACCAACAGCAACTGGCTGGTGTGTTCCTAAGAATGGCGTTTCTGATGCTCTATTGCAGGCAAATCTTGACTATGCCTGTAGCCACGGCATTGATTGCGGTCCCATCCAACCGGGGGGTGCCTGCTTCGACCCTAACACTGTATCATCACATGCTTCCTATGCCATGAATCTCTATTACCAAACCATGGGAAAGAATCCATGGAACTGTGATTTCTCACAAACGGCAGTCCTTACATCCACAAATCCTAGTAAGTGTTCTTTATTGCCATCTATATCCTGCAATTTTTTGAAACATAAAAGCAATGGTAACCTATAAATAAATATATAAAGCAATGCTAAAATATTGAAAATTATATCATGATCCATTTGCATGCATCTTGTGTCATTGTTGGGTTTGTGTCATGTGACTTAACTCTTAAGATGAACGTGAAAGAATAATTCTGGGAATCTAGTCAATTTTCAATTATAGTGATGGTCTTTAAGACAAAGGTGTGGTTCTTTTTGTGGGTTCAGAGAACAACTTTTGATATCTGACGACCCTTTTCTTCATGAGTTTAATGGAATAGGATTGGATGCTAGGGCGTGATTCTTTTTGTGGGCTCAGTGTGCTTATGGCTACGATTACATTATTAGAAATATAAAAGAGAACAACTTTTGATATCTGATGACCCTTTTCTTCATGAGTTTAATGGAATAGGACTGGATGCTAGGGCATGGGGCCAAGGGCTTTCAATTTTTGTGCTATATTCCTGCCCTATATACTTTAAAACCAGCTTCTTTTGTAGAGACTGTTTTTGTAATTTGAGTTTTCCCCAAAACATTCCTTTCTAGTTCCTTTTGTCATTTGCTAGTCCTCAAGTTGTATTTTCTTTATATACTTATAAAAAAAAAAAAGTTGTATTTTCTTTATATTGATTTATTTATTTCTTCTCTCTCTGTTTGAAGGTCACAATCCTTGCATTTATCCTGGTGGGAGTACCTGAAAGGCAGCGCAGTCTCATTAGATATATAAAAAAGAAGATTTTGTTTTTGCAGGTGTCTAAATAAATTAGTAAAATTTGAGGGTGTGCCTTTTAATTCTACCTTTAATTGTAAAGGATTACTACTTTAATTTGGTTGTATTTTGGTGTAGCTCTCTGTCATACTTTTAAATCTTGTTCTGATAAAGTAATGTTAGCTGTGAGATAAAAGTGCAATTATGTCATGAGGAACTTTAGTGGCTAAAATGAGTCTTATTTTAAGTTTGTGAACTATGTTTCAAGCCATCAATAATTTTACCTGTCCATATTCGAGAGACATGGCAAAATGCAACGACCATTTTCTTTTTGACTTGGCGGCTAAGTCACATGGTCCATCAAGATGATCCTCATATGAAAGAGCAAGAATTTTTCTTGCTCATCAGAAAATATCATATACAACAGATGTATGTAAAACTCTTCCCAATATGCATGTATGCATTAGTGATTTTGCATATATTCGTTTCATAAGATACCACCTCCAGCTCACTACGTTAATACACATTTTTTATAGACAGCAAAAATGTTTAAAAAATGTTATCAAAAAAAAAAAAAAAGTTTAAAAAATGAGTTCTTTTTCCTCTTCTTTTTCCATTTTTTGTCCTGTTAAGTTCGATTCATTTCCAAGTATCTTGACTACACTTTCATGATCCCTTCAACAATATTTCTCTACCTAGTAAGAGGTTAACTTGCACTTGAAATTGTTTTGGGATGCCTATAAGTACAGACAGCTTCCGTTATTCCTGCAGCCCCCACCATGTCAATAACTTAAAAACATATCCAGTAAACTCATATGTGAACATACCACGTGTTTGATGTTGTGACTTTTGTTTCTTTACGTGATAATATAATAAAACCATTCCTAGAGAGTAATTGTTTTGGTCTGAAGTGTAATCATAGCTTCTGGTCTGATAAAACGTAGTAATCGATCTGCCATAGTGGTTCCTATAAAGAACAGCATTATTGATGGCTTCTGTACCATTCTCCTTTTGCGAGTGGCCCTCTTGTTTATGCTGTAGAAAAAGACAAACTAGCCAGGAGCTAGAATTCGAACCTGCGGGACCAAAGCTTAAAACAAAATTTTTTTATGAAAATAAAACTAACATCTATTTCATATTCAACAAAGTATAACATATAAAATAAGTGTTTCTTAAACATTTTATCACATTTATCAAAATTGAACTCTAACGCTATTTCAGAGAAGATCCAAAAATATATATATATTTAAGGACAAACCTTAATTTTTCAAATTACATATGTATACCGGTTTATTTATTTATTTAATTGGGGTATTAGGACCAAAATTTAAAATTTCAACGTACACACACACATATATATATATATACTAGCTCTTTTTTTTTTTTTTTTTTTGGGGTGTGGGGCAGCCCTACCGTGGGTCCGTCCCTGGAACTAGCAACACAAACACTAACAAGAACAGAACAGCTCGAAAGAAAACAAGCACAAATTCTGTTTGTCAAGAATTTTTCTCGAAATCAAGAATACAATCAGATGGGTTTGGTGTTAAGAGGACTTTAAACCAAGGATTGATTCGAGATTGATGGAAATGGAAAAGTACTACATAAAGAATGCAATTAAATTATTGAGCAACTTGCATTTACCGAAAAGTACAATAGCTAATAAAAATTCTCTTTCCCATTTTTAGCGTTCCCTGTTTATGTGATACTTTTAAGTTTTAACTCCATGGTTATTACAATACAAGGTACCCAAAGCATGTCATTGTTTCCTTAAGTTAGGTGGTAGATTCACTGGTGTCATGTTAGTCGAGCTTATCCTCGTGTTCATCTTTTGCTTTCTCAGAGCATCCACGTTGGCCTAGACAGGGGCGGAGCCAGGAATTTCTGTTTGGGGGGGCCAAGTTGCAACACTAATATATTTATCAAGACAAACCCATACACACACATAAATACACATGCTTTTTTTATTATATACACACACTTTTTTATTTGATAAGTTATATATATACACACACCCAACAAAATAATAGCTTAATATTTTCAATCAAAATTATGTTTGATGGCTATCTTTCATAAAATTAATAAAACACATTATCAAATTTTATACTAATGTAAGTAAAATTATTCAATTGAACTAATATAATTTTCAAAAAGAAGGGAGGAACAAATTAGGCTCAAAACATATTTGAAACTATTTTGCTTTGACCTATTATGTGGCAACTAAAGAGACATTTCATGTGTAGTTTTAGTGACAATATAATTTTTTAATGAGTCAATGATTTGTTAATCGCCACATAACAGGTTGAAAAAGATAAATTTAAACATGTTTGGTGCCAAATTTTTTCAAATATTTAACAGATATAAAAGCACATTTTACAATAAAAAATAGAACTGCGAAAAATAAAGTTGTCTCTATAACTATTAGACCAATTATTTTTTTTAAAGCATCATTGGACTAATACAAATACTTAGGGGGGGCCAGCTCTTATTTTTGTATACTAAATTTTGAAAACATTAAAATAATTATATATATTTAAAAAAATTTCAAAATTTTGGGGGGGCCATGGCCCCCCCACCCTTCAACATGGCTCCGCCCATGGGCCTAGACAAAGTTTTCGGCAAATAGTAAATCTTTACTTGAGCAACTATCTTTTCTAATTTAGCTACTCACTCTCAAATACATCCTATATTAACTATTTGTTTATTTTTATCCATTCTATTAAAATACTATCTCTTGTCCACTTATTGCACCTAATACAATTGCTTTCAATGATTGAAATTGAAAATTGGAATAAGCAAATTTCAATCTCAACTTTTAAATAAAGAATATTAAAAAGATAAAAAGTGAAATGGTAAAATATTTTTGTGAGAGTAGAAGGGGTGAATTGCAAAATTCATCAAAGATAGTGGCCATGATGGCCCACAAATCAGTCGAACTTATATTTATTAGGTTGAGTATGAGAGAGAAACTAAGGCTGCGTTTGAATTGGGTGAAAACTAATTTCAGAAATCAATTTCTGGAAAATTCATGTGTTTGGCTGTCACGGAAAACATTATTTTCCGGAAAATGATTTCCGGTTGACCACTAATTTCACCTTTGACCCGGAAATGAATTTCTCCCCTCATTTTCACTTCAAAGGATTTCCGGAAAAAGAGAGAGAGAGATCGCGCCGTCGATCGCAATCTCGCCTTCGCGAGATCGCGACGTTGAACGCGATCTCGCCTTTGCGAGATCACGCCGGCGAGATCGCGACATTGGTTGCGATCTCGCGAACGATGAGATCGCGATTGTTGATGATTTTTTTCTGGGTTGTGGTTTGTGTTTTTCTGGATTTGTGTTTTCCTTCTTCTTTTCCAAACACCAGAAAATATTTTCCGGAAAATTTTTTGAAATGCAACCACACACATTGAAATATTTTCCTTTTCCGAAAATTAGCATTTCCGGAAAATATGTATTTTCCGGAAAACGTTTTACAGCAACCAAACAAAGCCTAACAATGGAAGAGAAAGAATTAAATACATTAAACATATGTGTTTTTGACCAACTTTGTACTGACTACTAACTAGCCTAATGCATGTTTTATTTTTTATTTTTTTTAGTTAGCAAAATTTTAGTTTAATTCTCTTACATAGTTAGCAAAAGTAGTCTTTTAGGGTGATTAAGTAATTATTAAGTATTCTTAAAATATAGTTGACATAATACTCCATGCTAATAAAATATAAGTCACTTAATACAAGATATATATTTTTTGATTTGGATTGTGGAGTAAGTAGTAACACATTGTTGTACTATGGTAATACCTAATAATTTTATCAAGTATATATCATTTTTAGCCATGGGTTGTGCGAACTCCATGGACACGTGGCATTGCATAGTTTTCATTTCATTAAATCGTTCATGCTATCAGATTATTAGGTCAAAAACAATTCTTTTTTTTTTTTTTAAAGAAAGAAACACAATTCACTTGATTATTGAAGTCCATTCATTAACTTATTAACTATCATGTTAGACTAACTTAATTACATATTCATGTTTTTTATTGTGATTGGACCTTTATAAATTATAAAATACTACATTTAATAACTCTATGCATATACATGAGTACATTCAACGATTTTCAAAACAAAAACAAAAATGAGTACATTTAAAACAACCATAATTACATATATGTGTGTGTGTGAACAACATATGCTTATTTTATTTTAATTTATCATTTTCCATTTAAATTCAATGAAGGGCACTATAGATAATACAAATAGTTAAATAGTTCTCCATGGTTACAATAATGACACTCCTCAAACATAAAATTCAATTCATGGTATAACCCATTATTTAAGTGAGGATACACTATTATTGTACATTAAAAATATTTTATAATTTTTTTAATAAATAAAGTATATTGTATCATATTCTTAGGTGATATTGGTTTTTTTTTTCAAAAATGTATGGTGATATTGTTTATGGTGAAATAGGATAAAACATAATCAATCTACTTACTTAAATGGCATCATGTTTTTTTTCTAGATGAAAAAAGAAAAGAAAAAAAAAAAAAAAAAAAAAAAAAAAAAAAAAGGAAGGTTTAGAAGGAAGCATTTCCTTGATAGTAGATACACATACTTACTCCTTTCCTTTTGGTTTATGCGGAGGATTTGGCTTTAATTTGATCACTTCCTGTCCACTTTGGCTATTTGGGGATCCGAGTTGAATGAATTCAAGGGGAATTAAACCACAAAAAGATATGTTTCATTTTCCAAGGGTTTTAGTGGTCCGAGAATAAATTCAGAAATTTAAGATACGTCTATACATTAATACTACAAATATATTTCGTTTGTACATTTAAACAAAAATTCCATTGTCGTCCAGCGGTTAGGATATCTGGCTTTCACCCAGGAGACCCGGGTTCGATTCCCGGCAATGGAACTTTTTAATTTTTTCATTATTTAATCTTCATTTCAAATAATTATTATTTAATTCTCGGAGATGCCTGCTCCATTGCAATTGTAAGTCCAGCGGTTAATACACCAGCCTTTTAGCCAGACCACCAAAGTTCGATTCTCAACAACTGACTTCTTTAACTATTATATTTTACTTTTTCTTTTCTTCATGCATTGCAAATATAAATCATTTTAAATATTAGTAGTGACTTCAATGTTAAGACTTTTTTTTAACACCCAATGTTTAGGACTTTAGGAACACTATTTAGCATTACATAATATTGTGAGACATTAGGCCTCTTAGTGTCTTCCTGATAAATAAAATAATTAGTGTAGTGCTAGCTAGGCATATCAGTTGATGAACATGTTGCAAAAGCACATTTATATTCCTTATATGCGCAATGGGTTACACAAATTAAATATTGTTCTTAAGGAATAACTCATTATTAACACTATGATTACCAAAGATTAAAAAAAAAAAAAAGAAGCAATTTAGTCAATTTTATTATGCCATGGGTTGGTCAATTAAGCCCAGCTAGTTGAATGGGTATACCCGTGTGCCAAGATGCTACAAAAGGTTGACCTCGAATCTTTCTTTCAAAAAAAAAAAAAAATGAATTGACTTGTTCTGGACCTTCTGGTTGACATTGTATCTCTGAAGTTTTAAGCGTAATGTGAGGGTCCAAAAGCCAGCATAGCCATGCAATAAGCGTGTCGAACCTAGCAATATCTGACCTGCTCTCCTAGTTGCGGTGACTTGGCCAACACCGTTTGGTTTTACATCAAATATACTCTGCACTTCAATTCTCCGGAGATTTTTTTTTTAAGTGAGTTTCAACCTATAACGTTGGCTCCTAATAATAGCTCTTTATAATTAGATTAAGATATCAATCAGTTTTTGGTATAGGCGGATATTAAACTCCAAATTTCTTATTTAACCATAAGAAACTTTATTAGTTGAGCTTCTGAAGTAGAACATGCATTGGACTCTCACTTTGGTGAGGGTGATATTTGAGGAAATTTATTAGGTATTTTTAGAGTATTGTGACTTGATGCTTTTTAAATTTTTTCTTTTTTAATTATACATTCATGATATACAATACGTTGAATTTAATTAGTGAAATCTATTATTAATGTGAGAGAAGGGACCACCATATTACCATATTCGTAAAATACCTAAGTAATTTCTTGATATTTTTAAAGGTAATAACGATAACCTTGATCAACAATGCATTATAAATTACTTACATTCAATTTTATTTATGCAATGCATAGAAAAGAAGATTAATAAATTTTTGGAAAATTATTAGGTAATCCCAGAGTACTATAAATGCGTACTCCCTCATCTTACATGAATGGTGGTCCCACTAATTAAATTCGTGGTGTGACCTACTATTCATGTGAGAGGAAGGAGTACACATTTATGGTACTCCGAAAGTACATAATAATTTTCCTAAATCTTTTATCTATATTAATTTCATTTTAGGTAAAACAATCATATATTAAATGATTGTTATAAATACTAAGGGATTGGAATAATGATTTCCAAGCATCATGTGATCTATGAAGTGTGTAGTTGAAATTTCCTAGTTAACACCTTGAATGTTATTAGGCGTGTGTGAAATGTAGGTAAAAGAAAGTTGAAAATGATAAATTGGTAGGTAATCGCTTTTGCATAAGACCGTTATTGATATTAGTCACCAATTACAACTTATCATTCCAAATGTTGTTTAAAAAAATGTGAAAAAAGTTAAAAAAAAAAAAATTTGTAGTTTAACTGATTGACATCTCTTAATGTTTTTAACGAAAACATTCAAAATTCTAACTTCCTGCCTCTAACTATCAAATTATTTAAAATAAAAAAATGTTGTGGATAAAATTATTATTACTTATTTTCTTTGTGGGATTATTTTAATGGAGGGTCACTTGTGTTTGTTCTCTTCCTTGACTTTTTTTAATTTTTTTAATTATTTTATTTTGACAACTCCTCTTGCTTCACTTATTATGAATCATTTTGCTGATGCCATAAGAGATTACATCCACCCCCAAGCCATATGCCAAAGAAAAAAAATTTATTTTCCAAAGAGCAGTGTGAAATTGACCACTTCACATGTCTTACAAAGTTGAGTTTTTTTTTAGAAAGTTTTAACTTAGGACATTCGCTCCTAATGATAATTCTTTTATCATCAGATCAAGACACTAGTCGGTTTTTGGTGTAGGCGGAGATTGAACTCCAGATTTTTTATTTAACTATAAGAGATTTTACCAATTGAGCTAACTGAAACCTACAAAAGTTGAGTTTTTTTAGTACAGACAAAAAAAAAAAAAAAAGGAGGTCACAACAGTTCACCGTGATAGGATTAATTTTGGACTCAAATTTCATAAATGTAAACTACTATTATATATTACTATGTTAGTACTAATTTATTCAAAACAGCTAACAAAGTCTGACTTCTTCAACCATAACAACCACAATATGTATCAAATGTGAACATTTTTGGGTTTGTTTGAATTGGAAAAACAAGGTAGTTAATAAGTCTACAGATTAAAAAAAGAATATGATTTTACACAAATTTTGTACTACAATTCTAATCAATTATAAGTAGGGTTGCATTTCAAAATAAATAAATAAGGTTGTAAATGAATAAAACTATTTATGATCGGTTCGAGTTCGGCTCGAAAAAAAGCTTATTTATATTCATTTGTTTAAAAACAAGCCAAATTTAAGTATTAAGTTTAAGCTCAATTATTAAATGAGTCGAGCTCAAACACAATAATGTGTTCATGAATAAACTTGTGGACTTGATTATACTATATGTAATATTTTATAGTATACTTGTCTAAAAAATATTTACATAAACTTAAAATTAGATTGTATAAATTTGCAAATAAGTTCATATGAAATTAAATTATTATTATTAGATTGTTAATGAAATAAATAGTCTTGTAGTAAAAATTTATAGAATTGTAAAAAGGTAAAACATTTTAAGTCATAGTTTCACAATATATAAGAGAAAAAAAGTTAATCAAGTAACTCATGAACTAGATCAAGCTTACTCAATAAGAAAATGAGCCAAACTTGAATATAAAATCTTGTTTGGTGATGAACTTGGCTTATTTATATCCATAACTATAAGTGAGCGTTTGGATATGCCAGCATTTGTATTTTCGCTGGCGTTTGGTATTTTGTGTGAGTCCTATACACTATTTACGGGACCCACAAATCTCTTTTTTCAACAAAACTTTCATTAAAAATGAGTCTCATAGTACCATTTACACATTTAAAAATTATTTTACTACAATATTTTTAATTTTCAGTGATAAACAATATCCAAACAGACTCTAAGTCTATATTTAATAAATAAAAAAAGAAAAATGACTATGTAAAAATTATTTTTTTTTTTTTGAGAAGGAAATGTAAAAAGTACTTATTTAGTTATTCGTAATTGACCATTTCAAAAAAGAAAAGGTGACAATAGAATTGCGACAGGAGAAAAGTGGTGGTCACAATCCGAGTTATACATAGAGTCCGAATGCTATCTAAAATGTAGAAAAACGATATATTTATAATATTTTCACAATATTTTTACAACAAATTCTAAGTAGTTGTTTTTGTTGGGGACAAAAAAGTAATCTTAGTGTTAGGTTCAAATTTAAACTAATAACAACTAACCACTTGTAATTTGTTGTGAAAATATTGTAAAAATAGTGTAGACTAGCATCTCTTATAAAATCAATATTAAATTCGAATGGTCAAATGTAATACCAAAGTGGGACCCAGGTGACACGGTGTCAAGCACCCAACTCATCTAGGCTGTGCGACACGTGGAAGGATGTGGACCCGGCGGCGTCAGTCAATTCAGTCCTACACATTACTCATCACCTCACCATCTCCTCTGAGAATTTTGATCAGATTCTCTCTCTCTCTCTCTCTTAAGCAGGAGAGGAGCCCCCACAGGCCACAGCTCTCTTCACCTTTCACAAACAAAAGCCCCAAAATTTTGTTTTTTTGTTTTTTTATATTATATTCTCTTTACTAATCTCTTACACGCAGTTCCTCTCTCATACCCAAATCGAAACCCTAAAGCCCATTCCATTCCTAAACATTCAAACAAAAATGGTCGTTTTTAGTTAGTTAAGAAGTTAGTTAATTGTGGGTGGTGGTGGTGGTGGTGGGAGAAGAATGTCGGTTGCGGAGCTCAAAGAGCGCCACGCGGCGGCCACGGAGACTGTTAACACTCTCAGAGAGCGGCTTAAACAGAGACGCCGTTCGCTGCTCGACACGGACGGTGTGCCCAAATTTCTGTGCTCCTCTTTTTTTTTTATAATCTTTGCAATGTTTTTTGGTTTGTGTGTATTTTTTTTTTGTGTTTCTTAGATCTGGTTGGCTTTTGTGTGGAATTTTGTACAGTTGCCGGGTACGCTAGGTCGCAGAATCGGACTCCGGTCACTTTCGGACCAACGGATCTGGTTTGCTGTAGAACACTTCAGGGTCATACAGGCAAGGTATACGTATAAATCTTTGTGTTTGATTGTTTTGGGTTAGGCTGTATTAGTTGTATAATTGTATTGCTGGAAATGGTAATTAAATTACTAGGATTAGTTTGGGATTTTCAAATTAGGGGATTGTGCAGGAAGTTGAGGATGAAGTGAGTGAATGTTATTGAAATTGAATATATATGGGAAGTGGGTGTTTCTTACTTGTTCAAAAAGGAAATTTTTTATTTTATTTTATTTTTGTTGTTGTTGTTGTTTTAGTGTGTTATGTAGGCACCCGATGGGTCTTGAACCCACGATCACGCCCTCCACCTAAGCCTTATAAGGGACGGAGATGCTAGTTGAGCTAGAGCTTATTGGCAATAAGGAAATTGTTATTGTAAAATGAAGACATTAGAAAGCCCCCGTAAGCGCCAAGAGCCTTGTAGCTCAACTAGCATATCCTAGTGTTTCCCATGAAGACATCCAAGTCCAAATCTCCCCTCGCCCCATTATATATATCTAAATATTAAAAAAAAAAAAGAAAAGAAAAGAAAAAGAAGGCTGGGCTCAACTTTATTAGTTGGTTTCTTGGCAACCCAGGAAAATTTGTTTTTCTTTTTATGATTAGTTAAACATTTCTGCTATTGGCTTGTAGTTTATATGACTGTTTCTCTAGTTTCTAATTACCGCTAACAATGTTTAGTAACCGGTGCCTATTTCCAGCTGAGAACCACGTGTTTGGAAACGTATTTTATTACTATCATAGTGATGCCACTTCACAAAGATGGTGATAAGCGGGATTTATAATTATTCGTAAAATATTTGCAGGTGTATTCATTGGATTGGACTCCTGAAAGGAACCGACTTGTTAGTGCGTCTCAAGATGGCCGATTGATAGTGTGGAATGCTTTAACAAGCCAGAAGACTCATGCCATAAAGCTTCCTTGTGCATGGGTCATGACTTGTGCCTTTTCACCAACAGGCCAGTCTGTTGCCTGCGGTGGTCTTGATAGTGTATGCTCCATCTTCAACCTGAATTCCGCCACTGACAAGGATGGGAATTTACCAGTTTCAAGAATGCTTAGTGGGCATAAGGGCTATGTTTCGTCCTGTCAATATGTTCCGGATGAGGATACTCACCTGATCACCAGTTCTGGTGATCAAACATGTGTTTTGTGGGATATCACTACAGGCCTCAGAACTTCTGTTTTTGGAGGTGAATTTCAGTCTGGTCACACTGCAGATGTACTAAGGTATAGGAGGTTTTGAAACTGCTGTCCTAAATTTTATTATCATAATTTTATAGGAGATCATATTCAATGCCCCCCCCCCCCCTCTTTTTTTGAAGCTTTGAAAGTTGAAGCGTCTGCAAAAGTAGCAAATAAATATTATCATAATTGCTCTGTAAATTGGACTCAAGAAGAATTTGTTTCTAATAAAGGAACTTGCTTGACTACATGTATTCTTTGCCATGAGGCTTGTGGCTCAATAACATTACTCAATTGCCCCATTCTGCCTCATGGAGACAACCTGGTTCAAATCCCCCCTCCCCAATTGTGTATGCGCCCATTTAGTGCTTGTGAAGATAGGCAACCAGAACTTTCAGAATCTTAATGGGAGGCTAGGGTCATTTACTCTGTAATTTTTTACCTGGAATTTTATTTTTTATATCTATTAGTGAATACCTGTGTAGCTAATTAATTGATAGTCCATATGTCCTCTAGATTTCCTAATTGCACTCGAGATTCTTCCCCTTATCTTTTGCATCCGTATTTTTATGTTTTGTTTAAGTGATGTTAAGGTTAGTGGACTTAAATATGTTATTATTCAAAACTTGCTAGTGGTCTTTAGACCAAATGGAACTGTTGCCCCACATGCATAGGTGGTGGAGAGGGGGTTAGATCCATTATGAGTGCGAGTGCTACCTAGCAAAAAAAAAAAAAAAAAAGAGAAGAAAAGAGTGTGTGAATACTGAGTTGTATCATTGTATACGTTCAAGGCTTTATTTAACTTTGTTATTGTTTTGCATTCTTTCAGTGTCTCAATTAATGGAACAAATTCAAGATTGTTCGTCTCTGGTTCCTGTGATGGGACTGCTCGTTTGTGGGACACTCGTGTTGCAAGTCGAGCAGTGAAGACGTTTCATGGACACGAGGGAGATGTTAATACTGTGAAGTTCTTTCCAGATGGAAATAGATTTGGGACTGGTTCAGATGATGGAACTTGCAGGTTATTTGATATCAGAACTGGGCACCAACTCCAAGTATACTATCAGCAGCATGGCGATAATGATGTCCCACATGTGACCTCCATTGCATTCTCTATATCAGGAAGACTTCTCTTTGCTGGGTACTCAAATGGCGATTGCTATGTGTGGGACACTTTATTGGCAAAGGTATTTTGTGCATACTTTTTTGTAATTCTTTTAGGCTATAGAGTGCTTATAATTGTGAGCATGAAGTAGCCTATTTTATCAATAAATTTTATTACTTATATAAAAAAGGGTACTTCTGTAGCTCAATGTCAATTAGAATGTGCTTATATTTCCACCATGGGCTAGTTTGATTATTCAGAACTTCTAAGAATGAAGCATCTAATTTGCAAGTTTAGCCTCTGTGCAGAAAGGAAAAAAAATGTATAGAGGGGTTATGAGAATGTGAAATCAAGTGGATCATTTGCAGGGCTCATTAATAATTGAATTGCTCTAACTACTCGCTTTGTGGCAGGTCGTCTTGAACTTGGGATCTCTCCAAAATTCACATGAGGGCCGGATTAGCTGTTTGGGTTTGTCAGCTGATGGAAGTGCGTTATGTACAGGAAGTTGGGATTCAAACCTAAAGGTTAGTCTGTGTTTAGACTTGGATATGTTACCTCACTTAGGCTCCATGATGCATGAGACAGATTATCACCGGCTATAGATTTCCTGGATGTAGTTCATGTGCTAAACTAAATAAGTTTTCTTGCCTGCTAAAGTTTTACATATACTTCCATTTTCAATTTCAACAGATGGTTCAATACTTCTTTTTTCAGTTTCTGTATCTAAATTGTGAACCCATAAAAATATTTGAAAGAAAAATGTATAGAATAAAAATTTGACATGGCAACTTGGAGAGAGCTTGGACATGCAAAGAAAAATCTATGTATGGTTACACATGAAATTAAGTCTATTAGTAACTTCCACAAATGATTTTTTTTAATTTAATTTAAATATTATTACTAATTTATAATATGTGGCAGCAAAACTCCTGAGCATGGTTATCTGAACCTTTTTTTGTCTCTTAGGAGGAAGTGACTGAATCTTATTATAGTACCTAGTTTTGTGGTGGTACTTTGTCAAATTATTGTCAGATTTCATAAGTATGCTATAATGTCGGCACATCTGGAATTAACACTGAATTATAATATTGAATATTAGAGAAAAAATTTGTTTCAAGGATTGATTGATCCAAGCGTTCTGTGTATGTCAGCTAAAATTTGTTATTACTAGTCATGTTGTAGCACTTCACAGGTAATTGTCTCATATTATTTTACTATTACCATGTAATATAGTTCTCTCTTTTAGGCGGTCGTTTTCGTGTTTTTCTTTCTTTTATCGGGGAATATGTGCATTTCAGTTAGCATAATGAGCATTGTTTTAACTACTTATACTGATCTGTCTTTTAGTCTTTCTGATCTTTTTTTCTTTCTGTATGCCAGATATGGGCTTTTGGAGGGCATAGGAAGGTAATCTGATGTATTGAAGGAGAAAAATCTAACTTCTGAGTTTCTCTTTCCTGGGTCCACAGTTCTCATTTTCTTCTCATACCATTGTATCCTGGTCCTGGTAAAATGTTTGAGTCTACTATTTTACTAGGGTTTGAGAAACCATAATCCTGTAATGTTTGTTGTAATTTAGAAAAACAATCTGTCGAGAAAGAAAAATTATTCGGTTGAGAACTTGAGCTGGAGGGACCAGTATTTTTTATCTGCATGCTGCGTATGTCTCTGATCGTTGTTTGCCCTCCTATTCACCGATCAATGCGGCACCCTATATATATATATATATTCAATCTTTAAATTTTTCTCTCTCTTAGGGTTCTTGGCAACAAAGTATGAAATATTGGCTCCAATTGTGGCATTTTGAAAAGTGAAAACCCTTCATGTGTATGTACGTTTCATGGGCAATTCCAAAAATGGCGAAAAACCATTTTTTGTTTCCAACAGCAGGAATTGAACATGTCTGAGCATGAAACATTCCTTTCTATGAGTACTATAATGATTGACAATCCTCAGCATACTGAGTTAGTCCCCTCATGTAAACCAGCATCATGAACTGGACTGGGCTGTACCCAAAAGGGAATTTGGTAGGAATGTCTAGCCCTCTAAAGCTTAGTTTAACGTAGGAACTATAAGCCGAATCCTACCTACCGATGGGAAGAGTGCAGGTTCAAACTCGGGGCTCAAATTCCCTTGGAAACGATTTGTAGCAAAAAAACAACGCCGTACCCAACCAGTGTAAGTACAATACAATCAGAATTGAATGCCCAATACAACCATTTGCCATGCATAGGAGTTGTTACAGTTATTGGGTGAATTATAAATCATTTGCAAAAGGTTAGTGGTACAATGCTAAACAAAAGGTATATCAAGTATGAACCTAAATCCATATATATAATTATATCATAGGAGTTGTTTGGGTTTTGTTGTCTTTGGTGGTGGCTGATTTGGCTGGTTTGGTGGTGTCTTGGCTGATTTGGTTTGACTGTTGGTGGCTGCGTGTGGTGGTGGCAGCTGGGTCACTTGGTTGGTCACTTGGTTGTTATTAATGGTGGTGGTACAACCTAGAGAAAGATAGAGAGACAGGGCACAATGCAGAGAGGGAATAAAATATGTATTAATATGGAGTGACAACGAACATCGTGTCAAAACCATATTAAAAGAACCATAATTCAAAATTTCAAATACATTTTAAAAGAATCTTCTCTAACGTAACAAAACCATATTTTATCCAAATAATAATAATAATAAAAAAACCATAAAATTAAAAATTAGAATGTGTTATGCCTATTCATTATAGTGAATTCGTCTTTCATTATTATACATTTTTCTCTTTCTATATCTATCATATCTAACTTCTTTTATATTGCTTTCATAGAACTACTATTATCTTCTCTTTCTATTCTTTCTATCTCTTTTCTTATTGTTCTTTTCTTTATTATACATTTTTCTCTTTCTATATCTATCATATCATCTTTTTCTTGTACTATGTGCATATATTGTTTCTTTTCTGTCAAAGTTGTTTTTAGTACCCTTAAGTCATTTTTCTTATCATCTTTTATATATGTCATGTTTATAAGTATGTCAGTACTTATTAAGCTACTCTTTTATCTATTATGCCAATTATCTATCATGGTTTTTACGGAAGATGATTTATGATGGGGTTCAAAGTCTCTTTCTTTTTCTAGAGATGATTTTAAAGACTTCATCTTTTCTCAGTATTTTTAGAGAATCAGTTGGAACAACAGTTCAATATTTTAAGAGAATCCTAGCACTAACTGCAACAACCACAACAATTTGGCTGAAAGATACCACTTGAGAGTTTAAATTAAAATTTCTTGCACAAAAGGTGTCCATTTGACAGAATTTTTGTACCGCCTCTTCAAGATGTAAACTTTCCAGGCCTCTAGTGTATTATTGTCAAGTAAATGGCAAAAGCTCTTCAATATGTAAAATTTCCAGCCTCCAAGCATATCGCTGTCAAGTAAATGGCAAAAACGGCCAAGAATAGCGAGTATGAACAATATTAAGATACAACATTGTTGACTGAGTTCGTTCTACATCAAATATGAGTATAAACCATCAATGAACATTAAGAGTATAAACCATCAATGAACATTTAGTGTAGAACCAAAATTTTATAATAAAAAAACACTACAGTAGAGAGAGAGAAACATGTCATTGAGCACTAAATTATATATGCAGACAACAAAAAATAAAAAACAAGAGAATAAAATGTTATTGTTCCTGCTCTTTGATTCTCTCTGATTCAACCAACTCTTGTAGCATAGTTGTATAAATTTTTTTATTAACTTTTATTCACACCTCTCTCCTTCTCCTTCATTTATTCTCTAAACATTCTCTCTCTTGAGTAGTTTATAATATTTTATTAAGTTGTATGTAAAAATAAGAATGAGGATGTTGAGTGTATTATTAAATAAGTTGGTAAAATAGATAAAATAATATTTTAGAGTGTAAAATAAGTATATTTTTACAAACCCAAATATGAATGCTCTAACTCCATAGATTTTTTATTGATGAAAAATTAAACTCCGTTAATATTTTCCATTAAAACCTAATAGATTTAATGCCTATTTAGAAGCAGCTTATTTAGCTTTTTAATGAAAGTGTACTAAAATATACTTGTATAGTTGTACTTTGAAAAAATTTAGAAAAAGTGGGCTTTAAAAGATAAAAGTTAAAAGCTGAGCTTAGCATGTGCACGTTACTCGAATAAACTCGTGATACTAGTTTAAAATATGTAAAATAGTTCCTTAAAAAAAAAAAAAAAAAAGAAGTAAAATAGGGGTACTAGCTACTGCACCGTTTTTTTTAAAAAAAAAAAAAAAAAAATTATGAGAGCTACTTCACCGATTCTAATCCAACAACTCAGACTCAGCTGATGTGAAAATAGTGTGCACAAGTACAACAAAACTCTTCTCTAGATTCACAGTTTAAAACCGAACTAAAATCTTTTCATCTGGCTTTTTAAATATATATATATATATATATTTATAATAGTGTTACAATTTTCCATTCATTTCAATTTGAGGTTTACACATTTTCTCATTAATATTACGAATTTAGAACTACTAATACAATTAAGAGTGTCATGAGGCTATCTTCAAAAACTGAACAAATATTACACGTTTATTTTGTAGCAAAAAAAAAAAAAAAAAAAAACCTGTGTTTTTATTTTATATATATATATAATTTTTATTTTGAGGATCTAATTTATAAGTGAATAAAGTAATTTGAAAATCAACAAGAGAATGGTCCTATTTTTTTGGCAATGTTTATACACAGCAAATTGTAGCTATTAACAAAAATAGAAGCAAAAATAAAATAAAAATAAAAATTGATTAAGGATGTTAATTAACAAACCCAGCTGTCAAAATAAGAACTTGACAAATCTAAATCGAAGGAAAGTACAAATCTAATTGGATCTTATTTTCCTTATTGGCATTTGAAAGTTTGGAACTTTGTGTGTTTAGCGGATGAATGAAGAAAATAGGGGATGCACAATCATGAGCCACAATTCCTTGTTCCTTTTTTTTTTTTCCCAAGAAATAAAACCCATTGCCTCCAACTCTCAAAGCAAATCCCAAAAATGAATTTAATTTGCTAAATCAATAGCTAAAAACCAAACCCAAGATCTCTAGTATAATAGAACAAAGTTTATGTTTAAATAAATTGTTAAAACAACATTCAGAAACCAAAATCTATAGGACAGATTTAAGGAAAATGAATGAAGAATGTGTGTGTGAGATTTAGAGGACCAGAGTGAAGCAGAGAAATCCAAGGGAATCACCCTTCTACGGATGCAAGACCCAAAGACAAAGATGAGATTTCTAGTCTTTTAAGGTGAGTGCGTGCATGTGTAGAGTAATAAGAGTTAACCAGTTATGGTGCAACTCAGAAGGAGCGTTGATCCTCTTTAGTGTGGTTTGACTTGATAGAGACTAGTGACTAGTCATTAGAATGGGTCTCAGCGATTTGGTTTTTTTTTTGTTTTTTTACAAGTTTGCCACTGTAAAACAATTCTTATAGCTTGAAAAATTATGAAATGTATTTTCAATTTCCACAAATTTAACTTAATTTTTTGAGTAATAAGTTATAAGAACTGAGAACAAAAACTAAACCAAACAAATAAACTTAAGGTGGGGACATAATTTGGAAATTGACTGATGGTTTTAGCTAAACCAAACCTAGCCTAATTCTCCGCGCGCCAGATTTACCATTCAAGTGCTCATGCACCTCGTATTCTTTCTTGTTTTTAACTTGGTCAGAAGGTTTCATAAGTAATCATAGTCAAAGGGTTACTCTCGTGCAACAGTAAATTTAAATTTAGTTAGAATATGTTTGAAAACAACTTATTTAGTTGCAATTAAATTTTTTTTGACGAAAGTATTGTAAATAAAGCTAAGAAATAGCTGAAATAGTACAATGAGATTTATGAATAGTATTCAAAAGTGTAATAAAATCCATAAATAATAGTAAAAATAAACTAAATAATAAAAAAAACTGATTTTTTAAGTTAATGCCAAACGCAACCTTCGTACGGCTATGATTATAGCTAATATGATTATGGAAATAACACCAATAACATAAAGGGTTTAAAGATCTAAGATTATCCTGCAAAAATTTACGGAAAACCTTGCACTTTAGAAGTATGTTGTTACAAGCAGCCGCTCTAGCTGCAGGCAAAATAATTTGAATTTTCAGTAAACAAAAAGAAAAAGAAAAAGAAAAAGGGCAAGTTATTTGAATATAAACAAAATTTGTAAAATATTCTAGCCGCTAGCCACAATCTCGTGAATGGCATCACTGACACCTTCATCCTCAGATCTGACTGCCAATTTCATTGCCACATCCTTTGGACCATCAACCCCAAAGGAGATTCGCGCAAGCACCTTCACATTGCCTATATAAACACCAGATAAGAGGCAAGAGTGTGATCTCGAATTGTTTGGGACTGCCTCTGTGCCCTGAACAACACAATCAATAAATAAATAAATGGGAGATTAATTACATCAGCTTCTTCGGGAAAAAATTGCAGTTAGACAAATTGCAGTACACAATTTTCTTTCTTAGAACAACCGCATCAGCTCTTCTAAAAGATTCCGTCTATTTTACACAAAAAACCTACATTTTCTATTTTACACCATTATTTTTACAAAACACCCACATCAGTTCATCTATTATACACTAAATTTTATATAAATAATATTTTTATGAGTTGAAGAGAGAGAAAGTGGAAGAGAGAATGTGAGAGGAGATAAATAATACTAAAATAATGTATAGAAGATACAGTAACCGTGTATATATGCACGGTTACTGTAGCAATTGTGCATTTATGCATATACACGGTTACTGTAGCACTTGTACATTTATGCATAATTTTACACCCACTGATGTGGGTGTTATTTGGGCCAAAACGTGTAAAATAAGCTACTTTTTGTATTTTGCAAGACTTTGCAAGAGCTGATGTGGTTGCTCAAAAAGGAACTGACTTACACCCCAATGGACAGCAGAGGAAACAAAAGGGAGATATGAAACTAAAGCCTCAGCTTGTCATGATGTGGCCAGCCATGGTGGTGAAGTTAAGCATTGCCATAATATAAAGTACTCAGAAAACTTAAGAGACACTACTTAACACTGGAGGACCATTAAAACATATCCAAATTCTAAACATGTCATGGCCAACATATCTGGTAGATGTTCTTTAACAAACCAGATGCAATTTTGGGAGCACTTTGTGGAGAGGAAAGGAAGGGATGGAAATGGAAGACCCTGTTGTTCCCCTGTTCCATTCCGTTTCACTATATGCATTCTAGGGTTTTCTACCCATGTTTCCCTCATTAATTGAGCGGAAGTTACATTTTTTGTCCCCTATTTCAATTAAAACAGAAATAAAAATTGTAAAATTTTATAGTTCTTTCCTTTCCATTCTTTCTTTTATAAACTTCCTACAATCTTTCATTTCTTTTGTTTATGAACTCCCAAACATGGTGTTAATTATTATCTCATATTTTTTGTGCCACCATAGAAAAGCTCATATCATCAGCTAATCCCATAACAATGACTATGAGATTGTTATAACTCTGACATGTTCCATTATGAGCAAATGATAATGCGAAGTATAAAATCCCAACTATTTACATACCTCACAGGGCTGCATGCCAAGAAGGTTGATCACAGCACTTACAGCTTCAGCCAAGCTCTCCCTTGGGCCAAGGCCATATTCATCTACCCGCTCAAAGTCATCACCCATGCTTTCCCATGCATTTCTGAAATTGGAGACCCCCACTTTCAACATGTAATCAGCTGCTACAACCTCCAGGTCCTCTAGCTGGTATTCATCTTCAACACCATCATCCTCTGTCTCACCAGTGGTTGGATCAACCTAATAGTATTGCCAAATGCATAAGTTAATAAAACAGCTATGATATGTTAATGATTGATATAAATTTTCCATATCCCATCCTTCAAACACGCTATAAACTTTCTGCTCTCATTTTGATCATGATAAATTAAAGAATCTATGGATGGAAACAACCTCAGATACTGCACAAGGTGTTGTTTTAACCAAACAAAGTAGGATACTAAGACTAAAGATCTACAGCTATCAACAACCACTAGAAAATAAGCTTCTTGAGTCTTCACAAAGCAAAATTTATGAGATCATTTTCTATGTTTTTGATTAAATGAAATTAGCACATAAAGCCCATAAATTCTACAAGGAAAGAAAATAAAACCAATATGATGTTACTAGATAATAAATATCAGACTTAATTTTAGAGGCAGCAATAATATTTTTTAAAGCAACAAGAGGGGGAGAGAGATGCCAAGCATTTTCATGAGTAATGGGAGTACTTGTACCTCTTTAACAATGAATTTCAACATATTTGAAAATTTGCCCACAGCTGGGACTCCCTCTGGCTTCTCAAATGCCACGAAGGTCTGTCCAGGTGTATCATATGGCAGAGATCTAATAGGCTTGGATAAAACTTCAGCGAATTCCTCTGCTTCCGAAGAATCCACGATGACAGTCACCTGATAGGAAGATGAATACCAGATAAGATGGGATTCCCAAATAGAATTAATAACATTAAGTTCTGCTTTCAATAAAATAGTAATACATTTTCTAGTAGTTGATCAGGAATAGTATTTGTGCAGTTGTATTGGAACACCACATTGCTATCAAAGATATGCTTCACGGCATTCACAGAGTATTCTGTTTCTGCTTCAGTCAGCTCAACAGGTGCAGAAGACTGGTACAAACAAGAAACACAAATAATCCCAAATCAGAAACTCCGAAACATAAGTAGTAAAGAACTGATAAAAAGAAAACGTGGTCATAGTACCTTAAAAAGCTTCCCAAAGTTTGCAAACTCAGGAATAGAGGAGAGCAGCTTTTCATAAGCATCCACAGTGGATACAGGTGCAGCTGGTGGAGCACCCAATCCAGTAGGCTTTTTACCTGGAGCTTTCTTCTCTGCTAGTGGTTGAGACTTGATCTCCTTGGGTACAGAGTTAATGTCAAAAGGTTCTTCTGAAGGCTCCTGTACCCATTTTAAACACATTAGATAATGATCTTATCAGCACATAAGTAAAAAGAAACTGGAGAACACATACATAAGTTTTCAAACTTGTCTCCAAATTGGCCAGTGGGAGATCCAGTGACCCAAAGAGGAAGTCCTTAACATCTTTGTCAGTTTCAACAACTGAACCATCACCTCCAAGGGTATTAATATAAAGTGTTGCTCTATCACGAACCTGTGGAAATGTCAGCATATATAGCCATTTGATATAATCTAAAGGACACAAGTTCTGATAGGTTCAATATTATACAAAACAAGAACAAAAATAACAGAAAATCTTATTTGATAAGTTAAAAAAGGACATGAACAGATGCAAAAACAATACAAAAATTTTACAAACTAAAAATACAAAGGAACAAAGTATGCCACATGCTGGAGAGAAAAAAAAACATAGAAAAACCTAAGAAATTGAGCCATTATAAACTCACCTCGTCATCACTGTCAAATAGGCATCGTCTCAACAGAACAAATATGCGGGGCTGAAAAGGAATATGTCAAGCATACATCACTAACAGTCCAACCAATACAAGTCATTTATGAGCAAAAGTCAGGTAAGTAATACCTTCAATGAATCAACCAGAGCACCAAACTTTGCCAATGTGCTCACAGCACTGGCCCGAACTGTTGCATTTTCAAGATGTACTCGATTGTAAATGTACCGTATATATTTGCTGGGATCTGAAGTTTTTGGCCCTTCAATCCCCAGAAAATGGAGAATCTAATAACATTCAGATCAAATGAAATTTAATTGAGGTTAGATGAGAGAAGAATAGCCAAGGGCTCATTGTGTAGCAAATGATAATGAAGTACAATGCCACCTGTGTGGAAAGATAGGTGAATTCACAATCTTCAATGAACTCGCAGAGATGAAGCAACCCACTCTCTTTTGCATCAGGAATATCTCTTATGAGGATCACAATTGAATCCACGATTGCTTTTTTGTACTCAAATCCTCCTTCCTCTCTGAGGATATTGCTTAGGAAGTTCATCCTTAGAGAGAGAGAGAGAGAGAGAGAGAGAGAGAGAGAGAGATCAGATAACATGAGTCTAGATTACTGAAGAAAAAGTACTCAACAATATGTCCAAATAACAGGTGCATCAAATAAAACCTAAATTTCTAAAAAAGTAACATAAAGCATGTAATCTATCACTCACAGAGATCTGTACTTCAATGGAAACTTCAAACACAACGATCTTATGGCTTCCACTACAACAATTTTGAACTCATCGGCAATATCTGACATAAAATTTGTTATTTGCTTCATGAGGCGGTCCACACTTGATTCATTTCCTGTCTTCAAAAGTGTGGTGATGGCAAGAGTGGCAATGCTTCGGTTCTGATCAGAAATTAAACTCTCCATATCAATGTTGCAGTTGGTGACAGCCATTGGATGTGTCATTGCCACCTACAATAATTTCAAAATTATATTAACATCTTTGGAAAAGGATACATCAAGTTAAACTCCACATAAATGGAATAACCATGATAAGATAAGCAATGGAGTTGAGATTTTAAAATAACGTAATTAAATATCTCTAGCTCAAAATAGACTTCCTCCTCCCACAAGATTGGGTGAAGAATGACATTGTGGTTTTAGGACCACTACGTGCATGTGTAACTTACCAAATAAAAAATAAAAAATGTGATTGCTTATCTCTTCAAGTTGATAATTATCAGTAGAACTTCATGTCTTTTTATTTATTTATTAAATTTTATGTAATCTACCCACAAAATTACACAAGAAAACAACATCCCTCCCAACGCAGCAACTTTTTTCCCCTTTTTTTTGGGTATTCATGTGACCAACAAAGACATTAGAAAAAAGGGGAAAATACTTAGAAGTGCAGATGAATAATTTATAGGAGCAGAGAAAAACAGCAAACCTTGTTCAAAGTGCGGACAGCAGCAAATCTCAACACTGGCTTGGAAGAGCTTAAAAAGAGTTGAAGAACAGTAATTGCTGGAGTCAATTCTCTACTTGTGACACCATTGAGCTCTGTGATTGCTCTGGCAGCCTCAAAAATCACCATTTCAGCCTTGTGGCGCAGGCAACCCTCAAGAAAATCATAAAAAGGACGGTCCCCTGTTTGTGTGCTGCCTGACTCACGGATAACCTGCACATGGAATATTTGATAAAGATGGGGGGAAAAAAACAAGAAGAAGAGATCCAAACATTGAAAAACATTAGAGAGCAGATATAAACCTGACTAGTATAACGAATTAAGAGACATTGGGCCAAAGGAGAGCGAACAGTTCCTCTTGTCAAGCTGGTAACCAACTTGCTTACAGCCAGTCGATCATTCTGCCTTATCTGCAAGTTTAAAATCCCGGGGTTATATAGCCCACAAACAACCATGAAAATTACATTTTACACTTGCACACATCTAATCTAGGCATGCAAAGACAAATAATTTATAACACCCAACCATTTATCAATCTTATTTTATTTTTTTATAAGTATTTATCTATCTTATTTTATTTCTTTAATAAATAAAAATATTAAAGGAAAAAAGGAGCAAATAAACAGGTACTATAAGATAGATGTCTCTTACAACCAACTGTTTACCTAATAAAGCAAGTAATTACTTTGATAACCATGTGATCAAATCACTAGACATTTGGTTTTAATCTACCAACAGACTCTACTATCTCAATACAACCCTGAACATAAATCAAAGCAATAATTCAGCATACCTGATGCAGCAAAGCCAGTGCATGAAACTGTACAAGGGCCGCCCTTGATTGAACAGCTTCCTGAACCTCATTACTCCACCTCTTCACAATCTCCGGGTTTGTCTGGCCAAAAGAAAAATGAGACAACAAATTTCTCTTGAACTGTATCCCTTATTGTGCGACATTTTCTTTATTACTATTTTTTTTAATTAGTAATGGAATTTGTTAATTAAAAAAAAAAAGGAACAATGTAGGATGAAAAAACATATGAAACTGACTACTAAGAACAATTCAATTATAACTACTTATTAAAAAATAATAATTATACCTGGAGCAAATGAATACCACTAACTAGGGCTGCACTTGCAACAACTGGATTCTTGTCAACAATTGCTTGTTTCAAGTAACGCTCAATCTGTGTTAGAAGGGTTCCATCCGTTATCCGACAAAGCACACGAATAGCATTTGCCCGGTACATGTCAGTCTTGCTATTCATGTCCTTCATGAGGGAGCTTGTCACAATAATAACCTTTTTACAATAAAAGAGATAAACCATTCGGTTACCACCTTAAACAAAAAAAGGGTATACATAAAAACCAAAATAAAACAAATCTCTAGAGAAAGTAACCTCATCTGCAGAAGGAGAGAGCTCCTTTATCATCAAATACACCATTCTCCTTAACCCTATATCTCTTGACTGGAAAAGTTTAGTAACAGCAAAGAAAACTTCTGTTGCTTCGACCTATAAATTTTGACCCAAAAAAAGACACATCATCAGGAAAGGATCAGCCATACAATCACATAATTCTGCACATTCAACCTAGCTCAAAGCCCAAAGGTTCAAGATCCATCTGGTGCATGTGCAATTATCAATAATAAATAAATTCACGTGCCAAAAATAATTCATTCATTAGAAAAATAGAACGAATCACAAATAACATGTTAAAGAAGCATTGATCTTCGAAGGAAATAAAAATGCCAAGGAAAAAAACACTACCTTTGTGAACGACTCTCCCTGATTCAATAGGTACAAAAGCTTTGTAATAACCTGAAAATGAAGCAACACAGCAAACATAAGGATCGTTTTCCCGAAAAACAAAATGCAGTGCAGCAATAGAATTCAGTCCGTGCGAAGCGAAAAAAAAAACCTGAGAGCATCTCCTAGGATCTAGCTGAGGGTCATTGAAAACCCTAGCTTCTTGTAACACAGCACCCTTCTCGATCCCGAGAAACGGAGAGTACTCCGCTGTAAATTAACACAACACACAATTAACACCAAAGTTTTCTCATTTGAGCTAGTAAATTTTCACAACAATTTAAACGGTTGAGATTGAATCGCACATAATAGAATCTAAAGCTATAAGATCTAAATTACTAAGCAAAGAGAAAATACTCAGATTTGATAAATTTTGACTAGAAACATTGTGATTTAAGCACAGCAAAAACTCTAAAACGAAACTAATCAGATCAACTAAGGTTGAACCAGATCAACATTAAATTACGCAATTAATAGCTAATCCTTTTCGAGTTTTGATCTCGAATATCGTAAAATTGATTCGTGATTTGAAATTGAAATAGCAATGAAGAAACGGATCTGGAAACCTAAATCACTGATCTAACAGATGCTATATAGGAAATTGAGAATTCAATTCAGTAGGCCGAAATGGGAAAACCAATTCTGAAAGCGAAAAAAGAGATGAGGGATTTTGAAGCATTGCGAAGAAATCAAATACCTTCGTCGTCACGATCATCGTCTTTCTTCACTAGTGGCTGAGCCATTTCTCTCTCTCTCTGCGAGTCTCAGAGCTCTGGTGTGTGAAGGCTTTGAAGAGGGCTCGAAGTCGAAAGTAAAGAATTCTGTGTGTGTGTGTGTATTGTGTAATACACAATGTTAAATTGGGCTTTTTTTGGAGTTAAAGCTCAGAATGTGTGAGCTAAGATCTGGTGCGGACGGAAATTGTTGTATTTGTAGTGGTGAAGATATTGCACGAATCGAAGTGCACCACGTCAAGAATGAGGAGGTATTGAATGTCTGAAGTGCCCCTATTTTTCAGTGAATTTACGTGGGATTCGATGGTTGATACCCTTTGCAAGATCCAACTACCGGGCGGGGGTGACAGAGGACTGTATTTCGGGTGTGAAATGTCTGTATTGCCAACACGTGATATATATCCTTTTCTTTCATTAATCAATTTCAATTCTGAAAATGTCTCTCATTTATAAAATAAAGAAAATAATATTTTGATTGTTGATGCTAGAAACTAAAGAGTAATGCTAGAAATACAAATTATTGATGTGGTAAGTAGTTATTAGTGTGCGTTTGAATACTGTTTATTTTACTGAAAACAATAAAAAAATATATTTCGATTACTATTCATCAATGAAATTACTGTGCATTTGCCTATTTGCACTGTTCATGGAATCCCATGAACAGTGCAAAAGGCACTAGACTTAAAAAAAAAAAAAAAAAAAAAGGCCAAAAATGCAACTTACTCTAAATGTAGTCGCAAATAGCCTTACCCAAACGGAGTTTTAGTAAATGAAAAAATAATGTTATTGGTGAGTTTAGATAACAACCAATAAGAAATTGATCATATTAACAATTTGTAAAAATGTTATAAAATAAGTTTTAGTTATAGCATTACTCAACTAAAAATTGGTAATTTTTTTTTTTCAAATCCAGGGAATAAATTGTATAAAATAGATAAATTTCCAATTTAATAACGTGGGAAATCTAACTTACCAAAAAAAAAAAGGTAAGAAACCTAATCCCGTTTATCAGAAATTTATGGGGAATTTTTTTTTAAAAGAACTATATTTAAAAATAAAAACTTTAGTCGGACCTTCTCTGTATTTGGGCTTGGGAAATAAATAATCTACTTACCATCGAACTGATCCAAACACACATCCCATAAAAAAAAAAAAAATAAATAAAAAATCTAAACACACATAAATATTGTTTGGTGAGCTCTAGTGCTCTAGTCCCATGAGTTCTTGAGCCAATTTGAAGGTATAGCTATATTTTTTTCATACATAGACTGGATAAATCATATTAAATTTAATAATGATTTTTTTTTAATAAATAAACTTCAAGTTATTGTAGAAGTAACTTTAGGATTGCATAAAAATCTTAAAATTAAAAGAAATCATTTTAAACATGCAATCAAACAAATAGTTGTAGTCTTTAAAATTAGGAAAAAAATTTCATTCCTAATCTTTCACACGAATTACTTTGGTTAATTGTGCAAATCAAAAATTTAGGGGAGAGGAGTGGGGGATTATAATTTGGGTGAACTACTATGATATTAAAAGGGTAATTTCCCCTAAAAATTATTAAGCCAATTCTTGTTGCCACTATAACTAATATTTATTAGCGTGTAACTTATGTATACACATAGATGCATTTTAAATTAAACACATTTTTTATCATAAAATATAAATTATTAGTCAAATTAATTATTTTAAAAAAAGTAAACATAATTAGTAACATGTTAAAATTTTTATCTAACTTTAATACTACTTATGATCATTTTTTTTTTCTTCTAATTTTTAATAAGATAGAACGTGCAATGGTCTTTGTTGTGTGGTAATATGTGATTGGTTTTTTTATTTATTTATTTATTTATTTATTTTTAAATTTTATAGTTCATCAATATTAGACTTTTAGGTGGCGTTTGGTATGGGGTAATCCACATTACTCTTAGCATCTAGATTGCTGGGAATATGATCCCTTGCAATTTGGATGTCTAGGAATGTAACTATTCTTATATTTGGTTTAACTAGGAATCCAATAAGCATCCTAGGAACATGAGATTATAACGTTTAGTTTATTCCAAAGAATTTTAAATAAATTATTTATTTTTCCCATACTATTCTTAGATTTGTAAATCCAATATCCAGTCTTTTTTTTTTTTTTTTTAATCTTTCTCCAAATAAATAACGACAAAAAAGAAAAAGAAAAAAGGAAAACTATAAATTATGACAAATACATTAAAATTATAGTCTAACATTTCAAAATGTCAAGTACAATACAAAAATAACTATTTAAATTCTTACTTTTATGAAAAATCTTGCTAATAAAAATACATAATTTATTTTACTTTAGCGTCTAACCAATCCCAAATAGGAGATATAAAAAGGAGAAAAATTAATTCGTAACCATAATTTTAAAAAGAGCTTAATTCATAACAAAACAACCTGACAATGTTTAGGTCTATAAGATATTGATGATTTGTTTTATGTTTTATCTCCATTTCTTAAATGATAAAGAAAAAGGGTTAAAATTATCAATTTATAAAAAAATACAATTTCTTTTAAGTTTGAGAATATGGATACCCACCTGTAAAGAGAATCCACATTCCTACAAAAAAGGGGTTGAGGGGAAATCCAGATATCCTTGACATCTGATTCTCTAGCGTGATTTACAATCAAACATGAGAATTTTTAAATATTTTTAGGAATCCTAAAACATTACCCCGTACCAAATGCCACATTAGTATTTTGCACTCATTAACTCACTTGGCAAAAAAATTAATAAACTTAAGTTGACATATGGCAAAAATTAGCTCTCAATTGAATTCTAATTTGGAATTTAATTGAATTTTCTTTAAGTTTTGGCTTTAATTATATATATAGATTAGTATTCATTAATCTCTTTGCTATATGAAAAAAGTAATACTAGAAGGTAGTTGGATTCTTTTTGATTCAATTGATCATGTCCATTTCATGGTAAAGATTTAATATTTAGAAATCTAAGAGGATGTATCATGTCACATAATTTGAAGTTTATTTCATGAAATAAAAACTAATAGTAAATTTTAAATTGCAAGATACTATCTTTATTTGGTATTTGTGGGAGTTCGAGGACTGAAGAGGACTAGAACACGAAATATCTCATATAATCCCACCCATAGAAGTGTATCTGCCCTGAAGACTTCACCGACCCGAGGATGAGAAGGGATACAGGATATTGTTTCATGAAAGCCTGTGGAGAAGAGAAAGGACCTTAAGGGGGGGCAAAGATGGAGGGAGGAAGCTTCTTGGAAAGGTATACCTCCTCTCTTCGCATTGAATGCCCTGCAACAACCTTATCAGCTACATTAATGAGGAAGCGACACCTGAACAGTGATTTTTGATTGAACTCATATCTAGAATCTCATCTTAGTCAATTGAAATGAAGTAAGAACAATTTAAATCATTAAGGAACAATTATTGTGGGAAAAATCAAATCACATAAATATTACTGATAATCCTTAACAAGGTTTCATCCTCAACCCTAATTATAAATTTAGCTACTTATAGTAATTGAAATAAAACACAAGAATAGAATACTAAACATTAAACTAGAAAAATAATTAAATCTAACTGTCATGGAAGAGGTAGCTGCAACTCTCTATACATTCAGCCCTAGCACTAGCCTCCCTGAATTTTGCCTTAAAGAGCCTTTAAATATGTAAAGGAATCCTATTACAAGTTGAATTTTCATTTGAAGAAAATCCCTGAATTTTGCCTTAAAAAGCCTTTAAATAGGTAAAGGAATCCTATTACAAGTTGAATTCTCATTTGAAGAAAATCTCAGATTTTTAGGTTTCACTTAACCGACAATTTTGGCCCATATAATGTCAGAATTTGGACTTTTGTTAAATTACAAAATTGTAGCCCATTAAGTTAACTTTCCAGCTTAACTTGAATCATCTCAATTGGACATCTGAGCAGAAAGTTATGCCAAAAATACTAACTGATGTGCAGGCTAGAATCCTAATTCGAATTGGATTTTGATTTGATACAAATTTCCTTTGATTCCCTACTCTAATTGGACTTAAATTTAATTGGTTTAACCTTCTTTAACTTCATCATGGCCCTTGTAAAAGTAAAGTCAATTAGCTTTTTTCTTTGCACAAATTCACTTATTTAATTCCATTCTCCTACAAAAGACAAATTCACACAATAAAGTTCAATTAAGCACAAAATTGATTATTTAGCATTATTCCAAAACCAAATATAAAATGCACGAATTACCTCAAAGTAAGTATGATAATGCTTTCTAACAATAATACAAATATGCAAAATTAAGCTATTATCAATGCACATTAATTTCACAGTTAGCAACCTCTTCTACCACCTTCAAAAGAACCCTGATGTGACAAGTATCTTGAGAATAGCCATGAGGCACACAGGTGGAGGGCTGAGATGTAAGAAGGAAAGATATATAAGGGAGGGGGACCTCCTAGATAGGGGGTTGAACATTTTTTCCTAAAAGATGGAGAGAGAAAGATAAACAGGGGAAATTTTGTGTAAGGTCTGGAAGGTTCATGCATAAGAGCCCAACCTTCGAACAAACCCAAGGGGAGTACTATTCTTAATAAATACTTGAATTACTTCTCTCTATTACTATGTATTCTTCGGCCTTAAACTTGTGCTTAGTTTTGGATTGCACCTGAGCTTTTTTCCCACTCTTTGTAAAAATTTTATTGTTTGGATTTAGTTTGAAGGACAATGCATCATTGTTCTTAGTGGGCTTGGGCCTTAATTTTCCTAGAACCTACAGTATTAGTTCAGTATTTAACTTTTATGTACAGTTTTTAAAATCTTTTTTTTTCTCACATTTTTAAAGTACAAATATATTTTAGCACACTTTCAGTAAAAAAAAACTAAATAAGTTGATGCCAAATGCACACTATGTATACTCTTAGATTTCTTTTTTTAATCAAATTAATCAAAATGAATCATCTCTAGACAAATTTGTCAAAGCAATTACAAACTATCATATGATTCACTTCTACATATTCGTCCCAAAATATATATTTGTAGGACGACAACTACACCTTAACAAACCAAAAATGTCACCTCTATTACTATTTTTAAAATATGAAGGCCTTGGCTTAGATTTATTGTAATGGAGTATTGGACCCAATCTTTGCCTGCATATGGATTGTGTGCAAATGTTGTTTTGAAGAGCTGGGAAATGCACCAAACTGCAAAAGGTTCAACCTAGTTCTTGGGGGAGGGAGGGGGGGATTGGATTTAGTACAATAAGCACATATTTTAAGGATGGCCTTTAAAAAAAAAAAAAAAGGTTTGGTTCCAAGGAGAGGAGAAAGGGAGATTAACTAGTGGCATCTCCTTCATGAGACATACTTGTTTGGGAACCGTTTATCTAGCTTTTTACTGAATTTTTTTTTGCTAAAAGTGTGCTGTATTTTGAAAAAAATTTGAAAAAGTGAGAAAAAAGGGAAAAATGTAAAGTTTTAAAAAGTTGTACATAAAAATTAAAAACTAAAAGCTAAAAGTTAAAGCTGAAGCTGATGCAACAGATGGCTCAAAATTTTGGATAATACAATTGCAACTACTGAAATTCACTTGTGATCAATTGACAATCATCATGGTAAAAGTGTAACAGAGAATATAAATATATATATATATATATATATATTTATATGAACTGCAATTTAAGTTCCGTAAGAACCAACGGCTAGTATAGGATAAGCAAAACAACAGATGTTGATCATAGAGCTTGTCTTACACCATGGGAAAAAGTTTCCACCCTAAAAAAATGCTCCAATAAGAAGAATAGAAGCCTCTTCATCCTTGTTGACGAAATGCACAACCACATCTGCCTCTTTATCCTTCTTTAGTTTTGGTTTGAGCAAGATTAAATCCAAATTGTTTAACAACTAATGTACAGAAAAGCCAGCCTTTAATAATTTTCAGCCTTTAACAGAAGACCTATATATGTCAAACTTTTGATGGCATTTTTCTCAATAGACTAGAAGAAAATACTCCCTTCATGATCTTGCAATTCTTCAGCAGCAGCTTCCAAATTTGTATAGGACTAATTGGTGACAATCCATATTCAAATGGTTAACCTTTAAAGAGTATTGCTCATTAACTGTAGTGTGCTACTGGTACAGCTTTTGCAATATAGAGGTTTAACTGAAAAGCTCTTTAGCGTTTTGAGTATTTGGCAAAATTCCAGTGAATATTGAATTCATGAATAGTGAACTCAATCTAGAGCTAGTCTTACAGCTATTTTCAGTAAGGACCTCCTTAAAGCTTTTTAAGGAGTTTTATAAAAGCACTTTTCAATCCTTCCAAAAGCCAAACCAGACAAGCCCCATCTGTCTCAAAATTGCTCACCAATTCCAAACCACATTTATATCAATCATCTTATATATCTTAGTACATAAATAAGCTACCTCCAAATACATTGTTTTACATAAGGTTCAGTATCAGTAGTCGACACAAACAAACAATTCCATTAATGATCATGGCAACAAAACATGACAATGTAAAGTAAACAGTATTCACTAACAAGTTCACTAATAAACAGCTGAAGTTACGAAACCCGCACGACTCATGATGCAATGCTGAATGTTAAGTCTTGAACATTGGTTAGAGCCTTCGATGTATCTGACATTTTACCATCATTTTGACAAAGAATAGCATGTTACTGGTAACCCCAATTTTGGAGAGTCTGGACTCCAAAAGGATCACACTTTATCGTCTATTATTTTGAAAGTTAATGTTTAATCTGTGACTGTGCCTTGCTAGAGCGACCACTGCTGCTTGAGGAGGAAGGATTGAGCCCATACTCGCTTGTTGCACCATATTCACTGCTCGCATATTCCTGGCTGTTATTGTTCGGTGCCACCTTCTTAATCTTCTTCATGTCTGCGCTGTATGAGCCAGCATCATATTCAGAGCTACTAGAGCCAAAGAATCCACTGCTGCTACCTCTCATTCCATCAGTCAAGTCTTCATGTGAGGCATCGCCTTCCAAGGTACGTACAATCTGTTCCATAAATATTTCATCAATACCAATCCTTTCCATATCAGTTAACTCAAATTGATGTAACATTAATGTGAGTAGTTAAAATATTGCTAGTCTGTGGTTACAAATGTTGAATAAGCCTAATACAGAAAATTAAAAAGAAAAAAAATTGTACAATGTGAAGGATATGAGCAAAAGAAACCAATTGAAGTTATGTAGACAGTATAAACTGACAACAATTGGGACAGATAAGAAAGAACCATGTCAGAATCTTGAATTGAACATGAAAGAAAAAGTAAATCTAAGTGCAAATTGAATTCAGGTTGCTATTAGGATAGAGTAAGGCCTAGAAGGTCCCATTCTTGAACTTGTTTACAAGTACACATTCATATATGTATATATATACATACCTGGCTCATTTTGGGTCGCCTTCTTGAAGAATGCCTTATGCTTGCAGCAGCACATGCCACCATGCGTGCCATTTCCTGGGGGACATAATTGTCCTCCATAAGACGGTCTGCCAGCTCGTCATAGTTCCCGTCCTGCATTGCTCGGGCACAAATTGGTCTGGCCTGTTGATACATAAACCAAACAATATGAAAACAACGGAGTTAATTACTTTTTTGTAATTGGATGACACAACAGTTTGTAAGACTTAGAGGTAATAAAATTAATTTGTATTGTACTTAGCATCACTTTGTTATAAAAGCACGCATTAGAAAAATAGCTAAATGCTTTTCTGTTAAGGGGAGCGTTCAAACCCAGTCTACTAAGCTGTCCTCCATGTCCCCGGAGGGATCCACAGGACGCCTTCCAGTTATCAGTTCCAACAGCATAACGCCAAACGAGAAAACATCAGATTTCTCAGTTAGCTTGCCACTTGACGCATACTCAGGAGCCAAATACCTGCATTTGTAGATAAAATGATAATCCCAAGTCAACAAATTACTATCAATTTTCATTCTATAATCTATACTGAGGTTGTATTTGGTGTTGGTGAAAATTTTATCCCTTAAATGTTTTCAAAATGAACGTAAATTGTAAAGGAAAGTGGTAGTTCCAAAAATGATTTTTATCTTTATTAAGAATTTACCCAAATGTTCCCATGACGCGAGTAGACACATGAGTATAGTTGTCTTGAGTTAGCTTTGCCAATCCGAAATCCGCCACCTGATTAAGTCATGAATCAACTTACATCAATCAGTTGATAACAATTAACAGATACAATAACATTAATACAGCGTTAAATTTAACAATATTGCACATAGCTTTGCTTAATTCACAGACAATTATTAATATCATCATACACGAGAAGAATCTTCTCTTTTCTTTGCATGATATTTTTATATGGACTAAGGCAATAAATGTAGCAATATCGCGCATACCTTGGCTTCAAAATTATCGTCAAGTAGGATATTGGAAGCTTTAATGTCCCGGTGGATAATGCGAGGGTGACCTACATGTATCAAGCAAATTAATATGAGAGATTATGAGTATATTTGAGAATAGTTTATTTAACTGAAATTGAAAATTTTTTGCTGAAAATACTATAAATAAAGTTAAAAGGTAGCTGAAAAAATATAGTAAAACCCATGAATAGTACTAAAAAGTGCAATGAGACTCATGAATAATAGCAAAAATAAGCTAAATAGTAAAAAAAAGCTATCAATGCCAAACACAACCTAAGTGAAAAAAGTATTATCAAATATATGACATTAAATACACTTTTAGATTCATAATATTTAATCTCAACTATAAAATTGATCCATTTCCTAGTATCCATATGAGGGGTTTCTTAGGATAAAACATATGGGGTTCACTTTTATGTGAGAACGAAATGCAGTCGATAATTTTAAGAGTAAGAGGCTAATGTAAAAGTCACTTACAATCTTCATGCAGGTAAGCAAGCCCTTTGGCTGCTCCTAATGCGATTTTAATTCTGGTAGCCCAATCCATGGTTGGGACACCCTTCCCTGCACATGATTTCAACAGAAAAATCGTTAAAGATGTACCTTGCAAATGTATTTATAATGACTAAAAATATGATATAACATTAACCAAAATAAACTAACATTAATTAATGGGACTATCAGTACTATAAAGCATACCATGAAGGTGCTGATCAAGGTTGCCATTGGGAACAAATTCATAAACCAACATCTTTCTTCCTCCAGAAATGCAATACCCAACAAGTGACACAAGGTGGCGATGATGGACACGGCTAATAATCTCAACCTCGGCTTGAAACTCTCGCTCTCCTTGTCCACTACCCGATTTGAGACTCTTGACCGCGATCTCTTTCCCATTTGGTAATACCCCTTTATGCACGTAACCAAATCCTCCTTGACCTAATAGGTTAGCCGCAGTGAAGCCCCCGGTTGCAACTGCTAGCTCATCATAGGAGAAGTTGCTCTGGCTGAATCCAAGAGCCACAGAAGGGTGTGGGGGTGGCAATGCTGGACGTTGGGGACCAGAGAAGTTGGAAGAACTCATCTCACTACTATTATTGAATGCCGGGGGTGGCGGGGGAGGCGGCGATGGCCAATTTCTATGGCTTGACGGAGGCGGAGTTATGTTAACAACGTGGTCGCTAGGTTTGGATCCGTTGGTCCATGGTGAAGGTGGACCGTTGTAATATTCATGACCTGCACATAACAAAAGTTGTGTGCTTGAGGATTTGGCTTTGAGACAAATTTCTCAAAATTTCAAATCTTTGTACAATGGAGAGGATAGTTTTTCAACTTTTCAAAACCTTTTTTTATTTATTTAATAATTGTAGACATAATTAGTGCATAACAAAATATTATTGGTAGATATATGTGAAAATGATATTTCAATTACAACTATCACCTTAATAAGTTGTACAAAAATGTAATGAAAAATTTTGTGGTCCTATTATTACTATTGTTTTAACATGGTTGAATGTGCGGTTGGATGACTGTATGGTAATGCTTTAAACTATATTAGTATATTTATATGTTTGTCTTTTTCAACCATCCAAACCTCATGAATCTAATAGAGCAAACACCAATTCAAACTTTAATACATCTTAAAAAAAAACTCTTACTTCCCCAAACCCCTGAAAGATAAAATATGGATAACATTAATCTTTTATTTATTTTTTTTAATGATAAAATGATATAATTATATCAATAGTTTCTTGATCTCTCATCCCCCCTCCCCTCCTCTTGAGGCAATACTTATTGAAGGAAAAAAAATAATCAACTAGTTTTGAACGTATATGAGAGATCAATCTTACAAAATACTCTATTTTATGTATCATACTTATCTAATTTAAACCGTTAATATATATTATTATAATAATAGATGAATGATTAAAATTACATAAGTAATGTACGTATCCCCGCCGTATAATTGTGGTGAAAGTTCAAATTTTTTTTTTTTTTTTTTTTTTTGAGCAGCAGTTCAAATTTTATTTGAAATGTATATATGAGAGATAAATTTCTTTCATGTCATGAGAATTTTGTTCTCTAAGAATTGAGTCCCATCCTAACGAATTCTTAATGCAGTAAAACTTTCATGAGAATAAGAGCTTGAGAATTAAATACCTTTGGATGGGTGAGAAGAAGGGTAGTACTGAATCTGATCCTCCTCCTCCTTCTTCTTCCTTCTTCTGCATACCAAGAAGAGCAGAAGCATTACTAAAAGCAACAACCCTGCCCCGACCGCAACTCCAATTATGATAGGCAGCTTGGACGAAGAAGAATCCTCGGACCCCACTGCGTCAGAAGAAGTTGAAGAGCTTTTAGGCGGCGGTGGCGGCTTGTGTGGTGGTGAGAGTTGTCGTGGCGGAGGAGGAGGTGACCGAGAAGAATTTCCCTGTGAAGGAGGTGGTGGTGGTGGCGGAGGAGGCGAAGATGAAGGTGGTGTTGATGAACCATTGTTATTTGAAGGTGGGGGAGGAGGACTAGTGTTTGAATTTTGTGGGGGTGGTGCGGAAGGCGTATTATCAGGCGGAGGGGCAGTTGGCGATGGCGGCGGTGGTGACGGTGATGGTGGAGGAGATTCTTTTGGTGGTGGAGAAGAAGTGGGCGGTGGAGGAGGTGGTGAAGATGGTGGCGGTGATGATTTTGGTGGGGGTGATGTTGATGGTGGGGGTGTTGCTGGTGGTGGGGGTGTTGCTGGTGGTGGTGCTGGCGCTGGTGGTGGTGGTGGAGGTGGAGAATTCGATGGTGGGGAAGGCGGAGAACCTGTTGGAGAAGGTGATTCAGAAGACATTGGTGGAGTTTCCGACCAAGTTTATCATCAAAAGGTGCCGGACAAACCCCACCGTTCCTCCAAATAACGAGTCACCTCTAAATCATACATTCATGCAACAAAGAGAACAAAATCAAAGGTAAACAAATGATATTAACAATTTATATACCAAGAAATTAACAACAAACCTATCGAAGAGAGAATTAATGAATGTTAAATGCGTTTAAGTTTATAGAATATAAAATACCATCCACAACACAAAATAGCACCATCTTAGCCGTGAGGAAAACAACCACATACAATCTAATCGAAGTCATTTCTCAATTCTAATCATTATTTATTAGCATCAACTTGGGTTTTTTTTCATTTTCTTTCTTTTTTCAGAGAAAGAAAGAAGAATTAGGGTGTACCTGTTCAGATTTTGGAGAAGGGCAGGAAGACTCTCAAAGGGATGAGACAAAAACAATGGTGCATGCTAATAGTACCAATGAAAGAAACGAAGAAACCGTGTCTCCTTCCCCACATCACCTCCTACAAACTAGGGCATCTTATGTATGAATTTCTATTTTTATCCTAGAGGATAATTCTGGAATAATTTTGCTATTTTTGTGTTGAACTTTCTGTTAACACAACTTGCATTACATATATAAATATATACTCGTTCTGTTTTACACCTACAATTACAATATATACCATTATTTTGGATGGCTATGATTGGTATGTTGCAAATTAATTTTGTGTGGAATTATAAAGGGACCATATATTGTTAACAAAGCTAACTTCCATTAATGGAAGTTCATCTGGATTTGGACTTTCTGGTTCAGGGTTAGTTACTTATTACAATTTTTTGTACCCATACATGGCCTGTGCTGTGAATTTCCAGATCGAGTATCGATTATCGATTATCCAGGTCATTACATGTAATGACCTAGTACGTTAATGTGTCATCACTCCCCACCTAACTAGATGCTTAGCAACAAACGGTAACACAAGGACAAAAATTAATTAATGGAATGTGGTCAAATTCTTACAGAGGGGCAAGTGGTTAAATAGTTGAAAGCCTTTGTTAATTAGAATTTTAGTGTTAGCCAATCCTATGATATTTGTTTGTAATCAAATATCATGGATGTAACTTACTTCTTGTAAAAATTTGTTTGGAGCACTGCCATAAAGACCTTCAAAGGATTGAAGATTGCATAATTTTGCCAAAGTGAATTAAAGTCATGCTCAAGCGTAATCAAGGTTCACTTGAGCAAAACAATAATTCAACCTGTATAAGACGTCGCATGTCCCTTGCTTGAGGCTCGTTGAAGCAAGATAATCAATATTTGTTTTTCTTTTGGATGTTTGATTTAGTTTTTTGATGTTTCTAAAAATCTTATTTGTGCACTTATATAAACCTGTTTCTGCATGGTTTTTCTGTTAAAGAACAAGGTTTTCTCTAACTAACACAATATGTGAAACTACAAAAAATCCTTTCAACGAGTTCACTGCAGCAAAATTTCAAGGTAATTCCCTAGGAGTGTTAGAAATTATCATTCATACACACAAAAAGTTTGTGGATGAATGCTTTTCCTATAATGAAAATTTTCAAGAATATGGTCTTTTTCATTTAAGGGAATTAATGTTTTTTTATTTTTTTTTTATTTTTAGGGTCTGTTTGGTTTGAGTGGAAAAGTGGAAGGATAGAAAATGGAAAGAGGATAGAAGAGATTTAGTTCTCCCGTTTGTGTTTGGTTGAGAGGATGAAAAAGTGGAGAAATGATAAACTTATTTGTTTGATTGAGAAAAAAAATGAGAGGATGAAAAATGAAGTTGGTATAAAATTACAATTATGTTTTCATTAAATAAAATAAAAAAGTAACACATTTTTATTAAAAAAAAATTGTGTTTTGATACTTAATATTTTTTTAAAATAGCACAAGCCAAGGGAAGATGAGCACACAAACAAAATTAAAGCCAAAAAAATATAGAAGTAGAAAAAAAAAAAAAAAAAAAAAGAATAAAGGAAACCTATGTGCATTGTGCACATGGGCATTTTGATCAGCTTAAATTGAGTTCCCCCCCCCCCCCCCCACAACCTCTCCCCTAGTTTTCTCCTTATTTTGGGGAGAACATTTTGGTGGATGTGGGGAGAAAAAACTTGTATCCCACCACTTTTTTTCTCTTCCCCCTCCCAACCAAACAACCACTTAAAATGCTATCTCTTCACTTTTCTCTCCTAAATTTTTTAAATCTTCCTAAAATCCCTCCAAATAAACATACCCTTAGTATTTTGTTTGTTTTGAAGTAAAATATTTTCTCATTTTTCATGTGTTTGTTTGCAGGTGAAATGTACTCAAACTTAAAAAAAATATTTTCTATTAACCATAAATTTTTTTATAAAAAGTTGAGAAACGTTTTACCTTTAAAATATTGGTAAAATATTTTACAAAAACACATAGTGGATTCCCTAACCCCATTTGGTGGCTAGGTCACCGATCTGGTAGGTTAGGCAACTAGTGATGGTAGAAGCTACTGCTCTGGCATTCGATCCTAGTAGTCCAGTGGTCGGAGTCACTGTTTCATCGACAGGTGCCGAAAGTTTAGTGACTGGAGTCACCGCTCTAGTGACCTATGCCATGTTTGAAGGTTGGAAATTGAAGTCGTTGTTTCGGCCACAAGTGTTATCGGTCCGATCACCGAAAACTTCACTCAACATTGGTCGCCAGCAATCCAATTATAGGACCTTTGACACCAACAGATTCTGTGGCTGAGGTAGAGCAAAAGCCTTACCTAGAAGCTTCACTCCTCTTCTCTGTTTATTTGTGTGAGAGAGAGAGTATCCAGTAGTTCAATGATTCACCCAAACCAACTTGAGGCGCAGTGGGTGGACTTGAAACCCATGGTCGGTCAGATTCAAGTCTTTCTTTAACGAAAACCAATTAGTTGGTTCGGGTAGCGGGTTAAGGAATTAAAAACCCATATTACCTGACTTGATCGATAGTTTCAGATTTTTTTAAAAATATATTATTTTTTTGGGTCTGTGAAGTGATAAGACAACCCATGTATAGCCTTTGCCCTCTCCTCTATGCTTTAAGTTCTGAATAATTTAAACTTACACGCTAACTAAAGAGTACACGCAAAGCCAAAATCAAATCAAATGGCTCAATATCAAATCAAATAGAGTTTCAGACATTCAGTCTTCCTTGACTCCATTCTTAGAGTCTCAAGTCTTAAGACTCTCTTAGAGTCTTAACTCTCAACTCTCAACACTCCACGGCTCAATATCATTCAAATTAGAGTTTCAAACTCTTCAAACTTCCACACAAACCCTAGCTACCTCTCTATTCTCTCTATGGTCTTCAAACTTTTCAATCTCTCTGTTCTCTCTATGCTCTGTCTCTCCAAACCCTAGTTGCTGCCACCCTTTCCTATCCAAACCCTAGCTATTGCCACCACTCGTCTTCCTCTCTAAACCCTTGCTACGGCCACCGCCTCATCACCAGACCGCTACTTCCTCACCTCACTTTCTTTCCACTATGGGTTGAGTCTCAACCTCTTGGTCTCAGCTTCTTAGTATCAGGTATTATTTCTTCATTTTTAATCTCTCTGTTTCTCTATTTTGAGATATGGGTTTATCATTTTGTTCAAATCATGTAAAACTCTAGGATTATAGTTATGACTTGTAAGAAATTGCTGAGCCACATAGTTGCATGTGCTTGAGAAGTAAGCCTCTATATGTATTTGCTAATGTTAAAATTGTACATGTTATCTAAAGCTAGGCCCTAAGGCCATTATAATTGATAGTCCTCTTACTCCTTATATTTACTAGTTTGATTTGATTTTTTGGGTTATATATTTTGAGTTTTCACTTTTTAAAGATGAAACCCTAATTCAAAAAGATGAAATTCTAACATATTTTTATTTTGTTTATCTGATTGTATTTTATTGCACATTTGTTTAATTCATTTTGTTTTCCTAACTTAAAAAAATTGAAACCCTAATTCTATACAAGACTTGAAATTTGTTCAAATAGGCTACTCTTTTTATTTTCCTCTTCAAGCTTGAATCCCTAATAACTAAGGGTTCTCTGAGGTATGGTCTCTCTTCTGTTGTTTCTCTTTTAACTTCTTGTTGTTGTTCTTTATTTATTACTTTTGTCGTTGCTTTTGTTGTTGCTTTGACTTCTTGTTGTTGTTGTTGTTGTTGTTGTTGTTGTGTCACTAGTGTATATGTTAGGGTAGTAAAATGATACTAGTATCATTGTTTTTGTGGTTTGCTAATGCTCAGCTTAAATTTGATGTTGTTAGGTTATGGAACTCACTAGTGATGCACCCCCTTCCCAAGCAGCAACACCTGCTGCCCAAGCTAGACTTGTTGCCCAAGCTAAACCTGCTGCCACTCCAACTACTGCTAAAATTCCCCCATTTCCACCTAAAGATAAACGTGAGGTGAGTAATAAAGCTATTGCTTCTAGTAATAATAAGATAAAGTTTACTGCTTGGGATCATTTTGAAAAAATAGATATTGGGGAGGGTCATGTTAAGGCTATTTGCAATTATTGTTAGAAACCTATATTGATGTTAGTTAAAGGCATGGTACTACTGAATTATTGCATCATGTGTCACATTGTCCTAAGAACACTAATAAAGAAGCACTTAAAGGGCAACAAACCTTAAGTTTGTTGTTGTTGTTGTGTCACTAGTGTGTATGTTAGGGTAGTAAAATGATACTAGTATCATTGTTTTTGTGATTTGCTAATGCTTAGCTTAAATTTGATGTTATTAGGTTATGGAACCTACTAGTGATGCACCCCATTCCCAAGCAGCAACGCCTGCTGCCTAAGCTAGACTTGTTGCCCAAGCTAAACCTGCTACCACTCCAACTACTGCTAAAGTTCCCCCACTTCCACCTAAAGATAAACACGAGGTGAGTAATAAAGTTGTTGCTCCTAGTAATAATAAGAGAAAGTTTATTGCTTGGGATCATTTTGAAAAAATAGATATTGGGAAGGGTCATGTTAAGGCTGTTTGCAATTATTGTTAGAAAACCTATCTTAATGTTAGTTAAGGATATGGTACTACTAAATTATTACATCATGTGTCACATTGTCCTAAGAACACTAATAAAGAACTTAAAGGGCAACAAACCTTAAGTTTGTTGTTGTTGTTGTTGTGTCACTAGTGTGTATATTAGGGTAGTAAAATGATACTAGTATCATTGTTTTTGTGGTTTGCTAATGCTTATCTTAAATTTGATGTTGTTAGGTTATGGAACCCACTAGTGATGCACCCTCTTCTCAAGCAGCAACACCTGCTGCCCAAGCTAAACTTGTTGCCTAAGCTAAACCTGCTGCCACTCCAACTACTGCTAAAGTTCCCCTACTTCCACCTAAAGATAAACGCGAGGTGAGTAATAAAGCTGTTGCTCCTAGTAATAATAAGAGAAAGTTTACTGCTTGGGATCATTTTGAAAAAATAGATATTGGGGAGGGTCATGTTAAGGTTGTTTGCAATTATTGTTAGAAAACCTATCTTGATGTTAGTTAAGGGCATGGTACTACTAAATTATTACATCATGTGTCACATTGTCATACAAACACCAATAAAGAAGCACTTAAAGGGCAACAAACCTTAGCGTTTGAACCTAAAATGGATGGAGAGAAAGGGTTTCAGCATGTGCCAACAGTCTTTACTATTAAAGCTTTTAGAAAGGCACTTGTTGAAATGATTATAATAGATGAGTTGCCTTTTAAGTGTGTTGAGGGGTATAGGTTTCAAAGATGTTTAACAACCTTACAACCTAAGTTGCGTCCTAGGGATATCCCATCGTGTCAAACTGTGGCTAGAGATATGATTTGCATTTATAGTATTAAGAGAGAGAAAGTAAGGGAGTCCTTAAAGGGTCGAAGGGTGTGTCTTACTACGGATACATGGACTAGTATTCAAAATCTAAATTATATGTCTCTCACGTGTCATTTCGTTGATGATGCTTGGAAGTTGCATAAAAGAATTCTGAATTTTTATCAAGTAGAAGACCACAAAGGTAGAAAGATTAAGATGTGTTTGTGTGAGTAGGGTGTTGATGGCATATTCACCTTGACAATGGATAATGCTTCCTCAAATGGTGCTACCATTAAATTTTTACAAACAGTAATCAAAGATTGGAAATGGACTATTTTAGAACATTAGTTCTCGCATATGAGGGGTTATGCACATATCTTAAATCTGATTGTGGGGGATGGTTTGAAAGAAATTGATGCATCCATTGCTAAGGTGTGTGAAGTGGTGAGATATGTGAAGTCTTCACCAAATGGAAGTCAAACTTTTAGGAGTTTTATGGAGAGATTATTTATTTAATCCAAGTGTTTTCTTTGTCTAAATGTACCTACTATGTGAAACTCTACCTACCTCATGTTAGATACTACTGAAAAATTTAAGAAAGTATTCCTACGAATGGACTTTGAGGATGATAGTTATTCTTCATACTTTTATGAAGAATGAAAATAGTGGTAGTTTGGGATATTCTAGTGGGGTTGATTTTTAAAATTGTAGGACATTTGTGGGTTTCTTGAAACTTTTTTACAATGCAACAAAGAAGTTCTCCGGTTCTTTATATTTTACTTCAAATACCTTCTTTGATGAGATGTTTGTGATTCAAGAGAATATTTCCCAATTAATTAAATCTCAAAATCATCTCTTGAAAAACATGGCAACTAAAATGGAAGCTAAATTTGAAAATTATTGGGGGAAAGATGATAAAATTAATCATATTTTATATGTGGTTGTAGTGTTTATGGCATATTCACCTTAACAGTGGATAATGCTTCCTCAAATAGAGCTACCATTAAATTTTTACAAACAGTAATTAAAGATTGGAAGAGGACTGTTTTAGAACATGAGTTCTTGCACATGAGGGGTTATGCACATATCTTAAATCTGATTGTGGGGAATGGTTTGAAAGAAATTGATGTATCCATTACTAAGGTGCATGAAGCGGTGAGATATGTGAAGTCCTCACCAAATGGAAATCAAACTTTCAAAACTTTTATGGAGAGATTTTATATTGAATCTAAGTGTTTTCTTTGTCTAGATATACCTATTATGTGAAACTCTACCTACCTCATGTTAGATACTGTTGAAAAATTTGAGAAAGTGTTTCTACGAATGGACTTTAAGGATAATAGTTATTCTTCATACCTTATGAAGAATGAAAATAGTGGTAGTTTAGGATCTTCTAGTGGGGTTAATTTTCAAAATTGTAGGACATTTATGGGTTTCTTGAAACTTTTTTACAATGCAACAAAGAAGTTCTCCGGTTCTTTGTATGTTACTTCAAATACCTTCTTTGATGAGATGTTTGTGATTTAAAAGAATATTGCACAATTAATTAAATCACAAAATCATCTCTTGAAAAACATGGCAACTAAAATAGAAACTAAATTTGAAAAGTATTGGGGGAAAGATGATAAAATTAATCATCTTGTATATGTGGTTGTGGTGTTGATGGCGTATTCACCTTGACAGTGGATAATACTTCCTCAAATAGAGCTTCCATTAAATTTTTACAAACAGTAATTAAAAATTGGAAGGGAACTGTTTTAGAACATGAGTTCTTGCATATGAGGGATTATGCACATATCTTAAATCTAATTGTGGGGGATGGTTTGAAAGAAATTGATGCATCCATTACTAAGGTGCATGAAGCGGTGAGATATGTGAAGTCCTCACCAAATGGAAATCAAACTTTTAGGACTTTTATGGAGATATTTTATATTGAATCCAAGTGTTTTCTTTGTCTAGATATACCTACTATGTGAAACTCTACCTATCTCATGTTAGATACTGCTGGAAAATTTGAGAAAGTGTTCCTACGAATGGACTTTGAGGATGATAGTTATTCTTCATACTTTATGAAGAATGAAAATAGTGGTAGTTTGGGATCTTCTAGTAGGGTTGATTTTCAAAATTATAGGACATTTGTGGGTTTCTTGAAACTTTTTTACAATGCAACAAAGAAGTTCCCCGATTCTTTGTATGTTACTTCAAATACCTTCTTTGATGAGATGTTTATGATTCAAGAGAATATTGTCCAATTAATTAAATCTCAAAATCATCTCTTGAAAAACATGGCAACTAAAATGGAAGCTAAATTTGAAAAGTATTAGGGGGAAAGATAATAAAATTAATCATCTTTTATATGTGGCTGTGGTTCTTGATCCAAGAAAGAAAATGAGATTTTTGAAGTTTCTTTTTCTAAAATTTATGGGGATAAAGTGGCTGATGAGATGATTGATTTGGTGAGGAAGACCTTGGATAGGTTGTATGATTCTTACTCTTGTGTTGATTCACCAAATGTGGTAGTACCAAGTGGGAGTGAGAGGACATACATAGAAGGTGACACGATTGGTTGTCCGATCCACATTTGAGGGTTAATTCTCGATATGAGCATTTCTTGGAGGCTGAGAAGTTTATAGGGTGTAGTAATGAGATTGGAAAATATTTGGCTAAAAATTGTGAGAGAAGAAGAGATGTGAAATTTGAGATTTTGGGGTGATGGAAAGCCAATTCAGATAGGTACTAAGTGCTGTCCAAAATGGCCAGGGATGTGCTGGCTGTATCTGTTTCTACGGTTGCTTCTGAGTTGACATTTAGTATTGAAGGGTGCATACTTGATCTATTTCAAAGTTCACTCTCTCCTCTTACGGTTCAAAATCTTGTTTGTGCTCAAAATTAGCTACAAGCCCTTGTCCCAATTTCTTTTTGTAAATCAAAGGACGAGATGGAGGCATTGGAGGATGAATTTCATGACTTAGGTAATATGTTTAACTTCCAAACTAATTGTCTATTAAGTGTTATTAAATGTGTCATATACTTGAGCAAAATTTAATCTATTGCCTTCATTTTTTCTTTTTCTAGTTTTGAATCAAGCAACAATAGCAGCAAGTTCTAGTTCCTACTCAAGCAAAGGTACTCGTACCATAGTTAGTATTGATGAATGATCACTGACCGAGTACGTTTCTGCCCTTACTTATCATTTTTGTTGATATTGGTTACTTTCCATTTGATCATTCTGTAGCTTTTTTTTCTTTGTCTTTATATATTATTTATAAATATTTTTTGCCCCTTGTATTGTAAGAGGAAGGAAGGTTGCATTTTGTATAGGAGGCAGTATTTTGGATATATTTTGGAAGCTTTTTTGGACAGATATATAGTTTTTCTAACTATACATGAACTCTTGCTTATAGGAAGGAAAACTTAGCATCTATGTAGGTTTTCCTTTCTATAAGTTATGGACTTGTTAACTATAGATAATAGAGTAGTTCTTTACTGCTTTAGGAAAGCTATATTTTGGAAATACTTATAGTATTTCATAATTGTAACTAATTATATCTACTGTTGGGAATATTGTAACTAGCCTTCTACCTTGGTGGTTTACTACCTTACAAACTTGCAGTAATTGCCTTCTTTGCCTCTATAGCTTACTATATATATATATATATATATATATAAATGGAATTATGAAGATGTTCTAGTATCTATAGCAATGCATTTTGTGTGGTTCTGAAAAATTACTTGATGTGTTGAATGGTTGGCAGGTTTAATATGTGTTTAGATTGACTTTTATATGCCTGAGTATTCTTGAGGCAATTTTGAGGTACTGCCCAGTGCCCAGGTTCTTAGGCTTAGGCAATTTTGAAGATATTTGTTACTTGTATTGTGTAGATGTTTAACAGGCGGTAAAAAATGGTATTTTTTGCGTTTTTATTTGTTTGATATTTTGCTTAGGTTTTACATGCTATTGATGTCTAACAAGTGGTAAATAATGGTATTTTGTGTGTTTTTATTTGTTTGCTATAGTGCCCAGGTTTTATTGCTATTCTGTGTATTTTTAGTTCCTAATTGTCAATATTTTGTGTATTTTTTGTTCCCAATATTTGGGGACTAGGATGTATTAATTTGGACTGATATTGCTTCAAGTAGAGCTTGAAGGCTCATTTTAAAAGGTATTGGGAAATATTAATTTGGATTGATATTGGTTCAAGCAAAGCTTGAAGGCCCATTTTAAAATAAATGAAGTAAAAAAAAAAGGCCCAATTTGATATGACAAGATTCAAAAACTTTTAAATCGTTGTAATTTAGAAATCCCATTAATTTTTGGCAAAAAAGGCCCCAAAAAAAATCCATGAAAATCTAAAAATTTGGCCCAATTCGTGGTCTAGACCTGTTAAATCGTTGAATCCGACTTGTCCAACTGATGACCTAAATTGACAGATCCGACCCGTATGTTCTATTGAGTATGGGTCAATTTTTCAGCGGCCCGAACCGATCGGGACGAGTGCAGGTCAAGTCCAAATCCGAGCCAACTCGACCTGTGAACAACCCTAAGAGAGAGGCTAGGGGGCAAGGGAGTGGGAATTTTGGGTTAGCGTAGGGTTTTCTACAAGCATGAAATACGACGATATTTTGAGTCATGTTTATTACACATACGGTTTTACACAAATTTATGCAATTTCATACACATAAAAATGTTTTATATATTTCAGAATAATTTTTAGATACTCTTAGACTATGGAGTATGGTAACATAGTGCTTTTAGTTTTAGGGGATTGTGTAAAACTGTGTGCGCAATAAATTTAACCCTTTTATTTTTTGATTAAGTAATATTACTATTTATACAAATTACACCCTGTCAATTTCTGTTTGAAATGCCAACTAAATTTTAAAGCCTACCAATGTTTCGTTTAATTAAGAATCTCAGGTAAATAGTAAATTAGAAGAAAAAAAATTCTTCTTTTTAATATATATATTTTTAAAGTTCTTTAATCTTAACCTCTCTTCCATCCACCACGTCAAAGACAACATCTAGCTAGGTACACCTTTCAAAATCTTCTTATAGTTGCATTCTTATTCCTCCAAAATGAAGGAAAAAAATTGATAACAAAGGGTCTGTTTGGATTGAGAGGGAACGGAGGGAGAGTGGAGGGGAGTAGAGTAGAGTTGGATAAAAATAGACTAATTTTGGATCAATTGTACTTTACTCTACTTTACTCTCCCTCTATCCTCTTAATCCAAACGGACCAAAAGAGTGGTATAATATTGGGCCCCCAATATAACAAAGCCATAGAGGCTCCTCCTCAATTCAACAGAAGCTATAGACTCGTAGTCGTAGAGGCTCCTCCAGTCCTCCCCAGTCATGACTCACCACCTAACTTGATGCTTCTAAGCACAAATGCACAATAGTAACAAACAAAAATTAAGGGAATGTGGTCAATTCTCACCGAAGGGAAAGAGATTAAATAGTGATTTGGTAATTAAAAACTGTGGCTCAATTATTTATCTGCTTGAATTACTTAATAATTTGCGTGATTGAATGATAAAACCGATAATTCCATTGAATTAATTCATAGAGAAATATTTAGATCTAAAATTTATTTTAAATGACTTGAATAAGATATGAAAGAACAAGTTTTTTTTTTTTTTTTTTTTAAATGAAATTTATGGATAGAGATTTAAGATTTACTAATATTTAGATTTGAAAATGATCATGTGTAAGAAGTTATTTTTAATCCATAATATCACAACATTTTTTATTTGAGCAAAATCTTTGAAGTCAAATTATCATGTTTTGTTAAATTTATATCAAATAATTTATGTAAGGACCCGTTTCGCAGCCCAAGCCCAAGAAGTATGATCTTAGCCCAGTGAGCTCAGTACAATGAATTTGTAGAGAGTGGGTCAAAGAACTAGGCCTTAGTGAGTTGGACAACGGCTAGTACTGGATTAAATGACAATCAAACACAAATAAGAGATTTTGATATCAATGGACTTACAGTCCGAGGAGGTTTCACTTTTATAAATTGATCACAATTAGATTCAAGTACAATTTAGATTGCTACAGTATTCTTTCTCTATTTTTCCCGATCTCCACCTCACGGAGGGTCTCTTACATTATATAGCTCCCTCTGGACCATTTTGATCCTACACTTGTTGATCATTTGAGCCTTCACTTGAGTACCTGTCCCATCAGACACCCTCTTTGGTTTTCTGTGAGTTGTGGTAGCCAAGACAACACTGTTCAGAGGTCTCCTCAACATAAATGCGGCCAGAAAAGTAGTTGCAATGCATTCAATGCGGTGGTAGCAGTTTTCCCTAAGATATTTCTGAGGTCCCATCATCCTTGGACGTTCATGATACACATTTATCACTGAAGTTTCCTGGATGGTCATCGTGATTGTTGGAATATGTATTTGAGACGTATTTATCATATCCGAGGAGATATTCCTCCTCAGACTATCCTCCTATCTGTATTTCGCTCATTGAGTCTTGGGTTTGAACCATTCATTACCATCCACTTGTCCTCAGATTGCTCACATTCTCGGTCAAGGCCCAAGGCCTAATACATGATTTGGGCCCTTAACCCTACAATTTATATTAGCAATTGTTTTTCAATTCTATTTATTTTAAATTCTCAAGCCAAAACCTTGTAGTGTGTCCATGAGGTTCAAATTCACCCCTTCCATGGTAAATATCGAATTCAAAGAAAAAAAAAAAAAAAAAAAACTCAAATCCAAATGCATAGTACTATAATTTTATTGTCATTCATACCTAAGGATAGAGGACAACATCTAAATCTTATCTCAATTGATCATGATAATCAAAATTGTATAAAAGAGGCAAACTGACTAAGAATTGGAAACTTTTGACTACCTCACGAAATGTGTAAACTTGTTTCTAAGTTTTGGGATCGTTTTGATTTTTGTTCTAAAATTTCAAAATTTAGCTTTTAGTTCTAAATTTTGGTAGTGTGTTAAAACTCGTTATTTCGTCTATATTTATTAATGAGTTATTAAATGCTAACTAAGCTTATAGTTATGATAACTGTGAATTTTGTTTTTGTGATGAACGTTCATAGATTTTGTATTGAAGGAGTTAGGTACTATGAATTTTGTTTTGTTTTGTTTTTAAATGATTTTTCGTCATTTAGACTCGAAAGCCGAATATGGTTGCACTAGTGATGGTGCGATGGTGTGATGCTTGTTCTATTATGAAGGCTTGAAAATCAAACATGACTTTTTGTTATTGCTGAAACTGAAAACTTAAAACTGAAAACACTGTAGCAAAATAATTTTTAAATGTGTGAATAGTGCTGTGGGACCCATTTTTAATGAAAAAGTTGATAAAAAGTGGAGTTTGTGGGACCCGTGAACAGTGCACAAGTGCACTGTTCACAGAGGACCGGGTCAACAATTGCTGTTGGGGAGAATAAAAAAAAAAAAAAAAAAAAAAAACGTGAAACGTGAAACGCAGGACGCACAATGCTCTATACAAACACACACTGAGTCTTGAAAGCTGGTTATATGCATGTCGGTATTTTGATAGGGTTTGGGGTTGCTGAGATGATTTTATCCAAGGCTTGATTGGCGGTGTGGATGGAGGTTGGGTTTGGATAAGCAGATGGTAGTGATTTTGGATAGATAGTTTTGGTGGCTGGATTATTCGAAAATGGGGGAAGATTAAAAAAAAAAAAAAAAAGGACTACGAAGGGAAAAAAAAACTTTAATTTTTATTTTTTAATGCTCTCAAAACGATTAAAATTTTATATTTTTAAGTCGAGTTAGTATTTAATGGTCACTCCAACAACGAAGATCAAATTAAATTGTTTTATAAGGTCACAATTCAAAATGGAGATTTAGTGTTGGTTTGGATACAGATGAAAATGCTAGCGTCTGCGTTTTTCTCCTTTTTTTTTTTGGGTGAACTAGCACCTCTTGCACTGTTCATGGGTCATGAATAGTGCATTAAGGCAAATGCACAGTACTTTCAGTATGACCAGTAACTTTTTTATTATTATTATTTTTTTATTTTCAGTTTTCAGCAAAATAAGCGGTATCCAAACGTACTCTTAAATGACAAAATCAAAATGACTTAAAAGTACAATTTACAATTCTAGTAATCGAAAAAGATAATTAGTAGTGCGCACACGGTATTGCTCACAAAGTACACACATACGATTTGCTCTGAATATAGTTTTCAAGTTCGGAAATTTTGACTTTGATAAGTCACTTGGAATTGTTCAATGCAAAATTGTGCTGGTATGTAATTTTTTTTTTTTTTTTTTTTTTGAGATAATATAGACAGAAGACATAGGAAATAGAAAAGGAGGGAGTGGGAAGGGTGGTATTTATTACACACATGTTTGACTGTTCTTGAATCTTGAGTTAAGTCAACTTGAGTAATATCTAAAACTGTTCTAGGACAAAAATATCTTATACTAAACACGTTTTTGTACTCGGTTTGCCAACATACATGAAATTTGAATCTAAACATTTAATCCTAAATATTTAAAACCTAACAAAAACAATTACAATTATACTGTTTAAATTATACATTTTTTTAGAAAATGTTAAAATTATACATTGTATTAGCTTACACATTTTTTAAATAATATATTTTTAAAATATGTAATGGTTTCTAATATTATATATATATATATAATTTATAATTTAATTAGATCTAGACATTTTGGCTTTTGCAACTAATAATTCACTTGCCTCAAAAAAAGATGAACATGTGGCGCAAAATTGGACTCCAATTTAAATCCAATTTTGAATCTAATTGGATTTGGACTTTTTGATTCTTACACTCAATAATTTGCACAGTATAAAAATTAAAAATTAAATAAGACACTTGGCTTACAAATAAACTCTAATTGAAATTCAATTGGATTCGAATTTTTCGATTTTTAAACTCAATAATTCGCTTAGTACAAAAATTAAAAATTAAACAAGATACATGACTCAGGATTAAACTCTAATTGAAATTCAATTTAGATTCTAATTTGATTTTCTCTGAATTTTGGCTATTAACATATATATAAAAGAGTGACTAAATAAGCGTGAACAAAAGAGATAACAATAGATGGAACATGCTCTATCTACACAGCACAATTTGGATACTTAATAGATAATTTAGTCAAACTATGCGATACCATGATTAACCGACCTAGCTGTGTTTAAAAGGTAAGCTAGATTTAAGGATCAAATTGTTGAATTTCAAAATGCCTTGACCATTTTAACATCAAGCTAAGTTAATAGTATTTACCCAAAAAAGAAAAAAAAAATGGTACTTTTTTTTTTTAGATGGAAAAAAAAAAAAAATGGTACTTATTCCTAATAAAATAATTATTCCAATCACAAAAGAAATAGTACTTTTAGTTGGCACAAATTGGATTCTCCCGGCTGTTGCATTCCACCACATGACTAACATTTCCTGGATAAAAAAATAAAAATAAAAATATTAAAAAAATATATATTTAAAGGAAACGCAACGCTTACAAAAAGTTACAGGTCAGTCCAGCTTTTTGGTTCCCAGACTACGAAGCTCCGATTTGCTCTAGAGAGAATTATTCGCATTTGATTCTCACTCTCTCTCTTACACACACACGGAGCCATAGTCGGAAAAACTACAAAAAGACCAAACAGCCCCTCCAAATCAATCTCTTTCGCTCTCTCTCTGATCGAATCGAATTCCATATCCGTACCATGCCTTCCCGAAGAAGAACCCTCTTGAAGGTCATCATCCTCGGCGATAGCGGGTCTCTCTCTGATTTTCTCTCTCCTTATATGTGTTTGTGTCTCTCTGTGTGTGAGCTTTGATTTTGGAATCCTAGGGTTTTAGTTTTTGAGAGATTTTGACGGATCTTTGAGATCTTACTGATTTTCACACAGATTCATATCTAACTCTACCAATTTATCGCTTATTGGTTTAGTTTTAATCTGATTAGAGATTTTTTTAACTACAATTCTTATTCTGTTTCGTTTGATCTAATTGCTTGTACTTTTACAGGGTTGGAAAGACCTCGTTGATGAACCAGTATCCTTGTGCGCTTGATTGTTTTTATTATTTCTGCTATTGAAAATTTTGTTTCCATTTTCAATTTTTGTTAGAAATGAAGAGCAATATATTTTTCATGGTTTGCCTTGACAAAATTTTTCTAATAGATATGTAAATAGGAAGTTTAGCAATCAATACAAGGCGACAATCGGAGCTGATTTTTTGACAAAGGAAGTGCAGTTCGAAGATAGGCTCTTCACCCTACAGGTTGACACTTAACTGGTGCTGATTATTTATTTTCTTAATTGAACAATGCAAGTTTTAATTTTCATATGCAGATGCGTTTGTTTGTTGTCGCTTGCACCGTACATAAGTAATGATTTTGAGTGTGCTTTTTTAGCGTGAACGTCTTGATTTTGTGAGGAATTTCGTGATTGTAAGCCGAAGATCTTTGCTATGACATCTATTGATTATGTTTGCATTGTCATTCTTTGCTATTTGTTCAATTTTTTGGGTTCTTGGGTGCCTTAGGGTTAGGAGAATTTGTGAATCTAAAGCTTAGAATTGTTGAAGAAAGAATTAGAATTATTGGGTTATGTTGGGAATTAAATTGTAGTTTGATGAGTTATTTGAATGACTATTTGGTGGAAGAAAGTTTGTCGGACTTTAGCGTTTTTGATAGGTAAAAGAAAGATCTTGATTTAGAGTTGTGTGGGAGAAGGAAAAGAGGAAACTTATAGTGTTCAAGGGTTGTATGAACTGTACCCGTGGACAATACCACAAGAAAGTGAAGAAGAAAAGAGAGAAGACGAGAAATGGAGAAAAGAACACACAAAGGCCAACATCCCTCGTTGCTCAAAACACTCAAATGTTTTTATTAATCAAATTCATCTACTCTCTAAGTACATTGAGCACAAAAATATGGAATGACTCTTTCTTGTATTAGTAGAATTATGACTTCTAGTTTGACTAGTTTTCTAGAACGTAATAAGGTTATATTAAATAATATATAATGACACTTTCTCATTATATTCTATACTAGATAATAAAAAATAAACCTGTGTTATCAAAGTCTTGCTGATTGAGGGTGGGAAACATAATTTACTATGAGGAGCATTAAGATCCTGACTGTCTTCAACTTTTCTATTAGAAACAGCTTAACTATGAAGATTGCATAATTCATCACTGAGAATGAAAGATGTTATTTCAATTTTGTCTACAACGTATGCACCATTGTAGATTGTTGTGTAAACATTTTCATGAAGAAATTCTACTCACTTTTTAAACATGTTCGTTAAATTAAATTGTAGAGAGTAAAGAACTAGAAATTTCCAATAAATTGTGAATGTGATGGATTGGCTATTAATTCCCAGTCATGACTGTGTAATTTACGATCTTGATGTACTCTTATCCACATATGCTCCCAGTGTACCTGGGTCTTTTTGATTAATGATATTTCGTTATTTATCAACCAAAAAAAATTCCCAGTCATGACTGTTATGTTTGGGTTCCTCTTTCATTCGTTTACAGGACAATTGGTCACTGCATAATTCCTGCTCGGATTTTCATTTGATGTAAAAAAAAATTCACGTGCCTATCATGTTCAATAATTATAATTCATATGGAGTGCAAGTTATGTCTGTGCCTTGGTTTTCCACTTGTACTGTTAGATATTCTTATGGTAATCTTTTTGTGCCTTTATAATGAAGATTAATTAAATCTATTCTTTTGTTTTATCAGATCTGGGATACAGCTGGCCAGGAAAGATTCCAAAGCCTTGGTGTTGCCTTCTACCGTGGTGCTGATTGCTGTGTTCTTGTATATGATGTTAATTCAATGAAGTCATTTGACAACCTTAACAACTGGAGAGAAGAATTCCTTATTCAGGTTTGCCATTTGTATTTCTAAACTTTTCAGCAAGTTGCTTCATTTACAAATCCTCCTGTGGCTCCTTAAATGGAAAAAAAAAATTGCAATTGTGGTGATGATATGAGAAACCTTCTGCAGGCAAGTCCCTCAGATCCAGAAAATTTTCCATTTGTTGTTCTAGGGAACAAGGTCGATGTAGATGGTGGAAATAGTAGAGTGGTATGTCTTTCCTTGAAATTATTGCTCTCCCCCTCTCCCCTCTCTCTCATGTGACTTAGATACCACTTGTGATCAAATTCAACATGTAGCTTTCTGTTGGTTTTCCAGGTTTCAGAGAAAAAAGCTCGAGCTTGGTGTGCATCAAAGGGAAATATTCCATACTTTGAGACCTCTGCCAAGGAAGGTATTAATGTGGAAGAAGCCTTTCAGTGCATAGCTAAGAATGCCCTGAAGAGTGGTGAAGAGGAAGAAATGTAAGTTGAAAAAAATGAATTCTCAATTTTCACATATACATTGCATGCATATGAGTGCACAGGCATGCAGATGCTCTGCCTTTTGTTCTTCATACTGTTTAGGAATTTACATTTATCATACTGCTGGGCTATTTGTGTTTTTTTAATAAGTAATATAACTTCATTGAATAAAGAAAACAATACAGGAAACCAAAACACACAGGCAGTGTACTAAGGAATCAGAAAAAACAGCAAAGACTATAAAGCAAAGACTATTTGTTTCTTCTTAGCAGACTGAAATTCTCACAATTAGTTTATAAGATTAGTCTAAACATCTATTAGCTACGTATTTTGTGGGCGTAAGATATTAGCTGCATGTTGATTATGTGGACTACTGAAAGAATCCCTTTCAATCTTTTATCTGTTTCCATGATATTTACGTCATCTTTGTCATGCTTGGTTATTTATGATAGCTGTGGGAATTTGTAGATCCATCCTTCTATTTGTTACTCTAGTTTTAGTATTTTACTCTTAACATAAATTGGTTACAGTGAAAATTGGTTCTGCATGATGCTCTTATTTTCATTTCAATTACCATATTAATTACTCAGCCATTAGATTTCACTGTCTCATATGATTTCTTTCAGTCAGAACAGAGATCTTTAGCAGACCGTACTTATTCCTAGGATTACGTGATTCCCAAAGTTGAACATGTTAACCGCATTTGTTCCAGGATTATGACAAATTATAATATTTCTTTCCACCAATGATCTCTAACTTAAATGACCTCTTTGGGTTTAAGGCCTGTAGGATGTGCAGGAAGTATCTTATGTTATGTAACAGTTCAATGCAATACTCTTATCACTTGTCTGTGGAACCCACTCATGGACTCCATATGCAAATATGATGTTACGTTACCTATTACACAAGTTACAACTTTGTATATATGCGACTTATCAAGATACTAATTCTTTCTTTTGTCTTTGCTCTTCTGGTTGGGATTTTATGCATTATGAAGATACTTGCCAGACACCATTGATGTTGCAAGCAGCAGTCAGCAGCGGTCAACTGGTTGTGAGTGCTAAATATAATGCCTGGATTTTTTTTTTTTCAGTAAAATGAATTTATCTTTAGAAGTCCTAGAAACAATTCGATCCCGTTAAACCGTTTTATTGTTAAGTATGCTGCACTGTATATTAGTGTGTGAAACAAATTGGTCCATTTGTTGTGGTTGGATTTGGTGGTTTGTTACCTGTGTAAGTACTGCTTGAATGATCAAGTTACATTATTTATCAAGGTTATTGTTGACAGTCAAAGTTCTAAAGATGATTCCATGGTGTTGGCTATTCCATTCAACTATTAAAGATATTGAATTCTTGTAACAATATGTTCAAACATTGTAATGGTGTAATGGACTGTGCATTACACCTGAAAATGGAAATTATCAAAATGTGCCTCTCTCTCTCTCTCTCTTTCTCTAAACCATCAAAAAAAAAAAAAAAAAAAATCTTTGGTTGATTGATGGAAGGTGCTGAGTTGGTTTACAAGTCTAGATCTTCTTTTTGTTTAGAGAGAGAGAGTGAGAGGCATTAGGTCTGTGCTCTTCTTTTTTCCATGGGGCTCCAATGAGAAGGATTGTGAAAGATTGTGGGTCAGAAATATGGCAGCTGAATTCTACTTTGTGGGAAATTAAGCCCGTTGCCATTGAGCATATAAATGAAGGCAACAATAATATTGTAAATTTGTAATCCTTCCGTGTGGATACTTTCTAGTGGAATGGTGACTTGGACCGACTGTTGATGTGTCTATGTGTTGTATTTTTAGTTTCACTGGCGTGGTAGGCTCGTTCCACATATTAATAATCGCAAAGCGAGCTCCTTGTGTACCAGCTAGGTGGCCAGTGTTCAGCGATATGATCATGCCAAAGCCTCAAATTTGGGCGGGCCACAACGTTTGCTAGTTACACGAATTTTTTCAATGCCAGTTACTAATTTTATGAAAAAGTTTTCTTAACAATAACTGGTATGAAATTCAGGCTGGTTTGCTCATTAAACAGTTGATGCTGCAATTTTTATTTCACCGTTTGGATCAAAGCTTTTTTATAAAATAAAAAAAGGGCAAAAACTAATCCCAAATTTTAGGGATGACACTACCTAATAGGTGCAATTCTGATCGATATTCAGGTCAGCAATGATACTAAATTGAGCGGGGAAAAAAATACACAGCAGGAAATTGAACTTTCCTCAAACAGGATTAACACCAGTATATATAAATTAAAAAAGTATGAGAGTAATCTATTTGGCACGGAACAATCATTTACCTATACAAGTTGAATCTCTTAAATACTACTGAAAAAGACCTAGCCTTACTATTAACTAACTTCAGCCAAAATTCCAAAATCCTAGCTGTTTAGTTACTGAAGTTTAACCTTCTGAAAAAAATGTATACTTAAAAAACAAGATAAGCTGGAATATGGCTTAGCAAAGGAAGATGCTAAATTGTTAATGGACAAATCTTCCTTACTATGATGTAAAGGACAAGGCATCTGCTGATTTTGCAAGACAAATTGACGCTCGTCAAACAAGCAGATGTATCACTCATATTGTTGGAGTTAAAGCTAATCCGTAAAACCTTGGGTAGACCTACAATAAAGCATGGTCGCATTCAAACTTTCAGTTCCAGAATCAAACTTTCTATAATACTAGCAACTTAATACTTAATAGTACAAAACGTAAAGAGATGGGAAATCAGTACACTATTGCCAACTGGCAACAAACGACCGGCTTAGACATAAGTTTATTATACCATATATTAGCCAGAACCTTTTTCTTATAAATGAATAAATCAGTAATTAGATAAATATGCACACAAGTGCACACGATGACAAAAACAATGGAATGAATACCTAAAATCTTCTTTCAAAAAAAAAAAAAAAAACCAAAGATCTTCATAATATTTGTTGACATGTTTAGTTTCGACAGAGAAACTACCATCTTAACTTGCTCTCTATCAATCTAAATAAAGCATTTGAAAATTTTTTCTAGACACATAGACTAATGACTATGCACAAATCCATATGATGTTACTTCAAAAAATTTAATAAAATGATGTTAACTTCAATGAAACAAGTAAAAAAACATAATAGGATGCACTTTGCTATCAAGGGAACTAAAATGGACCCAAATCAAACTCTGCACACTCCGTTCATCCAACCCCCCCATTACCTTCGAAGTATCTTATCAATTGCATGGACAGGTGAAAACATGATATCAATAGGATATTCAAAATTAATTCTAATTAAACTTTTCAAAATTTGCATGGTGCTCATGCTAGAGGTCCAGAAACTAGCATCTAAGGGGTTCCAGTCGCTGAAAAATCAGCTCCAAGGTCAAAGGAAATCAAAAGGACATGATCTTAAATTTAATTGTTTATTGAGGTCAGGTCATATCCTGAGTTACTATGTTTGCACCTAGAATTGTCCCAGTGCTTATCATCGACAGAGCAAATCAGCTCATTGAACTCTCAGGATCCAAGTTCTCAACTCTTGCAAACCAATTACTGTTTGCAAGTTGGATTTAAGTTGTATTTAGCTGACCACATTTAACAATAATTAAATAATAATAATAATAATAACAACAAAAATAGCTACTCACTTGTAAAACTTGTAGTAGTTTATCAGGGAACAAGAATGGATGAAACACTATCAGATGCATTTTACTTTGTCCCAACTGAAGAAAGCTTATCCTAGCTGGACGGCCGAATTGAACTTCCAGCCATTGAATTGGATGTAAACGGATTTGGAGGGGTAGGAGCCACTGTCCCCATGGGTCTTGACATTGGCGGCCTTTGGGCAGTCATGCTCATTGGGGGCCTTGCAACTGCATTTGCAAAGTTTGTAGCAATTCTGTTGGTAGGTAATGATGGTGGCATTGCACCTCTAGATGAGGAAGCTGGTAAACCAAGTCGGGCTGCAATTATCTGTGCCCGCTCATGGTAAAGCCTCTGCCTTGACCTGTCCAATTGCTCCTTTACCCTCAGTACCACATTTTCCATCTCATTAAAGAAACCTAACTTGGTTTTCAACTTATGCAACTGCAACAAATGGAAACACCATACATAAAGTCAGAACTCCCAAAATCCACAATTAACAGCAAAATGAGGGCTTGTTTGGTTATAAGATTTACCTGCTTTTCTATCAAAAATGCAGCAAGTTGTCAGATTTGGTCTTCTTCCTGGTTTGCCAGAAGTTTTGCCTTTACTGCCGCTGCAGAGATTGCTGTAACTGCAGCACGCTTTACTCTTATCAAATTTGTTATCGTCTTTTTTTGTCTCTGTAGTCTCCAGTTGGACTTTTTTACCATCTTCAATTTGTTCCTCACCTGTAAATAGATAGCAAATTAGGAAATATATTCACAAATACAATACAAACTGCCAAGGATACTTGTTCATCTTTCTGCAGCCAAAGCTAGACAGGGTGATAAAATTCTACAATATTTACTAAAGCATGCCTTTTATCTACTAATTTAATAGCATAATATCCAAAATTAATAGCAGGAATTTGGATATATTTGTAAATTCCTATAATTTTTTGATAGGCTTCAAGAATCATGATATGCCCATTACCATTGTGTTGCATACATATTCTACCCTACCTTTTCATTCTACTTCAAATTAGTGAGTGTTCTTTTCTAATCCATATTGTCAAGATCTCTTGACTAATATTGCCAATAAGTCTACCCTTTTATCTATGCTATCGCGTGCGCGCACACACAGATTTACTTGCTTCATTGTCGACCACTGGATTTGATATTACTGGTAGTGAAGGTTCATTCTTTTCTGAGGGCAAAGAATCAGACGCCATAACTACATCATTTGGTGCCTCCTTAGGTTGAGAGGGTTCTTCAACTGAATTTGTTGTAACTGGTTGTTGAGGCTTATCCTTTTCAGGGACTAGAGAATCAGAAACCATGTCTACATTTGTTGAAGCCTCAGTAGGTTGGGGAGGCTTTTCGACTGAATTGCTCCCAACTGGTTGCTCAGGCATGTGCTTTCTTTGGTGCCTCTCTCACTGAATCTGATGAAACTGATTGCTGAAAAGTTCTTTCTTTTCTGCTGACTGAGAATTAGAAATTGAATGTACATCTTTTGCTGCCTCTGCAGGTTGAGGAGTCTCTTCCACTGTCACTTCTAACTCCTCAGAACTCTGAGGAAGATCCACCTTGGATGTTAAATCACCTGAATCTTTTATGGTACTTTGTTGGTGGTCCTTTTGCACCTCTGAATTGCTTGTATCATCCAAATATGTTTTCCAGCATCATCACAAGAAGCTATAGTATCTTGTTTCTTTGCAGCATCCACTTTTCCTGTGGATTCACTATTCAGAGTTTCGTCTGGTACAGAATCTTCAATTTTCTTCTCATTTTGGTTATTAGATAAATTGCTATCATCCAACACTGCGGAAGACTTATCCTCTTTCTCATTTCTGCCTCCCAAGTTTCCATCTTCCTGAGAATCCCTGTCAAAATTTCAGCACGATAGCAAAAATCTCAATGACATCAAAGTTACTTAGAAACTTCCAATGGAATATAAGCTCCAGAAAAAGTAACACACCAACCAACTGGTTCTTCTTGTCATCTGGTGGATCTTCCAAAAGAAAAGTGCCTAGCAGCCAGCTGAATGCCAGGAGAACTTCCAGATATGGATTTTATTGAACTGTGGGCTGAAGCAATTGCAACATCAGGTCCTACAAGCCGTGACAGGAAAACAGTAAGATTATGTTTGGAAATTATTTTTGTTTTTTGTTTCCAAAAACTTGTTTTGGAGAATAAAATTAAAAACGATTTTATTGTGTTTTCAAAATTAAAAACACGTCTAGTTAGTTTAAAACAAAAGTGAGAATTTCTTGTGCTTATTAACTTATTTTTTGGGGGAAGAACGGGCCTATTAACTAAGTGATGAACTAATATATTATATATATATATATTGTTTTTTAAGCTAATCTATGAATTTTTTTTAAAATAAAAAAAGAGGATGTGTCTAAACAATCATGTAGGGTTAAGGGCCTAAAGTGTATATTGGGCCTTGGGCCTGGTCTGAGAACACGAATGGTCCGAGGAGGAATAAATAGATATGGGTAATTCCAGTCTAAAGTCTCATAAGTAGGGAACGAGTAGAAGGTGGTCCGAGGAGAAACATCTCCTTGGATAAATTGGGAACAACTCCGGTATGTATCCTGATAATTAAGGTGACCTTCCAAGAAGCTCCAGTGACAGGGACATGCATCATAAACATACCAGGGTGATGGGAACTCAAAAATATCTAAGAGAAAGTTATTACCACCGCATTAAATGCACTACAGCTACTCTTCTGACCGCATTTATGTGGAGAAGACCTTTGAACAGTGCTGCCTTGACAATCACAACTCACAGAAAGCCAAATAGGGTGTTTGATGGGACAGGTACTCAAGTAAGGGTTCAAATGATCAACAAGTGTAGGATCAAGATAGTCCAGAGGGAGCTATATAATGTAAGAGACCTCCCATGAGGAAGGGATCGAAAAAACAGAAACTGAATACTGTAGCAATCAAAATTGTACCTGTACTTTGTTTAATTGATTTATGTGAAGAATAACCTCCTCAGATAGTGAATTCATTTAGCTCTGTATTCTTTGTTCTTACTTGACCATCTTCTAAATCTATTCAAGCCGTTGTCCAATTTATTAAGGCCTAGTTCTTTAACCCACTCTCTACAAATTTATTGTACTGAGCTCACTGGGCCAATATCCCACACACCTTGGGCTTGGGCTGTCAAACGTGTCCCTACAATTGGCGCCATCTGTGGGAAGAACTTGTGTAATAGTGAGTGTGATGTTTAACTATGGTAGGATCAAGTCCCCATCAACAAGAATCCATGGGTTCTCAATGACAAGATGACTTCCTTAACCTTGAACACAAGCGAGATCGAGAAGGTAGCATACACACCACACATACTAGTAAAGGTCACTCTTGAGTTAGGAGTCACGTCTCTCAGGAGCAGAACAATAGAGCCATGCAAAGGGAAATTGACCATCTAAAGAATGAATTATGCCATGTATGACGAAGACGAACTCCTTCCCGGTCTGATTCCTTTTCTGATGATGAGAAGGATGGTAGTTATCGACGTAGGTCAAGGACTCCTCCTAGTGAGTCTTTCTTGTATGAAGAGGAACACCATCGTGGGCGCAAGTACAAGAGCCCAACTTGCAGAGGACTAGGAAATGACGCTATGAGCAAAGCGTTGAACCAAATTTTGAAGTCGCCCTTCACGCACAGGATTGAAGGAGCAACTCTTTCTCGGCGTTTCCATTAGCCAACGTTCACCATCTACAAAGGACGAACAAATCTGGTGGAGCATGTGAGCCATTTCAGTCAGAGAATGACTATCCATTCTAAGGATGAAGCCTTCATATGCAAGGTGTTCCCATCTAGTCTAGGACCTGTTGCGATAAGATGGTTCGACAACCTAAGGGTAGGTTCCATAGATTCCTTCAAGGAGCTTACCCGGGCATTTGGCTCTCATTTTATTACGTGTACCAGGGTCCCTCGGCCTATAGATTCCTTACTGTCCTTATCCATGCGAGAAGGGGAAACTCTAAAGATGTGCTTGGACAGATACTGGGAAATGTTCAACGAGATCGATGGTGACTTTGATGACGTGGCCATCAGCACCTTCAAGGCCGGCCTCCCAGCCAAGCACGGTTTAAGGAAGTCTTTGACTGGCAAACCTGTTATGGACCGAAATGATAAGTATAAGAGGGTAGAGGAAGACCAATGCTTGGGAAAGGAAAAGCTAAGGTTATCCTTCAAGAGAGGAAGGATTTCAGGTCGGATCGATACAACAACAACAACCGGCCTTGGAGAGACTTTACTGGGCAATCAAGGCCTGCTAATGCTTAGGTGGTTAATGTGGTGTTTCGAGAATCAATGCATCAGGTTCTGGAGAAGATAAAGAATGAGTCGTTCTTCAAATGGCCAAACAAGATGGCTGGAAACCCAATGAGGCACAACCAGAGCCTTTATTGCCAATACCATTAGGACCAGGGACACACCACGGAGGACTGTAGAAATTTGTGGGATCATTTGGACCAATTGGTCCGAGAAGGAAAGTTGAAGCAGCTTTTGTACCATTCCAGTGGTCAGGTGGGCCAAACAGGTTCGGATCCCTAGAGAGATGCTTCTTTGAGACCTCCTTTGGGAACAATCAATGTGATTTTTGCTGCTCTCAGGAGGACCAGTTATTGTCCCTCCAAAGTAATATTTGTGGCTCAGCTATCCGACGAGGATGATAATCTGGAGCCGAAGAGGGCTAGAATGGATATTCAACCAACAATAAGTTTTTCGAATGAGGATAAGATTGGGACCATACAGCCCCATGATGATGCTTTGGTCGTCATGCTCAGGATTGATAGGTTTGACGTGAAGAGGGTAATGGTGGACCAAGGCAGTGGTGCCGAAATTATGTACCCTGACTTATACAAGGGGCTGAGTTTGAGACCCGAGGACTTGACAGCCTACAATTCTTCTTTGGTAAGTTTTGATGGGAAGGTAGTCATTCCAAGGGGTATGATAAGACTACCCGTGGAAGTTGGTTCAGAAGTGGTGGAGGTAAATTTCATCGTGGTGGATGCCTATTCCCCCATACACGACCATTGTAGCTAGACCCTGGCTTCATGTCCTGGAGGCCGTCTCTTCCACTCTGCACCCGAAGGTGAAATTTCCATTGGGAGGTCGTATTGAAGAAATCGTGGGGAGTCAATCCACAGCCAGGCAATGCCTAGTGGATGCCATCTTACATCAACCTGAAACTGAGTCCTTAGTTTCTGCTGGAGGGGGCTTATAGCAATCAAAGGCTCCGACATTACCTATAAATGGACCAGCTGAGGAAGCAAAGTGTGAAGATTTAGAAACGATTATGGTTAGTGATGACCCGGAGAAGTTTTTTCTGATTGAAACTTAGCTACCTCCCTAGGAAAAGGGAGAGCTAGTAGAATTTCTTAGGAAAAATGTTGACGTATTTGCATGGAATGCTTACGAAGCACTGGAGGTGGACTTGAGCTTCATCTGCCATCATTTAAATGTTAACCCATCCATCACCCCCAAAAAGTAATCACCTTAACGCCCATCCAAGGGACATGCAGATGCTGTCAAAGATGAGGTGATGAAGCTCAAGCATGCAGGGGCTATCAAGGAAGTTTTCTACCCAGAATGGCTGGCCAATACTGTTGTGGTGAAAAAGAAGAACGGGAAGTGGCAAGTGTGTGTGGACTTCACAGATCTGAATAAAACTTGCCCAAAAGATCCCTTCCCTATGCCTCAAATAAATTAGTTAGTGGATGCAACGATGAGACACCCTCAGATGAGCTTCTTAGACGCCTTTCAAGGATACCATCAAATACCACTAGCCCTGGACAATCAGGAAAGGGCAGCTTTTTTGACTCCCATTGGAAACTACCACTACAAAGTGATGCCCTTCGGTTTGAAGAATGCAGGGTCTACTTATCAAAGGATGATGACGAGAATGTTTGAACCACAGTTGGAAATGTTTGAACCACAATTGGGCAAGAGTATTGAGATATATATAGACGACATGGTGGTAAAGATCAAGGTAGTGTCTGAGCATGTGGGGGACCTCGAAAACATCTTTGAAATTTTAAGGAAACACAAGTTGCGCCTAAACACTTCTAAGTGCTCATTTGGTGTGAGATCAGACAAATTCTTGGGCTACATGGTAACTCACAAGGGAATTGAGGTTAATCCCAATCAAATCAAAGCCATTAACAGTTTACAACTACCTCAGAATCCCAAAGAGGTCCAGAAGCTTACCGGAATGACTGTTGCCTTGAATCGGTTTATTTCACGGTCAGCGAATAGGTGCAGACCTTTCTTGCTCTTGATGAATAAGTGGAAGAGATTTGAGTGGATTGAGGAGTGTGCTTTGGCTTTCCAGCAACTTAAGGAATATCTATTTTGACCACCTATCATGTCCAGTCCTGAGGTAGATGAGGTCCTATTTGCCTATATCGCTGTGGCCCCTCATGCTGTAAGTTTGGTATTGATACGAGTTGATAGTGGCATACAACGACCAGTTTACTATGTGAGCAAGTCACTACATGAGGCCGAGGTTTGTTATCTACCATTGGAGAAAGCCATCTTGGCGGTGGTGCATGGTACACAAAAGTTTCCCCATTACTTTCAAGCACACACAGTTGTTGTCCTAACTCAGCTTCCATTCAGTGTTATACTTCAAAGTGTTGATTACACAGGGAGGATTGCTAAATTGGGCACAATTCTAGGGGCTTTTGACATCAAGTACATGCCTCGTACCTCTGTCAAAGGCCAGGTCCTCACGGACCTAGTGGCCGAGTTTGCTGAATCCCCATTAGAAGAAGTGGCAGCGACACAAAACATGGATGAAAAATCGGTTGGCACAATCTTCCTGCAAGAACCTTTATTCTGGAAGGTATACGTTGATAGTGCAACAAATCAAAGGGGCTCTAGAGTGGGGTTAGTTCTGGTTTCTCCTGAACAAATCACCATTGAAAAGTCACTAAAACTGGGCTTCTCGCTTATAAATAATGAGGCTAAATATGAAACTCTGCTGGAAGGAATGTCTATGGTTCAAAGAATGGGGGGAAAGACAGTGAAGATGTTCTCAGACTTAAGACTGGTTGTTGGTCAAGTGAAGGGCGAGTTAGAAGCAAGAGATGAGAGAATGCAAGGGTACTTCATTTAAGTTAGGCATTTGCAATCAAATTTTGAATCATTCAGTCTGCTGCACTTCCCTAGAAGTGGAAACACATATGCTGATTCCCTAACCACGCTTGCAACCTCCTCGGCCCAGAGTTTACCTCGAGTTATCCTTATAGAGGACTTGTGTAAACCCATAGAGGTAAGGGGAAAGGCGGTCCATGTTCACCAAGTTAGAGTAGGGTCTAGCTGGATGGATCCCATAATACTATTCTTGAGAGAGGACATCTTGCTGGAGAATAGATCGAAAGCTGACAAAGTACAGAGAAAGACACCTCGTTTTTGGTTATCCGAGGACCAAAAATTGTACAAACGCTCATTTTCTGGGCCATATCTACTCTGCATACACCTCGAGGCATCAGAATTACTTCTTAAGAAGTTGCATGAAGGGATTTATGGAAGCCACACGAGAGGCAAATCTTTATCTCACAGAGCCATCATGCAGGGCTATTGGTAGCCAAATATGCAGAAGGAAGCACAAGAGTATGTGAAGAAATGTGATCAATGCCAAATATTCGCACCAAACATACACCAACCAGGAGGAGTCCTTAACCCCCTGTCCAGCCCATGACCATTTACTCAGTGGGGCTTAGATATTGTTGGCCCTTTCCCTAAAGCAGCGGGGAACAAAAGATATTTGCTGGTCGGCACGGACTACCTCACCAAGTGGGTTGAAACCAAGCCTTTGGCAAATATCAGGGACGTGGATGTAAAGAAGTTTATTTGGAAAAATATTGTCACACAGTTCGGGGTCCCTCGTACCCTCATCTCAGACAATGGCCTTCAATTTGACAGCAAATCTTTCAGGTGATACTGTTGTGATCTTGGGATTACGAACAGGTACTCCACCCCAACTTATCTCCAAGGAAATGGACAAGCTGAGGTTGTAAACAAAGTCATAGTGAATGGACTCAAAAAGAGGCTGGATGACGTGAAGGGAAAATGGGTAGAAGAGTTGTCACATATCCTCTGGACGTATAGAACTACTTATCGTAGGTCAACAGGAGAGACCCCATTTTCAATGACTTATGGAGCCGAGACTGTCATTCCTTTAAAGACTGGATTCCCAACTCTGAGGACAAGTTCTTTCAATCTGAATAGTAACAATGGGTTTCTTGAAAAGAGCTTAGACTTTATCGAAGAAAAAAGAAAGAGTGCAATGGTTCAATTGGAGTATTACCAACACAAACTCAAGCAAGGCTATGATGCCAATGTGAAGTTGAGGCCATTAGTGCCTGGTGATTTGGTGTTAAGGAAGGTTCTGGGTACTGCCAAGAACCCAGCGTGGGGAAAGCTAGGGCCCAATTGGGAGGGACCATATCGCATCATCTCGGTGGCTGGTATAGAAGCATATTTTCTGGAAGACTTAGATGAGCATGTAATACTGCGCCCTTGGAATGTAAACAACCTGAAAATGTATTATTATTAATGAAAGTCTCCTTCTTCAATATGTTCTCTTGTTGAATAAAGGCATTGTACTTCTCATTATTCATTCTTTATAAGTGTTAAATAGAACTTAAGTTATGTCTAGCTCCTCGGACCACATGCTTTTGGGAAAATTAACACTCAATGACATCTTTATAAGTGTTAAACAGAACCTAAGTTATGTCTGGCTCCTCGGACCACATGCTTTTGGGAAAATTAACACTCAATGACATCTTTATAAGTGAAACAGAACCTAAGTTATGCCTAGCTCCTCGGAACACATACTTTGGAGAAATTAACACTTTATGGCATCTTTATAAGTATTAAACAGAATTTTAGCTATGCCTGGTCACTCGGACCACATACTTTGGTAAAATTAACACTCAATGACATCTTTATAAGTGTTAAACAGAACCTTAGTTATGCCTGGTCACTCGGACCACATATTTTGGTAAAATTAACACTCAATGGCATCTTTATAAGTGTTAAACAGAACTTTAGCTATGCCTGGTCTCTCGGACCACATACTTTGATAAAATTAACACTCAATGATGTCTTTATAAGTGTTGAACTGAACCTAAGTAATGTCAGGCTCCTTGGACCACATACTTTAGGGAAACTAACATTTTGTGATGTTTTATTTTTCATTAAAGTGTCAAGACTGATCCAGGGTTACAACTAACTACTTGGATTGGTAACTTTGAATAAGTTAAAATCCTTTGTTACTTGCCTAAGTGTTAAACAGAATGAAGGATGTATCCGCCCTTTTTTATCCTGGGAAAGATATATTACTCATCCACATTAAATTCAGCCTTCATTGCAAAGGGTTCAACTTTCAGTACAAATATGTGGCAAACCTCTTTATTCATAGTACTTGATCAAATTACTTAAACTATTAGCAGTGTGTTGTGTTGTTACTTGCTTTTATCAGGGATAGAGTGGCCGCAATTCAAGACTGTATGCAATAGTAATAAGCTAAAAAAAGGGGTATAAAGTGAAAACACTTAGAGTAAAAAAAAAAAAAAGTCAATTCATTGATTAAAAGGAAAGTACATAACAAATAATGGCAAAGACCACAACAAGAAGGAAATAACATGAAGATAATAATAAAAAAATAAAAAAAAAAAAATCCTACAACTACTTCTTTGTTGATTGAGGGCCCTCCTTGAGGTCAGCTACCTTAAGCTCAGCACCCCCAGTCTTGGACTTAAATTCAGATTCTTTATCTTGGGAGACAACATCCTTGATTGTAAGGGCATCCTCAGGCAAAGTGTCTTTGGCTGAGGGCAGGGTCTCCTTACCCTTATTTGCCCCTATGGAGGCCCTAACATCAAGAGTAGGGTCCTGGATACGTGGGACTTGCTCAGGAGGAGGAAGGGGTAGAGTAGTGGGAGGGAGGTCCGCTAGAATTTCTCAGATATGCTCAGGAAAAAATGTCTTCTCAGCTTTCCTCAGCTCGGAGTCAGTGGGGACCCCCGCACTATTGAGCGCCTCTATCTAGGTCTCAGCACAATACTCCCTACACACTCCAGCCACCTCCTCAGCCAACCTATTTTCTGTATCCTCCACCCCACGTTCATAGGATGCTATCTCCACAGCTGCAGTAGTTTCTTTGGCCACCTGAGCTGCTTTTTTAGCTTCATCTTTTACCTTTTGTAGCTTGGCCTTAAGATCCATAACGAATTGTTTCTGAGTGGCCAACTCAATCTCTATTGTGTAGAGCAATTTGCACTGGTCCTCGGCTTGGGTCTTAGCAGTTTTTAGGCCAGCCAAGGCACTCAGGTGCCCCTTGTCTGCCTCCTTCAACTTGTTGGTCAGCTATTTGTGCTCCTCTTTAAAGGCTCCAAGAATCTTCTCAGCATTAGCTCGGGAGTGGGCCTCAGCATTAACTTCATCGCGAGCATTCCTGACCCAATCCTCAGCTACAAAAACTTGTTAAGTGACCTGCATGATAATAGCAAAGTGGTCAAATATATACATATGAATAAGTATACATCTTAGCGTTGAACTTAGAAGGGTATTGACTGACTTACCATGGCTAGGTTCCTCTTCAGGGACATGAAAAGGTCTTGTTGCCTTGTACGCCTAAGGCTCTCCATGTCTTTGGAGAGGAGAAGAGGCTGCTCTAAGGCCTCGGCGAGGAGGGTGGCGTGCCCTCTTTGGGACTTCCAAATTGTGACATCCCAAGGAATGGAAGCACCCCCTACCTCTAGCCGAGGGGCTCATGTGTGTGGCCCTTGGCGCGCTTCAGCACCAGTTTCATCCCTGCTCTCCACGGAGGGAGCCCATTTGTCCTTAGCATTCTTGGGCTGTTTCGCTCCTTTCGAAGGAATAATCTCCCCCTCCTCCCCTTCCTATACCTTTCTCTTCTTTTTTAAATTAGGATAAGGGAGCAGTCCCTCTACGGTCACAAGGGGAGGAGGAGGCGGAAGATTAGGTGGAACTTGAGTTTTGGAGACTTCTTTTGAAGTTGACCCCTTATTCCGGTTGGCCAACAGACCCTTTAAGCTAGACCTTTGCTTCAAGTCCATACCTTCTTCTTCCTCCGGGCTGGTATCAACCAGAGCAACTACCAACCTCGGAGAATGAGCAACAGAAAACCTATCCAAATTAGCCTTAGAGTCCGAGAGCTCTACCAACCTTTCTGGCACTTCACCTTCCTCCTCAAGATGGAATTGGTCGATCTCAGCCTCCAGGGATAAGGGTGTAGAGGCTGTCTCCTCTCTTGGAGTGGCTACTTCCCAAGGGGCACGTTGAATGGGCAGCTCAACGAGTGGAAGGTCTCTCCTAGACAAGAACCCCGGCTTAGAGATGTCTATGTGTGCTAGCCTGGGGTCACCAGCCCTTATTGCCTGGCCAACGTCCTGGAATATACGAGATAGGGGCTCGTAGTCCAAAATTAAATGGACGGCCCGTAACTATCTGTCTTTGCTTACGAATATCTCTGATCTCAGCAATTTGTTAAGACCCGGTACATTGACGTGACTAAGTTTCGGAGCGACGTGGTTTTTATCTGCAAAAACATTCGAGGAGGAAATTGTGGTTAGAAAAATAAAAACTATCATCCGAGAAGGTGAAATGTTAAGGTAGAGTTAAAAAAATGTATATATAAGAAAACTAAAATACTTGCTAAGGGACCTAATCCTAAGGTACCCCACCTGGTTTTCCTGCCTGAACTGGGCAATGAAGACCGTCATGCCACTCCCCGAAGGCGACTAGATAATCATCTTTCAAGCCCTTGTTGGACTTAGGAAGTCAAGATATCAATCTAACAACGTCAGACCGGGACTTGAGGTAATATCCCGCGCTGGCAACGGAATGACACTCGTACATGTGAACTACATCGTGCCATGTGAGCCCTAGGTTCATTTGATCGTTCAAGGCATCTACACTCCATAGGACTCTAAATAGGTTAGGAGTGCACTGATGGGGACACAACCTGTGATTGAGCAGGTAGTCTTTGGTTATCCTACCCATGGGAAGTGTCATTCCTTCCTCTATAAAGGCGATCATTGGAATGACAACTTCACCCTCTTCCTTGTCTGTAAGTATTCAGTTTGGGGGACAATATTCTAAAACCACTCCTTGTGGAATATGATATTTGGCCCTAAAACCCTCCATACCGGCCGGAGAGTCTACTAAGTGCTTGAATCTACCCATCTAAGCAAATGTAGATGACACGAAGGAAGTTTTCTAAAAAGGGAGAAGGCCAAGGAGGTTGGTCGAGGAGAAAAAGAAAGTTTAAAGAGAGAGATACTTACGAAAGTGAGTGTATTTAACCCTGAACCTTTAGAAAAGTGTCTTGGAAATTTTCTTAAGGTAATGAATTAGGGAGACTTAGGAGTGTAGGGAGCTTTGAGAGTTGGAGTGCTTGAGATCTCTGGAGAACTTGAAGATTCGTAAAGTAAAGGGAAAATGATTTCCCTCAAGGCTTTATATAGAGGGTGGGAATGAATGAGAGTAATCTCGCTCAAAATTCCTAGAAAAATATCAACCGTTGGATTTGCATGTTACCGTTGGATATGGGGGACAGAACGCCGCCTGGAGTAATTAATGATGCTTCGCGGGCTTCGAAATGTCAGTAACAATTATAAGGCGCGTAAAACAGCACTACCGCACGTGTGAATCAAGGAATCAGTCGGTATTAACCCATAAAAAATTAAAACCCCATTTTTCTCCTCGGATGAAAGGCAAAAAATTGAGTTTTGAGGGGCTATTGTAGGGTTAAGGGCCTAGAGTGTATATTGGGCCTTGAGCTTGGTCTGAGGACACGAATGGTCCCAAGGAGGAATAAATAGCTATGGGTAATTCCAGTCTAAAGCCTCATAAGTAGGGAATGAGTGGAAGGTGGTATGAGGAGGAACATCTCCTCTGGTAAACTGGGAATAGCTCCAGTATGTATCCTGATAATTAAGGTGACCTTTTAGGAAGCTCTAGTGACAGGGATGTGCATCATAAACGTACCAGGGTGATGGCAACTCAAAAATATCTAGGGGAAAGCTATTACCACCGCATTAAATGCACTACAGCTACTCTTCTGGTCGCATTTATGTGGAGAAGACCCCTAAACAGTGCTGCCTTAGCAATCACAACTCACAGAAAGCCAAAGAGGGTATCTGATGGGACAGGTACTCAAGTAAGGGCTCAAATGATCGACAAGTGTAGGATCAAGATGATCTAGAGGGAGCTATATAATGTAAGAGACCTCCCATGAGGAAGGGATCGGAAAAACAGAAACTAAATACTGTAGCAATCAAAATTGTACCTGTACTCTGTTTAATTGATTTATGTGAAGAATAACCTTCTCGGATAGTGAATTCATTTAGCTCTGTATTCCTTGTTCTTACTTGACCATCTTCTAAATCTATTCAAGTCGTTGTCCAATTCATTAAGGCCTAGTTCTTTAACTCACTCTCTACAAATTTATTGTACTAGGCTCACTGGGCCAATATCCCACACACCTTGGGCTTGGGCTGTCAAACGTGTCCCTACAAATCACATCCCAGCATAATAGGTATATGCATTTGTTGCCAAACTAAAACAAGCTCACTAAAGTTTGAACACATAGGCATCTTTCAAATATAAGACCAAAACCTGAACATGAAATCTCATTTAACTCTATACTTGGGTCATTTCTTCATATATCATTGGTAATTGATGCTTAAGTTTATCATGTCTGGTAATTCTGCGTGTCAGGCTATGAACTAAAGAGAATTTCATGGATGACGAGAGGAAAGTAGAGGGCGGGAGGAGAGAGCGGTGGGTTTGGGTTTGGCTGCAAGTTTAATTTCATGAAAAGGCTATTATAAAATTGAGATTATATTATCCAACAGATCCAGGTCAAGCATTGCTTTAGAGAAGCGAATAGATGTGCCGATAGCCTTGCCAAGATGAGCTTCAGTCAGGACGCTAATTTTTCTTCTTTTGTTAGTCCACCTGTGGACATGATTGATGTTTTTGAGGATGACCTCAATGGGATGTATTTTAACAGAATTTGTCCTGAACCTATTGTTCCTTCTTAGTTGTTAATTTATTTGCCTTTAAATAATAATAATTAATTCTCTCTCTGGTTGTAGGATTTGGAATGTTTCAATCCTTGTATTTATCCTGGTGGTAGTACCTGAAAGGCAGCACAATCTCATTTATATATAATAATATAAAAGCGAAATGTTTTGCTTTTTGTTGGCATTTCCTTATTATGCTATGTGACTCTATAAATTTATACCCCGTTTACATTTTAAACACCGAAAAATGTGCATTTTCGTTTAGTGGATTAAGCACTGTTTCAGTACAATTTTTGCTATCATTACTAAGTCACATTAATTTATTTCTCTTGAGAAAAACACATCGATTTGCTAGGTAACCTTACTGTATCTTTTTAACTCTCTTTGTATATTCACTTCTTATTTCTCCCTGTTGTACCGTTTCTTTTTTGCCAGAGGAGTATAGAAATTAGAAAGCAACATTATTGCTGTTGGCGCTACGTACCCTTGATGAAAAGGTTAGTAAATAATTCAATCAATCGTGATTGAAAAATTGCTCTAAGTATTGAATATGGTGTTATACTATTCGGTTACAAACTTTTTGCATTAAACTTTGTGTGCCAAAGTTATGTAACATATTGTTATTTGTTATTAATAACATGTATGTTACAATGTGTTACATAACTTTGGCACACAAAGTTATTAATATTGTTATGTATGTAACATATTGTTATTGTTATTAATAACATGTATACTTTCTCAAAAAAAAAAAAAAAATAACATGTATAATTCTTATCTATTTGAAGATTGAATAGATCTTTTTGTTAACCGTTAAGAATCTTTAATGGTTGTTTTCATCTGCCCATCTGTGCACCACTTGACTTTGTATTGGCGCAGGAATCAATAAATTAAGTTTTAAATTCGCTTTTTTTTTTTTTTCCTTAATGGCTTTGATTATTTGTTTAACATCTGGGTTAGAATCGGGCAGTTGCAGTAGAGATTTGGTTTAAAGCAATATTACAGGTCTTAGTATTTTCTTTTGGCCGTAATATAAAGCAAGATTGTTTTTATAATTCATGCAATGGCCATGACTTCGACGCTAGAATCAAGAAGTAGATACGGTTGGATATATTTTAACAATTTACTTTCTCTGTTTTTTTGGTAAAAAAAATGGGTTAGTTGTTGAGCTTTAAACCCAAGTCTTGAGACTTGTTGGCCTAGTATCTTACCAACTAGGCCACCCGAATGTTAGTAATAATTTACTTTTGTGATTAAACAAAAAAGAACAACATACAAATCTAAATATAAACAATAACACAATTAGATGTGATAGGCAAAAACATTAAAAGATACTGTGTATATATATATAAGAAAAAATCAGCAAATAATTAAAAACCCGCAAACTAAATGCATGAAGGATGAATGATACAGATCAAGTCTTGTATTTGATATAATCTCCTTAAAGCAAATTTCGCTCCTCACACAATCTATGGTACTTTAAGACTCACAGACGTCTGCCTGCCTCTCAAGATAAAATGATCTACAACACGTAGAAGAAGCACACAAGATTCGTGTTTTGCGAACTAATCTATGTCTCTTTCTCTCTCTTTGACTCAAATGAATGCACAATTTTTTTTATTTTTATGGAAGAGTTTATCAAAAAAAAATTTCATGAATGAGAGACTATGAATATATACATTACTAAACAGATATATTGTTTCAAAAATAACTGCTGTATACAGACTTATTGATTCAAAAAATAAAATAATAAAATATAATTATTATTTGGACAAGAGGGCCCAATCCACACATTCCTAAAGCTCAACCCAATATCCAACCCATGAGTATATAAACTCATATTCTTTATCATTTCCTATGTGAGATTTAAAGATTCTCACCACTTCAATATCATTTTCAAGTGAACACATTATGAGTCAATTTATTATTCACACCATACTATTTTTCCAACAGCGACTTCTTTATACTAATACATTGTTGGCCATTGTAAAAAACTGAATCCTGTTTTATGTTAATCTTTTTCTCTAAGAATGGTATTCTGTTTAGTTATTGGCTGAAATGTTGTGTTCAATATTAATATATACCCTGTTAACTATTCTATTTTGTTGGCAGGTTTATTACTTGCGTTCTAATTTGTATAAGATTGTATTATCATGCATGGAATGGCCGGGCTTTGGTGGTAAAATCAAAGTATAATGGTAATTAAACTCAAACAGATGGCATTTAATGTGTGTTAAGGCATATTTGCACTTCACAATTTATTTTTCTTAATGTTTCATCGTTGACTATTGAAATAAAATTTTTTATGTAATAAAAATATTTTATGTATTAGTTGAAATTTATTTGATGAGTTTGAATGAGATTTTCGCATCATAAATTTGATATAAATTTACAGTTTTACATATTATTAACTGGTTCTATTAGTTCCAATCATGTTATTCGGTTTTTTATGTGCAATAGTGTACGGGCATGTTGAATAAAGAAAATTGGGCCGACGCAATAGAGTGAAAATTTTGAACCTACTTCATTGGACTCATTTTTGGGTTGGCTGCCATTTTATCCATTGGTTAGGCATTTTAGTCGATAGCATTGCGAGAGCTATTGTTCATTATTTCAAAAACTGAGAAAGAAGCAAAATATTTGGTTTTGTCGATTTGGAAAGGAAAAAAAAAAAAAAAAAAAAGTGAGACCGATTGCACATTGGTGGGATTGAAATTATGGGGCTTCATATTGGTTCATTTGGTTGTGTTGAAGCCTATGTTAATGAATATTTAACTTTTATAACAACTCTCAATGAGGGACAGAGTGTATTATTCACCCTTAGGAGAGGGATACTATTTATTAATGAAGTTTATGGGACAAATACTTTTTGTGTGATTGTTGTTTATAATCTTTAAAATTGTTTAAGCATGTATAACCATATCTAATAACATATATATTGAGCACGTGTGAATTTGATTTGATATTAATGTATAGCCTTATTTAAGAATCACGTGACTCTAAGAATAATGCTACGACAATAAAAAAAAATGTTACTAGATTATTTATACATCCTTAATCACAAAATAATACATAATAATTCATAGATTTAGTTATTATGTTATTTTTTAAAGTCTACTTTTATGTTGTTGATATTAACTAATGACATTCATTGTTGCATCAAATTGTAAAAGTTATATAGTTAAAAAATGTTATTACCTATTAATATATATTTTAAATAGTAATTCAATTTATAATGTCCATTTTTTATTTTAGTTATACATTGTTATTTATGATTACAAGGGCTTTTTTTTTTTTTTTAATGATTGCAATGTCTATTGGATAGTTTTATTAATAATTTTCAATTGGTAGTTATATCAGAAGTTCTTGATGCTAGCCTTTTTGGCCTCTGTTTAAGGTAGATTTTTCCTCCCTTTCTGTTTTAAATATTTTGTGTCAGTTTAGTAGGGATTTTAGTTTGATGGTGAGTTTACATGGTATATTCAACTATTTGGTTTATTGCATATGACAGCTTTTACAAAGAAGTCATAGTCCCTCCTCTTCAATCTCTTCAATCTGTACATGGCATCAGATTTGGGTGGGCTCACAGGTCTATGAAATCAGAGCTCCCATCATAAGCTTAAATTAACTTATTTGAGCCATGTTACACTTTCCCTGGGCCTAGATTAACTCCAGACAGTCTTGTCCAAGCTTGACTAATCTGGATGGATGTGCTACTGGGGTAGTTGTTGAATAAATTCTATGCATAGTTTGCTTTCTATGGTGGCGTTAGAATTGTAATGCCATAAGTAGTTTTCAAGAGCTTGACAAGCATTAAACACATTGTTGTGTTTTTGTTCTTGAAATTTCAGGTTTGCCTTATTTCATGATTTATTATAACCTTTTCATAATTAAACTAGATACCTAATCCCTTGAGTTTATCCCCCATTCATCTAAACCTAGACACTTGACAGCCCAAAAAGAGAAAGGAGAGGAAAGATAGATAAATAAATTAATAAGAAAACTATCAAAACATGTCCAAAATCCATCTGATGAACAGCAGATACGCTTGCTTTTCATTGCAAGATATTTGTTCTTCCCAATTATTCACGGTTGCTTATTTTGTTCTCTTAATGCTTGTCTGTTGAACTTTTTGTTTACCTACTGTGTTTTGACTGTAGGGCAAATGTCATATCTCAATTGGAAGAGGTTGAGGAACAATAAGGTTGAAGTCAAAGTTCTTCATGGAGACATTATCTCATTTGGTAATAATATCATTCCATATTTTTATGTGATTAATTTTACTGATGTGGTAAATATTTATTATTTAAATTAAAAAGGTATGGGAGAGGTCGGTTAGGCTGATTTCAAGACAAAAACTTGCATCACATTGCTTGACACAGGCATTACTTGCCATCCCATGTGTTTTATATTAATTTTCTTTATAAATTGTAAGATTGTTCTTTGATTCTGTAGGTTCCCTGAACAAATTAAATTTGAGGAATTGTTACCCATATATTCTAATGGTTTTCAAGTGATCATGTTCGACATCCTAGAGAATTAATTGACCTTTTTGTTTCCTTCAACTTATAACTTGCATTTGCATTTGTAATAGAGAAATTTCTTGCGTCCACACCATGGTGCAGTTGTAAAAAAAAAAAAAAAAAAAAAAAAAGGTATATTCTTGATTATCATGAGTTATTCTATTTAATAAGTTGTAAAAAGAAAAGAAGGTATATTCTTGATTATTATGAGTTATTCTGTTTAATGCTATTTTGTTGTATATTTGCTTCTCATAGAGATTATTACAAGCAACTCTATTGGATATTGCAGGATTTTTTTAGAAAATAACTATAAAATCTAAACAATATCATTAGTTAGCAAACGTTTCAAACTATTTTGGTTTCTAACAATTCGAGTTTATTGGAGTCGATTTGTGGGTTGTAAAATCGAGTTTAGGATACTCGATTTTCCTTTTTTGCAGTGATATGGGAAATGGGCGTACAGAAATCGAGTAAAATAAACTCGATTTCCATGCTTACAAATCGAGTCCAATGAACTCGGTTTTTACACTGGAAATCGAGTTAAATAAACTCGATTTCCATGCATACAAACCGAGTCCAATACACTCGGTTTTTGCACATAGAAATCGAGTCCATTGGACTCGATTTCTGTGTTTAAAAAACGAATTAGACTCGGTTTGTATGTAATCCGACTGAAAAAAAAAAACTCATTCAAAACAGTCTCAAAAAAAAACTCTTTAGTTCAAAAAACTCTCTCATTCCCTCCAACACTCACAGTGCATCACTCAAAAAACTCAGTCTCTCTCTCTCTCTCTCTCACTCTCAGTCCTCTTCAGCTCCGTCCTTCTCCGTCGCCGTTCCGTCGCACTCATCCAGCTTCAGCTCCGTCGCCGTTCCATCGCGTTCATTCCCTCTCTTGAGCTCCGTCGCCGTCGGCCCTCCATCTCGCTCCGGAGCACTTCCCGTCGCCGTCTGGTTTTCACAAACAATTTCCATTTAGGTACGTTTCTATTACTTCACCGATTTCTTATTTTCTAACTTTTTAATGTCAAGTATTGGGCTTTCCCTCTGTTTGGCAACCGAGAAACTGCAGGAAAGCAAAAGAAAATTAGTAAGAAAAGTTTGAGTCTTATGTTAAAGTATTTTTTTTTTTTGGAGTTTTTATCTCAGCGAAAGCATTGGTTGAGTGGTGAGTTTTGCTTTTTGTTGTGTACCAAAATAATGAATAGCCTTGGATCATGTTTCTACTACGATCTATCATCAAATTAATATGGGGTTTCATTATGTTGATTTGTCATGTGTTAGAAACGGTTCATGCTTGAGAAAATTATCTGTGTATTCTTGTATAAATGTACTATATGTTTGAAGAAATGTTTAAATGAATAGAATCTATTTTATTATGACTTGTACCTCAGAGCATGATTTAAGTATTTGTATATGTGTGTACTTTTGCGATTCCTTTATTATGTTTTTATATGGTGGTTGAAGTAATTTGCCTGATAGAGGTGCTGAATGCTGATATTGTCATCCTAAACATTCAAACTGGTTGGCATCTTCTAAGATGGATGTTGGCTCCAAGTATAGCATAATATGTTGTTAAGTTTAAACGTCTTGTAAAATGGAAAATTGGGTTGGAAACATTAGATAGTGTTATGAATGTAGACGTGTTAGATGTTTAATTGGTGTCATGTAGTTACCTTGTGCATCAATTTATTATACTGTTTATAATAGTATTGTTTTGGCTGCTTTGTGCTTTTTGTATGTAGTCTTTTTTTCAATAAAATTATTCTTATAAAAAAAAGGCTCTCCTAAATATTACAATATGAAATTCATCATATATATTAAAATGTCTGTCTAGAAATTTATTTTCCTTTCTTCCTTCTTTATATAAGCATAGAAATGATGTTCATCCATATATATACATATTTGAGGTGCTAATTGCATTTTATACCTTGCAGGAATAGGCTTGAAAAGGCTTCACAACATAAGCTTTTAGAGAAGGTAGTTGCATAGTGATATTGCAGGTAATGATTCTACTATGTTGCTGCATTTCAAATCTTGGCTGCCATGTTTGCTTTGTTACCTTTGTTCATTTGCTTTACTATATACATTGCTGTTATTGAAGATTTTTTATTTATTTATTTATTTTTTTTTTGTCCTGGTATTTAAATTTTGCATTATATTGTCTTATTTTTAACATCTGGTTCTTCACTTCTTCTGCATAGTTTTCACATGAATCTACACAGGCAATGCTGCAATGTTGAAATGATTTTATGATTTCTTACATTATGTTTGGTAGGATGAAGTGTAGAAATGAGATTTTTCGTACCTACTTGTGTTGGGGTGGTAGGGTAAAGGCTTTGTTCACCATTGTACCCTGGTTTGGATGTTTTGTTGTGAGTTCAGATAATCAATTTTAGAAAGTCTTTTCAGAACCCACCCCACAAACTCCTCCCCCCTTTTTAATTTTTTCAGATCTTTTATGTAGCACGTAACTGTAGGGTCCATTTGGTAGGAGGGAAAATAGTAGGGCCAACTATGTGGGTAGCCCAAATTAATCAACGCGGATATGATTTTCCTTCATTCTTTTTGTCACCTTTTGTAAAACTTCATTGTAGCCCAAATTAATTTTATGAGTAAAGAGGACCATCTGCTTGTTGTCAAAATAAACTGAATCATTTTCTTGTTCATCACTTTCCTTGCCAATTTAACATGTGATTATATTACTCTTGACTCCCTAAACTTCGTGCAGTATGGCTGCTGTTCCTGCTCAGCTCCCTGATGAGTTTGGTCCTGGGCCCACTGACGATTCGGTGTTAAGGTTTATAAAAACACATCGAGCGTGCGCTGTTTGGGAAGGCAAGGTAAAAATTAAAACCGACCACCTGCTGAATGTTCTCTTCTTATCCTTCTACATTATGTTGATTTTTTTTTTCTTCCCATTTCTGAAATTTTAAGTGTCAATGGTATTACTAGCTTTCAATGCATGGTCATGCGCATTAGTTGGGTTAAGTTAGATTGGTTGACTGTTAGTGTGGGTGTACATGAACAAAGCAATCCTAGGTTCATAAGAGTTATTTTTGTTTGAAGCAATGTGACCTGTGATAATTTTATTGTTGCTTGGCAAGAAGTTGTTCAGGTTGTGGTTGTTGCAGTAATTTTTATTGTTATTATTGAGAACGCTAGCCTTTGCCTCTAGTTTCTTTTACTTTCCTCTATTTAGGTTGTTTATTTTCCATATCATGTCAAACAGATATGATCCTTAGGTTCCAAAAGCAAAACATAGAAGTTTATATTTAGGAATCCATTTGGAATTACAACTTGTGTAACAAACCTAGCTTAATGAATCATATTGAAGACAAGCTTTTGTCATAAATCAAATAAAATCCTTAAGGACCCTTTTCACTTGAGTTTCTTACTTGCATTAAAATACTTAGTTAAGTAAATTCAAGGGTTGGACAACAACAGAGCTTAAGGGAAAACAAACACAAATCAGCAACTATGACAACGAAATACAACCAAATTCCAAGATAGTTACTTAAAGCTTCTTAAATTAATGAAATAGCTTTAAGAAGCCTTTTGACTTTTCCTGGTTTAGAGGCAGCAATAGGCTGGTCGCATGGGAAACCTTTCATTACTAGACAAATGTATAAAATGCATTGCATCCTTTTATTTTTCTCCCGTTGTTGCTTTTTTTTTTTGTTTTTATTTTTTCTTTTTGGGGTTGATATTTTAAGGTCCCTTCATAACTGCTTTATTTTTGTTTTTTGGGATCAATAACTACAATCATATATACAAAGGTTATGGCATATTGCATCTCATCACCATAGTTCTATCATGTGCAGGATCCAGGGCCACTGAAATGCCGCGGTCGTAATGACGAGTTCCGAAAACGACGCCGGATAGTGGTGGATGATCGTATCGTCGACATTGTGAAGAGAGTTGGATTAGAGGGGCTGTATAGGACCCCAAGTAGAGAGATTGATCATAACCTGATCACGGCCTTCGTTGAGCGATGGCGGCCTGAAACCCACACCTTCCACCTGCCACATGGTGAGACAACGATCACATTACAAGATGTGGAGGTTCTTTTCGGGATTCCAATCGATGGTGAGGCAATTGTTGGAACAACTGACTTGACATGGAAAGATGAATGTCAGAGTCTGCTTGGAATTGCTACTAATGACACCACGCTTAAAGGACAAAGGATCCAAATAAAGAAGCTACTAGAAAAAATTGACGAAGGGTTGCCCGATGATGCAACAGAGGTGGTTGTGCATCAATATGCACGGTGTTATATCCTAGCACTCCTGGCAGACACAATTTTCGCCGACAAGTCTGGTGATAGGGTGCATACAATGTGGTTGCAGATGCTGAGGAACCTACGGAATCCACCTCAGTATAGTTGGGGGAGCGCTTGCCTTGCATGGCTGTACAGAGAGTTATGCAGGGCAACCGACAGAGGTGCTAGTCAGATTGGTGGGGCCTTGTTGCTAGTTCAGTATTGGGCATGGGTTAGATTCCCTTTTTTGTGCCCAAGGATGGACCTCCCACCAGATGGTGCATATGGCCCACCATTTGCACCTTCTCCATTGTCTATTAAGTAAGTCTCTTCTTTGACCGATTTTCTCTATTGGAAATAGATCCATAATTTTAAACACATTGTTAGACATAGAAAATAAAATTTGAACCTTGATATTCTTCTAATTGTGACTCATTAATAGGATTTTTATTTATATTTTTTATATATCGTTTGACAACCACGGAGGTCATATGTTATGATTGATGTATAATATAAGTCTTATTAATTTTTAGCTCCACCACTAATCATATGTTTAGATAATCATTTATTAGTATAATCTTAGTGGTATGTACTGTTAAATTTACGATTGCCCATCATTTGTTGTTGTTTATTACTTCATATTCTCAATTCCAAGTATTGACTTCCTCTTTCGCAATTGTAGGACTGTGTGGGTTGTGAACACCTTGAATAGCCCCGCCGAAATCTGTCTGGTCCGGTACCGTCAGCTTTTAGATTGTATGCATCCAAAGCAGGTACCAACATTGTGTTTATTCTATTGTTTATGACTATTGTATTTATAAATGTAAAAGAGCTCATAGATATGGAACATTGCATAATGTGCTGCCCTTTGATTTGACTATTTTAGGTGGTGTGGCAACCATATGAAACTGAATTAGCCCACCTGCCTGCGTTTTGTGTCGCCGGAAGGGATGTATGGACGGCGAGGGTACCGCTTGTATGTTTCTGGCTAGTAGAGAAACATACACCGGACCGTGTTGTTCGTCAGTTCGGGATGGTACAAGAACCCCCCCCATATGTTGATACTGACGAAGCCCTTCATGCCATAGACTTGAGGGGGAAGATGAATGTGAATTGGAGGGACAGACATTATGGCCATATCCGAGTATGGAATACTCGAGCACGATCTCTATGTCCTGGAGCACGACTAGAGGGTGATATGTCGCCTGCTCATCCATACTTCGATTGGTACGATAGGGTGACTTGGAGGTTCGTCGACCACACTTCGGCTTCACTTATTATTATGGTAATTGCTTTGACCTTTCTTTTCAATTTTTGTTGCGTATCAGGAACTTCAGTATGATGTACTAATTGTATTTATTTACTTTCAGGTTGCCAGTCACAAGAAGTTGTTGAGACTTCATACAGTAGGCAGTCCTGAGTACAACCATATTTCAGCTGTACTTAAGACAGTGGAACGCCTTCACCGTATAACTGCTCGACTTCCGTTGGAAAATATCGATGGGGCAAATCCAGAAGCGCCAGAAGATACTGGACGACCAAGCACGAGCTCAACTCGTGCCAGCCATAGCCATGGTCAGCGTGCTGCATCCCATCAGGTTGTCAGTAGGGCAGATCTCCCTCCACCCCCACGTGCATCTCCTGCCCCAGAGTTCCCTCCACCTCCACATGCATCTCCTTCCCCAGAGATCCCTCCACATACTGCTCATGTAGTTTCTAACCTAGATATCTCTCTACCCACTACTCATGCATCTTTTCACCCCGAGATCCCTTCACACACCTCACATACATTTTTTGATCCTGCTCATCTTTCATTTACTCCACCATCCTTTGATCTCGGCCCTGATTTCAATCAAACCCCTCCTGTCATGCACACGCAATCCCCATCGTACAACATTCGTCATATAGACCATGTACCGCCCCATAGTCACTCCATGTCATTCATGCCCACTCCTAGACTACATATAGATCCCATGAGTACGGGCACTCACATTTCATTTGCTACACCATCCTCCCCCGCAGTTGTTGGGAGTCAAGCAAAACAACCAGCTGTGCATGTTGAGAATGAGCAGGTTGTTGGGTTACAGTCACCCCCACAAGGTCGACCTAAACGTACAATGAAAGCACCTCCTTGTGGGACAGGTGGTCACAAAGCAGGACACAACGCTGGCCCCACGGTATGACAAATCATTTAATGTAATAAATATCGAGTAACTACTGTTATGGTTGGTATTGGAATTCATGTAATCCATTGTTTGGTTGTAACTTCATCTTTGCAGCAACGTGAGGAGCCTCACGAAGGAGATGTAGTACCCCCTCCCCCACATACCAGACACTATACGAGACAGCATAAGCGTAAAATGCATTAGGATTAGCATCCCATAGAGGTTCTCTCTCTCTCTTGCTCTCTGAAATCACTTTTTTTTTATTTATTTAATTCTTTTAATGCTTTGAAAACATTCCTAATTATTTGATGTGGGTTTATCAAGAAACAAAGGAGGACACTCGAGAATTGGAGTTTCTGACCCTAAGTGATGATCAGCACTTAGCTTAGAAAACACCTCACTCTTTCTAGGTTGGACCTGAAAATGCTTCACAGGTTTGTTAGGATCTCTCTTTCTGCCATATTAATGGTGTTTTTAACAATTAATTTGAATTGACTTTTAGGTAAAATGATAATGTAATGCTTTCAGTTTTCAAATTTTGAACTGCACGTTATAATTTTTTGCCATGGAGCAGGTTATTTTGTCCAGTCCCGTACTGAATGAAGGGGAGCTTGAGTCCTTGCTAAATGATCCCTCTTTGAAACCTCAAGTTTTGCCAACATTTTTTGATATTCGTAAAGGAGTTGATGGTTCCTTGGAAAAGACACTAAATATATATAGTGAAGCTGCTGATGAAGCTGTTCGAAATGGTTCCCAACTGCTTGTTCTGTCAGACCGTTCGAAATGATGTGGGTTTATCTTAAAAACCCTTTTCTTTTTAATAATATTTCAAAGTCTTTGATTTTTGTAAATTTTACATTGAAATACTAATGCCTGGTTGGAAAGTTTATCCAACTCTCTACTTTTGAATTTGCTTTGTGCTTTGTGTTTACGAGATATGTGTTGATGCTAGATTTCAGTGGATATGTTTCTTGGTTTTCTTTAAGTGATTTTGTTCTTTGATGTTTAATGTGTTTTTTGGTGGGTTAAAACATTAGGCAAATTGTTGTCAGTTTTTTTTTTTTTATTTTTTATATTTAAAATTGCTGGATGTTGAAACTTTGTTGGTATGAATGTATGTAGGGATGGATGGTACTGGTTTGGGACTTGTTCTGCACCATAAAGCTCTTGGGAAGTAAGTCATATTACATGTTATAGCTTGAGGGGGCCATTGCCCCCCCAAGATTTTCTAAATGCTTTAAATTTTCCTTTACATTTGAGGATAAAGTTTAATTATGTATACAAGTGGCTCCCCCAAAAATGCACTTACTTTTCTTTTCTTATATTATATATATAGATACACACAATTCTGTCCCTAATTAGCCCTCCCACCCAATAGCTAAACGCCTAGTTCCACTGCTGAAAATAGAGACTTACAGCTGGAGGCTGAAAGGTTGGACGTCCTCTGAGCATTAATCTCACTGGTTGGGTGGCATCAGCAGGTGGAATCTTTAAGATTTGGAATCTTTTATTTTTGGGTTTAGGGTTGAGGGAGAGAGAGGGAGATACATTGGTGCAGAAAACATGAATGTGGTCCATACAAATGGACCAAACTACCTTCCCTTGATCATGGACAGGGGTTTTGTTGGTGTATTGCATGATTGGTAATGAAACCTTCTTCCTACCATTTTTCTTTCAGTATAAATGATACATCTTGGTATTCTTGCTTAACCTGAAATCTCAACTAAATGTTATTCTATTGCTCCAGTCTTTCATATACATGCAAGGATAGTATATCAGGTTATTTAGTTTAGTCAGTGAACCCTGGAGATAAATTGATCCAAGTTACATGTTTGCTGTCCCCTTCCAGATATCTTTTCAATTGGCTGTCTTGTTCCAGGAACTTTTATTTGAAAATTTATTTGGTGGGTCATCTTAAATAGAATGGATAAGTACTAACCTTTTTGAAGGGGGCTTGTCTTTCCAATCCTTCTGTTGAACTTGGCTGGCATTACATGTCTACTAGTGAAAGTGTTGATTGGAAAAGATTTACAGTTACTTTAATGTGTAGGTGGTTACTTGCCAATTCTATATTTCAGATACGTTTGGTGAGAATTTTAAGGGTACTTAGTAATAGTAGCAGTATAGGGGATTTGATTTTTAGCGTTCAAATAATTTGGAGCTTGGAGTTAGTTGGGAGTATTGGTGAATCAAATTACCAAAGATTATAAAGTAACTCTGAAAGAAGTTATGCATTCTAAGGATATGCCATAATAACAGAATTATATGATACGATTCAAGGATCCCTTGAAAACTCAGCACTGTCGCAGAATGATCTTTTTGAGCAATCTAAGGAACTACTTTGGTATCATTTGCTTCACAAAGAAGTTAGCCACTGTATTGTACTTTTATCTGGTTATTGTAAATAATTAATGCTTTGATCTTGTATATATAATAATTCCATTTTCCTTTCAGGTGTGAAGCCTTTCCAACGTATCCTAGAACTTATGACTTGGTGCATGCAGCCGGACTGCTATCCCTTGAAAATGTCCAGTAGCGCCGTTGCACCACACTTGATCTGTTCACTGAGATTGATCGAATACTTTGTCCAGAGGTACCAAATCATATAATTCTCTCTTTTAGTTCTATATATAATCATTATGCATTGATCGCCTTATTCTTGAAATAAACCTTTAATTTAATGGCCAAGGGTGGAGCAGAAAAATCATTACACATGAAGATAAGATCATCCCGTTATATGAGCATTATTTTTCATGTTCCAGAAAACTTTATGATGGTTGTTTAACCTTTACAGGTGCATTTAGATGGTACTCCTAACAATTTAGAAGAAAGTGATTTCTGTGATTTTAGCTTTCTAGACAGAGGGCTTTTCAGTTCAGATATTTCTGTTTGTGTAAGTTTGCTGCATACATGAAGATACTTGGTATTTTATGCTTTAAACTTTAGTCCAAGTTGTCTTTTATTTTATAAATATTGTGAGGGAAGTCAATTGGAAATAACTAACCACAGTGATAGTGCCCCTTATATTGTTTTCTTGAATTTGGCAGTTTAAAGGTGCCATGCTTGAACCTGTTCGTAAAACACGAGATGCAACGTTCTTTGTGAACAATTCTAGTGATATTTAGGTTCCACGTGGACCAGAGCAGCCAGGTGCTGTTCAAATTACCATGCTGGAGCTGGCAGCACAAGGACATGCTTCAAAGGTATCGGCAGATAGTTTAGGTAGATATGAATAACAGTTACCTTTTTCACTGCTCGCTTTTAGTTTTCTGTTCTTCTCTGTGAAGAGCCTTGTACCTTAGTGGTAACTCTATGGATCATTTGTCAAACCGAAAAACACTATGGAACCAGTTTGCAATTGAATTGACTTCAAATTTAATTTAATTTAATTCAATGTCTTTGCAATGCGATTGTTTTTTTTTTTTTTTAAATATTCGCAATTCAATTATTTTTTTGGACTAGATATAAGTTGAATTGGAAGTCTTTAGTTTTTTGTGATTTATTGAGGATTTTATTTTTAATTCTTAATTAAATAGAAACTGGAAAGATGAGTGTTAACAGTACAAGTTGGTTCAAAGCTGCTAGTTTACCAGCAATTGCCTGTCTTTTAGCTACTCCTTTAATACTGATCATTTGTGCATCCTTTTTGTGCAGCTGTTGGTGCCATATTGTCAGCAACTTATTCAGTTTGCACGCTGCAGGTACACGATGTTCATCCTTACATGAATGTTATACATGGAAATTGACATGCTCCATTAATGCATGATATTTTTGGCCTGATAAAGGTTCTCAATCAAGATGAAACGCCCTTACTTTACAGTATTGTATTCGGTGAGGGAGTGGTGCATGATGCCACCTCTATTGTGCTTTTCAATGCAGTCCAATCACTTGATGTCAGCAACATTGATCTGCTTACAGCATTGAAATTCTTGGGGGCCTTCCTTTACCTCTTCTTCACCAGTACTGCTCTTGGTATAGCAGTAAGTTGTTGTAGTAGTTATTTCATGGTTGTTATTATTATTATTGTTTCTTTTCTTTCCTCCTTTTTATTAGGCATCTCTCTTCAATTTCGGTTGTTTAATCATACTCTGTCGAAAATGCAAGCTGATATGAATTTCAAAGGCATTTCTTGATCCAAGGTTGTCTTTTTGCATTTAAGGTTTTTGGTACAATTTATTGTGTAAGGCTGTGTTGTTTCATTGGTGATTTTTTCTTTTTTTGGTAAATCACACTAAAACCAATACAGATAAAAATAAACTAAGAAACTTGAAAAGATATAGATCCAATGGCAGCATTTTAGGAGAGCAGCCTCTGTTCATTTTGTGTATCCTCCTTATAGAGCATTTTAAAATGCCATTCTTTCACATACTAGTTGATATCTGATTAATGGATTGTGGCTTTGAAACGGGACAAGGAGCTTGTCATTTCCTTCAATGGGATACTCAAGAAATTACCACAATTAATGATCTTGTAGATGAAAGCAAACATGGCATATCTGTAGATTCTACTTCAACAAGCCATGAGTTAGTCACTAAAATGGGTGATTTGAGTATTAATAATCGAAAGAGGAAGTTTGATTCACTAGAGATGGAAAATCCTCAACATCTCCCAACTTCTGTGGCTGTACATGAACATTTTGAGAAAGATCAAGAGCCTGTCATAGAGAGGAGTGAACATGATGAGACTTCAGAGAATTTAACATCTACAAAGTATATTGATCCATCACGAGTTGAGGACTCTTCAAATCTCCAAGACCTAGCTGTGCTGGAGGTTGAGTTGACTGTAAGTGAACCTTCTGCTCTTGGGGTTGCTGAGATGTTGTTTGACTTGTCTCATTGTAAAATAAGCTTATTTGGTCTGTGATAATATATATTTTTTTTATCATGAATACCTCCGGTGTACTAGAGTGGCACTAATGTAATACCTGTTTTTTGTTCACTTTGCTAATTATATTCCCATTATACGTATCATGTTGATATATCTCAAATCATGCTAAATTTTTGTAATGATCAAAAGTTTTGATTTGTTTTGCAGTTTTTTTACTAATTGAAAAAAGGAATTGGCTCAGTGAAAAGCAAAATGGGACAATATTATTTTTCATGATTGTGCAAATTTGCCCATTATATTTTTTTTGTTCTCTATATGCAAATGCAGTCTACTTCTTTGAAGTTTCGTCACACTCATTTTTCTTTATCATTTTGCAGTATTTTTAAGAAGATAAGATGGAAGACAAGTGTGCAATCAAGAAAGATGTTACAGAAGTATTCTTTTTTCAATAGAATTAATGCTTTAATGTTGCTTTTGTTTTCATTATTTTGTATTATGAACGCTGTTGCTCTCATATTCCATTTTGTTAATGGTAATTTTTGACTTGTGCAGCTGATAGGCAATACCCCAATGGTATATCTCAATAATGTTGTGGATGGTTGTGTAGCCTGTATTGCTGCCAAGCTTGAGATGATGCAACCATGTTCCAGTGTTAAAGACAGGCATTACTCTTTATTTAACTGTTTTTTTTTTTTTTTTTAATTTATTTATTTTGATTTATATAGTGTGATTTACAAGCTATTGTATTTAATTGACAATCTTTAGTTCTGACATGCATTTGAATTCAACTTTTGGCATGTAGGATTGGATATAGTATGATAAAAGATGCAGAGGATAAGGGTCTGATTACACCAGGGAAGGTTGGTAAAGAAATCTCTACACATCTCAAGGTTTCTTTTTTTGGTCATACAGGTTTTTTACCTTTCAAATTTTCTTCTTTCTTGGTTGATTATAAGAATTGAAACCAAATAAAGTATATTACTACAATTGCTATGATGGCACCTGCATGGCTTTTCATTTGGCATTTGGTACACATTTTATTGCATACTGTGCTGATATTTAACCTCATTATGACTTAAAGTGAGACTTGGATGGCCTCTCTGGGATTTGTTTCACAGTTTTGTAATGCTCATATTACAGGGTTTTTCACTTCTACTTTTAATTCTTCGTTTTTTTTAGTTTCTCTTTAATACTTATATTTAATTGTATATGAGATATTGCTATGTATGTAGTCCAGATTATAGAACTAACATATTTTTCATTGATTCGGGACATGTTTGAATAATGGAAAAAGACTATTCTCATGGAGATAACAAGCGGCAATACTGGCATTGGGTTGGCTTTCATTGCAGCTGTCAAGGGTTACAGACTAATACTTATCATGCCAGCTTCATATAGCATTGAGAGAAGAATTGTGTCCCTAGCTTTTGGAGCTGAGTTGCACCTTACAGATCCTACCAAGGGCCTTGATGGTGCTTTTGAGAAGGCTGATGAGCTCTTAAGCAAATTCCCTAATAGTTATCTGTTTAAACAATTTGCAAATCCTGCGAACCCACAGGTATTGTTTACATTTGCTATATTTTGATATGGATAGATGATTGAGACCATTAATAAATCATTCTGTCATTCTTGGTTCAGATCCATTATGAAACCACTGGCCCAGAGATATGGAGAGATTCAGCAGGGAAAGTTGATATTTTGTTTAGGACGACTTTATATTGAGAATGAAAATTGAATATTTTATTGGAGATTTGTTCATCTTCTTTATTTCCTTTTGTCAAGGAAGGCTTGGAAAGGAAAATGCATACATTTTCACGAAATGGATCATTCTTGTAAACTTTTTCTTCTGGGATTGATTTTCCATACTCAATATCTGCACTATTTTATTATTATAGTATTTAATAAGAGAGATGCTTTGGGAAAATGATAAGGAATGCTCTGACAAAATTTGAGTGTTCTATATCCATGGGGTTTGATAGGCCTTTGACAAGTGTCTAGTGACTGATATAATACTTCTACCTCAAATAGAAACTGAAAAGACACACAGAAGACTTTGGACATTCCTGTTACATATTTAAGTAAAAGTTGCAAATGCATCTGATTAATTGAACCTATTAGATTAGTAGTGCAGGAACATACTTACAACGTTTGCTTTGTGAATCTTGTCAAATCATAACAAGTCTGAGCTATTTTGTTTCCATGACAACATTTCTGATTTCTGTTGGCTGCTACTACAGGCATGGATTTACCTTCAATGATTTGTGATGTTTTTGGTAACTTTTTTCAGGTATCAAGTGAGGAAGCTATTGAAACTGCTAAGCTGCTTTCCCTGAAAGAAGGTTTGCTGGTATGGAATTATCTTAATTAGATAATATGTAAAGATTCTAGAGGAATTCCTTACACTTCCTTTTTATTTATTTTTGTTACACATAATTTCTACAGTTCTTTTGTTGCTACTTGCTGGTCTCTTTGGTTTTCCAACTCTCTGTTGAAAATGGGAGCTTGTTTATTTCAGGTGGGGATTTCATCTGGTGCTGCAGCAGCTGCTGCAATGAAGGTGGGAAAGAGGCCTGAAAATGATGGAAAACTTATTGTTGTAAGTCTTATTGCCTTCTTCAAATTAATATAGAATCTCTGTTGCATGTTTTTATTATTATGATAGTCTGCTTAGGTTATTTTAATTCAAGCTTCACATCTGAACCCCTTTAAATATGTTTTGGATGACTCCTTTTGTATGCTCTACGGAGTCCTGACTGCACATTCTAGGATCCATATTTCTTCATGTCTTCCAAAACCAGGAGATGAAGAGTGTTGTAGAATACCATATTTATTTTCAAGCTGTCCATTACTTTTGCTTAGCTGCAGGTTGTGTGGCCATAATATCGTATACAATATTGATCAATTTGTTGTAATTTAAGTTATATTTGTGAAATGGTAAAATCGTGTTTTTAATTTCACAATTTTTATTGAAATTGTGTTCTCAAAACATAATTTCAGCTAACATGGCATTGTGTGTCCGGGTGTCCCATACATACTGTGTGTAATTATTACCACTCTTTAACCTAATTCAAAGTTTGAAAAATATACTTGTCGGCATATATATGTTTAACCCAATTATTTAACTGTTTCCTTTTGATTTTGTGTGCTATGCAGGTGATTTTCCCCAGCTCTGGAGAACGTTATTTATGTACTGCACTCTTTGATTCCATTAGGAGAGAGGCGGAAAACATGACTTTTTAGTGATGTCTTTATATGTCCATTTCGCTGTGCTGGTTTACTGAAAGAATAAGAAACTTGCTAATGAAATGTTTGCAGTGTTTATGAACAACTTATTTTATTTATGAGACTTTATTTCATTCATCAAATAATATAGTAAACAAGTTGAATGGAGTAGTAAAATTTTAAAGTTTATATAATTTAATACTGTCAGAATTAAGGTTGCATGGTGTAGTATATATTCATGTTTTCCTCCATTAATTGCAAACCAAGTGTGAAGAACAGATATAAGAACACAAGAAGAATTCTCTTCCTTTTCCCTCTCCATTCTATCTTTCTTTGCGTGCTTTGAGAGTGTGGGTTTGTTCCATTTGTGAGTGGTGTTTGAGTGTGTGAAGGCCCATCGACTTCCAATAATGTGGTACAGAGACAATTGGTTCATGGAGAGAATGGTGCTTGCCAAAATGGGATGATTCCATTTCAGTTGATTAAGAAAAATTTGATAATTGATTATCCGAATGAAGTCGTTACTTGGATTATATGATGCATGGGAGATTCATTGCGGACAGGCTGAGATCTGGAGGCAGATTACTGTTGCTGGAGACACTTGTACTGAAGGTATTTTCTTGCGCATGTACACATTTGCTATGTATCCTACAGTTACTGCCCTGCCCAGCCCAACCCCCCCCCCCTCTCACCCACCGTATCTTTATAGTTTATGTTTCTCTTGCTTTGTTCTTACTAACTTGCTGCTTGCCCTTATCAGTTATCTGTTAATATATATATTTTTTCTTCCAGTGACAGATTGTATAAGTCAAGTTTTAGGACTTCATATTCTGGGTTGGTTGAGCCGGCTTGCTTTCCCTCCTCCTCGATGTTTATTAGTTCTTCCACCTCGGCCTCTCTCTTGTGGTAAATACAGATTACATTCCATTTGTTTGGTTTTTTTTCCCTCTTTCATCTTTGGTTGTGACTCTGATTCATATTTTTGGCAGGTGTTTTCCCTAATTTTGATTCCATATTTGTTCCTCGAGATAAAGATGTGTCTAATTGTGAAGGCTCTGCTGACCTGCATCATAGCCCTTCAATTGTTGAATTTGATGAGACGTCATCACAAATATCTTGTCGTGACGCTCAGTCTTCGAGTGAATTGTCAATCCCCAAGAGTCCTCCTGCTTTGCTAAAAGGTAGCGTAACAACTTTAAACGTGGATGTGCTTGAGCAGACAGTGTTGCCTCTTCAAAATCAGCTTCTTACCCATCTTGAATCAATGAATCTGCTTCAACACAAGTCCATGACACAGGTGGTGGAATCTACTTTTATCGTTTTGGATCGTCTATTAGTTAATTATACACCTTTTTAAGAGCGTGTGAAGGAGTTCATTGCCTGTGCATCATCATTTGCTGATATAGAGTAGTCCATCAACAACAAACATTCTTTTCAAGAGTTGATGGAGCGGTACCATAGTGAGAAAGTAAGGTATATAAGCAAAGTGGCTACTATAAGCAACAATAGTGTAGCTGTGTAGCATCTATCCATTTTGGCTATATAATTTGATTGTTTTTTATATGTAATTTGTCACTTTGTTCCATCCTTGGTTAAATGGATTGGATTTAGCTAGATCTTATGTATGATCGTATAGCCTCTTCATAATCAGTATGTTGGTTTGCGTAGAGCTTTGTATGTGAATTGCATAGCTTGTACAAGGATTTTTCTATGTACAGCTTTTAAATTATGTTGAGATTTACCGAAATGATACTAATTTGATAAATAAAAGTCATCTATTTCACCTTTTCTGTTCCATTGATGCTTCTATCAATCACAAATTGTTAGAATTTATTTTTTCCTTATAAAATAACCAATGTTTAAAATGGGGAAAAAAATCAGACAAATGGGAGGTTGTAATTGATATATTTGATAGACAATAATCTGTTCACTAGATAAATGCATAGTCGGGTTTGCATGGATGTTGAGGTGGGAAATTTCCTACGAGTGTCTTCAGAAATAAGTGTTTCCTTGGGGTGTTTATTGTTTCTCTTTTTGGTTGTTTTTTGATGAATGAGCATGATTGCACTGATGGTACTGACCAAGCTTCAATTGGAAGTTGTAGCATCAATGCTCAAAGCACGAATAATCAAAGGGTTGATAATTCATTGACAATATTTATTACCCCTTGAAGGGGAAGGGAAGGATGTGTGTGTGTCTATAGCATTCAGGAAAAATCATAGTTAAGAATTGTGAACATTGGGTTCAATAAAGGCTTTTTATGTTTTTTTTTTTGGGAGCAAAAGAACCCTTACAAGTAATATTCTCCCCTAAAAAATAAAATAAATATTTATTTTTATTTTTTTACCTAAATAATGAGGCTATTGCATTTACGTGGAGCTCTCTTGCCATTTCTCTTTTTGGTCTTCTATAATTAACTATAATAGGAGGAAAAAAACAACCTTAAAATTTACAATGAAACATTAGGGAAAGAAACAAAATATTTTCCAGGGATATTGGGAAAGAAAAGGACCACCCACTTGTTGAACACATCTAATTTGGTTTAGTACCACAACCTGTCCTGCTAGCATATGGATCATTTCTTTCATCTTGTTTTTACGTACTTTATTTGTCTATGGCAGCGGCTTTAGTAAGGTAGTAGTTCTACTGAGATAACTTGAATTTTTTTTTATTGCTTTCTACTTGACCTCGATGGCTGTCCCTTCTTCTCCATGTGGCAGTGGTACCGTCCAGCTGAGAAAAGACAATATTAAGCAATAGCCAATAGGTGTTCTTTCACTTTATCACATTGTGAAAGATTCTATTAACAAGGCCAAGACTAGTTCATATATGAAAAAGGGGATGGAGATTCCCAAAACCCAATTCTCCATTTAGCTTGTCCTGTAGTCTGTAACTGTAAGGTTTGAAGTTGAAGTTTGGTACAGTGCTACCTTTAATTCATTGAAAATTAACCGTCCAAGTCACACATCACTCTGACAAAATTTGTTCCTGGCCTGGATATATATGTACTGTTTAAAGTTCATTTCAGTAAGTTAATTCAATCATCACAATTAAACTAGTGAGTAGTAAGCAATATAAACTACAAAATTGTGGGGATTTAAAATTGAAAGACAAAATTAAACAGTCATAATATCACAATCTAGAAACAGGTACATTGGATATAAAATACTTCGATTACAAGTTCATTCAGTGACAAACAAAATAATAATTGTGTGGATACAACCCAGTAGTAAGTTCAAACACATAATAAAGAGAACCCCAATTGACATCTACAATGCCATTCCAAACTCGAGTATTTGCATGCCTGGCAAAAATTCAAATATTGTTGTTAGATACCAAAACCCAAAACATACGTACTAATCTATGCAACTTGGCTAATTGATACAATCATGGCATTTTATATAAAAGCATCACTTACCTAGTTTGGATTATTACTGCTTGTCGAAGCCCCACGGGAAAGCGGACATCTTCTACGGTTATGCCCATGTTGATGACACAGTCCACAGCTCTGCTTTTGCTGAATCTCCCTCAAGTCAGAATCTGGCCTCCGGCTTCCCGGTTCTCGCCGGACCCCATCCATCTCATTTCGTATCCTAGACGCCACAGGTCGACCTTTGCCCCGCAACAGTTTTGGGTCAGGCACCCACTTTGGACCATCCACATCCCTCCACAATGAATCTGACTTTGGCACCACAAATGCATGTGAGTAGGTGTGAATGGCGTTCACCAAACTATAACATGGGTCAATATATGCAGTCGCATCTTGCCCCAAGTACTGAAGAGCTTTAATTGCATGTGAACAAGGGATCTTTCTCATTTGCCACTTTCCACAACCACATGTTCTGGCCATTACATTTACTTCATAACTATGGTTTCCCCCTCCAGAGCTATAGATGTTGTATGAAGTAATTACTTGATATATACCATTCTGATTATTAAACGGATTTATTTGGTGTGAAATTGATTTTTGTAGGTTGTGTCCATAGATTTTTAAGGCATATTTAGTCCATACCTTGTCCTTTGAGAGATCATGAGTAATTTCTTTGTGTCGATCATGGAAATACGCAACAAGTTTGCAATGAGTGAATTCAACCATTGCAGCAATGGGTAGGCCACGGGCACCTTTGAGTACTCCATTGAAGCACTCCGAGACATTGGTTGTCATAGCCCCATAACGGTATCCACCATCATGTAGTTGGGTCCACTTGTCTAGATCCTCGTTCATTAGATATGTGTATGGCATGATGGATGAGTCGGGTTCACTTTCCTGCCGCTCGGTTCTCCGTTTCTTCCTAAGGGCTTCGATCTCAGCTTCCTTGATAGGTTGCATGTACAACTCAAATTTAGATTCCTGAGTAGCATACCCCGCTTTCAAGGCTAATGACTTTAAAGTGGCGTCCTGAAAATGCGTGTTGAAGTTGCTAGCAACATGTCGAAGGCAATATCTGTGAACTACTCGTTGTCGTCCATCATCATGTCTAGGCCAGTTTGCAATTGCACTTTGAATACCCTTATGTCGGTCAGAAATTATACAGATGTCCTTATCTGCTATCACATCCCCCAGTGCATTCCTGAGGCGTTCTAAAAACCACCCCCAACTAGACCCTGACTCTTTGTCCACAACGGCAAAGGCAAGAGGCAAAACCTTGTTGTTGGCATCGGTGGCCATTGCAATCAACAACACCCCTCGATATTTACCATACAAATGGGTCCCATCAATACTGATCACTGGCTTACAATGTCTGAATCCTGCAATGCATGGAGCGAAAGCCCAAAATATATAGCGCAATATTGTATCACCGAACTCGTCCCTGGGTATGGTGTGAAACCAGAAACGGGTGCCAGGTTCTTGATCCCAGTATGCAAATAATAACTTTTTCAACCTTTGGTAAGACTCTTCCCAATCCCCAAATATCTTTGCAATACCTCGTTGTTTCGCATCCCATATCTTATAGTAAGAAAGAATATGCCCATAATACTTCCCTTTAATGAAATGTCTGAGGTGATAAATTGTTGCCGTGTGTTTCTCTTTCAACAATGGAACAAATTCTTCTGCTAGAAAATTACAATCCATCATTCTACCATCAAGGGCCGTGGCAAGGGGCATACAACTATGAGGACCCCTATAAGATGTGACCATCCATAGTCCGAGTTCAGGCTTCACAACTGCCCTAACGTACCACATGCATGATTCATCGCTGCATTTCACAGACAGTCTACTTGTGGTCGACCTACTAGTCACAAAGTTTCTGTTATACTTTGCGGCGTAAATTGTTAATGCACGTCTCACCGCATCTTTATTAGCAAAAATCAACCCTTTCGCAAAATTCATGTCTGCATTCCAAGAACCAAATGCTTGCTGACCAACTTCAGGATCAACCATATTTTCCCAAGTATTTTCATAAAATGATGAGGCAGGAGGTTCATAAACGAGGGTCGTATTTGTAACATGCTGAACTCTAGCATTAGCGTCCTCATCATCTTCATCACATTCAGCCATATCATCAACATGAGGAATGTGAGTAATGTCATGGTCATCAAGACCCCTGTCAAAGTCACCATCGTCAATCCTCTCTTCATACTCATCTCTATCCTCACCATCTTCCCCAGAACAGTCTTCGTCTTCATCTTCATCTTCAACTACTGGAACTGTAGAGGATTCACCTCGATGTGTACAAAATTGATCTTCATATCTATTTCCAGGTTCGCTCTCAATTGTTACTGGTGTCTCTTGAAAAGGGGGTGTATAGCCTCCCAATGTGGTGCATTGATCATCTAGGACTGCAAACTGTAGAGATGTAGTTGTTTGTACAATTTCGTCCTCTACGCCGACTTCTGCACGAGGCTCCAAAGTGACGTATAACTCAAAATCTGCTGCTTGTTTCCATTTGTCCATCTTACTAAACATGAATTTCACATGTTTGTCCTCTGTTATCGCCATATATCTGTAATTAATGCATTGATTGAGGACTTCATATGGAGAACGGAAAGTAATATGTATGTCATGCAAAGCAGGGTTCACTTGCAACTCTTCCATAATTTTTACTTTCAGCTCATTCAGGGTCTTTAGCTTACGGCGTATCATCATATAGTAGCACTGGATACCCGGACCTTGAAATGAGACTCCATCATAAGGGTTGGCATTGCTAAGGGGTCCACCGTAGTATATATTTATATAGATCATTGTCAACCTATAGATCATCAAGTGCAATTGTGTTAGTGACAAATTTATAACGCTTAATCAACATCAATCACAAAACTTTGCGTATGAAATGCCAACAATACTAACCTCAACCAAATTTGCATATACTCACCTTTAGTAATCTTACAAAAATAGTCATTACCAATTTCATATTCTTTAAAAATTCTAAATCATTCTAGGGGCATGACTTTCAAAACTCATTCAAATAAGTTATGATGAACAAAAATATTATATACCAACTAGTTATCCATTGAAATCTCTGTTACAAATCTTAAACAAATATATCTTGAAATAATTTATGGTAAAAAGACTACTATCTTAGGTATCAAACTCATAATCTATTTCATATCCATGAGAAAGACCTAAAAGTACTAAATATTCCTAACAATTGATCACAATATTTAGTACTAAATATTCCCAATAATTAATCACAATATTAATTTTTTTTTTAACTTAGCATATTATCACAATATTTACACTAACAAACAAAACAAATATTCCCATATGTTGTAATAACATAATAATCACAATATTTGGTACTAAATATTCCCAATAATCACAATATTTGTAGTTATTTTCTAAAAAAATCCCTAATGACTCCATTCTTTTTGCCAATATCTAATCCCCTAAAATCCTAAAGGGCTATGGAAATGGACAGCGTTTGCTCTCTTTCTATTTTTAAAGTCTGTTCCTTTTTTCCTAACTTGGAATGTTACAAATGGTAACAACACCAAATATTTGTAAATTTTTCACAAACTATACATGCTCGTGCTGCACCATCTGTACACATTCATTCATGGTCATGGTCATGACCATTTCATGTTACAATTTTACTGTTGCAACTTCCTTAAAAAAAATAAAAAATAATTGGATTTATAAGATTTTGAGCTTCGAACCTTTAGCCAAAAAAGTTTTATATATTCTCTTAAATGAAAAAATAAAAATAAAAAGGAAAAAATTGCATATCTAGAGTACTCAAATTTTCACATAATAATCACAATATTTGGTACTAAATATTCCCAATAATCACAATATTAACTTTCTTAAAAAAAAACTTAGCAAATAATTTAATCACAATATTCACACTAACAAAAAAATAAAAATAAAATTTCCCCAATATGTTGTAATTTAATCAAAATATTTACACTAACAAAAAAAAATTCCCCAATATGTTGTAATTTAATCACAATTATTTACTAAATATTCCCAACAATTAATCATTAAATTACTACTCATTATAGATATTTTTTCTTAAGTAGATTCATGATCTTATATAAATGTGTCATAACATTAATTAAAAAAAAAAAAATAGCAAATAATCACAATATACTAACAAATAAATTAATCACACTATTTACACTAACAAATAAGAAAAACAAAACATTTCCTAATATGTTCTAAATTTTTCTTTAAAAAAAACCTAGCAAATAATCACAATATACTAACAAATAAATTGATCACAATATTTACACTAACAAATAAGAAAAACAAAACTTTTCCTAATATGTTCTAAATTTTTCTTTAAAAAAGATCTAGCAAATAATCACAATATTGTAAAAATATTACCTGAGAATGTTGTGTGATGAGTGTTCTGTGAGTGAGTTGAATATAGAGACTGAGTTGAAGAGCTGAATATAGAGAGTGTTCAAGAGAGAGCTGAATACTATTACAGAGAACTTATTACAGAGAACTTATGAAACACTATTACAGAGAACTTATTCCCACGGCAAGAGGGACAGGTCCAGCTGGGACCCACAGACACGTGGAGGGCTGGGGACTGAAGCTGCTGTGGGGGAACTGTGATGCCCACGTGATGTTGCTGCTGTGGGATGGGAGTGCTGCTGTTGGATGGGAGTGCTGCTGTTGCTGCTGTTTTGATGGAACTGATGGTGGCAGTTTTATAAAAGGAAATCGAGTTCAAAGGACTCGGTTCCTAAGCCTGAAAAACAAGTTTGTTGAACTCGGCTTCAAAGAGTAGAAATCGAGTCCAATGGACTCGACTTCTAAGCCTGGAAACCGAGTGCAAGGGACTCGGTTTCAAAGCCTGGAAACCGAGTCCATTGAACTCGATTTCCAGGCTTAGAAGTCGAGTTCTTTCAACTCGATTTCTCGCAATAATAAAATAAAAAACCCAGGAAATCGTCCCCTCTGAACTCGAGTTGTTATATTCCAAATTAGTTTCAAACGTTTCCTAACTAATGAAATAGTTTGGGTTTTGTGGTTATTTTCTGAAAAATCCCGATATTGCATGATAGTGATAATGTTTTTAGAGACTTTTAATTATTAACTTTGTCCTTTTTCAATGTTGGGCTTTAATGGGCTTTGTTTACATGTAATTCATTCTTAAAATTTTAGTTGATAATCTATTTGAGTGATGAGGTAGAAAAATCAAACGTCTTGATTTGAATTATTTGGAGTAGCAAGTATGATCAAGCTATTTTTCTAGTGATGTGTTCATATAGAAATTTAATTTAAAATTATCTCAAAATTTACTAGTTACACACGAATTTTAGCAATGTTAGTTACTAACTGGTATGAAATTCAGGCTGGTTTGCTAATTTAACAGGTGATGTTGCAATTTTTATTTCACCGTTTAGATCAAAGCTTTTTTTAATATAAAAAGAAATGGAAAAAACTAATCCCAAATTTTAGGGATGACACCACCAAATGGGTGCAACTCTCATCGATAGTCAGGTCAGCGAAGATACCAAATTGAGAGGGGAAAAAATACACAGCAGGAAATTGAACTTTCTTCAAACAGGATTAGCACCAGTACATATAAATTTTTTTTTTTTTTTTTTAAAGTATGAGAGTATTCTATTTGGCACGGAACAATCATTTACCTATACAAGTTGAATTTCTTAAATACTACTGAAAAAGACCTAGCCTTACTAATAACTAACATCAGCCAAAATTCCAAAATCCTAGCTGTTAGTTACTGAAGTTTAACCTTCTGAAAAAAAAATGTTTACTTAAAAAACGGGATAAGTTGGAATATGGCTTAGCAAAGGAAGATGCTAAATTGCTAATGGACAAATCTTCCTTACTATGATGTAAAGGACAAGGCATCTGCTGATTTTGCAAGACAAATTGATGCTCGTCAAACATGCAGATGACTCATGTTGTTGGAGTTAAAGCTAATCCGTAAATCCTTGGTAGACCTACAACAAAGCATGGTAGCATTCAATCTTTCAGTTTCAGTATCAAACTTTCTATAATACTAGCAACTTAATAGTACAAAACATAAAGAGATAGAAAATCAGTAAACTATTGCCAACTGGCAACAAAAACAACCAGCTTAGACATAAGTTTATTATATCATATATTAGCCAGAACCTTTTTCTATAAATGAATAAATCAGTAATTAGATAAATACGTACACAAAGTGCACATGATGACAAAAACAATGGAATGAATACCAAAAATTTTCTTTCAAAAAAAAAAAAAACCAAAAATCTTAATAATATTTGTTGACATGTTTAGTTTTGACAGAGAAACTACCATCTTAACTTGCTCTCTATCAATCTAAATAAAGCATTTGAAAATTTTTTCTAGACACCATAGACTAATGACTATGCACATATCCATATGATGTTAATTCAAAATTTTAATAAAATGATGTTAGCTTCAATGAAATAAGTAATAAATATAATAGGATGCACTTTGCTATCAAAGGAACTAAAATGGACCCATATCAAACTCTGCACATTCCGTTCATCCAATCCCCCCATTACCTTCAAAGTATCTTATCAATTACATGAACAGGTGAAAACCTGATATTAATAGGATATTCAAAATTAATTCTAATTAAACTTTTTGAAAATTGCATGGTACTCATGCTAGAGGTCCAGAAACTAGCATCTTAGGGGTTCCAGTCGCTGAAAAATCAGCTCCAAGGTCAAAAGAAATCAAAAGGACATGATCTTAAATTGAGGTCAGGTCATATCCTGAGTTACTATGTTTGCACCTAGAATTGTCCCAGTGCTTATGGCCCTCTCTCTCTCTCTCTCTCTCTCTCTCTCTCTCTCTCTCTCTCTATATATATATATATATCATCAACCAAGCAAATAGGCTCATTGAACTCTCAGAATACAAGTTCTCAACTCTTGCAAACCAATTACTGTTTGCAAGTTGGATTTAAGTTGTATTTAGCTGACCACATTTAACAATAATTAAAAAATAATAATAACAACAAAAATGGCTACTCACTTGTAATACTTGTAGTAGTTTATCAGGGAACAAAAATGGATGAGACACTATCACATGCATTCAACTTTGTCCCAACTGAAGAAAGCTTATCCTAGCTGGACGGCCGTATTGAACTTCCAGCCATTGCATTGGATGTAAATGGATTTGGAGGGGTGGGAGCCACTGTCCCCATGGGTCTTGACATTGGCGGCCTTTGGGCAGTCATGCTCATTGGGGGCCTTGCAACTGCATTTGCAAAGTTTGTAGCAATTCTGTTGGTAGGTAATGATGGTGGCATTGCACCTCTAGATGAGGAAGCTGGTAAACCAAGCCGGGCTGCAATTATCTGTGCCCGCTCATGGTAAAGCCTCTGCCTTGACCTGTCCAATTGCTCCTTTACCCTCAGTACCACATTTTCCATCTCATTAAAGAAACCTAACTTGGTTTCCAACTTATGCAACTGCAACAAATGGAAACACCGTACATAAAGTCAAAACTCCCAAAATCCACAATTAACAGCAAAATGAGAGCTTCTTTGGTTATAAGATTTACCTGCTTTTCTATCAAAAATGCAGCAAGTTGTCGGATTTGGTCTTCTTCCTGGTTTGCCAGAAGTTTTGCCTTTACTGTTGCTGCAGAGATTGCTGTAACTGCAGCACGCTTTACTCTATCATATTTGTTATCGTCTTTTTTTGTCTCTGTAGTCTCGAGTTGGACTTTTTTACCATCTTCAATTTGTTCCTCACCTGTAAATAGATAACAAATTAGGAAATATAATCACAAATACAATACAAACTGCCAAGGATACTTGTTCATCTTTCTGCAGCCAAAGCTTGCCAGGGTGATAAAATTCTTCAATGTTCACTAAAGCATGCCTTTTATCTACTAATTTAATAGCATATTATCCAAACTTAGTAGCAGGCATTTGGATATATTTGTAAATTCCTATAGTTTTTTGATAGGATTCAAGAATCATGATATGCCCATTACCATTGTGTTGCCTACATATTCTACCCTACCTTCTCATTCTACAAATTAGTGAGTGTTCTTTTCTAATCCATATTGTCAAGATCTCTTGACTAATATTGCCAATAAGTCTACCCTTTTATCTATGCTATCACACACACACGCGCACAGAAATTTACTTGCTTCATTGTCGACCACTGGATTTGATGTTACTGGTAGTGAAGGTTCATTCTTTTCTGAGGGCAAAGAATCAGACGCCATAACTACATCATTTAGTGCCTCTTTAGGTTGAGAGGGCTCTTCAACTGAATTTGTTGCAACTGGTTGCTGATGCTCATCCTTCTCAGGGACCAGAGAATCAGCCGCCATGTCTACATCTGTTGAAGCCTCAGTAGGTTGGGGAGGCTTTTCGACTGCATTGGTTCCAACTGGTTGCTCAGGCTTGTGCTTTTCTAAGGGCAGAGAATCAGACATATCTACATCCTTTGGTGCCTCCGAAGGTTGTGGTGCCTCTCTCACGGAATCTGATGAAACTGATTGCTGAATTTCTTTCTTTTCTGCTGGCCGAGAATCAGTAATCGAATGTACATCTTTTGCAGCCTCTGCAGGTTGAGGAGTCTCTTCCACTGTCACTTCTGATTCCTTCACAGAACTCAGTGGAAGATCCACCTTGGATGTTAAATCACCTGAATCTTTCATAGTACTTTGTTGGTGGTCCTTTTGCACCTCTGAATTGCTTGTTTCATCCAAACTATGTTGTCCAGCATCCTCACAAGAAGCTATAGTATCTTGTTTCTTTGCAGCAACCACTTTTCCTGTGGATTCACTATTCAGAGTTTCGTCCGGTACAGAATCTTCAATTTTCTTCTCATTTTGGTTATTAGATAAAACGCTATCATCCAACACTGAGGAAGACTTATCCTCTTTCTCATTTCTGCCTTCCAGGTTTCCATCTTCCTGAGAATCCCTGTCAACAATTTCAGCATGATAGCAAAAATCTCAATGACATCAAAAGTTACTCAGAAACTTCCAAAGGAAATAAGCTCCAGATAAAGTAACACACCTCCCAGAACCAACTGGTTCTTTCTTGTCGTCTGGTGGATCTTCCAAAATAAAACAGTGCCTAGCAGCCAGCTGAATGCCAGGAGAACTTCCAGATATGGATTTTAATGAACTGTGGGCTGAAGCAATCGCAACATCAGGTCCTACAAGCCGTGACAGGAACACTGCCTGTAAAAGATTCAACCTCAAATAAGTGTACTACAACAAGAGTATTGGAGGCAAAATTGTGACTGGTACGTTTTACATCTTACAATGTGATTCACAAAGCAAGGTATTGAGGATATACAAAATCACATATCTAATCCATACATATGTATTTATGTATAGTTTTGGACATCATATTCAAATTAATTCATTTATCTAAAATGCACTTGAAGTGTTAATATTGAAATTTTTATAGTACAATGAGGCATTATACATGGGTTGTGGACCAGAAAGATTACTAGTATATCACTGAAATTCCCTCCAAAGGCACCCTAAGAGATGGTCTTAATTTTCTGCAGATATGATAACCATTCAACTTACCAATGCCATGGCAGGATTTCCCACTTCAGCAAACGAAAGTGGGTTATCAGGTGCTTGAGGATAACCAACAGCCTCAAATGCTTCCTTAAGAGCCTTCAGTGCCCACTTTTCACCATCATCCTGGTCAACTTTCACATCACTGGCATCTTCTGGTTTTAAAGTTTCCTGACCAACTTTTACTTCACTTGCATCTTCTGGTCTTGAAGTTTCCTCACCAACCTTCACTTCACTTGTATCTTCTGTATTTGAAGTTTCCATTGGGGAAGTTAGGGGCTGACCCTCACTAGCACCAGTCTTACTTTCCTTTGTCTCAGGGGCATCTTTAGAGACAGATGAATCATTATTGGTGGAAGCTGGGTCTGCATTTTCTTTGGAACTGGCATCAATATCATCATCACAATCAAGAAATGTATCCTCAATTGGCATTTGAAGAAAATGCAATATACATTGAGCTTTTGTCTTTGTGGCAACATGCTCTGCAATCTCATTCCAGTTCTCTTTATAAAGTTCTAGTGCTTCAAGGAGAAGGAGGGTTTCTTGATCAGTCCATTTCCCACCACTTACCCCTGGAACTTCACCAGGCTCCATGAGAATAAAATCCAATGAGGACATGCCAGTTCCAAATTTTCTATTATTAAAGCAATCAGTACATAGATCAAAATCTGCCTGTCAAAGATGAATGTGATCAGTAAAAATAGTACACATTATAGGGAAACTAATATTTAGCAAAATTAAATAAGTATGATAAATCAACATCAAATCTCTCTTTATCAAACAGATATGACTAATTTTGTTTCCATTCCATGAAATCATCCTAAAAGAAATGTACATCATCAACTGCTTTGTTACTATTATGCAGCATATTCAAGGCATTGCATCATGTTCAAAAATCACAATTGGTACACAACCTTCTTCTCCAGTTCTTTTTTTTTTTTTTTTTTTAAATAATAATAATAATAATTTCTACTGAAAAAGAAGGAATTACAATGAGTAAAGAGTTTAAACTTGAAAAGAAAATATTTGGAATCTACAGTCAAATGCATATTGCTACATCCAAGAATGTGATACCACTAATATAAAGATCTCCAAAATCACAATTTAAGGTTAGCTCAATAATTGAAGATTCCAAGCCATTAAAATTATTGTTATTAAGTTCTTCTCCTGCTCTTATTTACCCAAGGCTTTTGATTTTTGTCTCCTGAACATTGGGCTGTAGTCAAATTTGTTGGGATCTCTTGGATTTACAAGAAAGAATAGAATAAATGATTGATTTTGGTTCATGCTTTGAGTCTTTGACTACTTAGGAGATAGAATGAGGTCTTAGAAACTTGTGAAGTATGGGACCAAATTCTAATTTAAAGTTCCAAGGGGGAAAAAGTGCAAAAGTTCTTTTTTTTGATAGATAATCAGAAAACTATTATTGATGAGAAAATAAGGAAAAGTACAAGTTGTTCATGATGATGAACAAGAAGAAATAATAGAACAAACAGCACAGCAAAACAAGAAATCAGGAAACTAAGCTAAGGGAAGACATAAACTCAGAGAGAGAAGAAGAATCAGTAAAACCCCAACAATGAGACCACTCCAAAAGACTATGTTGGCATAAAACCTTCAACTAATCCAACGTCTTCTCATTATCCTCAAAGGAATGACAGTTTCGTTCCAACCACACAATCCACATTAAGCACCTTGGAACCAAATTCCAAATGTCCGAATTATGTTTCCCAAGCCACTGATGCCAACAAGATAACAAAGCCGCCACAGAACCTGGCATAAACTAAAACCAGCAGAAGCCACTGACCTCGGCTATACCACCACTTCGTGGTAGTCACTAGAAGCCTCAACTCGATCTTCCTCTTCCCTAAACTCAGTACCCATCTCATTACCCATCTCAGACAAAGCAGAGAAGCGATTATGTTTCACCCACTGATGCCAACGAAGAGACTGTGACCCATTTTTCAGTGCCGAAGACACCATCGCCGTACTCACCGGAGTAGAACCCACCTTGCCGGAGTCAAGATCCACCATTTCAGCCCCCAGTGCACCGGAATCTTCCATCGGCGTGCACCCACCAATCTCCAGCTCAAAAACTGAAGCCACCGTCGCACTTACCTCTACATTGGCATTAGTTCCCACCAAACTAACCGACGGTGAAGCCACCGAGGCATCATGGACCGGGTCGACGATGAGGGCAGAGACACTGAGAACCCAATCTAGCACCGCTACGCTCTCCGGCGACTCAGAATCTCAACACATATAACCTCTAGAGCTCTCGCCTATTACCCCTGTTGTCTGAGCAACTGACTTAACATGTAAAAATCTGGGCTTAACCAAACTACCCTTCTTAAGTGAAGGCACTAGCACCACGGGTTGGGCTTCCTCAAGCCCACCTGATTGTTTTGTTACTTCTGGCCCACCACTAATATCCTTGGGCCAACTTATCTCCTTAGCACCCAGGTAAGACACAACACGTCTCCCTCCCTCAGGCTTGCTCACCCTCAAAGCCAACACAGCAGGGGTCAACTTAAATGCCCGCATGGGTCTGCCATATAAAGCTGAACCTTTGCCATTTCTAGCTAAATCATTTTCTAAAAAATCTCCATGAATCACGTTCTACCCCCATTTAGTTCCATTTTTTTCAAAATTCCTGATTTTCTGCTAATTGCCATACACAGACAAACTCTTCCCACTCCGACCACCACCAGCAAGCTGACCACCTCCACCACCATTACTAACAGAAACTTTGGCCAAGGATACCGGTTTAGCACCAGAGCAAAAAAACCTAAGCTCTTTTTGAAACAAAGACCAACCAGCTCTATTGGAGCTTGCTGGTATCATAATACAACCTCTCCTAGACCCTCCAAAATATACTGCAATAGCGACAATCAGACCAGCTTTGTTAGATCTCCCACAAAACTCTAACAACTTCCCATTATCCCTAAATCTCTTACAAAGCAAAGCATGGCCAGGCACCCAATCTCGTATATCTTCAAGACAAGTATCCACTCCATGCCCCTACGTCCAACGCAAATAGAGCTCTTAACATTCCGACGTGTCTCATATATAGCATACGAATCAGACCGCCCCCCATCAAAAGAAAAAGAAAAAAGTTTAGCATCAATATGAAAAGACCTCTTGCTGCCCCCAAGGACAGAGGATTGAGGTTTAGGGGGGATGTTTTGAGAGGTATCGATGGAGGGAGACCAAGGTGAGGTTAGAGGTGCAGGTACAAGGGAAGGCTGTTTAGGCAAAGCTTGGTTAGAAGGCAAAGCTTGGTTAGACCCCTGAGGTGGTGGGGGAGGGGAGGGCAAAGGCAGTGGTGGAGGGGGATAAGGATATGGGAAAAGCCCAAACTGTGGAGGAAAGCATAAGGGGGAGGGAGTAGGAAAATGTGAGGGTGGCAAAAAAGGAAAGAAAGAATGTGATGATGGAGGGAGAGGGAGAGGGAGAGGGAGAGGAAGAGGGTGGGGTGGAGAGGGTGAGGATGGGGAAGGGGAGGGGGGAGCAGGAGTCATGTTAACATAATAAACTTGTAAGTGCAAAAGTTAACCATGTAAATAAAATAAAATAAAAATTAAAGAAAATTTTCAAAATGACGTTTGTGACTTTTTAATGCTAAATCATGAGGGGGTGTTGCTATGATACATTCAAAATGTCAATCAACTCAAGCAAGACTCAAAGATCATCAACGCAAAAATTCAGATGAAATTTTGGGACAAAAACTCTCTGAATGGATGTTAAGGTGAATAAAGGGTTATAGTAAATATGTAGGCTTCTCCATAGTGGGTGTTGAAGAGCAACCTTGGCTTTGTTTGAGACTGAGGAAAATTATTAAAAATCCCAAGCTGAAAAAGGCATGAGAGGAGTGGCTACTGGGTAACACATCTACAAAAGGAACGAGGGAATTGAGGAATCTGAACTCATCCATCAATTATGATGCTTGAAGACCTGATAGTAGCCGAAGGGGAAAAGTAATACAAGGTTGGGGGCTAGTAACTTACCTTGACTTCCTCCCTTTTGCCCGTTTCACTAATGAAAATGGAGATTGACAAATAACACTTTGACTACGTGGAAAGATATTCCCAATGATGCTCCACTCATTGTCTTGGAATTTGAGGGGTTTAAACAACCCCGATAAACTATGGCGGTGAAGAACCTGGTGAAGAATTGGAGGTATGATGTAGTGTCTTTGCTGGAAACTAAAATAGATGAGACTAATGGGAGTAATGTAAGAAGAATTTGGGCAAGCCCTTTGGTTGATTGGGTAGCTTTAGAGTTTTAAATGTTAATACAGAAGGAGGGATTCTTACTTTTTGGGATAAAATGGTGGTGGAAAAGGTTGAAGTATTTTCAAGGAAGTTCATGGTGTCCTATCAATGGTGTAAAATAGTAGATGGTTTTAAGTGGGCATTTGGTGGGGTTAATGGTCCTAATGGTGAAAGGTTGAGAAGAATTTTGAGGTAAGAGCTATGGAACTAACGGGAAACTTTACTTGCTGCTAGATCAGTTTTACTAGAATGTGGGTAATTTGGTAACTTCCACTTTTTTTTCTGGAATGGGCTACAAACAATCAGCTGTATCAAAAGCCAATGAGTCTTATTTTGTGTTCTAACTTCTAAGCCTTTTCTCTATTTGGTTTAGAAGTTCTTAAGTACTTATTTCTTTGTGATTAGTAGTTGTAATTGTTCTAGGAATAGGATATTCAGTAATCCTAAACTTTCTAGAAATTGGTTTTTAGGAGTCCTTTGTAGGAAAGGATTTAGTAATTGACTTTATAAATACTTTATTGCAGCCAATAACATTCCTAGAGAAATTGAATTTATTAAAATTTCAATAGTTTATTTTAAGCTTTGAGGGTGTGATTGTCAAAAAATAAAAAAGGTTCTGAAGGTGTGATTGCCTTCTCCTTCCTAAGTGTGATTTCTTTGGAATCCTGATGTAATTGTTTAGGGTATATCTTTCTTTGTTTTTAGTTTCATTCACAGTTTAAACACAATTAGCTATCACACTCATTCAAGATCCAATCTTACTATTACTTAAACTATCAAAACCCTTAAACATCAAACCCTATTTTAAAAACCCTTAAAAATCTCATTAAAACCCCCAACTTAGTATTGAATTCTTAAAGATCCCACATCAAAATTGATATCAAAGTCCATTAAAACTTCTGTTCTACAGTTTTTCTTGGTAATTTACACACACACCCAATGGGTCTTGAACCCATGACCTCAACCATTACCTTTTTTAAGATATATTTTATTACAGAATGGAAATGGTATTAATGAAACTGTGAAACCCAAGCTCGAGACCAATCAAATAAAGAACCAATAAACATAGTAACAAAGCACATCCTCAAATGCATGGTGATTTCACGCCTGCCAAATTTTCCACATCAAACATAATAGAACTGATTTTCAAGCGTCCGACACATGCTTACTGACCAATTTCTCCAACTAAACAACAAATCAATGACTTGCTTTTGTAACACCCACTGAATCCCAAAAGATCTGAAGGGAAAACTCCACAAATTAAATGAAATAGGGTAGTGTAATAACAAATGACCCACCATCTCCACTACACCACCCTACTAACATATTACCATGCTTAATGATATTATCACAGTGAGAATCTTACCCCAGGCCACGGTCAGACAAAGAAAGAGACCCATCGTGGGGCCTTAACACTCCAAATACTCTTCCAGGGGAATGCCAATGCACATGGCCCCTTAATGCATTATAGAATGAATTAACGGCAAATTCTCCACTCCTTTTCAATCGCCAATACATTTTGTCACACCCTTCCATAAGTGGGATAGTGGATTCAAGAAAGTTGAGAAAGGAAGCTACCAAATGTAACTCCCAGTCATTAAAATCTCAAAAAAATATCATATCTAAACTCCTCCTTCCCCCCACATTTTGCCTTACCAACATGGATCTCACCAACTCTTCTTTAGTAAAAGAGCAGTCATAAAAGACTGGATAAACCAACGTCAAAGGCTGATCGCCACACCAACTAGATTGCCAAAACCAAACCCGACTACCATCACTGACATTGAATTGAGTCTACTGTAAGAACCTATCCGACCCCATCCTAATGTTCTTCCATAAAGTACAACCCTGAATTCCATGAAAAGATTTCGTACTCCATCCACCCCAATCCTCACTGTACTTCAAACTACTGCACTCCTCCAAAAGCACATCTCCTTCATCCCAAAACACCATAGCCATCTTCCCAAAATAGCTTGGCTACAATAGGAGTGCAAACTGTATCCCGGCCCACCAAATGATGCTTGAATTCTTCTGCCCCAACTGGGACCATCTCAATCCTGCTCAGATTTACCTTTAGACCCATCACTGCTTCAAAGCAAGTCAGCACCATTTTCACAAAAAGAATTTTTTCAACATTAGCACTTGGCATCACAAAACAAAATTGTATCATCAACAAATAAGAGATGAGAGACACACACCCTTCTGGTATGGTAGTACCTATTCTAAAGCCCTTAATGAAGCCTCCTACTTAGAAAATCCATTACCAAAATGAATAATAAAGGGGGATCTCGCCCTTACCTAGAAGTTATAAGAGGTGCCAATGAGCTAGACCTCATTGGCAAGATTTCTGTTCTACATGAATGAGTTTAAACTTCATCTAGTGGATTGGATTATTAATAGAAAATGGGGGATTGGGGGTGAAGAAATTAAATCACTTTCAACCAAGCCCTTTTGGATAAATGGACATGGCATTTAGGGAGGAACAAACTCATCTGTGGCGACAGGTTATTGCTCTAAAGTATGGGAAGGATTGGCGTCAACGTCGTCAATCAACGAAGGCACCCATGGTTGTAGCTTGTAGAGGAGTATACAGATGGGTTGGGACAGGTTTTGGATCATGTGCAGTTTGAGGTAGGGGATGCAAACCATGAAAAGCTCTTGGAGACTTAAATTATTGGGAATTGGGATCAGTACTCTTTGTTTGATATTTTGGTGTTCTAAGGCTCTAAAACAGGTTGCCATTTTTGTGTGGACAACTTAGTGGAAAATTATGACATGTGAGTATGTGACAATCTTAAGAAGAGAGAAATCGCCCTAGTTGACTGGTGTTGCATGTGTATGTGCAGTAGCAAGACAGTGATCATTTGCTGTTGCATTGTGATATTGCATATGCATTGAGGTCCTTTGTCTTCTATATGCTTGGGGTTCAATGGGAATTGCCGAGGAATGTTGTTGACCTTTTGGCTGGTTGGAGAAATTGGTTTCGTAAAAAAAATCCTCTTTTGTTTGGAATTTAACCTCATTATGTCTTGTGGACATTGTAGAGAGAGAAGAGAAATCAATGCACAGTTTAAGGGTGGAAGCCTTGGCGGTGCATTTGGAGAAGTCTTTCACTGGTTAACAAAAGCTCTAGTGACACTCATTCTTTTTTTCTTTTTCTTCTTTTTTTTTTTTTTGGGTAATAAAATTCATTGAAAAAAGAAGAGAAAATAGGGCAAAAAACACAGGCTGTGTGCTAGAAGCATCAGGGGAAAAAACTAAGTAACAATAAAAGTACAAAAATCAAGCGTGTCAGGTAAAGAAATAAAAGTAAAAACATCCGTAGCATTTGCCCAATCAACCAAAGTCTGAAAAAAGAGAAGCTTCAACTCATGAATCGATCTTTCATTCCCATCAAAGGTATGTGTATTCCTTTCCCTCCAAATGACCCACATAAGACAATGAGGGATCATTTTCCAAAGCACCTTAGATCTAAGTCGGCTGAACTTGTTTGACCAACTTGCCAAAAGTTCCACGACACTACGCAGCATTACCCAATGAACCCCAAATAGTGAACACACCATATTCCACAACTCTTGAGATACTCGGCAGTGTAGGAGTAAGTGGTCAGTGATCTCCCCATTCCTCTTGCACATACAACACCAATCCACCACCACCACTTTTCAACTCCTTAAATTATCAATGGTTAAAATTTTTTCCAAAGCCTCTGCCCAAATAAGAAACTAACCTTTGGAGGCACTTTTGGTTTCCACAACAGTTTCCATGGAAAAGAATCTGGATTTGGGGGTTGTAAGGCCCCATAATAAGAAAGAACATCAAAAACACCCCAAGTAGAGTGTCCAACAAATTTTATCCACCCCATTCCTTCTCCAAGATCCAGAATAAATACAGTCCATAAATGATGCAACCAACTCCAGCTCCCAATCTTGAACCGGTCGAGTAAATCTGATATTCCAATGGTAGTTTGCCTCTGAGAACAACAACTCAGCCACTGAAGCATCCTTGTTACTAGCAATATAGTAAAGTTCTAGGAAGATATTTTTCAAAGGAAGTCCCTCACACCATGGATCATGCCAAAATTTAATACAAGAACCATCCCCCACCTTAAAGATGATAAAAGTATAAAAGTCATCCCACACCTTTTCTTATATAATTCCATAAACCAACCCTGTAAGGCCCCTGCACTCATTCTGTTGTAGGTTTTATTCATTCTCTCTCAGTTAAACAGTTTTTCTAGTAATTCTTTAGACCACCTCATGTACAATCTTGTGTACATAAGCGCGTTTTTTTTTCATCAACAAAACTTTATTACTTACTGAAAACAAGATTCTAGTTTAGTTTACCCTATGGATACCACCAACTCAACAATAAATATATAAAGAGGTTCTATTTATCATAAATAAATATATAAAGAGGTTCTGAAATGTTTACCATAAAAAAGGTTCTGAAATTGAAAAAGAGATGCATCTTCAACCCAACTAGATAGCAAGTTATGGCAGCATCACACAGAATTGAAACTCAAAACACAAATGAGGATCTAGTTCAGCAATTTGTTTTCTCTGTAACCAGCATACGCGTTTTATTTTTTCATCAACAAAACTTTATTACTTATGGAAAACAAGATTCTAGTTTAGTTTACCCTATTAGTACCACCAACGCAAAAATAAATATATAAAGAGGTTCTGAAATTGGAAAAAAAAAAAAAAAAATGCATCTTCAACCCAACTAGATAGCAAGTTATGGTGGCATCACACAGAATTGAAACTCAAAAACAAATGAGGATCTAGTTCAGCAATTTGTTTTCTCTGTAACTAGCATACCATACAATTCAATATGCAAACACTGAACTGTTGTGGAAGTACAAACCTGCTTCTGGCAATGGTAGCGCTTGCGAGAGCAATCAGCAGAACAAGAGTTGCAATGGTACTCAACTGCTGGCCCCTCAGCCCTTGCCAACTCTTCTGCAATTGCAGACTCTGGAAAAAGCCCAGAAGGCATAGCTGGAGTTGTCAGATTGGTCTTCGGAACAACACTAACACATGATTCCAATGTTCCAAAGCGATACAATTTTTCAACCAAGGAATCCTTGTTTTTAGCTGATCCATCATCATCAGCAGTGGGCACAACAGAATCTGTCGGGAGAAAAGGTTGGAAATTAATCAAACCCCAGTAGTCCAAAAACTCCATCACCTCTTGCCTTGCATCCAAGTCTCCAACTTCAAGCTCCGATAAGTCCTTCAATTCAATTTGTGTGCTTGAATTTGAATGGAATTTCTTCAAAATCCAATTACGTATCTCCAAATACATATCAGGAGTTCGAGTCTCAGACTTTTCATTAAAGAAAGAAGGCATCATGCGCTCCTCGATAGGGTGAACTTTTGTCCACGAAAACCAACCTGAAAGCCAAAAGGAGGAAGTTCACTAATTAACAACAGAATTGATTCTCCCTCTCATGACCAAATTTGAACCTGCTTTAAATCACACAACCTCAACATATTTCCATCTTTACCTCTTATTCAGATCCCGAAATCTAAATAAATAAATAATTAACTATACACACTTGAGATAGGAATTCATTATAATTTCTTTTTCCAAATATCCCAGAATTATAACTTTCAAAGCCCAAAAGACAAATTTGAACTTAATGCAGTCTCACTGAGACAAAATCATGAAATTCTAAACCTCATTTTCTTTTCCCTCCCTGACATTTCTAGGCAACCAATCAGTGTACAAGCAACTCTTTTATAAAAACTACTTAATTAGAGCCTAGCATTAGCATTTCAATAACAAATTCAAACAAATTTTCCGAGAAATTGAAACAATTGCATAACTAAGGTGCATTTCTTCACTTTATCACAATTCAAAATATACACACAATTTAAAATGTACATTTTCCTCTATATTCATCTATTTTCTCAGCGGCCAAACAGCCAAACAATAAACTTTCCACGAAAACGTAAAAAAATTAGGGCTTGGAACTGAAACTCACCGCAATGACTGGGAACCACATGAGCATTTGTGCCACGAGATCTGATAGCTTCGAAATCAGCTTCCATCGATGCCTCCAAAGCTTCCAACTCAATCTCTTTACGCCGCTCCATCGCTTCAGCCTGAGCCGCCAGCGCCAGCTCCTTCGTCTTCTCTCTCCCCACCGCCGCCCCGGCCAACGAAGCCGCTGAGGCGGAACCGAGGTGGCTAGGGCCCTGGCGCGCGGCCCTAGTCAACGGGCCATTGTGGATCGGAGAGTGGTGGTGGTGAGAGTGAGAGAGCGACGCCTTCTCGCGAGTCACGCGCTTCGACGGCGTCGACGAAGAGGGAGAGTTCGACGCGCCGCTGCCACCGAGGTTGCTAGCTTTTCGTTTATGTGCCCCGGCTCTCCGCCGCGAAGAGGAGATCGGCTCAGCTGAAGCCGGCGAATCGGCTGCCCCGGCAGCCGGTTGCGTACCGGCTTCGCGGCGTTTCTCTTCCATTGAGGGATTTTGTTTTTTTTTTTTTTTTTTGGAGTTTTGGATTTGGAAGAATAGTGATTCAGTGAGTGACTGTGTGTGTTTGTTTTGTATTACACCATTTCTGTAAAATTGTTATTTCCAGGGATTATTTTATTGTTTCCAAGGAAGATTGGAAGAGTTTTATTGGGTTATCCACGGAGTGATTGGTGTGGAGATTGGAGAAATTTGATTGGTTTGTAGCAATAATATTTTTGTGTTTGTGTGCGATGCAGGATAGTTTAGTTGCAACCCCCTGTATTATTTTACTCCCTTAGAATATTCGCAAAATTTATATTTATTTTAGCATAAAATTTTACTTCTTCTATATCATTTTTGAAAAATAATTACGTCAGATTATTTATTTTAAACTTTATTTTATTAAAAGAGCAATATTTTGATTTTTTTCAAGTTTTTTTTTCATACACAACAATCACAATTCAGTCTCTTCTTTTATCCTTGAGATATGTAAATAAATAATAAAAAATAAAATGTAAAAAGAATAATACCAGTATAAATTTACACGGTTATTGTAACAATTTTACAAATTTATACTTCTTTAACTTAATTAATGTGGGTGATTTTGGAGCTTAGATGGATAAAATTGAGCAATTTTTCTATTTTGCATTGTCTAATACAAATGCTCTTAAGTAAAAACCCAAATCCACATCTAATTTCGTATAGCATCCAAAGTTTAAATCTTCCTCACAATTATAACTATAGAATTAAAATATATATATATATATATATATATATGTTTTACATGTTTCGTTATCAATTTATTATTGAATTACAATACTTACCCATAAGATCATCATGGATATTTATTGTGCACCAATCACAGGTAAAAACTTCAGAATGTTGTGAATTGGCTGTGAAATTATAATGTCTTTAGATTTTTTATATTTTGATTTTAGGTGAATATTTTCTATAGCGTTTTTAGTGTAACTTTTCTAAAATCTTATATTGTCTATTAATTTTGAAGGTAGGAGACTTAAAAAATAAAAAAATAAAGTGCTAGGCTGATGATTTTTTGGTAGCTCATTACTAATTTTGTAGAAATTACAACTATATTAAGCAATTTTTGTTCAAATATTGGTAAAATAATAAAATTTAATTGTCCAAAATACATTGTTAGTCCATAAAATTTAACAACCGAAAGCTTTAATCCCTAAAATTTCAAAGAGCTATTTATCTTTAAAGTTTTTAAGATGATGTTATTGGTCCCTCCACCAACTTCCATCAATTCCCTTTATTTATACGTCTAATGGAGCAATGAGCTAACATTTTTTAAATGATATAACAACTTATTTTATTTATAAAAAAGTTGCACATAAGCACCCAACAACAATGTTGAAATATTCATATGAATAATGTGGTTAGTTAAATAGTAAAGTCTCACGTTAGATACAAATGAAAATAATAAGTAGTTAATATATAATAAAATTAAGTCTAAACTCATTGGATTAAGTTTTTGGGTCAAGTGGTGTCTCTATATGTTATATTAAGTTATTAACTATTTCAATTATAAATCAAAAGTTATTAACTATTTAATTGGTGTCTCCTCAAGATGTTTTAACATAGTAATTCACTTTAGGGAGTTAGGTTTTTAATTGTTCTTTTTATACATAAATTTGTCATGTCATTACAAGAAATATCACCTCATTATTCCGATAACAAGTAGGCAATGAAAGTAACGAAAATTGATGATGGGAAAACTCATTTAAAAATTAATGGACTAATAGTGCTTAGTAAGCAAAGTTTAGGGATCAAAATGTATTTTAGCCAATCTAATTAATTTATTACACAACTTATAAATAAACATTTATTTCAAAAGAGATTGATACTTGGCCAAATTTCAACCTAAATTTTATTTACAACCAAAATGCATGATGGGTTTTATTTTTCCATACGGTGGTAGTGGGAATTGGGTGAAATTTTGGTGAAGAGATGGAACTGCAATATGTACTTTGACAAAGATCAAACAAATGATGATACCTTAGAGTATTAGCATCTAGGATGACAAAAAATATCTATTTTACAACATAAAAAACTATTTTATCTGTTTTACCATCTTATTTTACAAATCTCCTAACATCCCAGTTTCTATTTTTATATAAAATTTATTAAAATAATGTAAACTATACCATTAAATAATATAAAAATTTATCTCTCTCTCTCTCTCTCTCCTAAAAACCCCACACAACCACCTTCCACCAAAACTCAGCCACAAACCCCAGTTCATCACCACTAAAATTACCCAAAAAAAAAAAAAATTGCCACCACCAACCACCATCGTTGAAAAATCAAACCACAACAATCAAAACCAAGTAATAACCCATCCCAAAATCAAAACCCATAGCCAAAAAAAAACAAAAAAACAAAACAAAACAAAACAAAAAAAAAAAAAAAAAAAACAAAAAACCTTAACCATAGCCCATCACCACCACCCGGAATCAGAAAAAACCCTTCACCGCCCACCTCAACCATTCACGAAACTCACACCAAGCAACCCACCACCATTCACCAAACTAAGAAAAAATCCACGACCCAACATCAACCGACCCATAAAACCCACAACCCATGTGACCCAAAACCCATAACCTCACCACCATCGCACCACCCAAAACCCAGCAGCAACCCACCACAAATTCAACCACCGATTCAAGTTTCAACCCATAACCACCAAAAATCAGCCACAAAATCTTGATTATTTCAATTATATCCCCACCACAACAGACTGAAAGAAGGAGAAAGCACTGCTAGCTATTCAAATAGATGAAGAAATCAAATACTCAACACCATAACCACCAGATGGCGACATTTCCGTTGGAGTAATCATCATTATAGGCTGATTTCCAGTCGTTGACGCCAATCTCGTCTACACATCATTGATAGGCCAAGAATATACTGACTCCTTGTGATAAATTAACCAATTAATTAGTCAAGTGAATTAATTAAGTTAATTAACATGCAATACGCGTGGTAGCAAAAAAAATCACCAACAAAGTTAATATACAGTAGAAAATAAAGTTGACACAGTGATTTATTTACAAATAAGGAAAACCTTCAAAGCAAAAACCCTACCGGGTGATTTTAAGATCATCACTTCCGATAATCCACTATTATCACAAAAAGCGGTTACAAGTAATGGAATCTCAGTATCTTATACCAACCTACAATTGAATCCTTACCCCAATACTCAATTGGACTTATTTTGTAGTGACAATCTCTCCTTTTAATGCACGGCTCCTAATACGTGACTAACCAATTGATGCGTGGATCCTAGTACGCGACTTATACACCAACTTGAGAAAGATGTTGGCTATAAAATTCTTCAGTTCATCCACACGATGAAGATCACAAAGTTCTTTGGTTACAAAACCCTACGGCATACAGACGCAGCAACTTCTTGAAAAGAAATATGAACTAAGACAAATTGTCTTCGGTCATAATATGCTTGTGAAAAACCTTTGCATCAAGTTGCACTCACTTGCATCAGCTGTAACGGCCCTTAAAATAATCTTTATATATGTTTAAAGTTGTGAGAAAAGAAAGCCCAAACATGTATAAACGAATTAGATGAAAATCAAAACTGAAAACCTGATTCTCATAAATTTCAATAGATAGGATATCTATCGAGCAGCTGTCGAGCATCGAGCTAAACTGCCTTTTAAACCTTGATAGATGCTATTTGTCGAGTTTTAAAATCCAGCACTTCTTCACTTGATTCTTGGACAGATGTGCATGACTTTAACACTTGGATTTGAAACCTTGATTTTTGAAGTATTAAATATATCCTAAATCTACCCAATTACAAGTAAAGTGCATTTTGTTAAAAGATTAGTCAATTTTACATTGACATATGTTCCTAACATGATTTATATATGTCTTAACAGTCATCGACACCACCACCATGCCGTTGAAGCCAATTTGAGAGAGAGGCTGATCTAAGAGAGACACCAAAACAGAGAGAGGGGAGAGAGAAAGGAAGAAGAGAAATTGGGAGAGAGAAAGGAAGAAGAGAAATGGGAATGAGAGGTGAGAGGTGATGGCGTGTGATTGAAAGAGAGAAATTTCAGATATTTTTAATTAAAATAATATATTTTGTTTTACATCTCGTGCTACAGTTGGTTCTATATCTAAGAACCAACTGTTCACAGGTTCTAAAAAATTATACATACCCATCCTTGAATGGAGCATATTTTTTGATGTTTTGGTTGTAAAATAGTAATTGGAGGGTGTTTACCCCTCAATGCTAGTGCTTTATAACACAAAAAGTAATTTCTGAAGCAAGAGAAGTCTTTGTTTGGCTCTGATCATCTCAAGAGATGGACTAGCATGCTCCGATGGTTATATCAATAACTAGGAGTGAAAATGATAGAATAGCAATGCATAAAGTTTGCATTGCATACCTTGCTTATCAATATTTTTTTTTTTGGACAAGAATTTGTCCTAAAATTAGAGATCTGCCTTGTTGTCCTCCAAGGTTAGCCAAAAGGACGTGTTTCATGGTAGCAGGCACAGTCTACAAGCAGGTGGGACAAGTATAAGGGCATTAAATGCCTTGTTAATTGTGTCTAATAAATATGGATGCGAAGGAGAATAAACCCTTCTTTTTGAGAATAATCTTATTTACCGATCGATCAGAAGGAAGGGATCTATAGGCTGGCAACCAAGCCATATTGAGATGGTGATTGTTTCATACCTTAATGCTTGGTCTACGGCCTTAGTTCCTTTGTCTTTCAATCTTTAGTCTTGGTTTGGTATTCTTTCTAGGCTTGTTAGGTTTGACCCCCTACACAAAGTTTTCACAAGGAAAAAAATTTGCTTCTACTAAGCAAGTAAAAGAACCGCGTGAGTTGTAGGTTCCACCAAACTTAATTGGTAAAATTATTTGTTGTTGGATAACGAACCTATATTTAAATCTTACCTATATGAAAAAGAAACCTATTAGTATCTTGATTTATTAGTAATAAAAAGAATAATTATGGAACAAATGTAATAAGTTGCAAGTCATCTTGTTCCTGTTAAAAAAATTTGGAAGAATGTGAGCAAAGAAATAACTATTCTTTGACCAATGGGGGCAACCACCTATTCCAAAAAGAGGGAAAAAAAATAGTATGTGTAAACTTTGAAAGTTTAGATCTAAATCTGTATCATTAAAAAATTGAAGGCTAACCCACTAAATTGAAAGTTAACCCCAAAAATAAAATGGTCACCTGAACATTCTAAACTACATTTGTGATTATCACGACCTTTTAGTTATTTTTTAGGACTAAAGTTAAAGTTTTAATTAGCACTGGGATTTAAAGTATATCACTCTGTTTTGCTCTACCTAAAAGATTGTTTGAGTGTTTTTTTTTTTTTTTTTCCTTATTTTTGTCTTTGGATTTTATTTTATTTTATTTATAAAAAAATTATTATTTGATAAAGCTAATTGGTTTTTTAGTTAAAGAAATGTTTGATATATAATAATGAGATAATAAATATGCCTATAAAGATTCAACTTTTAATCTACCATGCTTTCTATTTAATAACTCATTTGAAATTCTAAGATATAATGTCTTCATTGTTGACGAATTAGAAGAAATTTAAGGATGTAAAATATTGTGCTTTCCTGAATCATATAGAAAATTATTCTAATTTTATTCATAGAGTTTACCTAAAAATCATGCGATGACTTGATGTCATTCGTCTTGTTTCATCCCCTCAATTAGTTATCGAAAAATTCAGTCTCAATTGATGAGATGTTTTACTTACCACTATGAAACCATTTTATAGGTACCCAACATAAATAAAAAAAATTAATATTTTTTTGTCGGTAAATAACTTTTATATTCATGACTTTACATATCATGTCATAATGCTATTGAAAAATGCAACTCGTTAGAAGCACAATGTAGTTTGACATTAATTTATTTAAAAACATGTCAGATATTTAAGAATTGAGTTAGTGACTAGTAAAACTAGAAATCAATAACTCATTAATTTATTTAAAGTGGTTATGCTTAACGTTTTTATTGCAATTATGACATGAGAATTTTCAACCATAAATATTGTCAAAAACTAACCAAATGGAAGGTGATTTAATAAAAACTCTTTAATTTTGTATATAAGAAGGGAAATTATTGTGAAATTCATTACAAATTAATCATAGATGATTTTTATAAAAATACATCAAATTTTATTTTGACCTCCTCATAAATGATTAAAGTGAAATATATTATAACAACTAGCTTATAACTCTGTGCATATGCATGGATTCACTTAAAAATAAATACAATAAAATGCATAATATAATTTTTATATATAATTTAAATACTATAAATAGTCATTTTTATATTTTGTTAACTCTTTCAAAAAATTTGTAAGGATATTACTAGGTATAAAATGTGAATTGTCTATTTTTTTTTTAATTATTGTGAAGCACTTTTTTTTTTTTTTTTTTTTTACAATTTATTTATTCTAGATTCTTTAGTTTTTGTACTTAATAACTCACTTGAATAAATATTTATGATGTAGTCCCATATTTGATTCTAAAATTAAGAAATTAAACTCTTTAAAAATAAATAATTTAGGACACATGACCCAAAATTGAAACTTTAATTTGGAATTCTAATTTGAGTTTTGTGGGGTCCAATAACTTGAGACCCTGGCCCATTTCTACATTGGGGCCCAAGGCCCAAGCCGAGGAAGGTTATGGCCGAGGATGGGTAATTAAAGTCCAAATAATTTTGAGACACAGCCGATGATGATTCTGTCCTTTGCATATTCGAGGCCTCCCTAGAAGGAAGGGCAGAAACGGTATAGGAACAGTTTGAGAAAAAATCTAAAAATATCTAGGTCAATAGATAAGGGTACGCTGGATAGTATAACAACTAAGGACAAAGGAAAAGCTGCCCTTACTGACATTCAATACTCTGCACCTGACAGAGCCATACTCTTCAGTTTTTACAACCATCCCCAACCACTCTGGGTATGGGCTGATGGGACAAGTATCAGTCCTGGAAAATCGAACCCATACGTGGACGTTGGATATGGGATGCAGGCTAGTATAAAAGGAAAAGTAAGCAATCTGGGAAAGTGGCTGGGAAAAATGACCAAAAACCAGAGCCTCCCAGCCCGCCTCCAGGAGAAAAACTCCTAGGGCGAACACGATTTAATTATGTATGAACACCACCAAAAACCTACTGTCTTATGACCAAGGCCTAACCTTTCAAACCCACACTCTATAAATAATATTGTTTGAACCTTTTTACGTGCGAACCCAACACTATTACGGGTCTTTACAAATCGTGTCCTCACAAGTTTCTCTCAATTACCTATTATTATTATTATAATATTTGTCTTTTTATTTAAGAGTATTTTGCTAATACTTATTAATATATAGAATCTAGTTTTATATTTTATATATTAATATATTTTTTATTTTTGAACGGTCAAATTTTTTTTTTTTCATGATTTGGCCCCTCAACGGTATAATTATGGCTTCGTACCTGAGTGAGTGTAAGCCTAACAAATTTTCATTTTATGCTCCTTCCCCATCTTATGTTCATAGGTTTCACATTCATATTTAAGTCGAGTATGGAACTATGGATTCTTTTAATTCATCGTTAATTTCTCTTTTCACTTGCATTACCAAAATAAAACAAACAAACAAATGAAAAAAAAAAAAAGAGATGGAACAAACCATAACGATAGCTTCATATAATATTCATCAGCACACAAAGTTTACATAGTAGCCAACATGTTGTGCAATTAGGATATAAGAACCCTTTTACATAGCCTTTTTTTCCTGGGCTCCATACTTATTCAATTGCAGAATATTTTACATAAAATCCCTAAATTGCACATATTTTGTCCTCCTTTATCACTCACTATAAACAGAAGCAATTGGTCTTGGCTCAAAGTCTTCCACAAATGGCTTCTCATCCTTAGAACCAACATCATCATCATTGCAAGCTGAGATATTGGGTCTTTGCTCAAAATCATTAACAAATTTCTTCTTTGTTTCAGGATCAACAACATTGACATAAGCTGTAACACTAGGTCTCGGCTCAAAATCATTAACAAATTTCTTCTTTGTTTCAAGACCAACATCATTAACATAAGCTGTGGCACTAGGTCTTGGCTCAAAATCCTTAACAAAATTCTTCTTTGTTTCAAGACCAATATCATTAACATAAGCTGTGGCACTAGGTCTCGGCTCAAAATCCTTAACATATTTATTCTGATTCTTAAGACCAACATCATTAATATAAGTTGTGACACTAGGTCTGGGCTCAAAATCCTTAACAAAATTATTCTTTGTTTCAAGACCAACATCATTAACATAAGTTGTGGTACTAGGCCTCGGCTCAAAATCATTAACAAATTTCTTCTTTGTTTCAAGACCAACATCATTAACATAAGCTGTGGTACTAGGCCTTGGCTCAAAATCATTAACAAATTTCTTCTTTGTTTCAAGACCAACATCATTAACATAAGCTGTGGCACTAGGTCTCGGCTCAAAATCCTTAACAAATTTATTCTGATTCTTAAGACCAACATCATTAATATAAGTTGTGACACTAGGTCTGGGCTCAAAATCCTTAACAAAATTATTCTTTGTTTCAAGACCAACATCATTAACATAAGCTGTGGTACTAGGCCTTGGCTCAAAATCCTTAACAAATTTCTTTTGTGTCTTAAGACCAACATCATTATTATAAGCTGTAACACTAGGTCTTGGCTCAAAATCCTTAACAAAATTCTTTGTTTCAAGACCAACATCATTAACATAAGCCGTGACACTAGGTCTCGGCTCAAAATCTTTAACATAAGTTTTCTCACCTTGGTCCTTGCCTATTGCCCCCTCAGATGTGTGGCAATTGTCATTCTTGCTAAGCTTAGATGGCGATGAATCCAAATGAACAAGGCCTTGAATTGCTTTTGGCATTGGTTGATCTTTCATGACACTAGTCCAATATTCTCCTGGATCCTTCCTTGATTCTATGGTATTTGCAAACTGATCCACAACACAAAGAAAAGTCAGAAATTACAAGGTCTTTTAGGACCATATAATCGTATAAACAAAATTTGATTATAAACTAGTTTGAAGTTATCTTTCGAATCTATTACATGACTATTTAAAAGATTATACATGTGTATTATTTAAACAAATTACAAGTCTCATTAAAATATATATATATATATATATATATATATATATATATATATATATATGACTAAAACTACATATTGTTAGATTATTTTTTTAATTGTCATATCATGAGTTGGAGCAAGATATCTCCAAACCATTTTGGAACCAAACATTTTCCATAATCATGATTCAAAAAATAAAAAACGAGCGAAGTACAAATTTCATATCCTTACCAAGAGAAGTGAGAAGAGAGTCAGCCATGCAAAACGAGAATCCATGTCTACAGTCATTAATTCAAAGTAGTTGCTTCTTTTTTAATCTGCATGGAAGATTCATTAGCCCTTGCTCTTTATAGGCAACATACAAAATAGAATTTTCTCTCTTTGAAAATGACTGAATCCTAAAGAATTGGGGAGGGATTAATCAAATCAAATCTATCAAATCTAATCAATAATTCTGGTCATGCCTATAGTATTTATTGGTACAATTTACAGTAATATATTAATAGTGGGACCATTGCTTTAATTTGGTTTTTTATTTTTATTTTTTTAAATTGGGACCCCACTCTTAGATAATCATAGGGTGCATGGCCCGAGACTTCCAACAAACAAAAGTGAAAAGACATTTGCGCAGTGGAAGTTTCACTTGCATTGAAATCATGCAAAATAAAGTATAAGTATCAAATAGTTAAGTTGAGAAACAATGGGTTAAAAGAATGAGAGAGATTCCCTCTTGTTAAACTTAAACACATAAACTTAATAGACTTCTCTCTGCCTCTTCCCTCCTAATAACTGCTAGAAGGATTCCTAAACCTTATAAATCCCATGTCCTAGAGAAACCTGGCTACTCCTTAAAGTAAAAAAGAAAAATACTATGAGACTATAAGATCATAGGTTTGATCTCCATTCACTGATTTGTTATCTCATTATCATGTATTTGGGAGAGGTTGATGGGGAAGGAATGGAATGAAAATAAATTTTTTTTAATAATATATATATATTAGTTTTTATTTTCAATTTCTTATTTGAGACTTTATTCCATTTATTTCCCACTTAAATCCATTTTAATCCCTCTAAAATTAGGAGAAATCAGAGGGCATAGTATATATTTTAATGAATTTTTATTTGAAATCTCCATAATACCTATGTTTTTGTTTTTGTTTTTTTTTTTTTTTTGGTTAAAATTTTATGTTGTGGTAAAAATATTCATTTTCATTCAACCCCTAATAAGACTCTTGCTTCAATTCCATTCAAGCATCTAAGCAAATTATTTTCTATTTCTGTCCATTTTATTTATTTATAAACTCCTAAACATAGTGCTAATGTAAAATGAAATTCAAGTGATGAACAATAGAATACAAGCAATATAATTTACTTGTTACATGAAGCTGAGAGAATGCTTGGCAAGAGAACTGAGATGAGAACCTTAACATTTCTTTTTTTCAATTGGAAACCCATACATGATTATTGTCCTCGTGATTTTCATGGGCGGCTTGGGAATATTTTATTATTGTGAGAGTTAAAAATATACGGATTGAAGAAACTACTTAAGAGCGCGTTTGGAAAGCACAAAACGCGCTTCCCATGTCTGTGTTTTCACATTTTTCCTTTTTAATTTTTTTTAGCCATGATTTTTTACTTTTCTTCAATGCATAGTGCACACTAGTGGGTCTCATGCACTATTTACGAGACCCAAAAACTTCACTTTTCAGTAACATTTTCATTAAAAATAGGTCTCACGGCACTATTCACACATTTAAAAATTATTTTGTTACAGTATTTTCAGTTTTCTGTAAAATAAGCTGTATCCAAACGGACCCCCTAAGTATCCGTTTGACAAAGATTATTTTTGCCAACTTATTTTACTATTTAACTTATTTTGGTTATTATTCATGAGTTTCACTGTACTATTTTAGCTAACATTTACTTTTATCTACAGTACTTTCAGTAAAAAGTTTTCAATTTCAGCAATATAAGCGGATCTCAAACGAACCCTAAGACAGTAAAAAATCAAATTATTTTACTCTCTTTTTTATTATAAATTTTTTAAGCACCAATCACATTTCTTTACTTAAGCAAATTGGGCCACTAATTGCTCTAAGGTTAAAGATTTTGCTGATTCCAAATCTAACTAAGGTTGCGTTTGGATAGATTATATTTGACAGTTTATTTTATTATTCAACTTATTTTTGCTACTATTCATGCGTAGGACTGATATCGGGTCGGACCGGGTCGGTTTGACTACCACCCGCAACCCGACCCGATAACAATCGGGTTTATCAGGGAGAAAACCGACCCAACCCGAAAAGTACGGGTCTCGGGTCGGGTTGGGTGGTTGGATATTGGGTCGGGTCTGTCCTTTTTTAAAACAAAAAAAAAACACCTTTTCTGCAATAAAACTCTCTTTCTATCTCTCTCTCTTTCTCTCCTATGGTGGCTGAAAGGTAAAACCCTAGACGATGAAGAAGGCTGAGTCTCCAACGAAAAAAATGCTTTCAACAACAACAGTAGCAACAGCAACAGCTACGACCATTCACCACCGCCGCATGTTAGCACGTACCACTCCTTTTAAGATTTTTCATTCTCGTTCTCTCTTTCTCACGACGCCGCCATGTCTAGGTTCGTCTCTCTCTCTCTCTCTCTCTCTAGCCGAGATTTTAGGGTTTAGTTTCTCAAATTTTGGATTTTTTTTCGAAGTTCGAAAGGAGCTTGATTGTATATTGCTGACTCGTTCCTCTATTTTTCTTGGAATCTTGCAAAACTCGGTGCAAATATCAGTCTTTTTTTTTTTTTTTTTCCTGGGTTCTTAGAGTGTTTGATTTATGGGTTTTTTTTTTCTCTGGGTTCTTAGAGTGTTTGATTTATGGTTTATCTTTGCTATTTTAATGCAATATTAGCTGATTTCCTTTGTGTTAATTGAAACTATTTAAGTGTTTTACTTTTCGATTATGGTGAATCTTAATGTATTTTAGTTTATTTGAAATAGTTCATAATGGGGTATTGGATCGCTTTCACTTGTTTGATACACAAGTTGTGTGTGTGTTTTGTTTTGTTTTTTTTTTTTTTAAAGATTGATTGGGTCAGGTTGGACCCGAAACCGACCCGAACCCAAGGCAGACCCGAATATTGGACTTGAACCCAACCCAAACATCCATTCAACCCGCCCAAGACCCTTCGGGTCAGGTTGGGTCGGTCGGGTGGGCCGGGTTGGCCAGGTCTATGCTCAATCCTATTCATGGGTCTTACTACACTTTTTAGTACTATTCATGGTGTTTAGTTGGGGTGATGGAAAACTTGAAGGATTGAAGAGTCTTTGATTTGGTTGAGAAGAAAAATTAAAAGATAGAAAATGTGATTTGTATAAATTTACTATTAGATAAAAAAAAAAAAAAAAACACATTATACTTTTTTTTTAAGTGTATGAATAAGTATTTCTTAAAAAAAGGGGAAGATGAACCCAATAATCCAAAACAGATAATAAGAAAAACAAAGGGGCGGAAAGAAAAAAAAAAAAAAAAGGATGAACAAAATTAAAAAAGAAAAAGAAAAAAACAACGAAATGTAGTAGAAGTATAGAACTGAAGAAGAATTAGACTAAAACAAAAATGGTAAAATGACAAGAATGAAACAAAGAAATGTTGTAAGGAGGACATCTCTGGACATTTTTGTCCAAAGATTTTGTTCCTCTTTTCTTTCCTATTTTCTCTCCAATTTGGAGAGATTGTTTTTTTGGTAGGCCAGAAAGAAAACTTCTACTTCCAGCAAAATCACTCATGAGATGGATTCAAGTTACACTTTTTTTAAATCATTGGATTTAAGTAGATCCAACGGTTAAAAAAAGACTTTCATTATTACAAATATTTTTATTAGAATCTCATTAATTACCCCCATTTATTACATTCTACACTTATCTCTAAACCCAATAAAATTTGACGTCTAACTCTCTCTCTCTCTCTCTCTACGTTTCTCTCTCTCTATCTCCTCTTCCATTGCTCCTCCACCATTGTTCCACCTCCACAAGTTGCCGGCAGAGAAAAAAAAAAAAAAAACCAAGCCGAACACTGTTTCTATGCATACAAAACGATCCATATCTGTTAACTTTGGATCATGCATCCAAATCGAGGAGAACTTCTATTTTTTATTTTTTATTTCTAAAAAAAAAAAAAACCAGCTGAAAATAGGATAATCTAAACTTTCTTACTTCTAATTATTATTATTTTTCCAAACTAATAATCATTATTTCAGTAAATTCAGATTCTCTGGTTGCCAAGTGCCAACAGGCGAATGCACATGGAGGAAATTATAGCCCTCAACAAACAAAAACTACTAATACCCTTATAAAAGAGGGCAAGTTCAAGTCAGACATGAATTCTAGAACAATGGTGGAGGTGCAATGGAGAAGGAGACAGAGAGAGAGAGAGAGAGAGTTAGAAGTCAAATTTTATTGGGTTTAGAGATAGGTGTAGAATGTAATTATATTTTTTTTAGTTTCTAAAAAAAATAATTACATTCTACACCTATCTCTAAACCGAATAAAATGCAATAAATGAGGGTAATTAATGAGATTCTAAAAAAAAATATTTGTAATAATGAGGGTCTTTTTTTAACCTTTGGATTTACTTAAATCTAATGGTTTAGAAAAGATGTAAACTTTTTTTTTTTTAGTTAAAAAAATGTGTAACTCTAAAGAGTTAAACCAAGTATAACTTAAACTCATCTCATCACTAATATTTTCTCTTTTCAACCAAACACTTATTCTTATCATTTTCTCTTCACTTTTTTCTCCATCATTTTTTATCTCTCCACTTTTTATCCCAACCAAACACACTCTTAAGGATAAAACTTAGATAGACTATTTTAGGTAAAGTAAATTAGGTTTCCAATTGAATTCAAATACTTGGTTGTATTGACCAATAAGACACAAATAGTGTTATATTTTCCAATGACAATTAAATTCAAAACAATCAAATGGTTGAATTCAATTGAGAAACTAATGTATCACACCTAATATACTCTATCTAAGTTATATATATATTTTAGAGAGTTTTAACCTATGGCGTTTGCTTATGATAATAGTTTTTTATTATTAGACCAAGACACCAATCGGTTTTTGGTATAGATGGGAATTGAATTCCAGATCTCTTATACAACAATTAGAGACTTTACCAATTGAGCTAATTGGAATCCCCTAAGTTATAATCTTTCTATAAATATAAGATACGAAAAAGTATGCAAAACCTTCAAGTGATCTCCTCGTAAAACATGTAACCCTTTAAAGGTTTTAGTCTAACTATTAAACTCTTGTAGTATTATTTTATGTGTAAGCCATTAATTGTGTCTATCTAATCTTAGCTGTTTTGAATGGAACACTTAATCCCTGTAGGTTTGTGAGTGAATCACAAAACCCTTAAGTTGTACTGTTTTATGTGACATAGTATAGACATGTTTCATCGCATGAGTAATTTACCATTTGTTTTTAATGACGTTTAACGATTTACACAAAAACAATATTCCAGAAGAATGGTTTAGTGTTATAGTCAATAGTCAATAGAAGAGTTCTGTGTTTTATGAAAATACCACATGGAAGTATTCTGCATTTTTTCCCTACAAAAATTTCACAATTTATGTGTTTATAAATTTATATTAATCAATATTTTGTTGAATCTACCATTAAATCAATTTTTCCCTATATCATATATTTTTTTGGATGGATTTTCTCTATATATTCATCACACGTATAAAATTTTATAATGATTATTGGATGTTCTTTATCATCAAATCTATGATGTTATTTATTAGCAAATCTATAAGAACAGAAGGAATTAAAATTTTGAACACTTTTTAGATAAATTAGTTTATACTGTCGAATCACTTTAATATTTGAACATGATCATTGTGAGTGAGGCACTTAATCTAACAAGGTTTAAAAACTATTATAATAATAAAAATGATAGACTAATCTATCATTTATTGAAGTTACACCAAACTCCAGTTTAATCAAACCAAACTTTACTTTAACTTGGGGTGGAGGAGGGAAATGATGCCAATCTTGTCAATGGCGGACACCACTATGACCATAGAGATTAAATAATCAAACAAGATTATTCACCTTTACCAAAATATAATAAAAAATACAATAATTGAAGAATAAAAAACTAAAATTTGTGTTACGTAATGGATTGAAAGAGTTTTTTCAAAATAAAGTTAGAGAGAAGTTTTGTACATTATCCAAGCTTCACCTTGATTGATGAATAGGTTTTGTTTTCATCGAATACTAAGGGTCTGTTTGGATAGAACTTATTTTGCTGAAACTGAAAACTGAAAACTTAAAACACTGTAGCAAAATAATTTTTAAATGTGTGAATAGTACTGTGGGACCCATATTTAATGAAAAAATTGATAAAAAATGAAATTTGTGGGTCCGTGAACAGTGCACGGACCCACTGATTGACAGAAAAGTCAAAAAAAGGGCCAAACAGTACTGAACAGTACTCTACTGTTCCGCTTGTCCCCTGAAACGCGTGTAGAAAAGAAAAGAAAAAAAAAAAAAAAAAGCAAAACGCATAACGCAAAACGCATAACTCTGGATCCAAACTTACACTAAACTTAGAGTGCGTTTGGGAAGCGCGTTTTGCGCTTCCCAAACGCAAACCAAACGCACGTTTGCGTTTAAGATTTTTTTTTTTTTTTTTTTTTAGCGAATGAACAGTAAAAGTACTGTTCATATACTGTACGGAGACAAATTTTACTGTGTAGAGACAAATTTTACTGTTCATACACTGTTTGCACACTGTTCATAGGACCCACAAATCACTTTATTCAAAAAAATATTAAAAATGGGTTCCACGGTACTATTTACACATTTAAAAATTATTTTGTTACAGTGTTTTTCAGTTTTCAATTTTCAGCTGTATCCAAACGGACCAGTTTTCAATAATACTTGAATCTCAATAAATAGTATAGAAAAATTAATTATAAAACTAGTGTCCATTTGATACGATTTAAAAATTTGTGAGTTATTGGGGCCGTTTTCATAAATGTGGTTGTTAGGATTTGGATCATAAATTTGTACCATTCTTAATTTTTAACTTTAACTTTTTAGTTATTTTTCAACTTTTTGTATTAATGGTTGAGATTGAAAATTACTTTTTTTAACTTTCAATCTCAACCATCCATTGTTATTGGGTATTGCAATTGGTTTCAATATGTTGTTATACCAAAGATATGAAAAATCTTTATCTAATAAGACAAGTAATTCAATAAATAAGCCAAATAAGCCACATTTTAAGTCTTATCAACACACTTTTTTTTTTTGCTACAATTATCAACACACACTTAAAACAAGTATATCACATGGGTTCAAGTGATGGCTTAGTAATAATGGTATAGAATTTGTGGTGTCTAATGTCTATTCGAAGTTTGAACTCTGTCCCCTCCTTTCCTACTATTTTACCTACTTTTAACAAAAAAATGTTTCTTATAATCAAAGTAAGACCTAAAAAAATAAGTACATAATTATGTGATACATGACAATGTGAAGTTTGCAGATTTTTATTTTTATAGCAAGCATGTAGATTTTAAGGTTGAGTATAATAAAAGCTTTTAAAGTTGAGTATAATAAAAATTAAAATTACCTAAATTAGTTCAAACTCCCCTGACAAATTGGATATAAAATAAGATAAAATTAAAATTGATTGATTTTAGTTCAAGTTTCATTTAAACTAGAATTGAATCAATTATATAGTTTTTCAAACACACTAACCTATGTTTGCATTTTGCGGGGAGGTTTAGTGCATTCTAGTCATCTTCTCTCATTTCCTTTTTATCTATCTCCATTCTCTTAAAACAATTCCCAAATACTTCTTATTATAAGATTTGTTAAGCTGTTATTAAGGTCTCATGATATCCATGAGGTCATGGATGCGAAACCTTATATCAGTAAATGAAAGTCACTCCTAAAAAGATTGAATATACTTAAAAAAAAGTCAAATACTCGAAGAAATCTAAATATCCTTAATTGTAAAAAAAAAAAAAAACTATTATTGGTACTGTTTCTACAAAATATGAATATTTTATACTTAAAAATTAAAAAACACAAAAGATAAATCATGTGAAGAAAACGTAAAAGCCTTATGATCAACGTGGACAATTAATAATTCGAAAGTTAATCTTGGTGATCGCAAATCTGCTTAGTGGTGGGCCTGCAAAAGCATATTGCCATTATTACGATTGTCCATATTCTTTTGACTCTATCTAGAAGGAATGGTTGGGTAGGAGTAGATAGATAGATACAAAAGCGATACAATAATCATTTTGTTTTCTAGCATATTAAAGTCATGCCATGGAATTTAGAGTTGGTGACAGCTTACCAATACAATAAGCCTTCTCTTCATTTCTGTCGTGATCAAGCATTCTTAAGCTTTCTTTTCATTTTTGTCTTGATCAAGCAATTTTCCTTGCCAATCAATTGCCTAACTGGGCCTTAATATATAAAAGTATGATTAGCCATTTGATCCCCTAGAGTAAAACGGTTTTTGTTTTTTATTTTTATAAATTATTAGTATTTTAAATTTATGGCGTCTATTCAATGATGATTGATTTTTATTATTGTGCAAATCTTTTATTTGGTGATAAAAACCTTTACTAGTTAAGTTAATTGAAACCCACCGAATAAAAAGATTTAAGGAATAAGGATTTCTCCTCTAAAGATGGTAGGATGCTATATTGCTCATTTTAAGGTATCTAAGCTATCTAAGCTATCTTTGAGAGTTAAGACTTAAGAGTCCTCATTTAATTAAGGTGTGCTTGAGACTTATACCTATAAGTGGTCCTTCATCTACTTATCTCATTAACCCAAAAAACAAAAGCAAAATTAATATTTTAGTTTTGGGAGGACCAAAGTATGAATTAAGAAAATTTCAGAATTCAAAATTAAAAAATATATTAAAATTCAAGTGTGGATTAATATATTAAAAAAAATGGAATTCAACCTTCTTTTAATTCTCAACAATAATATAAGGTTGACATATGTATTAAATTTCATAGTAATTTACCTTTCAATGAAAAAAATAATAAAAAATCAAAGAGTCGTTAAAAAAATTCATCTTTCTTTTGTTGTGAAGCCTAATTATGACTGAAAATGCTAGTTTCAAAATTGCAATGAAAATTGAAAGATTCAGGGCTCGTTTGGTAATATTGTTCTAATAACATTGTTTGTATTTTTGAAAAATATGTGTGGGTGAAAAATGTGTGAAAATACGTGTAATATTATTTAAATATTGAAAACTATTGTTCAAAATACACTACCAAACACCTCCTAAGAGATTTGGTTTACCTCTAGTATTTTTTAACTAGATTTAAAAAATATATATATGTAGGGTCACGATTCGTGGCGGACCGTAACAGTGTCGGGTTCGCACGTAAAACGGCCCTAACAATATCATTTGTAGAGCGTGGGTTTGAAAGGCTAGGCCTTGATCGATAGGCGGTGGGTTGTTCAGGGGGTTCATACAAGGTTAAATGATCGTCACCCCTAGAGTACTTCTCATGGAGGTGGGCTGGAAGGCTCTCGTTTCTTGGCCACTTTTTCCCAGCCCCCCTTTTTTGGCGCACCTTCCTTTTTATTATATAGTCCGGCCTGGTTGATCCTGACCCTCCACTTGTAGGTCAGGCGGGAGCTTATCTCTGTGTCCGTCCCGTCAGCCATCCCATCTAACTTTCTATTAGTTGCATGGATCAAGGTTCATACTGTCCAAACGTCTTTTCTTTTCAACCATCTCTGGGTATTGGCAGGTGCATTTACTGAAGAAAGGACGCGTTTTCTTTAGTCCAACTTTCACACCCTGCTTCCCTATGGGCCCCATTTCGTTCACATCCCCTGGAGGGGGGCTGTTTGGGGGTTGCCTACACCGCAGTGTGGGTCCTTCTATTACAGCTCCGGAATACCGAGGACAGGGTAAGTCCTCAGCCATTCCCTTCGCCACGTCGGCCATTGACCATTTGTCCTCGGCAGGATACCCCTTCGGCACGGGTTCTGGGCCCAGGTAGAGTTTGGGCTGGGTTGCAGACCTCTCGGGCCCACAATAGCCCCTCAAAATCCTGCTATCCGTTCCCTCGGACGGATAGGTGGGTTTTGATGACACCAGGGATCAGCTAATGCCTAACAATCCTCGTCATATATCGATTCCCGAGGTTTTTCACCTGCCCTAGGCACGTCCCCAGAGCCGTTCGGAAGGCGAAACGTGGCCTCATTAAATGCGGGCGGCTTGGTGCTTCCCACGTTCAACGGTGTGATGAAAATCAAACGGTGATGATTTCCTGGCCTTTTCAGGCGGGAAAATGGGCGTGCAGTTTACCCTAGAAAGTATAAAAGATATTCTGGAGATGGATTCGTCTCTCCAGTTATATACTTAAGAGCTTTAGCGCGTGTATCCAGGGTTCATCTGAACTTCCGCCCAATTTCAAGTTTATCTCAAGCACATATAGCCCATCCGAAGCGTAACTCTCCCCTTATGTAAGTTTCCTACCTTCATTAACTCGCATTTTTTCTTTGTCTGGGTTTATTTCTCTCTGGCTCCCTTTCTTTTCCGTCGCGGGTTAGGTTTGTGCTAGTAGATGACTAAGGCAACTAAATTGAGGTTGAGGAAGTTGGTCGACACTGATGAGGCGATGAATAAGTTCATCGTTGATTATAATATTCCCCCCAATGTAAGTCTGGAGCACTGTAAGATGGGGGAATGGCACATTAAGAGGGGAACGGGCGCGGTTGTAATTCCCGTCCTTGCCTTTGTAGAGGGAGGTATGAGAATCCCTATGGGGCCAGTGACAAGGGGTTACCTCAGGCATTTCCGTTTAGCCCCTACCCAGTGTGCCGGCAACGTTCTTAGGATTTTGGGTTGCGTGGACGCTTTAAATGAGAAGATGGGTTTAAGACTGACCCACCATGATGTAAATTGGTGCTATAACCTCCAGAAATTGAAAGGAAAAACCTATTACATGAGGTCAAGGGACGATAGGGTTCGGTTGATCCAGTGCCTTCCTGATTCCAACAAGGGACTGAACAAGGATTTCCTTATTGTCTCTGGGGAGTGGCATGATGGCGACCCATGCCCCGTAGTAGAAGGAGAACCAGGTGGGGTTTCAGGAATGGAAGAGGGATAACCCTTTAATCCATTCTAATCTAATGTATTTTGATAACTAACCATGCATATATGTTTGTTGTTTTTTTTTTTTGTAGATGCACGTGCCTATACACGGCATTTTCATTTAGTCAATCGGGCGGATTTGGAGACCGTTTTACAATCGGCAGTTTTCGTGAATGACAGTGATGGCCAAGTCCGTGCAGCTCACAAAATACTAGGGTACCCTCCAGTTCAGAAGTCGTTTGGGGACGCAAAGCACGTGATCAGTGCCCGCCGTCCCTGGCTTCCAAAAATTACCGTAGTAGAAAAGGGATTTCTAATCTCTCAGGAGCCAGCTGTCCCCAAGAACATCCCCCTGGTGGGTCCGTCTTCATCTCATCAAGCAGCCGAGGACGAAGGTGAACCCGATCTGACGGAGGAGGGGTTCAGGGTTTTTGATTTAGTCTACCAATCAGAGGACCCTCCTGGTGACCTAGGTGACCCAGCTTTGTCCGAGGCTGAATTGTCGTTAATAGGCACCTCTTCGCAAGCCGAGATGGGAGTCAAGAGAATACCTTTAACCCCCCTTCTCCAACTCCTCGAGGCCCAACCAAGGAAGGATACCCAGGAGGCACCACAACCCGATGCTCCTCCTCCACCGCCTCGACCCCTTACAATCCAAACCCGGTCATCCTCCACCAAGTCCCAGCCACAATCCAACCGCCCCGAACCTCCCACCCCCTCCCAACCAGCTCGGTCCCCCAGACCTGAAGGTGCTGATTCTAAGAGAAAGAGGAGTCCCAAGGGCAAGGACACCGCGGATGAGGGAAAATCCCAACCTTCAAAGGAGAAGGATGAGGCTCCGCGTACAAAACAACTGAAGCTCGGGCCCCAAAGCAAGGGCAAAGGACCCGCAGTTCAAACCCCTCAAGGCAAGGGGAAAGGAATTGATTCCCAATCCCTACCGAGCGCCTGGCTCCCTGCCCCAATGCTTCACGGGGGTCCATTACTGGAAACGGCCTCCCTGAGGGACCTCGGAGACGGCGAGGGTGAATACGTGGCGGACGCATTAGGGAGAACCATATTACTCCCTAATGATATGGACGAGCTGAAGAGAATGAGGATGCAGGAGGTTTTTCTCAGCACCAAGAGATACTTGTGCATGGTAAGATTTCTGGCCACCTAACACCTTATCATCCCTTGTTACCGGTTTACCGCTCACTACGCGTTCATCTTTCTTGACAGGCTCTCCAGGCAACCTATAGGATGGAGGAAGAGGTGCATGACAGGAGTAAGGCAGCCGAGAACGAACGTAAGAAGCGCATAACAGCCTCAAAAACACTCGAAGCTTCTGAAAAGGAACTCGCTAAAGTCAAGGATGATTTAATAATGACTACTCGCGAGAGGGATAACGTCTCGGCGGGCCTTGATAGTGCCCAGAAACAGGCCAAGGACCAAACCAAGCGCGCAATTGAAGCCGAGGACCAGCTGCGAATAGCCAAAGACCTAATCGAGGATTTGAATAAGCAGCTGACCGTGGCCTTGCATGAAAAAGGAGTGGCAGACTATGCCCGGGATGAAGCCGTACGGGCAAAGCAGGAGGCCGAATTTGCCAGGAATGAGGCAGAGGCTGCCAAGAATACGGCCGAGGATGATGGTTATAACATGGGAGTAGCCGAAACCCAAGCCACCCTTAAGGCGCAGATTCCTGGAGTATGCAGGTTTTATTGCTCCCAGGTCTGGGAAGAAGCATTGAAGCGAGCTGGAGTGGACGCTTCATCAGATTTGTGGAAGGCAGAGAGCGTTTTCTACCCGGCGGCCATCCGTGACACCACTTCCACTAGCTCTGTGACCACGGATGCTCAACCCGAGGAAGAGGTCACCCCGTCGGGAAACTTACAAGCCAGTGGTTCTACTAGCAAGGCGCCCAAAGAGGGAATACTTCAAGATGTGGTGGTAATATCGCAGCATGCGGATCCTGAGATACCTACAGAAATTACTGAACCCAAGGTGGGCGTTCAGGTATCGAGTACAGAAGAACTAGCCGCTCCTGCACAGTTGCCACAGGCCATTCCCCTTGCTGTGGTCACTCTCAGGGTACCAGTGTTGGCCCTGTTCAGTCTTCCTTAGAAGAAACCGTCATTCCAGGCATTGAAGCTGATCCTAATCCCACCTCCAAAAATGCAACCGACAAACAAGCAGAAAAGTAGAAGCCTTGGTTGGGCTTTTGTATTTGTTTCTATTTGAACGATTAATTTGTCTCTTTTCCTTTCGCAAACTTCCTAATTTATCGATAGTTTCCAAGTATTTGAACATGTATATATTTGTTATCCGCCCTTGTTAATGCGCATTATTTGCTTATAAACTCTGCGCTGACTCATTTTAATATGTACAAATAACTATGCATGCAAGACATTTAACACTATGTTCCTCAAACTCTCATTTACTTGTGCCCACAGAGGCCTTAGATTCATTTCTAACCTTTGTTTTTGCGAAGATATAAGCACCATTTTCGCCATCACGCAGAGTAGCTAAATCTCGTTTAGTGTTTAGTTTTCCACATCCAGGTAGTTGGTTTTCCCACAGGCTTGAGTCCGAGGACTATGCAATGCCTTGGTTCTGTCCAAAACCTAGTTTTCCACATCCAGGTAGTTGGTTTTCCCACAGGCTTGAGTCCGAGGACTATGCAATGCCTTGGTTCTGTCCAAAACCTAGTTTTCCACATCCAGGTAGTTGGTTTTCCCACAGGCTTGAGTCCGAGGACTATGCAATGCCTTGGTTCTGTCCAAAACCTAGTTTTCCACATCCAGGTAGTTGGTTTTCCCACAGGCTTGAGTCCGAGGACTATGCAATGCCTTGGTTCTGTCCAAAACCTAGTTTTCTCTTTGTATGGGGCCTTGGCTTGCCTTTAGCTCTAGGGGAGCTAGCTCTTCAGCCAAGCCCCTTGAGTTTATCTATACGGTTAACGTTACCAAGCGCCTAGTTTGTTCTGTACGAGGAGCTTTAGCTTTTAGGGGAGTTAGCTCTTCAGCTAAGCCCCTCGTCAAGAAACGTAGCCCCTAGTGAGATTTTATACTTGAACTCTATAACCAACGGTTAGAAATAACAGAGGAAGTGTTTCAACCTACCACCTGCGCCAACACGCAAGCCTTTCCCACAGACGGCGCCAATTGTAGGGTCACGATTCGTGGCGGACCGTAACAGTGTCGGGTTCGCACGTAAAACGACCCTAACAATATCATTTGTAGAGCGTGGGTTTGAAAGGCTAGGCCTTGATCGATAGGCGGTGGGTTTTTCAGGGGGTTCATACAAGGTTAAATGATCGTCACCCCTAGAGTACTTCTCATGGAGGTGGGCTGGGAGGCTCTCGTTTCTTGGCCATTTTTTCCCCAGCCCCCCTTTTTTGGCGCACCTTCCTTTTTATTATATAGTCCGGCCTGGTTGATCCTGACCCTCCACTTGTAGGTCAGGCGGGAGCTTATCTCTGTGTCCGTCCCGTCAGCCATCCCATCTAACTTTCTATTAGTTGCATGGATCAAGGTTCACACTGTCCAAACGTCTTTTCTTTTCAACCATCTCTGGGTATTGGCAGGTGCATTTACTGAAGAAAGGACGCGTTTTCTTTAGTCCAACTTTCACACCCTGCTTCCCTATGGGCCCCATTTCGTTCACATCCCCTGGAGGGGGGCTGTTTGGGGGTTGCCTACACCGCAGTGTGGGTCCTTCTATTACAGCTCCGGAATACCGAGGACAGGGTAAGTCCTCAGCCATTCCCTTCGCCACGTCGGCCATTGACCATTCGTCCTCGGCAGGATACCCCTTCGGCACGGGTTCTGGGCCCAGGTAGAGTTTGGGCTGGGTTGCAGACCTCTCGGGCCCACAATATATATATATATATATATATATATATATATATATATATATATATATATAATGGCAAATGATAGTGGAATTTAATCGTTACATTTTATTTAGTTAGTGGGTAATGTAACGATCTCTCATTAAAACAAAATGAAATTCCTTTTAAAAAAGCATTTGAGGTAAGTCAAATCCAAGATTAAGCAGAACTACAATCGCTCTAGCTATAAACAAGTTGATAGGTTGTTGATGTTCTAATACTTACGAACCATTTGGCACAATTATGAAAATATGATGATGAATAAAAAACCATATGTGCGCCTCGGACACACCACTATCTTCATCAAAATTTGGAAGAAAATAACTTATTTAAACTGCCATCACACACACAAACAATAAGAAACTATTTTTCTTTTCAAAAAAGAAAAGAAAAAAAAAAAGAAAGAAACTATTTTAGAATATAATAAAAGAGTAATCTTTCTTGAAGTCCCCTGTAGCCTCTTATTCATTGGTTTGCCCTTAATTTTGGCTAGTTGGGAATTTTTTTTTTCCCCTGTTTTTGCAAGGTTTTTAGCTACATAAAACACCAAAAGCGGAGAAAAAAATGTTTATGAATATCTAATTTAAATTTTTTTTAAAGGAGGGCAACAAATCATTGGCTAGTCAACCATTTCGAAATTTTTATTTTTTACTATTTTGCCACTTAGGAAAATTGAGTTGTTGGGACCAAATTTTAAAGAATTTGGTGGAGAAAAAGGGATGAGGGCGTGAGAATCTGAGATCACCTTTGCTAGCAAGATATTCAAATTTATAAAAACAATAGCATTCCAAGCTCTATGGTTGGTGGGTTATAGTTAATTTGATTGGTAAATTTCTTCATCATTTAATAAAATATTCAAATTTGAATTCCTTCTAGGTAAAAAATCAATCAATTTTTTGATTTGATGATAAAAAACACATAAAAATGACCTTGTACATAAAGCACAATAATCATGCTAAGAGTTTTGATAATACCGTATCAGATGACATTTTAGTTTAGTCAGAGAAATAAAATATTTTGATATTCGTTAATATTGGTGTATTATTTCGAGATTATAGTTAATAATAATAATAATAACAATAACTTCTTTATCATTGGTTCAAGAATTAAAAAAAAAAAAAAGATCAAAACATCAAATTGTTTAAAAAAAAAAAAACCAACAACAACAACAAAACAAATGCAACTTAAGTCAAGCCACATAACACGGGTAGGTGGGTGGGCATTTGAATTGAACCAACTAGTCTTTACACATAATCCATGTGGGACACAACTGATAACACAAGAGTAAAAAGAAGTGAAATTGTAAGAGATATTCAGAGAGAGAGAGAGAGAGAGAGTCTATTTGGATACCGCTTATTATTGAAAACTGAAAACTAAAAGCACTGTAGCAAAATAATTTTTAAATATATGAATAGTGCCGTGAGAACTAGTTTTAAAGAAAAATTTGTCGAAATCCGTACTTATAGGTCTTGTGAATAGTGCACGGGACCCACAAAAAAAAATGTAGACACACATGTGCTTTCCTTTTCAGTGCAATCCAAATCCAGCCTAAGAAGAAGAAGAAGAAGGGGTGGTTGTTGTTGTTGTTGTTGTTTTTTTTTTTTTTTTTTTTTTAATAATTTTTTTAAAGCATGGTATCTATTTATTGGTTGAAATTTGGTATATTTCTCCATTTTTTTGCTACATGATTGGTATTTAAACCAACACGAAACATCATTTTTGTACTAGTGTACTTACCGATAGGATAAACATTGGCCATACTAGCTTATACGATACAAAATTGTCTTCCTTTTTTGTAGTTTAAATGATTGGTATATCTTAGTGTTTTTAATTGAGATATCTAAGTTTCAAATCCCCCTATCCCAACTATAAAATTAATACATAAATAAAAAGTTGATATCATAAATACAATTATATAGTAATAAAAAAAACACACATACCAGGGATTGAATTGAAACTCAACCTAAAGAAGGAGTGAATTTAGTTACTTTGGTAGCCACCAAAGGAGTAATTCCATATTTCCACCACTTGTCATTAATACTGGTGAATCTATGACATTTAAGTCATGAGTTACTACTTTAATGTCATTTAAGTCATAAGTTATTACTTCAATGCCTTGATAGATCAATTTAGATTCCATGTTGAATAACAACAGTTTTGCAAGTACTGATAAGAGCTTCATCATTATTTTAATTCATACTCATATATGTGTATAAGTGGAAGTCTAATATAAATAAAAAAAGTAAAGAAATTAATGAATAAATGTAGTATAATTTGGACTCAATCCTACAAGTTTGAACTTTTGGATCTTGTAAGTTATATTAACTTATTAAAACTTGTCATGGGTTTTGTACTTGAATTAGTATATTTCCATGTCTAAAGTGCTTCGGGATCTAGGACAGGAAGGGTTCAAGTTGCAGGGTTCTCCAAATGATTTGTAATGACTCATGAGACTATTTAACAATACGATTGCTTTTATAACAGTTTTAACTTTCTAGTTGAAATAGAAGGAAAGATGCTAAAAGTTCGAATTTGTGCTAAAACATAAGAGCTTGTTTAGACCCCAAAATAAAATTATGGCTAAATTGCTTTTACCTTAACTTATCTAAGTATGGAACAAGAGTAAATGAAGCGCAATCACCGGATCTACTCTAATGCATACACATGGACAATAAACAAGAAAAGTAAAGCACAAAAGTAAGGGAAGAGAGATGCAAATACAAGATAACATCAAGACGAGTTATTGAAGAGGAAACTAAGAGAGAGAAGAAAAAGATGTTACAATGATTTCTCACTAAGGATGAGTAGCTCTCTATCTAAAAGATGGGTGTGTTGTGTTGTAGAAAACCTATCTAGGGTTTTTCTCTCTGAATAGCCCCCTTTTACTTTTGTGGGTAATAAGTATATATATAGTATGGGTGAAGGGTAAGAAAGTTACACCTAAAAACCTCTAGGCAGAATGTTTCGTAGGTACCTCGCGAGATGGCCTATCTCGCGAAGTACTCGCAAAATTGCACTGATTCTTCATTTCATGCTTGATTCTTCACCAATTTAATACTAAATCCAATACAATAAAATCCCACAAAATACAAGGAACAAAATAATGCAAATACAACACTTTTTGTCATGGAATAAAGCCAATATAAAATATAGTTGTAAATCACAACTTTACAAATGCATATGTCATGTTCGACACATGAGATACTTTCTCTTATTATACCCTTTTAGATAGTATTTAGTTATTTTTATTTTTTATAATTTAAAAATAGGCGAAACTACACTATTGTTTCTTGAAACTTGTTTGTTAAGTGTTATTGGTCCTTCAAGTTTGAAATGAATGTTGTTAGTCTCTAAAATTTAAAAAATGAGAACAATTGATCTTTTTGTTAAAAATCGTTCGTCTTATTGCCTACGTGATTAATGGAATAATGACATGGCAAATTTTGAGTGGCATGACATCAATAATAATATAAAAAATTTAAAACCAATTGCTAACTCATTAAAAAAATCCATAACCTTGTAGAAAATCACCCAACTCCTTCTATGACCCATAAATGAACGGGTATTCCCAAATCAAACTTAAACATGAGAAACAAGCAAAGAGAAAAGCAAAATCAAAAATTAGTGTTGGTCGATGCGAAAAACAACTCATTCTTTTTACGTTCTTTCATTTGTTTGGGGTGTCTAGTCTAATTAAAAACTGCAATGATATTTTGTTATCTTTCTTGATGGCCAATTTTATTGACTAATAACAATTTTTGGCGTAGAAGTGGTCCAAGTGCTAGAACCTTTGGTAAATTCATGTGTGCCTAGAACTTTCAACCATCTTTTGTAAATTCATGTGTGCCTAGAACTTTCAACCATCATAAGCGTAGATTTCATATTTGTGCAAAAAGGAGTGGGTCACAAGGGAGGAGGATGGTGGTCAGGAGGGTGGAGGACAATGCTAATTTGGGATTCTCTCTCTCTCTCTCTCTCAAAAGTTTGATTTTGATTTGAGAATACATGTTTGTTTAGGGTCATAAAATGGGTTGGATGTTTTTTAAAGGGTCATGGGTTTTTTTGATGAGCCAACGATAGGTTTTTATTTTTTAATATTTAAATTTGATGTCATATCACTCAAAATTTCCTATATCATTATTTCATTAGCCATATAGGCACTAAAACTAACAACTGTTAACAAAAGGACCAATTGTGCCCATTTTTTAAACTTGAGGACCAACAACACTTATTTGAAACTTGAGTGATCAATAGTGTTTAATGTGAGAGTCAAAAACACAAAATTGAGGAGCTACCCTTAAATTTTTTATCAACACAACTAATTTGTAGAGGATGGGAGACGGAAATCCCTAATAAGAAGATTAACAAGATGGATAAAGACAAAGACAATTTGAATCAAGGCTTTCTATGTATAAGGATTGTATTCTTGAGGTACAGGGTTCTTAAGGATGAATACAAGTGATAACTCCTCTCACTTTCTCTCTCTTGTTCTTCCTTGGATTTTATTTTTATTTTTTTGAGGATCAAGGGGACTTGTTGTTGTTAATGTTTGTCTTGCTCTTCTTCGTTGGAGTTTTGGCAAACTGTTTGGTTTCAGGCTCACAAGCTGTATTCAAAGTAGCATTAGCATTGGCTACAATAATAAGAACACATGGTTCTTGGTTTCGTTTTTCTTAAGTTCAAAATTTTATATTGAATTTGGTGCATACTCAAAAAGACGTTTTTTCATCAATGGGGGAGTTAAATATTCCTCGTTGGCCATAGAGTTTTATGGAGAGAAGGGGATAAGTGTTTGACAAAATTGTTGGAGTGAAAAACTTAATAAGCAAGTTAGAGTTATTTGAGAAGATTAATAATAGAAAATCCACAATGGGAGACGGAAATCCACAATAGCAAGACTAACAAGTTGGATGAAGGCAAAGACAACTAAATGAAGACTTTCTATATATAAGGATCGTTTTCTAGAGGTACAAAGAGGGGCTCTAAAGGATGAATACAAGTGATGACTCTTCTCACTTTCTCTCTCTTATTCTTCCTTGGATTTTTTTAGATCAAAGTGACTTGTTATTGTTGTTATTGTCATTAATTGTATTAATGTTTGTCTTGCTCTTCTTCTTTGGAGTTTTGGCAAACTGTTTGGTTTCAAACTCACAAGCCATATTCTAAGTAGCATTAGGATTAACTACAGCAACAGGAACATGGTTCTTGGTGCCGTTCTTCCTAAGTTCAAAATTTTCTACGAAAAATGTTTTTTCATTAGTGGGAGGGTTGAGCATTTCTTGTTGGCCATGGATTTTGATGTATAGAAGGGGATAGGTGTTTGAGAAGATTGTTGAAAAGAACAACTGAACAAGCAAGTTAGATCTATTTAAGAAGATTAACAATAGGAAATCCACAATGGGTGATGGAAATCCACAATAGAAAGATTAACAAGATGGATGAAGACAAAGACAATTGAATTAAAGCTTTCTATATATAAGGATGGCATTCCCGAGGTACAAAAAAGGGTTTTTAAGGATGAATACAAATGATGACTCCTCTCACTTTCTCTCTCTTGTTCTTTCTTGGGTTTTTTTTTTGGATCAAGGGGACTATTTGTTGTTATTGTTGTCATTAATGGTATTAATGTTTGTCTTGCTTTTCTTCGTTGGAGTTTTGGTAGATTGTTTGGTTTCAGGCTCACAAGCTGCATTCAAAGTAGCATTAGCATTGGCTATAGCAACAAGAACATGGTTCTTGGCCCCTTCTTGTTAAGTTCAAAATTTTCTTCTGAATCTAGTACATACTCAAAAAGACGTTTTTTTTTTCATCATTAGGAAGTTAAGTATTCCTCGTTGGCCTTGGAGTTGATGAAGAGAAGGGAATAGGTGTTTGAGAAAATTGTTGGTGAGAACAACTAAACAAGCAAGTTAGAGCTATTTGAGAAGATTAACAATAGGAAATCCAAAATAGAAAGATTAACAAGATGGATGAAGACAAAAACATTTGAATCAAGGCTTTCTATATATAAGGATCATATTTCCAAGGTACAAAGAGGGGTTCTTATGGATGAATACAAGTGATGACTCTTCTCACTTTCTCTCTCTTATTCTTCCTTAGGTTATTTTTGGATCAAGGGGACTTGTTGTTGTTGTTGTCATTAATGGTATTAAAATTTGTCTTGTTTTTTTTCGTTAGAGTTTTGGTAGGCTATTTGGTTTCAAGCTCACAAGTTGTATTCAAAGTTGCATTAGCATCGACTATAGCAACAAGAACGTGGTTCTTGGTCTCGTTTTTCTTAAGTTCAAATTTTTCTTCTGAATCTACTGCATACTCAAAAAGACATTTTTTCATCAATGGGGGAGTTGAGTATTCCTTGTTGGCCATGGAGTTTGATGGAGAGAAAGTGATAGATGTTTGAGAAGATTGTTGGAGAGAACAATTGAACAAGCAAGTTAGAGCTGTTTGAGAAGAGATGAGAGGTACCGTATGATTCCATAACACTAATAAATAGACTAAATAAGTTTAAAGTATTACTTTTTTTTTTCTTTTTAAATTCTAAAGAAATTTTCTTTTACTTTTAGATATATATATATATATATATATATGAGTAATTTAGCTCTCATTTGGAATTCCACCACTTATTACATGAAAATATATTGCCTTAGCACTTAGGCCTTAGCTAGTGATAAGAGTATTCATTGGTTAACAATTCTAATGATTACACACTGTTCTCTTTTCCAAAAAAATTACACAAAGCCCAACACTTCCTTTTTACAAATCAGTTAATCAGGCGAAGAACTTTCTATGTATGGCCTTATAGTGGTAATTACCCATGGTGGTTATGAAGGAAGTCTTCTCTTGGTCATTGAGGGCTAATGTAATCTGGTGATAGCCCTAAAAAGCATTAAGGAAGCTCATCCATAGATGCCCAAATGTAGCACCCACAAGCTGATCAATTTTTGGCACCAAAAATTGGTCTTTGGGGCAGCCTCTATTTAAATTTGTGAAATCCACACACATCCTGTACTTCCCGATCTTCTTCTTCACCACCACAGTGTTGGCTAGTCACTCAAGCTTGAACACTTCTTAAATGGCCTTAATCTCTCTCGACTTATCTACTTCTTCCTTCATAGCATCTAAGTGAATATCTGAGGACCTTCTAGGCTTTTGCTTCTTCGGAGTACATTAGGATCTATGTTGAGTCTATGGCACACAAACTCTAGATCCACTCTTAGGACCTTGCAAGGACTCTAAGCAAATATGTCTTTGTTATTGACTAGGAAAAGTAACAACTACACCTTTTCAGGGAATGGGAGGTCTTTACCGACCTAGAAATACTTGTCTCCGGCATCTATATAGACCTTCTCTAATTGCTCACACTGTTCCTTCGTAGTGGTTTAGGTGTCTGAACCCACTGAGGTAGCGGGTTGCAATTGCTATGAGCCCCAAAGAATCTCTGGCTACTGCGACTGCTACTTGTGTCCAATAGCTATCATTGGGAATGGGGACACATCATAGAAGACTGTAGGACATTGAAAGATCACTTAAACCAGTCGAAAAAGGTTCTGATTCCTCTAGGAGGCATCTCCACTCATCTTCTTTGGCCAGTGAAAGTAGGGCTCATTCTTGATCTTCTCTACAATTCGATAGACTAGCTCCTTGTACAATAAGTTTAACACTTTGGTCCTCTGTTGCGGCCTCTGAGGGTCGAAGTCACTTCTAGGCTGAAGAGGAGGATAATCCACTCTTACCTCATTTCTCTTGACAATGGGCGCCTTCGATTTGGACTTGGCCTACAACCGGTCATCCTCTAACCTCTTGTATTCCTCTACCCTCTCCATTAACTTATGCATATTTGTGACCAACTATAGAGCGAGTGAGGTCTTAAGCTTAAAGTCGATGGGAAGGTTGACCTTAAAGTTGCTAGTAGCTAGTAGCTACTCTTTCATTATTTTTCTCAATCTCATTATACAATTCATAGTAATGATCAGAGTATACCCTAAAGGTCTCTTCTTCTTCCATGGACATAGAGATTAGGGAATTAAATGATCTCGGGGCTTTACTGTATGTAATGGACCTTGTTTCGAATGCTCAAGTTAACTCATCATAGTTATGGATAAACCCTTTCTCCAGCCCATTAAACCATTTAATGGCTGGCAAGGTTAGAAGGGAAGATCTTGCACATCAACGCCTCATTCTTAGAGTAAATGGCCATGCTCTGGTTATAGTGATTGACATGGTCAACAGGGTCAAACTTACCATTATAGTTGACAAAGATGGGTTTGACAAATCTTCGAGAAAGTCAATGCTCTCTATTTCCTCGGAGAATGGAGAATGAGAAATCTGTTGTAAAACTTTACTCATTGCATCATTCCCCAAATTCTGTGGGGTTAAGGGTTCTCTGCAATCCACTTGCATCCCAAACCTCCTTGGTGAAGCTCCCCTCATTGCCGTTTGTTATGAAAAAGGCACTTTATGCCTGTCCCTACAAGAGGGGAGGGGGGGAGAGTCCACCCCTCCATATCTCCTAACCAGAGAGATCATTCTCTCCTTATACCTATGTGTTGTGGTGACAGATCTTTCCTTGCACTGCCAAGGAGAGGAATCCATCCTTTCTCTATCCCTTTGGTAATTCCCAAGTTATTTTTCCCTCTACAGGAGTCTACTTTGGCAGGGCTTTAAGCCCGCTAATTCTGATGCTCTTTACTACACCTAGCATCCCGTTGTAAGGCCAGCACTTGTACTCTTAACTGATCTATCTCGATCCTTACTATATTGAGAGGGTCCTATGAATTTTGTTACTAACCTCTCCCTTTGATACAAAGGGGGCACACGCACCCTACTTTAACTCCGTGGGGGTTCCTCCTGGCCTTTTCTTTTTAATCCATATTGCAACCTTTTGTTTCCTAAGATGGGCTTGACTGACATGCTTGGCCTTGATGGTTTAGGAGCCCTATTCCTTCCCTAAATCGTCATCTTGACTCCAACTAAGTTATAATCCTATTGCTTGGTGGATTTTCTCACAGATGGTGCCAGTTGTTGGAGTAAAAAACACAAAACTAAAGAGTTAGCTAGCCTTGAATTCCTTATCAACATAACTAATTTGTAAAGGATGGGAGACAAAAATCCATAATGGAAAGATTAACAAGATAGATGAAGATAAAAACAATTGAATCAAGGATTTTTATATATAAGGATTGTATTCCCGAGATACAAAAATGTGTTCTTAAGGATGAATACAAGTGATGACTCTTCTCACTTTTTCTCTTGTTCTTCCTTGGAATTTTTTTACTTTTTTTTTTTCTAGATCCATCCTCCTATTGCCCTTCCCTTCATTTTATAGCCATCCTTCTCCTTATCCAGCTATCCTGCATTTAGTTGGATTTAGGATATTTGTCCCATCATCACCTCCTCCTGCCATTTTTTTATCATGAAAGTAGATTTTTGGGGGTGTCCTCACTATTCAGGTCATTTATTTAGCACTTAATGTGGTTGACATTAGGTGAGGGAAGTCTTAAATGTAGAGGTGAGTGTTACATTGGGCTTTGTGTTTTCTTTGACGTGTTCCCCGAGAAAGCAGGTGAAGGAGGGTGTCCTTGAACAGACCAACGATCATTCCATGATTGGCCCGTGTTTGGATGACCTCGAAAACGGGCCTAAGTGACCTCCTCTTGTTGGGAGGCCCACTCACCCCTGGTTGGATCCCAATTTAGGCCTATTTCTTGGATAGAATTTCTCGAAGTCTTCTCTTCGGGTTAAGGTCCTCAGGGCAAAGTTCCGGTCCACTCCCCCACACTTAACAACCAAACTTTAAAGACCAGACAATGTATTTTGCCTAAAAAATAATCTCACGTTCATATTTTTGTCTCATAATTAATAAAGGGTCCAGTTAACGGATATCTTTAGAGTATTTGTTAATATATTATATTAGAAAAGTTTTAATACCATTTTTATGGAAATATAAAAAGCATTTAAAAAAATAAGTTTTATTTTTATAAAAAGTTTCTAAAAATATTCTTAAAATAATGCCTTTGTGCATTGTTAACTTTTTCCTTTAATAAATAAGTTATTTAAAATTATTGAATTATAGGATACCAATTTTTTTTTTCCTTGCTACTTCTTTCCTTTCATATATATAAACTAACTCAGAGGCCCCAAGAAATGTAAACTGCAACCTTACGCCACGTTTGGTAGTGTAACTATAACAATAGTTTTCAGTATTTAAATAATATTACACATATTTCCATATATTTTTCCACCCATATATATTTCCAAAAAATACAAACAATATTTCTAGAATAACGTTACCAAATACCTCTAGAGCTCATTGGTTCGTTTTCCACCTTTTCAAAGTTGCTCTTAAAATCTTTGATTAAATTAGCTTTGGAATAATAAATCTTTCAATGACGTAACTTTTTTCATAATTATTTTGAATAATTTACTAAGTTGGTAAATTATTAGTAACCAAAAATCATTATTACATTACATTATTATTTATACCACTTTTATTATCAATCACTTTCCATTCCATTATTTCCTAAAAAAAATAAAAAATAAAAAATTTCCATTCCATTAGACTGAGATTCAGATTTTAAGATAAGGTCAAATGAGGTTTTAATATTATTACCAACCAATTGTCAGGTCTACAATCGGTAAGTTACTAAAAACATTGCTCCAATAAACTCACTGAGACATTAAGGGCATGTTTGATAGAGGAGTTTGAGTAATATCGTTTGTAATTTTTTAAAATATATATGGGTAAGAAAATGTGTAGAAAAATGTGTAATGTTATTTAAAAACTGAAAATACATTGTTTAGATAGCCTACTAAGAAGGGCCTAAAATTTTTTTAATATGCCAACTAAGGTGCGTCAAGAGCAATTTTGAGCAATAATGGTCTTTATTCATTTCCTCAAAGGGGAAAATACACCATATTAAAAACGAATTTGGCTATTTACTAGATTAATATTCTGTTTCTCAAAAAAAAAAAAAAAAAAATATATATATATATATATATATATATATATATTCTGAGCCTCTATAATCTTTCTCGCCCATACGTCATTCCTTTAGAAAAGGTATCACTCTATCTCTTCTTCTTCTCTCTCCATTATTTTGTGTTAGTGGTTGTGGGATAGACTATAGAGGAATAGTTAAAGATGTTATATGAACTAGGCTACTAGCTCTTGGCTTTATTCAATTTGCTTTTCATTTGGTGCTTGTGTTCTTTCCTTTCAATATAGGATAGACAAAGTTGAAATTCTTTGACCAAAGAAGAAAGAAGGGTATTGGGTTTGCATCTTGGATCCTGTTCCTTCATCTCTTAATCGTTCTGGTAATCTCAAAATTGTAGTTGTTTCTTATATATTGCAATATTCATGTCTTTCAGAAGAAATAGTATTGACTTTTTGAAGTTTCTGATTAGGATTTTATTAACCATTCCCACTTTGTCACTGAAATTTCTACAGTTTGTTCATGGAATTGGAGCAAGGGAGTTGACCAAAACTCACCAAGAAGAGCTTATAGATCATAATCATATGAATGGTGACGTTCCTAGCATGGACAGTGATAGCAAGGAACATGATGATGTCCATATAATATTATATGATTCCCAAAAACAACATGTCATGAATGATCAATCTAAGCAAGAACATGTGCATACTCATCATTCATCCCACATGGATCATATGGACACTTCCTCAATGATCTTCTTCACTGTGAAGGATCTAAAGGTAGGAAAAAAATTGCCCATCTATTTCCCTAAGAGAGATCCTTCAACTTCTCCACATTTGTTGCCAAGAGAAGAAGCTGACCCAATTCCCTTCTCATCAAAACAACTCCCATACCTTCTTGAATTCTTCTCTTTCTCTTCTGACTCTCCCCAAGCCAAAGCCATGAAAGATACACTCAAAGAATGTGAGACTAAGCCCCTCAAAGGAGAGACCAAGTTCTGTGCAACTTCCTTAGAATCCATGCTTGATTTTACAAGTGGCATAATGGGGTTGGAGTACTCTCCTTTCCAAGTTCTAAGTACCTCCCACCTCACTAAGTCAACCACCCTTTATCAAAACTACACTTTCCTAAAGATGCCTGAGGAAATTCCAGCTCCCAAGATGGTAGCATGTCATACCATGCCTTATCCTTATACCATTTTCTATTGCCATAGCCAACACAGTGAGAACAAGGTGTTTAAGGTAACACTTGGTGGTGAGAATGGTGATTTGGTGGAGGCTATAGCTGTTTGTCACATGGATACCTCTCAATGGAGCCCTGATCATGTGTCATTTCGTGTGCTTGGGGTTCAGCCAGGGACCTCCAGCGTGTGCCATTTCTTCCCAGCAGATAATTTTGTATGGGTCCCGAAACCTGTGTCAATTTAGTAGTCTAATAGCAAAGTGATGATGTTTTATCTGGTCCTGATGCTACTGTGGCGCATGAATACATGAGCCTAGTATAGTGTTAAATAAATGCAGACCAGCGTTGTTTCTTGTGATTGGGGTTTTATAGTTTGTAGTTTATCAATGAAGAAAGTAGTTTTTCTGTGTAACAAGTTCTCATTTTTGAGATTTACATCTAGTTAGACTTAAATTGCACTTGCATTTTTTTATATTAAAATTATAGGATTGTTTATGCAATTATGCAATTATGCTTCTCTGCTTTCATTTTATACAGTTCACACCACTAACTTTGCCTAATTTCATGGTTGATGTGTGCATGTATTTACGTGTTTGTTTTAAAAATCATTCCTCTTAGACTTAGCTTCAAATCTTTTACCTAGTAAGCCTTGACCAAAGTGAACGAAGAATATTCCTTACATAAACCTGAAACTTTAGGTGGGGGGAATATTTTGCAATTGGCTGAACTTAACTTGAACTTGATCGAAGAAAAAAAAAAAGAATTCCTCAGAGAGAGAGAGAGAGAGAGAGAGAGATTTCCTGACTTAAAAAGACAATTAAATTTTGGTTAGCTTGGAGTGTGTGAATCGACCATACATATTGAGTCATATTGACCCTTTTTTATTTGACGTGTGCAGCAAAAAATAGAATATATATACATATATATATATATATATATATATATGGACTTGGGCTTGAGTTTAATGTCTCTAATTCAATGTACTCATTTCAATGGTGACATAAAGTAAACGCATCATTATCTCAATGAATTTAGTGAATTGGACTTAATTTTTTTCTACATCTACTTCAGGAAAAATACAGGAATGCTTGAGAAAACCTTCTATTTGACACAGTGGATTAGTCCCATGAAATAGAATACACATTTATTTTTTCTTCAAAAGCACATGAACGCTTGAGAAAATCTTGAATTCATAAAGAAAAGTTGAAACAAATACTATGAAATTTTATTGATGATAATTACCTTGATGCCCAAATCAATGTATGATATTTATAGCCCACAAATATCAAATGTTTTTTGGACAAAGAAAGTTTCCATTTTTTATCCACCTTTTACCTATTTCTCATTGAAACCAAGGTTATCCCAATGTATTTGGTTGGAGTGAAAACAAGGAAGATGGAAAATAGGGAGAGGAAAATAGGGTGGAAATTAAATGATATTTCCTACTGTTTGGTTGAGGAAAGAAAACAGGAGAGACAGAAAATAAGGGAGAAAGTTTTCCCTCCTGAGCTCACTTTTTTTATCCTCCCAAATTGGGAGGAAAATGAGGAGGAAAAAGTGATGAGAAATGTACTTTACACAAATATTTGTACTTTATTACACTTACCTACCCCTCCCACTTTTCTCACTGTTATATAATAAAGACATAATAGTCAATTTATATAAACTACATTTTCCATCCTCTCATTTTTCTCTCGAATCAAACAAAAAAGTTTTCCACCCTTTCACTTTTCCATTCCTCCAACCAAACACACATAAGGGAAAACCAAATCTTTTCTATCCTCCCACTAATTTTTCATCCTCCCACTTTTCCACTCCTCAAACCAAACGGACTCAAAGGCAATGGCGGAGCTACACTAAGGCCAAAGGGGCCTTGCACACCCCCCCCCCCCCCCCCCCCATAATGTTTTCAAAAAAATTAGAATATATGCATTTATACGTATGAGATCTGAAATATATGAAAATCAATCTCCCAATATAAGTTCCTAGCCCCCAATTTTACCATTAAATTTATCTTATTTTCTAACTTTTTATTAAAAAAAACACAAATAGTTATCTAGACAACAATACAATAAAAGCCTTTTTTTAGAAATGCTACATACACAATATTATTATAACAAATCTTATGTCACATATTTTTATTTGTTATTTTTAAATTGTATATTCAAATTAGGATCAATAATAGTTTACCAACTATAATTTGTTGTAAAAGTACTGTAAATATAATATTTCTCTTATTTATTTCAAAACTATATACATAATATTATCACAACAATTATCTCATATAATAAAGGAGACAAAAAGGGGTTTCAAATTTCCTTGTTCAAATTCCTTTTTTTTTTTTTAGCTTTGGAATTAACGTGGAAGGAGGCTGTGTTCTGTCCACTTGTCTCCTTTGTCTTCAAAAAACAATACCGGTTGATTTGCATTTGGGCTGATAGGCAACCTATTCAACACCCATAATAAGTGAATCTTTTTTACTCTTTTTAGTTTTTCTCCTTTCTCTCTCACTTTCTTTTCCACCACTTTCTCAGTTTTTCTCCTTCAACTCTGTGTCTGATTAGCTTTTTCCTTTCTCCTTCATAGTTGTTTTATTCTAGAGTTTCTCTGATTGCTAAGCTCAGGTGCCTTTCAATTATAACCTCCACACTCCACGTGTGTGGTTAGAAAATTAGACACTTCAAAAGCTAAACAGCATTTAATCTATTTTCTCTACTACCCATGTGTGAGTATGTGGCTTCTCTTCAATTTCTCTTTATTTTTTTATAATTATTTTTGAGAAGATCCTTTTCTTATAGGATTTTTTTTTGTTTAATTGAACGTATTATATATATAACATATAAATTGCCTAGTATATCATATAAATTTATAACCATAAGTCTACGTAAACAAATAATTTCACCAAAAAATTGACATCTTTCTAAGAGTACGTTTGAATACAACTTATTTTTACTGAAACTGAAAATTAAAAAGTTGTAGCAAAATATTTTTAAATGTGTGAATAGTACCGTAGGACCTATTTTTAATATTTTTAAATGCATGAACAATGCTGCTACAATGCGTGAATAGTGCTGCTACAATGCATGAACAGTGATAATTGTCTCTGCATAGTAAATCCATGTGATTTTACTGTTCATGTGTTGAAAAAAAAAAAGGAAGGAAACGTGAAATAGAAAAAGTATACGCACAAGTCCTATCCAAACACATACTAAGGGTCCGTTTGGATACAATTTATTTCTGCTGAAATTGAAAACTGAAAACACTATAGTAAAATAATTTTTTAATGTTTGAATAGTGTCGTGGGACCCGTGAACAGTATGTGAATAGTGCATGAATAGTGAATTTTATCTCATGCACAGTAAATCCAGGTGATTTTATTGTTCACACACTGAAAAAAGAAAAAAAAAAAAAGTGAATGTGGATCCATGTCAAATTATTAATAGTTGGTAATAAAATCATTTTAATAGTTGGTCCAAATAAATATCAATAAGAGCCTACCAATTCAACTATTATGAAAAAAACCTATGAAAAATTATTGTGTTTGTAGTATTGCTCAACGTATAAATATAAAATGTAATATTCGATTAGATATTTAATTCCGTTTTAGATATTTAAATTATATATTATACTTAATAATATATAATTTAATTATCCGCACCCTATAATTACATTCAGAAAAAAAAAAAAAACCATTTTATTTTCTACCAAACCTTGAAATATGTTGTGTTTGTAGTATTGTTGATGTAATCTACCAAACCTATCCCAGGTATTTGTGAATATATGATATGTTTTTGGGACATATTGCAATTGATATTCTCCATGCTGCATTGAAGGAAAAGGAGACGCATCTCAGAATACAGGTATGGGAAACACGATTATAACAAATCCTTCTGGAGGAAGCATCAAATAAATTGGAAGTTGATTTGTTTTTATTATGGTGCACATACAAATCCATGTAACAATTAAAGAACCTGCCTTGGCACCACAAAAATGGTTTCTCCTTGCGAGCGCACTATCTAAACTGATGTGATAAAGAGGTCTGGGGCAGAAACTGTTGTGCATGACGCCTTCTTAAGGTGCAATATTGAAAATTCAGTGTTGCCATCGTCCATTCTTGGTGCAGTAGTCACTTCACAAGTATAAATGATTGTGGAGTGTGAGGGGTAAGGACCGGAATTCAAATTTTCAGGAAGGAATTTCACACACATATACACTTAGATTATGTTAAAATAGAAATTCTATAATGTATATATATAATAAATAAATAAATAAATAAAAAGAAAAAAGAAAATTCAGTGTTGCTGCTTAAGCCACCTCTGCCCTATACTATTTATCAATCTGTGACTCTATATTAATGTCGTTTCAAACAGCATCGATCATATGGGGAAAATAGATCCGTATTTCACGCAATATATTAAATAAAATAAATATTAAAAAAAATGTAAAACATAACTTTAATACTATGATGATGGATGATGATGATGATATCTGTGTTTAGAAAACAATAAAAAAATAAAAGTGACAAAGAGAAAGAAAAAGAAAGAGTGAGAACACATGAAATTAATTAATTAACACAGTTTTACTGATCTAATGGCTTATATCTACTGTGAAAAGCCTTTGATAATTATATCTTTATCATTAAGTATTACAATGAATCCATTGAAGGATATTAATTACCTCGAGAGCGCCTGTCTCAAGAATTCACAAGATCTTTCATTTACCAATAGTAGTTTGTACTTTGTACCTTTGCAAGCAAGCTGTGTGAACCTCTGTCTCTAGTCTTAAGGCATTAATTTAGGGTTACAATATACTCACTTGCAATATAAATAGGAGTAAGATTTTGCACTTCAAGTAGGATTGCGATTATTATACTTATAAGATTACTTTGCTTACACTCTTAAGTATGATTAGATACAATAACCAGAACAACTGACTTGAGCCTTGGTATCTTTAACTATAAACATTTCAACCTTCAAATTTCCAACATGCTTAAAAATTAGAGAGAAATGAGGACAACCAAAGCCAAAGCTCAAATTTCCAACATACCTCCCAGGCTCCCAGTTGATTTGTTTTTATCATGGTATTGAATTAGGTGTTCGAGGTATGTTGGATTTGTAATTATTTAGAATTGGGAGGCAGAAGTTTAAAGCTTTTCATAGATTTTCACAATTTGAATGAGCATAAGCTTTACTGAAGGCATCAAATGCTTAAAATTTATTAAGCTTAAGCTTAAAACTTTTCCTGTTTTCCATAGACGTTCACAATCTGGCTGAGAGGACTAAACCTCCAAAGTGATCAAACCAAAAAACTGAGAAGGCCATAAACATAAATAATTTCCAATGTTTAAACAAAGAACAAGATTTATAAACCAGTCATTCTCCTCCAAAACAAGCTTCAATTAATCACTAACCAAACACTAAATGAAATTGTACAAACATGAGACTTCAGCTACATACTTCGTCTAATTAGATGACACACAGTAGAATCACGATCATATATATATATATATATATATATATATATATATATACATATGCATTAGAAGCTTCAACCCTGCTTGATATGTTCAACAAAGAACTACTCTTCTTTCAGCTCCGAACCATGGTAATTTGGTTCAAAGTCCTTGACATCAGGCTTCTCTTCTTTGGCATGATATATGATAGCATTAGGCCTAGCGTCAAAATCCAGAACAAAATGGTCCTTCTTTGTTGCATCAAAGAGATATGGTGGATCTTGATGAAAAAGTTCTTTGATTGCCTCCGGGATAGGTTGGTCTTTCATTATGCTTTTCCAGTAGTCTCCTGTGTCTTTTCTAGCATCGTTGGGGTTGACAAACTATTGTGCACAAAACACAAGTTAGCATAAGAAGAATGCATATCTGCAAATTAAGAAAAGCAATGAAAAGACTAATGTGATTGAAGAGTTTTAGACGTGACTATTTTTTAATAAGAACCTAACAAAGCCAATTCAAATTTGACAACGATAGAGGAGAAATTCAAGTTAACTAAGATGATTTAGGAGAATTAAAATAATGCAAACACTGGTAATAAACAATTATTCAACATGTTAGTATGAAAGGCTTACCAAGAGAAGAGAAAAGAGAAAGAAGATAGCTAAGACTAAGATAGATTTCATGTTTTGGGTATCTTGTTGATAGACTCTTTGATTTGTTACTTTGAATGGTATTACTATCAACCTCTGACTAACACCTTTTATAGGCCAATAATGTCAAGTCTAATATTTTTAATAAAATTCATTATCCCTAACATACAAAAATTTGTGACCCCAAAAACTTAAAGCCTTGCAAATATATTTATATATAAAATATATTTACTTGGATGATGTCATTGTCGGTCAGATAGTCCACAAAAAGCTTCTTAGACTATGAACAGCTCGAAATCTAATGTGCATGCTGCACAGTGCTAGTAATTAAACAATGGATTTGAACTATTGCAGTTATTCCATCAGGAAAATAAAGCAAGATTAAAACATTTTAAAACTAATTATTGAAGATCACTTGCTTGGTTTTTTTTTTTTTTTGGCCAGCAGGGAAGAAAGCAAAGTGAAGCTGTATTCATAGAACTTAAGGAGGCAATTAATTAAAAATTGAAACTTGATCTTGGTTTGGGAAGCAAGTCAGCAACTGGCTTATATATTATCTACCCAAGTTATTAGCTCTAATTTTTAAAAAAAAAAAAATCAATCTTAATTAAATTCAATGGAAAGTGCTCCCAACTTCTTTTCTTGAATATTATAATAATTTTTTAATTTTTTTAATAACTAATTAACTAGGTTGTTGGTGAGAGATCTGGTATTGCCATTGCCATTAATTTTTAGATGTCATATTTTTATTTGTAGTATAATTAACTAAATTATCAGTACTTGCGCCTCTCTAGCCCGTTGATGAAATCAAATATTTGGTCAATTATCTGTATTCCGTTATATAATATCATTTTTTTGATAAACCTGTTATATAAAATCATTGACTACGTTATTAATGATGATAGTATCATATTGTGTAATATCTTAATATCTTAATATATTCTAACAATATGAACGTGCAACTCACACAAACAAATCATATTCTTCTCAATGAGGTGTATATGACTTGTTTATTAAAATGCTCTAAATCCTTCCCTCCTGTTCTAGCTATATATATATATAGACAAATGGCCATGACCCCCTTAAAAATTTTTCAAAAATTATTGTGTTAACTTTTTTATAATTTTTTTCCCCAAATGAAGATGTGTTTTGCACTTTAGATATTACTGTTTGGAACCCAAAACCAAAAGTTTGGAATTTTGGGATTTGAATGTTGTTGTATGGTTGTATTGCTCCACCTAAATGATTCATTTATTTTTTTTCCTTGGCAAAACTAGGTTCTATGACAAATAAAAGATGATTTTGTAAAGGAATCTTTGCTTTTGTATATAACCATGATTTCAGTTTAGGGGCAAGATTGGAAGAAAAATTAATTTTAAAAAATGGTCAAAATTACGTAATAAAATAAATAAATATTCAACTATGCAATAATATAATCGTCATACAAAATCTAATATATATTGAATCATTGATTACTTAATTAAAATAACTAATCAAGTTAACCCTAATAACAATCAACTTAAAGAGATTAACCTAAATACATAAAGTTTAAAAACATAATTCAATTATTCAAAATAAATCAAGTGTAATTTAAAAATATAACAATATATTTGAAAAGTTGTATATTTTGAAAAATTACGTAGAATTCAATTTTCTTTCTCTATTATTGACATTATTTAAAATTAGGATTTATAGCAAAAGTTTAGAGTTTGAAAAAGTAAAAGAGTTAAGGATTAAGGGGAAAAAGATTAATAGATGGATACAAACTTCAAGGACTTAGTGTTGTAAAATAAGATATATGTAGAGTGTTCCTAACCCCCTTCCAATTTTATGTTTAAATTATGGAACCAATTATTTTAAGTTTTAGATAAGTTTGATTTAAATTAAAAAGTGATGTGGCATGAGAAACTTGAGTTTTAATAGTATTTGTTAAAGACCAAGCGCCATTAGTTTCAACTTTCAAGAAATATTTTTCTTATACCATCAAAAAAAGAAAAATCAAGAAATTATTTCTTTGATGGAGGGAAGCAAGATAGAATTTTAAAAGACTCCAATAGTATAGGAGTTTTGGAGGGAGGTCACCCCTTGCCTCTCTTATCGTCGCTGTTTTAGTGTTAATAATTGAAGAATTTAAAAAATCCAAAAAGTTTTGTGAACTAAAATCACATGCCATAGGTTGACCTAAAACAAAGCCTTGACGCATGCTTATTCAAAAGATGGATGGTGTCAAGCTGTCAATGATGAAGAGCTCGTACTATATGTTGTCCTTGCCACGTATTTCTTTAATTATTTTTATTTATTTGTTTGTAGTTTTTACTTTACAAAAAATGATAGCACGCATGTCTATTAAAGAAGATGGAAACAAGGATCATCTTAGCTTCATGTTGATTATTAAGTTGAGAAGATTCTTAATAATTAATCACTTCTTTTATCACAGTTTTTGTCATAATTGATGTAATGGTAGACTATGTGTAGTGAACCAAAATTTGATAAAACAAGTTCTAATTATCTCAATTGGTAAAGATTTTTATCATTGAATAAAAGATTTATATTTAGGGTCCGTTTAGATACCGCTTATTTTGTTGAAAACTGAAAACAATAAAAAAAAATAATAAAAAAGTTATTGTTCACATGCGAGTTATTGTTCATAAGTCTAAATGCACTGTTTAAATCTTATGAACAGTACAAGAGGCGCTAAGAAGTCATTTCTTTTCAAAGGAATACTTAAACTCCACATGTACCAAAAACTAAACAGTATTTTAGTTCAATAATAAAGAGCAATCATCGACTCCACAAGTTAAAATCTTATTCTCTCTCTTTCTCTATATATATATATATATAAACCCATCACTTTTTTCAATACTCACAATTAAACTATTAAAGGCATCAAAATTGTAACAAAAGTTGTAATAAAAAATTGTATATTATAACTAATTAATATATTAACTGATGCAAGATAGATTAATGCTGACACGTGGGAAAGTTTTTATTAAAAGTTTTTCAAGGGAGGAGTGAGAAGTTGACTTATTTCGTACACATGTAAAGTCATGATTAATCAATTTCTCATTTCATCATGATTAAAATGCTTATAGAAAAGATTCTCAAAAAAAAAAAAAAAATGCTTATATAAATTAAAATACTTCCACTAACATGCCAAACTTATCCTACAAGAACATTCAACATCGTCCTTTCATTTTATTTTTCTTTTATGAATTTTGGAAGATATTAACTCTTCTTTTCGTATCACGATTGAGATGCAGCGGATGCAATTATATCCAATGGCAGAAAGTTAAATTTATTTCCCTCTATCATTGAATTAGAAACAAAAAGTTTAAAAAAAAAATTATCCCTAAAATTTACCTGAATTTTGTTTTCTTATATGTAAACATTAAAATTTTCATTTTTAAGCCTTAAACTTTATAAAGATTTTTTTTTTCTTCCAGTATTTAGGAGCAAAAATAGGGATGAAAAATATCTTCTTTAAAGTTTAAGGACAGAGATCTTTGAAAGTTTTGAATTTTCAATAATTTTAGGAAAAAAAGAACTTTTGAAAGTTTAGGGATGAAAATCAAATTTTATGCAAACTTTAGGGGAAAAAATAATATTTTATAAAAATAAAATAAAAATAAGTATCAGTTACAAAGTTAAAAGAAAAGAAAAAAACTTCTTCTGTCATTGGATTCAATTGCACTTAATTGGTGTAAAAACCTTGCAACAGGTCCTTTTTTTTTTTTTTTTGAGAAGGTTGCAACAGGTTTTAATCCTTCATATCAATATTAATAAATTGTGGATTGATTTATATGAGACAATTATAAGATTTAAATCAATCAAGATATTTATTTATAATTTAAATTTATACTTATGTATTTAATTAATAGTTAACTTTATGTGCGATGTGTTTAATCATCTAATCAATAAGATAGATGTAATTGTTTAAGTCTTTATTATATGTTACAGATGAAAAATTATTGAATACTCTGGGAATACTATAAATGCATACTCTCCCCTCTTATATGAATTGTGGATCTCACCATAAATTTAATTAGTGAGATTTACTATTATATGAGAGAGAGAGTACGCATTTATAGTACTTTGGGAGTATCTAATAATTACCTGTTACAGATGTATGGCATAGGGCTAGAGCACATTATTCCTTAAATTCTTCTTACCTTTCTCTCATATTCTCTTCAATTTTCATATTATTGGTTAGAATAAAAGTAAGAGAATAAAATAATATAATATAGAGAAAAGAGAGCGGAAGCAAAGAGATATATATGGTTTAGCCTGACAACCTACGTCTACAAAGAAAAGCCGTTAGTGAGAACATCCTTACTATTCTCAATTGTATTTTACAATGAGCTCATAGTAGGGCATTTATGGGAGACTAAAGCCCAATTACAAGACTTGTAAAACAAGTAGAATACTATGTATATGCTTGCATACTAATTATGTAGAATTGGACTTGGGCATCACTAAGGTTGGAGCTTGACTTTTTTATGATCCCTCCTCAATCTCAAAGTGGAAACTTGATAATAATTTGAGCTTGGAATGCAAGTCTGTGAAGGTGTCTTGAAGGTGACCATGAATAACCGGATTGGATGTAGAATGGACTGAGCAAAACAGGAATGGATGATGCAAATTGCTGACACAATGACAGCGAACAATGACAACAAATGAATTCCGGAAAATGGCTACAAGGGCCTAAGAACGATTGCATAATTATCAAAGAGGGGTTGCTATGGTCCGAGGACGACCACACTGATGGCTTGAGGAACTTCAACAAATGATGATGTTGTGATTGATGAAGCATGTGAGCGAATTGAAAATTTTCACATAGGTTGAACACAAAAAGAATAAGAGAAAATAAAATTTGTGTTACTTGGGAGCCTTATATGGGAAATCAAACTCTAAAATTAGAATTGACATGGAAAATGGAGTTGGATACACTTGATTGAAGAAAAGTCAACCTTGATAGACCAATACGTTGGCTACTCCAAGAACTTCTTGAAGATTTGAAGTCATTTCTATGTTTCAGTGATCGAAGTCCAACACACAGTGGGGGATCAAGTTGTTGAATCAAAAGCCTCTTAATGGAGAGTCTGGAAGACAATTTGAATTCTTACGAAGGTTTTCTCTCAATTTTTTAATCATCTTCCTCTCTAGAAAATATGGTTAAATTTTGGCTTATATTCATTTAGGGATTAGGGTTGAGGTGGCTATAGAATTAGTCCTATAAGGAAAAATACATAACCTTCCATAATAGGGTTCACTCAACCAAATGACAAGCGAGTGTCTAATGAAATTTTCTGCCTAACCTTCATTTTCACTCAACTGAGCTCTGAATTTAGCTAGAGCGAAGTCTTTGGTCTTGCATAGTGAACAAAAGCTGCTATCTTTAATCCATTTACATCCCTCCAATTACAAAGTAAATAACCCAAAATTACAACACTCAATGTCTCGGAATTAGCCTACACTAAGGGCACGTTTGGTTAACTGAATAGAGATTTCGACAAAAATGATAAGTTTTATTATTGGGAATAAAATGTGTTATAATGGAATAACTAAATATATTCAAGAATGATAAGCTTTATTACTACGGATTTCAGTTAGCTCAACTGGTAAAATCTTTGATAGTTGAATAAGAGACCTGGGGTACAATTTCCGCCTATACCAAAAACCGATTGGTGTCTTGGTATGATGATAAAAGTGCTATCATCAGAAAAGGACATCATAAGTTGAAACTCTCTAAAAAAAATCATATGTTTGATTGGAAGTTGTAATAATATAATAAAACCTAAGATCTATATTTAGGAAAATATCTTACTTATATAATTATATTTCTTAAAAAATATATATTTTTTTTTAATTTGAGAGAGAGAGAGAGATATTATTTTTTGATATATTTTTTAAAATTTATAATTGTGATGTGTATATGGAAAGTTTGTATATCTAAAAATTATTATACCTATTAAAGAATAGCTATGACAATCATTTAGAGAGAAATAATTATTCCTTATTTAAAAGAATATTATTCATAGAACCAAACTACAAAACAACTAAACTATAAAAATAATTATTACATTACCGAGTCTATTAAAATCTACCAAACATACCCTAAACTTCCTCTCACCCCCATTTTTTTAAAGGTACGATACCTATATTAGTAATAGGGTTACACGTGATAATCATTTTGTCATATCTATCAGTAACTTTCGTTACATTGAGTAGTATCCTATGAGAATAAATAAAATAAGGAAAAAGTTAATGGAAGCTCTAAAAACATTGATTTAAAAACTATTTTTTAAATTTTTTTATAGAAAAAGAAAAACAGTAATTAACTTTTTTGACAACTTTTATATTTTCCATGAAAATGATATTAAAATTTTTCTAAAATAATTCATTAACAAATGCTCAACACCCATAAGCCAAACTCACAAAATAATATCTATGGTCTTATTAAGATGGTAGGTTCAATCACTTCACATGATAACTTATATTTCATTGTTTTTTGGTTCATTATACCATTATGGACAAACAATAACATAATTTTATCATATTTGCTAGGAGTTCACGTCTTCATGAAAATGGTATTAAAACTTTTCTAAAATAATTCATTAACAAATGCTCAACACCTATCAACCAGACTCACAAAATAATATCTATGATCTTATTAAGATAGTAGGTTCAACCACGTCACATGATAACTTATATTTCATTGTTTTTTGGTTCATTATGCCATTATGGACAAACAACAACATAATTTTATCATATTTGCTAGGAGTTCACGTCTCCTTGAATAATAACTCCACCGGTGGATAGGATAACCCCCACAACATTGGAGATACCATAGAAAGATCTTGCACATAATAAAGAGTATTGCAAGCTACTCTTTTTTTTCTTTTTTTTTTTTAATTTTTTAAGTTTCAGATTCAATCTTTGCAAGTTGCACGCTTCATCAAAGGCACCGTGCAGAATTTCCGGGGAGAGTTGGAAAGTATTCACTTTCCATATCAAGTTAAATAAATCATGGATTGATTGACAGATATGGAAGGTAGGCCATTAAAATCGAACCACAATAAATCTTGTGATCTTCTTTTCTCTCTTCTCCTGCTCCACTTCCATGCTATTAAAATTTATAATTTTAAGAAATATTAAAATGGTTAAATTAAAAGCTGTACGGCTGTTCTCAATTGTATACTCATGTTGGATTGAATGTTGAACGCCATGCAGATCCCACCAATGATTTTCAGCTAAATTACAAGACATAATAAAGAAAATTCAAGCTTACAGACAATAGTTGGAGAAATTACTATGTCTATCGGAGAATTATTGAAGTAGTTGTCCCAACCAATAAAAGTATAAAACGTTACTACTTATTTACCTCATAATTATACCTACATAGATGGTATTGTTTCATTAGTTGGGAAGACCATTTCTACGGTCTTTATGGACCTAATAAAAAACTACTAAACTCAACTGAGACAGTGGGACAAGGTAACAAGGTAAGATATGATATATTCAGGATACCACAAAAACACAAAAGTCAACTTGAAATGTGCATCAAAATATCGTTGTCTACTTGTGTTGCGTTTTGTTTTTTTCTTTTTTAAACTTAATACTTGCATGGTATCTTTCTTTTTAAATTTTAGGTTTACACGGTAATTTGGTTTTGTTTGCCAAAGTCAACTTCATAGGTGCATCATATAGAAATGTCTAGTTATAGCCTTTGATTTTAGTTTGGTTTTTTGGAGAGTATCTTTTATTTTGAAATTCACTTACTCTAACATGTTGAGCAAGGGAAAAGACAAGAATAATGTCTTTGTACCATAACTCTAAGAAAGCAGAGCTTCATTTTTTTTTTGGCTGAATAAGAAAGCAGAGCTTAAGCTATAGAGCTTTTGTGATATAGATTATTAATTCTAATTAAAAAGCTCTTTAGTGTTTGATTAATTACATTGAATGATATTACAAAGTTATGGATTTATAAAGCATGAACAATAAATTGTAAGCTTTTCCAAACTAAAATTTTTAACTTCCAATTTTTGCCTTAAAACTATTTTTGAATTTAAGGAATTCTTAAAAATCTTTTAGCATAAATTGTCAAAAAATTTGACATTTTTTGTTAGGGAAAAGCTACCGGATATTCTAAATATATTAGTTTAAAAAATATTTTTAGAAATTTTTATAAAAAGAGAAAAAAACTATTTTTTTTTTGTTGATAATTTTTAATATTTCTTATATGAGTAATATTAAACTTTTTAAAAAAATACCGTAAACGTACCGTTAATCGAACCTTTCTGTCGAGCTTTTAAGCAATCAAATCAGACCTTTATTGCTAGTGCTAAGACTAGGACACACCCTATTGCTCTATAGTGAAAAGTAGCAGGAAGTCAAAGACGTAATGGGTAGGGTAGTATGGCACAATAGGCCGTTCATGATTAATAGGAATTCTTAAAAGTCTTTTAGCATAAATTGCCAAAAAATTTTGATATTTTTTGCTAAGAAAAAGTTAGCGGATCTTCTAAAAATATTAGTTTAGAAAATATTTTTAAAAATTTTATAGATAAAAAACTAATTTTTTTGGATAATTTTTAATATTTCTTTTGTAAGTAGTATTATTATTTTTAAATAATTATTTAACAAATACTGTAAACGAACCTTTCTGCGAGCTTTTAAGCACTCAAATCACACCTTTATTGCTAGTGCTAAGACTAAGACACACCCTGATGCTCCGATAGTGAAAGAAGCTGGAAGTCAAAGACGTATTGGGTAGGGTAGTATGGCACAATAGGCCGTCATGATTAATCGTGTTGGAGGTACTTTTTAAAGGGTTGACAATGAGACTCCACGTTCTTTAGAATTTTGTGCAATTGAAAAGCACATGATGATAAATTTGAAGTAACGTGGTAAGGATAAGAGTTGTGTGGGGGAGGTTCCATATTCGAGTCTTCTAGTTAGATTTTGAGGGAAGTGACATTATTTGTACTATATATTCTAGATTGGAGATGATGATAATCCTTCGTTGACTTCTGCATAGATGTGACCCATTGGTGAGCTAGCTGAGTACCTACTTCTTTTGTCATGGTTTGTGTTCTAAATGTCCATTAATTTTATGTTTTAATCTGCAGAAGATTAATATAAAAGTTATATATATAGTGGGCTGTTAGAATTGATAAAACAGGTGAAGTTTTAGCTGGTTAATATGCAGAAGATTGATATAAAAATTGTAGTGGGTTGTTAGAATAGAATAATAGGTGTACTTGGCAATTGGGCTTCTCTGCATGCATGAGCTAATATATAATATATACCTTAAGAATCTTATTTTTGCAAAAGAGAAAAGCTAAAACACGTGGACAATTCAAAGGATTCACTTAGTAGTTTGTAAGGTTTCATGATATCAATAAAATTTCGGGTTCAAAATTTCTTGTAAGTCTATTCCTAATAGATTCCTTATTATAATAACTTAGTGTGTGTAAGACGAGAGATTGCACATGAAAAAGTCTGAATACTTTTATTTATCAAAAAAAAAAAAAAAAGGAATTTGTGGGAAGCATCTCTAGAGATTTTTTACTTAGTTGAACCATAATGGAGAAAAAGTTGATGATGAATTTACACTAATGTTCTGGCCAGGTTATCTAGAAACATCACCCCTCCCCCTTTTCTTCCGATCCAAGGAAACGTGGCATTGTGCAAAAGTCTACGCACTCTCTAGTTTTGGCATGTCTATCAAAATTCAAAGGACCTTATCGATGATGCATACACGATGATACTACTTTTATAGCTTCTTTAATCATTTCAATAACAAGTGCCAGTGTATAGTATAAGTATTGGCCTTGTCGCATAACCATCTAACAGTATGATTGAATAATTTTGTGGCTCACAATGTTGTTAAGTAGGCTGATTTTGTGTAATTATGAGAGATGAGATCATCACTTCCTTGTTGCATACTTTTGACTTCAGAAAGGAGATGATGTTATTAAAGTGAGGAAAGGAAATTATTGTCTTATTGTCTTATGGTTTATCTGTAAGCGAAAAAGTTATAATTAAGGTTTATATTTGATCATTTTTAAGATTTTAAGATTTTATAATCATTTTGAAGGTTTTATTCTCTTGAGATTGAAAATGTTTTATGTTCTTTTTAGGATGTGAAACATTTTCGGACCTAAAGAAGGTTATTTTTTCATTAACAGAAAATTATTTTGGTTTGACAAAGTCTTTCAATACACTCGAAAGTGAGGAAAATATTTTCTAGAAGATGTTTTACACTGAATCAAACGAGGCCAAAGATTTAACAAACCAAACAAACCCTGAGGGTCACCTAAAGGAAAAGGGAAAGAGAAATAAATTGAAAAAAAGAAAAGAAAAGAAAAAGAAAAAAAAGACTCAATGTAATATAAATATAATGAATTTCCTTTCATATTTCATGAATGTTTTACTTCCATCTCAGAGCTTGTATTCTATCCAAAATAAAAAATAAAAAATCTCAGAGCTTGTGTTTTGTCTTTCTAACAAGGATTAGATTGATAGAGTTTGAACCAGTATAACAGGCAGTTTCAGTTTGATTTTAAAACCTTGTGATTGTCATATGTTCATCAGTAAACACATCGACAAAGAGGTTCATGAACCACACCCTCCTATTATTTATGAATTATGAGTACGAGAAGCATGTGCATGCGCTCATCAACCATCATAGGTAGTTTCTTATGATTATATGAATGTTTGTATTGGCGGACGTAAGTGGTAATTGGCATATTTGAATAAACAACACACTTTGATGAACCAATATATATACATTACTTAGATGATAAACATGGTCATGACTTTTGATCAAAAGGCGTATATGCTTGCGTTTATATATAAGACATGCACGGATGATATAATATATTTTCTTTGTGAAGGCAAGATGCATGTAAGAGCAGCATTAATTGTTAGCAATCTCAAAGGCAAAAGAACAGGGCTTTAAAGCAATCACACGTGAAGGTGATGCAATTTTAAGCGCGATTTTAAGGATAAAGTTTGACTCTAAATATATTTGGAGATATCTTTTCCTACCTACTGCGTGACAAATTATAAAATTATTTATGTGTATTATTTATACAAGTCACATCACTCATTAAAAAAGTCATATGATTAAATTACACGTTGATAGTTTTGTTATTTACTATATAATAAGTTGGAATAAAATAGCTACAAAAATATTTACAACCTAACTTTTTCCCAATTATAATATAATATCCCTTCTTCATAGTGATTTCACTTATTTGAATTCACATTGGTCTATAAAAACAATCATAGTCGAGGCAAGGGTGGTATTAGTTTCTTTTGATGACTGAGATGTTTCTCATGTACTTAGTGAATCCAATTTTTTGGCCCATAATTTAGTGAAATTGGCTTTGCTATGTAATTTTGTGGAAACTTTTCTCCTATGTCTTCTATTCTTGCTTCTTGTTTATGTTCACACGTCACAAGATGTAGATGGAGAGAGTTTCTTTAACTGAATTTCTCCTAAATATAAATATTTATATAGGAAAAAAAAATTCTTTTGGTCATATAATTAGGACATAAGAAGACATTTTAGCATTCTTGTTTATTTTATTCTTTATTTAATAACTACCTTATAACTCATGCATATATATAAATACACAAGTTCATAACTTGATTGTAAGCACTGTCTGCCAAATTAAATGGGATTAGTTTAATCATTTGGATTGTGATATAATAAAATTTATTATTATATATTATATCTTTCAATTAATTATTAAAATGTAGGGAATTTCAAAATTTTATTGAAAAGGCATAGTCCATTTTAATTTTTTGGATATGGCATAGTTCACACATTATATATCTACTATATTTTTAGAATCCAATATGCTTATGAATTGTGGATCTAATTAACTCAACTAGTAAAGTATTTTATTTTAGAATAAAGGACTTGTATTCGAATTACATATATACAAAAATTAAAATTTTGATTTTGTAAGGAATGTTTTTAAGAGAATTAAAGCTAAAACTAGTTTTTCTATCCATTTTGTACTAGCATTTAATAGAAATTTTTTCAAAGAAAAGATGTTTTTTTTAATCGATAATTACAACAGAAGAGGTAGGACTTGAATCATATATGTTTCCATTAAAAACACCTAAAAATGCTTATCAGTTAAGTAACAAGACTTTTCGCAATTATGTTGTTCTTGACTAACCTGGTTGTCAAACACCCCTATCAAGGTATTTGCAATATAAGGATTTAAGTATTTTGGGTGAAAACATTTGAAGCAAAGGGTTCTGGTTTCAATTTTTTAGTTTAAAAGCTTTGAATAAGCTATGGCAGGTATTATTAGTTTTTTTCATAAACATTATAGTTATGCAAAATTATACTGATTAAGTATAAGATATTATTTCAAATTCATAACACAAGTGATTTTGTTGGAATGAAATTCTCTAGCTCAAATTCATCGTGCATTGTTTAAAACTTATGTAAGTTGCATCTGTATCTGAGTTTTTTTTTGGGAGAAGGTTGTATTTGAGATTTAAAATTATGTGAATTGAACAACTATTAGTATAAATTGCTTGATATGAATTTAATAACATAAGTCAATTTTTTAAGCTTTGGGTTCTTTGCTCTGGCAAAACCACTTGAGTTATGATACTATGATTTTGAAATAATATCTTAAATGCATCCTTAAAATTCAGCAAATGGGGGGGGGGGGGGGACCTCCACTCTCATACTTTATTCTAGTAACAATTATTCTTTAAATCTCTTAGTTTTAAATCCTTAAATTCAAATACTACCTAGCAATTGAAACACTTCATCTCACTAAAATCAACAAGTAGATTAAAGAACCTAAAGGGTTGCTGTAGTGATTGATTCCCAAGATCTCATAAATTAATTCATGAGATCCTTAGTTCAAAACTCTTACCCAACATTTTGAGGCCACCTCCGAGGAACTCCTCCCTTAAATTACTTGGCATGTGTGGAGACAGAAGACAACGTCAAGAGTTTTAGAACTCCAATTAACACCCAAAAAAAAAAAAAAAAAAAAAGTCAAAGAGGAGTTTTGTCAAATGGAATTAAGAGAGTGAGAGAAAGAAGTTATAGTAAGAGTTGGATATTTGGCCACTGCAAATAATTTTCTCAGTGCAGCACTACAATGAAAAGGGGTGCGTGAGTGTGACTAACCTCATGCTAATTTCATTGTGTTTCATTAATTAGGATCTTTTTCATTTACTTCAAAATGAAGATAGTATAATTCATAAGAAAAATGAAATAGCTTATAAATTGACAGATTATCTGAAATGATGTAATTTATCCAAACAAAAATTTCGATTCTCAATTCAGTTTGACACGTAGCCAATCATAATAATTCTGTTCCCAAAATGATTCTACTTTCAGGTAATTGGACGATTCATGCATGGTATTTTTTTTAAAGCGAAGCTCCATGTTTTTCAAGTTCATTTTGGAAGGTGATGAGCTAGGCTCAAAACTGAAAAGTGCCATGATCTGGAATTTCCGGCCACGACCTTGATTAGGATAGGAGGACGTGTATACTTTTACATCACGAGAAGAAAAATGAGCTTTGGTTCCACTGTTTCTTCCATACAAAGAAATTAGACAAGTGTGCAGGAAAAGTGAGCTGCACAAAGATCGAATTTGCTTTTACTAATTAGTTCATTAGTTGGATATCATCATGTAGATACTTGAAATTTTGGTCTCGAAATAATGTTTGCCATATATTTTTTTTCTCTTATCTATTTCACTTCTCCTCAATTAGATATCCAAGTTAAATTAACTTTTGTTTACTTCTCTTGAAAATGAAATGGGGCTTTAAAAACATTAATTTGCACCACCACATCATTTGGGTGAGTTGATACCTTCCCCAACCTCAAGTTTGGGAGAGTAAGAGAGGGCATGGTTCGAACTGAGAGGGAAACATATTTAGCATGCAAGACTTGCAAGTATTTCTAATGATCTCAAAAGAAGAAGAAGAGGTTCAGTTGCTTAATATAATTGGTTATTGCATTTTATAACCAAACACTGAAATTACAGAGGAGGGAATGAGGATATGAGGATCTTTCCCTCTTGATTACACAAAAGAATCTATCTAACAATATTGTGAACAATAAAATTAGTAATACCCATACAAATGTTGGACAAAGCTGGTTTCCTTTACTGGAAAGACCATGCATTTCTGATGAACAATTCAAGACAAGCAAATAAACTTGGTTCAAATCCAGATTTCACTTCTTCCCTTCACAGCTGTGATGCACTGCATGCGTGTAACTTACTAATATAAAACAAAACAATTCAATAATGGAAAAAATAATTATCTACAGACTACAGGTGGCAGATCAACAAACAAAAGAAACTCAAAGATAAGAGATTATGATAAATTTTGACAACATATATTTCCATGATGCTAATGCTAGGGACATAAATTATGATGGTATCAAACTAACAACCCTTTCACGTGGCCAAGTGTTTGCGCTCAACTAGCACTTCTTGATATTTCTAATGTAAACATTTATGGTCTATATGGATTGAGGGGGAGTGAAGTAGAGTAGAGTAGAATTGGCAAAAAATTCGACTAATTTTTTGCCAACTCTACTCTACTCCCTTCCACTCCCCCTCTCTCCCCTTCAATCCAAAAGAGCCCTTAGGGTTCAAATCCCTTATGATTGGTGTGCCAAGCTAATTTTCATCCAAAGAAAATGTATTAACTTTTCAATAAGACTAATGACACAATTTATTTCACAACTACTGTGGTGGTAGATTGTGATCAGTGAGCAATATAATTGATGTTAGTTGTGGTTTCAATGAAAATGTAACTGTACCCATCACAATTTGTCATCTCTCAAGTGGTGAAATTTGTTCTGTTTGTAGGATTGTTAATAGTTATTTTGAAGTATCACATTCAAACATTCTTCAAAGTACAATACTTTTACACAATAAGCAAAATAAACAAAATAATCTCATTCAATGCAAAATATATATTACTTACTGCTCATTTGAGAGAGTTTATTTTTATTGGTTTATTGGACTTAAAAATAAGTATGTCTGCTGCTCATTCAGAGTATTTGATAAATTACAAATTATCACAAAAACCTTCTTTTAAAATCTAACTTCCCTATCAGCAAAACATACCCTCACTTCCCTCAACAAACATAAACAAGTCTGGAAGAATTTAGGACCTTAGGAATAGAATAATTAAGATGGCTATGAGATTTGATTCTTTAATCCTCTCATCTTATCTTTGCTCTTGATGATAAATCCTTATTTCCTAAACATACAGCATGATTCTGTTTATGTACACTCTATTCCTTGCATGCTTACTATGATTAATAATTTGATAGATGTTACATGCAGTGTGACCACAGCAATGGAGTCAGGGAGCTGAGTGAAGAAAACAAACAGCTGAAGATGAAAGATCTTCAGGGAAACATCCAACTAATGAAACATTCTGCAGTTGACCAAGTGACAATGAATGAAAATCAAATGCATACTCGACCATTAATGTCTCACATGGATCACATGGAGACCTCAAAGCTAGGATTCTTCACCATAAATGATCTTTATGTTGGGAAAACAATGAGCATCGAATTCACAACTAATGACCCTTCATCTTTGCCTCACCTCTTGCCTAGAGAAGAGGCTGATTCCATTCCCTTCTCAATGCAAGAATTCCCAAAAATCCTTCAACTCTTTTCAATCTCTGAAGGTTCTCCCCAAGCAAAAACAATAGAAAACACACTCAAACACTGTGAGTTTAAGCCCATCAAGGGAGAGACTAAGTTTTGTGCTGCCTACTTAGAATTAATGCTTGATTTTGTACATGCCACTTTTGGATCAAACACCCCTTTCAAATTCTAACCACAACCCACCTCATAAAATCAACTACTCTTCAACAAAACTAGACCTTCCTAGAAGTGCCTCAAGAGATGTCAGCTCCAAAGATGGTAGCATGTCATGTTATGCCTTACCCTTATGTGGTTTATTATTGCCATAGCCAAGAAAGTGAGAACAAGGTCTTCCAAATTTCACTAGGTGGTGAGTATGGAGAAAAAAGCTATTTCTGTTTGCCACATGGACACATCGGCCTGTGATCCCAACCACATTTCATTTCGCCTTCTCAGCATCAAGCCAGGAACATATCCGATATGCCACTTCTTCTCTGCTAATAATCTTCTTTGGGTTCCTTACTAAATAATTTGATCAAGGACCAACCTTGTGAGTGTAAATGAAAGCTATTCTGCTTTCTTTTAGTAAATTATCATGTTCATGTTTCCATCTATGGTAGTGTTGCCTTTCCAGCCAATAAATAAATAAATAAATCTACGGTGCTGCTTGCTTTTTATTTTTCCATGCTTTTATTTGTAAAGTGTGGCAAGAAATTCTGATTTTTAAATGAATATAGCAAAATTGATTTTTGTAAAAAAAACTTTAGTTCGTGGAATTCATGTGTCAATTCTACAAAATCGAATTGAACTCTATTGGCTTTCAGTTCCAAACAAAAGTCAAACAACAAACTCACTAATTCCTCTTATTTTACTTGGATATAGATACAACAAAAGCATTTTTTTTTTTGATCAATTGAAGGCCTTAGAGGTTCCCAAACAACCTTAAGTTAGAGTTCGCCAAAAAATAAAGACTTTTTTCAACCCTTAATCCCTTACCCCTTGTGAGGACAAGCCCAAAAGCTCCCCTTCTCAGAAGTTAATGGAATGTATGAAACTCCAATTAAGGCAATTGTAGCCCAAAACTAATGTAAATCCAATTACTAAAAAATTAACATACAAGCCTAAAAGTCCAACCATGAAACCCAGGAACATGTCAAATAAAATGGTAGTGATGAGACTGAAATATACAAAATCCTAGATAGCAACCATAGAGCCCAAAAACAATGCAAAATTTTGCCAACCCAGACCTGAGCTTGAAACAAATTTTAGGACCCAATCCAACCCGTCAAGCCATAAAAACCCAGCCAAGGGGTTGAATCAGTTCGGTCTGGCTCAAGCTAATGGTTGAATGCATACCCGTAACAAAAAAACAACTATCTAAAGACAGCAATTGTAAAACAAAAGCCCAATATGATCACAAAGCAACATAGTACACCCTTGTGAACACAGAAGCAGATCACCAGTATAAACCACAATATATTCAGTTAGGTAGCAATTAACCCATGAAGATCATCCTATTTAATCCAAGGATTGTCTTTGAAATGACCATCAAATGGCAATCAAAAGATTATATAATGATAATAAGAGAGAGAAGGGGGAGATGAGGGAGTATTTATTGCAGATTAGCATCAGAAATAATTGTTATAATGATTTGGGTCACGTTAATTCATAAATTGTCTACCAAAACAAAAACAAAAACAGAACATTGATCTAGTAGAGTATATGGAATACATAGACCTACCACATGAGAAACCTCTCACTTCATTTTCGCTTCCTTAAACAAGACATGACGATTCACCCGAGGGTCATATTTCCGAAACTCTAGCTTCTCAGTCATCTTAGTAGGCTTCCTCTTGACATAGAAGAAACCAGTCCCAGCAGTTGAGACAAGACGGATGAAAGTTGCTGCAGCCTTCTTCTTGTTACCCATTCCTAACTACACGCAAAAAAACCAATTTAATAAGTATCAGAAAATACATGTTTCATAACGAACTAACTGAGGTAGAATTTATGTGTCAACATGTCTATGCCAAATTTGTAATCATACATGTATATTACTATTTCACTGTACATGGTTTTGACATATAAGTGTTTAACAAAATATTCCTCCCAAAACTGTGTCCACTCTAACAAAAAGCCCAAACAAAACCATTTCGAACTACACAAAAGTTAATAATTTTTTACTTCTAGAATCATTAATACTCAAAAAATCTTAAAACTTAAGTTTGATAACTGATGTGGATAGAAAAAATCTTCAAAAGAAAAGGGAAAATTGAAGATATGACCCAAAAGCAAGAGATCCTATAGGAAGTCAAAGATATAGGCATGAGATTAACAATGCTCTTTGCACCAACAAGATCCTGTCCACTTTTTTTTAAGCATCATTGTGTTTGTGTTTTGGTTTGGAGTGTGTATGCAAAATATGTAATCATTACAAGCATACTATTTCTAGTACTACTTGTAAATTTGTAGAGAAGAAAATGAAGAAAAAACTATAAAGGCACCAAGAAAGAGAGAAATAAGGGCTTAAAGTAGATTAATTAATTATTTTTTTAAAAGGCCTTCTTGGATTTCCTTGAGAACAGTACTACACAACAAACCAAAGAACTCAAAAATCACTTTGAGTTAATCAGCATTAGTAAGACGTCATCTCTTCTTGGTATGAAACCATAAGAAGAACCATTAGAAATTTTTTTTACTATTTTTTATAAGATTTTTATCTTTTATTAAATGAAAGTGGATTGTAATACAGCAATCATCTAAAATTACAACTATAACAAAAAAATAACAGATTTGAGAAAGAATGGCTGGTTAAAGCAGTCATCCAGTCATACAACGAATGTAAGAAAATCGTCTTCAGTTCTGTCATAGTTTGTTTAACTCTTTCAAACGTTTGCCTATTATGTTCTCTCCAAATAGTCCACAACAGGCCTAAGGAATAGCATTCCAAATATTTCAATTTCAATGCCTGTCAAAATGACCCTTCCAACATGCCAGTAAATCAATCACCTTTTGAGGCATAACCCCCACTGCACCCCAAAGAAACAAAGCACAAGAGGCCAACAATCTGTGGCAATATCAGTGTGGAAAAGTATGCTCAACTGATTCCCCATTCCTCTTGCACATGCAGGAGCAATCCACTACAACACTATTCCAATGTATTAAGTTACACATCATAAAAAAAAATTTCCTCAAGCAGTTGTCAGTCCTTGTAAAGAAAGTTACTTCGGTAGGGGCTTTAATCCTCCAAATACTTTCCAAGGAAAGAAGTGAGTTTGCCAATATACAAGGACTTGACCTGAATATTTTACTTTTTGTTGGAATCCAGGCGATCTGGTGTTCTTCTTCCCTTCTTATCTTAGTAGAATAGATCATATTTAAAAAATCTGCTAGCGAGGCCAACTTCCAAATGGTTCTTATTATTTCATACCAAGAAGAAATGGGTTCTAAAGGCAACCATAAATTATTCAATTTGTAGAAGTCTTTTCTCTTTCAAACTAAAGATTCCTAACTTTTCTTATGAATGGAGGAGGTCCTTTGGCCAAGTATATTTACTGCTTGGCCATGAAAAATTCAATGGTTATGATGGGTAGTGGAGATTTAAACCCGTTGAAAACTCTAGGAAGTGTCAATTGAGCTACAAAGCTTTTGACTTTATGTCAATACTCTTTTTACATTCAACTATTAGTGTAATTAGCGTAGGAGGACAACTACAAATGCAACCATCTATACTAATCTCACTCCTCTAGCACAAGATCCTAAATAACACTGGAAATGGCAATGTGCAAGTGAATGAATTAGACATGGATGACATGAAATTGGGTTTCTATAAGCTTCTATACTTCTATAATGTTGTTTTGCACATTGCAGAGAAAGCTCTAATAGCAACTATATATAGTAGCAATAATATTATATTAACACAGCCAAAAGATCTTTCCTTTGACCAAAAATTACATTACATTTTTCAGAAATAGAAAACATTTACTAAGGGAGATAGCCTTGGAAAAGAAAAGGTCAAGGAAACAGAATCAAAACCCAATTTAAACTTTACTAGAGAGTCAAGAACTAGTGTAAAAAAAGGGTACTCAATTAAAGATTAACAAAAGGGTCATGAACTGGTAGAAACTACAATGCCTTTTTAACATCACATAAATAAATTCATGAGATGCTTACTGGAGATTGGCGGCGGCGGCGTGAGTAGTAGTGGGTCGAGATGAGTGGGACGAGCCGTGTATCGTGAGAAAAGAGAGGAGTCCTTTTATGTGGCAGATTGCTTCAGAAATCTTAGCGGTGTGTACTGTATTATGTCTGTATAGAGGAAGAAAAAGACTGAAGGTACATGGCTAATCTATGATTTAAAAACAATAATAATAATAATAAATATATAAAAAAAAAACCCACAACAAAACAAAATATAATTGAAAATGATTTTTTTATTTTTTTATTTTTAGAATGATACAATATTAGATTTAGTAAGGTGGTAATGTTTAACACAATTATTAACATGAATACTAATACAATTGTTTATGAGTTAATGTTAAGTGTAAATAGATTCATGTTATATCGAGTCAGATTATTTAGATAAGATTGGAGCATTTACATTAGTTCGTGCAAAAATTTATGTCTATTTTAATGTAAGATTTTTTTTTTTTTTTTACATACTTACTTTTCAAAATATCTCACATCAGATTATCTATTTTACATTATATTTTTGTTAAAATATCAATTTTTATTGATTTTTTTTAATTGTTTCTCTTTTTTAACATACAACAACCATCATTGACTTCATTCCTACATCCTAGCAGTATGTAAAGAAAAAATAAAAATCTAGGGTGCGTTTGAATCGACTTCAAACCAATTTCGGAAATCAATTTCCGAAAAATTCTGCGTTTGGCTGTCACGGAAAACATTATTTTCCGAAAATTGATTTCCCGTTGACCGAAATTTTCAGCCTTGACCACGGAAATGAATTTCTGCCTTCATTTTCACTTCAATTCATTTCCGTGTCTTGCAAAACGCAGAGAGAGGGAGAGAAAAAACAGAAAACACAACACGAGAGCGAGAAAGAAAGAACAAAAAAAAAAACAATCGAAGAAAGAACGAGCGAGAGAAAGAACGACGAGCGAGAGGAAGAACGATTTCCGGCAACCAAACCCCGATCGATCCAACCACCCAGAGCTCCGATCCGGCCAACGAGCGAGAGAACGAACGATTTCCAGCAACCAAACCGCGATCGATCCAGCCACCCAGAGCTCCGATCAGGCCAACGAGCGAGAGAAAGAACGATTTCCAGCAACCAAACCCCGATCGATCCGGCCACCCAGAGCTCCGATCCGGCCAACTAAACACAGGAAGAGCGAGAGCCAACGATCCACGAACCGACACCGATCTACCTCACACCGGTCACGCCGAGCTCTGCCAGACGACCACCGCGCCAAACGCCGCAGACCCACGGTGAGTGATAGCTCAAACTCACACCAATCCGCCACACACTCACCTCACCTCCGACCCACACGTCCGATCCACACACTCACTCACCTCCGATCCACTCACCTCACCGGTCCAGCCCATCCTCCCGATCCGATCTCTGAAATATATATATATATATATATATATATGTATATATTTATTTAGTTGTTTATTTATATAAATATTTATATAATTATTTACATGTTTTTATTTATTAATTTTTGTATTATACATTGTTTATAACTGTGTATTTGTGGGTAATGTATATCAAAATTTTGGGACTTTTCTGATTGCAGGTTATTTATTAATTTTTTCAATTATCCATTGTCGATTAAACTGTGTATTTGTGGATTATGTATATGAAATTTTGGGGCTTTTCTGATTGCAGGTTATTTATCAATTTTTTTAATTATCCATTGTTTATGAAACTGTGTATTTATGGGTGATGCATATATCAATTTTGGGGCTTTTCTGATTGCAGGTTATTCCCAATTGGTTTGTGGTCTGAATTTTTTTTTTTAGAATTTTGGGGCTTGACTGGTTATGCATGATTGGTTTTTGCTGTGATTTTTATTAGAATTTGGTTAGTTGGGTTATGTGTAGAAATTTTGGGACTTCACCCATGCTTGGTGTTATTATGTTCTTGCAGACCAATATGTGTGTGTTTAAACCTTCATTGAAGGTGCTTTGGGTATATAGGTGATTATAAATAGAATGTAATGTGATGGTATTGTGCTATATCAATGTGCAGTTATCAATGTGATGGTATTGTTATAGTGTAAATAGAATGCAATGTGATGGTTTGGATGTTATATGTTTGTGGCTAATTTTATTTATGGTGTAATCAATAGCATACTTGTTTACATACCTCTTAAACTACAATGTTTGTGATTTTGTTAGATGAAGAAAAAAACCAAAGCCGCAATTCTTGCCTCAGTTGCATCTGTCCTCCTTGTGGGGGTTGCATTGTTAAAGAAATTACGACGTAGACGTAGAGAACTACCTAGGGCGCCTTATGTTAACCATGCCGCCGAGAGAGATGAATACATAAATAGTGTTTTGCATGGAAGTGAGAGACATTGTGTGAATCAACTTAGGATGAAGCCTATAGCTTTCCACCACTTATGTCACACCCTCACTGAGGGGGAGCACATATGTCCGACTGTTCACATGTCTGTTACGGAGCAAGTGTTCATTTTCTTGCACATTATTGGTCATAATGTGAGGTTTCGTGTAATGGGTAGTCGGATCTATAGATCAACTGAGACTGTTCATAGATACTTCAAGATTGTCCTTAGGGGGGTCCTGAAATTATATAGAGCTCTAATAAGACTGCGTAGCGAAGATACACCTCCAGAGATAAGGAATAGCAGAAGGTTTTACCCATATTTTAAGGTAAATATTGCGACTTGTGTGTTTTTGTAAATTGTGAAGATTTATGTAATTTTAAACCATTATGTTTGTCGAAAATTAGGATTATGTTGGAGCAATAGATGGTACACATGTTCGTGCATCTGTGCCACCTGAAATACAAGGAAGATTTCGTGGTCGCAAAGATGGAACCACGCAAAATGTGTTAGCTGCCATTAGTTTTGACTTAAAGTTCACTTATGTGTTGGCTGGATGGGAAGACAGTGCACATGATTCACGTGTATTAAATGATGCATTTGCTAGGACAGGGGGATTTTCAATTCCTAATGGTATTACACGATTACTTCACCCTTTTGGTTTGTTAGTTTAATAAATATTATGTGTTTTCCTAAACATAGTAGTGATTTGGTTTTTTTTTTTTAATATATGTAGGTAAATTTTATCTTGGTGATGCTGGGTATGGTAATAAAAATGGAATATTGTCACCGTATCGGAGTGTACGATATCACTTGAAAGAGTTTAGTGATCGTCCTCCAGAGAATGCGCAAGAATTGTTCAACCTCCGACACTCTTCATTGAGAACTACCATTGAGCGAGGGTTTGGAGTGGTGAAAAAACGTTTTTGAGTGTTGGATGCAGAACCATATTGGTCTTTCCTAACCTAAGTGAAAGTAGTGTTAGCGTGTTGTGTGGTTCATAATCACATTATGGGGGTTGAACCAAATGACCATATTATGGAAGATGCAATGAACCAAGTAGAGCTTAGTGACCACCAACAAGAAACACAATCCCATCGAGAGTCCGTCGAAGATAGTAGATCATGGAATGCTAAGAGAGATGAGATATGCCAAGCCATGTGGTCTGATTATATCAGGAGTGAAGAGTAGTATTTTATTTAGATTTCTATGATTGTAATGTGTTTTTTCTTTTTGTTTTTTTGTAAAGACAATGTATGTAATATAGACTTTTGGTGATGTAATGAAAAAGTATTTTTAGCATTACATTGTTATTTGATGGTATTACATTGTCATTTCCATAGTTAGCATGTTCCATTCTGTTGTGCACATTCATAAGCGTGGTTGTATGTGTGTTTGATTTGTTATTCATGTTCTGAGCGTAATTACTAAATGCTACTCTCACTATACTATTTTCATATGTAGTAATGTCAAAGGGTAAAGAAAAAGTTAGCGGCAGCAAGCAATTTAGGTGGCTGCCACCTATGCATGAGATGATGCTAAAGATACTTACAGAGGAGGCTGGAAAGGGTAATAAGCCCTCTAATACTTTTAGGGCCGGCTCCTTTGCTCTTGTAGCGAAGGAGATAACGGCCCATTTCGGGGTTGAGTGCCACCCTGTATTTGTGGAGAACCGGATGCGGACTCTAAGGTCCATGTGGGCAACTATTCAAGAGCTTAGAAGGAAGAGTGGATTCGGTTGGGACGAAGATCTGAAAATGATAACTTGTGACGCTAAAACATACCAAGAAGAAGTTATGGTATGGCTTCCAACTATATTTTCTTAATATAGATAATAATATATGTTTTTGCCTTTTATATGAAATTTATAGTGTCATTCTTTTTAGAATTCCATTGCTTTTATAAGGTTTTCCAAACATAACTTTCATGTCACCTTACTTATGTATTATATCTATACATATCTATGCGTTTTCATCTATCTATATGTGTATATGTGTCTGAGCTACAATTTTCTTTGGTTCTCGGTTTGGTTGCTAATAAAATGTTGGGAAAGTAAAGAAAAGATTGATAATGTTGGGAAAGTGTGCATAATAGTAACATAATGTATTTACTTGTTTCATCCTTATTTGAGAGTTTTTTTGCATTACTTGTTTGATTACTGAGAAAATGTAGGAAAAAGTATGGAGTATTTGCTTTAATTGTTATTGCATAGTCTTTTATATTGAATTTATGAGTGAAGTTATTATTGCATTGTTATATACGTTCTTTTCTCCCTTACAGGCACATCGGAAGCATGCCGAGTATCTGAACAAAAAAATTGAGTTTTACGATAAATTAGCGATTGTGATGGGAAAGGACACAGCCACAGGTGGCTTTGCTAAGTCCGGAGTGGATATCGAAAATGAGCCAGATAATGGGGATAATGGGGATAGTGCAGAGTTTGTTGCAGATAATGTGGAGGAATGTGTGGTTGAAAAGGGGAAGAACGCAAATGAATCATCCACCACTGGGTCGGGAATTTCCAAGTCCCGCAAAAGAGGGCGTGCAGCTTCTAATGCTGATGATAGTGTGCTGACTGATCTGTCTGATCAGCTGAAGGAAATAGCTGTCGCTCTGAAAGAAATTAATCGGGGCCCGGTAGATTATACAACTTTGTATAATGAGGTAATGGCTATGATGGCGGATGGATATAGCGAAGATATGCTCGCTACTGCCTTCGACCATCTTTGTGAGAATGAGAAGACGGCACGTGGATTTTTAGCCAAGAATGCTAGGTTGAGGAAGCTGTGGTTAGATGGTTATTTTTTCTCACAAATTTGATTTGCTTATTTCATGTTGACTGTGATGGTAGATTTAGGAATTAACTTTTGTTATAGTATTAATATTGACCTATCAATATATTATATATGTACTCTTTTGTATTATTGGGACGATACAATTGCCCAAATTATGTATTTGTACTGTTCAGATACCACAAATAGGTATCATTTTTGTATGCCATTGAGGTGTAATGCCAATGGTGAACGATTGATGTGGCTGTTTTTATATAAATATTATGGGTATATTCGAATGATTATGTTTGATGTTGAACCAAATGACCATAATTTTTGTATTGTTATAGATATGTATAGAGAATGCAGGTTCTTGAATTTTATCTATAAGAGCAAAATATAGCTTCAAACTAGTTATTTTTAAGCTCTAACTCCAGCTCGATTAACACCATGGTTTTGGTGGTGTTGGTGCCTATCTTCTTTGCGTTTATTGGGCTTAGGATTATGCTTCGGCTCAGCTACTTTTTCCTTAATAGCATTGATCTTCTCCAATTCCTCCAAAACTTCATTCATGGATGGACGATTTTTTGGGTTAGATTCTAGATCATTTTCCGTAAAATGATCCAAACTATTTTCCGTAAAGTATTTTCCGAACCAAACATGGGAAAACGTTTTCCGTAAAGTATTTTCCGTAAAATATTTGGACGAATCAAACACCGGAATTAATTTTCGGTAAAACGATTTCCGTAAAATATTTGGACGAATCAAACACCGGAATTGATTTTCCGTAAAACGATTTCCGAAACAACCAAACACCCGAATACATTTTCCTTTTCCGGAAAATATGTATTTTTCGGAAAACGTTTTCCAGCAACCAAACACAGCCTAAATACAAAATAAATAGGTTGTAGCAACTTTACAAATTTACATATTTTTAACTTGACTGATGTGAGTGATTTTGGAACTTAGATGTAAAAAATTGACACTTTGAAAAAAAAAATTGCATTGCGCGATGCAAATTCTCTTATTATGTGAACTTTTTTTTTTTTACATACTCACTTTTCAAAACATCTCACATCAGATTATCTATTTTACACTACATTTTTATTAAAATATCAATTTTTATTATTTTTTAAATTGTTTCTCTTTTTTCACATACAACAACCATCATTCACTTCATTCCTACATCCTAGCGGTATGTAAAGAAAAAATAAAAATCTAAATACAAAATAAATAGATTGTAGCAACTTTACAAATTTACATATTTTTAGCTTGACTGATGTGAGTGATTTTGGAATTTAAATGTATAAAATTGACACTTTTAAAAAAACAATTTGCCCTGTGCGATGCAAATTCTCTTATTATGTGAAACAATTCCAAGCTAACATGCTTAACTTATATTAAAATACTAATAAATAAATAATTAAAACTAACTTTGTGCATGCAAACTTTGGTACAAGTGAACGTAGCCATAAGACTCTGCACAAGTCATCAAGCCTACATATGAAGACAAGAGTTGGTAGAGCTATTTATGGAGTCTTTTGGCTGAATATTGCAGAAAATCAAGTTTATTTGTCATATAGGTACTATTTAAAGTTATTTGCGCAAATGAGAAAAGAGAGTGAATTTCGGCAACATTGTTGGCGAAATTCTAACAAAAAGTATGAGAAAGGAAAGGTAAATGATGTGATGGGAGGAGGGAGAAAAAAATTTGAATTTCTGTAATGAAATTACCGAAATTCTTGCTATTTGAAATTCCTACCTAGCTGCTAGGTGAAGTACCTAAAGGAGGAGTGACTGAGAGGAAACCAATTGTGGCAACCAAGTTGCCGAAATTGTAGGGGAGTGAGAAGAGAGAAAATAAGAATTATGGCAACCAAGTTGTTGAAAATGGGAGGGAAAAAAAAAAAGAATTGTGGCAACCAAGGTGCCGAAATCTTGGGGAAGAATTTAATAGTAATTTTGGCAATGGATTGGAGGGAAAAGAAATTGTGGCAATTGATTTGTGTCAATGCAGTTGCCGAAAATGAGGGGAAAAAAAATTCTATGGCAGCCAAGTTCCGAAATTGGAGAAAAGAAGATTTAGGCCGAAAATTGGAGAAAAAAAAAAAAGAACTGTGGCAATGGAGTTGCCGAAAATTGGAGGAGAGAGATAGAGAATTGTCTGGATTAAAAAAAAAAACAAATTGGATTCTTATTCTAAAAAGTACACATATTCTTATTCTTTGTGTGTGTTAGTAGTTTTTTTTTACCAAAGCAGTTTGGTTTGTGTGTATGTCATGTTCTTTCATTTCGTATTGTAAAAGTATTCTTTGCATGATTTTCCCTATGAAACAAATAATTATAGATTCAAGTACATTGATTCTTATTCTAAAAAAAAAAAAGTACATAGATTCTTATTAGTGCTAGATTCTTGTCCATGCAAGAGAGAAAATTATGAAAGAAAAAAAAAGATTGATGTGCACACTGTAAACAAAAACAACAACAACAAAAAAAAAAAAAAAAAAAAAAAAAACTAAGATTTTTGCAAATATTCTTTGCAGTAAATATGTGTTTATAGTTAAGTAATTTGTTTGTATTAGAGTGTCCCATCTTGGTCTGTGTTGTGTTGTATTTGGTTAATTGGCGTATCTAGTTATACAATTTAAAATCTAAGAATTTAATTAACCCAAAACTTACAATCCTTAGTAGTGCACACTAAAGCAAAGCAGAAAAGTAATATAGCATTGAACAAATCGGAGGTAAGTGAAACAATATGAAAAATGTAGGAGATGCAATGCTTTAGTGATGGTGCCTGCCTTTTATAATGAAGAGAGAAATGAAAAGACAAAAAAGAATATATGACATAGATTCTATGTGTGATATCAGTAGGTTAGGTTTTATTGGAAATGAACAAAAAATATATTCCAAGTACTTTAGAGAATAAGAATCAGGAAGGAGAGATGAGGTGATTGACTCCTCCAATTTTTATTTTTTTAGCCAGACAATTCTCTCTCTCTCTCTCTCTCTATCCCCTCCAATTTTTAGCAACTCCATTGCCATAATTCTTTTTTTTTTCCTCCCGTTTCAGCAATTCCAAAAAACACAATCAATTGCTACAATTCTTTTTTTTTTTCCTTCCAATTTTTGGTCTAAATCTTCTTTTTTCCCCCTCATTTTTGGCAACTTCATTGCCAAAATTACTATTAAATTTCTCCCTAAGTTTTCAGCAACTTGGTTGCCACAATTCTCTCTCTCTCTCTCTCTCTTTTCCCTCCCATTTTCGGCAACTTGGTTGCCACAATTGGTTTCCTTTCAGCCACTCCTCCTTCAAGCACTTCACTTGGCAACTGGGTAGGAATTTTGGGCAACAAGAATTTCGGTAATCTCATTATCGAAATTCAAATTTTTTCTCCCTCCTCCCATCACATCATTTACCTTTCCTCTCTTATACTTTGTGTTAGAATTCCGGATGCTGTTGCTGAAATTCCCTCTCTTTTCTCAATTTCCCAAATAACTTTGAACAATACCCATATCACAAATAAACTCAATTTTCTGCAATATTCAGCCAAAAGATTCCTATTCATGGGAATTTTCTCTCAAAAATCTAAGGGAATTTTATCTCAAAAATCTAAGGCAAAGTTTTTTTTTTTTTTTTTTTTTTTTTTTTTTTTTTTTTTAAATAATAAACTTGTAACTTTATTATGACGAATAAATTGGAGATAACTTTTCTCAAAATGAAGCATTCTTAGAAATAATGCATTAGAATGATTGAAAAGTGATTCTAGTGGGAGTTTAATTAAGGAGGATTTAAAATAGCACAAGTTGAAGTAGTAAAAAAAAAAATTAATTAAATTTAAGGAATTGGTTGAGAGTATATATATTATAATATAGTATAAAAGAATACACTTGAATGATCCGATTATTTGTTAAGGAGTTATAACTGGCCCCATATTTTTAAGACTAAGGCAAAATATACACTTTTAGTCCTTAAAACTTGGGTCAAGTTTTATTTAGTCTCTAAAGTTTGAAAATTTATTCTTTAGTTTAGTTTAGTTTAGTTTTTTTTTTTTTTTTTTTTTTTTTTTTTTTTTTTTTTGCTAAGTAAAAAATTTATTCTTTAGTTACGTTGTTAAAAAAATTGTTAATGTAGCAAGTTAGTCCTGTAATCTTACTGTTATGACATAGTGCCGCATTACTTTGTCAAATTTTGCCATGCTAGAAATAATTAATTTAGTATTTTTACAATTTTTTAGGGACTAAAAAAATGAAAAATTCACTAGGTTTAAAATTATCATTTTAGTCCACTAAGTTAAAAAAAAAAAAAAATAGTTCATTAAATAAATTAATAAAATAATCTCCAAAATTAATTTTTCCTACTAAATATGTGAAACGACGTTGTTTTAAAGGAATTAACAGAAAATTTTTAGCGACAATGTATGAAAGGATTAAAGTGGCTGCATAATCAAAGTAAATGGATTAAAATGAAAAATTTTAAACTTAATGAACTAAAAGGAGAATTAATCAAAGTTATAAAATATAAAGTGTTTTTTTTTTTTTTTTGAGAACACAAGAAAAGGAGTACAACAGAGGCCAAAAGCTTACAAAAATCATCCTAGGCCTGAATGAATTAGATGATCTAAGAAGGGCGGGGTAACACCCTTCCAGAGGTTGTTGGCATGATTACATTTGGCAAATTGGGCAAGCTCATGGGCAGCCCTGTTGTAGTCCCTTTTCATGTGATGAAAAAAAACAACAAGAGAAGGAAGGCTTTGCACGTTGAATACCTTGGATCAAGTGACCCATTGCACCACCATTAAGGTCTTGGGAAACTGCCTGAATGATCGAGATAGCATCAGTTTCGAAGATGACAATGGGAAGAGTCATCTCTTGGGCCAAGAGAACACCTTGATCCATTGCAAAGAGCTCTGTCCAATCAGTAGGGTAATGTAAGGGCAGAGCTTTACTAAGGGCTGCAACCATCCTTCCCTCCTCATCGCGAATGATCACCCCAACTCCAAAAGTCCCAAGGCCATCTGATGTTGCACCATCCACATTTACTTTGTAATAACCCGATGGGGAAGTTGCCCAGCCTTTCTTAGTGGGTTGCTTAGGGGGAAAGCTCACTGAGATGGCTTCCTAGAAATCTTAAACAATGTTTTTAGCCATTTCCCAGATTTGCAAGGGTGGCCGATCATTCTCATCATGGACAAGCATGTTTCTATTATACCAGATAGACCAGGAGATAGCGAAGAAAAATTCAAGATGTTTAACAGTGGAGCATGAGTTGATTTGGTGTACTAGGCCATTGAAGTCTTTTTGAATTTAGCAGTACTTCAATAGGGTAGTCCTACCATAGGGACCACACCAAGAGAGCATAGTCACAAGAGATTAAGGTGTGAATTAGACTTTCAGGCTCCTCTTCGCAAATTGGACAGACGCAAGAAATTTGCATACCTTTCGCAGCCATATTTGTAAGCACAAGGAGGCCATTTATGCATGCTCTCCAAGAGAAGATCTTGATTTTTACAGGGAGCTTTAATGTCCAAAGTTTTTTCCAAAGCTGAGCATTTGGTTCTCTAGTAGAGCATTCCTCATCATCCTTTGTGTGAAGGAGTTTGGTTGCAACAAAGTAGGCACTTTTAACTGTGAATTCATCCCTCTTATTCCCCATCCAAATGAGCTTATCTTCAGGCAAATTATGGCTTAAGAGGATTTTTAAAATCATGTCTACCTCAAAGGGCAAGAAGAAAGCTTTGACAGCCTCGATTTTCCACCATCTTAACACCGGATCAATGAGAGAGGAGACCATTGGAAAATCCTCAAGGGCTCGAGGAGGGGTAATAACCTTGTATGTTGAGGGATTTGGGAGCCATTTGTCTTCCCAAATGTGGATTAGTTGTCCGTTTCCCACTCTCCATCTTGTTCCATTTCTTATGACTTCTAGGTTGTTGAAAATGCTTCATCAGGTGAAGGAGGGGCTGCTGCCGAAGTTTGCATGGAGAATATCATTGAAGGGGAAATATTTTGCCTTGAAGATATGAGCTGCCTGGGAGATTGGGTTTGTGAGGATTCTCCATGCTTGTTTTACGAGCAAGGCAAGATTAAAGGCCTGCAAGTTCCTGAAGCCCATACCACCTAGAGATTTTGGTTTGCACATCATTTTCCAACTAACCCAAGCCATTTTTTATTCTTTTTGTTTCTGCCCTACGAAAAGCTTCTCATCATTTTTTTAAGGTCTTCACAAAGACTCTTCAGGAGTTGGAAGCAGCTCATCATGTAAGTGGGGATGGCCTGGGCCACTGCTTTGATGAGTAATTCCTTTCCCCCCATAAAGAGTAATTTACCCTTCCAGCCAGCCAACTTCTTGCAAACATTTTCCTTAATCTCCACAACGATAAGCTTTTTTAATCTACCTATAATGGAGGGAAGGCCAAGGTACTTTGAGTGTCTTGAGTTTTGCATTGGCCCAAGAATGTTCAGGATCTCTTCTTTGAGTTCTTGGGAAGTATTAGGGCTGAAGAAGATAGAGGATTTGTTAGTGTTAATCTTTTGCTCGGAGGCAAACTCATAGATTCCAAGAATTTCCTTTAGCTTGTTACACTTATAACCATTGGCCCTACAGAAGAGGAGGTTGTCGTTCGCAAAGAAGAGATGAGTGATTTTTGGTGCACCCTTACAAATGGATATGCCATTTAGTTGCTTGGTCCTTGCCGCATCATGAATGAGGGCTGAAAAGCCTTCCACACATAAAAGGAATAAATACAGGGATAGCAGATTGCCTTGTCTGAGTCCCCTAGTAGGTACAATGTTTTTAGAAATCCTGTATTTAGGTGAGAATCATGTAAGGGTAGTATCTGAGAGAGTGTGAAGAAAAGTCTAAGAGTATGCACTCAAGAAGAGTCTCGTGACTGGATCTTGTGACTGGCAAGCCACCAAAGGTGGCACACATGTGAAACATGTAGGGGAGCTGAAGGATCACACTAGCTGTAGCACTACAGGACAAAACTTCTAGTCTGGCTAGGCAGTTAGCTCGTGACTCATTCTAGTCGCAAGCCTGAGTTGCCAGAATGCTCTGCTTGTTAGAAACCTGATTGTTCGCATTCCTCATTCACCCTACTATAAATACCCTTATATCCACGAAATGTAGAGAGCTTCTAGAGAGAATTTTGAGAGAGAAACCCTAAAAGAAAAACAAAATTGACTCATCCACAATCTTCATCTTTTGATTCTCCAAATTCCTCTACTTTCACCATCTCTATTGTTACATCCTTGAGAGGTACATTAGCCAAATCCTTATCTTACCATACCCATATCTGTGAGGAGACATTTTGGTACTTGGGAAGCAGTTTAGAAGGGACCAGTTCATTTTGGTTGATGCAATGGGCTTATTGTGGGATCCAGTAAGTTAGAGAAGACAAGGTTTGGCGTAACCCTATTGGAGCAAGAAACTTGGAGGGTTTAGATGCACTGGGTAGATTAGGCTTGGAGGGTCTGCTGCTATCCAAGAACAGATGAATCTTCTTTCAGCAAAGTTTGATAGCTTCACTACCTAGCAATAGCCCTTTGGCCATTCCAAACAAAAAAGGGGAGAACTTTGGAGATGAAGAAGGAGTAGCTTTTGAGGGGGAGCACCATTTTGAGGGGGAGAAAAACTTTTTGTTTATGTTTTTTTTTTTTTGCTGTTTTGTTTGAATTGTTTTAATATAGGTCTGCACAGCACTTTTTGTTAAAGCTTTTGGTACATAAACTCATGGATATTTATTGTGCTTTTGTTTAAAGCTTTTGGTACTTTAGTTTATATTCAGTATATTGTTTTTGTACCCATGCTTTGTAGCTTAGTACTTATTGTTAATGTTATGCATTTCTTTAAGTACATTACTCTTGTGCCCTTGTTGGATTTTATATCCTTGATGCAATTACCTTCTGTTGTTGTATCAGTTGAGTGTTGGACATGCAAATGATAATTTGCATTAAGTTTATTAGCTTACTTGTGTGAATGATCATTGTGGTCACTATTTATAGTGATTTTTCATTTTTGGTCAAGCCATACTTTATTGCTTTAATCTATATTGCTTGATCACATTGTGCTTGCTCCATATGCATTTCTAGATTTTTGCTTACAATGATCGTCTTGTGTTGTTTTTCAGGAAATACTTGTTCGTGTGGTTCAAGAGCTTCACAGATTCTAGAGTTACGTATGAGTGTGTTTTGTTCAACTGTTCCCAACTCACATGTTAAGTCTAGAGTTTGTTTTAGGGCTTTGTCACGGAATAGGTGAAGGGGGAGATTGTAAAGTTGAATTTATTCAATCATTTTTTTGGCTTTATTCCATGCCAAATTTGCTTGTAATTTAGCATTTAGAAACCTTGTATTTAGGTGGGAATCATATAAGGGTAGTGTGTGAGAGAGTGTGAAGAAAAATTTAAGAGTGTGCACTCAAGAAGAGCCTCGTGACTAGATCTCGCAACTAGCTCGTGACTGGCGAGTTGCCAAAGGTGGCACACGTGTGAAGCATGTAGGGGAGCTAAAGGGTCACGCTAGCTATAGCACTACAGGACAAAACTTCCAGCCTGGCCAGGTAGTTAGTTCGCGACTTAAACTCGCAACTCATTCTAGTCGCAAGCTTGAGTTGCCAGAATGCTTTGTTTATTAGAAACCTAACTATTCGCATTCCTCACTCACCCTACTATAAATACTCTTATACCCACGAAATGTAGAGAGCTTCCAGAGAGAAACCCTAAAAGAAAAACAAGATTGACTCATCCACAATCTTCATTCTTTGATTCTCCAAATTCCTTTACGCTCACCCTCTCCATTGTTACATCTTTGAGAGATACATTAGCTAAATCCTTATCTTACCATACATATATCTGTGAAGAGGCATTTTGGTACTTAGGAAGCAGTTCAGAAGGGACTAATTCATTTTGATTGATGCAATGAGCTTATTGCGGGATTCAGTGAGCTAGAGAAGACAAGGTTTGACGTAACCCTATTGGAGCAAGAAACTTGGAAGGCTTAGGTGCACTGCATGAAGGGGAGCAGAAGGGTCACGCTAGCTATAACACTACAGGACAAAACTTCCAGCCTGGCTAGGTAGTTAGCTCGTGACTCATTCCAGTCGCAAGCTTGAGTCACTAGAATGCTTTGTTTGTTAGAAACCTGATTGTTCACATTTCTTACTCACCTTACTATAAATACTCTTATACCCATGAAATGTAGAGAGCTTCCAGAGAGAATTTTGAGAGAGAAACCCTAAAAGAAAAACAAGATTGACTCATCCACGATCTTCATTATTTAATTCTCCAAATTCCTCTACTCTCACCCTCTCCATTGTTAAATCCTTGAGAGGTACATTAGCCAAATCCTTATCTCACCATACCCATATCTGTGAGGAGGCATTTTGGTACTTGGGAAGCAGTTCAGAAGGGACCAATTCATTTTGATTGATGCAATGGGCTTATTGCGGGATTTGGTGAGCTAGAGAAAACAAGGTTTGACGTAACCCTATTGGAGCAAGAAACTTGGAGGGCTTAAGTGCACTAGGTAGATTAGGCTTGGAAGGTCTTCTTCTATTCATGTATCCCAACTTTATTCTCTAGTGGATTATTGAACGCTTGGAGGGCGGTGGAGAGATTTTTCATCGAGAACTTCGGTTTCCTCTTCGATAACACATCTCTGTGTTGTCTTTTTGTTTGCATCTCTCTTCCCTTAATCTTTGCCTTTTAATTACTGTTGTGGTTGTGATTAATTTTGGTTTAGATTGTTTTACCAATTCTGTTTTTTCTTATTTTCATATTCCACACATACATTGTTTGATTATAAGCTTGTGTTGGTAATTTGTAAATTGGGGGTCTAAACATTCATAGGTGTTTTACACACTATTTGAACTTTCAAAATCAAAATACTCTTTACCTTGGTTATGTGTTGGAGATTTTAATGAAATTACCAGGGCACATGAGAAGTTAGGAGGGAGGTTGAGGCTGAGTAAACAAATGGATGATTTTAGAGATGTACTCGACGAATGTGGATTTCAAGATCTCAGTTTTAGTGGCAATAAGTTTACTTGGTGTAATGGCCATGGGGAAGGCCACACGGTGTGGGAAAGGTTAGATAGAGCAGTTGGTACGGTGGAATGGATGGATATGTTTCCGGCATCCAAGGTAGTCCATTTGGAGAGTGGTTCCTCAGACCATAAGCCTCTTATGATTTACTTAGTGGGCATACCAAAGAAAATTAATAAACTACGGAGGTTTGAGCAAATGTGGATGGAGGATAAGGGACGTAGGGAAGTGGTGGAAGATGCATGGGCTTATGATTCACAGGGAAGTGTTATAAACAGATTAGAAAGTAAAGTCGATAGGTGCTGTAGAAATCTAAAATGATGGAGTAAGGTTGCCTTTGGAAATGTGACCTGAAAATTGAAGGAAAAGAAGAGATTGTTGGGGCTGGCCGAAGCTGAAGCAGCAAAGGGAGGCAACTTTGCTCAGATTTTGAGGTTGAACAAAGAAATTTCCAAACTCTTAGTGAGGGAGGAACAAATGTGGAAGCAAAGATCTCGATCCTTGTGGCTGCAAGAAGGTGACAACAATACAAGGTATTTTCATAGCCAAGCATCTCATAGATTTAGGAGGAATCAGATTGATAATTTGGAGGATACAAATGGAGACTTATGTAGTAATGAAGAGGGCATCTCAAATATTTTGGTTGACTACTATCAGCAGCTTTTTACCTTAACCAATCCATCCATGATAGAAGAGGTTGTTGCATACATTCCTTGCTCCGTTACAGATGAGTTGAATGCCAAGCTCTTGGCTGATTTCACAAAGGAAGAGGTGGTAGTGGCCTTGAAGCAAATGGAACCTTTGAAAGAACTGGGGCCGGATGGTTTACCTCCTTTATTATTTCAACGATATTGGCAGGTCATCAGAGATGATGTGACTAAGGCGGTACTGAGTTGCCTATCCACGGGAGTCACTCCCTTTTCTCTCAATAGTACATTCATCACTCTTATCCCCAAGGTAAAAAGCCCTACTAAAGTATCTGAATTTCGACCTATTTCTCTATGTAACATTGTATATAAGCTTGTTTCAAAGGTTGTTGTCAACAGGATAAGGGGTTTACTACCTCTTATTATCTCAGAATCACAGAGTGCCTTCCAATCCGATAAGGCAATTTCGAATAATATCCTTGTAGCATCTGAGCCCCTACATTATATGAAAAATCAGAAGTTAAAAAAGGAAGGGTTTATGGCTCTTAAACTTGATATGAGCAAGGCGTATGATAGGGTTAAATGGCAGTTCTTAGAGTTAACCATGAGGAAAATGGGATTTTCTAACCGGTAGGTGGATTTGATCATGGCTTGTATGGGGTCAGCTTCCTATCAAGTTTTGGTGAATCGTGTTCCAAGAGGGGATATTTGGCCAACGAGTGGGATTAGGCAGGGTGATCCGCTTTCACCATATCTATTTTTGATATGTTCGAAAGCTCTAAACCAACAATTACAACAGGCAGCCAGATCTGAGGTAATTCGAGGATTCTCTTTGTGTCGAAATGGCCTAAGAATCAGTCACTTGTTCTTTGCTAATGATACCTTGGTGTTTTGCCATGCATTAAGGGGTGATTTGGAGGTAATTCTTCAATTATTACAACTGTATAAGCTAGCTTCAAGGCAAAATTTGAATAGAGAAAAAACTACGGTGTTTTTTAGTAAGGCTACTACGGAAGAACGAAGGGTAGAATTGGTGGAGTGCTTGGGAGTATATGAGGTTAGGGAGTATGAGAAGTATCTTGGATTACCAGCTGTGGTGGGTCGAAACAAGAAAGAGAGTCTTAATTACATTAGAGAAAGGGTGTGGAATAAGCTTCAAGGGTGGAAAGAGAGACTTCTATCACAAGTGGGTAAGGAGGTCTTGCTTAAGGCGGTAGTTCAAGCAATCCCCACTTTTGCAATGAGTTGTTTCAAGCTTCCAAAGGGACTTATACAAGATATTGAGAGATTGATTGGGAAGTTTTAGTGGGGGGCAATGGGGAGATCAATGCAAAATCCATTGGAAAGATTGGGAGACCTTGTGCAAGCCAAAGACTTTGGGTGGAATGGGATTCAAGGATTTAGAGAAGTTCAATGAGGTGATGTCGGCGAAACAAGTGTGGAGGTTGTTAACAGATCACACATCCCTGTTCTACTGAGTTTTCAATGCCAAGTATTTTCCTAATGGCTCAGTCTTGGATGCTAAACCTTCCTCGGGTTCATATGCTTGGCAAAGCATTGTGAAAGCATTACCATTTATCAAATCGTGTATGTTGTGGAGGGTTGGGGATGGCAAGCAAATAAAATTTTTTGGGAAGAGGTGGCTGCCAGGGGAGGAACTAGCTAAGGTGATTTCACCCTCAAATAGTATTTCTGCAGATTGGACAATGAGCAGGCTGCTGGATTCGAATGGTGCTGGCTGGAATAATCAATTGGTGGATGCCATGTTCCTTCCTTTTGAGGCTCAAAGGATCAAGGGTATTCCTATTTGTGTCATAAGCTAGGAAGACTGTGTGTCATGGCCTAAATGCAGAACTAGGTCTTATTCTATTAGATCGGGTTATCAATTATTGTGTGAAGCTAGGCAACAGGTGCACCATCAGGGTTTATGGATGAGGGAGTTAAAAGATTCTGGAAGAGCATTTGGTGTCTTAAGGTGCCAAATAATGTTAAAGTCTTCCTTTGGCGAGCATGCTCAAGCGCACTTCCTACTAAGGTGGGGTTACAAAAAAGAAAGATTATTGATAACAAAATCTGTGATCAGTGTTTGTTGGAAATTGAGGATGAAGTTCACATAATCTGGAGTTGTGAATGTATCCAAATAGTCTGGGAAGCCTCGTTTGCAGCAGCTAGGGTGAAAAACCCAAGGATGAATATCATGTGTGACCTGGTTAGTTTCATACTTGAAGAGACTAGAGAGTTAGAAAAATTTGCAATGGTAGCATGGGAAATATGGCAATGTCGCAACAAGCTTCGAAGCAAGGAAGATAGCACCCTGATCCACAAAATCTATAAATCAGCCTTAACACTCCTAGCTAAGTTCCAGCAAAAGTATCGAGGATAATTGGTCAGCGCCAATCAAGTCCAAATCACTGGAAGCCTCCTCCACCTGATTCAGTAAAGGTGAATTTCAATGGTGCAATTTTTAGTAATTCGTATGAGGCAGGGGTGGGAGTTATGATTCAGAATGAATGGGGGGAGGTAAGGGCTGCCTTATTTGAGAAAATAGTGTTGCCATCATTGGTGGAGGTACTCGAGATGCTGGCTGCCAAGAGAGCTGCCATCTTCGCCAATGAGCTGGGGTTCAAGAATGTCTGCTTTGAGGGTGATGCTGAGGGGGTGGTGAGAAGTATAAGGGAAGAAGATAGCTCCAATGCTTTGTGGGACATTTAGTAAAAGACTTTTAGTTTATAGCTGGTTTGTTTCAAACTTATTCTATCTATCATGTAAGGCGGTAGGGTAACAGTGTAGCCCATGCTTTAGCTAGGGAGACTAGAATGTCTTTTCCTTTACGTATTTGGATGGAGGATGCTCCACCAAATGTTTTGAATTTTGTAGCTAAAGATTTGCCTATTGAATAAATTATCCCTGGATTGGGGGAATTCTTGAACTCTTAAATTGCTGCTAAACGTTTATTTTTAGTTAAACAAGTGAAATATTTCATTAAAGCTTTTACTACAGTAGATACGCATTAGCAGAAACTTGTGCCATATACAATTGGGAGATCCATCCATTGATCCATATTGTAAAAAGAGGGGAAAAAAACCCTAGGAAAAAATAAAAGAAATCTTTTATTTGCCCTAACTAGAATGAAACAATTACCTTCTGATAAAAAAGAAAGAAAGAAAAAAGAATGAAACAGTAGTCCAAAATCTAGCAGAATATGACTGTTGTCATATTATGTTCACCTTTGATTATATCATTTAAGGGAAAAAATGATTTGGTATGAACTTGGGAAACAATAGACTAATAAATAAAACCTATGCATAAATACAAGTTTATCTCGACATGTCAAGTAAAAAAAAAAAAATCATCTAAATTCATCTGTGCAGGAGCGTAGCCAGAAAATTTTACTTGGGGGAGCCAAATTGTAGTATTGATATATTAACCATAGTTCATATTGAATACAAAATTATTTACTTTGATATATTGTTATATTCTTAAATATTAATGAACATACAAAAATTATATAGTTTGTTATAGACAAATACTAAAAAAAAAAAAAAAAAAAATCCAATAAAAGAATAGTTCACATCAAAAATTATGCCCAACAATCTTTAATGGAAAAAAGATAGCAATACAAAAATGTGAACAAAAAAAATCTTAAATACCCTTATGCATATCAACACACACATAGTGGCAGAAGAAAGAAACAAAAATAATACTGATGAACACAAGGAAATCAATAAGGCTAAATGTCTTGGGCGTTGATCTGCGTAAGGTCGAATTTAATCAACCATTTTGTTGGCTTTATTCCGTGCCAAATTTGCTTGTATTTCAGCAATTAGTAACCCTGTATTTAGGTGGGTTTGCTGTAAGGGTAGTGAGTGAGATAGAGTGTTGAATGCTGAAGAATGTGCAAGAAAATAGAGTCTCGTGACTGGATCTCGCGAGTGACTCTCAGCTGCAAGCCGCTAGAAGCAGCAAACGTGCCAAGCATGCCAGAAGTTGAAGCGTCATGCTAGCTAGAGCACTACAGGACAAAATAGGACAACTGGTCATTCTGTTATCTCGCGATTGGATCTCGCGACTCAGTCAAGTCGCGAGGCCAAGCCGTGAACTAGCCCTATTTTGAAAAACCTGACGTTTCACATTCCTTTCTCACCCTAGTATAAATACCCCTTATACCCACGAAAGAAAGAGAGCTTCCAGAGAGAATTTTGAGAGAAAAACCCTAGAGTAAAACAAGATTGATTCATTCACAATCTTTACATAAGAGACTCTTCAAATTCCTCAACTCTCTTCCTCTCCATTGTTAAATCCTTGAGAGGCATTTTACCAAAACCCTTTTCTCACCATATCCATTACTGTGAGAAGGCTATTTGGTGTTCTGGGAAGCAGTTAGGAAGGAACCAATTTACATTGGTTGATGCTATGGTCAAGTAGTGGAATTCGGGAAGCTAGAAAAGAAATAGGTTCGGCGCAACCTCGTTGGAGCAAAAAGCTTGGAAGGCTTAGGTACACTAGGTAGATTAGGCTTGGAGGGTCTATTGCTGTTCATGTATCCCAACTACATTTTCTAGTAGATTGTTTACCACTTGGAGGGCGGCGGAGAGGTTTTATGCCGAGAGTTTCGGTTTTCTCTTCAATAACACATCGTGTGTTGTCCTTGAGTTTGCATCTCTCTTCCCTTTATCTTTGCCTTTTATTTCTGCGGTGGATGTGATTTTAATTGGCATAGATTATTTACCAATTCTGTATTAAGCTTTTGTTCATGTTCCGCACATTAATTGTTTGATATATAGCTTGAATTGGAAATTTGTAAATTGGGGGTCTAAACGTTCAAGGGTGTTTTTACACTATTTGAACTTTCAATCTGTGTTACTTGGAATATCTTAAAAAGATGAACACAAAGTCAGAGGAGACTGAGGAAGACCAGCCAAGAATCCTCCGATGGTAAAGTTAGTATTTGTCGGAATTCCAATTTGTATGGAAAAATGTCTGAATCTCTTACCTTTTTGTAGAAGAGTCCTTATATAGTGTTTGTTTGAGGAAGTTACCCCTCCTACCGTTGTGGAGTTCGGAAGACTCGGAGGTAACTTCCATAACCGTCAAGGAAGTTACCTTATTTGGCCTTTGTTTTCCTCAACCGCTTACTGGGGAAATGGTTTTGTAGCTTGACAGGAAAACAGAAGTCGTCTTGAGTATGTATTCAAGGATCACGTTCAGGACGCAAGGTGCTCGTCCAACCTACTTCACGGACGGACGAGCTTATCCTTGGACGAACATGATCTAAACCAGTCAACTCTTCCTTAGGACGAGCCATATGGATGAGTTTCAGGAGTTGGTCTATTTTATAACACCATCAAATACTAATGGTAAAATAACAATGATGATTGATAAAAGAGATAGAAAAGAAAATGCGCTTGCATATTCACTTCTTTGAAGAGTCAAGAAGATGATGTTGCACCAAGAAAAAAAATGGATTAATAATTTTGGTTAAGATAGGAGTTTTTGTGTTGAGAAGAAAGAAAATGGGGCAATGGGCTGGCATTAGCAATCACAACAAAGCTCCGTAGGTACCTAAAGATGAAAAAAATTGAAATTATGTTGGGAAATGGGTTGTCAATGATGCTAGAGAGTGAGTTATTATCCATTGGGTTAATTATAAATTTTTTGAACAATGGAGAAGATCAACTATTAGTCATTATCTTTTGGATTAACTATAAATCTTAGGAATAATTGGGGTGGACATGTAATAAAGTTTTGAACAATTGAGGAGGCTAACTAAAAATCCATTAGACTAACTAGAAATCTTAGAAATAATTGGGGGGTCCGGTTCTAATTTTTTGGGAGGACTATATCCTATTAGTAGTACAGTTGTAGGAGGAAAAAAAAAATAAATAAATAAATTTGGGAGCAATGTAGCTCCACCCCTGCGTCTGTGGTTTGCTTTTAATAATGAGAAGTTGTTTATTTTGGTTATTGTTGTTGCTTAGTTTTTCCAATATGTCTATTCAAAATTTTCAGTTGCTTCTTTTTCATGCATCAAATATTCAAATGCAAAGCATGGAATGAATAATGATCATCACAAGTGTTAGAGCTTAGCATTCTATCAAATATTATCTGTGCGTGACGCATGAATTACTTCCTGCATATGCTGCTGGAGCTTCCCTGACCTATGTGTTTTGCTCAATAGCTACAAGGCAATTAATGGGTTATATTGGCACTGGATGTAGGAACTGTTGCTTGTGGAGGAAAGTGCCAATTAGGGTGATTGGAGTTTTCAATTAAAAGACCTCCATGCATGTTTTATGTTTTCTTAGAAATTAAATGAAATGAACTGTGTAGTTAGAAATAGAACAAAATCACTTCGAATGTTGCTGTCTTGATGGAAAGGAGGAAGCCTTTGGTGGTTAAGTAAATATTGATTAAATTCATTATTTTTTAACAACTTAAAAGATTTTGAGATAATTAATAATTTATCATAATATCAAATAGGTGACCTTAATCTTTTGAGATAATCAGTTAAAAAAAACGAATATTGGCTCTAAAAATTATTCGACCAATTTTGAGCTTCAAAGGACTGAAGGTTTGAGGCAGCTGGTGGGCTGCAGATCGAAGTAATATATATGGTTCTATGGTGGAACACATTAAAAAGATACGAATACACCAACAAATTAAGGAAATGGTGAGAAGACACCAATAACCCTAGCTAGTTTCTTGCTGTGGAATATTTTAGATATTAAATCTACATATTGTGATATCCTAAATGACAATATAACTCACCAATATATAATAATATCTAATATTTTAGATAAAAAATCTTAAAATAAACTAGGGTAAAATAAAATCATAATAATAATTAACTCTAATTAACTTTAGATAAATTAACTGCGCGGTACATTCACTTGTGTTATGTTTGATTGGATCTATTTTCAATAGCTTATTTTGTTTTAAAAAATAACCCATTTAATATAATTAATGTTGTACTTTAGCCCAAAAAAAAAAGTTTTAAAAAACTATATATAAACATAAGTTGACATTTTAAGTTAAGATTGACAGAAGATTAATTATTGCAAGCCAAAATGAGTGCTATGCAGTATGCAGTACAAACGAAGTTACGTACTTCAAAATAATTCAAAGACATCCAGAAGCTTTTAGTGTAAAATTAATTATCAATTTATTAAAGTAGAATAACTTTTTTCTTCATCATGGAGGAAGAATTACTTTTTTACAGCAGAATAACTCTTTTCTTGCCATAGAGGAAGAATTGCTTTATTATAGTAGAATAACCCTTTTCTTTCCATAGAGGAAGAAGTACTTTATTTTACAGTGCGTAGAATGACCTTCATCATGGTCTTGCCCCATATAGGAAGATTTTTCGGTCATTGAGAGCCTGCACAGGCCTTGCATTATCCATTCCACGGTACTGCAATTAATAGATTAACCAATTAAATCAAGGATTTAATTTTTTTTTGAAAGTTAAATTATATATTTGTGGTCCTCCACCTTGATGTTTGTTTCTTCTTCTTTATCATCAGCCTAAATTAGTTTAAAAATATAATTATATTTAAAAAGTTATTTGCTGTTGTCTAATGAATAGAATCATAGAACTTACTAACTTTACTATTGAAATTTGTGAAATGGAGGTCACTTTAATGATGTGAAGCCTACAACATAGCATAAACTCTGTTTGCCATGTCAAAGTTTTTGCTTTTAAAAAATATTTTTAAAAGTATAGAAACTAAAATCAAATAGTTTAAAATACAAAAACAATTTTGAAACAAATGTCAAACATTTAAAAAACTAAAGATAAAAATAAAAAACAAATATCTCAATTTGAGCTAAATATATATAGCACATACATCGAAATTAGCTCCCCGAAGTAACTGTACTTGTTTGCTTGAGACAGTATTTATCTGAGGCAAATACAAGGTAAATAATCAAGTTAAAAAGAAAATGAAAAAAAGAAGAAGAAGAAGTAAGAATAGAAGAGTTAATTGGAATTAGTGAAGGTGTTTAGCCATACCTTTGCATTGACGATCCAAGTAACACTTTCATTACAAGGAGGTGCTGTGAGTGATCCATTATATCTGTAATACTTGAATGTATCTGTGTTTGTCTCTCTAGGATCTATTACCCCTATGGGTCTCTTTCCCCTATTATTAACCAAAGTTTTTAGCTCCTCTGTGAACTGAAACCAAAAAAAAAAAAAAAAAAAAGAATAATTTTAAAAACACTAAGAAGTTATAATGTGTGAAGAACTCATAGGGGATTAATCTGATGCCTAATTCTTTACCTTTGACAAGAATGAATCAGGCACACCAATTTGGTAAAACTGGGCACGTACAACAGAAACTTGATTTGATGTGTTTTCGTGAACCACATGCAGCTCCAAGTCATACCTGGTTAAGAAATCATTGTAGATGAAATTTATTGGCGGTGAGACATTTAATTTGAGAGAGAGAGAGAGAGAGAGAGAGAGACCTTTTGCCATTGATGAGATGCTCTGCGGGTGAGTGCCAATGGCATTGTCGGAGGGAGTATTGCTTGCCATTGATTTGAATTGATCCAGCATCACCAAGCCATTCAACCTGTGTCACCACTCATCATGTACAATTAGCTATTGAACCAATATTTTTTTTAAAATACCACATTATTTATAAATTTGCATTCTTTGACAACAATATTATTGTGAATATTTAAAATTAATGTTTTGAATTCTGTTTCGTTCAAATCTTATTGGTGCATAAAATCAGTACACAACAACCATTATTTGCATTGTCTAAAAGATACCGGGCCATATCAATGTGTTTTGAGCATTTTGGTAATTTTCCCCCTACAAGTTAGATCTAATCAAGTATATTTCAATTTCCGATTGTCTTATTTCTAAAAGTTTGATTTCTATTTTTTTTTAAAGAGTATTTCTGAAATGGATATATGAAATAATTTTGTTATAGTTCATTATTATTTTTTTTATGATAAAAACCTTCCATATTGGGAAGTGAGACAGCATAAATTATGTAGTTCTTATATTTATTTTATAAGGAATATTATTATTATTATATATGCGAAAATTTCAAAGTGGTACATTGGTATGCCCCGATTTTGAAATATTTTTTTCTCTAATGGTCAATTAGAAGTGGCCTCCAAAATAGTATTCAAAACTTTGTTTAGGACACTTTTCTTTTTTGGTTGTAAATTGTTGAAGTTAATTGAATTGAATGATTGTAAGACATATAATCATGTGATAGATCATCTACTATTTTGGAGATGCTTGTTTAATTTGAGCAAAAAAAGGGTGTATTCTTTATTCATTTTCAGTTTTCGTGAGACCCACTACTAAAAAACATGTTTAATTTTGTATTTGTACTCAATTTTCATTTTTAGTTTCCAAAAAAATTAGGATTTTTTTTTGAAAAAAAAAAAGGAAAAAAGAAAAGGATTTGAATACAAAAAACTGAATACAACTTTTTGGTGTTTTCATTTTCTTGAAAATGAATACAAAGAATTTTTGTAAAAAAACCAAATATGTAGGTCCCTCTAACATTGACTTGTCCCATCAAAAAACACACACTCTCTCAATTGTGTTGAATTTTTAATTGAAAAATATAAAGTGAAAAAAAAGAGAGTAAAAACTAGACTAGAAAATAATGCCAAACATGAAATGGGTTGGGTAGAGAAAATGAATATAAGATTTGAGAAACAAAAAATGAGTTTAGAAAATGAAAAGAGAAAATGAATCCACCCCCAATATTAACCAAATAGGGCCTTGATGATTCATCAATTTTCATCTTACTAATTAGTGGATTAATGCATTTTTATGTTTAGAGGGAGGGTGGAAAGTGAGAGTTGATCCAATTCTAGAAATGCCTATTATAGGTTATACTTTAAAATTTGAGTAATTTTGTTCCAAGACTTTATTATAAACCTGGCCTGAATGAATTGAAGCAGATCGAACTTTACCTCTAATTAAACATTTGTCCTATCTAATTACTAATTAGGTAAAACCGGCTATTTAAATTTTGAATAGCGCTTTTAAAGAGCAAGAGAAGTTGGTCTCCAACATTGGATACATCATACAACAATACATAAATACCATACTATGTCTTTATCATGTAGCTTTTGCTTATAAAACTTATAAGTAATGTTAAGTACACAACATATTTTGTACTCTTTTTAAAATTCCATGGATGAAAAGTTATGATTGGTGTATGTAAACTTATTTATTGACAAAGCTTATAAGTTATCTCCTTACCTCAACGTAAGGGCCTGTATTCTTTATTATTGCATTAGATGCCTTATAATTCAACCTCAGATCTCCTGGATTTATGTTAACTTGCACATCCTTATTCAATATATCAATTGGAGATTGATGTCGCCCAGTCTTACACAGTTTCCATTCTGACTTAAGTTCTCCCCAGTTTTCGGGTCCTTTTGGACTCCCTTCAATATAGTTAAACTTAGGCTCTTCACCTACCAAGTAAATTTCAATATCACATCATCATCATAGGTAATAATAATATTGCAATTCTCATTATATATATATAAAAAATAACAACATTATTAGCATCCTACATGTAAGTATCTTTGGCATTACCAGTTTGAGCAGTAATGGACATTGGCTGCCAATATAGAAGAAACAGTAGAAACCAACAATTGAAGATTGGTAAACCATAATTCTTCATGATATACAGTAAACAAATGGCAAGTTAAAGGGCGCAGTTCTTTGTTGGCGAAGCTAATGTCAATGAGCTCTATGATCATATCTATATCTATCTATCTATATATACTAAGTAGAAACACAACTATAAGGGCACATTTGGTATATTAAATGAGAATTACGACTAGAATGGTAATCTTTATTACTGAGAATAAAATGTGTTATAATAGAATAATTAAATCTATTCATAAGTTTTGTTATGAGTTGTAATATTAGAATAAAATTTAAAATCTATTTTAGGAAATATCTTAAACAATTATATTTCAAAAAAATAAATTTTTTTAAAAAAAATTTGGGAAAGATAATTTTTTTTTTTGATGATTTTTTTTTATTTCTATAATTGTTATGTGCATATGCAAAGTTTGTTTATTTGAAAATATATTAATTTTAAAAATTATTACACCTACTAAGGAATATCTATTACAGTCATTTCAAAAAGAATAATTATCCCTCATTTTAAAGAATAACTATTCATAAAGAATGATTATTCTATATAATAAAAATATAACCAAACTACTGAATAACTAAATCATAGAAATAACCATTACATTACATTATTTATTACGGTCTAGTAAATATACCCTAATAGTTTAAAGTTTTAGCATGTGGCGCATTCATTTTTTCTAATAGCAAGCTACAGTGCTAGCTAGTTAGATTTGGGATAAACATTGTAGCTGGCATTCAATATTGCCGGCCAGTAGCAAGCCAGCCTAATATGGCCTGACTTTTTGGGTTATGCATTCAAATTTTAGCTTGACAAGCTACATGGGTAGTTCGGCGCTAATTCTTCAATGGATCGATCGGAGAAAATTGATCCACACTCCACCTTACACCAAAAAAAGTACAAAATAGAGTCAGTTGACTTTGTAAGTCATAAATGAAAGAAAACTAAAACAACAGAAAGAAGTAATGCACTGTGATTTCATCTATTGACCATTTCTTAGGGCTTTGTTAAAAGTTAAGGGCCTGTTTGGGTAAGGGTTTTTCATCACTCAATTTCCGTCACTCAATTTCCATCACTTATCACTCATAACTCATCACTCATCACTCATTTTTTCACATTCATTTGGCAACATCACTTTTATTTTCATCACTCAATTTTTTCACACTATTCATGGGTCCCACACCTGTCAGTCAGTACAGTAGTTTTTTTTTTTTTTTTTTTTTAGCACGCAACTCACCGAAGCTAATATATATAAAAAAAAAAAAAAAAAAAAAAACCAAACCGAACAGCCAACCCCAGGAAAGAAAAAGAGAAAAGAAAAAGAAAAAAAAAAAAAGAACAACGCCAAACCCAGAAAAAAAAAAAAAAAAAAAAAAAAAAAAAAAAAAAAAAAAAAAAAAAAACCTGAACGGCCAACCCCAGGAAAAGAAAAAGAAAAAGAAAAAAAAAAAAAAAACAAACAAGCAAACGCCAACCTAGAAAAAAAAAAAAAAAAGTCAAAAAGTGGTCAAAAGTTGCGGCTGTGGGTCCCTCATGTGTGTTTATTTACGGAAATGCCATTGAGTTATGAGTTATGGAAACTGAAAACAGCCTTTTGTTGTTTTCAGTTTCCATAACTCATAACTCAAAAATCAGAGAATTGAGTGATGGAAACAGAGTTATGGAAACAGAGTTATCGTTTGGCCAAACGACCTTTTTACTATGGGTCCCACCATTTTTGAGTTATGAGTTATGGAAACAGAGAATTGAGTTATCAAAAAACTCAATCCAAACGGCCCCTAAAACTCCTACATAGGGAGAGATATAGATATTGCACTTTCTTGTTTTTTGATTATAAATAATTTCTTTCCTTAAAATACACATTGCACTTTTTATTTATTTCTTTATTTCAAAATATATAATAAACTTTAATAGCTCTCTCGAAAATTAAGTATGTGCATGCTAAGTTGTTAACCATCATAATTTAAACAATATTTTGTCTCTGATGCCCTTACTATTTTGTGTTTAAGATAAAGCATTTTCCGTTGACACTAACAAAGTAGTTTATGCCACTTAGCACACATCAAGTCTCTTATTGTTGGGCTCGACCACTCCCATCCTAAGTGATTATTTTTTATAACTCATTTTTAGGCTATAAACCTTATAATTGAAACTCATAAAACCTATTTCTATAATTTAGATTGATCTAGTACATACATAATGTAATTCTTAAAGCATAATCGTAAGTGAAATCTCTTATCATCAAATAAGAGACTTAGGTTCAAATTTCACCTATACAAAAAACCATCATATTTCAATATTAAAGAACATCCCAACCACTACAACAAAATTTATTTTTTTCGAGGGTCAAAACCCTTGAAAAAAGTATTAAAAGCCCTCAAAAGATATTATTTTGAGGGTTTAACTGACCTTTGAAATAAATTCTCTTGAAATGGAAATTTCTACGGCCTTTGTGACCCTTGAAACTGAAATTTCAACATCCTACATGATCCTCGAAACAAATGTTTTATCTTTATCAAAGATTGGCAACCTTTGGAAAAACTAAAAGGGATAAAAGAGCAATAACTTTTTTTTAGGGTCTCCCAACCCTCAAAATAAGGTTTTTCTCTTTAAAAATAAAAAAATAAAAACCCACAACCATGCACATAGACTTTAAAGAACCACATATTAAAAAATTTATATTATACCAAAACACAAATATCAAAACAAAATTCAATTAGCTTTCCAAGTTACTAAATTCTTCATTCTTGAAGTTTATGTAGACATTTTCACATTAACGTAAAGGAACTTAGAATTTTAACTAGATAAATGAATCAGTACAAGAACCATGCATGATCAAAATCCTAATCTTAATATTATTCTATTTCAATGCAAAACAACCTGATGTACTAATGTTTAAAGGGTCTCACATAAAGGATTTTGCCTTCTCCTGGTACTTCTCAAAGACTGATGCATAGCCACCAACTTTCCCTTGCATTAAGAACTGTAAGGAAATAAACAAACCAATTAATCATGCACTTGTTAAATGGTTGAGGTGTTTGATTGAAAAATTGCAATACAATGAAGTCCATATTGAGTTGTTTTTCATTTTCATTCTCAAAAACAAGTTTTTGAAAACAAAATACCAAAATAGTTACTAAACGTAGTCTTATTTTTTCAAAATTTTATTTTGGATGTGAGAAATACAAAATGCATTTTACGGAAAATGAATTCCACACATTTAAAAAAAAAGAAAAGAAAAGTCAAACATAAACAAATTACAATATACATTTTACTTTCTATAATTTATGAAATGTATTTTTAATAAATATGCCAAACACTACCTTAATGAATCATGAGACTTTTTTAAACTAGCGTGGAATATTCAGAATTTTCAATGCTCAATTCTCAAATTTCATGAGCCCCATCTTAAGTATGCTTGTTTGGTTCCATTTTTTTTTTTTAATCTTAATTCTCATGACTCATTACTCAAAAAAGTGAGTTGGGGTCATGAAAATTGAAAACAATTTTTAAGAATTTTAAGAAACTGAAAATTGAGTTATGAAATATGGATTATGAGTGATGAGTTAACCAAACAAGCAGTAGGGACTATTTCTCAACACGAGTCTAATGTGTAATTTGGGCCGCTTTTGAATAGTAGTAGAAGGTTTTGGGATGCTACCTGCTAGTCAAATTTGATACTAACTTTCTCCGATGCATGGCTAAGTAACAAGGGAACTCTCATTGTTTCCATCACTGTGAAGGTGATATTTTTGTTTGCTTTTTGGGCTTGATTTTGAGCCATCGATCACTGTCTTAAACAAGCCCAATGGCTCTCTAGTTGGATCCTCAATGTTTATCCTCTCACTTTTTGACACGTGGTCACCACGTCACCTTTTTGAGAAATACTAAAGTTGCTTTGGTATCAGACTTTCAGTGCTTGCATTTACCTTTTTACTTTCAAAATTTTTACTATGTTTTCTAGGCCAAAATGGTCAAATACCACAAATTTTTGAAATATTTTGTAAAAAAAACACTGTTTCGGAATTATATAGAGAAATACCACTTTTTATGGAATTCGAGTTTCTTAAACTCGAGTTCCTAGGAGTTTTGCCACCATGACACTATTGAGGTGGAAATTGAGCCATTAAAAAAAATTATGTGGTGCTCGAGCATGGTAAACTCGAGTACCATGCAACACAATACTTGAGTATACCAGGCTCGAGTACCATTTTATAATAAAATGCTATTTTTTTTTTTTTCTAAGGTACTCGAGCTCACCAAGCTCGAGTACCTTGTAAGGAACTCGAGTTTAATAAACTCGAGTTCCTTATAACTTTTTTTTTTTTTGTTGGGATTATTGACAAATAAACATAAACATAAAAATAAGTAGCTTTTTTTAATATTTTTATTTATTTAAATAGAAGCATTGTAAAATATAGAGATTTTAATTTCAAAATATGAATTTAATTTTTACGTTAAGTAAAACTGTTCACTGTTTTCTCATAAAATTTTTCCTAGGGGCGTTGCCCTCGGACCCCCAAGAGGCTTGTCCATGAGTGATCCGGCTTGGGCCTGTTGGCCCAAACCTTCGCTCCATGGACTAAGCCTCAAAAAATCTCCCATTAAAAACCACGCAACATTATTCGACTCAAGTTGGGTCGTCAACATGAATCAAATGATACCCTTAAAGTGTGGATGAAATGTTTTATAATGCTTAAATTTATAAAAGATACTAGTGAAAGTTCCATCCTGAACCAAACTCACTTTTTCCAAAAGAACTGTTTGAAAAAGCTGAACCAAACTCACCTTAGTAGAACTAATAGATTGTGGTTTTTTTTTAGTTGCAACTTACGCATATGCAAGTAACAATAATATGCAAGTATTATAAAAGATTTAATTGCTTGAGTTCAAATCATCTCTTTCATTAATAAATAAGGAGTTATAAAAATCTCTATATTTTACAATGCTTCTATTTAAATAAATAAAAACATGAAAAAAGCTACTTATTTTTATGTTTATGTTTATTTGTCAATAATCCCAACAACAACAACAACAACAAAAAATAAATAAATAAATAAAAGTTATAAGGAACTCGAGTTTATTAAACTCGAGTTCCTTACAAGGTACTCAAGTACCTTAGAAAAAAAAAAAAAAAAAAAAAAAAAAAAAAAAAAAAAACAGCATTTTATTATAAAATGGTACTCGAGCCTGGTATACTCAAGTATTGTGTTGCATGGTACTCGAGTTTACCATGCTCGAGTACCACATAATTTTTTTTAGTGGCCCAATTTCCACCTTAGCAGTGCCACGGTGGCAAAACTCCTAAGAACTCGAGTTTAAGAAACTCGAGTTCCATAAAAAGTGGTATTTCCCTATATAGTTCCGAAACAGTGTTTGTTTACAAAATATTTCAAAAATTTGTGGTATTTGGCCATTTTGGCCATGCTTTCTAACTATTACTCACAAATTTAACTACACTTCCTAATCTAAAGTGATTGAAGAATAAAATAAATATAGAGGTCAATTCAAAATTTAGAAGTTTAAAACTGATCATCAAAATTGTATTTCCACTAACAATCCCTCAACCATAGATCAAGTGATTTTTTTGTAAGTTTGTCGTTTACTTTCTTCTTAATTATTTATTATTTATTATTTATTTAATATGTTATATTTTGTTCTTAGTTGTACAGTATATATGTATGAGCTTGCATTGATTTATTTCTTTTAATTTCTTTTTAAAAACCTTTATTTTTTATTTCAAACAATTACAATTTTGACAATTTTAAGTAAAAAAAAAATTAAATTTCATAAAAAACTAACCAAAATCACACTACGTTTACAATCATAACATGTATACATTTTTTAAAAAATTTATTCTATGGATTAGTTAAACATTTATTTAGAAATAAAAGTTTCTTTGAGAAATAGATTTTAAAAATAATTATTGGTTAGTTGTAAGGTTGAATTTAATCAACCATTTTATTGGCTTTATTCTGTGCCAATTTACTTGTAATTTAGCATTTAGAAACTCTGTATTTAGGTGAGAATCATGTAAGAATAGTGTGTGAGAGAGTGTGAAAAAAAGTTCAAGAGTGTGCACTCAACAGGACCTCGCGACTGGCTCGTGGCTAGCAAGTCACCAAAAGAGGCACATGTGTGAAGCATGCAGGGGAGCTGAAGAGTCACGCCAGCTGGAGTACTACAGGACAAAACTTCCAGTCTGGCTAGGCAATTAACTCGCAAGTCAGTCAAGTCATGAGGCCAAGCCACCAGACCACCCAGTTTGTTACAAACCTAACCTTTCGCATTCCAAACACTTATACCCACGTATTGTAGAGAGCTTCCAGAGAAAATTTTGAGAGAAAAACCCTAGAGAAAAACAAGATTGACTCATCCACAATCTTTACACTTTGATTCTCCAAATTCCTCTATTCTCACCATCTCCATTGTTACATTCTTGAGAGGTACATTTTGCCAAATTCCTTTATCACCATACCCATATCTGTGAGAAGGCTATTTGGTGCTTGGGAAACAGTTAGGAAGGGACCAATTGATATTGGTTGATGCTATGGGCTATAGCGGAATTCGGTAAGCTAGAGAAGACAAAGGTTCGGCGTAACCTTGTTGGAGCAAGAAGCTTGGAAGGCTTAGGTACACTGGGTAGATTAGGCTTGGAGGGTCTTCTGCTGTTCATGTATCCCAACTTCATTCTCTAGTGGATTATTGACAGCTAAGAGGGCGGCAGAAAGGTTTTACGTCGAGGACTTCGGTTTCCTCTTCGATAGCACATCGATGTGTTGTCCTTGTGTTTGCATCTCTCTTCCCTTAATCTTTACCTTTTAATTACTGCTGTAGTTATAATTAATTATGGTTTGGATTGTTTTATCAATTCTGTTTTAGCTTATTTTCATATTTCGCACATACATTGTTTGATAATAAGCTTGAATTGGTAATTTGTAATTTGGGGGTCTAAACATTCATAGGTGTTTTACATGCTGTTTGAACATTTAATTGGTATCAGAGTGGGTACACTTGCTGTGGTTTAATTACCTAAGTGCGATCCTTGTCCCTTAGCTATGGATGAAGCTATGGAAAAGGCTATGTTGAATTGTGGCTTAAATGTTTGTGATAATGACTCTATGAGTATGTTTGAAGGATGTCCTAACAATGAACTCCTAGAGCTATTAAAAACAAAGAAACATGCTAGGATGTTTGTTCACATGCTGAAATATTTTGAAAATGAGAATCACATCTTACACAGTAGTCTATGTGAGTCTAATTCTTTGATTAAGAAGTATAAAAGAAGAAATAGAATATTGTGTGATAAGGTTAAGAATCTAAAAAAGAAAAATCATTCTAACAAAAGCATGGAAAATGAAGACAAGTTTCTGTTTAAAGGTCAAGAGTGCTTGTCTCATGCTTGCTTGTTTGTGCACACTTCTTTGAAGGTTTTCAATTCATGTTTATGGTATCTTGATAGTGGCTATTCTCGTCACATGACAGGGGATAAATCACTGTTTAAGTCTCTCAAAGAGAAGGTTGGTGACTATGTGACATTTGGCGATGGAAGTCATGCTCAAGTTCTTGGCAAAGGGACTGTTGAGATACCAAGATTACCTCTATTGAAAGATGTCTTATACATCAAAGGGCTGATGGCGAATCTCTTAAGCATCACTCAAATATGTGATGAGGGCTTCCTTGTTCAATTCTCAAAGAAGGGGTGCATAATCATTGATGAAGAAGGGATTCAAGTCTTGGAGGGAAATAGGACTACTAACAATTGCTACGGAGTAGTTCCTACGGCACCCATTTCTTGTAGAAGTGCTCGTGTTGATATGTTGGAACTTTGGCATCATAGATTTGGGCATGCAAATTTCAGACAAGTAACTCAAGTATCTAACCTTGAAGCGGTTGTGGGACTTCCAAAGTTTGGAAAGGTGGAGAAGACTATTTGTGGTGCTTACCAAATGGGAAAGCAAACAAAGGCAAGTCATCACAAGGTGAATGTGATTGCTACCTCACGTTGTTTAGAGCTTCTTCACGTTGATCTAATGGGGCTTACAAGAATTGAAAGTCTAGGAGGAAAGAGGTACATTATGGTCATTGTTAATGATTTCTCAAGATACACTTGGGTTGAATTTCTTAGAGAAAAATCAAAAGTATGTGAGAAATTGGAAATTCTTTGCAAGAGACTACAAAATGAGAAAGGGACTCTTATTGTCAAGATAAGGAGTGATCATGGCAAGGAGTTTGTGAATGCAAGATTTGAGTCGTTTTGTGAGAAGAATGGAATCAAAAAGGAATTTTCAACCCCCAAAACTCCTCAACAAAATGGGGTGGTTGAGAGGAAGAATCGGGTGATTCAAGAAATGGTAAGAGTTATGCTACTCAACAAGCAAATTCCTCAAAAGTTTTGGGGAGAAGCCGTGAACACCTCATGTCACATTGGTAATAGAATATTCTTCCGAGCGGGAACAAAGAAGGCCGCTTATGAAATTTGGAATGGAAAGAAGCCAGAGTGAAGTACTTTCGAGTGTTTCGAAGCAGTGTTACATTCTAAATGATCGGGAGAACCTTGGAAAATTTGATGCAAAAAGTGTTGAAGGCATTTTCCTTGAGTATTCTACTACTAGCTGGGCATATAGAGTTTTCAACAAGAGAACAAAGACCGCAATGGAATCCATCAATGTAGAAATTGATGATGCCATAACAAAGGTAGAGATGGTTAATGATGGAGAAGGACCAAGCACCAAGGAACCCATAGTTGAGGTCGAAGCTCTTGATATAGAAGTTGAAGGACCTATACCGGAGAAGGAATCAACTCCCGTGAACTCAAGAATAGAAATAAGATCAATGTCTAGAACAACAAGTCCTCTCACTCCTCCAAAAGTTCATCCTCCTATATCCTAGAATGATGAAGTGTCCACATTAAAGAAGCCATCATCAAGAATGATTAAAAACCATTCGGACATTAATATCATTGGATCTTTAGATGAAGGTCTTTGACTTAGAAAATGAAACGTTCTTCTAGCCAATCATGTAACATACCATTGCTACCTTTCCCAATTTGAGCCGAAAAGGGTAGAAGAAGCTCTTCAAGATGAAAATTGGTTTGAGTCAATGCATGAAGAGCTGAATCAATTTGTGAGAAATTATGTATGGAAACTTGCTCCTAGGCCTGAAAATGATCATGACATCGGCACCAAATGGATCTTCAAAAACAAGACTGATGAAGATGAAGAGATTATCCGGAATAAATCTCGGCTAGTGGCTCAATGATACACTCAAGTGGAAGGAGTAGATTTTGATGGATCATTTGCTCCTGTGGCAAGACTTGAGACTATTCGAATTCTTATGTCAATTGCATGCACTATGAACTTCAAACTCTACCAAATGGATGTGAAATGTGCATTTCTAAATGGATACCTGAATGAAGAAGTGTTTGTTGAACAACCTGTTAGGTTCTAAGGAATTAGGAATTAATGTATTAGAACTTCATTTTGTAATGTTGGAAAACCATGATCAAAATGTTTTAGTCTTGTTTAGACTTGCTCAAAGTATGCGTTTTTATATAAAGTTAGAATCGAGTTATTGCAGGATTTACTGTGTAAATTTGCTTGGCTCGATCGATCGAGAATTAGACTCGATCAATCGAAAGTCGTGCAAATTATTTTTTCTACAGAATTTCCAACTCAGCTCAAGCTCGTTTGACGTGTAGGGTTTTACGTTCTGCCCTAAGTATAAAAGGGAAAACCCTAGCCATGTTTTAGAGGTTCTTTTTATGCTGTATGTGTGAATCTTCTGTGAGATCTAGAGGTGTTTGCCTTCACATACACTTAGGGTTTCCAATCTCAAGATTGATGTCAAGAGTTTGGTGATCAGTTCAGTTGCAGATTCAAGAGCTTAAAGATATACAAGCGAAAGTGTTTGTACTTGTTGGGAATCCAAGAAAGAAGTAATCCGTGGACTCGTAGCTGTCACGTGGGCGTGGTAGTAAGTTTTCTACTCGAGGTAGCAATAGGATGTTAGTGGTCTAAGTCGCTATTATGTAAACTTCAATTCTTTCATAGTGGATTCAGTTTACCTTAAGAGTAGTTAAGTTAAATCCTCCCCAGGTTTTTTACCGATTTGGTTTTCCTGGGTTATCATATTGTTGTATTTTTTATTTTCCACACTTTACAATGATATGATATATTTATGTTAACCTAGATCTATTTAATTTGACTAAGTAATCACTTAGCTAATTAACTAGGTTAATCTGATTGTGTTTTAAGGGGTCTAAAAACAAACAAGTGGTATCAGAGCAAGTTGCTCTCTTGTTGTAGATCTTTTGATCTAGGAGTTGATCCTTGACCCTAATTGTCATGGAACACGAACACTCTCTTGTTATTCCACCTCACTTTGATGGGAATAATTATGCTTATTGGAAAGTAAGGATGAAAGCATTCCTGAAATCTATTGATGAGAGAGTCTGGAACTCCGTTGAGTACTAATGGGAGAAGCCCATTACTCCTGTTAGTGAGTGGCAATCTTCTCAGGAAGAAGTAGCCGCTTTTAATAGCAAAGTTATGAATGTTATTTTTAATGTTGTTTCTATGAAGGAATTTAAGAAAATCTCTAATGTTGAGATTGCTCATACTGCTTGGAATATCCTCTAGACTATGCATGAAGACACAAAGGCAGTTAAAAATCAATAAGTTACAGCAATTAACAACTAGATTTGAAAGTATTAGGATGTCTGATGATGAATCTTTTAATGAATTCTATACTAAGTTTAATGATATTGTTAATTCTGCTTATAATCTGGGTGAAATTTATGATCAACCTAAAATTGTTAGGAAGATTCTTAGATCTTTGACTAGAGATTTTAGACCTAAAGTGACTGTCATCACTGAAAGCAAGGATGTGAACTCCATCCCTGTTGATGAATTTGTAGGATCTCTTCAGTCCTATGAGTTGGACCTACCTAAGACTAGCAAATCCAAATCAATGGCTCTTAAGTCTGTTGATAATATTGATGTGAGTGAATTTGAAGATGAGCTCTTTGCTACAGAGATTGCTTACTTTGTCAAGAACTTTAGAAACTTTCTTAAGAACAATAACAAAAGTGCAAGAGGTAAAAACAATGTTGAACCTATAAATTTTAGGAGGAATGATCCCACTAAGGTTAATAACACTGAAAAACCTAAAGAGAAAGTAGGTCAACCTTCTAATAATTCTATGGGTCAACAATGTTTTGGATGTCAAGGGTATAGTCATGTGAAATCTGAATGTCCAACATTCTTGAGGTCTAAGGGTAAGGCTATGGCTGTAACCCTTAGTGATGATGGAGTTTCTGACAATGAATCTGATAGTGATGAGGATGGAAACTTTATTACTTTCACTGCTACTGCTGTAGTTGCTGAAAGTATTACTGTTGAAGAGAACTCTTCTGATGGGAAACTCTCTAAGGATGCAGATTTATAAGAAGCCTATAATAAACTTTGCAAAGTTGCTGCAAAGGATGCTATGAGTATTGATTTAGGCTTAAAGAAAATTGCGTTTCTTGAACTTGATAAGAAAATTTTGCTTGTGAAACTGTTTGATACTAATGAATTGTTAAATAATGTGAAGACTGAAAACATGTTTTTACTTGATAAAGTTAAGAATTTGGAACTTAAATTATCTGTTGCTAGAGAACAAACTAATAGGTCTGCAAGCTCCAAACTTGATCACATGCTGAGTGTTCAAAAGTCTCCCTCAGACAAAACTGGTCTAGGTTTTGTAGAAAGCATCTCTATGCTTGAACCACATTCCACAAACTTTGTTCCTTCTTCTGAACCCTCTGTGAGTGAGGTTGTCAAACCTGTAGAAGTTGCACTGCTTAGGAAAATTAGGGTTAATCTTCAAGAATCTAAACCTAAGACTCCTAATCCTCTTAAGGGCAAGTTGCATGATAGACCTACATAGGTTTGTCATTTTTGTGGAAAGTTTGGGCACATTCGTCCAAACTGTTTCTAGTTGCAAGCTGCTAAGCGAGCAAACAAGCCAAAAGTGCCTGTGCCTCAAGCATAAGATCCTATGGTACTTTTTGGTGAATTGGTAAAGGCTCTAAACCTTTATTCCAATCCTGGAATTGGTAATCATTCTAGTATGAATAAGAACTCCAATGCTTGAGGTGCATCTAAAAAGTTTTGGATGCAAAAGGCTCAATCTAATTGAGTCTTTCTAACATAGTCCTTATGCTTCATCGCTCTACTCTTTGTGACCATTCTTCTTTGTTACTTTTGTTTTCTTTGCTTTTTCTAGGGTTTGCATTGCATAACATTCATGCATTTCATTCTAGGTTGTTTTTTATATTTCTTTTAAAAAAAAACAAAAAAAAAAAAAAACGAAAAAAAAAAAGAAGGAAAAGGGAAGCAAAATGTGTTTCGCATTATTTGTCTTGGATTTGAAATCAAGGTTGGCCAATTTATTTTTACATAACATGTGTATGTATCTTGTTTAGCTTTGATGAGCTTATTTATTACACTTTACTAGTCTGAACTTTGTAGTGCATGTTGTATGGGAAGATGTTTATAGTTTTTGATCACATGATCTTGATCTTGAAGTCACATGCCTTTGATTGTTAGACTTGAACTTATTGAGAAATGCATAAATAACTATCTCACTACTGTTTACTAACCAATCATGAATACCTTAGTGCATATCGTAAGATTTTGTACTCGAGAAAGTGTAGCACATGCACTAAAAGAACATAAGGTGTAGACACGGTTTAAATGCTAAAATTGGTGTGTACATTATTGGGCTTTAATAACTTCACAATCAAATAAAATTGGTGTATATATTATGAGGCAAATCAAGAAATTTACATGATTGCAAGCTTTTATTCTAGGAGATGTGAGAGTTATATGATGTAACTCTTTAGGTGATAGTCTCTCTCAAATTTATGTGATGAATTTTGTAGAAATTGTGATTGATTTCTATTTACATATCACCTCACATGTATCTCAAGTTTTTGCTAGTTGCACACACTACACAAGTTACTTTTTGCTAAACTTTGTACATGTTATTGTGTGTGATTTTGGTTTGGCCAACCAAGTTTGAAAATTCCTTGAGTTTTATGCGAAACATGTTTGCTGTTTAAGAATTTAATGATAATTAATTGAAAACCTTATTTTTGGGAAATTTGGGTTCAATACAAGTGTTTTTGAAGAGCATTTTATCTCATACTCATGCATTTTATTCATAAAATACTATGCTTTGAGGAGTTACTGCATAAAATTGCTCAGTATTTCAAAAAAATTGTGTTTTCCAGATTTTCGATCGATCAAATCTGTTTTTCGACTGATCGAAAATGCGATTAAAATTTTGTTTTGAATCTGACCCACTCGATTGCTGTTGGATCAATTGAAAGTGATTTTCAATCGATCAAATATAATTTTCGATCAATCAAAAATCTTATAGAGAGTTTTTTAAAAGCTTTGTTTCTCATGTGTTCAAACACTATTTCAAAACTTTCAAAAGCTTTTCTCTCTCCCTTCGATCGGTCTAAGATTCCAAGCAAGATTTTTGTTGTTTCGGCCAAATTTCTTCAAGGGTTTTTGTTATCTAAGGCCGGTAAGACCTTTTTGCCTCTCCTTTTTCATTTATTTTCATTTTTTCATGCATTTTAGGGAGAATGTCGAACCTATGATAATTTGGGATTTTTGTTGATTTAAGCATTTTCTTTGGAAATTAAATAATGGGTTTTTGTTGTGGGACAATATAAAACTGTTCTATATGACTTAATTTGATCAATTTGATGATTTGTGGAAAATTGGAATTTCTAGGGCTTGAAACTACCTAATTTGGGGATTTTGTTCAATTGTACTTAATTTGATGAAATTGGCTTGTTAGATTGATTCATTTGATCATTCTAATGTGTCGTCTCTCTTGTGTAATGACCAATTGATCAATTTGTTGGTTTTGTGAAAATGAGTTTTTCAAATTTTGGGGTTTTTGATGTAAACTCTATTCTCAAGCCAATTTTGTGATCTTGGAGTAAAATTGAACTTATTCTCACTGCATTAGAGCATGCATCATGTGTTGATATTGTTCATGCATCATATAGAATTGTTATTTCTATATTGTTCTGTGCCAACTTGCAGTCTGCCCTTGGTTTTTCTGTTTTTTCCTTCTCTTCTGTGTCTATCCTTCTACTCTTTAGCATCATGTCTAGGAAGACTAAAACTAATAGGAAATCCACCTTTACTTCTTCCCCCACCTTTGATAGTGAGAGGTTCTTGAATAAGAAAAACCAGGAAGCTTATGAGAAGCTGAACCTTCGTAGGAACATTTGGGCTGAGAGAAAGGTTCTGTTAGACGAACTAGATGGTGAGATTAGGAGAAACTTTGACCGTAGGGGCTGGTTACCTCTGTTGGATGTTGATCATCCTCCTTTGGCTACCTTGATCAGAGAGTTCTATTCGAACCTCTATATCCATTCCTATGATTCCAACACTCTTGTAAGAAGTTGGATACGAGGTGATGAGTACACCATTACTCCTTTGGTAGTGGCTGCTGCTTTAGGGGTACCATTGGTCCAGCATTCTGTCTATTCGTACGATGAGTCTCCACCCCTTGATGACATTATGTCATTTATTACTGGTACTATTATCCAGTGGGGTTTTGATCCTCAGTTCACCTCTCACGAGTTGATCGATATTCACTATCTTTTCTTTCGAATTTCTTGCCATTCGATCTGGCCTATCTCTTATCTGCACACCATTCCTTTGGAGAGATGTGCGTTTTTGTATTCCCTTGTTTCTTATGCTCCTATGAGCTTTCCTCATCTTTCTATTCATTCTTTAATTGAGGTTCATAGGAGTAGTTCTACTGCTCATGCTCTTTTCTTCCCCATTTTTATTCACCGGATTTTGTTACATCTAGGATTAGATGAGTTTCCGGTGTTTAAGCCTGTTCATATTATCGCTCCTATCGGTGCCACCTTTCTTAGGTAGAGGGCTGCTTAGATAAGAGCAAGCTCTAAATGCCCTAGGGTTGAGTCTTATGGTGTCGCACCTCCTCCTTTCTCTTCTACAGGTGATACTACGACTGAGGAGTCTGTTGATCCTGCAGTTGCTGCTGCTACTGCTACTATTCCCCCACCTTCTACTTCGGATGATTCAGACATTTGTCGTACGTTGGAGATTGTCATAACCGTTCAGGCGGCTCATGGTCAGCTTTTGGTGGACATGCTTGATGAGCTTCTTGCCTTGCGAGCAAATTTGGAGCATTTTAGACAATCGCCTCCACCGCCTCCTTTTGGTGATGAGTGAGAGCCCTTTGGCAATTCATAACAAAAAGGAGGAGTACATTTGTAGGGGAGTTTTTGTTGTTAAGGGGAGATTTTTGATGTTTTGGAGCTGTAGAGTTTTTAGATTGTATCTAGATGCTTCATTCTGTACTTACATTTTTTGGCTCATGATGTATTTTTTTGTTTTTGATTGGGTTGTTCATGATAGGGGGAGATACATTGATGATATATGTTTCTTGTTTCACATTATTTATTGATTTATATTTATGAGGTTGTTCATGATATATGTCTTTATTTTTAACGTTATGTGAAATTAAGAAGTTATTTTATTTTACTTGTATTTTCCACACATGCGTTTATGTGTTTGTTAAGTGTTACAGGAATATACAGATTGATTCAGTTGTGCTGCTGTCTACTCTTACAATTGATAGATGGTAGTTAGGTTGAATTTGTTGTGTTGGGCAATATTTTTGTAATGGGCTGTTTTTATGTAACTTTGAGCAATTTGTTTTGTTTGTGTTTTGTCATGAATTGCCAAAGGGGGAGTTTGTTAGGTTCTAAGGAATTAGGAACTAATGTATTAGAACTTCATTTTGTAATGTTGGTAAACCATGATCAAAACATTTTAGTCTTGTTTAGACTTGCTCAAAGTATGTGTTTTTATGTAAAGTTAGAATCGAGTTACTATAGGATTTACCATGTAAATCTGCTTGGCTCGATTGATCGAGAATTAGACTCGATCGATCGAAAGTCATGCAAATTGTTTTTTCTGCAAAATTTCCAACTCAGTCCAAGCCCGTTTGACATGTAGGGTTTTATGTTTTGCATTAAGTATAAAAGGGAAAATCCTAACCACGTTTTAGAGTTGCTCTTTATGCTTCGTTTGCTGCTAAGCGGAGAGTAAGTTACCTCTAATTATGCTTCATCTTTTATATACTTTTGACTGTCCTATAGCTAATCCTGACATGTGTGCTGACTTCTCTCTTTAACCTTATCTTTTTTTCTCTTTTTCCTTTGCAGTCTAAGCATAAGGAGGATACATCAGTCACCCGTCCCATTTTGCTTGATGAACCCGAGTTTGAGGTACATTTCCTTTCTTTTCTTCTTCCTCCTCTTTTTTTTTTTCTTTGCACGTTTTGTCTTCTAGGACGAGCCCGAGCCTTTTTCTATATACCACCCCATAACCGAGGAGCTTTCTACCTCCATGGGAGGCTTTCTGGATGGGGTTGATATAGTATTTGCAACACCTGCCCCTTCTACTGCTACATATAGAGTTCCTGTTGAGGCTTCTACCCCTCCCATTAAGCCGGTACCCATAGATGAGGGTACTCATACTAGGAGAGTTAGTGAGACCACTCCCATTCCTGCCGAGACACTTACTCCCCAAGAGGTGGCCACTCCTCCTGCAACTGTTCAGACCGAGGTTGCTTCTCCTATTACACCCTTTGTCATCTCCACCAGTGACCCCTTTGCAGTTCTATTCAGGTTGTGAAGGATGGTTCTTCTCTAGTAGTTACCCCTTCTTCCATTCCTAGCTCTGTCGCATGTGGACTTGATGTGGACTTGTCCTCTAAGGGGTCTAAAGACGTCCTTGAAGACCCGGACGATGAACTTGTCTTGAAGAAGAGGATTTCTGATTCTGACGACGAGGAGAGTGCTCCCCCCGAGATCGAATTCATGGGTATGTGCCTTTCTCCCTTCCTTTTTTTTACCAAGTTCATTCTTCCCCTTTTTTTGTCATCTCTTCCTTACACGTATGTATTTGCGTCTCCCCTTTACTGCAATCTTCCTTTATTTGTATGCCTATTTTCGTGTTTTGTAGAGACTTTTGAGGGACCAGGAGTCGCATTCTTCCCCTTTTTTTTGTCATCTCTTCTTTACACGTATGTATTTGCGTCTCCTCTTTGCTACAATCTCCCTTTATTTTTATGCCTATTTCCGTGTTTTGTAGAGACTTTTGAGGGGCTAGGGGTCGCAGTAGACGTATGTATACCTTCAGCCGCTGCTCCTGCCACACCCATAGCACCCATTTTTGCTATTCCCACAGCACCCGTTTCTGCCGTACCTTCTGTACATGTTTTTGCCATTCCCACAACCCCCATTCTCACGGGTCCCAGTAATTTTCTCATCTCCTCTCTTATTTCTTTCTTGCGAGTTTATTGCTCCTAACTCATGGTTTCTCATGTTACGTCTCATGCTCCTTGTTAGGTCCGCTGCCTATTGTCCTTTCTCAATTTGAGGTGGGCGGTAGTTCTGCCACGGTTCCAGACCCTATGGGTGAGGCCACGGCCTTCTTTGTGCATTTTGATCAACCTGAGATTAACGACCTCAATCCTGCAAACTTTTGGGGTTCCGACCCTCCTTATGTGGACTTCCATGGCTTCAGGGTTCCCCAGGATTGCATTTCTCACCTAAAGGCAATTTTCAGTAGCCGGGGGGACTTCATGCAGGGATTCCGCCTTGGTCGTTCTACCACGGAGCATTTCTTGAAGTTGCTAGGAAGCGTAATGAATGATATTGAGCATAACTTCGTTGATACTGTCTCTTCCAAGAGGATCCTGCAGTAGAGAGCTGCAGTTCAAGAGTTGATCAATGTCGCTGTGGAGTTCATCCTAGACCATCTCCATGAGATTGCCCAAGCCTTTTTCATGAAAAAGGTTCAGTCCACTGTAGATGCCATTGACACATGGATTGAGACTTTGAAGAAGGAGGTAGCAGACTTGGAGGGTCGTTGTGAGCGTCTTCTTGCTAGTATTAGTAGGTCCAGCCGCTTTGGAGACCAGCCTCTTATCTCTGGGCTTTGTTGATGTAGTTCCCTTCTTCTTCTTTTTTTGTTCTTTTCCTTTTTTTTACTACCTCACTTAGTACACTTCATCTACATATTTTCTCTTTATAGCACTTATTTGGCTATTTGACATACTTGCCAAAGTTTAGGTTTGTAACTTTTAAGATGCTACACTTGGTTGCTATTTATGCTATTACTTATGACATGGAATGCTTTTTATAATACTTCATGTCTTTTCATTGTGTACTCATAAAAGCATGTTACAAACTTGTCTCGTGACATGGTCACTTGAAGGAAAAAAAAGAACAAAAGGTAAACCTTGAACTCATTGAATAAAAGGGACAACTACATAACCTTAATGCTTCAGCCATTTCCCATTGAAGGGATCCATTAGGTCTTTGCCATCCATTTGGGCTAGACAATAATACCCACTTGGGTGTGTTTCTCTTATCACGAGGGGCCCCTCCCATTTTAGTGCAAACTTAGATGGTCCTGCCATACCTTGCTTGACATAGTCCGCCACTTTCAGCACAAGTTATCCTTCTGTGAACACCCTTTCTTTAGTCATCTTGCCATAGGCTTCTGTCATCCTTTGTCTGTATCTGCGGCTACACTCTTGGGTTTCCTCCATTCTTTCATCAAGTCCTTCCAGATCTTCACACCTTTCCGCCGTAAAGGCTTCTTCCTCTTTTTCCTTCCCTTGTATCTGCATAACTCTCAAAGATGGAGTCATCACTTTTGCTAGGCTCACTACCCCTGTCCTGTATACTAAGGAAAAAGGTGAAAATCCTGTGGCAGACTTTGGTGATTTTCTATAAGCCCAAAAGGCGTTTGGCAAGTGCGTTTCCCATCCTTTTGTATACTCTTGGCTCATTTTGCTGATGATTTTTATAAGAACCTTGTTCGTTGCCTCTGCTTGCCCATTTCCTTGAGGGTAATAGGGCGATAAATGATGGTGCTTGACTTGGTAGAACTCCAGTATCTTCCTTACATCACTGTTGACAAAGGGTGTGCCATTGTTGCTGATAATCTTGTGGGGTACTCCAAACCTCACAATTATGTTCTCTTTGATGAAGTTTACCACTGCTCCACCTATGGCTTTTCGGAGTGGAACTGCCTCTGCCCACTTAGTGAAGTATTTCGTAGCCACTAGTATCCATATGTATCCACACGATGGTGGGTTAACTAGTCTTACCAAATCAAGCCCCCAAGTGTGGAAGGGCTATGGGGTGACATGCTATGCAAGTTCTGCAGGTGGGTGTGAATTAAGTTGGCTTGTATTTAACAACTGTGGCATTTTCTCACAAATTCTACCACATCCTTCTTCATGGTAGGCCAGTAGTAGCCCATTTGCAGCAGGCATCTATAAAGCTTTTTCTTCCCCTGGTGCTCCCCACACTCTCCCGAATGCACTTCTTTTATCATTTCTCTTACTTCTTCAGAGCCCAAACATCTTAAGGGGTCCCCATTGTACCCTTTTTTGAAAAGGACCATATTATGCAAAAAGTAATGCGTTGCTAACCTCTTAAGCTTGTATCTTTCATTGTGCTTTTGTGGCAGAATGCCTTCTGCCAAGTACTACACTAAAGGGCTTCTCCAGTCTTCGTTGATAAACATAGCGTAATTTTCCTCTCTATCTGCTACGAGCTGGTAGGTCCTACATTGGGTTTGGACTAAGTCTGCATCTTTACCCATGCTTGGCAAATAAAAGCCTGCCCTTTGAAGTCTGAGGTAAAAGCTGACCTCCTCTTACCCCACGCAACTGGACAAGACCCTACCGGGCATCTTGCAGTATAGTTCTCCTCTCACCAGGGCGTAATCTTTTAGTACCTTCAGTTCTGCGACACCTTCTCTTTTCATCAAGGCTTCCCTTATGGGGATCCACCAATCCCCTTCACACTGTTCCTTTAGGAATCTTTCCTTCAACACCTTAATAATGAATTCTTCCCTCTTGCTAACCTCGACCTTGGTGTTATCCCCTTAAAACATTATTTGTGAGCCTAGTGCAGCCAACGCATCTGCAAACCGGTTTTTGTTCCTTGGGGCATGTTCTATTTCGAAGGTTGAAAATTTCTCTTCCATCTTTTGGGTCATTGCTCTGTATAGGGCTAGGATGGGCTCCTTTAGGGAGAAGATCCCTTTGGCCTGGCAGACCACCAGGTTCGAATCACCCATTACCTTTAAGTGCTTAACTCTCATTTCAAGAGCTGTGACCAACCTGGTTAAATAGGCTTCGTATTCTGCCGTGTTTTTTGAATAGGTGAATTCTAGTTTGAATGATAGCACCACTACCTTATCTTCTTCATGGTACAAAACTACTCCTACTTCCCCTGATTGGGTGGTAGAAGACCCATCAAATTTTATTACCCATTGTTCTCTGACCTTTTCTACCATGGCTACTTCCCCCGGAACTTCATCATCCAACGGGAATTCTTCCTCTCTTGGAAACTGTGCCAATAGATCTGCTATAGCCTGGCTTTTCACCGCCCTGGGTGTCCCCATTCTCAAGTACTGTGACAATTGTAACAACCACTGGGATATTCTGCCCGGGAGGATTGGTTACTGCAACAAAGCCTTGATGGCATGGGATTTGGTCATCAGCCATACTTCATAGGCCAAGAAATAATGGCGTAACCTCTGCGAAGCATACATAATAGCCAGACACATCCTTTCTGCCCTTGGGTAACGAGTTTCTGCATCTTTTAAGGCATGGCTGATGTAGTACACTGGTTGCTTGATGCCACCTCCATCCTCTTGAGCGATTAATGTACCAATGGCATAAGAGTTGGTGGCTAGGTAGAGTAGCAATGACTTTCAGTGGACTGGGGATTGTACCGTAGGGAGGTTTATCATGATCTGCTGTAGCCTTTTGAAGGCCATTTGCTGCATTTCTCCCCATTCAAAGTTTTGCCCTTTCTTGAGCAATTTGGTGAAAGCAGAAGTGATTGATGCCAATTTAAGAATGAATCTCTAGATATACGAGACCTTCCCTAAGAAGCTCTTTAACTCCTTTACCGTGACCAGAGGTCTCATAGTGGCTATGGCTGTGGTTTTGGCCAGGTCCACATCTCTTCCCCTGTTGTGAACCAAGAAGCCTAAGAATTTCCTAGAGGACACTTTAAATGCGCACTTGAGATGGTTCATTCTTAGTTTAAAGGCTCTACACCTTTCAAATACCCTTTTCAACACGTGGAAGTGCTTTTCTCTCCTTCTTGATTTAACCACTATGTCATCCACATAGTCCTTTAGTTCCTGATGCATCATGTTGTGAAATATGGCCATCATCGCTCATTAATAAGTTGCACCTGCATTTTTTAACCTGAAGGGCATTACAGTGTAGTAGAAGTTGCCCATGGGTGTTTTGAAAGCAATTTTCTCCGCATCCCTTGGTGCCATTCTGATTTGATTGTATCCACTGAACCCATCCATGAATGAAAACATGGCACTTCCTACCACAGAATCTATTAGTAAATCCATATTTGGCAATGGGAACTCGTCCTTCGGACAAGCTCTGTTGAGATTTCTAAAATCTACATAACATCTTATCTGTCCGTTCTTCTTCTTTACTGGTACTATGTTGGATAGCCAGCACAGGTGTTGAATAGGCTTAATGAATCCTGCGGCCAGCAATTTCTATACTTCTTTGACTATTTGTCATTCTATTTCAATGTGGAATATCCTGGCAGGTTGGGTCACTGGTTTGGCTTCTAGGTTCACATTCAACATATGCCCCACTAGCCCGGGATCTAACCCTGACATTTCACTGTAATCTCATGTGAAGACGTCTTTTGAATTCTTTCAACAGCAGTATTAGATCTGATTTTTCATTTTCTGTTAGACTTGCACTAATTGAGATAGGCCTTGGTCCTTGTGAACCAGACCCCAGGTTAAGCTCCTCCAACTTTTCTTTTGCCACAACTTGCACCTCCTTTTCTGCCACGATTTTTTCATCTTTCTCTTTATTATCTTCTTCCCCTGAACTTTCTTATGCCATGCAACACGCTAAACCCTCATGTTGCCACTCTTGGGTGGGGCCCGCTTGTATTTCACTCGTGGGCCTCGTACGCCTTTATAATTTGTATACAATCCTACCATCAGGGCCTCGGATCTTGACACATTGGGGTGTGTCATCTGATTCTGCAGTGGATGCTTCTTTTCTTTTCTTTTCTTTTTTCGTGCTAGCAACTCCCTTAGATCAGGCTCTAGGTCACCTTGGACGTCTTCCCACTTGGGCACAAAGGTACCTCGTGGATTTAATACTGAGCTTTCCCTAGATGGAGCCCATTGGTCGTAGAACATAGTTTCTACTAAATGAGTCTTTATTTGTTCGAACGGCGAGGGGTTTACTGCTATACGTATCATTCTGCCATTCAACTTTCCTTTCACACACTGGTGATAGGTGGAGGAGACCAATCGGTGTTTGTGTAACCATGGCCTCCCAAAAAGCACATGATAAGAGATCTTCGTTTTCACCACATGGAACTGAGCTAAAGAGGCTATGGGGCCTACTTTCAACCACAACTGGATGTGGCCTGCAGTGTATTCACCCTTTTCGCTAAACCTTGTCACTTCCATTGAGCATCCTTGAATCTTTCTTTCTGAAAATTTTGCTGCTTGTAAAGTGCTCAATAGAATGAGATTTACGGAAGCACCTGTATCTACCAAGGCTCTCTTGATGGGGATTTGATTTATAGATGTCGCTAAGTAGAGAGGCCTTCGGTGATTTGGGTATCCCACCTCCATATCCTCATTACTAAAAGTGATCTCAGTCAACTCCTGTAAGAGGATTCTATCATTTGGGATTGATCCTGGCTTTAGGCTGATGTACTAGGTGTAAACCCTGTCGCATAGCGATTTGAAAAATTCTCGAAGACATAAGTCTTTGTCTGCGGCGTAAGGGTCAAGAGTATCAATGAACTTGCTCACGTGCTCAACTGCACTTCCCTTCCTGCCATCGTACTGTGCAAAGGCTTGCGGCTTATACCTTTCAGGGTATGGTTTGCTAAGTACCCTTAGTTGGTAAGGAGGACTTCGTGCATAGAATCTCTCCTTAGGTGCTCTGGCTCTCTCTAGTTTCAGGAGAGCCACTACTTCAGCCATAGTGATGAAAAGTTGTTCCGCATTCTGTGGGACACCTCCTGCTAGTGTCTCTTCTTTATCTTCAGCATGTTCCAGGTAATGTTGGCTTCCTTTTTCCTTTGTTTTGTCTGTTTTCTGCTGACAGATTACTTCCATCATTTGTTGCTGTGAGTGTTGCAAGGATTGTAAAACTTCAATGAAGATGTTGGCATTGTCAGTAGGGATTCTTGGCTGTGGCTGGGGTTCAGCCCCCACTTCATTGGCACCTTCCATCTGGTTAGGCTGCTGTTGGTGAGGCGTTGTTGGCCTGGACTCTGCTTGTAAGGGCATGGCATTCATATTTCGCGTTGTTTTGGACTTTGGAGGCATTTGTTTGCTAGGGCTTCTGTCCTTATCTGCTTCTCAACTCCCTAGTGAAGTTGCCAATTTAATGTAGTGGGCATTTGGTTATATCAGGCTGGATTGCCTCCTGCGGTACTAAGCCCAAATATTCTGAGTAAGAGAGTTGAGACCGGTCTAACTGCAACTCAATTTGGTCCGGCTTGTGCGCAAACTATGCCTCGTTCACCAAGAGCGCGCTTACGGCGGGCAGAGCTATTTTAGATGAGTCGTGGCAAACAGATATGATAATAACAAGACAAAAGAAAGTACTTTGACTTTTTAATTAAAGTGAAAAGATAATCCCTAATCAAGAAAAGATAATCACAGTTTAACAACAATTACTTTTATAAAGAAAGTAAGGGAATAACTGGGTAATATATGGGTGAATCAAAAGAAGAAAAAAATCAGATTAAATCTAATCTACAGGACCAAAACCAGAGAGAGAAGAACGCCTCTTCTCAAAGTGAATAATCTCCTAGGGAAATCCTGCTGTGGAAATTAATCACTTTGAGGGAAACGGACCTAAATGGTTGGTGCATAAGGGAACTCTTTGTTTCTGGCAAAAAGCAGGACTTTGAAAGGGAGAGAGGGAATCAACCTATTGGTGCATGCTTGCCTCTCTAACTCTGTATCTTTTTCTTTCCTTTTCTTCTAATATTCCCCTTTCTTATCTTTTTTTCTTTCTTCCTCTTTTTCTTAATACTTGTTTTCTATTTTCTGGTTTTCAAACTCCTACGTCGTGGTGCTGGTTTCTGTTTCCTGTGCACGGCAAGGGCCTCTTTATAGTGCCTTCCGTGATTGGGTTTTACTATTTTAGCCCTTAACCACCTTTGTCTGGTCTGGGTATACTTGCCGATTATAACTGGTTCGTCTATGTGCCACTCCCCATTACCAAACAAAAGAAAACTATTTTTGTTTGTTTGTCTGCCATAGTAGCCTTCCCTGCTATGGTGTAGGTGCCTTCTCTCTCCCTATCCCTCATGGCATGCACCTAGTGGTTCCAACTCAACTTTGCTTCTTTTGGGTGGTATGTCATCTCAGCAAGACACTTCCCCCCAAAAGAGCCCGAACAGGAACCTCAAAATAGGTTTTTCCCCTCTCCCCACTGTCAAACCATGCCCTCTTACCTCTGACCTATGACCTCACCGTGTCTTGCATTGGCTGGGTACAGGCTGGTGAGGTTTTGGCCTTGTGCGTGCCTCTCTTCCATGTATGTCCAAAATCTACCTGCTACTCATGCGTTTGTCGTGATTGGTCTGCACAGTCTGCTGTCCGTTTTTTACTATTTTCTAGTTCCCCTTTCTTTTATGGCTTGCCCCACTTAGGGGCTGGGCCTTACTTGACAGTGGGCTTTGCCTTTCTTCAACCCACCCTTTTTTCTACTATCATCTCCTGCTATGCCATTCCATCATTCCTACTGTGAAGTTGTTCCGCTGGGCCTCTTTGGGCCTGCCGTTTGTTCTTCTCCCAATGGCCCAGTACGGCCATTGGTTCTTTCATTACATCATTAGCAGGCTCCTGTGTCCCATTTGTTTTCTCTTGGGCGTCCCTGGCCTATTTGCTTTCCTTAGACTTCCTCAGCCCTTTTCTTAACTTTGCATTCTCATGGGCTTTTACTGAGTTCTTTGGGCTTCCCCGATCCAATTACATTATCTCTCATCCTTGGGGCCCATGAGCTTGCCATCAACGCCTTACTTTCTTTGCTTTCATTACATTGGGCCTGCCGTGGCCCATTCTCACTTTTCCATATCATATACTGTCCATGGTTTGCTTATTTCTCTCTTTCCGAGCTCTTTTAAGCCCATTTACCCCCTCAAAGCCCATTTGTTTATCTCATGGGCCTATGATTCATTATTCCTGCTGCTTGGGCTTAACGAATTTTCTATCCATTTACCAATTCTTTTCTATCCGCATTGCTGGGCTTCTCTTTTCCACTTGGACTTCCAAAATGGCCATCCATAAGTTGTAAGACCTTTCTTCCATTTGCAGAGGAGTAGCAGATTTTTTCAAAGTTCCATGGCCCACTATTTTCCACCCATTCCATCTGATAGCGAGAGCCTAATTTGAACTGAAGAGTATTATTCCCTACATCAATTATTCTTAGCTCTGATCCCAACTTCCATGCTACTCTTAGTGTGTTTTTCAGAGCCCTTTGATTTTGTTGCATGTTTAAGAGGAGCCATCCAAAAAGGCTTAACGAGCATTCCTCTAGGAGATTTGCTCTACATTGTGTTGTGATTGGTATTTCCATTTCTTCTTCCTTGGTGAGGCAGACGTTTTGAAGTCCATCTACTACTTCTTATTCCATTGAGAAAGAAAATATGTGCTTAGGGGGGTGGGGTGCCTCACTAGGGGGAGTAAAATCTCTTCCAGGAAGGAGAGGAGGAAGGGGCTCTTACCAAGGAGAGAGGGAGAGACTCCTACTAGGGAGAGAAATCAGTGGGAAAAGAAACTTAAATATAAGGGATAATTACACTTTACTCACCTGTGGTTTGCCTCTAATTTGACTTGCCTACCTGTGGTTTCAATTTTGACACTTTATCCACCTGTGCTTTCCTCTGTTATCGATCTGTAACCCACCTCTCCTTCAGCCGTTACTCTAACACATAATATGTCAAAAACAAAAGCCCAAAGAGATCAAAACACTCCTCACATGAAGAACATACAAACCACAGTGGAATGTTTTCAAAGCACAGTGACTAGCCTAAGCAAGTCAACAACAAAGCCATGCAACATTACTCAAGTGCTAAAATTCAGAAATTTACATGACAAGGAAATGGACAGTGACAGAGAGAGATTTACAAGTTACAACACACCCAATTGCTAAAAATCCAAAATTTGCAAACACTCGCACATTTAAAAAAAAAAAAAAAAAAGACTTGTAATATTTAGATCTTTACAGATACAAATGAGAGAAAATAGTAAAACCAACAATAAGAGAAAATCCCATGAAAAAACTTACTTTCAATCTTGAAAATTCAAAACAATCAATAGCAAGTGCATGTAACAGAGAACAAACAATCACAATCAAACCCAGACATCCAAAACCGACAATACCTAGTTGAGAAGATCCCACAAAAATGTTAGAACAAGTTGCAAATCCATGTCAAAGAGAACATTACCATCAAACCCAAAACCTACAAATCCCAACCGATAAACCCAGTAACAAAAACCCAAAATTAAATCAATTCAAAGTAAAATACTTTGAAAAGAACAAAAACACAATGTGGGATTTTCAAAAGAACTTGCAAGAGATTAGCAATGGTTTCAACAGTGGCAATTTTGTTAATCCCAACTTCATAGCATCTTACTATGAATCTCTCCTTATATGACAATCCATCCTCTGTCAAGCTCCCAAGTCTCAAACGGTCCGCCAGAGTCCCCGACCCTAACCCTGACCCGAACCCGGATCCAATTACCCGATTAGACATCACAGTTACTTTGCTCCATTTATTTGATTTAGGGATTGAGTTTCTTTTGGTTGTTGGGGTTTGAAAAATGGTGATGGATCCATGGGTTTGAATGTGTGTGGGTGTGTTGATGTTTGCATTTTGACTTGGGTTTTAGGGTTGTATTTTGATAGATCTTAGGTTTATACTCTGATGGTATTGTTTGATTTGATTTGTATTAGTTTTTTGGGTGTACGTTCTTCATGTTTGTGTATGTTCTTCATGTGAGGAGTGTTTTTATTTGTTTGGGCTTTTGTTTTTGACATATTATGTGTTAGAGTAACGGCTGAAGGAGAGGTGGGTTACGGATCAATAACAGAAGAAATCACAATTGGATAAAGTGTCAAAATTGAAACCACAGGTAGGCAAATCAAATTAGAGGCAAACCACAGGTGGATAAAGTGTAATTATCCCTAAATATAAAATATATTTCACCTAAAGGTTACAAGAAATTTCAATTTGGTACTAATAAGTGAGAACACTTACAAAGTAAGAAATTAAAACTTTGAAATATTATTATTATTATTATTATTATTATTATTTTGGGAACCCTTAAAGTAAGAACACTTATAAGAAGGATTTAATAACCTGAAAATTCATAAAAGCCTTTTTAGTTTTTCTCCCTACCTAAAAAGCTATAATTAGGAGCTGTCCATATAGCCAACAGGTTAAAACTATCCCAGAAAAAGTAGTTTGCATTCTCAACGACACGTCGCTGAAGAAACAAAAAGGATTTGCTAGTTCTGTAGTCTTTCACTCTCTGTCTCCGCCTCTACCTCTGCCTCTCTGGGTGCAAAATGGTAGCTTTAGCTATCTCTGTGCCTTTAAGCTTCTCAATCGCTTCTCGTAGCAGAACCTCGTCCATTCCTTTGTTTTCTCGCAGGTATATATATTCATATATATATATATATATATATATATTTATATATGTGTGCTAATTTTTATAATTTTATTCACTTCAAACTCTAATTTTTACTTGCTGTTTATCAATTCTGGAATTACATTTTCGGTAAAAATTTACAGAAACTCAACGAGGTCGATAGTCTCTGCCTCGCCAGGTCCATACTCTGATTCTTTAACACTTGGTAATATTCTTTTTTTCATTTTCTACTTTAAATTCCACGAGTTTTAAATTACTGTTTAAGATTATTGTAGGAAAGTCAAAGAATTTCTGCATTTTAAGTAGCAAATGTCAAGCTAAAACTAGATTCGGGGATGACCCAGTTGTCTTTTTGAGTTTAGTTGTACTTAGGAACAGTTTATTTGAGTTCAATGCCCTTGATTTGATTGAAAATTTTGTCTTGGTCTGAGCCAATTCCATCTGATTTCTTAATTACCTTAATTAATCATGCTAAAACTAGATTTGGGGATGACCCCTTTTTTTTTCAGCTTATTTGTACTTAGGAACGGTTTATTTGAGTTCAATGCCCCTAATTTGATTGAAAATTTTGTCTTCGTCTGAGCCAATTCCATCTGATTTCTTAATTACCTTAATTAATCATGCTAAAACTAGATTTGGGGATGAGCCAGTTGTCTTTTTGAGTTTAGTTGTACTTTGGACCAGTTTATTTGAGTTCAATGCCCCTAATTTGATTGATTATTATGGCTTTGTCTGAGCCAATTCCATCTGATTTCTTAATTAATGATTCCCATGATTTGTAATATGTAAGGTAATTGTTGTGTCCAGGCTTATCCAGTAAAACTTGTTGGTTACCTAGTAAGCATGAAGAGAAGGATTTTCCTGGTACCAGTACAAGGTGAACTGCTTGTTCCCTTTTTTGCTTAAAGTACTTGGTGTACTCCTTTTCCCCCCCTTCTATTTGTGTGTGAGTGTGAGTGTGTGTGTGTTATGTGCTGGTGTTGGTGTTGTCTATAATCATTTATTGTAGTGACTGTATATGGCTTTTCGAGTGATCACTTCCTTTGGAGAGTATTGCACTTAGAGGTTTTGTTTTTTCTTTATATTTAATAACGGATTTTTTTTATGCAGTGCCATGATTATATTACATCCATTATCCATATGATAGAAAATTAGAAGTTTTTAAAAATTGATAAGGACAGGTAGGAATTGGTTTGAGGAAAAAGCATTGCAGCTGGGCAAGTTTGTGTTTATTTATCTTCACAAATTCATTAGGAAACATGTTACATATACCTGTGTTATACTTCAGCTTCCTGAAAGATCCCCAATTATAGTTATAGATGTTTGATCTCGTTCTATGTTTTCTGCTTCTCTGATTTAACCAATTCATGGACTAATTTTCTTTAAAACAAAAACAAAAATTTAACCATTTAATGGAATAATTAGCTACTTAAACTGTGTTTGATATACAGTTATGATGCAATAGAAGCCAGAAAGGGGAATCCACCTGTAATGCCAGCTGTGATGACCCCAGGAGGGCCTTTGGATCTCTCATCGGTGTTATTCAGGAATCGCATAATCTTCATTGGGCAGCCAGTCAACTCACAGGTGGCTCAGCGAGTCATATCGCAGCTTGTGACTCTGGCAACTATTGATGAGGATGCAGATATTTTGGTGTGGTTATGTGTTGACAGTGTTATTTTGTTTTTCAATTTCAGAATCGATGTGTTGGGGCTGTGAAATCAAAATTCTTAGATAAAGATAATTCTTTACAGTTTATGACATAGTCCTGTACCCTCTCAGGTGTATTTGAACTGCCCTGGTGGAAGTACGTACTCTGTGCTGGCAATATATGATTGCATGTCTTGGGTAAGATTTAAAACATTTTTTGATGATTTCTTTGCTCTCCTTTTCTTAATTAATTCATGCTGCCTTTGTATATTAGTTACTTTATCTTGCCACTCTGGTATTAATAGTGAACTTAAAAAGGTGAGAACAAATATTGACTAAATTTAAATATTATATATGAGTGCCTCTGGCCAATGACCCAATGTGTTCTGGCTCAAATGGCACTCCTTAGCCCACAAGAGTGGGTGGAAGGTGATGTTTGTGGGCTCAGAACCTATTGACTGTGTGTTTCACATACCAATAAACAAAACACACAATATCTGAGTGTCTCCATATATGAAATGATTGTGACTATAAGCCTCAAAAAAGCCATTATCTCTAATCTAAAATTGATAAGTACAAATCGATCAGATGGTTTATTTTATTTTATTTTTTTGCAATAAATCCCAAATGGAACAAGGAATGAGCAATCATCAGTGACTAAAAATTATTACATCAGTGATCCTAATAAATAATTCAGGATCCATTTATTAAGACAGCTTAGATATAGAATAGATCTGAATGTGATGCTAGTACTTGCCATTAGGTGGCCTGGCCATTTTCTTCTCCACAATAAACGAATTGGAAAGGAAAAGAACAAGATAAATAGGAGGAGAACCAAATAGAACAAGGATATATAATTAGAGGAGCACGAAGGTAACTAAGATGCCAAATAGATATTAGTGTCATGCCTGTTTATTCCAAAAAGGCTTAACCATTTTACTAACTAAACATAAACGAACTTGAACGGAGTAAAATGAACATTTGGAAAGGAAAACTAAAGAAAGAAGATTACTAAGGAAGCAAAAAGATATGTTGTCTCTGTCTCTCACTCTCTGACTTATTTTTACTGTACTTTTCTTTTTTTTTTTTAATTTTACTTATTTATAATGGGACATTTGCGGAGATTTTGGGGGACATCTGATTGGGCTGATAATGTTTCTGTGTTTGTAACTCTATTTGGATATATTTCAGAGTGCTAAAAGAGGTCATGATATCTGTAGTGTATAGATTAACTGCAAATATTATCTGCATGTAAACTGTAAAAAGTTACATGACAGTCTTCCTTCCCTTCTACTAATATGATCCTGTCAGGCTCAGCTGTTTGTCTTCTGTATTCTCGGGAAAAACAAGCACATTGAGACCTGCTTTTTTCCCTAGTCATCAGTAGATCATACAATTAGCGTTAGATGTTATATGGGTACTTGTAAAGGCATTTACTCCATCTCCCACTTGTGTGCATTATACTTTGTAAACATCGATCTTTCTTTCTTTTCTTTTTTAAAAAGGTCTTCAATTTCTTACTTTGGAAGCATTTATTGACTAATGTTTTCAGATTAAGCCCAAGGTTGGCACGGTATGTTTTGGAGTAGCAGCAAGCCAAGGCGCACTTCTTCTTGCTGGTGGAGAAAAGGGAATGCGCTATGCAATGCCAAATGCGCGTATTATGATACATCAACCACAGAGTGGATGTGGGGTATGAATTTCCTTTTGGTGTAGTTTGCTGCATTTTATGAAAGGATTAGATTACAAGTCTGTAACAAATTCTGGTATTATCTGCGCAAACAAATTATATTAAAGTACCATCTTTCTTATTCAATTCAATCCTCTTTTATATTTGGCTATTTCTTTTTGGCCTTTCGGTTTCTATATACATGAGTATATATGAAGTTTAAATCAGTTTTTTCCTATTTAGTGTTGTTCGAGACTAGAAGGTTTAAAGTTTAAATTATTATTATTTTTTTTTTAATTTAATTTCTTTTGCTGAAGTGAAGTTTAAATTAGTTTTTTCCTATTTACTGTGTTTTGAGATTAGAGAGTTGCAATAGAACTACGTTAAATGGATCTCGGTCTGGTGTTGGGCTTGGATACTAGCTGTCAGATTCTTTTGATTTTCAAGGATTTTCCACTACTTAAGAGTGTCAAATAGCTGTACTCTTACCCATGTCCTTCCTGTCAAACAAGTATGGCTGGGTGAAGTGAAGGAGCTGGGTAACACAAGCAATGAAAGTATTCTTATGCATGTGTAATATGGTAAATTTTGATATGTATGGTTTGAGATATTATGATTCATTTGCTAATATTCCATAGATATGATTGTGTCATCTGCTGTAGGGGCATGTGGAAGATGTGAGGCGGCAAGTGAACGAAGCAGTTCAATCTCGTCATGTCAGTCTCTCTTCTACACTCAGTTGCTTGATTTAAATGATCTCTGGATGATAATTGATAAATTACTGGTCCTCCCAAAAGCTTAAGCTGTTAGGAAATGATGAATTTAATCATTTAACCACAGTTCTAACAATAATAATACGGCCTTCATGACTTAGATCAAGCTGTAATATACTGACTCAATTGTGTCTGTATTCTTGCTAATTTGAATATAAAAAAATGAAAAGCAAGATCTCCTTAAGTTGTGCTGGGCTGTACTGTTCAAATAAATTTCACTCTATGTTGTGAGCAAGATGATGATAGAGATATCCATCATTGATGCTAGAAAATTCATGCTATCATCACAAAGAATTAGGCTGGTATGTTTGGCCTCTATCTTGGAAAGCAGCATTTTAGTAGTAATACAGATGCCATGATCATCATCTAGAGAAGTGTGGAATGACTTTTAACAAGGCCCCTGGATTTTTGGGCCGCAAGTAAAATATAATGGGGTTTTCTCCAATTCCATTTTCATAAGTTACCTTTAGGCAAAAGCGTAATGATCTGAAAACTTGCATGATTTTCTGAAGTTTTGACAAAACATGTTTTTACGATTCGTGCTTAGACAGAATGTATTGATACACCATTATTGCATTTTCAAGTTCACCAAGCACCTTGAATAAAATTATTATTATTTCATATTTCATGTAATGTTATGTTCTTCTTTTGAGTTAAGTTATTTTTACCTGTGAAAAATAAAAAAGAAGATCAGGGAGCTCTTGAGATTTAGATCCTATGCTTGGCTCTCTGAATTGACCAGTTTCCAGGACGGCCCAATTTTTCTCTGTCAAATTCTTCTGAATGCTTGAGTGTGCTGCTCAATATTAAGCATTGACTCTACTTTTCTTCTTGCCCTGGTAATATTATGCAGAAAATTGACAAAATGTATGCTGCTTTTACTGGCCAACCTCTAGAGAAAGTGCAACAATACACTGAAAGGGATCGTTTCTTGTCTGTTTCTGAGGTAATATTTCTCAGTCCTTTGTTCTTCTTCAATCTTTTTTTTTTTTTTTTTTTTTTAAAGAATGGGAATGGAAAATATAATGAACACAAAACATTTGCAAGTTGTCCTCATGAAAATTTCCTTTTAATAATGATATATCATAATGAGTGGACACACTGCAAAATCAAAGATTCAAAGCCCATTGCAACGAAAGAGCTTCCATTATCTACTACTAATTATTTTGATCCAAACTTCCCTGTCAGCTGAGTACTGCTTTAATATGCAATTGACCTGCATGGAGAGCTACTAACGATTTTCTTGTTATGCTGCCTCTAATTGCAGGCCATGGAGTTTGGACTCATTGACGGTGTGTTAGAAACTGAATATTAAACTCAAGACTTTGTGCTGAACCATTCTATGCCTTCTTGACATCATATTGCAATATGTCATCAAACAGATACGATGTCCTTGGGTTGCTTTAAATGGTAATTTGCATGTGTTATTCTTCAATTGATAGTTGCCAAGTGATGCTTCTGTATTTTAGTGGAATTATATGAAGTTTTGATATTCAGAGACTAGTTGTTTTGGGTTCATTCTTCTGGGGTGATATTCATATACCAGTGCCTTTGATTAATATGGTACAGTAAGTTAATGATCTTGGTCTTAAAACAGTTATGATAATGCTCAAGAAATGAGAACTGGCATCTGCCCAAATTTGCAACTAGGATCGCTTACCTTATAGACTTAGTCCATATTATCAGGCGATGAGACACGATATGCTATGTAATTTATAATAAGTGATGTTACTGATGTTATTTACTACAAAAGTCTTGTAAAGAGATGTGTTATTATCACCGTACACTTTTGGTACTGTGGTCACTTTACAAGTATAAGTGCTTGTGGGATGTGGAGGGTAAATGTTTGAGTGCAAGTTTCTAAAAGAGAGTTTCACACACATATACATTTAGATTAGGTTATAGTTGAATTTCTATCTTGTAAAAAAAAAAGTGTCATTAATAAGATATTATTTATTATGTCACTGAAATAGCACCAATCACATACATCATTACTTTTATGGTAAAACTGGTCATAACTTTTACCCTTTTTCATATAAGTATATTTACGAATGTGTAAAATACTAGTTGCACTGAATAGTGTTTTAGAGTCAAGGCTCAATTATGGTAGCGCTTACAATTATTATTGTAAGGACTTAATTTGTAACGACTCCAAATTGGTTTATTGGGTTCGAACGTTAAAGGCCTAAAAAATAAATTTGTAGAGAGTGGGCTAAAAAGTTAGGCCTTGGTCATCGGACAATGGTTTGTCATGGTGTTCATGATAATTGCACAAGAGTGAACTGTGCTTGCCCAAAAAGGTTTTCTCCTCGACACGGCTTGGGAGGCCCTAGTTCTTGGCCCTCGTCTTAGTCCTCAATTCTGGATTGCTTCCTTCTCCTTTTTATACTAGCCTTTACCCTCCCTCCAACGTCCACGTGTAGGTTTAACTTTCTAGGGCTAATACTTGTCCTATCAGCCCATACCCAAAGTGGTTGGGAGTGGTTGTAAAAACTGAAAAGTATTACTCTGTCAGGCACAGAGTACTTAATTGCAGTAATAGTAGCCTTTCCCTTGTCCTTTATCGTCACGCTGTTCAAGGATCCTTTCCCCATCAATGCAGAGATGTTTAGTTTTTCCATGAACCGTTTCTATACCTTACTTGCCCTTTCTTCTAGGAGCGCTTTGGGATGCCGAGGACAGAATTGTCCTCGACTATATCTCTAGGCCATTTGGACTTTCGTTGTATGTTCTCAGCAATGTCTCTCCTCGGCTCGGGCCTTGGGCCCTAATGTAAAGTGGATCGGGGTCACAAATTCTCTAGCCCCACAATAGCCTTTTAAAATCTTGTTGTCCAGCCCCTTGGACGGAGAGGAGGGTTTTGGTGACGTCGGGCCTATGTCACGATTTGCCAAGCCTTGTTCTTCATCAATGCCGGTGCTTCTTCATTTGCCTGGGACATGCTCCTGGTTATGAGACATTCATTTAGTTTTACTCACGCCGCGTTCCTGCCGTTTCAGTGCACGAGGCGCGTCTTTAATAAGTTCCCTTTATGAGGCGACACAAATCCAACGATTGAAGACGGTGTTGGGAGTTGAGTGGGACTTATCTCGTTTGTAACTTTTCTTGGAGATTTGTACAGATTAAATGCCACCAGGCTTGCCCCCCATATAAGAAGCATGGTGGAGGGTCATTTTCTTTATTTGTAGACCTTTTAAGCCTTTCAAATCCCTAACCTTCCAGTTGTGCCCATAGTCCCTATTACCAGTGTGACTGAGCCTTCGAGGGTGATATGGTCAAGGCCAGGATGGGGGTGAAGGGACCACATCCTCTCCAGAAGCATTGGGTTTCCCCGAGACTCAAGATGGCCCGGTCAAAGCAAGGGAGACAAAGACTCAAGACATTTCTTCCCCTTGATAAGGCAGGAAAGGAGCCTCTTCTTCCTTCAGCCAAAATCCGAAGCAGGTGGAGGTCGCATCAGATTTTTGGTGCGACAGCACTGAGGTTTCTCATCGTCGGTATCATCCGCTCTCTCTCGAGTGCTGCTAATATAACACTTGCTCGATTGCAGTCAGAGCTGGTACAGGGATTAGGCATCTCCGCTTCTTCCTCTCCTCCATCACTGGTGCCACTTAGATGCCTCCGCTTCTTCTTCTCTTCCATCACTGATGCCACCCAGGTGCCTCTGCTTCTTCTTCTCTTCCATCATTGGAGCCATCCTGTCATGCTTAGTCGCTGCTAAAGCAAAATTTGAAGGATTTATCGTTCCCCTGTATCTTTTTCTTTTTACTTTTCTTTTTGCTTCTGTAGTTAGCTTCTGGTATAGGCTTGTTTAAGCCCCTTATTGTACGTTGTACTATTTCTTTGTCTAATAAAAGATGACTTTATCCCATTTTACGTGTTCTTTCTTTTCTGCAATAATTATTTTGTGAATGGATGTATTGGTGTCCTTTTCTTTTGAACAATACTTAGGGCCGAAACTCTTGTTAACAAAGAGCTATCACTTTTAACTTATTAAAACTGACGGGCACAACAATGCCGACCTGAAGTAAGTTAACCATATAAGACTAACCGAGATAACAGCTGAATACTCTGTATTGCATATGGGGTGATCATCCGAGGATGGGTAATCTAAAATGAACTATCCAAGAGGGTCGCCGAGCACTAGGGTGTTTTGCCACGTTCTTGATAACATTCATAGCCTTAACCCTTTTTGGGCATTTGGTCCGAGGACCGAGGTATGACTGTACCGGGTCTAAACACTCGGTTTTGTTAGTTTCCTTAGAACTGGGGATCCGAGGATAGCGCGAGATTTCCATTCTGTCTAGGACTTAAGACATTTTTTAGACTAGTTTCCTCATAGGTTTGAATCCGAGGACCATGCAAGACCTTAGTTCTGTCCAAAACTTATAGTTTTTCTCAAAGTAGTTGATTTCCCCATAAGTTTGAGTTCAAGGACCATCCAAGACCTTGGTTCTGCCCAAAACTTATTGTTTTTCTCAAAGTAGTTGGTTTCTTCATAGGTTTGAGTCCGAGGACCATCCAAGACCTTAGTTCTGTCCAAAACTTATAGTTTTTCTCAAAGTAGTTGGTTTCCCCATAGGTTTGAGTTCGATGACCATCCAAGATCTTAGTTCTATCAAAAACTTGTATTTTCTTGAAGTAGTTGGTTTCCCCATAGGTTTGAGTCCGAGGACCATACAAGACCTTAGTTTTGTCCAAAACTTATAATTTTTCTTAAAGTAGTTGGTTTCCCTATAGGTTTGAGTCCGAGGACCATACAAGACCTTGGTTCTGTCCAAAACTTATAGTTTTTCTTAAAGTAGTTGGTTTCCCTATAGGTTTGAGTCCGAGGACCATACAAAACTTTCGTTTTGTTCAAAACTTATAGGAATTCGGTGAATCGGGTTATTGGACCCGCGAGGATTAGCCCCTTGAAAAAGGTGTGTGGGGCATAGACTTGATGTTGGAAGCCCCTAGAACTGCCCGCGCCATTGGCACTTCGAAGTGCAGCCTTGAGCGGGAGCTGGGTTAGGATGATAACCCCGTGTTGCTGGAAATGATGGAGGAGCTTTCACAGACCCTTGTTTGACAAGAGCTTGATCCTACCATAACTAACCGCCGCCTGTACCAACGCACAAGTCTTCCCACAGACGGCGCTAATTGTAAGGACTCAATTTGTAATGACCTCAAATTGGTTTATTGGGTTCAAACGTTAAAGGCCAAACAATAAATTTGTAGAGAGTGGGCTAAAAGGCTAGGTCTTGGTCACCGAACAGTGGTTAGTCATGGTGTTCATGATAATTGCACAAGGGTAAACCGTGCTTGCCCAAAAAAATTTTCTCCTTGGCATGGCCTGGGAGGCTCTAGTTCTTGGCCTTCGTCCCAGTTCCCCTTTCTGGATTGCTTCCTTCTCCTTTTTATACTAGCCTTTACCCTCCCTCCAACGTCCACGTGTAGGTTCAGCTTTCTAGGGCTGATACTTATCCTATCAGCCCATACCCAAAGTAGTTGGGAGTGGTTGTAAAACCTGAAAAGTATTGCTCTGTCAGGCGCAGAGTACTTAATTGCAGTAATGGTAGCCTTTCCCTTGTCCTTTGTCGCCACACTGTTCAGGGTCCTTTCCCCATCAATGCGGAGGTGTTTAGCTTTTCCATGAACCGCTCCTATATCGTACTCTCCCTTTCTTCTAGGAGCGCTTTGAGATGCCGAGGACAGAATCGTCCTCGACTATATCTCTAGGCCATTTGGACTTTCGTTGTATGTCCTCGGTAATGTCTCTCCTCGGCTCGGGCCTTGGGCCCTAATGTAAAGTGAGCCTGAGTCACAAATTCTCTAGCCCCACAATTATTATTATTATTATTAGAATGAATGTAGCAATCTAATTTATTCTCAATTTTCCTTTAGATAGTTTGCAGTCTGGTATGTGCACTCTCTTTCCACAATAATTGAACTAATTTATGCACTATTCACTTGTCATGAATCATGATCTTTCAAGAGTACTCTTATAAAAATAGCTAAAGCTGGGGAAGACTTTTTTTTTTTTTTTTTTTGGTATCAATTTTCCTATTTAAACAGGTTGACCTCGGAAGACTCTCTCTCTTCCTCTTTTAATTGGCAAGTTATATACATGTTTAGTGGGTCTTGATCTTGAATGAACTGATAGATTGGATATCTCTGTCAACTAGACAATTTTGTTTAACTTGAGAAATTCTCCAAAACCATTGGTATCATCTAGGACCTAACACTAACAGCTTCTATCAATTGCTAAGTCACACGATTTTATAATGAAGTGCACACAGCTTATATCACCTCTCTAAATAGGAGTAATCTTGTGGAGTGGCTGTATACAATGGCTAATGGCTCTCTAAAACAAAACAAAACAAAAAGGGAAAAAAAACTTGGAAACATCACTTTAAGTGAAGAAAACCATACACCGGATTTTCAATTATCCAAAAAAGAAATACTGCATCTCCAAATATAGAGATGGAGAAGCCGAACATTATTTAGAGGATAATAATCACTCAATCTAAAACATATGATTTTTTTACACAAGTCTTTAAGGAATAATATTCAAAATTTAAATTTAGACATATAAATCACTCAATTTTTACAATCCCAACCTTTCCCATCCTCATGGTCAAACAATACAATTTCAAATTCCAGGAGGATAATAATCAAAATTACTTTAAGTTGAATCATGCAATAGAGAATCAATGGATGGGATTAAAAGTTAAAAAATTCACTTTTAATCTTAACTCTTGGATTAAAAAAAAAAACCTTTCTATGCATTGAACATGTTAAGATGTGCGCATGTGGCAAAAGTTAGACATGTTTTGGCATTCCAAAGGGACCAGTGCATAAGAGCACTGGACTCAAGCTAGTTTCTTAATTTTTAATTTTTTATCTTTTTAACTTTTACATCTCATACGATGCAAATAATTGTATGGTGTAACAATTACGCTGAATCCAAATCTCCCATATTAGAGCCATGTTTGAAGATTCAAATGAAGCAGGCATCGGTGTGGTAATTTACCATTCTTAAGGTGAAAAATGGTTGTTTTGTCAAAGAAGATACCTATGCCATTTTTTATGGTAATTTTGGGGACCTTAACTGCTAGAAGAACTATCCAATTTATCCACATGATTGGTCTTCATAGATCTATTTTTGAGGCAATGCTCTTCACCATAGAGATTTGCTACATTCTTCTTTCAATCATCTTGTTATAGACACTTTTGTCTTATGCTAGCTCTTTACAAAACTTTTCTTTCTCTCATACATTTAGGCAAGGCAATGCATTAGCTTGTACTTTCGCCAAGATAACAAGGCTTTCTTTTCCTGTATTGGTTTGGATGGAGTCTATTCCTCCTAACCTTCATGACTGTTTTGTTTCTAATTTACTTGCTATTGAATAAATGCAGGAATGATCTTTTTTTATTAAAAATAAAAATAAAAATTCCCCTCAACTTTTGAGGATAAATTCAATTGGAGTTTGTAAAATTATATTCATTCAATCCGGAAAATTCAATTGGAGATTCTTTCTAAAACTATATTCATTCAATCCTTAAAACTTCACAACTCACAAGTTCACAAACCTTAAATTTTGTAAAACAAAGTCTTTATTTATTTGATAATGGTTGTGCGCAGACTTAGGGGTTTCGGATCCTGGGGTGTTTTAATTTTTTTTTTTTTTTTTGGGGGGGTGGGAAGCATGGTTAATGCTAGAGGATTTTAAGGTAGTTTCATGTAGCTCTTAATCAAATAACATTATGGCAATATTGGGGAAAAAAAAATACTACAAAGTAAAATTATACTCATCCAATCCTTACACTGTGTTTGGCCAAAACAAGGGAGATGGAAGAGAAAGGAAATGGGGGGAAGAGAGGGGAAAGGAAAGGACAGAGAAAGGAAAAAAAAAAAATTCATTAAGTTGTTTGATTTATAAATACAGTTTATTGGTGGGTCCTACCATCAAAAATTCATTAAGAGATAAATGGAGAGAAATATAGTTTATTAGTGCATCCTACCATCAAAACTATTTCCTCTCTCCTTTTCTTCTCAAAAAAAAAAAATAAATAAACAATTGTTGGGCCATTGTGGAAAATAAATCCCTCCATTTTTCTTTTTTCACCCCCAATTCCTACTAACCCAACAAAGGAATTAATTTTCTTTTCTTCCCTGTCCCTTCTAACTAAACAAAGGTTAAATTCTGAAAGTCCACCCCTTCTCCTCTAGGAATACCTAACCTAGGGAGGTGCCATTAGACTCTTAAGTGTTTTTTTTTTAAATCTTTTGAGAAAACATTAGATTATGAAGTTTTTTTTTTTTTTTTTGAGAAAGATTAGACCATGAAGTTCATTGGCCATGTTCGCTAACTTTAAAACATTGTATCATTATTTATATTTGATAATGGTCGTGTCAAATCTCTGAACTCTGAAGACTTAAAATAAGCACTAGGTTGTTATAAAATAATAATAATAATAATAATAATAATAATAAGCACTAGGATTTTCTCAACAAGAGTGCTTGACAACTTGTAGGGCGCACTCCTCTCTCAAGTTCAATGCGTTGAAATGCTTTTCACAAATTGAAGTTTTAATACTCTGTTTTTCAAAACAAGAGTGTTTGTGGAAGTTCTCACTAAAGGCATGACATCTTAGATATATTAGCCCAATGTAATAAGCCCAAGTCCATTCCTACTAGTACAAGTAGGATTGAGATTGGGCCTATTATATTGGGCTAATATGTCTAATATATCTCTAACAACTCATGACTCATAAGCACTAGGCTTACCAATGTTTAATTGACCCATGGCAGTAAGAGCTTCCTTTTTCTTTTTTCTTTTTTTCTAGTGGATTTGGGGTAGTTTCGTGTTGCTCTTAATTAAATTACAGGTCCTATTTATGCAACTTGGAATCGTGGTCCAAAATAGGATTGGCAAAGAACTACAAAGTTTTGTGTCCTACATAGTACTATTTGTAGTTTAATTCCCTAATATGAATTAGATCAAAATTATTAAAATAACCCATGATTAAATAACATTCTTTGAAAAAAAATCAACAATCTCGTCACGATATATATTAAATTCAAGTGGGTTTAGTACAACAACCCTGTTAGCCCCATATTATACATTTGAATTCATTCCTAACGAGATAAAAGTATAATAATTCATATAGTTCATTTCAAAATTTTGGGAAAATTACACTTTACTCCCCAAAACTATAATATTTACCTGTGGGGCCCACTAATTCACGGACCAAGCCCATTTGTCCTTAGAAAGTCCAAAGGCCCGAGCCGAGGAGAACTATGGCCCAAGCTCTACAATGCAGAGCACCAAACATTTTTGTGGTGCAGCCGAGGACAACTCAGTCCTCGGCAGATCCAAAACCTCACCAAAAGAAGAAGGATAAAACCGGTATAGGGCCAAGCTTAAAAGAGAATCAAAGAATATCCGGGAAAGCTGCTCTCATTGCTATTCAATGCTCTGCCCCTGACAGAGCCGTACTCTTTAGCTTTATCGAACCATCCCCAACAATTCTGGGATTAGACTGATGGGACAAATATCAGTCTTGTAAAGATTGACCCTACACGTGGACGAAGGACAATCAACGTAGACGAGTATAAAAGAAGAAAGTAAGTAAATACAGGGGGGTTCCATCCCACCTCCGAAAAAGAAAGACTACATGGGGGAGAACCTCTCAACAACACCGGACCTCACTGAAGAAAGTCCGTCGTTGGGTAACCGGGATAAGGCCTCAATGGTCCTCGGATCAACTCCGAGGAGTCCCATCCCATAGGGTGCGACGCCTTAGGGCTTAAATGTTCAAGCCTAACTCCTTTTTTCTACATGAACTCCTCTAAAAACCATGACCGGGCATCGCCCCTTGACCAGCGACTAGCTTTTCAAGCCCACTCTCTACAAATCATATTGTGAGGGATCTTTCGTGTGTGAGCCCAAAAATGTTAATGGGCCGCCAAGGAATCGTGTCCTTACATTACCCTTTTAAATTGTGAGAGTACATATTTTACCCCCTAGACCATCATTGTTAACACTTGCCCTCTAAACTATGAGAGTGCATGCTTACTCTCCTAAATTATTACTCGTGTAACACTTTTTTTTACATCTCATGGGTAATTGAAGTAAGTATTCATTCTCATAATTTAGGAGAGCAAGTGTAAAAAAAAAAAATCATAGTTTAGGGAGGTAAAGTATACATTCTCATAGTTTAGGGAGTAAGTTAAAAGAATATAGTTTAGGGGGATAAAGTGAGCATTCTCATTATTTAGGAGGGTAAGTAAAAAATTAGTCATAATTTAGAAGAGTAAAGTGTAATTTCCCCCTAAATCTTAGTATAGTTTTATCTGACAATATCCTATAATGAGATTATCAAATAAGCGAGTGTTTGTCAATAAAAAAAACTAAAAAAAAAAAAAACTTATGTTATTGTTAGACTCACTTTAAGGTACTGTTTTCATACATGAGTACCTAAAGGCGCACTCCATGCCTGCCGCTCGTCTACGAGTAATTCTTTGTTTCTAATAAGAAAATATCACATGTATTGGATATATTATATATGCATCATTTTTATTATGGTAGGATGCAAATCAAATCCATTGGATAATTATTGATTCCTACTGGTGATTACCTGACATAGTATAGCACGCCACTGAGACTATACATAGCATAGAGCTCAATTTTGCTTAGATCTAAATTATGTAGTTGGTTCAAAACTAACAAAGAAGAAGAAATTTTTTGAGATTTAAAAAAAAAATATTTTTAGGAATTTAGAAGTGTATATATAATATCATTTCATTTAAAATTTCACACCACAGTATATGCTCTACCTCAAATAATATTTTCTTCACGGGTTCATAATCAATTGGCCATTAGGTGATTATATTTCTTATTCATTAGGGAAAAAGGAAGAAGATAAAGAATGAAAAAGAAACCCTCAATCTACCAAATAATGGGTAATGGATTATGAAGTATGAACCATGATATTTCCCTTGTCCTCATCCATAATCCGGTGATTAAAGAGACCATTCATACGTAGTTTTAGTTACAGTACTTTTTTAACGAGCCATGAGCAATAAGAGTGAATATAGTACCGTACTCATTGGTACTGCTGGAATTTGCTGTACCAGTAACTGAACCAGTACAAAAACAGTCTTGAATCATGGCACTCCAAATACCGAGTTGTACTGGTTTGTTTCGACTATACCAAGATGTTTCGGGCATTTTGGTCAGCAAACATATTTTGGACTAGTACAAGTAGGGGTGTTCACCAAACTGCAAAAACCGCACCAAAACCGCCCGCAAAATAGCATAACCGCACCGCATCACAAGTAATAGTGCATCGCACCGCACCACACCGTATGGTGTAGTATGGTTTATGGTTTTATAATAAGAAAACCGCACAAACTGCACCACACCGCACCGCACCCTCTCTATATATTAATATATTTAATTATTTTTAATATTAAATATATTATTAATAGTTTAATAACCCTAGTTTTCAAAAAAAAAAAAAAAAAAAAAGTTTGATGATCCTAGCAAGTGTTGATTAAGAAAGCTAGCCCAAAATAAAGAAAAACTAGCTCAATAGTTTAAAACTTGGACCAAAATAAAGGGAAAAATTAGTTTTGAGCTGGGTAGAAAAAGCCCAAAATTTGAAATATATACCAATTTCAAATCATTCAAACCACATCTTATACACCGCACTGCATATGTGACCACAAAAATGAGGTGCAGTGCGGTTATGGTTTTGGCTAAACTTTAAACTGCACCGCATCACACTGCATCGCACATGTGACCGCAAAAATAAGGTGTAGTACAGTTATGGTTTTAGCTAAACCGCACTGCAAAGTGCGGTACTAAAAATAACTCAAAACCGCACCGCACTGCACCGCGAACACCCCTAAGTACAAGGAGGGAAAAAAGGAGTAAGGGAGCCATTCTGAAGTCAGCTCTATAATTTGGGTTCAATTCTGGTTGTTGTCTTTGAAATATGTTGCTGTTGTTTCATCTTCTTCTTTTGTTTTGCTGATTTTCACAAAAACCAATGCGTGGACTACTAAACAATATTACAAACAACATTTCGTAATGTAGTTATAGGTGTTTAAACAACATTACACTTATTTTCATACACTTTTTCACCAACATGTATTTTCAAAAAATACAAAAAATATTACTAGAACAACATTACCAAACAGGCCCTAAGTTTTTGATCTTTACTTTGACTTTTCAAATTGAGTTGTGTGACTGTCAACCACTTTCACTGTTTCACAAATCACACCTCCCCCGCTTCTTTTTCAATTCTTCTTCTTCTTCATTTTTTTTTTTTTCAAATTTTTGAATTTTTTATACATTAGAAAATGGGCTGGACATGGCTTATGTGGGCTTAAATATGGATTTGTAATATATATACTTTTCTAAAGCAATATAGGTCTGTAAAAATATAAAAATATATTAGCCTCATCACAAGCGTTTTACGCGTGCAATGATACTCCTTTTTATTTATTTGTTTTTTGGATTTAATGTAATAATATTTAAAATTGAGATAGAAATAGTGTTCTAATTCTTATGATTTTTCTCTATGTGCTTTTATTTTAATTAGTGCTTATGTGAATGGAAGAAACTATTTGAAATTGAAACTCTTTATTTTTTTTTCCCAACTCTCGTGTAGAGGCATTTTTTTTTTCTTTTGATAACACTCATGTAGAGGCATTTGAATTCAACTAAGAGAAGTAATCTTTCTAATATATATATATATATATATATATATATATAGGAATAACCATATGTATTTTTTTTTTTAAGAAATAGGTAAAGTGACGTCGAATAATGTTTAAAAGTGAGATAAAAATAGTATCCTAATTTTTAGGCAAAATGGAGAAGAAAAAGGAAAAAGTCTAAAATTTATGAATAGTAAATTACTCTTTTAATCAGTTTGTATTTTTTAATTTAAAATTATTTAACTAAATGATAGAGATATTTTAGAGAATTTAAGAATTTGTGTGAGGAGTTTCTCAAAAAAAAAGAAAAAAAAAAAAGAAAGAAAGAAAGAAAGAAATTATGTGAGGAAATTTTAGTACGCAAAATAATAAAATCCAAACATGAAATCTTGTTATTGTTGAGGCTCATTTTGACAAGTCCAATAAGAGAAAAAAGCCCAGCAACACGGGCAGATCAAAGTTAGCAAGCGAGAAAAAGCCATTAAGTGCAAGTGGCAGGAATGAATGGCTCACAGGCTCATAAAGTGGGTCCTGAGGAAACAAACGGGCTTGAATGGGCCTGGAAAGAGAGAAGAAGTAAACCCATGAGCAGTATGTAGAAAAGCAAGAAAGGGTCACAGTAGGCCCAAAGTAATGCAAGCAAAGAAAGTAAGGGGCTAATGGGAGACCCATTAGTCCCAAGGATGAGGTATAAAGTAATTGGGTTAGGGAAACCCAAGAGAGTTACTAAAGGCCCATGGGAAAGCAGGATTGGAAAAGGGCCGAGGAAACCCAAGGAAAGCAAATGGGCCAAGAATGCCCAAGAGGGAAATGGGACACAAGAGTCCGCAAACAATGTAAGAAAAGGCCTAGTGAACACACTGAGCCACTGGGAGGGAAATAAACAGCAGGCCCAAAGAAGCTCAGCAAGATTGAGTCAAACAATATTACAGTAGGAATAACAGAGTAGTACGACAGGAAATGCTAACAAGGCCACAGAGTGAACACAGAGTAGGTCGGGGGAAGGAAGGCCCATGATCCAACAAGGCCCAACTCCCAAAAGAAGCAAGTCATAAAGAATGGCAGATCGGAAAACAACCCATGCCATAAGAAGCCAAAAGCGCACGACAGAACGTACAGACCAATCTCCAGACCACGGCAAATGCATAAGCAGCAAGCGAAGAAGGTGAAGCACGCGTAACACCCAGGCACCACCAGCCTGTACCCAACCAATATAGGAAGTAGTGGGTCATGGGTCAAAGGGCATGGTCTTGTGGTGGGGAGAGGAAAAAAACTTATTCTGGGGTTCTTACTCAAGCTTTTTTGGGGGAAATGTCCTACTGGAATAACATGCCACCTAAAAGAAGTAAGAATGAGTTGGAACCACTAGGTGCATGCCATGAGGGATAGATAGAGAGAGAGCATACACACTGTAACGGGTAGAAAAGCCACGACAAGCAAACAAACAAAATAGCCTTCTTTGTCTGGCAAAAGGGAGTGGCACAACCAGCACAGGTAAGTGGTTGTGGCTGAACAACTAACGACCAGTAAGTGGTCCGCAAGGATACCCACACTAAACAAAGGCAATTAAGGGCTAAAACAGTAAATACCAGTCACAGCAGGCTCTATATAAAGGACCCCTTGCTGTGCACTAAAGGGAGGGGGAAAAATCACAGTAATAGGAATTTCTAGGAAAAACCATAACTAGAAGTAAGCATTGGGAAGAAAAGGAAATAAAACAAAAGAAAAGAAAAGTAAGAAGGAACGAGAGGAAAAGAAAAACAGAAAGTTTAGAACGGCAGGCATGCACCAATAAGTTGATCCCTTCTCTCCCTCAATAGCCTTGCTCTCTATAAAAGGCAAAAGATCTGTATTTGGGTATAGATCATTTGGGCATGTTCTCTCAAAACAATGAATTTCTTCTCTGAGATTACTCTTGTTGAGGGAACAGTTGTCCCTTTCTTGGTTTCAATCCTGTGTATTACTTGACATGGCAAACTAACACTTTGATTTTGCTAACTTTGTTTATCCTTCACTTAGCTTATTCTGTGTACGGAGAGCCTTTTGTTGTTCACTTTTATTTATTGTGGCTAAAAGTAGTGACTGTATTTTTTTGTGTTATCCGTATTATATCTGCCTGCCATAACCTCTTTATAGCAGCTCTGCTCGCCATGGGCACGTAGCCAAAGCCTGGTAAACGTGGTGTAGTTTGTGCATAAGCCGAATCAAGGTGGGTTCGAGTTCGACCGGTCCCAACTCCCTTATCTAGAAAACTCGGGTCTAGTGCAGTAGGAAGTAGCCCAACATTACAAACAAGGCCCACCACCTTACAGTTATTAGTAGTATAAATATATGTGTGTGGGGGGTGCACAATTTTTTATTGTACCATACTTACCTAAATTAATAATTATTTTGATTATGTATATTTGATGACTCTTGTTCTCACCACCAGAATTCAAGTTTCCAGAAGGAAGTTTCACACACATATACACTTAGATTAGGTTAGAATAGAATTCTATCTTGTAAAAAAAAAAAAAAAAAAAAACTCTTGTTCTCTAATATAATATATGAATTTATAAATATGCATATTACTTTAGTCAATCACTTTGACTTTTCAAACTGAATTGTGTGGCTGTCAGCCACTTTCACTATTTCACGCCTCCCACGCTGCTTCTTCTTCTTCTAAATTGACTCCCTTGGTAATGTGGCTTGTTCTGGCCATGCTTTTTATCATCAAATCAGAATACTAAATAGTTTTTAATGTAAATTGTTTTTAAAGGTCTGTTTAGAATTCGTTTATTTTATTAAAATTAAATTTTTTTTTGCTAAAAATACTGTAAATAAAAGTAAAAGTTAGATGAAATAGTCCAATGAGATTTCTAAATAGTACCAAAAAATGTAGTGAAACTCATGAATAGTAGCAAAATAAGTTGAATAGTAAAATATGCTGACTTTTTTAATTTTGAGCCAAACGCACACTAAGAGTGCGTTTGGATTGGGCGTTTTCGCCCAATCCTGCGTCTGCGTTTTTCATTTTTTTTTTTTTTTTTTTTTTTTTTCTTCACGCGTTTTGGGTTTGCGGCTACTGTTCATGTACTGTTCAATGAACAGTAGCCGCAAACTTTGACTTTTCAAATTTTTTTGACCCATCACAGCACATCGTGTACTGTTCACGGACCCACAAATTTCACTTTTTAGTAACTTTTTCATTAAAAATGGGTCCCACGATACTATTCACACATTTAAAAATTATTTCGCTACAGTGTTTTTCAGTTTTCAGTTTCAGTTTTCAGTTTTCAGCTGTATCCAAACGGACCCTAAGTATTCGTTTGGATACTGTGAGTCTGCGTTTCACGCTTTTTTTTTTTTTTTTTTTTTTTTTAGAGAAGCAGTTTTTGTCTTTTCCAGTGGGTCCCATGTACTGTTTACGAGACTCACAAACCTTTTTTTTCACAAAAAATTTCATTAAAAATGGGTCTCACGACACTATTCACACATTTGAAAATTATTTTGTTACCGTGTTTTCAGTTTTCAGCAAAATAAGCAGTATCCAAATGAATCCTAAATTGACTTTGTTGGTCATGTGACAAGTTTAAATATTGCTTTTTATCATCAATTCATGACACTAATAAGAAATTTTACTAATTGAACTAACTTAGAACCCTCAAATAATACACATAAATAATTTTATAAATTTCTACATAATAGGTTGGAAATGATAGCCTCAAGCCTTTAAGCATGTTTGGAGCCAAATTTTATTATACAAAATTTGGCTACAAACTTGGTTGTAGCCAATAGCTATAATTCTCACTAAACAAATTAATATTGTTACATATTTTAAAAATCTAATGGTTGGATTGCATGTCAACTAGATGTTATTTAGGGTCTGTTTGGATACAGCTTATTTTTTCTGAAACTGAAAATACTGTAGCGAAATAATTTTTAAATGTGTAAATAGTGTTGTGGAACCCATTTTTAATGAAAAAGTTACTGAAAAGTGTAATTTGTGGGAGCCGTGAACAATGCACGAGTGCACTGTTCACAGTTGACTTGTCAAAAATTGTAGGCTGAAAAAAAAAAAAAAAAAAAAAAGAGAAAACGCGAAACGCAGCCGTGGACATGGAATCCAAACACATACTTATTATTCAATCCATAAACTTATTTTTTTATGCATATTTTTAGACTACAAAAGTTTGAAATTTAAATTTTTAATTGATAATATAGTTATTGATTTTTGATTTTCTGAATATTTTGCAAGCATTGAACATATAAGAAAAAAATATAATCCAATAGTGAGTGTCAAAATTTACATCCAATAAAAAGATATTAAGTATTGAACCAAATTTTATTTTAAAAATAACCCAATGTATATACTGTAGTTAAACTCAATTTGAGAGTATCAAGTTAACGTACGGGATGAGTTTTTAAACATCCATACTGAGAAATAGCCATCTTCTCCTGGAAAACGACAAAAGAAACATCAATTACTTATTAAAAGTCAAGGATAAGACTCGTAAACATGATGTTTTAATATATTAATCTTTTAATTATGCAACGCATGACACCATATGTGCAACCACGAAACCTAGAAGTCTCTCTTTTGAGAAAACTTAGGAAGAATTTCATAGTATATATTAATGTTCTGTAATGATAAATTAATAAAACCCATGAATTGGATAGTGATTTTTTTTTTTTTTTTTTTTTTGGTTGAGAAAATGGATAATTTATTTGAAGATTCCTTGTTATCAATTAATTATTTTCCCTCTTCTCAAATTTTTTTTTTTAATAATTATTTTCCTGTTTGTTGAATAAGTAACAAAGTCAAACTTATATAAACAAGGACGGGAAATAATAATAATCTTATCTAGGGAATATTTTTTATTTGATTCAAGATTGTGGGACATACTATAGCCTATAGGATGTATATACGACTTCATTATGGTTGCATTTAGTATTGGTTGAAAAATCAGTTTTTTTATTATTTAGTTTATTTTTGCTACTATTCATGAGTTTTATTGGACTTATTTTTTTGGTTGGTTGAGAAAATGGATAATGAAATTGAAGATTCCTTGTTATCAATTAATTATTTTCCCTCTTCTCAAAATATTTTTTTTTAATTATTTTCCCGTTTGTTGAATAAGTAAGAGAGTTTAAACTTATATAAACAAAGATTGGGAAATAATAATAATCTTATCTAGGGAATATTTTTATATGATTCAAGATTGTGGGATATACTATAGCCTATACGATGTATTTGCAACATCATTATGGTTGTGTGTGGTATTGGTTGAAAAGACAGTTTTTTTACTATTTAGTTTATTTTTGTTACTATTCACAGGTTCCATTGCAATTTTTTGATACTATTCATGATCTTGTTGTACTATTTCAACTAGTTTTTAACTTTATTTACAGTACTTTCAGTAAAAAAATTTCAATTTCAACTAAATGAGCTATTTCCAAATGGACCCATAAATGTGTATGCTTTACTGTAATTCATAATTTCCTCAGATTGATATTACTGTTTGTAGTAGTTTCAAACTTTCAAATTTTATTCACATGTTGGTGGTGTGCACTCGATATGTAAAATACACGAAAGGTAAGATTGTACAATTTAGTTACCTAGACAAATTTAAAATTTGCTATGTCAGATATTTTATATTTTGTTTGATTTACAAATGGGTGCAGTTGCTGAATTTTCTTGGCACATCACGGAACTGAATCCAAGGAAGTTTATATTTTTTTTCCTTTCAAATGTGGGTGTGCATTGTCCACAACTCTTCATGCTCTTGACTATTTTCTCAGGTGTGTATAATCCATATGTCTTATACACACACTATAATCCATATGTATTATACACACACCAAATAATTAAGTGTTAACCCCAACATGGAAATTAGTAGTTTTGAATTCCAGACCTCATGGATCTCATAAGCCTTGAAATCCACTAAACTAATTAGGATTTCATAAGTTACAATTAATTAATAGATATCACATATTAGTTAAGTACCTAATGGCAGTGTGGCACTGTTTAATTTAAGTGACAAGGGAGTTCAAAACTAATTTTGATGGTGCTATGTTTCCTGAGAGCGATGAAATGGGGATTAGGGTGGTGATTCGAAATGCTTTGGGGGAGATAATTGCTACTCTTTCTGAAAAAGTCCAAAAGCCTCCATCAGTGGTAACCTTAGAGATGATGGCAACAAGGCGTGTTGCAAAACTGGTCCAAGAAGTAGGCTTACGACAATCCCATTTTGAAGGCGATTCAAAAGTTGGAATAAAGGTTCTTCAAGATGGAAATATGTTGTTCTCCTCCTTTGGTCTTTTAGTTAGGGATACTTTATCTTTTGTTAGTCCCCTATAGGGTTTTTCTTTCTCTCATACTGTTAGGCAAAGTAATGCAGTAGCACATGCCTTAACTCAGAGAGCGAGATTGTCTTTTCTTTTACTTGTCTGGATGGAGTGTATTCCACTAGATTTAAATTCTGTGGTTTATGCTGATTTTTTAGCGCCTTAATTTTATTCAAGCAGTTTTTCTTCTAAAAAAAAAAAAAAAAAACTTTACTTAAAAAATTCAATTTAATTCTATAACTTCTTATTTAATCATTTCAATCTTGTATCTTTTACCTTAATTCAAGGTAGTTTTTATATATAATTCTATCACATTATATCGTTTGGTGTCCTAAAAATGACATTTTTTTGGAAATTCAAAAATATCAAAACTACATCATTTTGGAACACTTAACGGCAACTCCTATATATAATAGATGTGAATGAAAGTAATATACATTGGAACAAATGAAAGTTATAAACTGAAAATGAATAAATTAAAAGTTACAAAACTAAATTAATTTTAGAAAAAGATAGAGGATAATATTTGTAATTTAGCCAAAAATAATAAATGACACATGCAATGCTGAATTTTTCATAAGACTTTTTTTTTTTTTTTTTTTTTATGGGGTCATAAGACTTTTTGAACTAATGGTGCCTCGGATGTTGGGTGTATATATTCAAGTAAAGTCTCACATTGAATAATGATGAGAAAAATGAGTGTTTTTTTTTCTTTTAATAGGAGAAGAATGAGTTGCTAATATAAAATAATTGAACACATACCCATTAAGTTTAGGCCTTTTGGGTTAAAGTGTGTCTCTATATATTATATTAATTATTTAAGAAAACTTCCTAAGGTGTTTATCTCACTGACAAGTGGAATCGGGGCCCATGATAGTGTAAGGCAAAAGGTGGCTAGATTATCAAGGTTCCTTTCGTAGTTAGAGTAGGGGGTGTGTAATTGGAGCCCTTTTGCAAATGGAGCAGGAATGGGTCTCTTTCGCAATTGAAGCGGGGGCGGTATATTTCACCAAGAAATCCCATAAAGCCTGCACAAACAATCTTGGAAAAGGATCCAACAAAAGAGTATTATTGCTAATGGTGCTAGACAACAGTGAGGTGTAAGATTCCCATGGAGATATTAGAGCCCATGATGGTGTAAGGCAAAAGGTGGCTAGATTATCAAGATTCCTTTTGTAGTTGGAGTAGGGTATGTGTGCTTGGATCCCTTTCGCAAATGGAGTAGGGACGAGTCCCTTTCGCAGTTGGAGCAAGGGCTGTATATTGCACCAAGAAAACTCATAAAGCCTGCACAAACAATCTTGGAAAAAGGTCTAAAAAATGAGTATTATTGCTAATTGTGCTAGACAACGGTGAGATGTGAAATTCCCACCAAGGATAAAAGATGTGTGGGATTGACAAGTGGATAGAGGTCTTGAAGCCCACAGATAGATAGAGACTTACATGTGATCAGGGGGAGATTGTTGGATATATAGGTATGAGTAAAGTCTCACGTTGAATAATGATGAGAAAAATGAGTGATTAATATAATATAATTGAGCACATATTTATTGGGCTTAAGCATTTTGGGTTAAAATATGTCTCTATATATTATATTAATTATTCAAGAAAACTCCAACCCACCAAATCCACCCTTGCAATTGAGCTTGACTTTCTTGAGAAATATATATAATGATTAATTTCAAAGATTAATCTTACAATTTATGCTTACTATGAAACTAATTTAATAATTCATGCAACTTTGAATTCTTTAATTAAATGAATGAGCATTTCATTAAAAAGATTTGAAAAGAAAAACAGATTAGTGAAGTACAAATCATCACAGCACCAGCAAACAAGAAAACAACCAAAAAAAAAAATCCAACTCGTTTTTGTAATCCACGCGTGCAACATGACTTCTTTAGGACAAAATTTTTTGTTAATATATATGAAATAATGAAATCATAAATTTTGAAGTCAATTTCCTTCAATAAACAGATGGAACCTCCCCACATAAGATCTAACCCATCATTAAAATCTCTATCTCTCTCTCATGGAAGAATGTTTTATTATAATTTATTATGTTTAAATTTCTGCGGTGAAGCCGTTATGGCTATAAAACGTAGCATAGTTCTTGAAGTCTCACTCACTCAAATTCAATACAATAGACAGACAGTGGTGTAAGCTGAAAGAACTATGGCTCTCCGATTAGCATATTGGATGCTCTTATTTCATTTTCTGTTCTTAATGGTAATTCATATATGCCTTCTCATTAAAGCATTTAGTTTTCGCTCCCTATTAATCTCGTGCTAAATTTTGCATGAAAGTTCAACATTTTTTAAGTTTTATCTTTGGTTTTGTTTGTTTATAGTGCGACCATGGCAATGGAGCAAGGGATGTAGCAAAACAAGACTGGAAACAAGTGGAGATGATAGACCAACATGACTCAGCTAGCCATGAAACTAAATCAGTCTCCAAAGACTCTGAGATGGAGGACAAAAAGCATGTTAGTTTTTTTGTTTGATATTACACCATTTTGAAAGCTTAAGCTACTTAATTAACTTTTTTTCCCAAGTAGTTTAGGGACAAAAATTTGCACAACAAATTTACAACTATTAAAGTGATATGTTATTATTGGTGCAACCATTAAAAGATAAAAGTGGAGTCAATAATACTATAATAGACGAAGGTGCATCCTATGTCCCAAAGTTCCTGTCCCACATCATTTACCACTAGTAAACTTATGACATGTTTTTTAATTTCTAGCAGGACAAAGTGAGAAAACTAAGTACCCAAATATTTTAGCCATAAGCAATTTTTTTTCCTCTCTCTCTCTTAGATTAAAAAATTATCAAGAAAAGTGAAAGAGGAAGATTCTTTTCGCTAAGGGCTGGAAAAAAGAAAAAAAAAAGAAAAAAAAGTGCCACGTGACATTAAGAGACACATGTCACAAGTAGATTGGTGGTACATGATATAAGATTGAAACTTTGGCATATATAGAAGATGTCCATTAAATCCAAAATAGCAATCACACATAAGAACATAAATATTTATGTAGAAAAACCTTTCTTCTTGAAAGAAAAAATCACAGAACGAACTCCAAATCAATTCACTACTATCAAATCAATTACAATAATTATTTAGAAGACAGCAACACTAATTATTTTTTCACTACTAAAGAAAATCTTTTTTTCTTATCTTCTTTTTTTTGGCACACCCTATGCAGTACCAACTCCTTGTTTTTACAGGTAAGCCAACCACCTCTAATTCCTAATCCTATTTGAATTAGAATTCTTTACTAGTCTGGGACAAAACATGTAACAAGCACATATATGGAATTTGCTTGTGAACTAGATTATGGTGCCCACGTGCACCCAACATATTATAGACCTATGTAAAAGTGATATTTCTCTAATTATAATTTATCTTCTTAAAAAATTGGGACAAAAAAGAAACATTTGCACTTTATTGAAGCAAATTGTTGGAGTCTTGTTTGCAATGTACGTGGCCATAATGATATTTGAGCTTTTGTCTACAGTGCGACCATGCTAATGAAATGCAGAATGTACCTAAGCAACACTTGAAAGTCACAAAAGATGGTTACATAACAGCATATGGAGAAGAGTACTCTAAAGAATCAGTGATGGTGCAAGAAAATAAAATGAAGCCAATGTCAACATCTCATCTCTTCGGAGCAGTAGGCTTATTCCCCGTAAAAGATTTGTTTGTGGGGAATATAATGCCTCTTTACTTTCCCGTAAAAGAATTTCCTCAGTTCTTGCCTAGAGAAGAAGCTGATTACATTCCTTTCTCCATGGCCCGACTCCCAAACATCCTTCAACTCTTCTCAGTCCCTATAGATTCTCCCAGTGCCAGAGCCATGGAAGCCACACTCCATGAATGTGAAGTTACACACATCCCAGGGGAGATCAAGCTCTGTGCTACATCTTTAGAGTCCATGCTTGATTTTGTGCATAAAGTCATGGGCTCATGGGCTAACCCGAATGTTCTGACAACTACAGTACACCCCACAATGTCAACTGCCTTGACACAGAATTATAGTGTTTTGAGAGTTTCAAAGGAAATTTACGCTCCTAAATGGGTTGCTTGTCATCCTTTGCCTTACCCTTATCTGACTTTCTTCTGCCACTTCACAGAGAATACCAAGATTTTCAAGGTTTTACTTGGTGGTGAGAATGGACATAAGGTGGAATCTGCTGCTGTTTGCCACAACACTTCTGGTTGGGACCCTAATCACATTATATTCCGCGAACTTGGTCCCAAGTACGGCTCGACTTCAGTATGCCATTTCCTTGCAAAATATCACCTTGTTTGGGTTCCATCACCAACAACAGCCTCTATCTAAAGGTAGCTCAAGCTCTGTTGCCTCTGTATTGTGTAAATGTTGAATAAAGGTCAATCAGCGAGTTCTTGTAATATGGTGGACCTTGTGTTTCTGCTTGTATTGCTGCTTAATTTCTAGTTTGTTGTCTGAATGTCTCATGTGAGGAAGATCACAAAAGTAGGTGCCCTTTATGTACAAAGGGTGGGACTTTGGTCGCAGTTATTAGTGCATGAAAGATGGTTCTTGTTTTATGAGTTAAAAAGTGTTTTTCTTTCGGTTAGTAAGTACTAAGAATCGATTCTTAAAACCCTTTTCTTCCATATTGCCATGCAATTCCTAGTCAGGGCCGGCCCAAGCCTTAGGTAACTTAGGCCTAGGCCTAAGCCCCACTACAACAACAAAAAAATTCCCTAGAAAGGCCATTCCACATTTGTAAAAGTTCCCAAAATTTTATAAAAATTTAAATGATTGAGCACTTTTTTTTATGAGTGATGCTAAGAATGATTTTACTATAGGCTTACCAACTAACATATCACCAATTGCATAAAAATGTAATTCAAAAACTCATTAATTAGTTAGTTGAAGTTCATTAATCACAATTATTATTATCTGATAATCATATTGTAGACATTTTGTAGTATTTTTTAGTATTTTTATTTTTAATTTCTAATAAGGCTTTCAAAATAGGAGATCAATAGAAAATTAACACAATTGAAACCCTAAAATGTTTTCAAAAAAAAAAATGTTGTAAATTTAGATTACAACTTTATTTAACTATGCATAATCATATATCCAAATTATAGTAAGTTTCTTTTTTAAAAATAATATTTTTTTAGTTCCTTTTGTTAAAATTTATGCTTTAACTATAATATTCAATCATCTATATGTAATTAATCTTAGTTTAGTTGGTACATTAGGCCCCAAAATTATTTTGGGCCAGCCCTATTCCAAGTTAGGGTCTATTTGGATACCACTTATTACTAAAAATTGAAAATTTATTGTTGAAAATATTGTAGCAAAATAATTTTTAAATATGTGAATAGTACCGTGGGACTTAGTTTTAACGTTACATTTGCGTTTTTCCATACTTGCGGATCCATGAATAGTGCACAGGACTCCAGAAAAAATGCAAACACTGCAGGCGTTTGCTATCCAAACTCACACTAAGCTACAATTATGGTATGATCATCCCAATAAAATGTTTCCCACGGTATCATGCCATAGTGATAGCATGAAAGATAAAACCTTATCTAGAGACGGATTCTTAAACTTGAATTTGTGATAAATCTTTTGGATAGCGATTAGAGAGTACTTACCATTGTACCAAAGTCTGACTCTTCACTAATTGCTTTTGAATAATTTAAAATTAAAAATCCAATACTTTGAACTTTCATTTCATTTCATGCTTAGTGGTTTTCATCTTGAACGAACTTACAGAATGGATATTCTATCATAACATCCAAAAATCATATATATCAACTAGACAATTTTTTTAACTTGAAAAATTCTCCAAAGCCATTGGTATCATCTAGTACCTAACGGCTTATATCAATTGCAAGTCACATGATTTTATAATGAAGTATACATAGCTTATATGAGTTATTCAACCTCTCTAAATAGGTGGCATCTTGTGGAGTGGCTGTATACAGCGGCTAATGGCTCTCTAAAACAAAACAAAAACAAAAACAAAAGGCAAAAACTTGGAAACATTTCTTGAAACTCTGAGGAAAAATAAGGGAATAACCATATACCGGACTGGATCTCCAATTATATATATATATATATATATATATATAACGAGACTGGATTAAAAAAAGATCCAATACAATTAATTTGTAGGGATGGATGGTTAAGGTCAACCTTTTATGTCTTGGTAGCCTCAGTTTAGTAATTTAAAAGAAGAAGGTTGGCAAAAACAACAGTTTAAGTTAAAAATTAAGTCAAGGAAAAGAGAAATTCTTATTTAAGTTCTCCCTCGGGTTGGCCAAGTAGCAATAGTTCCTAAGCTTTACACTTCTTGGTTTTACAATGATCACTTTCTCTCTCTATTTCCTTATTTCTCTCTCTCTAAACTTTTTTTGATTCCTTTCTTGGAGGATCTTCCTTCCTATATATAGTTGCTTGGGTTGCATTCCAGCCCTCCACTTGGATGACCGTTGATACTTGCTTAGATATTTGTCCCATCACTGCCTTCTTGGTGGTGGTAGAGTAGACTGCAAGCTATGGGGGCACTATTCAGGAGTAATTCTGCTATTAATACGACAAACTGAGTTAGTACAATACATTAAATGTGAAGGTGATAAGTTCTTATCTGGAAGTTTCCTCCTTTTATCTGGAAGTTTCCTCATTCCCTTGCTTGCACGTCTCTACTTCCTTCCTCAGCCTTCAATCTTATAACCTCGGTGGTTTGTCCCTAGTCACCCAAGGAGTATTTGCTCCTTGGTCTCCTCAAGCAGGCCACTCTCCTTGGTTTCCCCGATTGGGTTATTCTAATTGGACCGGGATTGATTTGATGAATAGTTGGGCCTAGTTACCCTTCAGGTGGATTCCATTCAATGATCCTCTCTCTTCAAGCCCCCCACCACCCCCCCCCCCCAAAAAAAAAAACACACACACAAATATATACACATTGCATCTCCAAATATAGAGATGGAGAAGTCAAACATTATTTAGAGGATAATAATCACTCAATTTAAAACATATGATTTTAACACAAGTTTTTAGAGAATATATTCAAAATTTAAATTTAATCATATAAATCACTTTCTTCTCAAAAAAAAAAAAAATGAATCTCTCAATTTTTACAATCCCAACCTTTCACGACCTCATGTCAAACAATTTCAAATTCCAAATGGAGGATAATAATGAAAATTTCTTTAAGCTGAATCAGGGATAGGATGCAATAGATAATCATTAGATGAGATTAAAAGTTTAAAAAATCATTTTTATTTTTAAACCTTGGAATAAATTTTTTTTTTTTTTAACCTTTTAACTTTTGGACAAGGATTTGGTCAATGCATCTATGCACCGGACTTATTAAGATCATGGATTTGAAATCTGGACCATTCAAAGAATTAGAAAATGGAGAGATTCAAGGTATTTGAAATCGAATTGAAGTTCAAGCAAGGGTCAAACTATGACATATCATTTAATTTTTTAATGAATTTGAAACTTATATTATATTTATATAGTTTCTCAAAAACAAATTGTATATATATATGTATGTATATATATATATATATATATATATATATTAATTTTTCATTCCTTACCAACAAAATGCGTGTGGTCCAATGGTTTAGACTTTTGGATATGAGTATTTGCCTGTTGAGAACTTGGGAGCAAGTCTCTAAAATTATGTACATTCTTTATTTTATGTTTTTGAGAAACAAATTATGTTCATTCAATCCTTAAACTTTACAACAAGTTTACTAACCTTAAATATTGTAAAACAAAGTCTTTTTTTTTTTTTTTTTGATGAAATTGTAAAACAAAGTCTTTATTTCATACATTGTTTTCTAAACAAGAATGCTTGTAGCCTCTCAATTTCTCAGAAGTCAAACCTCTCAAAAATATTATCAATATTTAACTGACATATATATGGCTGTAACCTGTAAGATTTTTTTTTTTTTTTTTTTTTTTGAAGTGTGTTAAAAAAAGTAAGAAATTTTAAATGCTAAAGAATTTAAGGTACTTTCATGTAGCTCTTAATCAAACCACATTATGGGAATATTGGAAAAGAACTACAAAGTTTTCTTTGTGTGCTAAATGTTGTTTAATCCCCTAAATTAGATCAAATTTATTAAAATGTCCCATATTTAAATTACATTCTTTGAAAATAAAAATCTCCTCACAATATATATTAAATTCAAGTGGATAAAGTAGTAAAGTACAACTTTTTCAGCTACATGTTATAAATAAAAAAAACTTATCATGCGGGATAAAGTGTAATAATCCACATTATTTCAAAATCTTAGTATAGTTTCATTTGACAATATTCCATATAAAATTATTTTCAACAATAGATTTCAATTAATTTAATTGATCGATAAAATTTTTTGTTGTTAGTGTTTGATCTTTACTTACATAAAAAATCAATTAGCAACTTAACTTGATGATAAAAAGCAATCTTTGTATAGCAGATGTTATAGATGTTTATTTCAAATAAAACATATGCCCCAAAAATGCTTTTTGAGGTAGTAGATAAAAATTTTGAACATTCAGTATTCGTTTGCCAAGAGTCTAACTCAACTAGTACTTCTTGATATTTTAGAGTTCAAATGCCCTCATCTCCCATTATAATTATCCAATTATCCCAACAAAGAAATAAAAATCAGCATTCATTCACTGGGATTTATCTTTTATAATAGCCTGCCAACACTAAGTGAGTTTAGGTTTTCCCATCACCAAATCATCTTCTTCACCACCATTTTTAAGTAAAAGACACTGATCTCTTGAGAGCTATCACACGAAGCAAGTCAGAGAGGTTGAATAGAGCAGAAAATGAGCAAAAGTGAGCTGCGTCACACTAAAATGAGTGGAAGTTTAGTGTTTGTCAAGCAAATAAACGAATAAAAACAGTTGTGTTATTGCTAGATTCACTTGAAGGTACTGTTTTTCATGCATCAGTACCTGAAGGCGCACTCCTCCTAGCTAGCAACTCATCTGCTGGAAAATATTTATATATTTATACTACTATTTAAGGGGTTTATTCTGTTTGGGATCTTCACTTTAGATGCCCAAATTCCATCAAATTCATCCTAATACAACTTCTTCTTTTTGAAAAAAAATAAAAAATAAACCTACTTTTTTTTTTCCACAAACATACCATTTTTTTATCACTGAACTTATTTTTTTTTTTTTCACCCTCACATTTCTCTCTCACATTAGTAGTCAAGTACTAATACAACTTCTTCTTAAAATAAAAAATAAAATAAAACTTCCATGAATAAAATGTGTAAACTCAAAAAATAAAATTTAATAAGCATCATCGCACACGCAAAGCACGTGTGATGAGACCAATTTGTGTGTGTGTGTATATAGAGCACCTTGCTTATAGTATGATGCCTATATTTAATGCATTATTAGAGATTATTATTGGTTTAGGAAAATTCTTAGGTAGTCCCAGAGTATAGTGAAATAGTATTCCATTCTATTACATTCATGGTGGACTCCATCGTGAATTTAATGGACGGACCCCATCATGAATGTGAGAAAAATGTGTATCATTCTCCATGTTCAGGAGTACTTAAGAATTACTTATTGGTTTATAACTAAATGAATAGTTGACATAGCAAAGCATTCCACTGAGACTACATATGCAGAGTGCCCGATTTAGTTTAGATTTGAATAATGTCGTTGGTTTCAAAGCTAACAATATATAAGATTTATATGGCAAAGAAATTTATATATTTATGAATTTAGAAGCACAATAGTGCATGATGATGAACTGATCGTCAGTTTATTATGATCGTCCAGATGGAAGCCGTCCCTCACCAATCCAATCTTCTGCAATTCGTGGGCGAAAGAAAGGAAGTAGTTCGTCGGCGTTGTGCCTGCAAAAAGGTCTCTGATGCCAAAGTTAGAAAGATTGACAAGGGAGAGCAATGAGAACAATGTGTTAGAGTATTTTTCTTACCCTACCCTTTTTGGGGTTCAGTCTTTATATATATGTGCTTACAGGTGATTTCTTCTAGCCGTTGGAGTCTTGATGGAGGCTTTAATCTTGCCTGGTAACGCCCTTGCAGGGTGTTAATGATGAGCTACCCTTCCCAACGATCTGAAGGTTGATTAATGTCTTGTAACGGCTCCACGAAGAGTGGGAACGAGTATTCATGTCTTTGAGCGACGACCTTTTCCCTCAGGACGGTTTTATTAAGGTCGTCAATGACCTGCATTGTATGGACGATTACCATTTTGGTTGGGCGTATCAACTGCCCCCCTATTCCATGGTCGTCCATATCTTGGACGATTATAAGAATATGAAAAGATTATCATTATTATTATTATTGTTATTATTTTCAGTTATGGCGCTTGGAGTTCTGCTCCGCATTGATTACGTAGTGGCGGTTGTGGCTCATCTCAGTGCCACGTGTTTGACTTTTATTGGTTGAAGTGTCTCGTTTCCGATGAATGCCTTTTCAGTTTCCCGCACTTTCCAAGGCAGAGTCCTTTGATTTTTTGGCTTTTCCTTTTTCCATTTCCCCATTTTCTGTGTGGTTGATCTCTCCTACGCGTATTTTGCTCCTCAACTCCTTAGTTTTCTCCCTAACTTCCAGGTATGCCCACCCTCATTTACACTTTTCTTTCCTTTCTGATTTCTCCTTGCATTTGTGTCACTTAAGCTCCTTTTTCTCTCTACACTATCCTTTCTTCTTACGGAGTGGTGTTGTTAGTTTTTCTTTTCTTTTCCTTTAATGGTGGATAATTTCGAAGTTAGGCGTAACTTCCCCTCCGTAGCTTTTCTCCTCGCCCGCTTAGGTTCCTTGGTAGAGCTTTCCGGTGACCCATTGGGTGCGCCTTCGCTTGCCGGTTCGTACCCACTAGTTGAGGAATTTGTTAGTAGGGGTACCGGGTTAGATTCGGCGTTGGGTGTTTTATACCCATTATTGTTAGAGTCTCAAGCTTGGTTCCGGTCTATTAGAGGGCTCCTAAGAGAGGGAAGTATGGGTTTAGAGGAAGGGTTAGGTGATTTAGAGAGGGGCTCGACCTCTAACGTAATTGAGGAAGAGGCCGGGATCGATGCAACGACCACCGCTCTTTCCCGTGCTCCCTCGTCCTCCCATTCTCCCGCCCCAGCGACAGTCCATCAATTTCATGCCCTCAAGGAAAATTGTTCCTTGAAAGTTTAGGTTTTTAGTAAATTTAAGGATAGATTTCAGTTTCCGGAGGGAACCAAGGCTCGTCTTCCCAGGAAGGGCGAAAAGGCTTGCGCCTTTGCCTACGGAGAAGTTTGCTTTTACGAGGCTGCTTTTTCGTGTAGCCTCCGATTTCCCGTCCATCCGTTCATAATGGAGCTTCTTTACCATTTTAACCTTGCACCGAGGCAACTTATGCCTAACTCCTGGAGAATAGTAATTAGTTGTATGGTGATCTGGACGACCATTGCTGATGGGGATATGATCTCAGTTAATGAGTTCGTCCATCTATATCGTCTGAAAGAGTCTAGAGAATTTGGGTACTATGAGTTTGTACCCTGGAATCGGAAGGCTCGTCTGGTAGCTGACCTTCCGTCGTCTTTTCGCTACTGGAAATCAAGATACTTCTTTGTATCTAGGGACGGTTGGGAAACATTGCCTGACGATTTGTGGGGGAATGTACCTAGGTTGCTGCGCCGATGGGAGACCCCTTTGATTGGTGCGTTTACCACAAGATTGTTGGCCTTTTTTTTTTTTTTTTTTTCCTTTTAATTGATGTCGTCATTTGCAGTGAAAGATCGTCCAGAACTTGAGGCCAAATTTGTAGAGCGAGTTCAGGCTGCGATCAAGTACGCACGGATGATTGAAGATTTTGGTGAGCTGATCGATCTGCGTACCCTAGCTCGTCATTGTCTGGGACCAAAACCTTCCCTTTACGTACTCAGTACCCTCGACCGCGAAGAGAGAAAACGTAAGCTGTACTTCAAGTCATCTCTTTTCTTCGTGTTTATCTTCATTCTTTTTACTCGTCCTTACCCCCCTTTTATTCATCCTTGATCTCTTTTGTGTAGAAATGACGTAGAAGTTTAACAAAGAGATGTACAAAAAAATTAAGGGCAAAAAGAATGAGCCCCTTTCTAGTATAGGCCAAAAGAGGCTGAGAATCACGGATAAAGAAAAGGAGAAAGATAAAGAGGTGGTGGAGAGAGGGTCGTCCACACCTACCCTTGATCTGGACGAGGGTGTGGCTGTATCTTCTGGCATTTCGGTTGAGGAGGTGGCTCGTCCTTTCAAGAAGCAGAAGGCGGCCAGTAAGGGGAAAGAGAAAGTCGGTGCCAGCGTTTGGTTGGACGCTAGGACGGTCATGGATCGTGCCAACGAGCTTTTTACCCCTGGTGAGATGAGGGAAGTCACGAGCATTCCCTCGCACGAGATGGTGAGCCGCCACGTTCATAAGCTCGTGCAGGTGATCCATCATACTTCTTGTCCTTTTCTTCGTCTTTAACTACTTGACTATTTTTGTTGCTTTTGATTGAACTAATTTTTATTAACTTTGTTCTCGTCCATAGGTGTTGGGGGAGACCATGCACATCACAACGCAGTATTTAGCGAACGAAGAGAAGGCCGTCGTGGCCAACTCGAAGGTGGAAGCTTTGGAAGCTGAGGCCTCTGGCTTACGGAAGGACCTGATCACGACCATGGATTCTCTCAACATTTCCAAGGAGCAGGTTCGTGTACTGACAGAGCAGCTGGAAGTTGAGAGGCAATCTGTGAAGCAGAAAGACGAACTCCTGGCGGCAACCGCTCAGAAGATGAAGGTTGAAGTGGCCAAGGCCGTCACTGCCTTCCAGACCACGGAAGAATATAACACCATTCTTTTCCAGTGGTACTTCAAAGGGTTTGAGCTGCGGTGGAGGTATTTGATAAAGCATGGTCCTGGCGTGAACCTTGACGACTTAGACTTTGAGGCCGTCGACAAGGAGATTGAAGAGGACGAAGCAGCTCAGGCAGTGGCGTCTACCGATGCTGAACCATCCTAGGCTACTCAGGACGATGATTTTGCCCCTCCAGCCTGATTCTGTTTTAAAGAAAATTCAAGAAATTTTTTTTTTTTTTTTTCATGTACTAAGTTAAGAACAGTTGATGTTTGGATGCCCCTCCTGTTTTTGGGGGCCCCCCTTTTTTTGCCTTCAGAACAATTTAACTCTATGTTTGATTTTTGGCTATAAATGTCTGTGTGTTTATTTTTGCTTTTCATGATTGCATGAGTTGTGTGAGGACTTTTGTCTCTTCCTGGGGGTTTTAGAAAGGTTTCCCCATTTACTGACTTTTTGATCGTCCTGTACGGACGAGGTTACGTTGATCAACTTCAGGAGTTTGATCTTCTTGCATTGTTGTATGGACAAAATCATTTTGTATGATCGGTTTAGGCGATGCATATCCGCTTAAGGAATTTTAGCTTTTGAGACGACGTGCATCTACTGAAGGAATTTTTGTCGTCATTAAGCTTTTTAGAGACGGTGTAATTCCATTGAAGGAATTTTACTGCCATTAAGCTTTTTTGGGGACGATGTACATCCATTTAAGGAATTTTATCGTCATTAAGCTTTTTGGGGACGATGTACATCCATTTAAGGAATTTTATCGTCATTAAACTTTTTTGGGGACGATGTACATCCATTTAAGGAATTTTATCGTCATTAGGCTTTTTGGGGACGATGTACATCCATTTAAGGAATTTTATCGTCATTAAGCATTTTGGGGATGTACATCCACTTCAGGAATTTTATCGTCATTAAGCATTTTGGGGACGATGTACATCCACTTAAGGAATTTTATCGTTATTAAACTTTTTGGGGACGATCGTTTGCGCTTTTCTTTGCAAACTGTGGCGGATGATTTGCTCAATAACACTTAAGAGATGCTGGATAATACTTATGATTCGAATAATTGCTTACACAAGATAGAAGTATCAAATTGGTTTTACAATGATGTTTATGGTTCCTTTTCGTAATACCTCTTTAGATGTTCGACGTTCCACGGACGAGGTAGTCTTCTTTCTTCCGAGTCCTCCAGGTGGTAACTGCCCTGACATGAATAATGGAGGACTCTGTAGGGACCTTCCCAAGACGGTCTCAATTTGCCATGTGCTGGATCCTTTGTTGCAGGTGTGACTTTTCTAAGGACGAGGTCACCAATGTTGAATCTTCTCAGCTTCACTCTCTGATTATAATATTCGGCTATCCTCTGTTGGTACTTGGCCATTCTTTCAGCTGCATGATCTCTAATCTCGTCCAAACTGTCTAAGTTTTCTTTCAATTGGTTGTCATTGGTTTGCTCGTCAAAAAATTCTCTCCTTAGGCTTGTGAGACCAACTTCGACTGGTATGACTGCTTCTGTGCCATATGTTAGACTGAACGGTGTTTCTCCAGTTGGTGTCCGCGCTGTCGTCCTGTATGCCCACAAGACGCTTGGCAGTTCTTCAGGCCACATTCCTTTTGCCCCCACCAACCAGGACTTGATGATCTTGAGCAGGGTCCGGTTGGTTACTTCAGTCTGTCCATTGGCCTGAGGATGATCTGGTGATGAGTACTGGTTTTTGATGCCCAAGCTTGAGCAAAATGACCTGAAGCTTTGGTTGTCAAACTGACGACCGTTGTCTGATATGATCGTCCTTGGTATCCTAAACCTGCAAACAATATTTTTCCAAACAAAATTTTGTACCTTTACTTCGGTGATTGTTGCCAGAGCTTCTGCCTCCACCCATTTTGTGAAGTAGTCGATGGCGACGAGCAGGAACCTCACCTGTCTCTTTCTCGGAGGTAAGGGACCCATGATGTCGATCCCTCACTGTGCGAATGGCCAGGGAGATGATATTGTGGTCATCTTTTCCCTAGGGATTCTTTGAACATTCTCATATCTTTGGCAACTGTCACACGTCCTTACGAAATCAACTGCATCTCGTTGCATTGTTGGACAAAAGTAGCATGCTCTCATGATCTTCCTGACGAGGGACTTTGCCCCCGCGTGATCTCTGCAGATTCCCCCATGTACTTCTTCAAGGATGTACCTAGCTTCCTCCTTTTCAACACATCTCAAATACGGTTGGGAGTAGCCCCTTTTGTAGAATTCGTCATTAAGTATCGTAAATCTGGCTACTCGTCTCCTTACCTTTTTAGCTTCTTCTGGATCACTCGATAGTCGTCCTTCTTGAAGGAATGTGAATATCGGGCTCATCCATCCATGGTCTGTGTGGACGGAGGAAATTTGAAGTTTCTATATGCTAGGATAGTTTTGTTCTTCCGTCTTCCAATCTAACCTTTTACTTTTGCCGTCTGTTGAGGCACTTCGGGCCACCTCATCAGCTTCTGCGTTCTGATCCCTGGGGATCTGGACGAACTCTATGTAATTAAAGGAGCTGATTAATTGGTTCGTCAACTTGAGGTATTTCTGCATCCTAACCTCCTTTGCTTCGTACTCCCCTTTTACTTGCCCAATAACGAGTTGGGAATCGCTTTTGAGTACAACATTCTCAGCTCCTAGTGCCTGGGCTACTCTCAATCCCACCAATAAGGCCTCATATTTTGCTTCATTATTGGTTACAGGGAATTTAAGTTGGACTCCATACTTGAGGACATTTTTTTCTGGGGAAGTGAGGACGATGCCTGCTCCGCCTCCCCGTTGAGTGGACGATCCGTCAGTATTAACCGTCCAGATGTTCTCCATGTTTCCAGGGATGGTGAATTCCGCTACAAAATCAGCCAGTGCCTGTGCTTTTATCGCCATCCTTGGACGATATTTTATGTCGAACTGGCTGAGCTCGATTGCCCACTGCACCATTCTTCCTGCCGCTTCGGGCTTGTTCATTGCCTTTTTTATAGGCTGATCCGTCATCACGATGATGGGATTGGCTTGAAAATATGGACGAAGTTTTCTCGAAGCCATAATCAGGGCAAAGGTGATTTTCTCTATACGAAGGTACCGCACCTCAGCACCCTGGAAGGCCTGGCTAACGTAATACACGGGAAGTTGCAAACCTTCATCTTCTCTAATCAATGCCGCGCTGACAGCCATGACCGAGACGGCTAAGTACAGGAATAGATCTTCACCTTCTTTGGACGGGCTTAAGAGGGGCGGGTTGCTAAGATAACGTTTCAGCTCTTGGAACGCCATTTCGCATTCCTCCGTCCATAAAAACGCCTTCTTCAAAGTCTTGAAGAATGGGAGGCATTTGTCCGTAGCCTTCGAGACGAACCTGTTGAGGGCCGCAATTCTCCCTGTGAGGGACTGTACTTCTTTGACCGTCCTGGGTGAGGACATTTCTAGGATGGCCCTAACCTTCTCGGGGTTTGCTTCAATCCCTTTCGAGATACTACAAACTCGAGAAACTTTCCCGAGGAAACTCCAAAGGCACATTTGGACGGATTGAGCTTCATGCTGTACCGCCTGAGAGTATTGAACGTCTCTCTAAGGTCGTCCAGATGATTCTTCTCCTCCTTGCTCTTGACGAGCATATCGTCAACATAAACCTCCACATTTCTCCCAATTTGCTTCTTAAACATCTGGTTCACCAATCTTTGATAGGTCGCCCCTGCGTTCTTGAGCCCAAAAGGCATGACCTAGTAGCAATAAAGTCCCTGGCTGGTGATAAAAGCGGTCTTCTCTTGGTCTTCCTCAGCCATTTGTATCTGGTTATATCCTAAAAATGCGTCCATAAATGTGAGAAGTTTGTGCCCTGCTGTGGAGTCCACTAGCTGGTCGATTCTGGGCAGTGGGAAGCTATCTTTTGGGCAGGCTTGGTGCAGATTTGTGAAGTCGACACACATTCTCCACTTCCCATTTACTTTCTTGACCATGACTACATTGGCCAACCACTCTGGGTAGTGGACTTCTCGGATGAATTTTGCTGCAAGCAACTTATTTACCTCGTCCATCACTGCCTTGTTCCGCTCTGGAGCAAAGACTCTCCTTTTCTGCTGGACAGGTTTCTTCCCTGGATCAACATTCAGGTGATGCTGGATGAGGCTTGCTGGGATCCCTGGCATGTCCTCGTGGCCATTTCGTCTTTTGACTCATGCTCGTCCCTATTTGTGTCGTCTTTGGAGGATTCCCTTCAACCAGCTCTACCATTTCAAGTTTCTCCATAATCTCTGGTGTCTTCTCTTCAATCATCCACGTGTGGTTTTCTTTTGAGGCCAGGACGACATGGTAGCATTCTCTTGCCAGTACTTGATCTCCTTTAATCTCCCCGACACCATGTTCTGTTGGGAACTTCACCTTTAAGCAGTAGGTGGAGATAGCAGCCTTCCAGCGATTAAGCATTGGTCTCCCTATGATCACATTGTAGGACGAGGGTGAGTCTACTATCAGAAAATTGTGCTGGTTGGTTACCTGAAGGGGGTATGACCCGGCCGTTACTGTCAATGCCACGATTCCTCTGGGGTATACTTTGTCTCCGCTGAAGCTGATGAGGGAAGACTCAAAAGGACGGAGCCTTTTTGGGTCCAACTTTAGTTGTTGGAAAGTAGGAAGATAGATTATGTCTGTTGAACTTTCGCTGTCGACTAGGACGCTTCGCGTGTTGAACCCCTCGATCATGATCATAATGACGAGAGAGTCATCATGGGGTTGCTTCACACATCTGGCATCATCCTCAGAGAAATGCAAGTCCTCACTGGTGCGTCTTTGCTTTGATGAAGGTATACTGTGGACGCTGTTTACCTGTCTTTGGTATGATTTCCTGAGAGACTTGAATGATCCCCCGGTGGTTGGTCCCCCAGCAATGGTCTTTATTTCCCCTAGTGCGCTTTGTGGACGAGGTTGGGGGCGATCTTCATCTCTCCGTGTATTAACTGGCTGGCTTTTCTATCCGTACCTGCCGAAATCCCCCCTTTTTACATACTGTTGTAACTTCCCATTACGGATGAGTTCCTCAATCTGTTCTTTTAGGTCCCTGCAGTCCTTTGTATAATGCCCGTGATCTTTGTGGAAACGGTAGTATTTCCTCTTATCGCGCAATCGAGGTGCTGAATGGAGTGGTTTTGGCCACTTTAGGGATGATTCGTCCTTTATTTCTGTTAGAATTTGATCGACTGGCATCACCAACGGGGTGAATTTTGATGGACGAGGGTTTTTGTCCTCCCTCCTTCAATTTCCATCGTCATTTCGTCTGTCAGCCCAATCTCGTTTTAGCCCTCTTCGATCGTCCTCCTTTTCTTTCTTCTTTTCCCTACTCTTATCTGCTCCATCAATAGCTGCCAAGGCTTCTTCCGCATTCATGTACTTCTGAGCTTTCAACAGTGCCTCGGCCATCGTCTTAGAGGGGTTCTTTGCCAAGGATGCCACAAAATCCCTGGACTTCAATCCTGCTTTGAAGGTCGTGAGATGTACCTTGTCATCTGTCTCATCTATTTCCAACATTCCTCGGGTGAAACGTGTCACGTAAGACCTCAATGGTTCCTTCTCTCTTTGTCTGATGGTAAGCAGGTGGTCGGCAGTTCTCTATGGTCGTTACCCGCCTACGAAATGATGGACAAAGGAGCTGCTCAACTGCTCGAAATTGTCAATGGACGATGTTGGCAACTTGTTGAACCATTCCCTGGCTGCTCCTTTGAGGGTCGTAGGGAATGAGCGACACAAGATCTCGTCAGGCGGCTGTTGGAGGCCTAAGGTCGTCCTGAAGGTGTTCAGGTGATCCAAGGGGTCTTTCAGCACGTGGAAAGGTTCCAGCTGGGGCAGATGAAACTTGGAGGATACAGGGCACTCCTGGACGGCTATGGTAAAAGGTGAATCCGTCTTCCGAACGATTCTCTCCAGGCTTTAGTCCGTCTTCCCTTTGATGGTGTTTCTTAGTTCGTCCATCTCTTTCCTCATCTCTCTTAAAAGATCCGAGCTTGCTTCCTCCGGAGTGCTGGTTCGCCTTCTGTTGCTGTCTTCATCGTCTCCCCTGTCTGCACAATTACTTTCCTACAGCAGTCGTTGCTTCATCTCTTGGTTCTATCTTGTGAGTTCTTCCACGGTTGCTGATAGCGACTGGATTTGTAGGGCCAGCGCAGCAAGATCTGGGTTTGTACTGGATTCCATTTGGACTGGGGACAGATCACGTGTTGAATCGTCGTCCCTACAGACGGTGCCAAACTGATGATGAACTGATCGTCAGTTTATTATGATCGTCCAAATGGAAGCTGTCCCTCACCAATCCAATTTTCTGCAATTCGTGGGCGAAAGAAAGGAAGTAGTTCGCCAGCGTTGTGCCTGCAAAAAGGTCTCCGATGCCAAAGTTAGAAAGATTGACAAGGGAGAGCAATGAGAACAATGTGTTAGAGTATTTTTCTTACCCTACCCCTTTTGGGGTTCAGTCTTTATATATGTGTGCTTACAGGTGATTTCTTTTAGCCGTTGGTGGAGTCTTGATGGAGGCTTTAATCTTGCCTTGTAACGCCCTTGCAGGGTGTTAATGATGAGCTACCCTTCCCAACGGTCTGAAGGTTGATTAATGTCTTGTAACGGCTCCGCGAAGAGTGGGAACGAGTGTTCATGTCTTTGAGCGACGACCTTTTCCCTCAGGACGGTTTTATTAAGGTCGTCAATGACCTGCATTGTATGGACGATTACCATTTTGGTCGGGCGTATCAGTGCATATAAAATATCATGTCATTTAAAATTATGTCACTAATCAGCTCTATCTCAAGTAATATTTCTCCTCTTATAAGTAGTGAAGGGAAATATTCTGGATTCATAACCCACTAAAAGAGCGTATAATTTTACAAGAAAAAAAAAATCCTTGATTCCACCAAAAAATGGATTTATAATTAATAATTTTTAATTAATAATATTTTTTTTTCCAATCTAAAGGTGTATATGATAACATTTAATTTAAAATCACTCCCCTAAATAAGATATAAAAATCGATTTTATATGAAGTAACACTGATATTTTAGTTTTTAAAAACATTAAATTTGATGATGAAATGAATTAAGCCATAAAAATTACTAAAGGTATGTACTGTTGCTAAATTCAATTTGAGAGTGTCAAGTTGACTCGATGAGTTTTAAAGTCTAAAAACATCTATATTGAGAACAAGTCATCAAACTGAAAAACTACCAAACAAACATTAGTAGATTAAAAGTCAATAATAATCATCGCATACTCTTGATGTGATGGTCACTCTATAAATATAAGTGTTTGTGAGATGAAAAAGCTTCACACACGTACAAACTTAGATTAGGATAGAGTAGAAATTCTATCTTGTATAAAAAATAATAATAAAAAAAAGCTCGTGAAATATGATATTTAATACGGGTTCTACTTCTTTTTTTTTGTGTGAGAATCATGTCGGTATGTTTTATTAATCAATTAGAAGAGGCTTATCAGCCAAACCAAGAGTATACATATTAAGAGTAACAGACTCCATCCAAACGGTTAAAGAGGAGACAAATTTGGCTTTCTTTGCCAAGGCATCGGTAACGGAATTACCTTGCCTATAGACGTGTGAAAAACTACAGCTCTCTAACGAGTTCACATAAACCAACATACCTTAAATAAGATGGCCAAAAGCAGATTGAAACATATCACCTTTCCAAAAGGAGTTGATAACAATTTCCGAGTCTCCTTCCAAAATAGAATTGCGAAGTCCTTCTTCATGGACAAAAAGGGCAGCTCGCCTAGCTGCTAATTAATAATTCTAACTGGGTAACAGAGGGTGGCAGTGGGATTTTTTCAGATAAAGATGCCATGACTTCTCCTTCATGATTCCGAATGACGACACCCAAACCCGCTTCGCCTGAGTCATGGAACATGGCCCCGACGAAGTTTGTCTTATAGCCATTTATGTCCGGTGCTGTCCATTTCACCCTTGCAGTTCGAGTTTGCTTGATCTTGGTCTATGGGGCGGGTTTATGGGGAGACAAGTATCTCTTTGCTTCTGCTACAACCCGATTCAAGGGGAGTGCTTCAGTATTCAATCGGGGCATGTTTAGCTGGGACCATAGAAATTAGGCGTTAACTGCAAAGAGCTCAAACGTGTTGGTTTTTCTAAAACCAGTTCCACAAGATTTTTAAAGGTTCCCAGTGAAGCTTTATTTCTGTCAATCCAGTGGAAGTCCACGTCCCAAACCTGCTGACAGAGAGAAGCGCAATCCCAGAGTGCATGTAAGACCTTTCCAGAGTGATAGGAGCATTGATGGCATGTGAGTCCAGATTTTCTTTTGTAGGTAGAGCATTAGAGTAGGCTTTCCACAAGAAGTGCTTGACTTTTCCTGGTAATTGTGATTTCCAGATTTTCTTCCAGAACCCTTTGGTGCTCTCGGAATTCAGTGCTCTCGGAATTCAATGCTGAGGCATGCTGTGTCAAGTCTATTTCACACAGCCACTGGTAGCCCTATTTTACCTCATAGGATTCGTCTCTACTCCTAGGCCAGTGTAGGTAGTCGAGTTGCGTTGAAGTACACAATGGAATAGCTTTAATTCTCTGGGCTTCAAAGGGCATGAAAAGGTTATCAATGATGCTCGCTTTCCAGCATTTTGATTGTGGAACAATTAAGGCAGAGACCATGGAATTTCTGAGGGAAGGGGCTGGAGGTGACTGTATTTGGCCTCGTGTGTCTCCTGGCAGCCAGTTGGAGTCATAAATCTTGATTTGGGACCTGTCTCCCACTCTCCATTTTGCACCTTGCTCGATAATGTTTCTAGCATGTAGGATGCTTTTCCAGGCAAATGAGTCAAAAGATGTTTTAGCTTCAAACACAGACCCATTCGGAAAATATTTAGCTTTGAAAACCTTGTAGAAAAGGGAATTTTCATCATGTACCAATCTCCAAACTTGGCTAACATTGCTTCGTTAAACTTGCATAAGTCTTTGAAGCCCATAACTCCCTCCATTTTTGATTTGCACAAAGTTTCTCAATTCTTCTAGTGAACTTTCCTCCGGTCACCCCGTTGTCCCCATCAAAATTTGCGGATTATCATCTCAATCTCTTTGCATAGGCCTACAGGTAGGCGAAAGCAACTCATAGCAAAGGTAGAGATTGCATGTACCACTGCCTTAAGAAGAACTTCTTTCCCTGCTTGGGATAGTAATTTTTCCTTCCACCCTTGGATTTTCCCCCACACTTTCTCCTTGAAGAAATTTAGGCTAGCACTTCTATTTCTCCCCAACACTGCTAGTAGGCCCAAATATTTTTCATACTCCTTTATCTCTGGACCTCCAAGGAAATTTTTTATGGAATTTTTGGTCTCCATAGTAATAGATTTGCTGAAGAAGAGGGTGGTTTTTTCCTTGTCTATGCGTTGCCCAGAAGCATGCTCATACAAATCCAAAATTCCTTGGATTGTTTGTATATCATTGATCTGGGCACGACAAAAAAGAAGACTATCGTCAGCAAAAAATAAGTATGAGATTTTGGGACCATACCAGCAAAGGGAATATCCTCTAATTTCATCTTCATTCACTGCTTGTTGGATAAGGGCATTAAGGCCCTCGGAGCATAGTAGAAAGAGGATTGGTGATAGTGGGTCACCTTGCCTTATGCCTCTCGAAGGTACAATATTCCCTTTTGGCTCACTGTTCACTAGTATTGAATAGGAAACTGTGCCGATACACTCCGAGATTAGATTTATCCACTTTCCATCAAAGCCCATTTTTTCCATCAATTTCAGCAATAATGCCCATTCCACTTTATCAAAGGCCTTGCTCATGTCGAGCATAAGGGTCATAGAGCCTATTTTTCCAGATTTCTTCATTTTCATGTGGTGGAGAGTCTCAAAAGCAACAAGTATGTTATTTGAAATTGCCTTGTCAAATTGGAAAGCACTTTGAGATTTAGATATAACATTAGGCAAAATCACTTTCAATCTATTTGCCAATACTTTGGAAATAAGTTTATACAAAATATTGCACAAGGTTATAGGTCGAAATTCAGTTACCTTCTCTGGGCTTTTCACCTTTGGAATAAGAGTTATATGGGTGTGATTTATACCTGTTGGGATCTGACCTGAATTTAGGCAAAAGAGGACTGCATCCGCAACATCACCACCAATTTCCTTCCAGTAGTGTTGGAAAAAAATAAGGGGCATTCCATCGGGTCCCAGAGCTTTTAGGGGAGCCATTTGCTATAAATATGGGTTTTACTAACGTATGCTCTTAGAGCATATGTTAGTAAACCATTTCAGGAAAATTTTTATCGGGAATTGAAAAGGCTATCAAACTTTTTGACAGTTTTTTCAATTTCTGATAAAAATTTTCCTAAAATAGATTGTTAATGTATACCCTAAGGGCATACATTAACCGGACTCATTTAATATAATAATTTTTTACTTATGTAGCACACACTATATATGGTTTAATATTTTAATCAATTATCCAAAAAATCATCATCATCAACCCATGTGCAACAGAACCCAAGAAGAATCTCATCATATATGCTAAAGTTTTGTATGCTACATGTATAAACTATTTTACAACATTTTTATAAATGTTTGATATTGCAAATTTTTACTGGTTTTTATCTGAGCTTACTACTAACATCACATTTTTACTAATCAAAAACCACTCACTACATCAGCAATTTGTAAGAAAATATTGTAAGATTGTTTGTAATTCTATTATTATTTATGTTGAGTAAATTTTCTAGTCGATTATACCCATGTATTGGGATTAAGAAATTGTAGTCCTTATCAATTAAATGTTTTCCCATGTTGAATAAGTAAGAGAGTTAAACTCAAACAAAACCTAGAAGAAAAAAATAATATTCTTCCCTAGAGAAGATTATTTTTAATTTGATTCTAGGTTGTAGGATAATGTACATATTATATGTACTATCCTTTACTTTAATTTCATAACTTCCTCAAATAATTGATATGACTATTTGTGGTAGTTACACATTACTAATAATTATTTATATTGTTGTGGTGTACACTCACAGTGCACCTAGTATTTAAAATTTACTAATGTGGCGTTTGGTAAGGAGTAATGTTTTAGGATTCTCAAGAATGTTTAAAAATTTCTATGTTTGGTTGTAAATCATGTCAGGAAATCAAATGCCAGGGGAATTTGGATTCCCCCTTTAAACCCCTCTCAATAGGAATGTGAATTCCCTTTAAAACAGGTGGGTATCCAGATTTCCAAACTTAAAGGAAATTGTATTTTTTATAAACTGATAATTTTATACTGTTTTCCTTATCATTTAAGCAATTAAGATAAAATATAAAATAAATCATCAATATCTTTTCCCTTGTCTTTATCTATTCCCGCCAAAATAACATAAACAGGATAAAGGATAGACAACTCTATTAATATATTTTTTAACAAAGTTCTATTTAGGTTTCTCGTGTGGAAAAAAAAAAAGTTTGAAGGGGACCATTATTGCCAAGTATTCATTTTTGTTGTTGTGTGTGTGTTGCTCAACAAATTATTAATAATTTATATTTTTTTTTCATTATTTATTTAGAGGAAGATTTTTTTTAAAGGACTTGGTAGTTCACATTCAAATCTAAGAATAGAATAGGAAAAATAAATAATTCATTTAAGATTTTTAGAAATAAACCAAATATTATCATCTCACATTTGTAGGAATGTTAAGAAATTTCCAATAAAACCAAACATAGGAATAGCTACATTCCTAGGCATCCAGTTTGCAAGAAATCACATTTTTAGGAATCTAGATGTCAGGAGTAACATGAATTCCCCTATACTAAACGCCACATAATGGTATTGTGCTTTGTGCAATTTAGTTACATAGTCAAATTCATAATATGTCATGTCAAATCTCTCATATCCCCTTTTTTTTAAAATTTTATTTAATGTGTAGTTGCTGAATTTGCATGCGTCGTGAAGTATGTAACTGTAGGAAGTTTACATTTTTTAAGCGTTGGTGTCCAAAATTCTTTGAGCGCACCTGATTACTCTTTAACAGGTGTATATAATATATAGTCCCATGTCATCCATTTACGCTCCTAAATGGGTTGCTTGTCATCCTTTGCCTTACCCTTATCTGACTTTCTTCTGCCACTTCATAGAGAATACCGAGATTTTCAAGGTTTTACTTGGTGGTGAGAATGGACATAAGGTGGAATCTGCTGCTGTTTACCACAACACTTCTAGTTGGGACCCTAATCACATTATATTCCGCCAACTTGGTCCCAAGTACGGCTCGACTTCAGTATTCCATTTCCTTGCAAAATATCACCTTGTTTGGGTTCCACCACCAACAACAGCCTCTATCTAAAGAGGTAGCTCAAGCTCTGTTGCCTCTGTATTGTGTAAATGTTGAATAAAGGTCAATCAGCGAGTTCTTGTAATATGGTGGACCTTGTGTTTCTGCTTGTATTGGTGCTTAATTTCTAGTTTGTTGTCTGAATGTCTTATGTGAGGAAGATCACAAAAGTAGGTGCCCTTTATGTACTAAGGGTTGGACTTTGGTCGCAGTTATTAGTGTATGAAAGATGGTTCTTGTTTATGAGTTACAGTGTTTTTCTTTCAGTTCGTAATAATAATCGAATCTTAAAACCCTTCCCTCCAAATTGCCATGCAATTCCTAGTCAGGGCCGGCCCAAGCCTTAGGTAACTTAGGCCTAGGCCTATGGCCCCACAGGGTCACAACAGCAACAAAAAGTCCCTAGAAAAAAAGAAGGCCCATCCCCATCATAAAAGTCCCAAAAATTTATTAAAAAATACATAATAAATTTAAATGATTGAGCTTTTTTTTTTTATGAGCGATTCTAAGGATGTTTTTACTGTAGTCTTACCAAGTGACATGTCACTAGTCACATAAAAAAATAATTCAAACACTCATTAATTAGGTAATTGAAGTTCATCAATTATAGTCTTTATTACATTATATCGTGTATATGTTGTAATATCCTTTTGGTAGTTTAACCTAATTGAAACCCTAAAATTTTTCAAAAAAAAAAATATTGTAAATTTAGATTAAAAAATATCCAATTTTTCGCCTTAAGTTCCAAATTTTGTTAGGCCAGCCCTATTCCTAGTAACAGGGCCGGCCCAAGCGATTCCAAGGCCTAAGGCGAAATTTTCAAATGGGTCCTTTATGTTATCACTTAAATAATATTTAATTAGCATTTTATGTAATAATTTTTTTTAAATCCATTCTTTTTACTCTTTAATATGATTATTTTTTTTAGAAAATGCTAAAGTTATAACAAATTTTACTATAAACTGGTGTTGTAATGAATGTGATCAATGATATGAGGCTTACAAAAATACTAGAAATGTTATAAAACTTACAACTGAGAATTATAAAGATATATCACCAATCACAAATATTTATTCAAAAATGCATTCAATAGTTTGTTGAAATCTACCTATCATATTCATTATCACATCAAATTATAAAAGTTATGGAGACCACTACGCCCCCTTGGTGCAGTGATCACTTCTTAAGTATAAGTTCTTGTGGGATGTGAGGGGCAATGGCCGAGATTTAAGTCTCTAGAAGAGAGTTTCACATACATATACACTTAGATTAGGCTAGAATATAATTTTTATCTTATATAAAATAATTAAATAAATAAAAGTTATGTAGTAAAATTTATAGTATTTTTAACATTTTCTTATTTGAATTACTTGTGATTAGTAACACGTCTATTTATAAGACCTATTTATTTAAATTGGTTTTATCTATATCTCTAGCATTACTTAATTCTTTGAGCCTTCTTAATAGTGAAAAAAAAAAATGTAAACTAAAATGTTTTAATATCTCCTAAAAATATTTATATATATAAAAAAAAAAAAAAAAAAAAAAAAATTGCGCCCAAATTTGGGGCCTTCCCTAGTAAGGGGGCCCTAGGCAATGGCCTAATTGGCCTAAGCCTAGGGCCGGCCCTGCTTAGTAAGCTACAATTTCAGTATGATCATCCAAATAAAAATGTTTCTCACGTTGTCATGCCACAATGATAGCATGAAACATAAAGCCTTATCCTTAACTTTTACAAAGATTGATTCTTAAACTTGAATTTGTGATAAATCTTTTGGATAGAGATTAGAGAATACTTACCACCGTACCAAAGTCCGACTCTTCAATAATTTCATTTGAATAATTCAAAATTAATAAAAATCCAATACTTTGAATATACATCTCATTTCGTGTTTAGTGGGTCTTGATCATGAATGAACTTACAGATTGGATATCTCTATCATAACATCCAAAAAATATATATGTCAACTAGTCAATTTTTTAAACTTAAGAAATTCTCCAAAACCATTGGTATCATACTATATCAATTGCAGGTCACATGATTTCATAGCTCACAGTATACACTGCATCTTCAAATATAGAGATGGAGAAGCCAAACATTATTCAGAGGATAATAATCACTCAATTTAAAACATATAATTTTATCACAAGTTTTTAAGGAATATATTCAAATTTTAAATTCAATCATATAAATAAATTTAAAACATATAATTTAACACAAGTTTTTAAGGAATTAATATATTCAAAATTTAAATTTAATCATATAAATCACTCAATTTTTACAATCCCAAGTCCCAACCTTTCACATCCTAATGAGTAATGCCAAATAATTTAAATTCCGAATGGAGGATAATAATCAAAATTACTTTAAGCTAAATCAGGGATAGGATGCAATAGATCATTATTACATGAGATTAAAGGTTAAAAAATTCATTTTTATTTATAAAACTTGGAATAAATTTTTTTTAACTTTTTTAACTTTTGAACAAGGATTGGGTCAAAGCTCCTTGTCACAAGACTTATAAGATCATGGTTTTGAATTCCAAACCATTAAAAGAATGAAAAAAATTCAAAATTTTTAAAGTCAGGCTAAAGTTTATAAGAAAAACAGAGAGCTAGGGAAGAGAGTAAAAGCTAGAGAGAAAAGATTGAAGAGTGAAAACTCTGTAATTGTGTTAAACTGATACAAAAACTGACTGTACAATGTATATATATACTACAATTCACACAGGAGAGCTCAACTGCTAAAACTAACCAACTCCACATTATACGGATCTATTCTAAACTACCTATCCAACCAATTCTAGTAGTACACGTGTCCATATATACATCTGCTAATTAACTTAAGCTAAACTACAAGTCGTATACCAGAACTCAGTCATCTCAGTTGTTTAGCAAGCCTCATGTAAATTCTTCCAATGCCCTGTTTCATTGCTCTGCCTCTCTGCCTGAGCTGATCCTTCAAACACCCTTCTCATCAATGCTTGCATCTGTCTTCTTCTTCTTGTTCTTATCAATGCTTTTATCTAAACTTTGACAAAGTTCAATCGAGATTAAACTATAACATGTCATTTAATTTTTTTAATGGATTTGATACTTAAATTGTATTTATATAGTTCCAAAAAAAGTTGTATACGTGTGTGTGTATATATTAATTTCTCATTCTTGGCCAACAAAATGCATGTGGCCCAATGGTTTGGACTTTTGGATAAGCTTATTTGTCTTTTGGGAACTTTCGGAGCAAGTTTCTAAAATTATGTTCATTAAATCCTTAAACTTTACAAGTTTAATAACCTTAAATATTGTAAAACAAAGTCTTTATTTATTTGATAATGGTCATTGTTAAATCTCCGCAGATTTGGGGGTTTCGGATCCTGGGATGCTTTCAAAAATTGACATTTTCTTCCATACGTTGTTTTCTAAACAAGAGTGCTTGTAGGCGCACGCCTCTCAACTTCTCAGCAGTCAAAGCTCTCAAAAATATTATCACGTTTAACTGAGACATGGCTGTAATATTTGTTTCCTTTTTTTTGTTTTTTTTTTTTTGGAAGTGTGTTAAAAAAGTAAGAATTTTTTAATGCTAGAGGATTTAAGGTAGTTTTATCATTCATGTAGCTCTTAATTAAACTACATTATGGAAATATTGGCAAAGAACTACAAAATGGAAATATTGGCAAATAACAACAAAGTTTTCTTCGTGTGCTCATTGTAGTTTAATTCCCTAAATTAGATCAAATTTATTAAAACATCCCATGTTCAAATCATATTATTTGAAAATAAAATTCTCATCACAATAAATAAATAAATATATATATATTAAATTCAAGTTGATAGAGTACAACTTTTTTAGCCACATATTATAAATAGAAATTCAATCACATTTGGATAAAGTCCACATAGTTTATTTTAAAATCTTATTATAGTTTCATTTGACAATACTCTATACAAAATTATTTTCAAAGTTCTAGTTAACTCAATTGATAAAGATTTTTGTAGTTGGATTCGATCCTCATTTACATAAAAAAACCTATTAGTGTATTAATTTGATGATAAAGAACAATCATCGTATAGAAGATGTCATGCATTGATGTTTATTTCAAATAAAACCTACACCTCAAAATGCTTTTTGAGGCAGTAAATAAAAATTTTGAACAACATTCAGCATTCGTTTGCCAAGAGTCTAGCTCAACTAGTACTTCTTTATATTTCAAGATTCAAATGCCTTCATCTCCCATTATAATTATGGGATTATACCAACAACAAAAAATAAAAACAAAAATCGGCATTCATTCACTGGGATTTATCTTTTATAATAGCCTGCCAACACTAACAAAACCTTTTATTGTGTGATTTTAGGTTTTCCCAACACCAAATCATCTTGTTCACCACCATTTTTAAGTAAAAGGCACTGATCTCTTGAGGGCTATCACACGAAGCAAGTTGAATAGAGCAGAAAATGAGCAAAAGTGAGCTGCGTGATAGAAGAGTGGCCTGGTTGAGCTGATCAACACTATGATTACTGATTAGTGGAAGTTCAGTGTTTGTCAAGCAAATAAACGAATAAAAAAAGTTGTGTTATTGCTAGATTCACTTTTAGGTACTGTTTTTCATGTATCAGTACCTGAAGGCGCACTCCGCCTTCCTAGTAACTCATCTACAAGGAAATGTTTATATATATATATATATATAGCACCTTATTTCTTCTAGTATGATGCATATATTTAATGCTTTATTATAGATCATTATTGGTTTCTAATGAAATGAATAGTTGACATAGCTAAGAATTCCACTGAGACTGCACATAGCATAGAGCCCAATTTAATTAGTTTAGATTTGAATAATGTCGTTGGTTTCAAAGCTAACAAAACATAAGATTTAAATGGCAAAGAAATATATATATATATATATATATATGAATATGAATATGAATATAAAAGCATACTATATGATATATAACCCATTGGGTGAGAGTATAATTTTACAAGGAAAAAAAATCCTTAATTCCACCGAAAAATGGATATATAATTAATAATTTTTAATATATATTTTTTTTCAGATCTAAAAGCATATATGATAACATTTTATTTAAATTTCACTCCCCTAAATAAGATACAAAAATCAATTTCAAATAAAGTAACACTAGACATTTTAGATTTTTAAAACATTAAATTTTGATGATGAAATGAATTAAGCCATAAAAATTACTAAAGGTATGTACTGTTGCTAAATTCAATTTGAGAGTGTCAAGTTGACTCGATGAGTTTTAAAGTTCAAACACATCCATATTGAGAAATAGTCAACAAACTGAAAAACGACAAAACAAACATCAATTGCTTTAAAGGTCAAGAATGATGCTCGTGAAACATGATATTTAATATAATTATATTTTACTTATGCAACACACTATATATGGTTTAATATTTTAATCAATTATCCAAAAAATCATTATCATCAACCCATGTGCAACCACGAAATCTAGGAAGAATCTCATCGTATATTTTAATGTTATGTAGGTTACAGTTACAAATTATTTTACCATATTTTACAAATAGTTGATGTTGTCAATTCTTACTGGTTCTCATATAAGTCCGTTACTAACATCACATTTTTACTTACCAATAACCACTCATCATATCTGCAGTTTGTAAAAAAAAATTATAAAATAATTTGTAATTCTAACATTTTTCATGTTGAGTAAACTTTCTGGTTGATTATACCCATGCATTGCCATTATGAAATTATCAATTAAATGTTTTCCTGTGTGTTGAATGAGTAAGAGAGTTAAACTCAGACAAAACCTAGAAAAAAAATATATTCTTCCCTAGAGTAGATTATTCTATATTTGATTCTAGGTTGTAGGATAATGTACATATTCTAACTTCTTCTTCTTTTTTAAGAGAATTCCCCCCAACTGGGGATAATTTATTCAATAGGCAAATCTTTGGTTACAAAATTCAAAACAGTTGGTGAAACATCCTCTATCGTGGAACATCCTCCATCCAAATACGCAAAAGAACCGTTAGAATGTTATAAGTTATAACTTATATGTACTATCTTTTACTTTAATTTCATAACTTCCTCAAATAATTGATACGACTATTTGTGGTAGTTACACATTATTAATAATTATCTTTATTGTTGTGGTGTGCACTCATAGTGCACTCAATATTTAAAATTCATTAATGGTATTGTGCTCTGTGCAAATTAGTTACATAGTCAAATTCATAATATGTCATGTCAAATCTTTCATATCTTTTTTTAAAAAAACAAATAGTTGCTGAATTTTCATGTGTCGTCAACTATGTAATAGTAACTGTAGGAAGTTTACATTTTTTTAGTGTGAGTGTCCAAAATTCTTTGAACACCTAACTACTTTCATAGGTGTGTACTATATAGTCCCCTGATAAGCAAATTACAAAGACTAATCCCTTGGGAGTTGAGAATGCCCTCAAGATGCTGGCTAAGAGTTTTGAACTCATAACCTCATTGATCTTATGAGGTCCTAAAAACTACTAAATCAACTCTTTAGAATCTCATGAATCTATAATTAATTGATAGATAACACATTACATAAATATATACTAGTACTGTTACTTCTTCTTTTTTACTAAATACTAGCGCTGTTTCTTCAAGTGGCACCATGATGAATTTGTCTAAGACTTTTTTCTTAGTGGTGCCTGTGCCTCCGACTCCTCCTAAAGAGATGAGCTAGAGTTCGACCCACCAACTCCTCCTTTGGGATTGAGATTGACTTTGTCTATATATATATATATATATATATATATATATATGTGTGTGTGTGTGATTACTTTAAAGATGAATTTTAAATAATCCATAGTTATTAGTTATTACCGGGAAACTGAACTATTAACTCATGCAGCGTGATTTCTTTAGGGCAAACATTTCTGTAAATACATATAAAATAATAAATTTGAAGTCAATTTTAGTCAATTTCTTCCAATAAATTGTGTGATAGAATTTGTTAGATTAATTATTCTTGTATGTGTGTGTATATATATATATATATAAATTTTAAGATGAATTTTGAGTAATTAATTCTTACTAAAAAAAACTAATTTATTAACTTATGCAGCACTACTTTTTAGGGCAAACATTTTTGTACATACATATGAAATTGTAAATTTTGATTCCAATTTGAGCCACTCCTTCAATAAATTGTGAGATAGAGTTTGTGAAATGCTGCATTCTAAAGAACAGTTCTTATTAAAAAGGTGAAAATACAAAAATACACCCCCTCCCGAAATTTGGGTCAAAATTAAATTGATCTCCTTGATTTTAATTTGAAATAGTAAGTCTTTAAACTTTAAGAAATGTCTAAATCGATCATTATGTTTCCATGGATTGGATGGTAAAAACATCACATGAAGAGCAAGTATTCATTTAAATATAATATTCATTTAAAACTACTATTTATTGAAAAAGTTATTTTAAAAATTACATGAATTTTTTACAAAAATAAAATAATTATCAATTTAGACACTTATCAAAGTTCAAGGACTTGTTATTTCTAAACTTGATCTAAAGTTCAGGGTCATTTTGTATTTTTTTTTTTTTTTTTCAAAAATGAAAAGAGGCAATAATCTTTTCTTCTTCCTCTTCTTTTTTTGAATGAGTATATGCCTTCCATTAATATTAGTACTCTTCTTATATTCACTTTAAGTCGTCTCATTTTCTTTCCCATCAAAAAAAAAAAAAAAAAAGTCTTTTCATTTTCTTGGTATTGTCATTATTGTTTGTAGCAATCAATTATTGGCTTATCTAGCCAAGTGGATAATATCATAATGTAAGGAGTATCACAAATTCTACTATGTAACCTTTACAAACTAACGAAACACCAATTACAAAAAATGTGATTTAGACATTCATTTATTATGTTTTAAAAATTCACTAATCACCTTCATTGTCGCATTATTGGTTATAATGATTGTGTAGTAAAAAATATAGTATTTTAGCATTTTTCAATATCAAAAGATGAAATCTATGAAGAATTCAAGCTCAGATGGCACCTCCTCACATAAGACCCAACCCAAGTCAATGAAATCCTCATCTCTCACTGAGAAGATTTATTTTATTCAACTAAGAAGGCCTTCATGGCTATAAAACGTAGCATAGCTCTTGAAGTCTCAGTCACTCACACACTAGACAGGAGTGTAAGTTGTAAGAACTATGGCTCTTCGATTAACATATTGGATCCTCTTCTTTCATCTTTTGTTCTCAATGGTAATTCAATCCTTCTCATTAAAGCATTTAGTGTTCACACAATATCTAGAGCTAAATTTTACATGAAAGTTCAACATTTCTTAAGTTTGATCTTTGCATTTATTTGTTTGCAGTGTGACCATGGCAATGGAGCAAGGGATATTGATGCTAAACAAGACTGGAAACAAGTGGACATGACAGACCAACCTGACTCAGCTAGCCATGAAACTACATCAGGCACCAAAGAGTCAGATTACATAACTGCGTACAGAACTACAGATACTAAAAAGTCAGGTTATGTAGCACGAGGTGGTTATGCAGCTGCTTACAGTTACAGCTCTAAACAAGATGCAAAAGACAGTTACATAACTGCTTATGATACCAAAGAAGCCTCCAAAGACTCTGAGATGGAGCACAAAAAGCATGTTAGTGTTTTTGAAAAGCTTCCACCTATTGCTTACCCTTTTTTTTTTTTTTTTTTGTTTCCAATAAGTTTAGGAACACAAATTTTCACAACAGTTTTGCAACTACTGACATGATATGATATGATTGGAGCATAATAAAAGCGGAGTCAATAATAGACCCATGTAAAAGTGATGTTTCTACAATCATAATTTGTCAACTTAACAAATTACGAAGAAAATGTGTTAAAAAAACAAACATCTACTTTTTATTGAAATTAATTGTTGGAGCCTTGTCTGCAATGTGGCCATATTGATATTTGAGTTTTTATCTGCAGTGCGACCATGCTAATGGAAGGAAGCATGTACCTAAGCAACACTTGAAGGATGCAAAAAATTTAGGTTATGTTGGTGGCTATGCAGCTGCTTACAGTTACGGCTCTAAACAAGATGCCAAAGACAGTTACATAACTGCTTATGAAACCAGAAAAGATGCAAAAGACAATTTCATAACTGCATACACTAAGCGAGATGCGAAAGATGGTTATGTAACTCAATATGGTACTAAAGATGCTTCAAAGAACTCTAGAATGAAGCACGAAAAGCATGTTAGTCTTTGATTCTTAAACTTGAAATTCTACATTTTCTTAAGAGTGATATTAAGGATATTATAAATTTTACTACATAAATCTTACAAATTAATGTGTTACCAATTACAAAAAAATGTAATTTAAACAATCATTTATTTGACACATCAATTTGTAAGCATTTTGTAGTAAAATGGACTGTAACTTTAGCATTTTCCTAAAGTTGACGGTCTGGACACATTAATCTTTGACTTTTTGTTTGTAGGGTGAGGTGGAGGAAGTAGCTAACCACTTAAAACAAGGGAAGGTGGAAAACCAGAAAGAGATGGACCGACCTTACATAGCTGGGTATAACAAAAACAGGGAAGCAAATTACATAACTTCATATACTAGCCAAGCTACAAAAGATAGTTACATATCTAAATATAGGACTAAAGAGGCCTCAAAAAACTCTGGGATGGAGCACAAAAAGCATGTTAGTCTTTGTCTCTTAAAGTTGATCTCAATTGAAATCTTGTTTAATAGTATGGACACATTAATCTTTGAGTTTTTGTTTGTAGGATGGAGTGGAGGATGTAACTAACCAGAAAGAGATGGACCAACCTTACATAGCTGGGTATAACAGAAATAAGGAAGCAAATTACTTAACTTCTTATGGAACCAAAGAAGATGCAAAAGACAATTACAAACTCAATAGCAACATAACTCAATATGGAGATGCCTCGAAAAACTCTAGGATGGATCACCAAGAGCATGTTAGTCTTTGTTTCTTAAAGTTGATCTCAATTGAAATCTTGTTTAACAGAATGGACACGTTAATCTTTGAGTTTTTGTTTGTAGGACGGAGTGGAGTATGTAACTGACGAGAAAGAGGTGGATCAACCTTACATAGCTGGGTATAACAGAAATAAGGAAGCAAATTACTTAACTTCTTATGGAACCAAAGAAGATGCAAAAGACAATTACAAACTCAATAGCTACATAACTCAATATGTAGATGCCTCGAAAATCTCTAGGATGGATCACCAAGAGCATGTTAGTCTTTGTTTCTTAAAGTTGATCTCAATTGAAATCTTGTTTAACAGTATAGACATTAATCTTTGAGTTTTTCTTTGTAGGATGGAGTGGAGGATGTAACTAACCAGAAAGAGATGGATCAACCTTACATAGCTGGGTATAACAGACAAAAGGAAGCAATTACATACACTAGGCAAGATGCGAAAAATAGCTACATAACTCAATATGGAGATGCCTCGAAAAACTCTAGGATGGATCACCAAGAGCATGTTAGTCTTTGTTTCTTAAAGTTGATCTCAATTGAAATCTTGTTTAACAGAATAGACACGTTAATCTTTGAGTTTTTGTTTGTAGGACGGAGTGGAGTATGTAACTGACGAGAAAGAGGTGGACCAACCTTACCTAGCTGGGTACAGAAAAGATGCAAAGGACAATTACATGGCTCAGTATGGAACTAGGCAAGAAGCAAAGGAATCTCCAATCCAAGAGTCAGATCAATCTTACATGGCTGGCTATAGATATAAACAATAGGTGAAAGAGTCAAATTACATAACTTCATATGGCGATAGAGAAGACTCTAAATCATCAGTGATCGAGCATGAAAACAATATGAAAACAAAGCCATCATCTCACATGGATCATTTGGGAGCATTCAAGTCAGGCTTTTTCACCATGGATGATTTGTTTGTAGGGAATATAATGCCACTTTACTTTCCCATACAAGAACTTTCTGAGTTCTTGCCCAGGGAAGAAGCTGATTCCATTCCTTTCTCCATGCCCCAACTCCCAAACGTCCTTCAACTCTTCTCAATCCCTATAGATTCTCCCAATGCCAGAGCCATGGAAGACACACTCCAACAGTGTGAAGCTACACCCATCACAGGGGAGACCAAGCTCTGTGCTACCTCTTTAGAGTCCATGCTTGATTTTGTGCATAGCATCATGGGCTCATGGGCTAACCTGAATGTTCTGACAACTAAACACCCCACAATGTCAACTGCCTTGACACAGAATTATGATGTTTTAAGAGTTTCAAAGGAACTTTATGCTCCTAAATGGGTTGCTTGTCATCCTTTGCCTTACCCTTACAAGATTTTCTTCTGCCACTTCATAGAGAATACCAAGATTTTCAAGGTTTTACTTGGTGGTGAGAATGGACATAAGGTGGAAGCTGTTGCTGTTTGCCACATGGACACTTCTGATTGGGACCCTAACCACATTCTATTTCGCCAACTTGGTGTCAAGCCTGGCTCATCTCCAGTATGCCATTTCCTCCCAAAATATCATCTTGTTTGGGTTCCATCACCAACAACAGCCTCTATCTAAAGAGGTAGCTCTGTTGCCTTTCTATTGTGTAGACGTTAAATAAAGGTCAATCAGAGAGTTCTTGTAATATAGTGGACCTTGTGTTTCTGCTTGTATTGGTGCTTAATTTCTAGTTTCTTGTCTGTATGTTTAATGTGAGGAAGATCACGCGTACTTCAGTACTTGGCCGAGGTGCCCTTTATGTACAAAGGGTTGCACTTTGGTCGCAGTTATTAGTGTATGAAAGATGGTGATTGTTTTATGAGTTACAAAGTGTTTTTCTTTCAGTTGGTAAGAATCGAATCTTAAAGTTAAAACCCTTCCCTGCATATTGCCATGCAATTCCTAGTAAGCAAGAATTTTGGTAAGATCATCCCAATAAAAATGTTTCCCACACTGTCATGCCACAGTGATAGCATGAAACATAAATTACAATAATTTCTTACATAAACCATCAACAATAAATGCTTTTAAAAAATATCTGCATAATACTCACTTTTACAAGATCTTGGAAAAGTTGTTGGTATATATCCTTATCCTTAACTTTTACTGGGACTGATTCTTAAACTTGAATTTGTGATAAATCATTTGGATAGAGGGTACTTACCATTGTACCAAAATCCAACTCTTCACTAATTGCTTTTGAATAATTCAAAAATAAAAATCCAATTCTTTGAACATTCTCATCAAAGGACAAAAAACACTTCTGGTTATTGTAAATTTCTTATAATTTTATTATTTTTGATGGGCAAGAATTTGTTTTGAAACTAAAGAAGTACAAGCCTCAATGCCTCACAACACGATATGGAACTAAAAGGAGGTGCACCATTATTTAGCATACTAGCATCTAAAAGACTAAAATAAAAGATGACTGACAAAGGGATTTAGAAGGCTGTGAGAAGTAGCCACATACACAGAATGTAGTTAGAAGGAAGTCCCCTGACTTTGATCTAGAGCTTATTGGCTCAGTTATGCAAGTTCACTCAAATTGAACTGAGGTCACATATAAATTAGAAAGAAAAATATTTTTCACAAAATCCTCAGAAATTAGGCCCAAATGTAAAAATTTTAGCCTAAAATTCTGTGGAGCATTTTCAATACGTCGTGGTTTTCTCAAATAAATCAGATGCCTGAAATTCTGCCTAAAAGCAATAAATCATTTGCTTTTCAACCGTGACTTAACAACAGTTCAAGAAAAATACATATGGAGAGAGAGAGAGAGAGAGAGGCTTTCCTATTTCTAACTTCAAAGACTAAGCCAATGCAATCTGCCTACACTTAAAAGCATAAAAAGAAGTTCATACTCCATGAACAAACGCATTGCCCCCTGCAGTATTCAATTGCCCATTTATCACTGCATGGCTTATTTTAGATGATGACCTCGTAATGTGATGGCTCACTTACCTGTTTGAGAAAAAGATTACACATATATTCAACCACCATCTTTAAAACTTAAATACATGAATTTATTTTACTATTAATTATCATTCCAAGAACCACAATTGATGGAAGAAAATGCCTTATAACAGTATTATGGAAACAAATTCAATCCAGGAAAAGCCACATTTCATTTTGTTCACCCATTAATTGTCAGTCATATTGTCAAGAACAAAAGCAATGGCGAACAGGAAATGCCACTTACCATAGTTCTGGCGCACCATGGTGAATTTATAAATAGCCTTAATTAGGGAACCATATCTCATGGACTTCAATGATCCCATATGTCTGCAACAACACCCAAAAAAAAAAAAGCATCCCAAATCAGTCCAAGAAAGAAACTGTGTCAAATAGGGAGAAGTTTCTCAATCACATGTTCACCATAACTCCCTGATCAGAAAATGAAGAAAGCAATTACAAGCAAGAGAAACTAGATAAGTTTGTCAAACATAGGGCAACAAATGAAGATATTAATGTCAAAGGAATCTTTTGGTTTGGCTTTCCTTTTATCAAAGAAGCAGGTTGGGATACTCAAGTAAATATTGTTGGAAACTCTATCTTGGATCTTGTTGTGAAAAATTCATGAAACAATCTATTTACACAAGGTTAAAGAAGAGAGAGAGTAGAAAATATGACACAAGGAATTTACATGATTTGGCAATATGCCTAAGTCCACAGGAAGTGATAGAATAAATTTTCACCATAACTTTGGAAATTACAACAATAGCTTGAAGACACTCTCACACAAACACAAACCACAAATACACCCTAGGTTCTCTCACAAATAAATGGAGAACACCCTATTGTATTTAGACAAAAGTTGCAAGACACACTAGCTTCCTATCTCTGGTGCACACACACAGAAGAAGCTCTTTGCTATCTCTCTATATCACACAAGAACTCTCTCTTGCTCCATCTCTATTTATAGCTAAAGTTCCAGCCGAATTATTAATAGTTCCAGCACATGTAAATAATGCAAAACTTCTACCGACAAAGATGTCAATATATTCGGCCATGAGTCCATGCAACATTTAATGCAACTCCTTGTATTTCTTCATGCATGAAATTGCTGAATTGCAATTATTTGGCTTTGTTGATCAAGCCACACTTTCTAACATAGGCATGCAAGCATTCATTGCCAAGATTGTATGTCAGATCTTGCCTTTCAACAATTCATGCAAGATAGCATTTAATGCTTGCTTGTAATGTCAATCCACCGACATTACAATTCAAGCCATTTCAACAGATCGTAATGACACATTCAAGATAAGCTAATACACTTCTAAGAAAATGAAGTTAAAGACTTTCACATGTTTCTCTATGCCTTCCATGATATAATATTTCCTTTTGAAGACAATTACTTCCATTCCTGCTTAAAAATCATATTTTTCCTTTTTGATTTTTAGAAAATTACTTTTTCCTAGGCATAACCAAAAAGTAGTTTTCTGCTTCTGTTGCTTTCTAAAGCAAGAAAGTACCGATTCCAATGAAAACCAAACAATGCCAAATCTCCAGGGAGTTGTTGATCAAAGCTAGCAAGGAAGAACTAGGAAGATAAAAGATGCAAACTCTATAATAAAAAAATAATAAAAAATGGCTATTGTATTTGGTATCTTGGAAGTCTCCCACATATAACCAACCCAAGCAGAGCAAAAATATGAAAAATAATTGTCGAATATTCATGTATGAAATTTGAACTCAAGTCCTTGGGAGAAAATGGTAGTTGTTGAGTTTCTGTTTCTGAGCCTCTCAGGCAGTCAATAAAGTGTTAGTAAAGATCATGCTAATTAAAAAAGAACTCTCAGAAATAATTTTGTGGACTTTATTGTCCACTTTGGACTACATCAACACTTACTGCCTAGATAAGAAAACGGGGAACCATTGGCCACTAATATTGCAAACAGAGAGTTCTTCTGGCCGTCTGGGAATTAAAAACGATATTGACCCCCCGCAACATTAAAAAAAGTCCAGACTGCTCCTTATACAGACTCCATTTCACCTTTTTTATTGTTTCCTATGAGTATTGAGCTGAAACATATAAGCAGTAAATCTCCAAATGAACCCCCACAGAAACATATAGAACCAAAATAACCTAATGCTGAATATTTTTTCTTCAGCTTTGGACAAGCTGTCTGATTTAATGAGTCACTGAGTTTTCCACTTTTAATGGCCGATTAACATAAGCTTCCAAAAGCACCAAGTATTTATGGTAAACTACATTATAACAAGAAAGAATACTCACACAATCTCAGTATATCGTATCCTCCATGCAGGGAAACCTTGGTGACATCTTGCAGGTCCATATACTAATAGGAGATCAGGTTCTGGCCCTCCACTTCCTGATAGCACATGAACATAAATACCCAAAGGTCATACATTAAAATGGAAACAAAATAAATTCTCAAAACCATTTAGCATAACTGAAAATTAAAACAAACCAACAGCTCTTAGTGCCTCAGTCATGTGAGGTTCCGTAAAAATTTCCCCTTCCTGATCTTCACTAGAATTATTTGATGTCAAATACTTTGCAAAAAGTAAGTTAGCTGCTTTTGCTACTGCTTCTTTTCCATCAGAGAATGACGCAAATTCTAGCATCATATGTTTTTGGTCAAGTAGCTTATCATTTTCATCAGCTTCCTGCGCACAATAAATGTTAAATTTGGTAAGTAAGAACTCTGGTGGCCTTTTGGACATACCAATGGTATAATGCCAATTGTAGTTGATCTTTTTTTCTATTTGGTAAGTTGCATACATGTATGGTAGGACTTAAACCCACAACCTCACCCTTCAACTTGCTCTTACAAGGGAAGGAGGTGCTGTTTGAGCTAGAACCCATTGGCCTAAATTTCAATTGTAGATTATCCAAATAAAGTTGAGCATCTTATATTAATTAGCCACAAAAAAAGGGCAATTTTTTTATAAACATATTCAAAGGAACAGACAAAAGTCTTTTTTTTTTTTATATAAGTAAATAACTTCATTGAGATATAAAGGAAGAAAAACAATGAAAATCAAGGCACACAGGCAGTGTGCTAAGGAAGCAGCAGAAGATCTAAAGTACCTAGCAGTGAAAGTACAAAAATCAAGGAAATCATGCAAAGAATCAAAAGTATAAACACCCAAAGTATGTTTGCCCACCTCAAACAGAGTCTGAAAGAAAGAAAGAAAGCTTCAAATCAAATAGAACAAAGTCATTAATAGTTTAACAAATACAGATAGAAGCACCAAATCTGTGTACACCCACCCACCCATACACATCAAGATTTTTGCATATAAAGACTAATATTAAGTTCATCCTAACAACACTATTTGTTTTACCCACATTAATTCTGTAATAGAAAGTTTTATATGACAAGAAAACCCAATTTCCTGATACAGTATAAAGATTGGTTTCAAATACACTCATAGTCATGTACTGATAATGATAACATATTAGCTGAATGCCTCTCCTCTCCATTTGTAAGTTACCTTTATCAATAAATGTTCATAAACGGGGGATATGAGTGTAACTTTACTGTAAAAAAAGAACATAATACCTGAAATACTGTTGCATTGCTCATTTTTTCCAATATGGCTTCTTTTGATCTCTTTAATACTCCTATGACATCAAAATGTTCAAAACACATCATTTAGATAACAAGAATTACACACACATTGACATTATTAGAGAGCAATTATAGAAGAACTTCCACCACTGTTGAACCCACACATCCTCACCTTCCATATCATAGAGGCACACATGCTTCACGCCAATAGCTTCCAGCCACTGTAGAAGTTCACTGACCTTCGAAGTTTGGTAAGCTTCTTCACTTCCTACCACAATGGCCAGGTACCGAAGCTTGCCTAAATTAAGGGCTTTGTAGCTCTTCATTAGCCCACTAGAGATGAAATAACTTTCAACCGCGTGAGCTATTTCCAGCAGAAAGTACCATGTGCTGACACTAAGATGCAGAATAAACCACACAAGTTGAAGCCCAAAATTGCCAATCTGCACCAACCTTAAAAACCAGAATGAACATTGTATTTAAGTTTAAAGGAGCACACATGACATGATAATGGATGCTAATCAGCAATGTTTATCCATAAACATTATAACAATCAATAAACTCTTAACAAGCACATACAGTCACCCTTTCAGATTCTCAAAACCTTATAAAAACATTTCTCAATCAAACTAAAAGAGCTTGCTTTGATGGAGAAAAATACGAGCTTATCTGCTACCATAATATCATGATAAAGGAATACTACTATATAACAGACACCATATTATTAACACAACCTACAACTTAAAGACAGTCAGATGGCTGCTACATATACCCTTCCCAATCAACCATTTCTCAGACTACGCCCTTGCTGAATGTTCTCTCGAATGTCTTGTTTGATATGCTAGATGCAAGCAATTCCACTTTGCATCATAGTTCGGATTTTTAATGACCCAAGGAAAAACGCTAGCCACATCTGCGCTATATCTCAAAAGGACTAGTTACAATTGAGGCTTCTTGTAGTTGTTAATAAAGCCCAGATCTACCCAGTAAATACCCGATGTGGGACTCATCACACACCCACACACATCATACAATCAATCAAAATTGGGGCATCACAACCTCTCCCACTTAAGTCTTTAACATCCTCGTTAGGGCCTACTTTGTGGGGTAGTGTCTCCAAGCCCACGTGGGGTTACTGGGCCGGCTCTGATACCATAAGTAACGACTCAAGAAAAAGCGCTAGCTACATCTGCGCTATACCTCAAAAGGACTAGTCACAATTGAGGCTTCTTATAGTTGTTAATAAAGCCCAGATCTACCCAGTAAATACCCAATATGGGACTCATCACATACCCACACACATCACACAATCAATCAAATTGGGGTATCACAGGATTAATCCCATTTTCTTTTCTATATTGAAAGAAATGAAACTATTACAAAAATAGGTGTACAAATATCTTGAATACTATAGGAATAAACTTCTTCATATTTTTATTCATCACTTTCAATAATCATCCCCTATTATACGCAATAATTTGTTGCTGTCTATCCATGAATCAGTTCTAAAGACTGCTACAAACTTACACAGAAACATAAAAATAAATTCACTTGCAATAGAGGTCCACACTCCATGCTGTCAGTTTTCCAGCTAACTAACATCCATAAACAAGCCTAAAATCCAACATGCAATTGGACTGCAAGCACGCATTAATATGATAGCAAAACTTTAACTCAATTAAAAAATAATTAAAAAAAATTACCCAACAAACAAATAACATTAAACAAGAAGCTAACGCTCATAGCCTATTACCTGAGCAATCAAACGGTTAGCCTTCTGCATTTCTTCTCTGATATTCATTTGTCTGAAACCTCTATAAGAAAATCAAAATAAACCATCAAACTCAAATTCCCAGATAGTAAAGGAACAAACTTGCCAAAAGAAACCATAAGCAAAAAGATAATTCACGAAGGATTTAAAGAAAACTATCTCCACCAAAAAATATATATAATTTATTGATTAAATAAAACAAAAGTATAAAGAGAAAATTTCTCAAATGTGCCCATGAAGATAACAAGCAAATTCTATATCCAAAACAATCAGAAAGACTGAAACACAAAATACCCAATAAAACAAATGCACTAAAATTGAAAAGGAACAAGAAAAATTAAGGAAAAATTGAGTACCTTTGTGAAACTTCTCACTCAGTTTGGTGAGGCAGACAGAGTTACTACGATATTCAATGTTTTGCTTTTCTTTTATGTTTTGACTGTATCACCGAATCTAAATCCTACAAATTTGCTCATACACGAGAGTCTCTTTGTGTGTGTATATATATAGATATATACACACACACAAATATTATATTTGAGGACAAAGAGAAACTCCCTAGTCCCTATAGACGAGGGCTCAAGCTCAGAGGGTGTGTGTAAACTTAGAAGTCTCAGTTCAGTTCCAGACTTCTAGTTCAGTACCTAGTGCTAGTTGTAAGGTTGTTCCTCTGACACGACCACGTGTAAAGCATTTAGCTGTGGTTCATAATTCACTCTGGGACCATATTTTGGCTCAGCAAGTCTTTTTAGGCACAATTTTTTTCTCAAAAAAGAAAAAAATAGATACATAAACCAACCCAAAAAAAAAAATCTAGTACCACAAATAAATAAATGCACAACTGAGGACACTCGTAGAAATTATCGATAGGAAAAGAAGCAGAAGTAATCCCAACAGAGAATGGGTTGAAAGGAGACAACCTCAAACGCGGGGGAGAGAGAGAGAAAAAAAAAAAAAAAAAAGATTTTAGCTTGGGTTTACTCAGACTTACCAAAACAGTGGGCGGGCTGAAATTTTTTAAGGGTAAAGTAGTATTTTTGTTATTTGATGAGGTGCCAATGATTTAAGCCATTAGATTAAATCTATGGCTGAGAAGTATTGCACTGACGACCTCTCTCAGGTTCCACTCATCGTTTAGTTCTTCTCAAAATAAAAAAATAAATAAAAAAAAAAAACCTCATGCTTTAGTTCTTTGTTTTCTCTCAGCAGCACTGAAATTTCTAGGAAGTGGAAGTACCCAGAAAATATATAATAAAACAGAGCAGTGGAAATTTCTTGTAATATTTCCTAAAAGGAGCACTGAAATTTCATCACTTTCAAAATTCTAGGTCCTCTCCAAATTCTCTCCTTAAGTCTTCTCTCTTTTCATTTGCAAATTTCAGATTGGATTCGACGCATTCTCAAAATTACGCAAGTCTGGTTGGGGATCAAGTTATTTTTTCTTCCCTAATTTATTTTCTTTTTAATCGTTTTTCAGTTCTAAATTTCTAATTGATTATTTTTTTTATTTTTATTTTTAATTTTGCATGCAGATCTATTTTTCTAATGGCTTTAGTGGACATTGAAACGGACTCGTCATCCTTCCCAAGTTCTTCTTCTGCTGCTGCCCGACGGAAGTATGATGTCTTTCTCAGTTTCAGAGGCGAGGACACCCGCTACAAGTTTATGGGTCATCTATACGAAGCTTTGATCCAGAAAGGCATTTTCACCTTTAAGGACGATGAAAAACTCGAGAGAGGAGAACCCATTTCACCAGACCTGTTGAAAGCAATAGAAGAGTCGAGATTTGCTGTAGTCATTCTCTCTGAAAACTATGCATCGTCAACTTGGTGCTTAGATGAACTTGCAAAGATCATTTGCTGCAAAAATGAGACGGGAATGACAGTTCTGCCTGTTTTTCACTACGTGGAGCCATCTGATGTGCGGAAACAAATGGGAACTTTTGCACTAGCATTTGCTAAACATGAAGAAAAGGAGAACAAAGAGAGGGTGGAGAAATGGAGAGATGCTTTGACACAAGTGGGAAGCCTTCGCGGATGGCATTTAAAGGATCATTGGTAATTTAACTTGACTTATTTATTTCTTTTAAATATTCAGATGACCCACTTCATAAATGTAACTTTGTTTGGAACCTTAAGCAAATCTACATACATGTTTATTCTACTTCTTTTAATTTTTTTTCCTCAGCGAATCAATTTATATATTTTTGTTTCAGTCAACAGAATTAAACTTTAAATATGTATCGTATTCTTTGTGTGACCTATTGGTGGCTCAAACTCAATGCATTTTGTACTTTGTTCATTGCAGGTCTGAGATAGAAAACATCAAAGACATTGTGGGATGGATATCGCTTCACTTGAAATATGATGCATTACCATACATTGCCAAGGACCTAGTAGGAATAAACTCTCGAATGGAGGAATTGGAGGCGCGTTTAGCTTTAGGGTCAAACGATGTTCGCTTTATAGGGATTTGGGGGATGGGGGGAATGGGCAAGACAACTCTTGCTAGAGTTGTTTATTATATGGTTTCTATTAAATTTGAAGCTTGTAGTTTTATTGAGGATGTTAGGGAAAAATCTGAAAGAGATGGTTTAGTTGGACTACAACAGAAACTTATTTCTGATATTTTGAAGGAAAAAGATTTGAAAATTAGCGATAAGTATGATGGAGTTATCAATATCAAGAATAGGTTATGTTGTAAAAGGATTCTTCTTGTCATTGATGATGTAGATAAATTGGACCAGTTGAAATTCTTAGTTGGGGAGCATGATTGGTTTGGTCCGGGCAGTAGAATTATCATAACAACAAGAGATGAGCATGTGTTGAAAACACGTGAAGTAAATGAAATATATGAAGTTGATGGATTGAATGGTGAACATGCTCTTCAACTATTTTCATCAAAAGCCTTTAAAGGCAAACATGACCTAGATGATTATTTAGAGCTGTCTAACCATTTTTTGAAATATGCTGGAGGCCTTCTGTTAGCTCTTGAGGTTTTGGGTTCATTTTTGATTGGAAAAAGTATTGCTGAATGGAAAAGTGCATTAGAGAGGCTCAAAGAATTTCCTGAGAGAACCATTCTCCAAGTACTTAAAATAAGTTTTGATGGACTCCATGACACAGAGAAGGAAATATTCCTACATATTGCATGCTTCTTTAACCATAGGGAGAAAGATGGTGTAGTAGAAGTATTGGATAGTCTTGGCCTTTTAGCTGTTATTGGATTGAAGGAACTCATTAATAAATCTCTCTTGAAAATTGATTGTATTAATCGGTTGTGGATGCATGATTTACTTGAAGAAATGGGTAAGAACATAGTTTTTCAAGAGTGCCCTAATGATTGTGGGAGGCGTAGTAGACTGTGGAATAATGAGGATATTGAAAACGTGCTGGAAAAAAATCAGGTAAGAATTTATTTAGAGAATTTGAGCTCATTCCCTACCTTCTTGTTCAACAAATTTGATATTTAAATATTTATGCTAATAAGATATTTCACAATTCACCAATTCCTTCTTGATTATTAGGGAATAGAAGCAGTTCAAGCAATGTATATTTTCTGTAATTATAATGAAAAAAAAGGGGCATGTTGGAACCCTGAGGCCTTTTTTAATATGTACAATCATAAATTTCTTAGAATTGACAGTATTTTCCATGGCCCTAAACATCTTCCAAATTCTTTAAGAATTCTTGATTGGAGGTATCATTCTTCAAAATCATTGCCATCAACTTTCTTGCTAGATGAGCTTGTTCTACTTTGTTTGCAACAAAGCAACATTGAACAACTTTGGATAGGAAGAAAGGTAATTTTGTTATTGAGTATCCTCACAACTTTGCATTGAAATTTCAATAAATTGGACACTAGGAAGCACATCGACTTGACTGCTTTTTTAACTTTTTTTTTTTTCTTCTTTTAACAGAATTTTGACAAGTTGAAATTCATCAACATGACAGGATTGAGCCTAATTTTGAATTCATTCCCTACCTTCATGTTCAATAAATTTGAAATTTGAATGGTTATGCTAATAATATTTTTTTTTTGCAAATTATCAATTCCTTCTTGAATATTATTAGGGAACAGAAAAAGTTCAAGCTATGAGAATTGTGTGTGATATGTTTCTTAAAAAGCATGTGGCAACTTGGAACCCTGATGCCTTTTTGAAGATGTACAATCTTAGATTTCTTGAAGTTTTCTGGATTCGCAATTATGTCCCTACACATCTTCCTGGTGATTTAAGAATTCTTGATTGGATTGGATATCCTTCAAAATCTTTGCCATCAAGTTTCCAGTCAGACGAGCTTGTTCAACTTCGTTTGCAATGGAGCCAAATAGAACAACTTTGGATAGGAATAAAGGTAAGTGTGTTATTAAATATCCTAAAACAACTTTCGATAGGAAGAAAGGTAATTGTGTTATTAAGTATCCTCGTAACTTTTTATTTAAATTTAAATAAATCAGACAATAGGAAGCTCATCAACTTGACTTCTTTTTTAACTTTTTTTTTTCTTCTTTTAACAGAATTTTGATAAGTTGAAGCTTATCGACTTGTCCTACTCCTTCAACTTGATTATATCCCCAGAATTGACCGGAGTCCCAAATCTTAAGGAATTAATTCTTCAAAATTGTAGAAGTTTACATGAGCTTCACCCATCCGTTGCAATTCATAAAAAGCTTGTTCATCTTAATCTAAATGGTTGCCGGAACCTTGTGTGTCTTCCTAGCACCATTTGTAGTTTGAATTCACTTGAACGTCTTGATCTGAGAAACAGCTATAAAAGAGCTACCTTCATCAATTGAACGCTTGACGAGTCTTACTTCACTGACTCTTCTTAATTGCAAAAAACTTGTGTGTCTTCCTAACACCACTTGTGGTTTTAAGTTTTATGGTGCTCTAAATCTTTCAATGTGCCCAGGATTTAAAAACTTGCCAGAGAACCTATGGATGATTGAAGATATAGAGAAGCTTGATTTGAGTGGAACAGCTATAGAAGGGTTCCCTTCTTCAATTGAACGTTTGACTAGCCTTACTTCATTGACTCTCAAAAATTGTAAGAATCTTGTGTGTTTTCCTAGCATCATTTGTAGTTTGAATTCACTTGAATGTCTTGATCTTTGTGGGTGCTCAAATATTGACAATTTGCCGGAGAACTTAGAGAATCTCAAAAGTTTGAAATTTCTTGATTTGAGTGGAACATCTATAAACGTGCCTTCATCAATTGAATGTTTGACGAGTCTTACTTCACTGGCTCTTCTTAATTGCAAAAAACTTGTGAGTCCTCCTATCAGTACTCATGGTTTTAAGTTTTATGGTGCTCTAAATCTTTCAATATGCCCAGGATTGAAAAACTTGCCTGAGAACCTATGGATGATCAAGGAGCTATATAGGCTTGATTTGAGTAAAACAGCTATAGAAGAGTTGCCTTCATCAATTGAATGTTTGACTAACCTTACTGTATTGACTTTAAGATATTGCACAAATCTTGTGCGCCTTCCTAGCACCATTTGTAGTTTGAAGTTGCTTAATTCCCTTGATCTTTATGGATGTTTAAAATTTGTCAACTTTCCAAAGAACATAGGAAATATGAAAGGTTTGGAGGTGCTTAATTTGTGTTGGACAGCCATAAAAGAGGTCCCTTCTTCCATTGTTCTCCTTAAAAATCTCAAACACTTACATATCCGTGGATGGACATTATCTGAATTTTATTCTCAGCCAGCAAGTAGTCTTGAGTCGATGGGCCCATTATGGACTTCATTATTTTCCCTGCCAACAAGTCCTGATACAGAAAGAATATTATTGCCTTCATTTTTATATTATTCCCTACCAACAAGTTCCAATTCAGTGGGCTTATTATTGCCTTCCTTATCAGGTCTGCGTTCTTTAACATATTTGCGTATTAGTGACTGCGATCTTTGGTCAATCCCCAATGACATTGGCTGCTTGTTCTCTTTAGAAATCTTAAATCTAAGTGGAAATAATTTTGTTTCCCTTCCTGAAAGCATGTCTCAACTCTATAATCTTCGAAGACTCTATTTGGAGGGTTGCAAGAGACTTCAATCTTTGGAAAATGTTCCATCAACTATTAATTTTGTAATTGCAAATGATTGTATCTCACTGGAGAGATTGCCTGAACTGCAATTTGATCCTTTTAGGTTAGATCACTCCCATTTGAATTTCCAATGTCTCAACTGCTTCAAATTGGTTGACTATATTCAAAGCGGTGGTAACACTTTTAAGGTCTCTCTCTCTCTCTCTCTCTGTTCCTAAAATTATGCCTGTTCCTAAAATTATGCCTTGTATATTTCAGGGACTACCACATGTTATTATTCCTGGAAGTGAAATTCCGAAATGGTTTAACCTTGAATGTCGAGGTGATAACATACAAGTGTCTTTTGCCGGGTGTGATAAGCTAATGGGAATTGCATTGAGTGTTGGTTTTGTACCCAATGGATCACGTCAATATTATAGTGATTGGCAACTTTCATGTTCTTTTCATGTCAATGGATTTAAAATTGCATATTTCATACAATCTTATTATCTTATGACAAAATATGGTAAAGTTGAATCACCTCACCTTTGGCTGCTCTATTTGTCCACTCACCATTCCGTCTCCAATTGGGGCAAAATATGTAGTCACATTGATGCCAACGGATTCAGTCAGCTCGAGATTAAAATATTAGTCGACAGCGTGGAGGTGGAGAAAATTGGGGTTCATTTGGTATACAAGCAAGACATTGAAGATTCCAATGAAACCATGGCACAGTGCATCAACAACAGCAGCACATTGTATGGGGATTTGGGTGTAATCCATCATGATATTGATAATTCAGACATAGAAAGTAGTAGAAATAAGCAAAGCCATGATGTGGATGATGGGGCTGGATCTAGTGGAGAAGGCTACTCTGATAAGGAACCACAGCCAAAGTGGATTCATAGAGTCCGAGCATTTATGGCTGATTCTGAGGATTTGAGTCAAAGGGAAATTTTTGACTTCTTTGCTAGTAAGTTATTGTTGTTCTTCTTACTACTTTACAAGTCGTCATCATTTTTTTAGCGATATATACTATCATTTTTATTTTCAAATGTAAACTTCAAAGTATTGTGCTTGTTGTACCTTAGCATTTTCTGTTAACACTCGCAGCAAAATCAGCCCAAACTCAAAAATTAAAATCATACCATATCACTTTTCCTTTTTTAATTAGGTTGGAGTAATAGAAATTTTTCTTGTTGTCTTGTTTGTGAACTTTTATTTATTGGAAGTAGAGGATGAAATGTCCAAGAAGCTTGAATCTATTCACGGAGGGAAGAGCAATAGTTATCATGACATTGAAGATTTCAATCAAACTATAACACAGTTAAGCATCAACAGCAGGACACTCTCTAAGGATCTAGGTGATCACTGTCATGATCTTTATAATTCAGCTGCAGAAGGTAGCAGAAATAAGCGAAGCCGTGATGAGGAAGATGGGGCAGGACCTAGTGGAGAAGCCTACTCTAACGACGAACCACATCCAAAGACTTGGAGGATGTATGGCATACTCTAAACAATGCAGTATTAGGAATGTTTCAACTTCTTTGCCTGTAAGTCATTATCTTTCTTCTTGCTATTACAGTTAAGTCTTGATGTTCTCTTTTATTTTTTGGGGAGGGGAATCCAATGAATTGAAAGTGTGGGTTTTGATTGTCAGGTTTAAATTCGCTTGATAAAAAATTTCAATTTGTCATATGTACAAATTAGAGCGTTTCTTGTAGATTTTTACCCCTGTTTTTGTACATATACTAGCTTTGATAGAGATAAAAAAGAAAGTTCAAAGTATTATGCTAGTTAACATTACCTTTTGGCACTCACATCCCAATCACCACAAGCTCAAAATTAAATTCATCCCGTATCACTTTTTTTAAAGTTTTTTAATCAGGTTTGAATAATACAAAATTTTCTTCTTGTCTTGTTGGGGCACTTTTATATATTGGAAGGAGGGGATCCAAGAAACTTGAGGCCTATCACAGTGGTAAGAGGGAAGGTTACAAGAGAAACGTTGAAGAATTAGTCAAGGAGGGTCCCTCCTCTCAAACTTACCTTGGCACTCGCTAAACTGGTCAACAATCAACCGAGGGTTCCTTTTTGTTGCATGTGCCAGTGTGTGTATATATGTGTGGCTTTGTTTAATTGGTTTTATAGAGTTCAAGCTGTGGCATCAGTGTAGAGAAATTAAAGATTCTCTCGTCCCATGCTTTTGTGCTATTTTGTAATCTCCTATTTTCTTAGTGAAATTTTCTGTTAGACACTTTTAGTGGATGTAGGCCTAAAGCCGAACCACGCAAATCTTTGTGTTCTATGTGTGATTGTCTTTTCTATTTCTATTTTGCATAACATACTGTTATTTTGTTACACACAACAAATAAAATAAGCTACTATTAGTTTGTTACACATAACAAATAAGCATAAATGCTTCCACTAACTCAACAGTTAGTGATTAGAGCAATGTCTGCTTATGAACTGAATTTGCTTTGTTGTAACAATTGAGTGCCCTGTTGGGCTTGGACAATGTGGTTGCAAATGTAGCTGTTTGTACTTTGGTAGCAGAGAGGAGAGGTTGTTTGAGTCTTGTTTTTGCCGGGCTGTTATTTGTGTCCAGCTTTGTTTGAAGTTTTTTCTTCTAATGTTTTGATAAATAAAAATTAATTATTAAAAAAAATCTCCTGAGGTTTGTTGTATTAATATATTTCTCTTGGACTGTTGGTTCTGCTAGTGACAAACAAAATGCCCAAGAACCTTTAGTGATAGGATGTTACATTTTTTGTCATCTTGAAGTTGTGAAAGCGGCAGAAGAAATCAAGCCACTTGATAGTATTATTATCTTCAAGAGCAATGAGTAACTTGATCATCCTAAGCAGCCATCTAAACCACCTTCCAAACAAGCTCTATTGCTGCATTTCACACAGCCTCATCAATTACTCAACTGTGCTCTTAGCATATTCCTATTCCCATTCCTCTTTCTCCTCTACTCTCATTTCTTCTTTCTCGAATGCCTTTCTAGCTAGAAACAGACTCAGTCTTTCTCTAATGTCTCTTTAATGCGCCTTTGCCTACTGTAAGAATCTTTTGCCATTCTCAATAATTCATTCAAAATTTTTTAAGGACATGTTAGTTTTGAATTAATTAGATTAGTCAAACTAGGTTGTATTTCTGATACTCCGACACTATTTTCTTTCTTTTTGTGTTTGAATAGAGAAAAAAGTCTATGCAGAAGAAATTACCAATTCCATTTTGTTCAAGTTATTTATTGGGATGAATCATCCCTCCATCCACCTCGACCTAAATTTCAGAATGTTTCACTAACTTATGTTTGATATATAGTATTTTCTGCCGATACGTGAACAAAACATTAATTTTTTTTCGTTGTCATTTTTTATTTAAAAAGTTTTACTCATAAAATATGAAATTAGAATTTGATTGTTTGATTTGATGTCATTACTATGAGAAATTTGAACCCAATGATTAGGAAGTGGTAAAAATAATGTCATACTAAGTTGGTTGAGCAATTTAAGTTATTGACTTGATTCATCATAAATTGGTTTTCTTGATTTGATAATTAAAATTTGGTCCTTGCAGGCTAAACTCTTATTCAACCTAAATTAATTGGGTTTTTGTTATGTAATGAGATATTATAAACCTCTTTGTTGAGTAATAATGATGTTAAGAATGTGTATTATTTGGTAATATATAACGGTTGAATCTTTGAATGAGCATTATTTAGGACCTTAGTCAATGTATAAAGTTTTCACAAAATGACATGTTTTCTTTCAGCTATCCCATTTTGTTAACGCTTGTGTGGAAAAGAACAATAATGGATTATGCCTTGTGAAGTACAAAATTTATCAAATTCAGTTGAAGTACATTCACCTAGAGGTCGAGCCTTGGTACAATTGCAAGGGAAGTTCCAGAGTTCAACCATTTTTGCTAGAGTATATTTATCTCCAAAGTCACTTAGGATTTTAAGTTTGGATGAAATTGTGTTTCCATAATGGCTTTAAAATTCTAAAATATGACAAATACTTTTGATTTATTTTGTAACAGATACAACCATGTAAACTAGTGAATGATCAACAAAGTTAAATGGTAAAGAAAAGTATTTACTGATGTGAGAGGTGCTAGCTCCTAGACATCAGTATGGACTAGTTTTAAAGGTGCAGAAACTTTGAATTCAGAATTACGAAGGGAATTTCTGCATTTTGCCACTAACGCAATGTTTACAAAGATGTGGGACATTTTGAGAGTTGAAAATTGAAAATTTGGATAACTGGTAATGCTGATTATAGCACATTTTTTATTTCTCAGATGACCAAGTTGCTTCTGCCACAAATCCCACTAGTTGGTGAAGAGTTAGCTTTGAGTAATTTGCAATTCTGACGGAGACAGTTCTAAGTTGGCATTCTGTGGCACTTACAACAAAATATGCTAGTGGTGACTACCATCGAAGCAGCTTCAATAATACTACTTTGCCATATGATATGGATTATTACTCCACAATAAGCTACCATTAAAATGCCCTATGTTACCTAGTGTTGACAACTTCTAGGAGAATTTCAAGTGCCTATGCTCTTCCTGATCTAAAATATTTGCCTACTCTTTATTAGATTTAGTTGGACTAAAAGCAGCAAAAGAATTCATATCTGAAGCAAACTGAAAATTTTCTTTTGCTTCTAAAGTACCAAATAATTCAATCTCAACTATTTGATTATTTGATAATCCAATTCACATCATCATGAAAAACTTTTTTTTTTTTTTTTTTGGGGTTCGAACTAGGTAGCCACCTCAATAGTATTTTGAACATGTTGAGCTAGGTTTGGGACATGACATAAACTTGAAGGTCCAAGATTCAATTCATCACACTATCAGTCTATAGGGTTTTAGAGTGTCTCTTGGACAAAAAGTAGAATAGTCTAGTTAAAGACTAAGCCACCACTGCTTTATATCAAGAGAGAGAGAGAGAAAGAATGCGCCTCAAAGTAATACCAGCAAAATCCAAAATGAAAAATCTAATCATAGTTATCCATCTCATTTCTCATAACCATTTTTTGTACATAGTGTATCATCTATTTCTTCTAGAAACTACCTTCCATCTTTAGAAGCCGCATTTCTCCACACACAAACCCATTAAACTTGATATTGCAACCGCCAAACAATGAAACAATGACATTCCTTTGGCTCACCAAAACTCAAACCTCAAAAGCCCACAAAAAATTACACTTCATTAGTAAGAAAACCTTCTTCAACCTGTTTCTTCAACTTGTTTATGGTCAGTTAGTCTGCCAAAAGCTTAGCTTGCCTCATCACAAAAATGATCAACACTTTCCCATCTGAAATATTCTTTTTTACTTAAAAGCCTTGAAATCCAGTACCTTTGATTCCAAGATGACTCACACAACCCCACAATAGCCAGTCCTACAAAGAACAACCACAAAGACCAGTTAAAAGGAAACGAGTGTTTAATACTGATAGTGAAAATTTTGATAAACAATTAGGGAAAAAAAAAGTATATTGCGTTTTTTAGAAGTGCCAAACATAGACTAAACTCTGAAAGCAAAAGAGGTGAAAGTTCACTTGGCGTATAAAACACTAGTGAATGTTTAAACCCCCAATTTCAAAATTACCAACACAAGCTTATACTCTAACAATAAATGTGCGGAATGATAAGTACAAGCAATACCCAAATAAACAAACTATTCTAAACCATAATTAATCACAAACACAGCAGTAATTAAAAAGCAAGAGTAAGGGTTAGAGAATGCAAACACAAAGATAACACCGGCATGTGTTATCAAAAAGGGAACCAAAAAACTCAACAAAAAACCTCTCCGCCGCCCTCCAAACAAAAAAATGATCCACTAGAGAATAAAGTTGGGATACATGAATAGCAATAGACCCTCCAAGCCTAATCTACCCGATGCACCTAAGCCCTTAAAGCTTCTTGCTCCAACAAGGTTAAGCCTAATCATGTCTTCTCTAATTTTCTGAATCCCGCAGTAAGCCCATTGCATCAACCAAATGAATTGGTTCTCTCTGAACTGTTTCCCAAGCACCAAATGACCTTCTCACTAATATGGGTATGGTGAGGTAAAGATTTGGCTAAGTATCCTCTCAAGGGTATGTCATTGGAGAGGGTGAGAGTAGAGAAATTTGGAAAATTAAATGTCTAAGATTGTGGATGAGTCAATTTTGTTTTTTTCTAAGGTTTCTCTCTCAAAATTCTCTCTGAAAACTCTCTACATTTCATTAGTATAAGGGTACTTATAGTAGGGTATATGATGAATGTGAAAAGTCATTTTTCTGCAAAATAAGGCGTTCTGGCGACTCACTCACGATTGGGACAAGTCACGAGTTCCAGTCATGAAATAACTAACTGGCCAGGCTGTCCTTTTTTTTCCAGTAATGCTCTAGTTGTCATGACCCTTCAGCTTCCTACATACTTCACACATGTGGCATTTTGGCGAGTCATCAGTCGCGAGCCACTCGCAAGTTCTAGTCGCGAGAATGCTCCTGAATGCACACACACTTGAAATCTTCACACTTGAAATCTTCACACTCTCTCACACACGACCCTTACATGATTCCCACCTAAATATATGGTATCTAATTGCTGAATTACGAGCAAATTTGTTACAGAATAAAGCCAACACATGATTGAATAAATTCAACCTTACAAGAGGTAATTACAATACAAGTCAATCATCAAAGAAAAATGAAGATTACTATAGTCAATGCAAGCATATACACATACATCACCCATCATAATTTTTTTTGCACAAAATGGTTGTGCTTAAGATTTGAACTCGCACACCTTTGGTTAACCAATCATACAATTAGGAGTTAAACACACCAAGTTAAGCCCAACTTCCTACTACTCAGACTCGGCTCTTGCAAAAAATTTATAGAACTCAATATTGGCTAGAGCTTCATTCCAGTCTCAATATTCTGGTTGTAGCTCAGCTCATGCAATACCAACTCTCTTCCAAGCCGATTGCAAGCTCCAAAAAACTTCTAAATGCTAGCTATTTTGAGCATTTAAACTTCAAAAGCTGATGAGCTCTACATCAAGGGTAAGGTAATTGCACATAAGCGAAGGCTTTTTGTTACAGGAATGGCTACTCTTTTCATCATTTGTTTGCAAAAGGAGAACTAGAGAGAGAGAGAGAAATCCATCTTATACATGAAAAGCTTACAGAGAGATGACAAAATAATGAAAATAATAATAAAATAAAATAAGAGAAAAGTTTAGAAGAATGTGCTGTCTATGCTTGATTGCTAAAATGAAAGCATCAGATCAATTTGAGAAGAAGAATATTCCCTCAGATCTATGATGGAGAACCTCTATCAAAACCAGCGCACTAGCTGAGCATAATGATGCTTAAGCCCAAAAGTCAGAACATAGTTCAAGCACAGGTCATCTTGCTTAACAAACAAGCCAAGCAAACTTTGATCGAGCTGCTTGCAAGCAGCTTGGCTCTTTTTTTAAACCTACAGTACTTGAGAACAGCTCTTCACATGTACCTACCACAAGCAAGAAAAGAGTTGGAAGAACAGGTTTTGTAGCATTATTCTAAATAAAATCAGAAAGATCAAAGGTAAGAGGCACTAAACACTTTAGAAAACTGAACCCCAACCAAAAACTAAAAAAAATCCCAACATCAAATATGGACAAAAAATCCTTAAAACTGCAAAGTTGTAACTTCGGAGGCACTTAGTGAAGTTTCAATGAACAAACAAAAAATAAGCCAAAGAAACGTCAGCACTAAACTGCAATTAGGGCTATTCACTCAAAATGTAACAAAATTTAATTAACAAAGATTTTTTAAAGATGTCATAGATATAAATCTTTTAGTAGCCACTAACTTTTTCACCAGACATGCCAAAGGAAATCTTTTAGTCTATGTGTGGCTTACAAATAAAAAAATAAAAAGAGTGGAATGAATAATATATTTTATCCATTGCAAAGACCTAAGGGTTTGTATGAATCAAACTACAAATTAAGGATCAAACAACTGGTGTGGTGAGCATAACGGTCACAATGCTGTAGAATAAATTGAGCATGTCAACATGAGATACTTACATTTACATAGAAGAAGGTAAGAAGGCACCGAAAAAACAGTTTAAGGAAAGACATGATTATCATATTGAAAGGATACGTAAGGCACAAGAACAGAATTTTCAGGGACGAAATGGTTTTGTAATCCTGTTCCATCATAATAAACCGAGCAGTGAGATAAATCAAATGCTCAGGGTTGGGAAAATAACGGATGCCTTTCAGAGAAGTATTGGATAATGACTACTCGAATATGTTTCTCTATAATGGTTCATAATAAACTTCACACGAGGATTCATCACCACAAATGACAATGACATTAGTAGATTAAAAAAAAAAACAATAAAAACGCAAACAATTTACACATCACCTGCCTGGCCTCATTTCAGAAAAGAAATACAGAAGAATTTCTTGAACAGGGTTCAGATCAATAGCAACCACCAGAACCAGTGCCAATTATGTAGAAAACTGCAGCAGAATATGCAACATTCAGTCCACATCCACAAACGCAGTGCAATCAATGTCTTGCAGGGTGATATTCCCCATATATAAATCGTTTATGTGACAAGAACAGAGAAGGAGGCATTTCCGATTGAGACGTTCATGAATTGCACCCATCCCTGGGATCCATTTGTCCTCAACAGATGAATTCACATTCAAACGGTTCTGCAGTAACCGTACCCAATAATAAACAGTATCCATTATGTCACAGAAATGACCGATCAGGAACATTAAGGCTCATCAGAAGCCAACCTGATCAAAGCCAAAGATAAAGCCCTATCAACAGGCCTTGGATCCGAAATATTTTGATCTCCCATCATTTTAACCTCTCTTTCTATGGGGAAGTACACTTCTTCATTTCCTTTAAAATCAGAGACCTTCAAATCTTTAGTGTAATGCTTAATGGCTTCACGCTTGGTTGATTCATGCTTCTCTGCTAGTGTCAAAATGCAAGAGAACCTCAAGTGATAAGTTACTGCAGTTTTAACCATCTTGAAGTTGTGACAGCAGCAGAAGAAATCAAGCCACCTTCTCCCTACACCTGCATACCACTTGATAATATCAGTATCTTCAAGAGCAATGAGTAATTTCATTGATCCAAGGCGACCCATGTTATTTGTAAAACCAGCCATGTTGACTGCCTTCCTGACAAATTCTATTGGTGCATCAACTTTCATACACAGCCTCGTCAAATCCTCAACCGTGCTCTTGGCATATTTTCGTTCCTCTTCCTCCTCCACTATCCTTTCTTCTTTCTCTAATGCCTTTCTAGCTTGGACCGGACTCAAATACTTGTCAACTTGCTCTTGGAAGTTGGAACTTATCATAAGCATCAACCAGATCTTGGGGTATTGATCTCTAATGTGCCTTAAAGAGAGAAAATCGCTTGCTGTAACCATCTGATGCCACTCCCAACGCTCTTCCAAGAAATCTTGGACCACTTCATCAGTCCGAGTTCTGAAGATTTCTCGAACCTCATTTTCAATTTGAAAGTCAAATTTAGACCCATCACTTTGCTTCAACTTCTTAAAAACATGCTGCAATATCTTCATCCCCAGTATTTTCTCCGTCATGGGAGGATGCAAAACTGAAGGTGGAACCGCCTGTAGTTCCATTCTTAGATAACTAATGTTCTCAGATACTACACTATGTATTGCCATTTTCATTTTATCAACCCTCAAAACTAACCTACCTTCTAAATATTTCAAAACCCAATTCTCAAAGTCCAAGGTCAACATCTTCGACCTCGATGTTATCACTAATATTCATCCAAATAGATGACCACATACATCTTCACTGGCTTATAAAACAGGCCAGACATCCAAACAAGCTGCTCCGATTTAAACTTTGGATTCTCCTGAAATTTCTGAAGGCGCGTATCTTGAATTTCTTTATCAAACCCATTAAAGTAAATATTAATCAAAGCTTTCTTGAGGAAACCCCCTTCCTAAGTAACAACCACCCAATTCAATTCTCACCCCCTCACACTCAAACAACCTCTTTATTAAACCAATCAAAGAACCATCTTTTATTTTCTCTTCAATAAATAAACACAACATCAAACCTTTCTCTATCAAATGAGACACTAAACCACCAACTAGGATTCTCTACCGAGTTCATAAGGTACCTAGTGGCGGTGTGGTGTCCCATACTGACACGCCCACCTTAAGAAAAAGTTACAAACCGCTCATCATACAGAATTTCCAATACCAACCTAATAGCTTCAATCAAAACCTTTAGTTTCAAGTTGGGCAAGACCAAGGACTCACCTTTCTTTCTTGAGGGTAGCATTGTGACACAACAAGCCTCAATATCGAACCAACTGTCGCAGAGCTGACTGCCCATTTCTTCGATGTCGAATCGCTTTGAGACTGAGTGGAGAAGGGACTACGAGTCAGTCAAGGGAGCTGAGCTTGAAACCATTGTTGGGTTGTGGAGTGGTGATGTTCTGGTAGGCAGTGAGGAGGACAGTGGGCAAAGTGATGACGTTTGAGACAAGGTTGGAGAACTTGCCTTGAGAGTATTGGGTGAGAACTAAGGCTTGGAGGGCTGAATTCAAGTGGCTTTATTCTTCTGAGGTGAATAAGCATTGAGACAATGAGAACTAAGAAGAGAGAAGTGGAAGTTTTGGATTTTGAAATTGTGCCTGAGTTCGAAATTGGAGATAGTAGCTGGCCAGATTTTCGCAAATAGCAAACTTTTTTATTTGTTTTTTAAATTACGTTTTTATATTGGTTTTATAAATAAACTCTCTAGTCTCTACTGTTCAAAAACCAACGTAAATGTTAAAAAAGTAATGTGTAATGAAAAGAACTTTTAGCTGATAAAAAAAGTGGTTAAAATAGTCAAATATTACGTTTTGGCAAAATTTGTAACAAACTAGTACTATTTCAGAAATATTTAGTAATTTACCACTTTTTTAGTACTCGAGTTTTACAAAATCGAGTTCTAAACAATACTCGAGTTCAGTGAACTAGAGTTCTTAGTGAGTCATCAGCGTGGCACTACTAACTTGAAATTTGTGTAATTAAAAAAAATAATGTGGTACTCGAACTTTATACAATCGAGTACCTTGTTTTTTTTCTTCTTTTTTTTGGGGCTTGTGGGTATGGTTCCTGGCCATCTTCTTTGACAATTCATGAAGAACATTTAATGCAAGCTCTTACATTTCTTCACGCATGAAACTTCTTGAATATCATGCATCTTCCTAACATGGGTATGCAAGCCATTTAATAGTTTGTTGGCTAATGTCAAGCCACTAAGTTTGACTATTCAAGTCATTCCAACAGAAACAAAAAGTAGTAAAAAAAAAAAAAAACAACAACAACAACAACAAGGTACTTGACTACACTAAGTTCGAGTATTATAAAGAGATACTCGATTTCAATAATATCAAGTACCACATTATTTTTTTAAATTATACAAATTCCAGATCAACAGTGCCACGCTGACGACTCACTAAGAACTCAAGTACTAAAAAAGTGATAGATTGCTAAATATTTTCTGAAATTGTGCTAGTTTGCCACAAATTTTGCCAAAATGTGGTATTTGGCTATTTTCACCTTTGCATTCTTCCAAAAAATAATAATAATAAATTTATGAGTTGCATACATCCACACATTTACCTCATAAATGGAACGGTCTAAACGTGTAATTTTCTAAGCGGTATGGTGAAAAAATTAAAGTTAATATGCTCTCTTATTAGAAATTGATATTATTTTAACCATAAATGAATGGTATAATTGTTAGCTGGTAGGTGTACTAAGATTTTAGTCTCAAACACATCCCTAACCACACGAATAGCTTGCTAATTCCCAAACCCTCAATTCTTTCCCTCACGAGAAAGGCATCCTACCTTTTCTATTTATGAAAATTGTACATTTTCTATTTATGAAAATTAGTGTATAGCCTCCTGTATATGCACGGGTACAATTAAAAATTAAAAACAATCACAATTATATGGTTTTTTTTTTTTTTGAAAGGACAATTATATGGTTCAAATTATATATTTTTTGAAAAAGAGGTTCAAATTATACCTAATATTAGCTTACACTTTTTTTTTAAATCATACACTTTTAATATATGTAATAGTTTCTCATTATATATAGGGAAAATTATACTTTACCCACCTGTGGTTTGCCTGAAAAACACTTTGCCTACCTATGGTTTAAAAATTGACACTTTACCCACCTAAGGTAAGTTTTATTTATCTGTTTTTCTTGTGGCAACACTTCAATAATAAACACTTTACCCCCATCCATGAAAATTGGGCACAATTTGTTGAATAGAGGTTCAAATTATACCTAGTATTAGCTTACACTTCTTCTTTTTTAAATCATACATTTTTAATATATGTAATATTTTCTCATTATATATATAGGGAAAATTATACTTTGCCCACCTGTGGTTTGCCTGAAAAACACTTTGCCTACCTATGGTTTAAAAATTGACACTATACCCACCTAAGGTAAGTTTTATTTATCTGTTTTTCTTGTGGCAACACTCCAATAATAAACACTTTACCCCCATCCATGAAAGTTGGGCAAAATTTGTTGAATAGTATCCTTTAAGGAAAATTTTAGGTGAATAACATGCGTTTGAAGTAATTTAGTTATGTAGATTATTTTTTGAACTCGAGTTTATCAAACCAACCCAAAATCGAGTTTGGCAAACTCGAGTTCCAAAATTTGTTGAATAGTAACTTTTAAGGAAAATTTTAGATGAATAACATGCATTTGAAATAATTTAGTTATGTAGATTGTTTTTTGAACTCGAGTTTATCAAACCAGCCCAAAATCGAGTTTGGCAAACTCGAGTTCCAATTGATAGTTGTAGGGTCTCGATTTTCAGTCCAAGCCCAAAACGTATGGGATGTTGGCCCAATGAGCCCAATACAATAAATTTGTAGAAAGTGGGTTGAAGAACTAGGTCCTAATGAATTGAACAATGGATAGGTTTAATTTGAATGACTGTCAAACACAAATAAGAGATTTGATCTTAATATATTTTCAGTCTGAGGAGGTCCTCCTTGTATAAATTAATCACAAATGGATGCAAAGATAATTTAGATTGCTACAGTCTTTTTTCTCTCTATTTCTTGCCCTCCTCTTCCATGAAGAGCCTTTCACATTATATATCCTCCTTTAGACCATCCTCATCCTACACTTGTCGATCATCCGAGTCCTTACTTGAGTACCTGTCCCATCAGACACCCTCTCTGGTATTCTGTAAGTTGTGGTAGCCAAGGTAGCACTGTTCAGAGGTTTTCTCCACATAAATGCGATCAGAAAAGTAGCTGCAGTGCATTTAATGCGGTGGTGGCAGCTTTCCCTTAGATATTTTTAGATTTCCTTCCTTTTCGTACATTCATAAGGCATGTCACTATCATTGGAGCTTCTTGGAGGATCACTTTATTTGCTGGAGTACGTACTTTAAACTATATTCATCATATCCGAGGAAGGGCTCCTCCTCGGACCACTTTTCATTCGTTCCCCACTTATGAGACTTTAACTGGGAACTTGTAACAACTATTTGCTCCTCCTCAAACCTATCAATGTCTTCGGACAAAGGCCAAGGCCCAACTTATGGTTTTGGGCCCTTTATCCCTACAGTAGTCATCTGAAGTGGATTTAAAAAATAAATAAATAAATAAAAACCTTGTGGAACTCAAGTTTAGTAAACTCAAGTTCTAGGCCCTTCTTTTTCACTCCTCTTATGAAGCGTCCACCGCTTCTTACTTCCATGTTCCAACCGCTTCTCACTTCCAAGTTCCAACAAAAAAAGTCAAGCCTATTTGAAATTCGAAGCATTGGTTTGAATTTAGTCTGTATTTGGTTTCACTTGTCAAAAAGCAAATGATTAAAGCCGAACCTTTTTGAAATTTGAAGCACTGACTTTGACCGAAAATAAAACAAAGCGTCCAAAGAAATAGTGTGTTAGTGTTTTGTGAATTAATTTTTACAGTCTAGAAAAAAACAGTTTACATAACTAAGAGCCCGTTCGGTAGCAATGTTTAAGTATTGTTGTTCAGTTTTCAATGTTGTGAAAATACGTGTTTGAATGTTACTAGGGACGGAGCCGGGACTTGAAGTTGTGGGGGCAGCTCTTATGGTTGGCTTTACTGCTTCTTTTGCTAGGTAAAGGTTGTTTGTTTTGAGTAAAATTGGTTAATTATGCTTAATTATTTTTAACTTTACTATTGGTAATTTTTGTTATTGCGCTAATTTTTTTGGGCTTGTATATTTTGTTTTAGATTTTAAATCTATAAATTTTTTAATGGCCTTTAAATGAGAAAAATGCTAGAGCTACAAATTCTTTTACAAATTGCTTATATGGCAAGTGATTATTGGCAAGTAAAAAAGTAATGTAAGTGGTTATTGTAGACTGTAAAGAAGGTTTGCAGAAGATCCCAAGAGCTAGAATACAGCATTGTTATAGGGAGTTAAACAAGTGTGCCGACACTCTTGTTAGAAGAGGCGCCTTACTTTCTCAAGATTTTGTAATTTTCCATTTCCCCCTAGTTGATGTTTCTCTTTTGATTAACCTTGATGCTGTTAGGACTATGTATGAGCGTCAATGCTCTTTTGTTGATGTTTTTAAGTTTATGAAATTATCCTAATTACCCAAAAAAAAAGGGATGTAAGTGGTGGGTCCAAATGCGAACCAATAAGACTTTGTACCTTAAATATTTGTAAAAATGTTGTAAATAAGTTTGTGTCTATAATATTACTTTAAAAAGAATCAATGATATTGTTAAGAAGGGTAAAATGTAATTTTATTGAATAAAATTGCTAAAATTAGTATTTGTGTGTATATATATATTTTAATAAAAAATTTGGGGGGGGGGGGGCCATTGTCCCCCCAGTCAATATATGCCTCCGCCCTTGAGTGTTATAGAAATACATGTCAGAAGTGTTAATGTTGTTTAAACACTGTAAACTGTTGTTTAAATAACAGTACCAAACAGCTCTTAAATAACTTCAAACACATGTTATTCACCTAAAATTTTCCTAAAAAGTTACTATACAGAAAGGAAAACAGAAAGGGCGGGTTCTGATTTTCAAACTTTTCTTCCAAAAAATTCGTTGTGTCATTAATCTTGTACCTTTGTTGGGTGATACAGAGACTAAATTGTTGCGTGTTGCCAGAAGAATCTGTCTATATTGTACAATTGTCCTTCCTCCAAGAATATCAAGCGTTTATTATTAGAAATTAATTCCACATTAATGTCTTGATTATTGTACTGTACGAAACAATGGCTTCCTAATAAAATTCTGGATTTCAGTCCAGTATGGGTGTGTTTGGATTGAACTTATTTTGCTGAAACTGAAAACTGAAAACTGAAAACACTGTAGCAAAATAATTTTTAAATGTGTGAATAGTGCTGTGGGACCAATTTTTAATGAAAAACTGATAAAAAATGAAATTTGTGGGTCCATGAACAGTGCACGGACCCACTGATGGACAGAAAAGTAAAAAAAACAAGGCCAAACAGTACTGAACAGTACTCTACTGTTGCGCTTATCCCCTGAAACGCGTGTAGAAAAAAAAAAAACGCAAAACGCAAAAGTAAAACTCAGACGTGGATCCAAACTTACACTATAGTTGTAATATAAAGATGTTTTGCGTACTTAGAAAATTATTTAAAACCTTCCAGCCTAGATCTGTGGCCTGCGAGCATGGTTCACTTCACGAAATGTGGCACCTAATAATGATTTTTTGGCACCTATCCCACACCAGCAAAGCCTATGAAAATTGAAAAGTAAGGGGAGGAAATGATGTGTTTGTGTGCGGAAGAGATATTAAAAGTAAGAGGAGGAACTCAACAACATTACTCAATACTAGGACCTGTTTGGTGAGTGAGTTCAAACTCACATTTTCACATTTTAAATAACATTACACACTTTTTCATCTACACGTATTTCAAAAAGCTCCAAACAACAATTTTCAAACTACTCTACCAAACACCCCCAGTATTTTTAATTTTAACAAGAATAATATTATGATTGTTCTTAATTTTTTACAAAACCTAACTTTTAAATCTTCTTTTTTCTTCATTTTTTTAGTTTTTTTTTTTATATATATTTTGAGAGAAGAGAGATATAAAAGAATAGCAAAATAAAAATTTACTCATATTTTTAACAGATGTGAATAACGGAAGACAAACAGAGTTTACCTCTGGTGGGTAAAGTGTCAATTTTTAAACCATAAACAAGCAAAGTGTTTTTCGGGCAAAACACAGAGGGTAAAGTGTAATCTCTCTCTCTCTCTCTCTCTCTCTCTCTCTCTCTCTCTCTCTATATATATATATATAAAATTTAAAATTTAATTGATTTTAAATTCTTCGGCTTTTGCATTCAATAATTCACTTGCCACAAAAATAAAAAAACTTAGATGAACATGTGGTAGAAAATTGGACTCAAGTTGAAATCTAATTTAAAATCTAATTGAATTTGGACTCTTCGATTTTTACACTCAATAATTTTTTTGGCACAAAATTTTAAATTAAATGAGACACGCAGCGCAAAATTGAAAATTCAATTAAAATCCAATTGGATTTTCTCTAAACTTTGGCTATATATATATATATATATATATATATTATGGGGCAAAGGAATTTGACAACTCCAGCTCATTTTATACTGAGCCCAAGACCCACGCCGAGGAGGGAGAAATGGCCGAGGACGAACAAAGAAAGCCCAAATAGCCTAGAAACGTTGCCGAGGACAATCCCGTTCTCGACATCCCAAATTTCTTGTAATATTTCCTAAAAGGAGCACTGAAATTTCATCACTTTCAAAATTCTAGGACCTCTCCAAATTCTCTCCTTAAGTCTTCTCTCTTTTCATTTGCAAATTTCAGATTGGATTCGACGCATTTTCAAAATTACGCAAGTCTGGTTGGGGATCAAGTTATTTTTTCTTCCCTAATTTATTTTCTTTTTAATCGTTTTTCAGTTCTAAATTTCTAATTTTTTTAAAAAAAATTGCATGCAGATCTATTTTTCTAATGGCTTTAGTGGACATTGAAACGGACTCGTCATCCTTCCCAAGTTCTTCTTCTGCTGCTGCCCGACGGAAGTATGATGTCTTTCTCAGTTTCAGAGGCGAGGACACCCGCTACAAGTTTATGGGTCATCTATACGAAGCTTTGATCCAGAAAGGCATTTTCACCTTTAAGGACGATGAAAAACTCGAGAGAGGAAAACCCATTTCACCAGACCTGTTCAAAGCAATAGAAGAGTCGAGATTTGCTGTAGTCATTCTCTCTGAAAACTATGCATCGTCAAGTTGGTGCTTAGATGAACTTGCAAAGATCATTTGCTGCAAAAATGAGACGGGAATGACAGTTCTGCCTGTTTTTCACTACGTGGAGCCATCTGATGTGCGGAAACAAATGGGAACTTTTGCACTAGCATTTGCTAAACATGAAGAAAAGGAGAACAAAGAGAGGGTGGAGAAATGGAGAGATGCTTTGACACAAGTGGGAAGCCTTCGCGGATGGCATTTAAAGGATCATTGGTAATTTAACTTGACTTATTTATTTCTTTTAAATATTCAGATGACCCACTTCATAAATGTAACTTTGTTTGGAACCTTAAGCAAATCTACATACATGTTTATTCTACTTCTTTTAATTTTTTTTCCTCAGCGAATCAATTTATATATTTTTGTTTCAGTCAACAGAATTAAACTTTAAATATGTATCGTATTCTTTGTGTGACCTATTGGTGGCTCAAACTCAATGCATTTTGTACTTTGTTCATTGCAGGTCTGAGATAGAAAACATCAAAGACATTGTGGGATGGATATCGCTTCACTTGAAATATGATGCATTACCATACATTGCCAAGGACCTAGTAGGAATAAACTCTCGAATGGAGGAATTGGAGGCGCGTTTAGCTTTAGGGTCAAACGATGTTCGCTTTATAGGGATTTGGGGGATGGGGGGAATGGGCAAGACAACTCTTGCTAGAGTTGTTTATTATATGGTTTCGATTAAATTTGAAGCTTGTAGTTTTATTGAGGATGTTAGGGAAAAATCTGAAAGAGATGGTTTAGTTGGACTACAACAGAAACTTATTTCTGATATTTTGAAGGAAAAAGATTTGAAAATTAGCGATAAGTATGATGGAGTTATCAATATCAAGAATAGGTTATGTTGTAAAAGGATTCTTCTTGTCCTTGATGATGTAGATAAATTGGACCAATTGAAATTCCTAGTTGGGGAGCATGATTGGTTTGGTCCGGGCAGTAGAATTATCATAACAACAAGGGATGAGCATGTGTTGAAAACACATGAAGTAAATGAAATATATGAAGTTGATGGATTGAATGGTGAACATGCTCTTCAACTATTTTCATCAAAAGCCTTTAAAGGCAAACATGTCCAAGATGATTATTTAGAGCTGTCTAACCATTTTTTGAAATATGCTAGAGGCCTTCCATTAGCTCTTGAGGTTTTAGGTTCATTTTTGATTGGAAAAAGTATTGCTGAATGGAAAAGTGCATTAGAGAGGCTCAAACAATTTCCTGAGAGAATCATTTTCCAAGTACTTAAAATAAGTTTTGATGGACTCCATGACACAGAGAAGGAAATATTCCTACATATTGCATGCTTCTTTAACCATAGGAGGAAAGATAGTGTAGTAGAAGTATTGGATAGTCTTGGCCTTTACGCTGTTATTGGATTGAAGGAACTCATTAATAAATCTCTCTTGAAAATTGATAGTGCAAATGATTTGTGGATGCATGATTTACTTGAAGAAATGGGTAAGAACATAGTTTTTCAAGAGTGCCCTAATGATTGTGGGAGGCGTAGTAGACTGTGGAATAATGAGGATATTGAAAACGTGCTGAAAAAAAATCAGGTAAGAATTTATTTAGAGAATTTGAGCTCATTCCTTACCTTCTTGCTCAACAAATTTGATATTTAAATATTTATGCTAATAAGATATTTCACAATTCACCAATTCCTTCTTGATTATTAGGGAATAGAAGCAGTTCAAGCAATGTATATTTTCTGTAATTATAATATAAAAAAAAAAAAGGCGTGTTGGAACCCTAAGGCCTTTTTGAATATGTACAATCATAAATTTCTTAGAATTGACTGTATTTTCCATGGCCCTCAACATCTTCTGAATTCTTTAAGAATTCTTGATTGGATGTATTATTCTTCAAAATCATTGCCATCAACTTTCTTGCTAGATGAGCTTGTTCTACTTTGTTTGCAACAAAGCAACATTGAACAACTTTGGATAGGAAGAAAGGTAATTTTGTTATTAAGTATCCTCACAACTTTGCATTGAAATTTCAATAAATTGGACACTAGGAAGCACATTGACTTGACTTCTTTTTTAACTTTTTTTTTTCTTTTAACAGAATTTTGACAAGTTGAAATTCATCAACATGACAGGATCAAGCCTAATTTTGAATTCATTCCCTACCTTCATGTTCAATAAATTTGAAATTTGAATGGTTATGCTAATAATATATTTTTTTTTTTGCTAATTTTCAATTCCTTCTTGAATATTATTAGGGAACAGAAGCAGTTCAAGCTATGAGTATGGGTAGTATATTTCTTGAAGAGCAAGGGGGAACTTGGAACCCTGATGCCTTTTTGAAGATGTACAATCTTAGATTTCTTGAAGTTTACCAAACTGTCTATGTCCCTACACATCTTCCTGGTGATTTAAGAATTCTTGATTGGGTTGGATATCCTTCAAAATCTTTGCCATCAAGTTTCCAGTCAGACAAGCTTGTTCGACTTTGTTTGCAAGAGAGCCATATAGAAAAACTTTGGATAGGAATAAAGGTAAGCGTGTTATTAAATATCTTAAAACAACTTTGGATAGGAAGAAAGGTAATTGTGTTATTAAGTATCCTCGTAACTTTGCATTTAAATTTAAATAAATTGGACACTAGGAAGCTCATCAACTTGACTTCTTTTTTAACTTTTTTTTTCCTTCTTTTAACAGAATTTTGATAAGTTGAAGTTTATCGACTTGTCCTTCTCCTTGAACTTGATTATATCCCCAGAATTGACCGGAGTCCCAAATCTTGAGATATTAAATCTTCACAATTGTCAAAGTTTACGTGAGCTTCACCCATCCGTTGCATTTCTTAAAAAGCTTGTTGTTCTTGATCTAGCTCGTTGCACAAATCTAAGTTGTCTTCCAAGAAATTTTGAAATGGATTCCCTCATTACTCTTGATCTTTATTATTGCTCAATGCTCAAGAAAATTCCAGAATCTGTGGGAAACATGGAATGCTTACAAAGTCTTAATTTGAATTGCACTCCTATTATGGAACTACCTTCATCAGTTGGAAGCTTGATTGGTCTGACTTCGTTGGATTTAAATGATTGCAAAAATCTTGTGTGTCTTCCTAGCACCATTTGTAGTTTGAATTCACTTGAATGTCTTGATCTTCATGGGTGCTCAAATATTGACAACTTGCCAGAGAACTTAGGGAATCTCAAAGGTTTGAAATTTCTTCATTTGAGTGGAACAGCTATAGAAGGGTTGCCATCTTCAATTGAACGTTTGACTAGCCTTACTTCATTGACTCTCAAAGATTGTAAGAATCTTGTGTGTCTTCCTAGCACCATTTGTAGTTTGAATTCACTTGAATGTCTTCATCTTTGTGGGTGCTCAAATATTGACAACTTGCCGGAGAACTTAGGGAATCTCGAAGGTTTAAAATTTCTTGATTTGAGTGGAACATCTATAAAAGAGCTGCCTTCATCATTTAAACGCTTGACGAGTCTGACTTCATTGACTCTTCTTAATTGCAAAAAACTTGTGTGTCTTCCTAACATCTTTTGTGGTTTTGAGTTATATGGTTCCCTAAATCTTTCAACATGCTCAGGATTTAAAAACTTTCCAGAGAACCTATGGATGATTGAAGATCTAAAGAATCTTGATTTGAGTGGAACAGCTATAGAAGGGTTGCCTTCTTCAATTGAACGTTTGACTAGCCTTACTTCATTGACTCTCAAAAATTGTAAGAATCTTGTGTGTCTTCCTAGTACCATTTGTAGTTTGAATTCACTTGAATATATTGATCTTTGTGGGTGCTCAAATATTGACAACTTGCCGGAGAACTTAGGGAATCTCGAAGGTTTAAAATTTCTTGATTTGAGTGGAACATCTATAAAAGAGCTGCCTTCATCAATTGAACGCTTGACGAGTCTGACTTCATTGACTCTTCTTAATTGCAAAAAACTTGTTTGTCTTCCTAACACCACTTGTGGTTTTAAGTTATATGGTGCTCTAAATCTTTCAACGTGCTCAGGATTTAAAAACTTGCCAGAGAACCTATGGATGATTGAAGATCTAGAGAAGCTTAATTTGAGTGGAACAGCTATAGAAGGGTTGCCTTCTTCAATTGAACGTTTGACTAGCCTTACTATATTGACTTTAAGATATTGCACAAATCTTGTGCACCTTCCTAGCACCATTTGTAGTTTGAAGTTGCTTAATTCCCTTGATCTTTATGGATGTTTAAAATTTGTCAACTTTCCAAAGAACATAGGAAATATGAAAGGTTTGGAGGTGCTTAATTTGTGTTGGACAGCCATAAAAGAGGTCCCTTCTTCCATTGTTCTCCTTAAAAATCTCAAACACCTACATATTCGTGGATGGACATTATCTGAATTTTATTCTCAGCCAGCAAGTAGTCTTGAGTCGATGGGCCCATTATGGACTTCATTATTTTCCCTGCCAACAAGTCCTGATACAGAAAGAATATTATTGCCTTCATTTTTATATTATTCCCTACCAACAAGCTCCAATTCAGTGGGCTTATTATTGCCTTCCTTATCAGGTCTGCGTTCTTTAACATATTTGCGTATTAGTGACTGCGATCTTTGGTCAATACCCAATGACATTGGCTGCTTGTTCTCTTTAGAAATCTTAAATCTAAGTGGAAATAATTTTGTTTCCCTTCCTGAAAGCATGTCCCAACTCTATAATCTTCAAAGACTCTATTTGGAGGGTTGCAAGAGACTTCAATCTTTGGAAAATGTTCCATCAACTATTAATTTTGTAATTGCAAACGATTGTATCTCACTGGAGAGATTGCCTGAACTGCAATTTTATCCTTTTAGGTCAGATCACTCTCATTTGAATTTCCAATGTCTCAACTGCTTCAAATTGGTTGACTATATTCAAAGCGGTGGTAACATGTTTAAGGTCTCTCTCTCTCTCTCTCTCTCTCTCTCTCTCTCTCTGTTCCTAAAATTATGCCTTGTATATTTCAGGGACTAACACATGTTATTATTCCTGGAAGTGAAATTCCGAAATGGTTTAGCCTTGAAAGGCAATGTGATAACATACAAGTGTCTTTTGCCGGGTGTGATAAGCTAATGGGAATTGCGTTGAGTGTTGGTTTTGTACCCAATGGATCACGTCAATATTATAGTGATTGGCAACTTTCATGTTCTTTTCATGTCAATGGATTTAAAATTGCATATTTCGTACAATCTTATTATCTTACGACAAAATATGGTAAAGTTGAATCACCTCACCTTTGGTTCCTCTATTTGTCCACTCACCATTCCGTCTCCAATTGGGGCAAAATATGTAGTCACATTGATGCCAACGGATTCAGTCAGCTCGAGATTAAAATATTAGTCGACAACGTGGAGGTGGAGAAAATTGGGGTTCATTTGGTATACAAGCAAGACATTGAAGATTCCAATGAAACCATGGTACAGTGCATCAACAACAGCAGCACATTGTATGGGGATTTGGGTGTAATCCATCATGATATTGATAATTCAGACATAGAAAGTAGTAGAAATAAGCAAAGCCATGATGTGGATGATGGAGCTGGATCTAGTGGAGAAGGCTACTCTGATAAGGAACCACAGCCAAAGTGGATTCATAGAGTCCGAGAATTTATGACTGATTCTGAGGATTTGAGTCAAAGGGAAATTTTTGACTTCTTTGCTAGTAAGTTATTGTTGTTCTTCTTACTACTTTACAAGTCATCATCATTTTTTTAGTAATATATACTATCATTTTTATTTTCAAATGTAAACTTCAAAGTATTGTGCTAGTAGTACCTTAGCATTTTCTGTTAACACGCAGCAAAATCAGCCCAAACTCAAAAATTAAAATCATACCATATCACTTTTCTTTTTTTAGGTTTTTCTTTTTTTAATTAGGTTGGAGTAATAGAAATTTTTCTTGTTGTCTTGTTTGGGAACTTTTATTTATTGGAAGTAGAGGATGAAATGTCCAAGAAGCTTGAATCCATTCACGGAGGGAAGAGCAATAGTTATCATGACATTGAAGATTTCAATCAAACTATAACACAGTTAAGCATCAACAGCAGGACACTCTCTGAGGATCTAGGTGATCACTGTCATGATCTTTATAATTTAGCTGCAGAAGGTAGCAGAAATAAGCGAAGCCGTGATGAGGAAGATGGGGCAGGACCTAGTGGAGAAGCCTACTCTAACGACGAACCACATCCAAAGACTTGGAGGATGTATGGCGTACTCTAAACAATGCAGTATTAGGAATGTTTCAACTTCTTTGCCTGTAAGTCATCATCTTTCTTCTTGCTATTACAGTTAAGTCTTGATGTTCTCTTTTATTTTTTGGGGAGGGGAGTCCAATGAATTGAAAGTGTGGGTTTTGATTGTCAGGTTTAAATTCGCATGATAAAAAATTTCAATTTGTCATATGTACAAATTAGAGTGTTTCTTTTAGATTTTTACCCCTGTTTTTGTACATATGCTAGCTTTGATAGAGATAAAAAAGAAAGTTCAAAGTATTATGCTAGTTAACATTACCTTTTGGCACTCACATCCCAATCACCACAAGCTCAAAATTAAATTCATCCTGTATCACTTTTTTTAAAGTTTTTTAATCAGGTTTGAATAATACAAAATTTTCTTCTTGTCTTGTTGGGGCACTTTTATATATTGGAAGGAGGGGATCCAAGAAACTTGAAACCTATCACAGTGGTAAGAGGGAAGGTTACAAGAGAAACGTTGAAGAATTAGTCAAGGAGGGTCCCTCCTCTCAAACTTACCTTGGCACTCACTAAACTGGTCAACAATCAACTGAGGGTTCCTTTTTGTTGCATGTGCCAGTGTGTGTATATATGTGTGGCTTTGTTTAATTGGTTTTATAGAGTTTAAGCTGTGGCATCAGTGTAGAGAAATTAAAGATTCTCTCGTCCCATGCTTTTGTGTTATTTTGTAATCTCCTATTTTCTTAGTGAAATTTTCTGTTAGACACCTTTCGTGGATGTAGGCCTAAAGCCGAACCACGCAAACCTTTGTGTTCTATGTGTGATTGTCTTTTCTATTTCTATTTTGCATAACATACTGTTATTTTGTTACACACAACAAATAAAATAAGCTACTATTTGTTTGTTACACATAACAAATAAGCATAAATGCTTCCACTAACTCAACAGTTAGTGATTAGAGCAATGTCTGCTTATGAACTGAATTTGCTTTGTTGTAATGATTGAGTGCCCTGTTGGGCTTGGAAAATGTGGTTGCAAATGTAGCTGTTTGTACTTTGGTAGCAGAGAGGAGAGGTTGTTTGAGTCTTGTTTTTGCTGGGCTGTTATTTGTGTCCAGCTTTGTTTGAAGTTTTTTCTTCTAGTTTTTTGATAAATAAAAATTAATTATTTAAAAAAATCTCCTGAGGTTTGTTGTATTAATATATTTCTCTTGGACTTGGTTCCGCTAGTGACAAACAAAATGCCCAAGAACCTTTAGTGATAGGATGTTACATTTTTTGTCATCTTGAAGTTGTGAAAGCAGCAGAAGAAATCAAGCCACTTGATAGTATTATTATCTTCAAGAGCAATGAGTAACTTGATCATCCTAAGCAGCCATCTAAACCACCTTCCAAACAAGCTCTATTGCTGCATTTCACACAGCCTCATCAATTACTCAACTGTGCTCTTAGCATATTCCTATTTCTATTCCTATTCCTCTTCCTCCTCTACTCTCATTTCTTCTTTCTTGAATGTCTTTCTAGCTAGAAACAAACTCAGTCTTTCTCTAATGTCTCTTTAATGCGCCTTTGCCTGCTGTAAGAATCTTTTGCCATTCTCAATAATTCATTCAAAAATTTTTAAGGACTTGTTAATTTTGAATTAATTAGATTAGTCAAACTAGGTTGTATTTCTAATACCCCTACACTATTTTCTTTCTTTCTATGTTTGAATAGAGAAAAAAGTCTGCAGAAGAAATTATCAATTCCATTTTGTTCAAGTTATTTATCGGGATGAATCATCCCTCCATCCACCTCGACCTAAATTTCAGAATGTTTCACTAACTTATGTTTGATATATAGTATTTTCCGCCGATACGTGAACAAAACATTAATTTTTTTTTCTTTGTCATTTTTTATTTAAAAAGTTTTACTCATAAAATATGAAATTAGAATTTGATTGTTTGATTTGATGTCATTACTATGAGAAATTTGAACCCAATGATTAGGAAGTGGTAAAAATAATGTCATACTAAGCTGATTGAGCAATTTAAGTTATTGACTTGATTCATCATAAATTGGTTTTCTTGATTTGATAATTAAAATTTGGTCCTTGCAAGCTAAACTCTTATTCAACCTAAATTAATTGGGTTTTTGTTATGTAATGAGATATTATAAACCTCTTTGTTGAGTAATAATGATGTTAAGAATGTGTATTATTTGGTAATATATAACGGTTGAATCTTTGAATGAGCATTATTTAGGACCTTAGTCAATGTATAAAGTTTTCACAAAATGACATCTTTTCTTTCAGCTATCCCATTTTGTTAACGCTTGTGTGGAAAAGAACAATAATGGATTATGCCTTGTGAAGTACAAAATTTATCAAATTCAGTTGAAGTACATTCACCTAGAGGTCGAGCCTTGGTACAATTGCAAGGGAAGTTCCAGAGTTCAACCATTTTTGCTAGAGCATATTTATCTCCAAAGTCACTTGGGATTTTAAGTTTGGTTGAAATTGTGTTTCCATAATGGCTTTAAAATTCTAAAATATGACATACTTTTGATTTATTTTGTAACAGATACAACCATGTAAACTATTGAAATGATCAACAAAGCTTAAATGGTAAAGAAAAGTATTTACTGATGTGAGAGGTGCTAGCTCCTAGACATCAATATGGACTAGTTTAAAGGTGCAGAAACTTTGAATTCAGAATTACGAAGGGAATTTTTGCATTTTGCCACTGAGGCAATGTTTACAAAGATGTGAGACATTTTGAGAGTTGAAAATTGAAAATTTGGATAACTGGTAATGCTGATTATAGCACATTTTTGATTTCTTAGATGACCAAGTTGCTTCTGCCACAAATCCCACTAGTTGGTGAAGAATTAGCTTTGAGTAATTTGTAATTCTGACGGAGACAGTTCTAAGTTGGCATTCTGTGGCACTTGCAACAAAATATGTTAGTGGTGACTACCATCGAAGCAGCTTCAATAATACTACTTTGCCATATGATATGGATTATTACTCCACAATAAGCTACCATTAAAATGCCCTATGTTACCTAGTGTTGACAACTTCTAGGAGAATTTCAAGTGCCTATGCTCTTGCTGATCTAAATATTTGCCTACTCTTTATTAGATTTAGTTGGACTAAAAGCAGCAAAAGAATTCATATCTGAAGCAAACTGAAAATTTTCTTTTGCTCCTAGAGTGCCAAATAATTCAATCTCAACTATTTGATTATTTGATAATCCAATTCACATCATAATGAAAACTTTTTATTTTTTTTTCGGGTTCGAACTAGGTAGCCACCTCCATAGTATTTTGAACATGTTGAGCTAGGTTTTGGGGCATGACATAAACTTGAAGGTCCAAGATTCAATTCATCACACTATCAGTCTATAGGGTTTTAGAGTGTCTCTTGGACAAAAAGTAGAATAGTCTAGTTAAAGGCTAAGCCACCACTTTTTTATAGAGAGAGAGAGAGAGAGAGAGAGAATGCGCCTCAAAGTAATACCAGCAAAATCCAAAATGAAAAATCTAATCATAATTATCCATCTCATTTCTCATAACCATTTTTTGTACATAGTGTATCATCTATATCTTCTAGAAACTACCTTCCATCTTTAGAAACTGCATTTCTCCACACACAAACCCATTAAACTTGATATTGCAACAGCCAAACAATGAAACAATGACATTCCTTTGGCTCACCAAAACTCAAACCTCAAAAGCCCACAAAAACTTACACTTCATTAGTAAGAAAACCTTCTTCAACCTGTTTATGGTCAGTTAGTCTGCCAAAAGCTCAGCTTGCTTCGTCACAAAAATGATCAACACTTTCCCATCTGAAATATTCTTTTTTACTTAAAAGCCTTGAAATACAGTACCTCTAATTCCAAGATGACTCACACAACCCCACAATAGCCAGTCCTACAAAGAACAACCACAAAGACCAGTTAAAAGGAAACAAGTGTTCAATACTGATAGTGAAAATTTTGATAAACAATTAGGGAAAAAAAAAAAAGTATATTGCGTTTTTTAGAAGTGCCAAACATAGACTAAACTCTGAAAGCAAAAGAGGTGAAAGTTCACTTGGTGTATAAAACACTAGTGAATGTTTAGACCCCCAATTTCAAAATTATCAAGACAAGTTTATACTCTAACAATAAATGTGCGGAATGATAAGTACAAGCAATACCCAAATAAACAAACTACTCTAAATCATAATTAATCACAACATAGCAGCAATTAAAAGGCAAGAGTAAGGGTTAGAGAAATGCAAACACAAAGATAACACCGGCACATGTTATCAAAGAGGGAACCAAAAAACTCAACAAAAAACCTTTCTGTCGCCCTCCAAGCACTAAAATGATCCACTAGAGAATAAAGTTTGGATACATGAATAGCAATAGACCCTCCAAGTCTAATCTACCCGATGCACTTAAGTCCTCAAAACTTCTTGCTCAAACAAGGTTAAGTCTAATCGTGTCTTCTCTAATTTTCCGAATCCCGCAATAAGCCCATTGCATCAACCAAATGAATTGGTTCTCTTTGAACTGCTTCCCAAGCACCAAATGACCTTCTCACTGATATGGGTATGGTGAGGTAAGGATTTGGCTAAATATCCTCTCAAGGGTATATCATTGGAGAGAGTGAGAGTATAGGAATTTGGAGAATCAAATGTCTAAAATTGTGGATGAGTCAATTTTGTTTTTCTTTAAGGTTTTTCTCTCAAAATTCTCTTTGAAAGCTTTCTACATTTCGTGAGTATAAGGGTATTTATAGTAAGATATATGAGGAATGTGAAAAGTCATTTTTTTACAAAATAGGGCGTTCTGGCAACTCACTCGCGATTGGGACAAGTTGCGAGTTCCAGTCGTGAAATAACTAATTGGCCAGGTTGTCCTTTTTTGTCCTGTAATGCTCCAGTTGTTATGACCCTTAAGCTTCTTGCATGTTTCACACGTGTGGCATTTTGGCAAGTCATCAGTTGCAAGCCACTTGCAAGTTCTAGTTGCGAGAATGTTCCTAAATGCACACACACTTGAAATCTTCACACTCTCTCACACACGACCCTTACATGATTTCCACCTAAATACATGGTATCTAATTGCTGAATTACAAGCAAATTTGTCACGGAATAAAACCAACACATGGTTGAATAAATTCAACCTTACAAGAGGTAATTACAACACAAGTCAATCATCAAAGAAAAATGAAGATTACTTTTCAAGTCAATGCAAGCATATACACATACATCACCCATCATAATTTTTTTTGCACAAAATGGTTGTGCTTAAGATTTGAACTCGCACACCTTTGGTTAACCAATCATACAATTAGGAGTTAAACACACCAAGTTAAGCCCAACTTCCTACTACTCAGACTCCGCTCTTGCAAAAAATTTATAGAACTCAATATTGGCTAGAACTTCATTCCAGTCTCAATATTCTGGTTGTAGCTCAGCTCATGCAATACCAACTCTCTTCCAAGCCGATTGCAAGCTCCAAAAAACTTCTAAATGCTAGCTATTTTGAGCATTTAAACTTTAAAAGCTGATGAGCTCTACATCAAGGGTAAGGTAATTGCACATAAGCAATGGCTTTTTATTACAGGAATGGCTACTCTTTTCATCATTTGTTTGCAAAAGGAGAACTAGAGAGAAAAATCCATCTTATACATGAAAAGCTTACAGAGAGATGACAAAATAATGAAAATAATAATAAAATAATTTTTTTTTTTTTTTTTTTAAAAGGAGAAAAGTTTAGAAGAATGTGCTGTCTATGCTTGATTGCTAAAAGGAAAGCATCAGATTAGTTTGAGAAGAAGAATATTCCCTCAAATTTATGATGGAGAACCTCTATCAAAGCCAGTGCACCAGCTGAGCATGATGGTGCTTAAGCCCAAAAGTCAAAACATAGTTCAAGCACAGGTCATCTTGCTTAACAAACAAGCCAAGCAAACTTTGATCGAGCTGCTTGCAAGCAGCTTGGTTCTTTTTTTAACCCTACAGTACTTGAGAACAGCTCTTCACATGTACCTACCACAAGCAAGAAAAGAGTTGGAAGAACAGGTTTTCTAGCATTATTCTAAATAAAATCAGAGAGATCAAAGGTAAGAGGCACTAAACACTTCAGAAAACTGAACCCCAACCAAAAACTAAAAAAAATCCCAACATCAAATATGGACAAAAAATCCTTAAAACTGCAAAGTTGAAACTTCAGAGGCGCTTAGTGAAGTTTCAATGAACAAACAAAAAATAAGCCAAAGAAACGTCAGCACTAAACTGCAATTAGGGCTATTCACTCAAAATGTAACAAAATTTAATTAACAAAGATTTTTTTTAAATGTCATAGATATAAATCTTTTAGTAGCCACTAACTTTTTCACTAGACAAGCCAAAGGAAATCTTTTAGTTTGTGTGTGGCTTACAAATAAAAAAATAAAAAGAGTGGAATGAATAATATATTTTATCCACTGCAAAGACCTAAGGGTTTGTATGAACTACAAATTAAGGATCAAAAAACTGGTGTGGTAAGCATGACGGTCACAATGCTATAGAATAAATTGAGTATGTCAACATGAGATACTTACATTTACAAAGAAGAAGGTAAGAAGGCACCGAAAAAACAGTTTAAGGAAAGACATGATTATCATATTGAAAGGATATGTAAGGCACAAGAACAGAATTTTCAGGGACGAAATGGTTTTGTAATCCTATTCCATCATAATAGACCGAGCAGTGAGATAAATCAAGTGCTCAGGGTTGGGAAAATAAAGGATGCCTTTAAGATAAGTATTGGATAATGACTACTCGAATATGTTTCTCTATAATGGTTCATAATAAACTTCACACGAGGATTCATCACCACAAATGACAATGACATTAGTAGATTAAAAAAAAATCAATAAAAACGCAAACAATTTACACATCACCTGCCTGGCCTCATTTCAGAAAAGAAATACAGAAGAATTTCTTGAACAAGGTTCAGATCAATAGCATGTAGGGAATTTAACCAAAAATTCCTAACCTGTGAGAAACAAAACAAATAGAGAAAACACACGTCAAAGAAAATAATCACACGCACAAAACAATATTTACGTGGTTCGGCAATTTGCCTACGTCCACGGAGTTGCAGGGATTTCACTATTATCAGGGAAAATACAATAGTACACAAGAACACTCTCAAGAAACCCAAATCCCAATTACACCCTAGCACTCTCTCACAGAAAAAATAAGAATAGAAACTGGCTGCCTCTCTTTTCTCTATTTTCTCTCATACGGCTTGCTCACTAGGTTAATTGGAATTTTTCTATATGTGTTCTCACGACTGCACATGGCTTCACAAAACCTAATATATATATATATATATATATATATATAAATATATATATATATATGTCAAAGTCGGCTAAAAGGTGGATTACTATTCCAAATAGGATTTGGTCAAAGAAGGTGGGCTTGTGGCAATTCAAGCCACACACGGGCCCTACTTCAACAAATCTCCACCTTGGCTTGAATTGATCAAGCTACACTAGCAAACTCCTCCATCAGCTCCACCTTAGCCCTTAAGGGCTCACAAGCTGCAAACATCAGCCACAATCCTCCATAACACAATCCCTCATCCCTGCAACTCATCCTCCTGTCCTCAAGCTAGAAGACCAATTGAAGCTGCGCACAGCTTCAACTTCTCAATAGTGACACCCTTAGTCAACATGTCTGCCGGGTTCTTAGATCCACAAATCTTCTCAAGCATTACCAGCTTATCTTCAACAAGGTAACGGATAAAGTGGTATTTTGTCTGTATGTGCTTTGACTTTGAATGAAAAGCCGAATTCTTGGCAAGAAAGATTGCACTCTGACTGTCACTGTGTAGAATGCCCATCTCCTGCTTCTTACCCAATTCATCTAAGAAACCATGTAGCCAAATCATCTCCTTTCCAGCTTCAGTTGCTGCAACATACTCAGCTTCTGTAGTAGACAAAGTAACAATCTTTTGTAGATTTGAAGCCCATGATATAGCTGTACCACCTAGAGTAAAAACAAACCCAGTAGTACTCTTTCTACTATCAATATCACCAGCAAAATCAGCATCTACATAACCCTGCAGCTTCAAACTTGCACCTGTGAAGCAAAGACATGTATCTGATGAACCCTTCAGATATCTCAGAATTCACTTAACTGCCTCCCAATGCTGCTTTCCAGGCCTACTCATGAATCTGCTCACAACTCCCACTACATGTGCAATGTCTGGCCTTGTACACACCATAGCATACATCAAGCTGCCAATAGCTGAGGCATAGGGCACCTTGCTCATGTGGTCCATTTCTTCTTCTGTCTTCGGTGATTGTTCTTTGCTTAGTTTGAAATGACTACCCAAGGGTGTGCTCACTGGTTTTGCTTCATTCATGTTGAACCTGCTGAGAACTTTCTTCACATACTCTGACTGTGAAAGCTTCAATGTACCATTAGCCTTGTCTCTAATGATTCTCATACCAAGGATTTGCTTTGCAGCTCCCAAATCCTTCATTGCAAACTGTTTGGACAATTGCTTCTTCAGATTATTAATCTCCTCAATGCTAGACCTTGCAATAAGCATATCATCCACATACAACAGTAATATGATGTAAGAATTGTCAAAAGACTTAACATAGCAACAGTGATCAGCTTCACATCTCTTGAACCCAATTCTATGCATAAAACTGTCAAATTTCTTGTACCACTATCTTGGAGCTTGTTTTAGGCCATACAAGCTCTTTTTCAGTTTGCATACTAAATTCTCTTGTCCTTGAGCAATGAACCCTTCTGGCTGAATCATGTAAAGATCTTCCTCCAAGTCACCATGAAGGAATGCTGTCTTCACATCTAACTGCTCAAGATGTAAGTTTTCTGCAGCCACCATTCCCAGTACTAGTCTGATTGTTGACATCTTCACAACTGGAGAAAATATCTCTGTGTAGTCAATGCCTTCCTTCTGCTGGAACCCTTTAACAACTAATCTGGCCTTGTAACGTTTGCTACCATCATGCTCATTCTTTATTCTGTATACCCACTTGTTGTGCAAAGCCTTCTTTCCTACTGGTAATTCAGTCAATTCCCATGTCTGATTCCCCAACAAGGAATCCATCTCATCCTTCATGGCTAACTCCCACTTGCTTGAATTTTCATCTTGCAAGGCTTCATCATAACACTCTGGCTCACCACCATCAGTCAACAGGAGATAATTTAAAGTGGGTGAATAACGCTGTGGAGGTCTAATGTTCCTGGAAGATCTGCGGAGTTCAGCTACAGGTGTACTCAGATCTACCTGTGAATTTACATTCTCCTTATCTTCTTCACCCCTTTTCTGGACAGTACCTTCAATCAGTTCATCTAAGTTGACAAACTCAGATTTCTTTTGATCTATCTCTGTAATATCTGACACTACAGTTGACCTGTCCTTGTACATAACATGTTCATTAAATATCACATTTCTACTTCTGATGATTTTCCTGTTTTGTTCATCCCAAAACCTATAGCCAAATTTCTCATCACCATAGCCAATGAAAAAACATATTTTAGACTTTGCATCAAGTTTACTACGAGCATCAGAATCAATATGAACATAAGAAACACAACCAAAAACTTTTAAGTGTGAAAACTTTACCTCTTTACCGCTCCAAACCTCCTCAGGAAGTCTGAACTCCATGGGAACTGAAGGTCCTCGGTTTATCAGGTAAGCTGCAGTGCTAACAGCATCAGCCCAAAAAGTTTTTGGTAGTCCAGCATGCAACCTCATACTCCTAGCACGCTCATTGAGAGTTCTGTTCATGCGCTCAGCCACACCATTCTGCTGTGGTGTCCCAGGATGGTCTTCTCCATCCTAATTCCCTGTGCAGCACAATACTCACCGAACCCTCCATCTATGTACTCTCCTCCATTATCTGACCTCAAACATTTTACTTTCAAACATGTTTCTGTCTCAACCATGGCCTTCCACTTCTTAAAGGTTTCAAATACATCAGATTTATTTTTCAGAAAATAAACCCATACCTTTCTGCTTGAGTCATCAATAAAAGTGATGTAATACCTTGAACCTCCAAGGGATGCAACCGGAGAAGACCCCCACAAATCAGTGTGTACTAACTCCAATTTTTCAGCCTTCGGTGTCCTGCCAGTTTTCAAGACGCTCACCTTTTTCTGCTTTCCTAAGATGCAACTTTCACACATGTCAAAATCAATGGACTTCAATTCTGATAATTTTCCTTTTGACAGTAGCATCTTCATCCCTTTCTCACTCATGTGACTAAGTCTTCGGTGCCATAGGCTTGTATCAGTACTTGCATCAGCAACTGCAATTGTGTCTCTTGGACTTGAGGTCATGTACAGAGTACCAGTTTTCTTTCCACGAGCCAATACCCTAGCTCCCTTTGTAACCTTCCAAGTACCACCAACAAATAGTATTGCATGACTTTCATCATCAAGTTGTCCAACAGAAATCAGATTCCTCCTCAGGTCAGGAATATGTCGAATCTTCTCCAGTAACCAAACAGACCCATTAGGCAACAATATTCGAACATCTCCCATGCCCACAACATCTAAGGCTGAGCCATCAGCCAAATACACCTTACCAAAATCACCTACAACATAATTCTGTATGATTTCTCGGTGTGGAGTGGTATGAAACGAAGCTCCTGAATCCAAAACCCAATCATCAAGTGGACTGTCTACTGCAAGAAGTAATGCATCCTGTACCTCTTCTGTTACAGCATTAGCAGAATCATCTTCATTCTTCTTCTTAGGACTTTTGCATTGATTCCTAAAGTGACCTGTTTTCCCACAATTCCAGCATTGTACTTGTTGGCCTGATCTAGATTTACTTCTGTTCCGATTAGAATTTCTGGATTTTGATCTGCCCCGATTTGAATTTCTGTTATTACCTCTGCCTCTTGTCTCAAGGTTTAGGGCAGAACCAGATCTTGAGGTTTCGCATGCATCTCTTCGGTGAATCTCCTCAGCCAGAATTAAATCTCGTATATCATTGTACTTGAGCTTTTCTTTTCCTGTAGAATTGCTTACTGCCATCCTCATTGCCTCCCAACTGTTTGGCAAAGAAGCCAAGACGATCAAAGCACGAATCTCATCATCAAAATCAATTTCTACAGACGACAATTGATTTGTGATAGTGTTAAATTCATTCAGATGTTGTGCTACTGATGCATTCTCTGCCATCTTCAGATTGAACAGTTTCTTCATCAAGTGCACTTTATTGTTTGCTGACGGCTTTTCATACATACCAGACAAAGCCTTCATCAGATCTGCTGTGGTCTTCTCCTTTACAACATTGTGTGCAACAGACCTAGACAGAGTTAACCTAATAACTCCCAATACCTGTCTGTCAAGAAGAGCCCATTCCTCAGCCTTCATAGCCTCAGGTTTTTCCCCTAGAAGCGGTAGATGCAACTTCCTCCCATAAAGGTAATCCTCGATTTGCATCCTCCAAAATCCAAAGTCTGTGCCATCAAACTTTTCTATTCCAGACGCCTTTCCTGCTTCCTCTGCCATTGCTCTCACTTAAACCTAACCTTAGGCTCTGATACCAGTTGTAGGGAATTTAACCAAAAATTCCTAACCTGTGAGAAACAAAACAAATAGAGAAAACACATGTCAAAGAAAATAATCACACGCACAAGACAATATTTACGTGGTTCGGCAATTTGCCTACGTCCACGGAGTTGCAGGGATTTCACTATTATCAGGGAAAATATAATAGTGCACAAGAACACTCTCAAGAAACCCAAATCCCAATTACACCCTAGCACTCTCTCACAAAAAAAATAAGAATAGAAGCTGACTGCCTCTCTTTTCTCTATTTTCTCTCATGCGGCTTGCTCACTAGGTTAATTGGAATATTTCTCTATATGTGTTCTCACAGCTGCACTACTTTTCAAAACCTAATATAATATATATATATATATATATATATATTAAGGTCAAGCCGGCTGTTTAGGAATTACTATTCCTAGTTGCATTCGGTTAACAGTGACCGACTTAAAGTGGATGTGGGCTTGTGGCAATTCAAGCCACACATGGCCCACTTCAACATAGCAACCACCAGAACCAATGCCAATTATGTAGAAAACTGCAGCAGAACATGCAACATTCAGTCCACATCCACAAACGCAGTGCAATCAATGTCTTGCGGGGTGATATTCCCCATATATAAATCGTTTTTGTGACAAGAACAGAGGAGGCATTTCCGATTGAGACTTTCATGAATTGCACCCATCCCTAGGACCCATTTGTCCTCAACAGATGGATTCACATTCAAACCGTTCTGTAGTAACCGTACCCGATAATAAACAGTATCCATTTTGTCATAGAAATGACCGATCAAGAACATTAAGGCTCATCAGAAGCCAACCTGATCAAAGCCAAAGATAAAGCCCCATCAACATGCCTTGGATCCGAAATATTTTGATCTCCCATCATTTTAACCTCTCTTTCTGTGGGGAAGTACACTTCTTCATTTCCTTTAAAATCAGAGACCTTCAAATCTTTAGTGTAATGCTTTATGGCTTCACGCTTGGTTGATTCATGCTTCTCTGCTAGTGTCAAAATGCAAGAGAACCTCAAGTGATAAGTTACTACAGTTTTAACCATCTTGAAGTTGTGACAGCAGCAGAAGAAATCAAGCCACCTTCTCCCTACACCTGCATACCACTTGATAATATCAGTATCTTCAAGAGCAATGAGTAACTTCATCGATCCAGGGCGACCCATGTTATTTGTAAAACCAACCATCTTGACTGCCTTCCTGACAAGTTCTATTGGTGCATCAACTTTCATACACAGCCTCGTCAAATCCTCAACCGTGCTCTTGGCATATTTCCGTTCCTCTTCCTCCTCCACTATCCTTTCTTCTTTCTCTAATGCCTTTCTAGCTTGGACTGGACTCAAATACTTGTCAACTTGCTCTTGGAAGTTGGAACTTATCATAAGCATCAACCAGATCTTGGGGTAATTGATCTCTAATGTGCCTTAAAGAAAGAAAATCGCTTGCTGTAAGCATCTGATGCCACTCCCAACGCTCTTCCAAGAAATCTTGGACAACTTCATCAGTCCAAGTTCTGAAGATTTCTCAAACCTCATTTTCAATTTGAAAGTCAAATTTAGACCCATCACTTTGCTTCAACTTCTTAAAAACATGCTGCAATATCTTCATCCCCAGTATTTTCTCCGTCATGGGAGGATGCAAAACTAAAGGTGGAATCGCTTGTAGTTCCATTCTTAGATAACTAAAGTTCTCAGATACTACACTATGTATTGCCGTTTTCATTTTATCAACCCTCAAAACTAACCTACCTTCTAAATATTTCAAAACCCAATTCTCAAAGTCCAAGGTCAACATCTTCGACCCCGACGTTATCACTAATATTCATCCAAATAGCTGACCACATACGTCTTCACTGGCTTATAAAACAGGCCAGACATCCAAACAAGCTGCTCCGATTTAAACTTTGGATTCTCCTGAAATTTCTGAAGGCGCGTATCTTGAATTTATTTATCAAACCCATTAAAATAAATATTAATCAAAGCTTTCTTGAGGAAACCCCCTTCCTAAGTAACAACCACCCAATTCAATTCTCACCACCTCACACTCAAACAACCTCTTTATTAAACCAATCAAAGAACCATCTTTTATTTTCTCTTCAATAAATAAACACAACATCAAACCTTTCTCTATCAAATGAGACACTAAACCACCAACTAGGATTCTCTACCGAGTTCTTAAGGTACCTAGTGGCGGTGTGGCGTCCCATACCGACACGCCCACCTTAAGAAAAAGTTACAAACTGCTCATCATACACAATTTCCAATACCAACCTAATAGTTTCAATCAAAACCTTTAGTTTCAAGTTGGGCAAGACCAAGGACTCAACTTTCTTTCTTGAGGGTAGCATTGTGACACAACAAGCCTCAATATCGAACCGATTGTCGCAGAGCTGACTGCCCATTTCTTCGATGTCGAATCACTTTGAGACTGAGTGGAGAAGGGACTGCGAGTCAGTCAAGGGAGCTGAGCCTGAAACCATTGTTGGGTTGTGGAGTGGTGATGTTCTGGCAGGCAGTGAAGAGGACACTGGGCAAAGCGATGACGTTTGAGACAAGGTTGGAGAACTTGCCTTGAGAGTATTGGGTGAGAACTAAGGCTTGGAGGGCTGAATTCAAGTGGCTTTATTCTTCTGAGGTGAATAAGCATTGAGACAATGAGAACTAAGAAGAGAGAAGTGGAAGTTTTGGATTTTGAAATTGTGCCTGAGTTCGAAATTGGAGATAGTAGCTGGCCAGATTTTCCCAAATAGCAAACTTTTTTATTTGTTTTTTAAATTACGTTTTTATATTGGTTTTATAAATAAACTCTCTAGTCTCTACTGTTCAAAAACCAACGTAAATGTTAAAAAAGTAATGTGTAATGAAAAGAACTTTTAGCTGATAAAAAAAGTGGTTAAAATAGTCAAATATTACGTTTTGGCAAAATTTGTAACAAACTAGTACTATTTCAGAAATATTTAGTAATTTACCACTTTTTTAGTACTCGAGTTTTACAAAATAGAGTTCTAAACAATACTCGAGTTCAGTGAACTAGAGTTCTTAGTGAGTCATCAGCGTGGCACTACTGACCTGAAATTTGTGTAATTAAAAAAAATAATGTGGTACTCGAACTTTATACAATCGAGTACCTTGTTTTTTTTCTTCTTTTTTTTGGGGCTTGTGGGTATGGTTCCTGGCCATCTTCTTTGACAATTCATGAAGAACATTTAATGCAAGCTCTTACATTTCTTCACGCATGAAACTTCTTGAATATCATGCATCTTCCTAACATGGGTATGCAAGCCATTTAATAGTTTGTTGGCTAATGTCAAGCCACTAAGTTTGACTATTCAAGTCATTCCAACAGAAACAAAAAGTAGTAAAAAAAAAAAAAAACAACAACAACAACAACAAGGTACTTGACTACACTAAGTTCGAGTATTATAAAGAGATACTCGATTTCAATAATATCAAGTACCACATTATTTTTTTAAATTATACAAATTCCAGATCAACAGTGCCACGCTGACGACTCACTAAGAACTCAAGTACTAAAAAAGTGATAGATTGCTAAATATTTTCTGAAATTGTGCTAGTTTGCCACAAATTTTGCCAAAATGTGGTATTTGGCTATTTTCACCTTTGCATTCTTCCAAAAAATAATAATAATAAATTTATGAGTTGCATACATCCACACATTTACCTCATAAATGGAACGGTCTAAACGTGTAATTTTCTAAGCGGTATGGTGAAAAAATTAAAGTTAATATGCTCTCTTATTAGAAATTGATATTATTTTAACCATAAATGAATGGTATAATTGTTAGCTGGTAGGTGTACTAATATTTTAGTCTCAAACACATCCCTAACCACACGAATAGCTTGCTAATTCCCAAACCCTCAATTCTTTCCCTCACGAGAAAGGCATCCTACCTTTTCTATTTATGAAAATTGTACATTTTCTATTTATGAAAATTAGTGTATAGCCTCATGTATATGCACGGGTACAATTAAAAATTAAAAACAATCACAATTATATGGTTTTTTTTTTTTTTTGAAAGGACAATTATATGGTTCAAATTATATATTTTTTGAAAAAGAGGTTCAAATTATACCTAATATTAGCTTACACTTTTTTTTAAAATCATACACTTTTAATATATGTAATAGTTTCTCGTTATATATAGGGAAAATTATACTTTGCCCACCTGTAGTTTGCCTGAAAAACACTTTGCCTACCTATGGTTTAAAAATTGACACTTTACCCATCTAAGGTAAGTTTTATTTATCTGTTTTTCTTGTGGCAACACTTCAATAATAAACACTTTACCCCCATCCATGAAAATTGGGCACAATTTGTTGAATAGAGGTTCAAATTATACCTAGTATTAGCTTACACTTCTTCTTTTTTAAATCATACATTTTTAATATATGTAATATTTTCTCATTATATATATAGGGAAAATTATACTTTGCCCACCTGTGGTTTGCCTGAAAAACACTTTGCCTACCTATGGTTTAAAAATTGACACTATACCCACCTAAGGTAAGTTTTATTTATCTGTTTTTCTTGTGGCAACACTCCAATAATAAACACTTTACCCCCATCCATGAAAGTTGGGCAAAATTTGTTGAATAGTATCCTTTAAGGAAAATTTTAGGTGAATAACATGCGTTTGAAGTAATTTAGTTATGTAGATTATTTTTTGAACTCGAGTTTATCAAACCAACCCAAAATCGAGTTTGGCAAACTCGAGTTCCAAAATTTGTTGAATAGTAACTTTTAAGGAAAATTTTAGATGAATAACATGCATTTGAAATAATTTAGTTATGTAGATTGTTTTTTGAACTCGAGTTTATCAAACCAACCCAAAATCGAGTTTGGCAAACTCGAGTTCCAATTGATAGTTGTAGGGTCTCGATTTTCAGTCCAAGCCCAAAACGTATGGGATGTTGGCCCAATGAGCCCAATACAATAAATTTGTAGAAAGTGGGTTGAAGAACTAGGTCCTAATGAATTGAACAATGGATAGGTTTAATTTGAATGACTGTCAAACACAAATAAGAGATTTGATCTTAATATATTTTCAGTCTGAGGAGGTCCTCCTTGTATAAATTAATCACAAATGAATGCAAAGATAATTTAGATTGCTACAGTCTTTTTTCTCTCTATTTCTTGCCCTCCTCTTCCATGAAGAGCCTTTCACATTATATATCCTCCTTTAGACCATCCTCATCCTACACTTGTCGATCATCCGAGCCCTTACTTGAGTACCTGTCCCATCAGACACCCTCTCTGGCATTCTGTAAGTTGTGGTAGCCAAGGTAGCACTGTTCAGAAGTTTTCTCCACATAAATGCGACCAGAAAAGTAGCTGCAGTGCATTTAATGCGGTGGTGGCAGCTTTCCCTTAGATATTTTTAGATTTCCTTCCTTTTCGTACATTCATAAGGCATGTCACTATCATTGGAGCTTCTTGGAGGATCACTTTATTTGCTGGAGTACGTACTTTAAACTATATTCATCATATCCGAGGAAGGGCTCCTCCTCGGACCACTTTTCATTCGTTCCCCACTTATGAGACTTTAACTGGGAACTTGTAACAACTATTTGCTCCTCCTCGGACCTATCAATGTCTTCGGACAAAGACCAAGGCCCAACTTATGGTTTTGGGCCCTTTATCCCTACAGTAGTCATCTGAAGTGGATTTAAAAAATAAATAAATAAATAAAAACCGTGTGGAACTCAAGTTTAGTAAACTCAAGTTCTAGGCCCTTCTTTTTCACTCCTCTTATGAAGCGTCCACCGCTTCTTACTTCCATGTTCCAACCGCTTCTCACTTCCAAGTTCCAACAAAAAAAGTCAAGCCTATTTGAAATTCGAAGCATTGGTTTGAATTTAGTCTGCATTTGGTTTCACTTGTCAAAAAGCAAATGATTAAAGCTGAACCTTTTTGAAATTTGAAGCACTGACTTTGACCGAAAATAAAACAAAGCGTCCAAAGAAATAGTGTGTTAGTGTTTTGTGAATTAATTTTTACAGTCTAGAAAAAAACAGTTTACATAACTAAGAGCCCGTTCGGTAGCAATGTTTAAGTATTGTTGTTCAGTTTTCAATATTGTGAAAATACGTGTTTGAATGTTACTAGGGACGGAGCCGGGACTTGAAGTTGTGGGGCAGCTCTTATGGTTGGCTTTACTGCTTCTTTTGCTAGGTAAAGGTTGTTTGTTTTGAGTAAAATTGGTTAATTATGCTTAATTATTTTTAACTTTACTATTGGTAATTTTTGTTATTGCGCTAATTTTTTTGGGCTTGTATATTTTGTTTTAGATTTTAAATCTATAAATTTTTTAATGGCCTTTAAATGAGAAAAATGCTAGAGCTACAAATTCTTTTACAAATTGCTTATATGGCAAGTGATTATTGGCAAGTAAAAAAGTAATGTAAGTGGTTATTGTAGACTGTAAAGAAGGTTTGCAGAAGATCCCAAGAGCTAGAATACAGCATTGTTATAGGGAGTTAAACAAGTGTGCCGACACTCTTGTTAGAAGAGGCGCCTTACTTTCTCAAGATTTTGTAATTTTCCATTTCCCCCTAGTTGATGTTTCTCTTTTGATTAACCTTGATGCTGTTAGGACTGTATGAGCGTCAATGCTCTTTTGTTGATGTTTTTAAGTTTATGAAATTATCCTAATTACCCAAAAAAAAAAAGGGATGTAAGTGGTGGGTCCAAATGCGAACCAATAAGACTTTGTACCTTAAATATTTGTAAAAATGTTGTAGATAAGTTTGTGTCTATAATATTACTTTAAAAAGAATCAATGATATTGTTAAGAAGGGTAAAATGTAATTTTATTGAATAAAATTGCTAAAATTAGTATTTGTGTGTATATATATATTTTAATAAAAAATTTGGGGGGGGGGGGGCCATTGTCCCCCCAGTCAATATATGCCTCCGCCCTTGAGTGTTATAGAAATACATGTCAGAAGTGTTAATGTTGTTTAAACACTGTAAACTGTTGTTTAAATAACAGTACCAAACAGCTCTTAAATAACTTCAAACACATGTTATTCACCTAAAATTTTCCTAAAAAGTTACTATACAGAAAGGAAAACAGAAAGGGCGGGTTCTGATTTTCAAACTTTTCTTCCAAAAAATTCGTTGTTTCATTAATCTTGTACCTTTGTTGGGTGATACAGAGACTAAATTGTTGCGTGTTGCCAGAAGAATCTGTCTATATTGTACGATTGTCCTTCCTCCAAGAATATCAAGCGTTTATTATTAGAAATTAATTCCACATTAATGTCTTGATTATTGTACTGTACGAAACAATGGCTTCCTAATAAAATTCTGGATTTCAGTCCAGTATGGGTGTGTTTGGATTGAACTTATTTTGCTGAAACTGAAAACTGAAAACTGAAAACACTGTAGCAAAATAATTTTTAAATGTGTGAATAGTGCTGTGGGACCAATTTTTAATGAAAAACTGATAAAAAATGAAATTTGTGGGTCCATGAACAGTGCACGGACCCACTGATGGACAGAAAAGTAAAAAAAACAAGGCCAAACAGTACTGAACAGTACTCTACTGTTGCGCTTATCCCCTGAAACGCGTGTAGAAAAAAAAAAAACGCAAAACGCAAAAGTAAAACTCAGACGTGGATCCAAACTTACACTATAGTTGTAATATAAAGATGTTTTGCGTACTTAGAAAATTATTTAAAACCTTCCAGCCTAGATCTGTGGCCTGCGAGCATGGTTCACTTCACGAAATGTGGCACCTAATAATGATTTTTTGGCACCTATCCCACACCAGCAAAGCCTATGAAAATTGAAAAGTAAGGGGAGGAAATGATGTGTTTGTGTGCGGAAAAGATATTAAAAGTAAGAGGAGGAACTCAACAACATTACTCAATACTAGGACCTGTTTGGTGAGTGAGTTCAAACTCACATTTTCACATTTTAAATAACATTACACACTTTTTCATCTACACGTATTTCAAAAAGCTCCAAACAACAATTCTCAAACTACTCTACCAAACACCCCCAGTATTTTTAATTTTAACAAGAATAATATTATGATTGTTCTTAATTTTTTACAAAACCTAACTTTTAAATCTTCTTTTTTCTTCATTTTTTTAGGTTTTTTTTTTTTTTTTTTAATTTTGAGAGAAGAGAGATATAAAAGAATAGCAAAATAAAAATTTACTCATATTTTTAACAGATGTGAATAACGGAAGACAAACAGAGTTTACCTCTGGTGGGTAAAGTGTCAATTTTTAAACCATAAACAAGCAAAGTGTTTTTCGGGCAAAACACAGAGGGTAAAGTGTAATCTCTCTCTCTCTCTCTCTCTCTCTCTCTCTCTCTCTCTCTCTATATATATATATATAAAATTTAAAATTTAATTGATTTTAAATTCTTCGGCTTTTGCATTCAATAATTCACTTGCCACAAAAATAAAAAAACTTAGATGAACATGTGGTAGAAAATTGGACTCAAGTTGAAATCTAATTTAAAATCTAATTGAATTTGGACTCTTCGATTTTTACACTCAATAATTTTTTTGGCACAAAATTTTAAATTAAATGAGACACGTAGCGCAAAATTGAAAATTCAATTAAAATCTAATTGGATTTTCTCTAAACTTTGGCTATATATATATATTGTGGGGCCAAGGAATTTGACAACTCCGGCTCATTTTATACTGAGCCCAAGACCCACGCCGAGGAGGGAGAAATGGCCGAGGACGAACAAAGAAAGCCCAAATAGCCTAGAAACGTTGCCAAGGACAATCCCGTTCTCGACATCCCAAATCCCAGGAGGAAAGAATAGCATGCCAGTAAAGGCAGCCTCCTAGAGCGCCCCCAGGAGAAGGAAAAGTACAGTAAGATACCCATGGACGTATGGTGTAGGAGCAATTCAAGGAGAAACTGTCACCTCCGCATTGAATGCACCCAACTAACGTTCTGGCCGCATTAATGAGGAAATAACCCCTGAACAATGCGGCCTTGGTTGCCGCAACTCATAGAAGGTTTGGGAAGGTGGCTGATGGGACGAGTACTCGAGTAATGACCTGCATGATCAACAGGTGGAGGGTCAAGATCGACTGAAAAGAAGTATATAATGTGAGAGGCCCTCCAAGAATCAGGATCACGAAAAAAGAGCAAGAGGAGAGAAAAAAGAGAGACAATAGTAGTTTGTTTGATCTTGGAAACCTCTGTAACCTAGTACTGAAGGAAGAAGAAGAAGGATACTAAGTCCCTCGGACGAAACGCCCGAGGACAAAATTTCATGCTTTAACCCATGTCCTTGTTATTCAGCCTACATGTAACCGTGCCTAGTTGTTATAGTCCAAACTAAGACCTAGTTCTTAAACTCATTCTCTACAAATTTATTGTATTGGGCTTGTTGGGCTTGAGACCATTCTTCCAACGGTAGAATTGTTTGAACCCAATCCCTACAATTAGCGTCGTCTGTGGGAAGAACTTGTGTGTTAGTAAGGGCAACAATTAGGCATGGTAGGATCAGGCCCTCATCAAGCAGGCTCCCATCGGCCCGAACCAGCCAAATCCCAACAACAGGGTAACTTTCCTAACCCCGAACGTGATCGAAATGAAGAGAATGGAAGGTTTCGAGAGGGAAGCGTAAACACCACTCAAACCAGCAAAAGCTACTCTCGCGCGGGCAACCACGTGCTTCAAAGACAAAATAACAACCGGGCCCCACAACCAAGGAAAGTTAGAAGCCATATGTCTCAGAAACAGAACGATAAACGGGCCATGCAACAAGAGATAGACGATTTGAAGAGAAAGCTGCACCATGCACAGCAAAGGCGATCTCGTTCTAGGCCTAACATGCCTTCTAACGATGAAAGTGACGATGACTATAGACGAAGATCGAGGACTCCCCCAAGTGAGACATTTTCTCATGAAGAAGAGTACTACCGGAGGCGTAGGCGCAGAAGCCCATCTCCTAGGGGCTTGGGAAACGATGCCATGAGCAGGGCATTGGATTAACTCTTCAAGTCGCCTTTCACGCATCACATAGAAGAGGCCATACTTCCTCGACGGTTCCGACAGCCAACCTTCGCCATTTACAACAGTAAAACAAACCTTATGAAGCATATGAGCCAGTTCAACCAAAGGATGGATGTCCATTCTAAAAACAAGGCGTTTATGTGCAAGGTCTTCCCATCTAGTTTGGGACCAGTGGCGATGAGGTGGTTTAATGGCCTGAAGACGAATTCCATAGATTCATACAGGCAACTGACCTAAGCTTTTGGGTCTCGCTTCGTTTCAAACAGCAGAGCTCTTCGGCCTTTGAGTGCTTTGTTGTCGCTTTCCATGCATGATGGAGAAACCCTAAAAGCCTACTCAAACAGATATTGGGAGACGTACAATTAAATGGAAGACAATTTTGAAGATGTCGCCATTATCAACTTCAAAAATAGTCTCCTAGCCGACCACGACTTGAGGAAGTCTCTAATTGGCAAGCCTGCCACCAGTATGCGCCAACTGATGGATCGGATCGATAAGTATAAACGAGTAGAGGAAGACCAGTTGCAAGGTAGAGGAAAAGAGAAGGTTATCCCTTAGGAGAGTAGGGATTTCAGGTCGAACTAGTATAATAGCAACTGCCTGAGGAGAGATTTTGTAGGGCAACCCGGAACAACCAACACACAGACTGTCAATGCTGTATTCCGAGAATCAGTACATCGGGTGTTGGAGAAAATCAAGAACGAGCCATACTTTAGGTGGCCGAATAAGATGGCAGGAGAGTCCTCGAGGCGCGATCAAAACTTTTATTGCTAATACCACCAGGACCACGGACATACCACGGAGAACTGCAGGAACCTCTAGAATTACCTGGACCAGCTGGTCCGGGAAGGAAAGTTGAAGCACCTGTTGCATCATTTCAGTGGTCATCAAGTCCAGGCCCATCAAGAAGCCAAGAGGGATGTTGCCCTAAGGCCACTCGCAGGGACGATCAATGTGATCGTGGCCGCACTAGGAAGAACAGGCACGCGCCCCTCACGAGTGTTATCGGTGGCTCAACTGCCTGCCGAGGAGTCCCAGCCAGGGCCGAAGAGGGCCAGAATGGACCTACGTCCCGTCTTGAGTTTTTCAGAAGAGGACAAGATCGGAACCATCCAACCCCATGACGATGCGCTGTTGATCACTCTCAAAATTGGGGACTACGACGTGAAAAGAGTGATGGTAGATGGGGCAGTGCGGCCGAGGTTATGTACCCTAACCTCTACAAGGGGCTGGAGTTAAAACCAGAAGATTTGACGCCCTATAACTCCCTTCTGATGAGCTTCGACGGGAAGCTTGTCATTCCAAAGGGCATGATTAGGCTGCCCATTCAAACCGGCTCAGAAATAGTGGAAGTGAACTTTATCGTGGTGGACACTTACTCCCCCTATACAACCATCGTCGGTAGGCCCTGGCTCTATACCTTAGGGGCTGTTGCCTCCTCGTTGCATCAGAAGATGAAATTCTCGTCAGGGGACCAAGTTCTCAAAATCCGTGGTTGCCAACCCACGGCGAGGCAATGTGTGGTAACGGCCGTCTCACATCGGCTCGATGCGGAATCCTCGGCCTCTGCTGAGAAGAATTTATAGCAATCAAGGGCCCCGGTTTCGCCCCCTGACACAACTGTCGAGGAGGTGAAATGCGAGGATTTAAAAGAGGTGGTCATTGGCGGCGACCCGAAGAAATTCTTTCGAGTAGGGGCTCAGTTGCCTTTTCAGGAGAAGGAGGAGCTGATTGAGTTTCTTAAAAGAAATATTGATGTATTTGCATGGGATGCCTGCGATGCCCCCCGGATTGACCCAACCTTCATCTATCATCATCTCAATGTCAACCCGACCATCACTCCCAATAAGCAACAACCCTGTCGCCCGTCAAGAAAGCATGCCGATGCGATTAGGGATGAAGTGGCGAAGCTTAAGCGTGCTGGGGCAATCAAAAAGGTCTTTTACCCCGAATGGCTGGCCAACACTGTGGTGGTCAAGAAGAAAAGCGGGAAATGGCGGGTTTGTGTGAACTTCACAGACCTAAATAAAGCGTTCCCAAAAGACCCGTTCCCTATGCCTCAGATAGACCAGCTAGTGGACGCGACAGCAGGCCATCCTCGAATAAGCTTCTTAGATACCTTTCAAGGCTATCATCAAATACCACTAGCACTGGAGGATCAGGAGAAAACAGCCTTCGTGGCACCAATTGGGAATTACCACTACAAGGTAATGTCATTCGGTCTGAAGAACGCAGGGTCCACTTATCAACGGATGATGACAAGAATGTTCGAGCCACAGTTGGGCAAGAGCATCGAAATCTATGTCGATGATATGGTGGTGAAGAGTAAAGTGGTGTCCGAGCATTTAGGGGACCTCGGCAGCACCTTTGGCGTCTTAAGAAAGCATAAGCTACGCCTAAATGCTTCCAAATGCTCATTTGGCGTGGGATCAGGCAAGTTTCCGGGCTACATGGTTACTTATAGGGGAATCGAGGTTAACCCTGACCAGATCAAGGCTATAAATGATTTAAAATCACCACAAAACACAAAGGAGGTCCAAAAGCTTACAGGGATGATCGCAGCCCTTAATCGATTCATTTCCAGGTCAGCGGATAGATGTAGACCGTTCTATCTCTTGATCAACAAGTGGAAGGGGTTTGAGTGGTCTGAGGACTATGTTGTGGCCTTCCAGCAACTCAAGGAATACCTGTCCCAACCACCTATCGTGTCCAGTCCTGAGGTCGATGAAGTCCCATACGCCTATATTGCTGTGGCCCCCCATGCTGTGAGCTTGGTGCTAATACGGGATGACAATGGCCTTCAAAAGCCAGTCTATTACGTAAGCAAGTCGTTGCATGAGGCTGAGATTAGATACTTACCCCTGGAGAAGGCCATACTGGCTGTGGTCCACACCACGCAAAAGCTTCCCCATTATTTCCAAACCCACACAGTGGTTGTACTAACTCAACTACCTTTGAAGTTTGTGCTTCGAACCGCCGATTACACTGGAAGGATTGCCATATGGAGCACAATTCTAGGAGCTTTTGACATCAAATACATGCCTCGGACCTTTATAAAGGGCTAGGTCCTGGCTGACCTGGTGGCCGAATTTACTGAACCACCAGTAAAAATAGTAGCAAAGGAGCGGAACATGGATGGAAAATCGGTTGGAGTAATCTCTACGCCTAGACCCCCATGTTGGAAGTTGTATGTTGATGGCGCAGCAAATTAAAGGGGGTCCAAAGTGGGGCTAGTTCTAATATCCCCTGAGAAAACCATCATAGAGAAATCCCTGAGACTTGGGTTCTCGGCCACGAACAACAAAGCCGAGTATGAGGCCTTGCTATAAGGAATTGCCATGATGCAGAAAATGGGAGGAAAAGCAATGGAGATGTTTTCGGACTCGAGACTAGTAGTGGACTAGGTGAAGGGAGAATTAGAGGCCAGAGATGCAAGGATGCAAGAGTACTTAAGCCAAGTCAAACGCTTGCAGTCGAGTTTCGATCTTTTCAGCTTGTTGCACGTCTCCAGAAGTGGAAACACTCATGCAGATTCACTGGCCACGCTTGCCACCTCCTCGGCAGGGGATCTGCCTCGAATTATTCTCGTCGAGCATCTGGATAGAGCGAATGAAGTAGCCAAAGGCATGGCCCATATCCATGAGGTTATAGTGGGCCCTAGCTGGATGGACCCTATGGTGAAGTTCCTCAAAGATGACATATTGCCCGAGGAAAAATTGGAGGCTGAAAAAATACGAAGAAAAGCTCCTCGGTTCTGGTTGTCCGAGGACCACAAATTGTACAAGCGTTCCTATTCCGGGCCATATTTACTGTGTGTCCACCCTGAGGCATCAGAACTACTGCTTGAAGAGCTGCATGAAGGGATTTGCGGGAGTCACACGGGAGGAAGGTCTCTGTCGCACTGAGCCATTACCCAGGGATATTGGTGGCTGAGGATGCAGAAGGAAGCCCTGGAATATGTTAAAAAGTGTGACCAGTGCCAAAGGTTCGCCCCAAGTATCCATCAGCCAGGCGGGACCCTCAACCCTCTGTCCAGTCCATAGCCGTTCGCCCAGTGGGGCCTAGATATTGTAGGCTCTTTCCCAAAGGCAGTAGGGAATAAAAGATATCTACTGGTCGACACAGATTACTTCACCAAATGGATCGAGGCCGAGCCCTTGGCAAACATTAGAGATGTGGATGCTAAGAAATTCATCTGGAGAAACATTATTACACGATTCAGGGTCCCTCGCACCCTCATTTCAGATAATGGACTCCAGTTTGACAGCAAGGCCTTCAGAAGATACTGCTGCAAGCTAGGAATCACCAACAGGTACTCAACTCCAGCTTATCCTCAAGGAAATAGGCAAGCCGAGGCTGTCAATAAAGTCATAGTCAACGGGCTTAAGAAGAGACTGGATGACGCCAAGGGAAGGTGGGTAGAAGAGCTGCCACACATCTTATGGACCTATCGGACTACACCACGGTGGTCAACAGGGGAGACACCTTTCGCCATGACCTATGGGGCCAAGGCTGTTATCCCTCTAGAGGTAAACGTCTCAATGCTGAGGACGAGCTCCTTCACCCCGGACAATAATGACGAACTACTGGGGAAGAACCTAGATCTGATCAACGAATGAAGAGAAAAGGCAATGATCCAGTTGGCCTATTACCACCAGAAGCTCAAACAGGGATATGATGCCAACGTAAAGCTTAGACCGCTAGCACCAGGAGACTTAGTATTGAGAAAAGTTATGGGTGCTGCCAAGAATCCATCCTGAGGAAAGCTTGGACCCAATTGGGAAGGACCATACCGAATTACTTCAGTAGCAAGAATAGGAGCATACTACCTAGAAGACTTAGATGAAAAAGTTGTACCTCGTCCATGGAATGTAAATAACCTGAGAAGGTATTATTATTAATAAAAGCATTTATCCAGTTCAAATTTTAAGTCTATCCTGATTATATGTCTTGCATTCTGGCAACCGTCTAAGTACTAGACAGAACCAAGGTCTTGCATGGTCCTCGAACTCAAACCTATGGGGAAACTAGCTACTTCAAGAAAAACCTAAGTACTAGACAGAACCAAGGTCCTGCATGGTCCTCGGACTCAAACCTATGGGGAAACTAGCTACTTCGAGGAAAACCTAAGTACTAGACAGAACCAAGGTCTTGCATGGTCCTTGGACTCAAACCTATGGGGAAACTAGTTACTTCAAGAAAAACCTAAGTACTAGACAGAACCAAGATCTTGTATGGTCCTCGGACTCAAACCTATGAGGAAACTAGCTACTTCGAGGAAAACCTAAGTACTAGACAGAACCAAGGTTTTGCATGGTCCTCGGACTCAAACCTATGGGGAAACTAGCTACTTCAAGAAAAACCTAAGTATTAGACAGAACCAAGGTCTTGCATGATTCTCGGACTCAAACCTATGGGGAAACTAGCTACTTCGAGATTCGTAAAAGTTGTGGATATGGCCTAAGTGCACGCTCAGTACCTCGGATCATGGGCTCGACCCCTGCCCCCTTAAAAATGTGGGAAGACATAAACTAAGTGTCCCCTTAATGCCGGTGAGTTAGAACTTAAAGTTTAAATTTCAATTACGATAAGTACGCCCGGCAGCAATAGTGTGTATATGGAGCTTAAAGTTTAAATTGGTAGAATCATTTTCTGTCAAATTAAAGTTCACCTTCCCTCATGCCTTGTGTCAAGCGATTCATGGACGAATGGTAATGTTTTATTACCAATCACTTATTTCAATTTTTTGATGATTAGGGTTGTAAAGCTGCTTAGAATAACCAATTTACAAGGCACAAGGTTCACAGTAATAACAATAGTAGTAATAGCAATAAACAGATGTAGTCAAAAGATTTTAATTACAGCAATTCCGAGGTCCTTAAAACAAAAAAGCACTAACTAAAAAAAAAACTAAATTAAAGCTGATACAAAAATTGGCTGGATCCCCTACTTCTTCGACTTTATTTTGGCCCCTTCCTTAGGGAGCTGAGCAGGATTAACCTCAGGACCCTTGGAGACATCAGCCAGGGGAATGGTCTGAAGGGGCTGAACTAAGAGAGCTGGCTCTTCGGCATGAGAGGCTTGAACACTGACTATAGACTCGGCAGCCTCTTGGGGTGCTTCAGGATTCGAACTTTCATGTGTTTCAATCACCCCAAGAAGCTTGCCCCCCTCGGCTAGCTTGTCAGGAGTGGACACGGCCAGAGCAACCTCAGCCTCCTCTGGAGCACTCACAGCCTCGAAGCTGGCAGGGATGGTCTCACGGATGACCGGAGGGTAGTATACCTTCTCCACCTTCCACAGGTCTGATGAAGCCTCAACCCCAGCTTGTTTGAGGGCTTCATTCCAGACCTGGGAGCAGTAAAGCCTGCATACTCCAAGGATTTGAGCCTTGAGAATGGCCTGAGTCTCAGCCACCCCCGAGTCATAAGCCTCTTCCTTGGCTTTCTCCTTGGAGCTCTCGGCCTCCGTCCTGGCGAATTCAGCCTCCGTCTTAGCCCTCAGAGCTTCGTCCCTGGCCCACTCCGCAACGTTTTTGGCTCCCTCCGCCTCAACCAGTTTCTTCTTTAGATCAACGATTTGCTCCTTAGTAATCTTCAGCTGATCTATAGTTTCAAGTAGGCGCTTTGTCTGGCTCTCGGCCTGCCTCTAGGCGCTGGCTAGGCCTGATTCGGCACTATCCCTGGCCCTGGTCATATCCTTCAGCTCCTCCTTGGCCTTAGCGAGGTCAACCTCGGAGTTTTTGAGGGTCCGTACAGCGTCCACGAGCTTGTTACGTTCAAGCTCCAGGGACTTGCTCTGCTCCTTAGCCTCATCCTCTAGCCTATAAGTGGCCTGGACGACCTGCCAATTGGAATAAACACACGACAAATGGGAAATCAAGGAGCATAAATCAACGGAGTCACAAGTGTAAGAAACCTTACCATGCCCAAATACCTCTTAATGTTGAGGAAGACCTCTTGCCTCCTCAGATGCTTCAACTCGACCATATCAGTAGGGAGCAGCAGGGTCCTCTCCAACGTGTTGGCCACATAAGTGCCTTCGCCGCCTTGGAAGTCCCTTAAGGAAGCGTTGTCCATCAACGGCTCTCCATGAAGCATTGGGGCATGAAGCCAAGCCTGGAGCACAGAATAGGCATCGACCTCTTTTCCCTGGCCTTGATGCCCAATCTTTAATTGCTTTTGAGCCCGCGATGCTTCATCTTCCTCTTGAGAGGAGTGAGACTTCCCCCCATCCATTGGTTCTTTACCCTTGGAACTCCTCTTCCTCTTTGGGTCTGTGGGCTCAGGCCGAGGAGGCAGAGTCAATTGGGGAGGAGTAGGAAGTTTAGATCGGGGAATTGGTGGCTACAATCGGGAGAGAGAAGACCTGGTCTAAACAGCTTGAGGCTGTGGTGGAGGAGGGGGAAGATGCTTCAACTCGGCCATATCAGTAGGGAGCAGCAGGGTCCTCTCCAACGCGTTGGCCACATAAGTGCCTTCGCCGCCTTGGAAGTCCCTTAAGGAAGCGTTGTCCATCAGCGGCTCTCCATGAAGCATTGGGGCATGAAGCCAAGCCTGGGGCACAGAATAGGCATCGACCTATTTTCCCTGGCCTTGATGCCCAATCTTTAATTGCTTTTAAGCTCGCGAGGCTTCATCTTCCTCTTGAGAGGAGTGAGACTTCCCCCCATCTATTGGTTCTTTACCCTTGGAACTCCTCTTCCTCTTTGGGTCTGTGGGCTCAGGCCGAGGAGGCAGAGTCAATTGGGGAGGAGTAGGAAGTTTGGATCGGGGAAATGGTGGCTGCGATCGGGAGGGAGAAGACCTGGTCTAAATAGCTTGAGGCTGTGGTGGAGGAGGGGGAAGCTGCTTGGATTGTGACTTCCCTAGTGCATCCTTCCCCGGCTAGGCCTCAATCAGGTTAAACAGGCTGGTTGGGGGCTTTTTCTTAAAGCCCATCTCCGCCTGAAAAGATGTCCCCACTGACAAGAGATCCACCTCAGATAAATCGGGGTCACCCAAGTCACCAGAAGGATTCTCGGACGGACTAACTTGGTCGAACACACCGAATCCTGCTTCGGACAAACTCAAATCACCTTCGGCCTCCGCTGCTTGGTGGGATGAAGAAGAGCCTGCCAACGGGACGCCTTCTGGGACAGGAGATCCTTCGGGAATCAAAAATTCGTGCTCTACTACAGTGATTTTCTAAAGCCAAGGATCGTTAGCTCTGATCACGTGCTTCGGGGCGGCGAATGACTTCTGGATAGGATTGTACCCTAAGATCTTGTGAGCGGCCCTGACTTGGTTGTCAGCTTCGTTTACAAAAACCGCTGCCTTGAGAACAGTCTCTAAATCTCCCCGGTTGGTCAGGTGAAAGTGTCGTTGAAAGGAGTGTGGATCTGCAAAAAGAAAACATGTTCATATTAGTAACCAAACCGTGCAAATCATGATGGCACAGAAGATCAGCCTTCTCCTACTCTCGATACCCCACCTGGTTCCCCTTCCTCTGTTGGGCAATGAAGGCCATCGTGCCACTCCCCAGACACAATGAGAAAATCCTTGTTTAACCCTTTGCTGGACTCGGGGAGGCACTGAATAAGCCGAACCTTATCGTCTCTCATCTTCATATAGTAGGATTTGCCCTTCAGGAGTTGGAGGTTGTAGCACCAATTTACATCGTGATAGGTTAATCTTAGCCCTATTTTCTCGTTTAAAACATCCACACAACCTAGGATCCTAAACACATTAGCAGCGCACTGGGTGGGAGCTAATCGGAAATGCCTAAGGTAATCCTTCATTACTGGCCCCATGGGGATTCTCACACCACCTTCTATAAAGGCGATTAAGGGAATCACCACTTCGCCCTTGTTTCTCCTGAAATGTCATTCCCCTTCCTCACAATACCTCAAACCTACATTGGGGGGTATCCTATAATCGGCGATGAATTTTTCCATAGCCTCTTCAGTCTCAACCAACTTTTTTAATTTACCCATCCCTAGAAACAGCTAAAAAGACTCAGGGAAAGACGAAGGAGGGAGAGGGGTAAGAGGAAAAGAAACTTAGAAGAGAGAAAACGCGAGTTAGGGAGAGAAGAAAACTTACAGAAATGAGGAAAAGCTCCTCGGACAAGCTTTTTATGCTGGAAAGAGACTTGAGTTTGGCTGGAAGTTTGACTGAACTCAGGATATGTGCGCGAGAACTCTTAAGTGCAAAGGTAAAGAGACAAATCAGTTCAAAATGAGTATTTATACCTCCCATTAAAAGTAACTGTGCGGGTTTTCCTGCCCATAAAGGTAAGGAAATCACCACCGTTAGATCACCATTGCACCGTTGAACGTAGGGAGCACAAAGCTGCCAGAATTTAATGAAGACACACTTCACATACCAAGGTGCCAGGAACGTGTCTTAGGCAAACGAAGAGACTCTGGCATTGATGGAGGACAAGACTTGACAAGCCATGACAAAGGCCCAATGTCACCAAAACCCTCCTCTCCGTCCGAGGAGCCGGACAGCAAGATTTTGAGGGGCTATTGTGGGGCCAAGGAATTTGACAACCCTGGCCCATTTTATACAGAGCCCAAGACCCATGTCGAGGAGGGAGAAATGGCCGAGAACAAACAAAGAAAGCCCAAATAGCCTAGAAACGTTGCCGAGGACGATCCTGTTCTCGGCATCCCAAATCCCAGGAGGAAAGAATAGCATGCCGGTAAAGGCAGCCTCCCAGAGCGCCCCCAGGAAAAGGACAAGTACAGTAGGATACCCATGGACATATGGTGTAGGAGCAATTCAAGAAGAAACTGTCACCTCCGCATTGAATGCACCCAACTAACGTTCTGGCCGCATTAATGAGGAAATGACCCCTGAACAGTGCAGTCTTGGTTTTCGCAACTCACAGAGGGTTTGGGAAGGTGGTTGATGGGACGAGCACTCGAGTAATGACTTGCATGATCAACAGGTGGAGGGTCAAGATTGACTGAAAAAAAATATATAATGTGAGAGACCCTTCAAGAATCAGGATCACGAAAAAAGAGCAAGAGGAGAGAAAAAGGAGAAGATGATAGTAGTCTGTTTGATCTTGGAAACCTCTGTAACCTAGTACTAAAGGAAGAAGAAGAAGGATAACAAAATTTCATGCTTTAACCCATGTCCTTGTTATTCAGCCCACATGTAACCGTGCCTAGTTGTTATAGTCCAAACTAAGACCTAGTTCTTAAACTCATTCTCTACAAATTTATTGTATTGGGCTTGTTAGGTTTGAGACCATTCTTCCAACAGTAGAATTGTTCGAACCCAGTCCCTACATATATGTATAGCATTCTACCAGAAGTATGGTGATACAATTTGGGATAAATAATGAGAGACATCTAGAGTATATTTTCAAAACAATAAAGTTTTGCTACTAATTTGATTGTAGCTAATGGCTAAAATTCCTTTCAATATCTTTTTATTATATATGAATTTTGACAAATGAACTATTAGATTTCATTTTTTTTCTTTATTCTATTCAAAATAATATTACACTCCAAGCTATCAAAATTTAAAAGTTTATTATTATATAGACTATTCTCTTTTTTAAAGGAATATACCCAGTAAAGCAAATTCCAAATTATTGCACTCCGTGATTTTTTATTTTTTTATTTTTTTTCCAATTTTTGGTACCAAAAGAAATAGGCTACTAAAATTTTGAAATAAAATCTAAGATTAAGGGGCTTAGAAGCCATTATGAAATGTACCAAACATTTGCTTAAATATAATTGTACGGTAGGTATAAGCCAAGCCCTTAAATATAATGTATTGTTTGAATGTGTAAATCATATCATTCATTTTATGAGTTGCATTCTTCTAAAAAAAAAATTATGAGTTGCATACATCCACACATTTACCTTATAAATGGAACGATCTAAACGTGTAATTTTCTAAGTGTTATGGTGAAAAAATTAAAGTTAATATGCTCTCTTATTAGAAATTGATATTATTTTAACCATAAATGAATGGTATAATTGTTAGCTGGTAGGTGTACCAGTAGGGATGGCAATGGGGCGGGGCGGGGCCGAAGGATGGGGTCTTCGTCCCCGCCCCGCATGGTTTTATCTTGCCCCATCCCCGCCCCGCCCCGCATGACGGGGAATACTTTCTCACCCCATCCCCGCCCCTTGGGGCCCCACGAAGCCCCGCCCCACCCCGTAACACTCTACTTTTTGTTAATTTACCCTACAACTAGTACAATTTTTTTAATAAAACCTATTTCATTAATAAAAATATACTTGAAATTACAACTAAATTTATCTCATCAAATCAAATCAATTTTTAGAAAAAATTGAATAATATATCCAAGTGTTTATCAAGACAATCATTAAAAAATAAAAATAAATAAAAATCTCATAGTATAACACAACAAAATAAAGGTAGAGAATCACATTGGGTAGAATAAAATATGCTAATATTAATATGTTTGTTTAAATAGTAGAGTTTTAGAGCATGAAAATTTTACAATTATAACTTTTAGTAACGCGGGGCGGGGTGGGGATGGGGAGGGGCGGGGCGGGGTGGGTCTAAAAAGCCTAAACCCATCCCCGCCCCGCTCCGTGGTGCGGGGCTAAAATCTTGCCCCATCCCCGCCCCATCGCCTTTGCGGGGCGGGGAAAACCCGCGCGGGGCGAAGCGGGGAGGGGCGGGTTAAGCGGGGCGGGGAAAAATTGCCATCCCTATACCAGGATTTTATTCTCAAACACTACCCTAAAGAGTACACACGAATAGCTTGCTAATTCCCAAACCCCCCACTTCTTTCCCTTGTAAGAAAGGCATTGTACCTTTTCTATTTATGAAAATGGTAAGAGGACACACGAATAGCTTGCTAATTCCCAAACCCCCCCCCCCCAACTTCTTTCCCTCATGAGAAAGGCATTATACCTAATGGGGGGTATTTCTAACCTTGTGCCCAGGCACGTCATACATAGGCATTGACGACACCTACAAGTCCCTCAGTCCCACATTAGCGGGCGAAGAGCCTAAAGTCATGCAAAGAGACAGGACCACATTATAAGATTGACGAACGAAAATCCCGTCGGACGAAGGAGAGGCCGACGGGGCGCGCAAAAGCCCGATGGAGCGAGCATGAAGCTGACGGTTCCCACGGAGTCTTGGTCCCCACAAAAACCCATATTAGGAAATATCTTGTGTATCACGCAAAGTGAATCTGCTACGAAGTCGCATCTCCCTCATATGGAAAAACACCCTGCAATCTCAGAAACCCTAAGTACCAAATCTTCTCCATAAGGAAAGATCCCTACACTTGAGGGATCTGGTCTTACCATTAAACTGCTATGTAAGCAGGAGACCTTCTCAAATACGTAAAAAATCTCTAGCTCTCTCACTATAGAGTTCTTGGAGATGTCTCATTTACTAACTTGACCTTCAGAGGGTTTTTGGCCGATATCACACCGGTGCCTTCTGTTTGGTCCATTTTGTTTTCATTCCACAAGTACCCATTGGAGTGCTTTGGAGCTTACAACTCACTGACGATTTCAGCACATTATCAGTACCATTTTTATTTAGGGAAACTAGTGTGTAGCTAGAGGACACACAAATAGCTTGCTAATTACCAAACCCCCCCCCCAACTACTTTCCCTCGCGAGAAAGGTGTTATACCTTTTCTATTTATGGAAACTAGTGTGTAGTCCCGTGCATATGCACGAGTACAATTAAAAATAATCACAATTATATGGTTCAAATTATATATGGCATTAGTATACACTTTTTTTAAATCGTACATTTCTAATATATGTAATGGTTTCACATTATATATAAATGGTTTAGAATTTAATTGGTTTTAGACTTCTGTTTTTGCACCCTTCACTTGCCACAAAAAAAAAATTTTAAATGGACTTGTGGTGAAAAATTGGACTCCAATTAAAATTTAATTTAAAATCTAATTGGATTTGGGCTATTTGATTTTTATACTCAATAATTCTCTTGGCAAAAAATTTAAAGAGACACATAGCACAAAATTGAGAATCTAATTAAAATCTAATTGAAATTTCTCTAAGCGCTCTCTCTCTCTCTCTCTCTCTCTCTCTCTCTCTCTCTCTCTCTCTCTCTCTCTCTCTCTCTCTCTCTATATATATATATATATATATATATATAGCATTCTACCAGAAGTATGATGATACCCAAGCTATCAAAATAATGTTAAAAGTTTATTATTATATATAGAAGTATGATGATACAATTTAGGATAAATAATGAGAGACATCTAAGGTATATTTTCAAAACGATAAAGTTTTGCTACAAATTTTATTGTAACTAATGGCTAAAATTCTTTTTAATATCTTTTTGTTGCATGTAAATTTTAACAAATCAACTGTTAGATTTCATTTTCTTCTTTATTCTATTCAATATAATGTTGCACTCCAAGCTATCAAAATAATGTTAAAAGTTTATTATTATATAGACTATTCCTTTTTTTAAAGGAACATACCCAGTAAAGCAAATTCCAAATTACTGCACTCCATGATTTTTTATTTTTTATTTCCAATTTTTGGTACCAAAAGAAATAGGCTAATAAATTTTTTAAATAATTATGAAATGTACCAAACATTTGCTTTGTCGCTAGCCAACAACACCCAAATGAGTGTGAGTTAAAAAGATTTAAAGTCTGTGTCGTGTATCAAAGAGTTAGGCCCTTTTGAATATACATCACTGTCAATTTCTTTAAAATCTTCTCTCATCTCCCCATGTGTGTGTGTTAAAATACTTGGTATTCTAAAAAAAAAAAAAAAATCACAGCTAACTAAAGGCCTATGCCACCTTAAATAACTCAAGCTATTGCCATTGATTACACCATTCTTTTTCCTCCTTTCTTATCCTTCTTCAAAAAGGAATATATTCTATAGACCCGTCATTCGTCAAGAGGGAGGTTAGTACAATTTATACTAAATTATTTTTGATAATTTAGGGGGCAATGTCATTTCTTGAAATGAACTATAACAATCCAATATTACTATACCTCAAGGGAGTTAGTGTAATTTATCCTAAAATTTATCTCAAAAATCATTTTGTTCGCAAACATTTTTGTTTGACAAATCAGAAACCTATATTAATACAATGTTCAAATATATAATTAAACTTTGCCAGTGGTCAGTTTTTATTTTTATTTTTTCAATGAAAAAGTAAAAAGTGAAAATTTAAGACTTATTTCTATTGGAGATAGGTTGAACTGAAGACCGCCTCTATGATATTATGATAAACTATCACTAGTTCTCAAAAGTATAAAAAAATAATGAATTTAATCATTATTCTAGTAAAATACATAACTAGTTCATGCTTATTATAATCAGATTGTATGATCTTGAGATGCTATTATAATCAGATTGTATGGTCTTGAGATGCTATTATTTGTTGAATAGCAAAAAGAATTAACGCAAAACAAATGGAGTTGCTGTGTGCAAGCAGAGACATCAGTTACTTAAAGTGGTTAAGCATGTTTAATGTTTGCTTAGTTTAAGTTATTTGATATCGATCAATTTCCAAAGAGCACTAAAAAAGGAACACGAAAGATTGCAGTTCCATCTGTAGTGCACCATCTGTAAAAGCTTGACAGAAGAACAGAACAAGGGCACCAATAATTATGCCAATCCTATCTTTCAAGAGCAAGTATACTAAAATTCAGCAAGATTGGACTAGTACACCTACTTAATTTAAATTTTTCCTACATATATTTTATCAATTTTTCCACCATATGAAAAAACTGAACTCAAGAGTCCAAAAGATCAACTGATGCAGATACCATTGTCCACAGAAATCTATCCTGAGTCTTATTTTGTACACGAACGATGAATCTAAATCCTCTGAGGAAGCCATGATTGTGAGACCTGCGATCAAGAGGCTTGGTAATCAGACTCATCACAACTAGAACTCCCAAGTCCCAACCCCTTCTTATTCATTGATAACACAAATTTGATAAATTAATCACTCAAAAAGCAAAAGGTAGATTAGTAAATGCATGGTAAGGGAGAAAATTTGTTATAATATATTACACCATTACTAGTTAGCATGACCTTAAACTGGAGATGTAATTGTACACATCAAACCATGTCAATTTGGAAGGCGGGGTCAAAATTACAAAGAGAAGAATCCCAAATGCATGCAAAGTTATCCTCTCCGCAAGACTGCTAGTCCTCCCCCCCACCCTTTGCAGCTATCAGATACAAACTTCAGCAACAGTAAAGATGAGCTGCAACATTGAATCCCCAGTCTTCACATCACAGATCACCAAGAAAGATTATCACAACGCCGTGCTTTTCACTGATCTCCAGCACTGTGATAGCAAAAAATCAAAACCATTTTTTTTTTTTTTTTTTTGATAAGTAAAGGAAATTTTATTCAAGAACTTAATAATGAGTCACTTGAGTATACAGGAAGTATACAGCAGGGGACCAACATAATCAAATACATAAATTACAAGCATCCATCAAATTGTAGACCAAAAAAATAGAATGGCTTCCTATGATAGACATCCAGTCCAATAGAGTTTTAAAGAAGAAAAGTTTTAAATCAGCTATAGTCCTTTCAGAATCTTCAAAACACCGGTTGTTTCTCTCCCGGCAAATGCACCATATCAAACAATGAGGGATAGCCATCCAAATAACACCATTACGATGATGACCAAAATTTCCTTGCCAACAAGCAAGGAGCTCAACTATAGTCTTTGGCATCACCCAGAGAATGCCAAACAAGGTGAACACCATAGACCACAACTCGTAAACGATAGGACAATGTAGTAAAAGATGATCTACCGATTCTCCATTACTTTTGCACATATAACACCAATCTAGAATCAACACCTTACGTAAATTATTAATGGTCAAGATAGTTCCTAAAGCTGCAATCCAAACAAAGAATGCAACTCCAGAAGGAACCTTTTGCTTCCAAATACTTCTCCAAGGGAAGGATTGAGTACATACACCCAACAAAACCTGATACTAACTACTTAACTCAAAGCCCTTGCTTTTAGCAGGTGTCCAACACATCTTATTCTCACCAATACCTCTCAATGAGACTCCATATATAACATTCCAAAAAACAGACAAGGAATCTGATTCCCTATTATGAATTTCTCGCAGGAATTCTAAGTCCCAAAAAAGAACTCCGTTAGGAAACTACATGAGATCAGCCATATAAACCTCCTTATCATTACTAATTTTGAATAAATCTAGAAAACACGTACTCAAAGGATTATCATGCCAAAATTTCACTCTAGGAATCTCCAATATGAAACTGAATGTAGTGAGAAAAAGTAGACCAACCACTACTAATAATTTTCCATAAACTCACCCCATAGGAGCCTGGAATCGAATTAGAGCACCAACCTCCCTCCTCAACTCCATATTTAGCCCTTATAACCCTTCTCCATAACGCTTCTCTCTCATACCCAAATCTCCATAACCTTTTTCCCAACAATGCTTCATTAAAGTATCTCAAATTTCGAATTGCTAGACCCCAGACTAGATAGGAAAGCATACCTTGAACCAATTCACCAAGTGACATTTAGAATCATCTCCCAGACCACCCCAAAGAAAATTTCGTTGAAGTTGTTCTATACGGTATGCTATATATGCCAGAATTGGAAAAAGGGAAAGGAGATAAGTAAGTAAATTGGATAGAGTACTTTTTATAAGAGTAAGTCTCCCCCCTTTGGATAGATACAATCTTTTTCATCCTACTAACCTCCTTTCCACCTTCTCAATGATGGGATTCCAAACTGCTCTATCTTTCCATTTTGCACCCAATGGAAGGCCTAAATATTTCATCGGAAGTGAGCCCTACTTACAACCCAACGCATCTACTAGCATCTCAAAATTTGGAACCACTCCCACAAGAACAAGTTCAAACTTATCCAAATTAATTTTCAATCCCAATACAATCTCAAACCGTGACAAAATCAAGCGCAAAAACAAAATCTGGTCAATATCAACATCGCACATAACCAACGTATCATCTGTAAAGAGAAATATGAGTTACCTGTAAGTGATCACCTATGGAGGTAGCCACATTAAATCTAGACAATCGACCTTCCGTCACCGCCTTATCCATCATTTTGCTAACTGCCTCCATAACAACAACAACAAATAATAATGAAGACAAAGGGTCACCTTGTCGTAAGCCTCTATAATTCTCAAAGAAACCACATGGAGCTCCATTAATCAGAAGTGAGAATTTGACCGTGGATATACAGTAAAAAATCCATTTTATCCATTTTTCTGGGAACCCAAGTCGCTCAAGCATATACATTAGGAAACCCCAGTTTACATGATTATAAGCCTTCTCCACATCCAACTTGCATAACACCCCCGGAATTCCTGATCTCAGCCTATTGTCCAAACATTCATTTGCAATGAGACATGAGAATAGAATCTGCCTATTCTTAACGAAGGCATTTTGAGACTCCGAAATAACATCCCCAATCACCTCTTTCAATCCATTAGCCAATACTTTAGCAATAATTTTGTAAACCCCCCCCCCCCTTATCAGACTAATAGGCCGAAAATCTTTCACCTCTACTACATCTGACTTTTTGGGAATCAAAGAGATAAAGGTTGCATTTAAACTTTTCTCAAACTGACCTCTCTCAAAAAGAACTTGAAAAATCTCCATAAGATCTGATTGATAACATCCCACCAAGCTTAGAAAAAAGCCATAAGGAAACCATCTGGGCCAGGAGTTTTATCCCCCTCAAAGTCTTTAACTACCCCAAAAACTTCTACATCATCAAAAGGCCTCACCAACCTGCTAGCCTTGTCATCAGAGATTTTAGGAAAATTCAGCACATCCGGATGTGGGCGATAGATTTTATGTTCCGTAAATAAATTTTTATAAAACCGAATAATGCAAACCCCTATACTTTTTTGATCTGAAGTCAAGACCCCATCAACCTTGAGATTAGTAATTGCATTATTTCTTCTATGTGAGTTAGCCATTTGACGAAAGAACAACTCCTTCAAGTAGAGCATTCTTGATTTTTGCCTCTAATTAATCTCTTCCAAAAGGCTAATTTTTTAAAATTCTGTTTGAAGCCTTGCCTTCTCTAACTTCTCCTCTTCTGATAGAACTATCACTTCCTCTTTTGCATCCAAAGCATTCAAATCACTCCACAGTTGTATTTTTTTTACAGCCACGTTTCCGAACTTCAATTCATTCCACTTCTTCAAGTCTACCTTCAAGGCTTTTAATTTCATGGCCATTCTGTAACTAGGTGTACCTTGGAATTGATAAGAATCCCACTAATTTTTCACCTTCCCCACAAAACCTTCCACCTAGTGCCACATATTCTCAAAACGAAAAGGTCTTCATCCCTTCTGAATTGCACCACCCTCCATGATAATTGGAAAGTGATCAGATAAGACTCTAGCCAACCTCCTTTGTGACATATTGGGATAATGATCTTCCCAATCGGGAGAAAAAAGGAAATGGTCTATCCTGGATCCAGAGATGGAATTGGACCATGTATTCCTACCATCTGCCATAGGGATATCCAACAAACCATGCACGGAAATGATATCTGAGAAGTCGTGCATTGCTTGAGTAAAATTAACAACCCGTAATCGCTCCGTTGGGAAACGAACAACATTGAAATCCCCTTATACACATCGAGGCACGTTCCACCAACTATGAAGACCCGAGAATTCCTCCCACAACAATCTACGCTCCCTGTCCACATTAGGACAATAAACACCAGTGAATGCCCATTCAAAATTATCACCCACATTCTTGAATCTGCAAGAAACTGAGTAGTGCCCCGCAGCTTCTTCTAAATTCTCCACTACCCTACTATCCCACATAACCAAAATCCCTCCTGAGGCGCCCAAAGAACCAAGGTACGCCCAATCCACATAGTGACAACCCCATAAACTTCTAACAAATCCCCTAGTAATCAATTCCATCTTTGTCTCTTGTATACATATGATAATTTGAAGCCACATTCTGATAAGGTTCTTAATTTGAAGCCTTTTATCCCTTTCATGCAGGCCTCTCACATTCCAAGATAAAATCTGCAAATTCATTTAGACACAATCAAAGCCCTTGCCCTACTCATGCTGCAAGGCCTAACTGAAGAAGTCATAATTAACAGAACAAAATAAGCTCTGTAGTTCCTGTAAACCCCTCCCGCCTCCCTTTATTTTCTTTTTCTGAGCAAACAACTCAGACTCCCTCTATTTCATCTTCGCTTCAATAGCCAGGAGAAAACTTGTTGCCACTTCTTCCAACCCTTCAACTGAAGTCTCCAAAAAATTATCAAACCCCTAGAATTTACTTTGAAACCATTGAGACATTTGTCGTGAAACATCTTCAACCCTGTCTGAATGGTCCCTTATAACTGGAGCCTCCATTGAACTTGACATCACCAAAGGGATTACACTCAATGGCTCTAAAGAGTCCTCATAGTGCTGACATACATCAACCAGATCACCAGTGTCTTCTGAAGAACAATCGGAATCAACATCCTCCACAAGCACTGTATCCCATTCAGAATTACTTTGTATAATCTGAAGCCTATTCCCTGGATTAATAATTTCCTTTTGTTCCACATCAACCTCAGAAACCAAAGCACTATCTATCAATTGGCTTTTGATCTCAATTGGTACCACCACTTGTCTCTCATCTCTGAGTTCAAGAACCCATTTTTCCGATGTACCCCAAGTCTTACTGGTGCAAGGACAGAATCTGGTGTAACTTACTTTGAAGAACCACAAATTCGCCATCAGAATTGGTATCAGAAGGCACCAAGTGAGAACCACCCGAAACTGACTTGTCGGTACTTGGGCTTGCCAATACAGACAAACATTACAGAGCGAGCGGTTCGGGTCTAGTCAGTCGGGTTGCAGGTAAAAAACAAGTCATTTTAAGCGAGTTAAAAACGGGTTCGAGTCAATCAAGTTGCGGGTCGGGTTGAGTTAACCCGTATTTTTTACATAAATTTTTTTTTTAATAAAGAAAACAACATGTATTTGCCATTTGAAAAGTCATGCAACAAATTACTTGATGTAAATGCATTACTTTGAATTCACCACTTATATCAAGAATGAACTCAATTAAACTTATTAATACTTATTCAATAATTTTAAAATTATACAAGTCCTAACATTGCTATCTAAAACAAAATAACACAAAGATAAGTAAAACAAATACACAAGTATTATTTCTACACATTATTAACACCCCAAAATATAAAACAAAATTACAAATAATTTATTGGATAACTCATTAGATAAAGAATGAAAACATATAAAAAATTTACAAACTTGAAAATTAATTTTACAATCCATTATCAATTGTGGTTGACACTCTATTTCAATTTGAGATATTCATTAAAGTTTGATTGTTTACTTATTTATACATGATCTCTTTTATGAATATCATATCATTATTAAGCAATACATACTCTAGAAAATATCATAATTTATTTTGAAAAGCCGTTTATTTTAGACATTAATTGTTAAAAAAATAGATCTAAGCATTCATAATTTATGCTAATTTGATACTTTGGCTTCACTATTTTCACACTTGTGAATGTTTCTCACACATATCTACAATTTTAAATCTATGCTTTTAACTCTACTATAACCAGATTATCTTGGCATGTACTTTACTATTTGATACCTAAAAAATCTTTACTCATTATAGAATGCTCAACCATTCATCTTTCAATTAATTTACATGTAGTTATGTAAATGTCTCAATTGTTTCCTTAAAGCTCACACAACAAATAATTAAACCAATATTATCTTTATTTTATTTTATTTTTTGCCATTTTTTTTAAATGGTTCGGGTCGGGTTGACCCGCAAAAAATACGGATTGGGTCACGAGTCAGCCCGTTTTTGCTTCGGGTAAAAAAAAAAAGATTTGGTTCAGGTATTTTTCGGATCAGGTCGAGTCAGAATTTTCGGACCCGTTTTGCCATGTCTAATACAGATGGTGAGACAAGAGACAGAAGTACAGGTTCTATGATAGTGGCATATCATGAATCGGAATGCGCCGAATGTGCACCATCGGGGTGGGTCACCGCCGAAACTGGCTTGTTGGCACCTGAGCTAGCCGATACTACTGACGATAGAACCATCACATCTTGCGATTTTTTGAACCTGAGTTTGAAGGCTTGGTCGTGATGTGTGAGATCACCGTGGTAGCTAACCAAGATTTTAAACACTGACTGTGGGCTGGGTTTACCAAAGTATGGCTTCGGCATGGCCTCCAAACAGATTTGGGCTTGGCTGTTTTAAGTGGGTTAGAAGTAATAACATTATGAACAGTGGGCCTTAAAGGTTGCACCACTTTTGGGCCCACTTCGTTAACCTCAGACCACACTATAGCCCATCTCCCATCTTTCCCACGCTCCATACGCATAAAAAGATTCAAGGTCAACTCAGATTTTGGGTTTATTTAGATACCGCTTATTGTTGAAAACTGAAAATATTGTTACAAAATAATTTTTAAATACGTGAATAGTATCATAGGACCCAGTTTTAAAGTTTTTTTGCTGAATAAAGTACTTACAGATCCTGTGAACATTGCACAGGACCCACTAGAAAAGCATAATTTTGCTCAAAACACTTTTCTCTTCCTACACTATAGCTGTGGGTCCCACATCTGAAAATGTGAAACACAAACAAAAGAGATTTTCATCGCAATCCAAACGAATACTTTATACCGTTAATCTCAATTCCATTTATTGTTGACAAAATCTTCGCCCCAAGTTGCTCTCTCTGTCCTTGAATATTTTCCTTGCAGGTATCGTGGTTATTACAGTTGAAATCTCTAGGATTTGAATTTTGAACAAATGCAGTTTTATTCTTTCCTTTATCTCCTCCGCCACCATTGTTTTTCCAGTTCCCCGCCACTAGCAGCGCCAAGTATTAATCAAGGTGGTCATAGGACCACCCTGAATTTTTTTTTTTTTTTTAATATAACTTAAAAATTTTTGAGTTTTAAATTAATATGGGTCTTTTGACTATTCTAAAAAATTTAAAAAAAAAAAAAAACCAACCTAAAAAAACCACTTGAACACCCTTAATAAAATTGAGCCCATTAAAAATAAAATTCATCCTCTCCAAAAATTTTGGCCATTGAATGTTGAAAAAAAAAATTTGAAAGAAATGCTATGTTCACAATATTTTCGCAATATTTTCGTAACAAATCCTAAATAACTTGTTACTGATAAATAGAACATAATTTTAGTAGTAAGTTCAAATTAGAACCAGTAAAAACTTACAACCTAAGTTTTGTTGTGAAAATATTGCAAAAATGTTATGGACATACCACTTCTCAAAAATTGCTCAAACAAATATATTAGCCTAAAATCTCAAATCAAACGTTTAATTGTGATTTTTAAATTGTGTTTCAACTGGCATATTTTAAAATTGCTATTTTTTATATTAAAAAAATGCACACTTCTCAACTAGCTAGTCTGTTAGTATTTGCTTTAGTTTTTAGCTAAATTTGTTGAATTTATATAACATATTTTTTCAAAAAGATAATGTATTTTGTTTATATTAGTACTTATTTAGGCAATATGTTAGTAATTGAATAAATAATCAGTAACTTAATAATTGTTTAGTTGTGTATATTGAAAAAAAATGTAACTGATAATATTGATAGTGAAAAACTATCATATCACACAACAATTTTAAAATATGAAAACTTGTGAAAGAAAATTTTAAAACTTTATGCATTGGAATATGTTTTTATTTTGTGATGTTAATATATTCAAGTTTATGCATTGGAATATGTTTTTATTTTGTGATGTTAATATATTCAAGTTTTATTATTAATAAATTTTTTAAAATTAAGTGTTTTTAATGACCGCCCTAAAATTACTTTCTAGAGCCGCCACTATTCCCCGCCACCACCGATGCAAAGGTTTTTGAAGCATCTCTTTTGGGAATACCTATGGTTGCTTGCTTGGAAGCTAGAGACTCCAAGTCTATCGCCTTTCGCAGGTGTAAACCAAAACTTCTCCAACCACTCCCCGACTTCCCTCCTGGCACCGCTATAGAACCCTTATGACGACCATGAATGAGTTCAGATATTAATAAGAAAGAGCCGTAGGTGTTGGATCCCAACTGAAGAATAAAAAATTTGTCACCCTCACGGAAGGATTTCGCAAACTGACCACAAGACTGTCCAGAGATCAGTTCTTCCACATTGAACAACAATCTCCTTGCACTTCCTTTTCCCATGAAAATTGATCTTAAAGAATCTCTGCCTCTCTCAAAAATACAAAGCTAGTAAAACGTGCCACCTTCCTCAACTGTAAACTCTAAAGGTTTTTGATTCAACGAAGAAGAAAACAGATAAATACAGAGTTTTGGCTCAAACAATCATAAGGCATGATTACCCTTTTTTCAGAGTTTTGGCTCAAATAAATACAGATAAGAAGGGCCTTGATGTGATAGCTAGAAGAAGAGATGCCTGCCGCATATAAATCTTTATTCAATAGAGAGTGCTGCTACTTCAACATATAAGGTGCATAGTGTATGCATATAGCTCATCTCCAACTATGAATACGTATGTAAGAAGTGCAAATAGAATTACTCTCATAACAACAATAAGCGGATAACTCTTCAACTTAGTGTGGCGTTGATTTTGGCAGCTAATGGAAGGTCCGAGTTAGAGGCTTATTCAGCCATCTTCCTTTGGCATGTATCTTCCTTATATTATGAAGGACAAAATTTTCCTCTAAACCTGTTTACAAGAAAGTTCCTCCAACCCACAACGTGGCAAGTCAAAGGACATCCATACTTTTAATCATATGACCTACTTAATAGTCATGTGACTAGTTTATTGATTTAATGAATCATGTAGATAGTGGTATAAACCGACCCATAATGAGTTGGAGGTGCAAATTAAGTTACAAGGCTCTTAGCAATTATATTTGGTTTTAATTTATAAATATGTGTACTCAGATCATAATAATTTTTTAATTTGTTCTCTGAATTTAGTTTTCAAAAAACTTTTCTTTGGTAAGTACTTTTCAGAAAACCTATTTTAAACAAGCAATTTTTAAACGATTTTGGGCTAATTTTTACCGAGAAATTAAAGCTCACATGAATGAAGTGCATCTTTCAAACCACATGTTGACAAATCGAATTTGAGCCAAACCAAAGGCAGATAGTGTAATTGTCCCTAAAAATAATAACCATATAGGAGATGAAATTTCAACGGTAAAATAAGTAAATGTTAAAATATATATATAGATATTTTTTTTAATGGTAAAATAAATACCTATAAAAAAAAAGTAAATGGTAAAATAAATGTTACAGATGGTCAGTTCTGATAATATCAAGATGAAAATTCTATTTAAAGGAAAAAAGAATTATGACAGATCAAAGAGATTTCTTTTGAAGCAATAAAATACCTAAACAGTGTTGTACATGAACATTAGAATTCTAAGTGTATTGAACCATTAACAAGAATACTGGAGTTGGCAACCAGCACCTCAGATTATACTAACCATTAGGCATGTGACCTCTCCAGTGTGTATGTGTGTCTAACACAGTCACTTGATTTCTTTAATGACATAGAACCTCACTATGGCAGGGCCCTTTGCACTCACCCTTGAGAAGTAAACCACAGATACATGACCCCACCCACTAGAACCGTGTATCAAGTAGGGGAACTCCTAATAGGGATTGAACCCAGGATGTCTGGGTCCAAAGCTCATCCCAAGCCTCCAGTCCAACCACTAGGCTACACCCTGTCGGGTTAACACAGTAACTTGATATTGGTTGCTATTTCTTTACTAACACAAAAGCGGATTACTATAAGAACTCTGGTGCCCACAAAAGTTATCAATGTGTGCTAATTAAAGAAAAAATTCTCATCCATTGGATTCCTTTCTTTCTTTTTCTTTTTCTTTTTACTTTGAAAATGCAAAAGATTTTTAAGAAAATGTCAAAGGGGCCACAACCCTAGTACAGCAGAACCATGAAGAATAAACATTCCCCAAGAAGCTAGAGTATAACAACTAAATTATTTCACAAGTTGTAATGAATATTTCCTAGTGGGAAAGATCAGCACAGGATAAGAAATGATTTTCAGTCATAGCATTGGCAATAAGTTAACCACACCTAATGATGTAAAAAAAAAACTACATTCATTTTCAGATAAATTGGAAACAATAAAAGCATGACTTATTTCATTTAGATGAATCATATGTACCTATTGAGTTGCATCTTCAGTGAACCTAGCATCAAAAGGAGCAGAAGGGTGGGAATTGGCTGAAACAGCTGCACTTCCAGAACCATGCTGTAGTTCAATCACAAGCCATCGGACAGCCTTACTCATCTGTTCCAAACGGACTGCACTAATGGGTGGAAGACCAGTGCTCTGGCCTGACTTCCCAGCCGGTGAGCCAGTTGCTTCATCCACTAGGCACTCTGATCCTATCCTTTGCTTCACAGACTCCACAAACTCCTCTGCTTGGTCACAAGCAACTCTGAACAACTCCCACTTCTGCTTAAAATTTTCTAGAGCAGCATCTGTGGCTGTTGTTTTCTGGGCACCAGCAATCTCCTTGGCTTCGAGTACATTAGCTGCCGCAGCAACAAAGTCCTGATATGCATTGTTCAAAGACTCTACAATGTTGTCCATTTTGGGCCTCCCTAGTTGGTAACAAATACAATTAACAATGAGAAAATTAAAATCGCAAGCAGTTAACACAGAATTAGAAATGAAAACCACAATACTACATACTTTTGCAAGCTGTCTGGTTCATGCGACCCAGTTCCTATTAATTTATAGTCTCTATATTGAACCAAAGAAACTAACAAACAAAACTTTGGTTTGGGCATCGAGGACATTTTTTATAAAGCTATCAAGGGTTACTTCTAAACTAACAAAGTCTGGACAAATAACAAAATTATTCACACTATTTGTTGCCTCTATATTTAGACCATTCAATTTGAATCAGAAAAGCCAAGATGAGTCATAATTTGAAAATCTAAATCCTACCAAATGCTGGAATTGGAGTACACAGTAAACCATCAATATCACTCTCTTCCATATATGTAATTCCCATAAGTAAACAAAAGATTATGTCTAACATTGTGACATGAAATCCTACAAATGCAAAGGATATACATCAACAACAACAACAAAAATAAGAACAATTTATGTACATAGAGAGAGAGAGAGAGAGAGAGAGAGAGTTGAAGCTAAAATTACATAGGCAGAAACTGAAATTTTAAGTGGGTGTACATCAGGATTAGAAACATATTTCAGGTGCATAATGTAACTTAAAACTTCAGCCTCCTCACTGTTAAGAAAACCTAAATAATACTAGTAGAAATAGTAAAAGAAAAAGGTAGCCGACCCCGAAGTTTTGGAAGTGAGGTTTAGTTGTTGTAGAAGTAGTAAAAAATGACAATTGAATCAAGGGTGTTACAGTTTTCCATAGGATACAATAACTGAGAAGAATACATGTGATTGATCCTGATTAGTCTATTGAAAATTGAGATTCACAGCCAACCTCAAAGTTTAAGAATACATGTAGCCGACCATATCTGATTAGTCGATTGAGAACCCATCATAGCAAACCTCAAAGTTATAGGTTTAAGGCTTTATCGTTGTTGATGATGTTGTTTTGCTGAAACTTTCAGCTAAGAGGAACATAGATATATTTATCATAAGGCTCAATTGCACAAAAACCCCAAGGGAATGCACAAGTTAAGAACCGAAACAGTTAGAATTATGGTTACAAATGAATAAATACACTATTTCCTAACAGTTTAAGCTTTTGAGTTGGTTGGCAATTTATCATGGTATCATAACAATATGTCATACACTATTTCCTAATAGTTTAACTTTTGGAACAGTCAGCAATTTATCATAATTTATCATAGTATCATAACAGGATGTCTTAATTTATTATAGTATCTTGGCTCCAGGGCCGGCCCTTCCCTTAGGCGAGTTAGGCAATTGCCTAAGGCCCCCAAGTGGAAGGGGGCCCCAAAATTTTAGAAAAGAACCAACCGGGTAGTAGAGGAAAAAAAAAAAAATATATATATATATATATATATATTTAGTTTCAAATGAATTACAAAAATAATCTGGCACATCCTTTTAACCAAAAAAAACAAAAATTTTGGTAAATCCTATTAAACATTGGTTCTAAACAAAATCATTGACCAAAAATCAACCAGATAAACTACAAATCCGATCTAAGAGATTAACCACAAAACAATCACAAATCAAAACAAATAAATCCACTCAAAACCCTAAAAATTTTACCTTTCTCTCTGGTCTCTGCTCTCCGCCTCTCTCTAGTCTCCAGTCTCCACTGTTCAGTCTCCAGCTGAACCGCCTCAGCCTCTCTCTGATTCTCTGCTCTCCGCCTCTCTCAAGTCTCAACTGCTCACCTCACCTCACCGTATCAGGTTCTGAGGTTCAGGAATCAGGTATAAAATTATAAATATTTGGGCACAGGGCACTGCATTTTATTTGTTAAGAACTTAAGATAACTTTGTTTGTTTGGGCCCTCCCTGGCTGGTTTTGTAACTTGCTTATCACTTATCAGTTTATCATTATGGCTGCCTGGACCCTCCCTGGACTGGGCGTTAAGTTTGGGCCTTCAAGGTTTTTTTTTTTTTTTTTTTTTTAATTTTTTTGTTATTTTTATATTATTTATATTTTTAAAGTCTGCATTTTTTTTTTTTTAGTTATAGATAGGATTTGTTTTTTTTTTTTTTTTTTTTTTTTTTTTTTTTTTTTTTTTTTTTGGTGGGTGGGCCTTATTAATAAGTCTTCTGTCAGTGTTATGGCTGTGCTTAAATTTTTGTTATGCTTGTACTTAATTTTTTTTTTCAATTTATGTAGGTTGAGATTGCTAAAAACTTGTTATTGTTCAGTGAAACTACAACAATACTTTTTATATAAATCAAGTTCTATTTCTCATTTGCTTTACACTTGAAAGTTATTTTTTTATTTTAGTCTTTATAAATATATTGTTTGATTAGAAATGTCTACTATAAAATATATATCTGGATATGAAAAACTTAAAAAAAAAAATTAATTAATTGAGTCTCAAAAAGGATCAATGGATAAATTTGTTATTAATAATAAACAAAATATAACACAAAATTTAGATAAAAATATCACAAATGAGCAAGAAATTCACCAAAATAATTTAGAAGAAGATGATGTTCAATTTTGCAATACAACAAATCTTGATAATGAACTTTAAAATAATTTAGAAGAAAATGAAAATAATTATGAAAAATATAATAGAAAAATATTAAATAAACATTAATTTAATTAACATATAAGTATAAAAAAAGGCCCAATTTTTAGTTCTCACCTTAGGACCCAAAATGTCTAGGGTCACCCCTATTTCCCTCTCATCCTCTCTCTGTCTCAACCCACGTCACACCGTGCTCCATGGCTGATCACCAGGCTCTCCTTCTAAACCTCTATGACCGGAACTTTTTAAGCTCATCACCTCTAATCATGCATCACTACTGAAACCCAACCAAAATCAAATCACGACCACCACCACGGCCAAAACCCAACCAAAATCAAATCGCAACAAAAACTCAGAAGCCCACCAAATCAAAAATCAAATCACACCCACCGAAATCAAAACACAAAACCCACAAAACGACCAAAATCACAAAATGAAAACACTGAAAGTGAACCCACCATTAAAAAAAAATATATTGGTTTTGTTATTATATTTTAGAAGAATAATCATCTTGTTGAACTAATTTTAGATCCAAATTAATCAAACAAATAAATAAATAAACAAAAATCACACACCATAATCTGGTGAAGTCTCGTGAGCCACAATTTCACCTAAATGGATCGTCTGAGTTGAGAGGAAGAGATTTTCATAGTTTTTGGCTCGGCAGCACAATCTTCGATTTCCTTTCTTGATGTGGCTTTCGCTCGCTCCTCTTCTGTCAGCCTAGACGACGTATAAAGAGAAATAAAATGAAGAAGAACAAAACACCGCATAAAAAAGAAGAAAAGAAAAATAGTGAGAGAAGAAAGACGAACTGAGATCAGGTGCACTGTCGCAAGTATTTTTTTATACATTTTTTCTTTTTCTTTTTTTAACTTTTTAACTCTCCTTTAATATATTTTATTTAATGGTTGAGATTGAAAGTTGTTTTTTCAACTTTTAATCTCAGCCATTAATTATAATTGCATCAGGGTATTGCACCTGAATCTGAAAAAGACAAAGAGATCTACAAATACACATACACATATAAATACACATACACATACACATACACATACATAAGCACGTATAAACACATACACATACACATAAACATACATAAATATAACCACGCATAAACACATACACATACACATACATAAGCACACATACACACACATACATAAACATACACATACACATATACATACACATACAAATACACATAAACATATACACACATACGCATAAATATACATATACATAAACATAAACATACATACACAAAAACACGTATAAACTCAAATAAACGTAAACATACACACACATAAACTTAAATATAAACATAAACACACATAAAAACTCGATTTAGCACACTAAAGTAACTAACGAAATTGTTTGAGGATTGGTGTTAATTTGCAATTTTTTCTAGTCTATATGAAGGTTTAATTTTTTTCAGTCTGTATGTGTATTTATGTCTATGTATGTTTATGTTTATGTGTGTGTGTTTATATTTATTTGTTTTTATTTATGTTTGTTTATACGTGTTTATGTGTATGTGTGTTTATGTTTGTTTGTTTTTGTGTATGTTTGTTTGTGTTTGTGTTTGTGTTCATGTATGTTTATGTAAATATGTGTTTATGTTTATATTTATGTTTATAAATATAAATATATATAAACATACACACATACATAAACATACACACGTACATACACACTCATACACATACACATACATAAACATACACACATATATAAACATACATAAATATAAATGAACATAAACATAAACACACATACACATAAACATAAACATAAACATACACATACACACACATAAACATAAACATACACATACACATACACATACACACTCATACACATACACATACATAAATACACATACATATACACATATACTTTTAATTCTCGCCTTAGGCCCCAAAATGTCTAGGGCTGCCCCTGCTTGGCTCACTTCAGTTGTGTTAAAATTATGGTTAAAAATTTACTAAATTCACCTTTTACTAACTGTTTATGTTTATGGGACAATCAGATATGCCAAAAAAAAAAAAAAAATTGTGGGTCTTGGCTTAGACTTTCCCCAGACCCAAACCCAAGTTCGGTTCTTGCTTTACAGCCCTTCAAATGGGCACTATCAATTTTCATTCCATTGAAAATTTCCGTATCTATCATAATGTGTAAACAATAATCAAATAGTTTAGATTGAGGAAATTTCGAATTACCTTGGGTTTCTTTATATGGGTGCTGAGACTAGAGGGACTACTGGGTCCTAGCTCCGGTGAGCTCGTCGGAATTTTTCGCCGGAGGAGGGTGGTGGTGGTGGTAACTGAAGGATAAGGTTCGCGTGTGTAAATTGTAAAAGAGGAGAGAGAATGATGGAGTGCGTCTGTGTGACTTTCTTTTTCTTTTTGACAATTGGTTAGGATTTTTAACTCCTTTTACGGTGTATCAAAGGAAAAAATTGCAAAATAACATAAATTATCCAACAATTTCATTAGTTAGCAACGTTTCCAAACTATTTAAAAAACTAGCATTTCAAATTTAAGAAACTTTATTTTACAAAGAACTCAAGCATAAAAGACTCGATTTTGCCAAGAATTCAGCCTAAGGAATTAGAGGAAAACAAGAGAAACAGAGGGAAAACGAAACCTTTGCCTAAGAAATCACATGTTCGTGGGTTCAGTCCAAGCTTGGGTTTGTGGGTTTCTCTGCTTGGGTTCGTGGGTTCACTGCCCGAGTACGTGAGTTTCCCCGCCTGGGTTCGTGGGTTCGCTGCTAGATTTGCCGCTAGATTCGCCGCCTAGGTTCGTAGTTTTTGTTTTGATCTCTTGCTTCTTGTGGTTTCTGCTTTGATCTATTGCTTTTGTTTGTGTTTATGTTTTTGTTGTTTCGGAAGAGGGAGAATGATTTTTTATTTCTTAGTTTTCTTTCATGGAACTTGAGTGTTAGGGACTCGATTTTCATAGATATCGATTCTTTTATACTCAATTTGCTACTGTGAACTCGACTCAATTATACTTGAGATGTTAGTTTCCTAAATAGTTTGGAAACGTTGCTAACTAACGAAATTATTTGATGATTGGTGTTAGTTTGCAATTTTTCTCGCGTATCAAATATCTAATCAGTTCTCAAAAAATAAATAAATAAAATCAACCAATGCATTTATATGTCAAAATATGATAATAACTCATGCACTCTCTAGTTACATATGTTGTAATAATTTACTTTATTTTCCATTAGAGCAAGACTTAAATACAGAACTTAGGTGTTGTTCCTTAGGTTCCTCTCTTAAGATTTTACCATGTGGCTTTTTTCTCATGGATGAAAGTATATTTTTTAAATTAAGTAGCCACATAACAGAATCTTAAGAAGGAAACCTAAGGAACAACACCTAAGGTATTATACATAAGTTTTGTCCTTTCCATTAATATATGTGTGTGTGTGTGTGTGTTAAGATAAGAGAGGAGTTTTGAATCTTGGATGTCAAAAATATAAGAGGTGTCAATTAGTTAAGTTTCAAAGATTCTTTGATATGACTCATGTCCAGGCCAAAAGGCACTATGATATGTTTTTGCACTAGACGCAAGTTTCACCCAAGATTCTTAAACTCTTATTTCTTTATTTTCTATCATTAATAATTTGGCAATTCATCTTTTATTAGATTTTATATATATATTAGGTTGAGGCATTGAGCTAATTAGAAATTAGAACTCATAAATCATATCTATTTATCTCTAAAATTGTAGGTTATTGATAAAGTCTGTTGTAGTCAAGCAAGAAATTTGGGGTTACCACAAACTAATTGGTGTCCCGACTTGATAATAAAGAGCAACTATCATGATAAAAAACAATTATCATGGAATGAATATCATAAATTCCATATATTTAATTTAATGATTAATAATAGTTTACTTTGGTGCCTCATTGTTTGTTTGTTAAAAGGTATAGTCTCTATTCAAAGCTATATCTATATTTATGACTAGTGCGTGTTTAGAAAAACTTTTATGTATAATAAAATTATAGTTCTTAAGGTCTCATGAGATTCATGATGTATTGGGTTTGAAATCTCTAAACTTTCATGGTGTGTATAAGACGAGGGACACTATTTTTAGTGGAAAAAGAAAAAGAAAAAGAAAAGGATCATTCTTCAATGTCCACTTTTCTATACTAAAAAAAGATAACATTATTTTCTAATTCAAAATTAGGGCAACAACCACCGTAAACCTTTAGTGCGATGATCACTCCATAAGTATAAGTGCTTGTGGGCCGGACAGGAAATGACCAGGATTCAAATTTTCAAGAGAGAGCTTCACACACATATATACTTAGATTATGCCAGAGTAAAAATTTTATTTTGTATAAAAAAAATTTCAAAAAAAAATTAGGGCAACACAACATATTATAAATATAACGGTAAATTGATAAATTAAAGTTTTAAATTCAAATTCCATTAAATCATGACACAAATTTTATGGTTAAACTACTTGTGGTTACAAACTTCCAACACACATACACAAGGGTAGAGGGGATGTAGTACTTGAGTTGTGATTAGTGGTTACAAGTTACAACTTAATGTGACGTTTGGTACGGGGTAATGTTTTAGGATTCTTAGGAATGTTTAAAAATTCTTATGTTTGGTCAGATACCAAGAGAATTTGGATTTCCCTTTTAACCCCCTTTCAGTAGGAATGTGGATTCCCTTTAAAGCAGGGGGTATCCAGATTCCCAAACTTAAAGGAAATTATATTTTTTTATAAATTGACAATGTAAGGACCAGATTTGGGTCCCTAACCCAAAGGATAAATGAACTTAGGTCCAAAAAACCCAATACAATGAATTTGTAGAGAGTGGGTTGGAAAATTGGGTTTTAATGAATCAGACAACTAATGAAGTAGGTTTTGATGACAAGAAAATTAAGATAGATTGATTTAGTCTAAAAAAAATCGTCATCAGCACAATCCGAGGAGATTAGTTCTTATATATTTTTCTTAAATTTGATTACAAGTTCAGTTTTTGATTACTACAGTGTTTCTCTCTTAATTTCTCGATCTCTTCTCCATGGAAGGTCTCTTGCATTATATAGTCCCATTTAGACGATTTTGGCCCTCCATTTGTTGATCATCTAAGCCACTACTTGAGTACTTGTCCCATCGGACACCTTCTCAGGCCCTTTGTGAGTTGAGGTAGCCAAGTCAATACTGTTCAGGGGTTTTCTCCATATTCATGCAACCAGAAAGTTAGCTACAGAGCATTTAATGCGGTGGTAGCAGCTTTCCCCCTTGAGATATTTCATGGCCTCCCTCTGTCTAGTTCCTTCTGGATACTTATCTTCATCAATGGAATCATCTGGAACGTTGCTCCTGGTGTCAGACCACATATTCTGACCTCGGCTTTGCTCAGCCAAGGAAGTATTTCTCCTCGGACAACCTTCTCGGATGGTCATGATCAGACCTCATCTCTTTACTTACCAACACGAATTCTTAGGAATGTGTTTACCCGTTCTCAGACAACTTAATGTCCTCGGATTGGGCCCCGGACCCAATATATATATATATATATATGCATTCCTGGGCCTATCACCCCTATAGACAATTTTAACCAACCCTTTTTCCTTATCATTTAAGTAATTGAAATAAAATATAAAACAAATTATTAATATCTTTTCATTTGTTTTTATCTCTTCCCACTAAAACAACATTATTTATTCTCGCCAAAATAACATAAATAGGATAGACAACTCTGTTGATGTATTCATCTTTTCTTCTTTTGGACTATAGTTTTAATGAATTTGTCATAATTTATAGTTTATATTTAGTTTTTCATTATTTATTTACGAGAAGATTTTTTTTTTTATTTAAAAAAAAGACTTATATTGGATTTACAAATCTAAAGATAGAATGAGAAAAATAAATAATTCAGTTAAGATTCCTAAGAATAAACTAAACATTATAATTTCTCATTCCTAGGAATCTTATTAGATTCTTGTAGGGGGTGAGTTTGAGCGCTCCTTCTACTGGACAAATGGTCTCAAACCCAACTGGCCTAATACAATAAATTTTTAGAGAATGGGTTTAAGAACTAGGTCTTAGTCTGAACCACAATCACTAGACACGGTTAGATGTGGGCTGAGTAATAAGGGAATGGATTAAAGTGTGGGGCTCTGTCCTCGGGCGTTTCGTCCAAGGAACTTAGTATTCTTCTTCTTCTACTTTCGGTACTAGGTTACGGTGGTTTTCAAGACCATGCAGATTGACACTGCTTTCTCCCTTTTCTCTCTTCCTACTCTTTTTGTGCGATCCTCCATCTTAAAGGGTCTCTCACATTATATACTTCTTTCCAGTCGATCTTGACCCTCCACTTGTTTATCGTGCAGGTCATCACTCGAGTGCTCATCCCATCAGCCACTTTCCTAAACCCTCTATGAGTTGCGGCAACCAAAGTCGCACTGTTCAGGGGTCCTTTCCTCATTAATGCGGCCAGAACGTTAGTTGGGTGCATTCAATGTAGAGGTGACAGCTTCTCCTTGAATTGCTCTCACACCATACCCCCGTGTGTGTCCTTCTGTACTCGTCCTTTCTTCTAGGGGCGCTTTGGAAAGATGCCTTTGACGGCGTGCCGTCCTTTCCTTCTAGGGTCTGGAGTGCCGAGGACAAGATCGTCCTCGGCATTGTCTCTAGGACATTTGGACTTTCTTCGTACGTCCTCGGGCATTTTTCCCTCCTCGGCGCGGGCCTTGGGCCCAGTACAAAGTGGGCCGGGGTTGCTAAGTTCCTTGGCCTCACAATTCCCAATTAAACCAAACATAGGAATAATTACATTTCTAGGCATCCAGATTGCAAGGTATCACATTTTCAGGAATCTGGATGCCAGGAGTAATATGGATTCCTCCATACCAAACGCCACCTATTACCGGTACTTTCTAGTTTTTTCAACAGAAACATCTAAAGTTCAAATCCCCAACCCCAACGGTAGAATTATCAGAAAAATGTTAAATTATTATTTTATAAAAATTTTATTAACATAAAGTATGTCTAAACATGCATTAGTCATAATAATGTACATTGAAGTGTTTTTATTTTTTCATGAATATAAATGAAATATTAAAATGAAATATTTGAAATGAAGAATTATGATCATTCATATTTCATACTACTAACCTAAAAGGAGCTGGAGACCTGGGAAGTGATTGCTTGGGCTAGTTTGTCTGACTTTTTGCCCGATTAGGTTTTTTGACTGGTGTTCATCTTCTATAGAGTTGCCTAGTCTCTTTTTCATGATAGAATTTTAAATCCTATATACAATGAGACCCTGCCTAAAAATGCCGTACCTAAACACACAATTAACATAATTAAAACATCTTAATTGGACTAGACAAATGTCTAAGGTAATGGTTATGTAAAAATAGTTACTACAAATGTCTAAGGTAATGGTTATGTAAAAATAGTTACTAAAAAGGCTTTACAAATATGGTACTTACATTGACAATCATCTCCTCAATTAGTCCGAATAGAGTTTTAACTTCAATTATCATTTTAATTTTTAAGGAAAATTTTTATGAAGATAAGGTAATTAGAATCTAAATAGTTTTTGTCAATTGTGGATCCATGTTGGAAAGTTATTAGATTAATGGCAATCTAACACCTCAACAAGTTTTTTTATTTATTTATTTTTTTAGTGTAAAAATACGAGTGATAAATAGAAATTATATGATTTGGTCATTTTACTTTCAATTTTAAAAAAATTAACCCCCTTTTAATCCATACTTATATTTCAAAATTGACTATGTATTTGGCAAAAATTATATGCACATCATGTAAGTAAATCCATTAACTAAGTATATATAAATATTCACTAAAAAAAAAAGTACATATAAATAGGCTTGATTTGTCATAAATCTAAACATGAGGAGTTAATTACTCAAATAAAGCTCCCAAAAAAAAATCACTTACATAAACGATTTTGTTAACGAATACCCTAAGAGCAGTAGTTAAGGTACATTAAGAGTGCGTTTGGGAAGCGCGTTTTGCGCTTCCCAAACGCGTTTGCGTTTCAGGATTATTTTTTTTTTTTTTTTTTTTTTTTTGCGAATGAACAGTAAAAGTACTGTTCATGTACTGTGCAGAGACAAATTTTACTGTTTATATACTGTTTATGCACTGTTCATGAGACTCACAATCACTTTATTCAGAAAAAAATATTAAAAATGAGTCCCACGGTACTATTTACACATTTAAAAATTATTTTGCTACAGTGTTTTATAGTTTTCAGTTTCAATTTTCAGTTTTCAGCTGTATCCAAACGGACCCTAAATGTTTTATTAAATAATATTTTTACACATTTTTAAAAATAAAGTCAAAAAATACATTAAAAACACAAACACACATAATTACAATGAATTTGTGTGTGCAAGTGAAAAAATCATTAACAAGTGTATTTTTTTTCTTCAAAAATGTATATTACAACTCATAATTAAGCATTTGTTAATTTTTAACTTGTTGTTTTTCAAAAAACAGTTGTGTTAACAAGACCCACTTAAAAAACGTAATGAATAACCAATTGACCATGAGAATGAGAAAAAAAAAGGGTAAATATGTCAAAACTTTAATGCTCTATTGTTGTTTGAGATGATTTTTTTTTTTCGTATTTAATGTAACTTTTCAATAAAAATATGTAAAATAGTTTACAGCAGTAGCATTACTCTTTAAGAAATAAAATTGATGGTAATTTCTTAGACTACTATACATGATAGAAATATCATATGCTTTTGGAAGAATTTGTCTTATATAAATAAATAATTAAATAGATTTACGATGATTCATTAAAAGATAAAGGGAGGCAGCAGTGATGGTAAGTATGTACCATAGATTTTATATTTTATACAATATCATCAGATATATAAATTAGAGAAAATTCTATAAAATCAAAAAAGGAAAAGAAAAGACAGAGGAAGAAATAGAAAATTAATGAACAATGCAAAAAAAAAAAAAAAAAAATGTTCAACTGGCTGAACCTGCAGCCTGGATAGATAAATAAAATTAATGACTTTGTTTTTATCAAGATAAATTGAATGATGCAAATTAAAATACTCTGTTTAACACGAGTTATCTCTTAGCATATAGCCATATACAGTTTATACACGAAGTGATGAATCTGATAATATAATAAATGATTAATTAATTTTTTTATAAATGAGTCTATAGACTCTATACTCTATGGTTCCTCAACGTTTTACTATCCTTTTTTTATTATGTATTTTTTATGGAAATTTCAATAATATGTACTATAATATAGTTACTCAACATATATGTATAGATTAGTTCGAAAGGTTTTCATGGCCAAGAAAATATGTAAACTAAGATTCATAATTCATATATGAGATAGCATAAATAAAAACAAAAATATGAGAAGTACTGCACATCATATCATTGTTCCACCCATAATTAAGTGAAAATCTCAATATTCTCAACAAAAAAAAAAAAAAAGTTCATTAACACACATGTTAATTAGAATTCTAATAGAACTCAAAACACATTTCTGTAGAGATAAACAGAGGATTGAGGAATGTTATTATTATTATTTTTTTAAAGAGTTATCTCAATTAAGTTAGGAGTTAGCACTCTTTTTTTTCGGCTTAATGATAGGGTAGAGCTTTTTTTGGTTGTTGAAATTTTAACACCAAATTGAAAAGCAAAAGAAATTTGGTGTTTTAAACTTTTAATGAAGATAAAATTGCTGCCCTGCCTTAAACTTTAGGAACTAAATTATATAGATCGTTCCATGATAGGCCACAGCAATTTGAGTAGAGTAGACAAGGACGCATCTGATAAGTCCCCCCAAAATGCTCTACATGTACGGATGCACCACTTCAGTGTAAACCATTTTCAAGGAAAACAAAGAATTCGAATAGCCATTTGCTTCGAAATTCGAAAAGAACTCTTATCCATTCGAAATTCCATAGAGAATTCTGTTTTCCCCATCTTTTATCTCTCCCTATATTTCAGCCTATTTTCCCACATCCCCATATTCTTGAATTCCCACTTTTCTTTCTTGCATTGTTTCATCCTCTTTCTCTCCCTTTCTTTCTCTCAAAACCCTCAAACACTATACTTTTTAGACATGATGAACGAAGAAGACAAGAACCAAGAAATTGACAGGAAGAGAAAGCACATAAACACCAACAACAACAACAATCAAGATTTCACATTCACAAACACATACCATCAAGAATTTGACGATGAGCTTGAACTTTCGCTTTCTTTACCTAGGCAAAAATCGTCATTACTATCGTCATCGTCATCGTCACCACCATCACCGTCACCATCACCACCAGCACCACCATCTCCATCACAACTATCAATGCAAGCCCTTTTAGCCCAAAACCCATCTCAACTTCCTCTTCAACTCCCTCCTTCACACCCTCTTTACATGCCTTTCATGTCTCCGCTACCGTCACCACCACAACACGAGTCTTTAACATCAACAACTCCATTGGTGTACCGTCAAGAGAGTACTCCTGCCCCCATCTTGTCCCGCCCTTCACGTGCTCGTCGTAACTCGACACAGGCCCCACGTGACGGGAAGAGTGACACTGTGCCGGCCCCCTTCCCGTGGGCCACAACGCATCGTGCTACAGTGCATACTATCGATTACTTGCTGTCCAAGGAAATAGTTTCCATCACTGGTGAAGTGCAATGCAAGCGTTGTGAGCATCAGTATGAGATGGAGTTTGATCTCAAAGAAAAGTTCATTGAAATTGGAAGCTTTATAGCCGATCACAAAAACACCATGCGTGATAGGGCCCCAAGTGTTTGGATGAATCCAGTTCTTCCAACTTGCAAGTTCTGTAATCAAGAAAATAGTGTGAAGCCGATTATTGCTGATAAGAAGAAGGAAATCAATTGGCTTTTTTTGCTTCTGGGACAAATGCTAGGTTGCTGCACGCTTGAGCAGTTGAAGTATTTCTGCAAACACACCAAGAATCACCGAACTGGTGCCAAGGATCGAGTTCTTTATCTCGCATATCTTGGATTGTGTAAACAACTTGACCCAGATGGCCCTTTTGATCGATAAGAATTTCAGTATGTATATTGGGGGCTAGGCTGCAATCTCTTTTTTTTTCAATGTTTTTTGGATTTTCTGGGCTACCCTTTTTTGTGCAAGAAATTTGGCTATTGTAATCTTCTGTATTGAATGATTCAATTGCCATGCAGTTGCCATGTCTAATTCAATAGCCATGCATTTTGTTTCTGTTATACTATAATGCTAATAATATTATTTTGTTTCTTTGAATTTTACTGAGTGTATTGGATTTGGCTCAATCATATAACAGCATGACTACTATGAGATATAAATATGCCATCATGCATGATCTGTATGTGCTGAGAATCTCCTGAAATTTAATAGGCTAAAACTTTCCATATTAATCTACTTTTTACTGCTTTTAAGGTATTTAGAGAAGTGGGTTGTAGAACGAGTCAATGAGATTTCTTCCACGATTTTAATGTTCTCATGTATACATATGCTTTGGAAAAGTTTGGCTTTGCCATATATACCCAAATCACATGAAGGTCAGGTGTATGTGAAATATATCATATGCCAAATTTTTTGCCAAAAGTTGGTATTATGAATTAGTTATTGGTGCAAAACCTGATTCTAACAAATATATCAAAGGAGTTTGAGATTTATGCCTTGAAAGCAGACTTGTAGGAAGAGAAATGTCTGACCACAGAAAAGCTAGGTCTTGGTGCAAAGTGTCAATTCGCGGTTTGTTGCTAGTAGTACTGGATGTTGTTCTCTCTCACTCTTCAGTCTTACTCAATGCAAACCTATGTGAAATCTTCTTTTAGTTGAAGAGTGTGATTAACAAGTCCAGAATTCTCCAACTCCGATGACAAACCTGTATCAGATGGATCATGCATCTTAAGGATGTTCTGATGTCTTCTTTGAAGGCAGTGTGCAAGTTTCCTATCAAGTATCAAGAAAACAATACTGACTCAAAAACCTTTGAGCCATTAAGAATATATTCAACTATTGATTATTTTTTCATGCATTGAGTTAAGCAGCTCGAATAACATAGTAACTATCTGTAACTTGGTGACCTTTAAATAAAGGAAACGAATATTGAACTTGGACAGTAACACACAGCAAGCCTCTTCTGTGTGTTGAAGCAGTCAAGGGGTTAGCATAGTGTTTCCTTCTGCTTAAGGTCTGCCTAATTGGCAAACCCGGACCCTGTCAATATAGTCCCCTTAGTTTATTTACAGTTAGCTTTAAAGTTTTAAACAAATGAGCCAACTTATTCGCTTAAAACCACTTTTTATCTTACCTTTAAACAAATAGACTAACAAGAAGTAATAGCTACAAAATTCTTGATCACCACCCTTGCACTATTTCTTGCAACAAATGGGTGGATGTGTCATATTCTTACATATTCGTTAAATGTACACTCCGTACATATAATGTCCATAATTTTACTTGCGTTGTCTACATTTGAAGATGTTCACATATAACTTATATCCATAATTTTACTTGCGTTGTCTACATTTTAAGATGTCTATATTTAACACATAGACATTTAAAGATGTCCATATTTAACACATGAAATGGATGATGTGTATGGATGATATTCACTAAGCCTGTGTGCAATAAGTAGCCGCATAAACATTAGGTCCTATAGTTATGCAAGGTCAACAGTACTATGCATTACTAACATGGCCCAATCTAGGCTCTTTTTGCTGCCTGCAGAATCCTTAGGCCCTTAGCAAATGTTTCTGTTTAAGCCCACCAATATCAGCCTGCTTATTATACCAATTAACCATTCTATTTAGATGGACGCAACCCCAGCCCCCTATGATCAATGGCCCAAGCAAATGAGCCTGGACTTTGGAGGAGTCAGATTAATTGTGATTAATTAGCGTGGCTACAACTTCGTTGTGGGGTATTCAAGTAACATGGCAATCATTTGATTTAGACACTGTTAGCCAACCCACAAAAGATAGAACTTCTTTAAGCCACTGTGGTGCTCCCCCAATGGGGTCCAGGTTTCAACTTTGAGAGCTTTTGATTTGTTTGGTGGCTCACTTTCACTTTTGATGCAATTGATTGCGGGGTGAATTATCAGTGCGACCCGTGCTACACTGCACGAGTAACATAATTAGTGAGAGAAAAGGAAAACTCCAAAAGAAATGGATGAGCTATTTATGATGAATAAATGAACTTTAATATGACTATTTAATATTTATATATACTTTTGAATTTTTTATCATACTTCAACCACTAAAAAGAAGAAGAATATTATAGAATTTAGCCCAAGGAGCCAAGCCATCTCACATCACGGAGAAAGGCACAAACTCTAGGATTACAATGTACAACCCAAAGGACGTCAATATCACGGGCTAAGAGATTAGTATCACTATGAAGACAATTAAAATCCCAAATTACTAGATAACAATGACAAGATTTCTTTTTCATTAGCTTGGATTTTCCCTATCCACCAATCCAATAAACTGCTAAAACGGCCAAACGAGTCAGCTTCAGCCCAAAGAGGCTTTGAGAAGTGTTATAGGCTTATAGCTTTTAGGCATCTAGAGGAGGAAGGTGAATTCATTGGATGCATTAAGCTGTATGATTATCAAAGAGTTGCTCCTGTTTTTCCCTATTCCATTGCCTAACATCCTGTGCAATAAGATCAACAACCCAATTAACATCATAAGGTCAAAAGACAAAGAAAATATTTTACACTCCGGGTGTATAAGATCTATGTGAGATTGATATGTGGATTATATGCTGAGCATATATAATATTTTTGCCTTGAAACATTAAATATTAGATGGAATTAATAAGACACTTCTTTTTAAGAAAAATTAATAAGACATTTGACGAGTTTCTCATAAGTTTTAGGAGCAATTTAAGGTCTAGAAAATTGGCTTGCCCCTTCACCAACTTAAAAGCAAATCATATTTTCCCCGAAACCTATAAATTAATAAAGCATACAATATTAAATAAGGGCAAACCCCAACCATCGAATACAGTAATTGAATTGTGTGTTGTAGGTTCGTTATAAACTTTGGTTATTCCATCGGTCCAATGAGGGAATTGTGAGCAGTCAAATAGAGGCTAAGTAGCTTTGAATTATTTCTTTTGAACATCAAGTAGCTAAGAAATTGGGTGAGATTTTATATTTGAATTAAATTATTATTTACTAACATTTTAAATTTTTAACAACTTCTTCACATTTGGAGATTTTTAAATTTGATTTTTGATTTTGGAAACCGTCTTTTAAAGGAATGGCATTATAAAAAATTAATAGTTGGGAAAAAAAGATTTGAATCTAGACAAATTTGTTAAAAACACTAATAAGTAACAATTGAACTGTAAAACTAGTACGACAAATTAGCATTGATCACATTCACACATACACACACGAAGCTAATGGCTGTGTTGATATTTTTGTTGTAAAAATGATGAACTCTTTTAAACTCAAATAAGTTTACTTTAATGTGGGGTTTGTTATAGAGTAATGTTTTAAGGTTCTTGAGAATATTAAAAGATTCTCATATTATTTATTTATTTATTTGATAGGAGATTCTTGTATTATTTGATTGCAAATCACATAAGAAAATCAGATACCAGGAGAATCTAGATTCTCTCTCAACCCCATTTTTGTGGAAATGTGAATTTCCTTTTAAAAAGGTGAATATCCAATATCCACATTCTCATGTATGGATAAAGTTGCATTTTGTATAAACTGACAATTTTATCCGTTCTCCCTACCTTTTAACCAATATAAATAAAATTATTATTATAAATTGATAATTCAAATAATTAATTTTGTATTATAAATGCCATTTAAAAAAAATGTTATACTAAATTTTTACTGAATTTTCCTATGATTCATAGTTTATATTTTGTTTATCAAAATTGTTTGGAGTAAGATTAAAAAAAAAAAAAAAAAATGTTGTTGTTGTATTTACAAATCAAATGGTATATTGGGAAAAACATCTCATATTCCAAGGTTTTTATTAAATTCCAAATCAAACCAAATATAGAAATTGTTATATTCTCAGACATCTAGAAGTCATATATCGCATTCTTAGGAATCTAAATACTGAGAATAATATGGATTTCTTTTTACCAAATGCCAACTAAGTGTTCCTAACATTTTTTTTTTTTTGGTTTTTGTTGTTGTTGTTGTTGAACTTGTTAGAAATATTATCATATATACCTCATCCCTCCCTTCGGGCACAAACTGAGGCCCTAACAAGTATGAGGAGGTACCATTATGGGCAGCAGTACTTTATGCTCTGGGGGTTTAATTGAACCCCCTGGCTTGAATTTTTTTATTATTATTTTAATTTATATATAAAATTTGTTTATTAGTATAATTTACCATTGAAGATATGTTTTTACACTCTGACTTAAATCTCGCACACTTTACCACATATCAGCCTAACCCAAAATCAAACAACAACATAGATCATAGGTCTCTTTAAGAGTAAATAAAGAATGTTTGTAAGTCGTAGGCATTTTTCTTTATTATAAATTTATATTATATGTGTGTGAGTGTGTGTCTAATACTGACTGTATGTGTTATTTTTTATTTCCTATTATGTTATTTGTGTGAATTGTGATGTATGTGAATGTGTGTTGTGTACTACAAATATAATATAACTTTATATAGTTTAATAATTAGAAAATACGGAGGGTTTATTACTTTTTTTTTTTAGATGGAGGAGGGTTAGTTACATGTGTGTATATTATTATCATGTTATAATAATTTTTTTTTTTATAAAGTTAGTGATTCAATAACCAAAAATAGTAATTGTTTAAGCATTTTATTAATTATGTAGATACTTAGTGTATTATTTATGTATAGATGAGTGTGACTGCGTGGCCAATTTAATACAATGACAATGAGTTGAGTTTTGTAATTTAATTTAAAATATAATTTATAAAAACAATGACAAATAGATAATGACAACATCATAAAAATTAAAAATGTTATACAAACTTAATAAAATAGAATGGTCACACTTATCAACATTGACAATAAATAATGACAACTGATAATAAACTATCTTGTAATGATTTTAAAATATGAAAACTTATAAGAAAATTGTAAAACTTCGTATATTTGCGTTTTTTTCATGATAACTCAATATATTTAAATTTTTTTTATTTATTAAATTTTGTTTGGTTTAAGTTTCCTAATGACCTCTCTGAACAAAATTCTTAAGAGCTGCTACCATTTGACTCAACTACCCCAGTGAAAAATGTCCTCAAACTTTGTGTATCAAAAAGACAATCAAGGCCCAGCAAATGTGTCACTCATTGATCACAATTTATTCAGCTGTAGTTTTGGCTTAATTAGAGTTGTATTTTTGTCAAACCTATTAAACTCTCTAATCCAGCATTTTTTTCTTTCTTTCTAAACAAGCATTGAGAACAAAAACAAAAAACAAAATGGAGAGAATCAAATCCCTTTGTAGTAAGTAAGAAATTGGAACTATTCCTGTAATCCAGCATTTGGGCTATTGGCCCCAACAAAAATAAATCAAAAAATTTCCCATCTAACCATAAAAAAAGAAAAAAAAAAGGAGAAAAGCATATAACGGATTATAGAACATTTGCAGCAGTGGAGCTATAATGCTATAATACTAAAATTTAGCTTCTCAAACCCAAAAACCTTGCTGCAGCAGTGGAGCTAAATCTAAAAAATTTAGCTCCATTGCTACAGTGCACATCTATAAATAGATGTGTACTGTTCATAACATCTAAAAGAAAAAATATTATTTTATTAAATTCCTCTCTCCTCTTTTATTAAAAAATTATTTTTTCCTTTTTCTTTTTCTTTCTCTCTCTCCGGTGTCTCTTCTTTCTTCCTCTTTCTTCCTCTTCCAGTCCTCCATTTTAATCAAACCGACCTCAGTCCGTTGCTCCAAAGCCCAACGCCGACCACTCCTCACTGCCCAGCGCCGATCGCCGATCGAAGTTCATCCCAGCGCCGACCACTCCTTGCTGCCCAGCGCTGATCGCCGATCGAAGCCCAGCCCAACGTCGACCACTCCTCGCTGCCCAACGTCGATCGCCGATCGAAGCCCAACCCAGCGCCGACCACTCCTCGCTGCCCAACGCCGATCGCCGATCGAAGCCCAACCCAGCGCCGACCGAGCTCCACCCTCTCTCTGCAAGGCCCAGTGCCGATGTGGGTTTGTGTTTATGTTTTCTGATCTGTTGTGGGTGTGTTTGTGTTTGTGGCAGTGGACTTGTGCTCGTTGCGGTTTTTTTTTTAATGCTGTGGACTGCCGGTAGTGGTGGTGGTGGTGGTGGTGGTGTTGTTGGTGGTGGTTGTCTGTGGTTGATGGTAGAGGTGGTTGAGGTTGGTGGTGTAATATTTTTTTGGTAGTAGAATATATTATTTTATTGTAGTAGTTATAATATTTTATTGTGATGTTTATATTATTTTATTATGCTGAAAGCTAAAATAGATCCACTGCTGCAGTATCTGTGTAGATAAAATAGATAAAGTAACTTTTGATGGAGTTAAATTGCTAAAAATTTAGCTCCACTGTTATGTATGCTCTTAGAAAGTCAAATATTGGACCCCAGGAAACTCCCAACCATTCCATCTACCAATACTTATGACTTATGAGTAGCAACAGCACTGGTACAGATCATTCGGTCAATATCACGTGACTGGTCCCAAAACGACGACGGATCAAATTAAATTTAGTTACTTTCACAGAGAACAGACAAAGACAACGACAACGACACAGAAAGCAGCAAACCAAATCAAATTAATTAAAAAAAAAAAAGAAAAAAAAAAAGAATCCAAGAAACTCAAACCAAAAACAGAATCTAAAAAAATCCAAAAAAAACTTTCACTGATAAAACGTACAAAAGCAAAACCGAACCAATATAAAGCACAGAGCAAACCAAACCAAAATGCCAAAAATATGAAATAACCGAATTTAGAAAAAACCAATGTGGAAACCCTAAATTTATATTCATTTCATTTTTTTTTTTTTTTTGGGTTGTTGAGTCTTTTGGATTCGATCTTCGAAAATGGAGGCTATGACGGAGCTATGCGATTTGGTGGCGCAAAATCCGACCCAATTCTCCGACAAGTTGTCGTGGATTTGCAACGGGTGTCCGCAACCCGATTCGCTCTTATCCGGATCTCCTCCTCGGGTCTCTCGCACTCAGCTCAATGCCATTCTCGCCGTCGCTCGCTTCCTCTCCAAATGCTCCGATTTGTCGGACCCCCGCCCTAAATCGGTCGCGCTCGGGCTCCTCCGGGCTGTTCCGGCTTCGTTTTCGCCGTCGTTTTGGCCGCAGTCGTATAATACGGACTCGATCGGTTCTTTCTTCGCCGATTTCTTGAGATATGTGTCGAAAGCGGCCGATTCGTCTCCCGATTTCGCTGCCGAGATCGCGGATTTCTCCGGCGACGTCGTTTTGTGCTCGATTGGCGAGAATTCCGCGATCTCTAGGGTTTTTCTTACCGCCCTGTCGCAGAATTTCTTGCCGATTTCGAATTCCGACGCTGATAGGCTCGTCACGTGCCTGATCGATCAGGTGGCTATAGCGGCGGCGCCGGGGACTCCGAGAGACCATGCTCCGGCGAATAATTCCGCGGCCTCGTCGGCGCAGAGCTCGCCTTTGAGTGCGAACGCGAACCATCATTACCAACAGAATGAGAGTACGAGCCCGGGGAATGAGGTTAGCCACTTGTCTGGCTCGTCGAGCTCGAGGGTCGGTGATGAGGTGACGAGTGCTACGTCGTCGAAAGGATCGTTGGTGATGAATGGTGGTAGCAGCATTTTGTGGAAGAGTGGTGTTGATCAGTTGGGTTTGAATTTTGGGTTCAATGATGGAGGTGGAGGTGGAGGTGGAGCTGCTGTGTTTAGGCAACAAGTGGTTTCGTTCGAGGACGAGTCAGTTGAAAGCTTGGAGAAGCAAGAGATTGCTTTCAAATTGATTGCACACATTTTGGATAAGGTACATGTTGATACCAGGGTTTTGGAGCAGGTGAGGTTGATCACCAAGAAGCAGCTTCAATCTTTGTCAGTTTTTCTAAAGGTAAAACGTTACATATTTGAAAATTTTGGAATTTTGGCATTGTTTTTGTTAATCGTTATGTAATGTAGGTTTTTGTAGGTATAGCTAGTGGTGATAGTCAATTGAGAATAAAAAGATTCAAAATTTGGTTTTCTAAAGGTAATGGGGTTTATGTTTAAACGTTACAGTTTTTGAAATTTAAGTTGTGTTTGTTAATTGTTATGTAATGTAGGTATCTGTAGGTATAGATAATGTTCTAGTCAATTGACAAAAAATTCGAAATTTGGTTTTTCTGAAGGTAATGGGGTTTATGAATAAATGTTACAATTTTGAAATCTTTGAAATTTGCATTGTGTTTGTTAATTTTATATAATGTAGGTGTCTGTAGGTATACCTATCAATTGGGGGAAAAAAATTAGAAATTTGGTCTTTATAAAGGTAATGGGGGTTTACGTGTAGGTTTTACAATTTTGGAGTGTTTTGAAATTTGCATTGTGTTTGTTAATTGTAATGTAATGGAGGTGTCTGAGGTATAGCTAGTGTGATAGTAAACTGGGAAAAATAAATTAGAAATTTGGTGTTTCTTTAGGAAATGGGGCTTTTGTGTGGGTGTTACAATTTTGGAATGTTTTGAAATTTGCATTGTGTTTGTTAATTGTTATGTAATGTAGGTGTCTGTAGGTATAGCTAGTGTGATCGTCAATTGACAAAAAATTTGAAATTTGGATTTCTGAAGGTAATGGGGTTTATGTTTAAATGTTAAAATTTTGAAATCTTTGAAATTTGCGTTGTGTTTTTTAATTGTTATGTAATGTAGGTGTAGCTAGTCAAGTCATTTGGGAAAAGAAATTATAAACTGTGATAGTTAAAAAGAGAAGGGAAGATGGTTTTATTGTTGGCTTATATATGGGCAGATTAGGAAGCGGGATTGGAATGAACAAGGGGCAGTTTTAAAGGCCAGAATCAATACAAAATTGGCAGTTTATGAGGCTGCTGCGAAGTTGCAAATTAAGAGCGTTGCAGTCTTTGATTCTGATGGGAAATCCACCAAAAGGTTGGTGCATGAGGCAGTTGCGTTGTTGATTGATGCTGCTGAAGCATGTTTGTTGTCTGTCTGGAGGAAGTTGAGAGTTTGTGAAGAACTCTTTGGTTCTTTGCTAGCTGGGGTTGCACAAGTTGCCGTTGCTCGAGGAGGTCAGCCACTACGTGTTTTGCTCATCCGCCTTAAACCCATTGCGCTGGCTGTTTGTGCACAGGTATATTTGTTTGGTTGTGTTTAGATTTTGCTTAGCAATTGGTGTGCAATGGTGGTAATTTTTTTGTTACTATTTTTATTGTATTTTTGTACAATGTAATTGTAACAGGCTGATACTTGGGGCAGCAGCCAGGGAGCCATGTTTCAGAGTGTCATGAAGACTAGTTGTCAAATAATTGAATCATGCTGGACCAAGGAGCGGGCTCCTGTTGACACATATATCATGGGATTGGCTACGAGTATACGTGAACGAAATGATTATGAGGAACAGGTTGGTCTTATATCTGATGACTGTGGCAGACCCATAATGCGTATATGTAGGGATGATTATGCTTGTGTTTGTAGTTTGGATTTGGAATGTTTATTAGATTTATTATGTTATTGGTTTTTGGGCTGTTTTGAGTCTGGCCTTGGGATTGCTTGAACCTTTTGTCCCCCATGTGGTTACTGTTGGTGAAACTGATATTGTGGTTATTTTGGAGTGAGAAGCTAATAATATTAGCAGTATCTGTACCTTCCTATCAGGTCAAAGACTGTTTTATCAACAAAATCTGTTGGGTCCTGCTGGTGGCCCCACACCTTTTTTTAAATTTTTTTTTTTCGATAATTAATTTTTTAGTGACAAAAAATAGATGACACCAGTACACAGGAAGTGTACTGGTTGCATATCAATGTTACATAAAGGTACAAAAATCTAAAAGTTCTAGCAAACTAGATAATGAATGAGCACTCATAGTAGCCATCCACTCATATAAGGTTCGCAAAAAAAAACCAGTTTCACCGCCAGCATAGTTCATTCAGTGTCTTCAAATGTCTGGCCATTCCTTTCCCACCAAATTATACCCATTACACAGAGGGATTGCATTCCAATTGTCTCCATTATGATGTCTATCAAACCTCCCCTGCCAAAAATCCACCACCCTCTTTGGCATAACCCAATGAATGCCAAATAAAGAAAGAGCTAGTGCCCAAAGTTCTCTGGCCATAGAGCAATGTAACAGTAAATGGTTGACGGAGTCCTGATCTTTCTTACACATACAACACCAATTAACTAGGATGACACCTTGCCATTGTAAATTTTCCCTAGGGAGAATCTTCCCCGAAGCAGCTGACCTGACAAAAAAAGCTACTTTGATGGAGTTTTTACCTTCCAAATACTCTTCCATGAGAGCTCAGCTGCACCTTCCCCATGAAACACTTTATAGAATGATTTAACTTCAAAAATCTTGCTCTTTGTTGGGTTCCAATAGATATTATCTTCTCCCAGACGAAACTTTATAGAGTAAATGAGAGAAAGGAAACTGGTCATTACTCATTACTCCTTGCTCCCAGTCATGCATGGCTTTATAAAAGGAAACGTCCCATACATTCTGGTCCACCCTCCAACTTAGTAAATCTGCTACTGCAGCATCCTTTCTCTGAACAAAAGTATACAGCCGTGGGAACATATCTTTGAGGTCCCTATCCCTGCACCATCTATCATGCCAAAACTGAACATTTGTACCCAGTCCAAGCTCAAAGCAAATAGATCCAGAGAACCGATTCTGACCCCTCTGAATATGTTTCCAAAGGCAAACTCCTTGAGGACCAGCCACCCCGCTCAACGCCATACTTGGTAGCAATAACTCTTCTCCAAAGGGCATCTTTTTCCTTGGCAAAACACCAAAGCCATCTACCCAATGATTCTTGATTGAAAGAATGCAAAAGGCAAACACCTGGCCCTCCACCCTTTTTTATATAGCCAAAAATAAAAGAAAAGAAAGACAAAGAAACAGAGTTGTTGTGTCCTATCTTATTCGATGTTTTTGAGATCTTCTTGCTTATTTAATATTATTGGTTATACTTTAATTTCACTGCATGTCTTTAATCTTTACCAATTTCAGGGTGATAAAGAGAAACAGGCAGTTCCTATTGTGCAGCTTAATGTTATACGACTATTAGCTGACTTGAATGTGGCAGTCAAGAAGTCCGAAGTGGTGGACATGATATTACCACTTTTCGTTGAAAGCTTAGAAGAGGGTGATGCTTCAACTCCTAGTTTATTGCGACTCCGAGTATGGAATCTTTGTCTTCAGAGCATGTATCTTCTGATGTGAATTTTACATCTTTTTATCTTTCTTTTTTTTGGTTTAGTATTGGTCACTATAACATTTATCAATTAGCTGTTGCTCTATTGGAATTGGTGGCTTGATTTTGTAACTTTTCTATCGCTAAACTTACTGCAGCTTCTTGATGCTGTATCTCGCATTGCAAGTCTAGGGTTTGAGAAGTCATATCGAGAAACGGTAGTTCTGTTGACAAGAAGTTACTTAGGTAAACTTTCAAGTCTAGGATCTGCCGAAAGCAAAACAGTGGCACCCGAAGCCACTACAGAGCGTGTTGAGGTACTTATTGTCTAATAAATTGAACTGTGCTTGATACTTTTAAGTTGCTTGACTATTTTATTTTCTCAAATGGATGCTCACTGGTTCAATCACGTTATAGACTCTTCCTGCAGGATTTCTTTTGGTTGCTAGTGGTCTTACGAGTCCAAAATTGCGTTCAGACTATCGTCATCGTCTGCTATCTTTGTGCTCAGATGTAGGCCTGGCTGCTGAATCCAAAAGTGGAAGGTAGATCTCTGTTTGTAATTACATTCATGCTGATTGCTTGAATGATGGCGCTTCTATTTCCCATTTTAATTTTGACAATCTGTGCAGGTCTTCTGGAGGCTTTAGTTATATAGTACTTATTTCAACTGCCTGATTTTAATGGTTGCATTTATGTTGGAGACTTCATAGCTGATGCTACTGTTGCAGGAGTGGAGCAGATTTTCTGGGGCCTCTGCTTCCTGCTGTTGCTGAAATATGTTCTGACTTTGATCCTACTGTAGATGTGGAACCTTCACTTTTGAAGTTATATCGCAACTTGTGGTTTTATGTTGCCCTTTTTGGCTTAGCACCTCCCATACAGAAGATTCAACTACCAACAAAGTCAGTATCCAGTACACTGAATAGCGTGGGAAGCATGGGTGCTATTGCTCTTCAAGCTGTGGGTGGACCATACATGTGGAATACACAGTGGTCTTCTGCTGTACAGCGAATTGCTCAGGGGACTCCTCCACTAGTATGTTGATTCTGAAGGGTTTTTTATGTGATGCTTGTTTGCTCTTCATACCAGTAATTATTAGCATCTTTTGTTTGTTTGCTTTGGTTTTGTAGGAGTTATTCTGTTACTTCTTTATCTAACTGCATGTTTTGTTGCCACTAGGAATCGCTTTGTTAGGTTGCTGTTCTGGAGTAATTATGTCATTTTCTTTTTTGGATTCTTAATTTTACTTGCACATATGAATATGTGAATTTTTATTTTATTTTATTTTTATTTTTATGAGTGCATGTAAATGATTGCAATGATGTTGCCTTGCATTGGTAGGCTGACTTTTTCTTGCATGCATGTTTTGGGTGGGCATTGATGCCTCAATGATGAGTTGTATGCCGACTGATCACATTTCATGTTTTGTTTGGCCGTTGAGTGTAGACACTTCATTTAATGATAGTCTAAGGTTAGGATTGGATAGTGCTCACCCCTTCCTCTTTGGCTCCTTGTTGGGGCCAAAATTAGGTAATGGGACATTTATTTTGTTGGGTTCAATTTAAGATAGTTATATTAGAGTTCTGCACTAGTTAAGATTCTACTTACCTTGACTATAGACACTCAACTATATTTATTTCTTAGTCTGCCAATATAAACTCAAACTGTATTTATTAACATTGTCCTAGAAAGTGGCATTCTATTCTCTCTCTCTCTCTCTCTCTCTCTCTTTTATTTTCCTTTAAAAAAAAAAAATTATTTTCATAAAACATGTCTATATTTGTAGTTTTATGTGAGAATGTATTTCTCTTTAGGTTGTTAGCTCAGTGAAATGGCTTGAAGATGAGTTGGAGCTCAATGCTCTTCACAACGCAGACAGTCGTCGAGGGAGTGGCAACGAGAAAGCTGCTCTGACCCAGAGAACTGCTCTTTGTGCGGCTCTAGGAGGTCGAGTTGATGTTGCAGCAACGAGCACAATTTCAGGTCAGATAAATTCCTCAGTATATTCTTGAATGAAATGCAATTCCCTCTATTCATTCACTGTTCACAAATTGACACTACATTGCTATTGTTATTGAGGAAATTTGTCATTCGGATTTTGTTTAGTTAAATTCATTATCTCCAAAGAACTTCAATCCAATATACCCCGTTTGATGTCTGGAACATTGTTTATTTGTTCACTTTACAGGCGTAAAGGCTACCTATCTTCTCGCTGTAGCTTTTCTGGAGATTATACGCTTCAGCAGCAATGGTGGCATCCTTAATGGTGGCACTACTGTGACTGCTTCTAGAAGTGCCTTCAGTTGTGTCTTTGAATACCTAAAAACTCAAAATCTTCTGCCAGCTGTCTTTCAGTGTTTGACAGCAATTGTCCACAGGGCTTTTGAAACAGCTGTGCTGTGGCTGGTATGTCTGTGTTTTTCATAGAAATTTTGAAGCATTTTCCCTTTTAGATACATCAAAATTATAAAAGTAAAGACAAATTTGCCTTCAGCTTTACACCTTGGGTGTACACTTTTGCTGTGTTTTGAACTAAACACCTGGTTTTAAAATTGCTGGGGACATTCTTGAACCCTTCTTCGACTAAACCCTGTATAGTTTAGGGGGGTTTGTCAAATTAAATTCTATAGTTTTGAAGGCAACAAATTAAACCTCAGCCCATCTAAATGGGATGGTAAAGACATGCTATCTTAGATAAGGTCAATGGGTAGCACAATCAGTTGGAGACCACCTCTTATGAAACGTAGGTCACTAGTTTGAATCTTCTGTTCTCCCTCTTTTTGGGGCCAAAACTTGGGGGAAAAAAAAACTCTTAGATGATGGTAACAAACAGTATAACTGTACTGTATCTTTTTCTTTTCCTACTACAATGTTAATTTACTGCTCTCTTTCTCTCTCTATATATATATATATATATGAATTGTGAACATCACTGTTCCTTTGGTCTTGGTTCAGGAAGATCGAATATCTGATACAGGCGATGAAGCTGAGGTCAGAGACTCAACTCTTGTTGCTCATACCTGTTTTCTCATCAAGAGTATGTCCCGAAGGGAGGAACACATACGAGATATCTCTGTGAACCTTTTGACTCAGCTTAGGGATAAGTTTCCACAGGTAAAGTCTTATTTGTAATGCTATTCTCATATATAACTATGGGTTGTTGTTTTCTTTAACAAATGGAGCTACATGAATACAGGTTCTATGGAATTCATCTTGCCTAGATTCACTTATGTTTTCAATTCATAATGAGTCACCTTCTGCTGTTGTCAACGATCCTGCTTGGATGGTGGCAATTCGTTCTTTGTACCAAAAGGTTGTTCGGGAATGGATTATCAAATCACTTTCATATGCTCCTTGCACTAGCCAGGGTCTTCTACAGGTTTGTAAATACACCCATTCTTGCTCTTGGATGGTTGCAGTTTGGTCTTTTGATATTTACCCAATGGAGTTACTCTTTTCAATAAAAATTAAAAAAATTTCATTTTGAAGTTGAGATGTAATCTCATTTTCTTTTATGCATAATTTGTTTGATTAGTCTTCTTTGTGTGTGTGTTGTATTTATGTTTTTTTTTTTATTGGAAGCTGTCTTATGCATTCATAAACTGCCATTGGTTCCGAAAGATAGTTGATTGGAAATTGTGAATTCAATCACTTAACCGTTATTCTAACACTCCTCCTCACTAGATGGGGCCCAACATGTGGAATTTTTTACTTTCGAATGGGAGTTAGAGTGAAAATAGGATTTGAACTCTAGACTGCTTGTTCTGATACCATAACAAATTACTACTTGTCCCAAAAGCTTAAGTTGACGTGAAAGTGTGAACATAATCATTTAACCATTATTCTAACACGGATTTTCAGTCAATTATTATGGCATTTTGGAATTGAATTAGGTGCCTCATTTTATTAAAAACCTTTTGGGTCTGTTTGGCTATCCTCCATTTTCTGAGTGGCGCAATTCATATTTTGTATGTTACTCGATGGATGGTCTGAGAATGGTGATCATCATTATAACATATTTTAAAAAGTTTCAATGATTCTATGTCACATATAATTTTAATCTCCTATTTTTTAAAATGGTTCAAGATCAGACTCCATGCCAAAAATGAATGGAACCATTCTAATTACTTTCGGGGTCTAATTAACATCCTTTTATTATTTCTGTTACTACAACTTAGTCCACTACTTGTAATAGGAGACTACTTTTTCAAAATTTTTTTTAGTGACTTTTGTTTGTCTAATTCAGGAAAAGCTTTGTAAGGCAAACACATGGCAAAGAGCACAGCATACAACTGATGTGGTTTCTCTTTTATCTGAGATAAGGATTGGAACTGGTAAAAATGATTACTGGGCAGGCATACAAACAGCAAATATTCCGGCGGTCATGGCTGCTGCAGCTGCAGCATCAGGAACGAACTTAAAATTAACAGAAGCCTTTAATCTGGAGGTACTCAGTACTGGTATAGTCAGTGCAACAGTGAAATGCAACCATGCTGGAGAAATTGCTGGTATGAGAAGGTTGTATAATAGCATTGGTGGATTTCAATCCGGTGCTTCAACAGGCTTTGGGCTTGGGGGCCTTCAACGGTTGATATCTGGGGCGTTTCCTCAACAGTCACAGGCCGAGGATGATTTATTTAATGGGATGTTGCTTACAAAGTTTGTGCGTTTACTTCAACAGTTTGTCAACATTGCAGAGAAAGGTGGGGAAATGGACAAGTCACAATTTCGTGAAACTTGTTCTCAGGCCACTGCATTACTGCTGTCAAATCTGGTAAAAAGTATTTTCAATTTTCATTTCAGTATTTTCACAGTATGGAAGAATCTTCTATGAGACCATGTTCCCTTTTTTCTGAAATCTTTAATCTGGCCAGGGTTCTGATTCAAAATCAAATTTAGAGGGCTTTTCACAACTTCTGCGTCTTCTTTGTTGGTGTCCGGCTTATATTTGTACCCCTGATGCTATGGAAACTGGTGTTTTCATTTGGACCTGGTTAGTTTCTGCTGCACCTCAATTGGGACCTCTTGTACTTGCTGAGCTTGTTGATGCATGGTTATGGACAATTGATACAAAGCGAGGTCTTTTTGCATCTGAAGCAAGGTTTTCAGGGCCTTCTGCAAAATTAAGGCCTCACCTTGCCCCTGGAGAGCCTGAAATGCAGCCCGAAACTGATCCTGTTGAGCAAATAATGGCTCATAGACTATGGCTTGGATTTTTTATTGATCGCTTTGAGGTTAGAAATTATTAATTTTTTTTATCACATATGTCTCACTCACTCATATATTGTCACAACTGTTCATTGTTGAGTATGAAATGGAGTGCACACATTAGTTGGTATGGTGCATTTAGTTTACAATTTAGTGTTGTGTATTTATTGTCTTGTCCTTTTTCATGAAACCTCTGGTCATTTATTTACAAAAGAACTTTTGGAGCCTTTAATCTAATTGACAAAATAAAGAGGCAAAGTTGGCTAACAGTATTAATGTGTCGAATGGGTGCATTCATCGGAACCCTTTGTTCGGGCAATACATGATTGGGAATTAGAATATATGGACTCATTCTTGAAGAATTTGTATGCTACCAAGGTAAGTCCATTCCAGGAGGATAGGATGACTTGGACTCTGTCCAAATCTCAAGGTTTTAAAGTTAGTACTAAAGCTTTGAAAAGTGGGGGACACAGGTATGTTCCTTGGAGGGTGCTGTGTTAAATGTCATCCTCATGTTGGCTTCTTTATTTGGTTTACAGTGAAGGTGAAAATTTGACAACCTGAGGAAAAGGGGTCTTATAATTCCAGATTGATGTAGCATGTACCAGTCCGATGGGGAGACTATAGACCACATCTTTCTACATTGTACTATAGCTAGAAGCCTAGAAGGCTATGGAATTTCATACTTAGCCTCTTTGGTGTGTGTTGGGTGATGCCTAAGCGGGTACCTGATTCACTATCTAGCTGGACAGGATTATGTTGTAAAAAGACAATCACAAATTTGGAGGCTATTCCTTGTTGTTTTGTGGTCTGTTTGGGGAGAGAGGAACTTGCGTAACTTTGAAGGCAAAAAATATTCGGTAATTCAACTTATGCCACAGCTTGTGGGACACTGTTCGAATGGAAGCAAGCTCATTTTTTTTTTTTTTGGGATAGGTAATAGATATTTTACTTAAAAAAAAGTACAACATGTTCACAATGATGAATAGAGTACTAGGAACAAATACAAACAATCAAACAGAAACAAAAACAGATTGCATGAAATCAAAAACGGAAATCCATTGTGTAAAACCCCAAATACGAGACCACCCAAAAAAGTCCCAACTAGCAAACACTTCAAAAAATCAGCAGATTTCTCAACATCCCCAAAATTGTGGGTATTACGTTCCTTCCAAATCAACCACATCAAACAGGCTGGCACCATATTCTAGACCGAAGAATAGTGTAACCCCAGAAAATTCTCCCATGCAAAAAGAAGAGAAACAACCGTCCTTGGCATCACCCACTGCAAACTAAACATCAAAAACCACTTCACTCCATAAGGCGTGAAGCAAGCTCATTTGCCTTCTTTTGATTTCAATTCAGAGTTTTTAGCATTTTTGGACCGCTGGTATCTTGGTTAATATCTTAGGACCTTAGTGCCTCCATAATAGTTAAAGGATATTGAATTCAGCAAATTCAAATCGTTTGGATTTGTATAAATTTGCTGTCTATAAGCATAGTGACCATAATATATGGGTTCATTTGGATATATCATGCAACTGGAAATTTGAAATCTTGAAGAGAATGTTTCATACACTTGAAGAGGGCATGACACTTTTAACTTTGTTCTAAGCTTAAAATATGTCATGAGGGACTACTAATCACTGAATCTTTTTCTTATGATAATGCCAAGACAACCACTGAAGCTGTTTTTTAATCATCATTTGGTACATACAAATTTAAAAAATGGTTGGCCAAATTATGTGGGGCATCTTCTTACTCATCTATTTTTATACTAGTTGCTTCATCTTTAAATTAATAATTGAGATTTATATATATTTCCTGTTTCGTGAGATGCCCTATGGTCCTTTATAATGTTTTGGTTGTGTAGGTAATTCGACAAAATAGTGTTGAGCAACTCTTGCTCGTTGGTCGGATGTTACAAGGGACCACAAAACTCCCTTGGAACTTTTCAAGCCATCCTGCAGCCACTGGTACTTTTTTCACTGTCATGCTTCTTGGGCTAAAGTTCTGCTCATGCCAGTCCCAGGGAAATCTGCAAAATTTTAAGACAGGGCTTCAGCTACTGGAGGACCGGATTTATAGGTGATGGCAATTGGCCTTTTAGTTTTCTTTGTCTCTCTTCTTCTGGATTTGTCAATGGCATGAAGTGCATCCTATAAACATGTAACAAGGTCTTCGATTTTGATGCTTGTATATGAAGTTATGAATATATAAGACTTGAACTCTATAATTATTGCATTTTCCCAAATATTAGCAATACAATAAGGATAGTTAGCTTCATCTTTTTATTTTTATTTTTATTTTGAAAAGGAGGGGGCGTGTGGGTTCAATAGTCAATGCAAGTTCTAGTTAGCAGGATTATTGAATTTTGGTCACAATTTTGGAAAATAATCTATCGATTTTTTTCATATATATTGCTGATGGTCTATAATGAGAGAATTGGTTACGAGCATGAGAATGAAATATTTGATAATATCGATTTTGCAATTTAGATACCTTTATTTTGTCTTTTTTGTCTGCCCACTGATGATATTGAGGTTTACAACAGATTATTACCGTGTTTGATTTATCCCAAAAAAAAAAAAAAATTTAACACCGTGTTTGGAATTTGGACACTTGACAAATTGTCTTGGCAGAGTGTTGCACAAGAGCAGATTTTCTGTCAAGCTTCAATATTCAAGTTAACTTCATCAAGCATATTTATTTTTAGGATTTTGATTGTTTTCCTTGGTGTATGTTACAGGGCCTCTTTGGGCTGGTTTGCTTATGAGCCTGAATGGTATGACATGAACAACATGAATTTCACTCAGAGTGAGGCTCAATCTGTCTCTGTATTTGTGCACTACCTGTCAAATGAGCAAGTTGATACTCTTCAATCTGATTCTAAAGCACGGGGACGAGAAAATGGAAGTTTATTGGTTGATGTGGTAAGATGATTATCTTTGCAGCACATGAAATCTACAGCCACTGAGGAGTTTGAGACATGGATCTTCATCCTTAAAAAAACATGTCCTATAGTTAATGGACATTCTTCTTTAATATATTTCCTGCTGTCAATTGTGCAAGTTCTATGTGCAATGTATCCTTACATTTAAATTGGTTTTGGCAGAATGGTCAACATCACCCTGTGTGGGGCCAGATGGAGAACTATGCAGTGGGAAGAGAAAAACGAAAGCAGCTGCTTATACTGCTATGCCAGCATGAGGCTGAGAGGCTAGAAGTTTGGGCTCAACCCCTTAACTCAAAGTAGTCTTTTATTATACTGGAGAATATTATTATTATTATTTTTTTTGGGGGAAGGGGGGTGGTTCTTTTAAGCAGGTGATTCAATCTGTGGATTAAATATTTTCATTTTTTATTTCCATGAAATATTTAGGGAAAGTACATCTTCCCGGCCTAAAATTAGCTCGGAGAAATGGATTGAATACGCTAGGACAGCTTTCTCTGTAGATCCTCGGATTGCCTTTTCCTTGGGCTCAAGGTTCCCATCAAACACATATTTGAAGGCTGAAATAACTCAGCTAGCTCAGGTATTTTTATTGGCACTGCATTGTCATGAATCCCTTGGTGATGCAAGGCCATGTTCCCCTTGTCACTTAATTTAAGGGTTTTTTTTTGGGCAGACACATATATTGGACATCCGTTGCATTCCTGAGGCATTACCATATTTTGTCACCCCAAAGGCAGTTGATGAGAATTCTGTACTTCTGCAACAATTGCCACACTGGGCTGCCTGTTCAATTACGCAAGCTCTTGAGTTCCTCACTCCTGCTTATAAGGGTCATCCACGTGTTATGGCATATGTTCTTAGGGTACTGGAGTCCTATCCTCCTGAACGAGTAACCTTCTTCATGCCACAGCTTGTGCAGGCTCTGCGATATGATGAAGAGGTTAGTTATTTAATAAAGGCTTTCATAGTTTCGTTTTCTGTTGGGTGGAGGTGGGAATGCATGGATAGTTTCTCATTTTGTGCATTAATAGCATGTGACTGGTGAGTTGAACCCTGCCATGGGAATTTTGATGCTAGAATCTGGTGTTTAAATGCTGAACAGGTTTATCTGTCTAATCTGTCCTGATAAGTGGTCTTTATGTTATATGGAAGATTTGCCACATCAAACTTAAAATTATGTTCATCTGAATTGATTTACATTATGCAGAACCAATAACGATAGTAACAAAAGCAAATATTTTAGTTTTAACTTTTTGTGTAGTATTGTTTTATTGTTAATTTTTCCCCTTTACCTACCAAACTGTACTTTCCCAGCCTAATTGAAGCCACTTTTCTTGCAAGCACAAGTTTGTTTGAGCAGCAAGCCCAATAATGTCATTATGCATACCTCATATCACTATTTGTGAATGTCTTAATTCTTTTTTTGGCTGTCTTTTTGTACCTCCCATGTATTAGGGTAGGCCTTCTATTTGATTGTTTTTAATGAATTTATTTACCCATAAAAGAAACTGTGAATTTCTTATTTTAGCTTATATTTACTTCATTATTTTGCAGAAGTTAGTTGAAGGATATTTGCTTAGAGCAACTCAAAGGAGTGACATATTTGCTCATATTCTGATCTGGCATCTACAGGTATGGAAAATTTCCAACTGTGATTAATGCATCTGTAGTTAACTGTTTCAAGTATTTGTTAATTGATTGGGATAAGGCATGGCAGCATTGATCAAGGTTAATTGCGCCTCACTCCATATTTACATTATAATTGTGAACCCTTGTCACAAATCCCAATTTAGGCAATTCAATAAGTTAAGCATCTCTTTTATGATAGATATTTGAGTGACATTTATAAATCTGAGACTTCTTTTTATTAGAAAATAAAGAATTTCTTTGGCTCATATGCATAAATATTATTCATCATACAAAATTAAGCAAAGATATAGATATTTAACTTTACTAATTCAAGAAAAATTTGAATTATTAATACTAATCCTTCATAGACTTATTCAAGAAATTCATATCTATAAATAATATATCTGTTATATGTAGAAAGGGATGAAACTTAAGCAACCTTGATGGGCCAGTGCTCTGTCTCAGTAAAATATAATGTACTTTTTGAGTGCTTTTGATGCAGCCAGCTAGATATGATTTTCCAAAGATGCCTTTAATATTTCTTGAAGTCTGGTTAGATTATTATTTAGTGCTTTATGTTGTAGTTTGTGTATAATTTAAGTCAGTCAATAAGTCATAATTTGAAGTCAACAGTCTTATGTGACCTTTTGACTGCATGATCTTGTAACTAGGGAGACTTTATTTTTGCAAGCTGTCACTAGAGAATAATTCTCTAGGGAAACTTGAGTATGGCTAATGTAAATAATATTTTTACCAATTAATATATCTATTTTAGAGAATAATTCTCTACAACCCTATTTTGGGTTTGTTTGTTCATCTACTCTTTCTATTCTCCTGTTTTTATATGCTCTAAATCAGTTCCAGCAACCTTTAGTTACTGTGGACAGCATCAGCTTTCCTGTAAATCTATATTGGTTTCTATTTGATTGGCACTAAGTTTAAGAATGGCAGGGTGAGGCGGTACCAGAATCGGGGAAAGATGCTGTCTCTGGAAAGGTATGTGTGTGTGGGTGTTTAGTATTCATGTAAATTATCACATGACCATTTTATTCTTGATACAAATTTTTCTCAAAGCCAAGGAAGCTGCTAATTGAAATTATTGTCGTCAATGTGATTCAGCTAAAATGTTGTTTTATATTGAGTCCGAATTTACACACACAAACTAGTGTGTGCTGCAACTGTTTGGTTTACCTGGCATAGTAAACAGAAATGGAAAGGTATATATAAAAGAATTTGGAACATATTAGTACATAACTAACATTTATTTTAATAAAAACAATTATTAAATACTCATTTCTTTATTGTCTGTTCAAATCCCAAATAATAGAAATCTTACTTTACATGAAAAATATTTATTAATGGGGTTATATTTTTAGCACAAACCGTTGAAAGAAGCTAGGTTATTGTTCATTTGCAAAGCTAAACTTTGATTTTTTTTTTTCTTTCTTTTTCTAGTGTCTGATGAGTCAAAGTATCTATTTTGCTGGTGATAATCTGTTTCTTGTGTGCATTGTGGAAATTGTATAATGTGCTTACGTTTAATAAGATCAGTTGCTATTTATTTTTATTGGTAAGTTACACATGCTCCCACTGGCAGTTACTATTACGATAATTATGCCGACACCAATTGCATTCGCGTTACTGATATATTTGACATTGTGAATTGCTATTACTGTCAACTCTGATCAATGTATTTCATGAGTACCCACATCCTTGGATTTGCTTAGTACTATTGTTTGTTTGTTTTCTTACCAACTTCTTCACAAGTAGATATTGAGTGTTGGATGAAAGTGTTTTACTGTAGGGCTAATATTTCACTTTTGGAAGCCTTGGATATTCAATTGCAAGTTAGGTACAATATGTTGTGGTGTTGTGCTGGGCAAAGGTTATGGTATGAAAAAAATAGAGTAGTCCGGTTTTGGCGATTAAAATTTTCGTAATATGCATATGACCTCTTCTATGTATGCTTACAAGCTAAGATGTGTTTGCAAGACTGCATTTTATCATATTTGTACAAAGAATTTTCAATTTTATGGCTGGGATTTGACTTTTTACCCCCCCCCCCCAAGTTCCCGTTGCTAAATGTTGCAAAACTTGTACGTGTTGTTATTTCAGAATGGCTTTCAAGCACTGTTGCCAGTGGTTAAAGATCGCATTATTGATGGTTTTACTCCCAAGGCACATGATTTGTTTAACAGAGAATTTGATTTCTTTGATAAAGTTACATCAATTTCTGGTGTGCTTTTTCCACTTGCTAAGGAAGAGCGCCGAGCTGGTATCCGTAGGTATGCGTCTTATTTGTGAATCTTAAGCTCATTGTATTGCATCTTGCAGTTGAAGTTGATGCTTAACTTTCTACAACAGGGAGTTGGAGAAAATTGAACTGGAGGGAGAAGACCTCTATTTACCTACTGCCCCTAACAAGCTTGTCAGGGGTATTCGGGTGGATAGTGGAATACCCTTACAATCGGCAGCAAAAGTCCCAATTATGATTACATTTAATGTGGTAGATCGGGATGGGGACCACAATGATATAAAGCCTCAAGCTTGCATTTTCAAGGTAAGCTTGTTCTCGTCATTGATCGCTGAGTAGAACCCAGCAATTATGATCTTGAATGCCTATTCAAAATTTAACCAATTATTGCAAATTTAAACAATTAAACCTCTCAAGTTTACTGGCCTTTTTTTTCCTGGTTAGTACTTATCATTATGGTCTTTAATGCATTTCTTGTTACAGATTACATTAACTCGGGGTGACTTTTTTACCTTATAAAAAAAAACAATTTCAAATTTAATATGCCTTCTATATCTATGCTTAACCTAATTAAGTGTCAACCCCTATTAAATTGGGTTAGCTTTAAGAGATCCTCATCAACTTATTAGGTTTAATCACTTGTATTCGAATCATATGTATCTGAAAACTAATCTAAATTCTTAGTGTAGAGTTGTTGTCATATGTGGCATAACTGAAACCTCTTATTCCAGGTTGGAGATGATTGTCGACAGGATGTTCTTGCTCTTCAAGTGATAGCACTACTTAGAGACATATTTGAAGCAGTTGGAATTAACCTGTATCTGTTCCCTTATGGTGTTCTCCCAACTGGCCCGGAGAGAGGCATAATTGAGGTGACCTCCTTTTTTATAATCTCTTACTATCTATTTTGAAGGGTTTTGCCTTGAGTGCAAGCATATTGTGCATGTGGTACACTGTACACATTTGGCGCTTGTAGTTTTTGTGCTGGAATGTTACATGCACAATTGCCAAATTAAAACTTTGGATACTGAATTTTGCAATTTCATGCACTCTTTAATTGTTTCCTTAATAATTTACACGTGAATTAGAAAGTGGCAGATTACCTCATTCTTTATTATAATTTTTTTGAATTGTTAGGTTCAGATGTATGAAAATGAAGAGAATAGGGAAGAAGATTTGGATATCATGGTGCTTTTTATTTATTTATAATTTTTTAAGGTCTTATTTAGGATTTACTAGTTGAATGAACATGGCAGAAATTGAATGTCAGATTTGCCAGATTTTCATTTGAGTTTTTAATTTCTTGTACAGAGTTAAAGCAAAAGAGGCAAAAATCCTCTTTACCTGAATTTTTTTTATGACAATAAAATATAGAAACAACAAAAGAGAAGCTTTAAATTATAAATAAAATTGACTTTTAGTTGAGGCTGCCAGTTAGATCAGCCACTGTGTTTGTATCATGGGCTTCCTGTGGGGGATTCAGGTTTAGTATGTGGTCCTATTACTCATTTCTGCATTTTGCATGGACCAATTGGCCTTTCTAGTGGCACTGAATTTCACTTAGGTTGCATTTGGATTTGAGGATTTAAAATCAAGGGATTTGAAGACAATTTCTAGCATTGAAGATTTTGCTCTCCAATGAAAAAACTTGTTATTTCAAATTTACATATTAACAAAGCTTAAATCCATCCATAACTAAATTTTGTCCATAGAAAAAAAATTTGTCCTTTCATACTTTGTTTAAATCTTTTAAACAAAAAATTCAAATTCAAGTCCTCTTCAAATACTTCCATCCATATGAATCAATTGTCATTTGATATAGTATTCACTGATTTTGTGGGGCTATTTAGGATTTAAAAACATAGTTTATTTGTGTCTGCTTGCTGCCAGGTTTCATACTTCATTTGGGTTTCAATATCTGGGTTTGCGTGTCATTATTAATCACAAATCTAGACTTGAAGCCTGAAATATGTTTCAATCTGCCTGTTGCGCTAGTTGTCAATTCTTGTGTCTCAAGGTAGCATATGTTCCAGGAAGTAAATTAATATTAGAATTAAATTGGAAAGAAATAATATTGATGTAAATACCTTGGCAGTTTGTATTTTGCATTGCATTTTATATTTGGGAAATGTTTTAACCTTGGCAATTTGCATTTTATAAAGATGAAACGTTTCACCAGTTCCACAAGATTTTTACAATATTGCACTTTACTCTTATGGGTTTTTCTTTGAATCTTCTCTTTCAGCTTAAAGAGACTGACTATAACTGTAGGTGTAGGCTTCATTCTTTAAATATTATCTTCTTATCTTGCAGGTTGTGCCTAATACACGGAGCAGAAGTCAAATGGGTGAAACCACCGATGGTGGTTTGTATGAGATTTTTCAACAAGACTATGGGCCTGTTGGCTCTTCTAGTTTTGAAGCTGCCCGTGAGAACTTTATCATTAGCAGCGCTGGTTATGCAGTTGCCAGCCTTTTACTTCAACCAAAGGATAGGCACAATGGGAATCTTCTTTTTGACAAGTATGCCTATTCTTTTGACCTGATTTTTTTAGTGTAAATTGTGATTTGTGATAATAACGTAATTTAGTTTGATTTATCTCTCTGTGCAACATGACAAACCTAAACTCGGTATTTTCTTGCTTGATCTTGTTACCTATATAGTTTTCTTGAAAACCATATGAAGGTCTTTCCAAAATAATGAAGTATATAGTGTAGAAATACAACCAATGCTGATGTACATGTCAATGCAGTGTGGGGAGGCTTGTTCATATCGATTTTGGTTTCATATTGGAAACTTCGCCGGGTGGAAATATGCGTTTTGAAAGTGCACACTTTAAGCTGAGCCATGAGATGACGCAATTACTAGACCCATCCGGGACTATGAAGAGTGAAACTTGGAACCTATTTGTAAGGTAGTGAAAACGTGTTTGTTTACTCTCTCTCTGTCTCTCTCATATCACTGTTCATGAATGAACTTATTTTCTAGATCGAACATAAGCAATTTGTTGTTGTTTTGATCCAAACTATGCATTGTGCTTTCCATCATATGCCCACAGTTTATGCGTGAAGGGGTACCTTGCTGCCCGCCGATATATGGATGGGATTATAAACACAGTGATGTTAATGCTGGATAGCGGGTTACCTTGCTTTAGCAGGGGTGATCCCATTGGAAACCTTCGCAAGAGATTTCATCCTGAGATGAGTGAGCGCGAGGCAGCCAACTTCATGATCCGTGTGTGTACAGATGCTTACAACAAGTGGACAACTGCAGGCTATGACTTAATACAATATCTGCAACAGGGTATCGAGAAGTAGATTTCTGGAGTTTGACTCACTTGTACATGTTTGCTTGTAATTCTATCATATTTATTGTCATATAGTAGCGATTTTTCCTGGGGGATGCCCACTTTCGTAGCGTTGAGGTGAGTACAGTACCAAAAAAAAAAAAAAAAAAAAAAACGGCAGACACTGAATTGAGTTCTTTGTAACCTAGAGGTGGGATTCCTCCCAAGGTTTGTAAAAATATAGTTTGTAGTTGATATTTATTAATGAAATTAGCAAAATTTATTCTGTTGATTGGCAAACAAAAATGTTTGAAGCAGATGGACAATAGGATGGACTTGTTTAAACGTCTGTGCTGCTTGTTTTCTTGTAATGTAATTTTTATTTTTTGGTTTGTACTTTGTAGAGACATTGAGCAGGAACTTTTTATTTTCTTCGTGTTTTTAGTCTATACTGTTAATTAGAAAAATGATTCTTTGGTGCCTACTTTTCACTGTCTCCATAGCCTCTTTTAAGATTTAAGTGAAATATATTGGTTTTTGTTTTTGTTTTAAATTACATTCAGTCTATTTATATGTAACTTATTGGGTTCTATTAACATAAAATGAAATTGACTACCCTGTCCAGCTGTCCTTGTCTTTTTTTACATAAAATAAAAGTTATAGCGTCATTTTGTGAGGGGGAAAAATGTGCATAAAGGATCAACTGTACAAGTTTGATAAAGTTGCAGGTATTTAGGAATTTGAAACTATATATTTTTTTTATTTAAAGCAAATTATGTAAATATAGTAAGGGAAAAATTTAGGTACATGTTACATTATATTTATACCTAAGTTCTGTTCTTAAAAAAGAAGAAGAAGTTCTGTTCTTAAATTTAATATGTTTATAACGTGCCACATGGTGAGAGCATACAGTGTGTTGTGTAATAGATGACATAGTTATGATAGAAATGTTCTAATTAAATACAGAGAACTATAATTAAGTAATTAAGTAATCATTAATAGATAAATTCATTAAAATTTCAATGATGTACAATGATTAACAATCAATCATGATAAGTTTATTAATTCTAGTTACAAGCAGACAAGTATCATAAACAAATAATTTGACAATGAGAGCTATTTATAATGAATTAGTTAACAACTATATAAATAATGTGTTTTTTTTTAATAATCATAATGTGCTAATTGAACATTAATAAAAAGTGGAAATAGTATATAAAATCAATGATGTACAAGGATGTTTTACACAATCTAAAACAATAATTCACGATAAGTTTATTAATATTGATAATAATAAATAATGTTGATTAAACTATTTGCAAGAATCATTAACAAATACTTCAAAAGTGAGAGCCATTTAAAATGTATATAAAAAATATAAATAATGTGTTGATTAGAAATTAGTTAAAAGAGGAATTATTCTATATATAATCTTCTCGAAACTTTAACATACAGTGAAAATTAATAATATAACACTTACCCAACTCGAGTATAGTCTATGGAATTATTACATTTTCTTTCAATCACTTTTTAAGTTGGATCCACCACATCAACGTGAGGTATAAGTTTTATTTTTTATGGCTTTAAACTAAGATCAGATGTGCCAAAAAGGATCTAATATCCTTGGCTCTCTTTTGTTCTGAACTCGTACGTTTGTAGATAGAGACATGTCAACTTTTGATCTCCAAACATGCAGGACATCCTTTCTGATCTCTGATCGCACTCAAATGGTGGTTGGTTTCATGCATTGAAATGTGGGATCCTTGAGTGACCCCATCATCATGTGATGTGAATTGAGTGGAGCCTGGACTTTTTCTTTAGTGTGTGTGTGTTACTCAATGGGGTTACATGGTCAACTCTCCCTCACATTCCCTTCTCAATCTTTTATTTTTTTGAATTCGAATACAAACCTTTAGACATCTTCTTAAACTAGATAAGAGGGAGGATGCCATTGAATTAATTCAAAATTGAGGCGATCAATTCAAAAAACTTGTAATTAGTGATTCTATTTTTTCTTGTATGAACATAATATATGTTTCAAAATAATGTTAGGGACACAATAGTTTTTACAATTCTTAACATGATTTATTGTGATTGGAATAGCATCATTTTAAGATCAATCCACTATAAACATCACTTTTATCATGCACAAATCAAAGGCTCACGACAACCTATCTCAACAATTGTGAAAAATATTGTATGATTGTATCCCTAAACTTATTATTGTATTGCATGTTTCAATCCTCTTATTTGAAAGCAACTAAAAAAAAAAAAAAACCTTCATGATTGGGGTGAGTATGCTTTCAGCTTATGTCAATGCCAGCTTTTTTCTTAGTGTAAATGCCCAAGTTTTGAAATTCAGGAACTAATAATTACCTAATTGGGGTTATGTTAAATGTTTGATTAAAGGCTGAGACTGGATTGGTGCCAACTCACTGGAATTGTTTTCCCAAACTGTATCAATGTGCAGGGTTTGGCAACTCTAAGTTTACTTCTTTCTCTCCAGTTCATCACTTCCAATGCACCACGTTGTTTTGAAAGCAGCTAAAAAATAAGTCACATATTTGGTTATAATATGATTTTTTAGTTTACAGCGAGTGGAAAGTTGCCATGTACTCATGTCACATATAGCTATACTTCCACATGCTTCTGCAAAATTAAGCATCAATATTGATAGAGCTAAAATTTTTAGCTTTTAGTAACTTAAAAAGCTACTTTATCTATTTTAACACCTCACTTTATAATTCACCTAACACTGGTTCTATTTTTTCTTACCACTTCATTTAAATATTCTTTGTTTATATATATTTTTATTCTCTTTCTCTCTCTCTATTACTTTATTAATGTGGCCTATCTTTTTTACTTTCTTGTTCGTGCAGTATCTTGGTCCCACTTGTTTGAGTTGAGAAAGAAATAAAATATTGTTTGTTTGTTTTATTTTATTTTTTTTATAACTTGTAGTTACAGTGAGCTGTCAAAGATGGAAGCTCACTGTAGCTCATTGGCAATTTTTTTTACTTATAACAACATCAATGTAACCTACCTTTTAGTGTTTTTGGTGGTATAATAGCAATTTAGTTATTATACCACCGTCAATGCTAATGCTCAAATAGTCAAATGTATATCATCTATTGGTTTCATGAATGTGAGAGTTCCAAAATCAAAAGTCATGTAGAATTGGGAACTTCCATTATAATCCAAGAATAAAAAACAGCCTAGCAATTCAGAATGTTATTCTGTTAGAACCATATTAGGTTGGTAATTGGACTAGTAGTTAGTGTCACTTTGGTATCTTGCTAAAACAGAAATGGTCATATTGTTCAATAGTTGATGGTTGTTATTAAACAAACATGGATATTGTTCCTTGGTTGATTAAGAATTTCAAATTTTGAGAAGTATCATGATTATTTAATAAGAATGGTTTCATTTTTTTTCAATTGAACGACATGAAGACCTATTAACTCTAACAACTTATTGCAGAGTTGATTATTTGGACCTTTTAGTCCATAAAAGTGGATCTTTGAACCTTGAAAGAAATATAAGAGTTTTCCACTAGCTATTAGACCAAATAGGGTTGTCCAGTTCCTATAGAGCCTACCACTAAAGAAATCATATTATAACTTGTATATATCCAAAAAAACTTTCTATATGAGTGGAAAGTTTTTATAGGAACTAGATTTAGGTTAGCGAGCACTTCTTGTTTTTACTGATGGGGATGGTTAGACTATAATTACTCTTATATAAAGAATATAATAATTTATTGTAACGTTTATCACGTAAAAAAAGGGATATGGGAGGTGGAATTTGAACCCTAGAAACTGACACTATAAGAGAAATTATTATGTACATTCATTGTACTATATTTTCCTCTCATATAAATGTGAGCTTCATGTGCAGAATCCACATGTGAGGTATACTTTTTGTGAGAAAAAATGTGTAATAAATATGATATTATCATCAAACAATTTTATGCACTATAGAGGGTGTTGGTACTTGGTACCACTAGACTATCACTCAAACCCACCTATTTCCTATTTTGTTTTTAGTAATTAGGCAAGAAAAAAGAGTGAAAGACTGCAAACTTACAAATAAAAATGGGACCCATAAACTGTGATAATGCAGAACTTATAGGGACTTTCAGATTCCCAGACAAAATTCTATTAAGCGTGAACTTCCTGCCACTGCATCTAAAAATAAGTATCACATGCTTGGTTACTGTCCAACCCTGCTTGTCCATGTGTTTAATAGAGTACTAAACAGAGAAACTTTGGTCAACAAGGTGATTATGATATTGTAATTGTAATAGTATATACCAAATTGTTTGTCTGATATTTGAACGATGAGGCAGGTATTTGATAATGTTGCCTACCAATTTGCATTTAAGTAATCCTACTGTGTGTGTTAACAGAGTACTACATTAGAAACACTTTGGTCCAACATAGTGATTATGATATTGGAGGTCATAATCAAGGATGTCAATACCGTATCGGAGGCCGTACCAGTTTGGCTACCGGTACGATATATTTCGGATACCGATCAATACCGGTGTACCGTTTCGGGTTTACCGCTATTTTTTATATTTATAAATATATATATATATATATATGTATGTATGTATGTATGTGTTTGTATATATATATATATATATATATATTATAATAAATATAAAAGTTTACCATAAAACATTTCCTCAATTCAAAACTAATTATTCATGGTTTTAAACTTTAGTATCAATTAAAAGGGAAAAAAATAAAAAAAAATAAAATAGAAAGCTTAAAAGTTACCATTGCATACTAAAAAACAAATAATACTAATAAGTTAATGCAAATAAGTTACCATTCTTTCCTAACAAAAATTCAAAAATTACAAAACTTAAAAAAAAAAAAAAAAAAATTTCTGTACCGGCCGGTATTGGCCGGTACGGCCGGTACGAGGCTGGTAAGGCCGGTATTTTTACCGGTACGAAACGTAGGGGTTAACTGTACCGGATCACCGGCCGGTACGGTATATTCCGGCCGTACTGGCCGGTACGGTACGGTATCAACAACACTGGTCATAATACAAAACCCAACAATTTGTATGGTATAAGAATGATGAGGTAGGTATGACTAATATTGCCTACTGATTTGCATCCAAGAATCCCCATCGAAATAAGAAACCATAGAGCATTTTAGAACCCCAAGAATCCCACAATGTTTTTGTTTTTGCTTTTTGTTAATAATAATAATAATAATAATAATTATTATTATTGTTGTTGTTGTTTTTTTTTTTTTTGAGAGATATTGTTGTTATTGTTGATGTTATTATTGTCATCATCATTTGAAATAAGAAACCTTAAAGTGATTTAGAACCCCAAGAATTCCATAATTTTTTTACTTTCCATTTTTCTTTATTTATTTATTTACTTGGATTCTAGTAAATTATGTATATTCTTTATGTATATCCCTTATGCTCTCAATCGCGAGCATGTCTAATAGAGTAAGCAAACCCACAACTCTCTTTATTTTAAAGAGTAAAATTTTAAAATGCAAGTTCAACAATCGTTCTAAAATAGAAAAAGTTTTAGCCTCGTGAACATTGACTCTTTTTGTCAGAAGAGTGTCATTATTTATTACCATTTTTTTTTTGGTTTAAGAAATGAAAAAGTAAAGAAAGAACAAAAAAATGTATTTGAAAGAATGAGTTAATTTTTTTTAAAGAAATAATGAAGAAATAATATTTAAATAGGATAAAAAAAAAATTTAAGAGTATTAAAAATTGTATTTGAAAAAGTCGGTCAGTTGATAAAAAGAAAAATAAATTTTACTCAATAATTTAGTTGAGAAAATACTTACACTACTAGAGATGCTCAAGATCCAACTCTATTTTTGAGATTTTTATTTATTTATTAATTTTTATGTATTTCGTGGTGAAAAAGCAACATAATCCTACTTTATAATATGTTAGTAAAGTTTATGATTATTAGTAAAAACCAATTACCCATAGTTTTTTTTTTTTTTTTTGGGTGGAAAGGGAAAGAGTTTAATAGCACATGGCAAACGTCAATCACTTTCGACAGGTTAATAATTTGCAATTTATGATAGAGACCATTCCTGATAAGAATTTTTAGGCCCGGCACTTTTTTGATCTGCACCTTTTATTTATTTATTTTTATTTACTCGGGCATCCATAAAACGACAGAGGCGAGTATCACAGCCGGGACTGCTCCCACTCCTAGCATGACACGCCATCCCAAGTGGGTTGGGAGCTTTGAGCATACATAGTTTGACACGTACCCCAATAATATGTCAAAATTGATAAAGACCTGTGAATTACAATCATAATTCAACCAAGTCAATTAGTATTATTTATGAGTATGACCATAAAATATGTCAGATAAGATGATTGTACTGTACTTTTTGCTGCTAACTTTATTTCTTGATCGTTCACGTCCACGTTTTCAGACCTAGCACGTTTTTAGTTTTTTTTTTTTCGGTTGTAGTTGTTGGCCAATTCTTTCATAAACAGAATACTTGTATATTATTTATGAGATCTATAAATTTCACTTTTTAGTAATTTTTTTTATTAAAAATAGGTCATACGGTACTATTCACATATTTAAAAATTATTTAACTACGGTGTTTTCAGTTTTCAGTTTTCAATTTCGGTAAAATAAATTCTATCCAAACGGATCCTTAAAGTTGTTTCCATGATCTTAATAATAATAATAATGTCATTTTGGAAAGGAATCAACTGTTTTGCTTCTTGAAGTCAATTCAATTGGTGAAAGTAGTTTTACCAATCTTATAACATTTGATTGCCTTTCTTTTTTTTTTTTTTTTTTTAAGCAAAAGACAAAAAAAAAAAAAAATGGTGAAAGTAATTTCAGATCTTAAATTATTACTGTTACTGGCTTTAATCTAAATGTCATCTTTTTCTATTATTTATAAATTATATAAAATAAAATTGTAAATACATTTACTTGGTTAATTTTATTCATAATAAAGTATTTTGGAAATTGTTTAATGATTGTCAATTATCCAAAAAGAAAAAAAAAATTATAAATTGAGGTGACAAAACATGTGATTAATGACACATTAATAATATAATTAAAAGATATATCAATATATATATATATATAGGTTTATTTAATAATATTTTTAGTAGTCCTACTTGGGAGATTTCAATCCACTTTAAAAATATATCATTTCAATGAGAGGAAGAGCCGATTTATGTCACAAGCTCTCAACATTAAAAAGAATTGTTATATGGAATTTTTTTCTAATATTATCTTTTCATATAAAAAAAATGATTAGATAGTTACAACTTACAATAATAAAAGAGGGAAATTTTGAACATTTGACATATTAGATAAAAATATTAAAAATCATAAGATCTTGACTTTTTAATACTTGTAGTACTAGTAGTTGTATACATTTTTTTTTTCTTAAGAAGAAAGACTTGTAATCTAAGTCATAAGATCTTTATTGGAAAATTAGATAAAACAAAAGAATTTATACTTGGAAGATCAGACTTCATCCAAACTACAAGAGAAAAAGAAAGCTTACTCTTTGGGCTCAGGCATGTGAACTGTATTGCTTTGCCTATCCACATGAAAGAAAGAAAAGCTCTATAAAGAGTTAGTATAAGACAAGGTGTCTTTTAAAAGGTGGCCAACAAAGGATTGGACCATATCTCCACATCTTAGGGAATTCATAACAATCTCTAAGTCTCCTTCGAAGGAAGAGTGGAAGAAGCCCTTCCTTCTCAAGTCACATTTGCTCAAAACGCCAAGGTCTTTGGGACTTTACTACAAACCCTCTAGGTAAAATCAAAAGAGGTTTGTGATCGGATGAGCCCACATCTAGAGAATGTACCTTTGTTGCGAGGAATTGAGCAAGCCACTCATTTATACCAATAGTTCCATTCAACCGCTCCCACACCGTACCTCCATTTAGGTAATTCTTGAACTAGGTAAATTTATTAATTTACTACCAACAAAGCCCAGATCCCTTAAACCACATTCATCCAGTGCTTCTTGAAATATTTTCATTTGACCATAGGGTCTTAAACGGGCAACTAATTTTTCATTAGACTTTGAGAGTTCATAAAATCGCCAGCACATAGCCACGACAATGATGAACACTGATGAAGATCTCTTATAAGATTTCAAGAATCAATTCTCAAATGCGTCTTAGGTGCCTCATAAAAATTAGTGAATTGCCATGCATTTATCCTTTCCTTGGCTGATCAAACCATCAATGAGATGTAGAGAAGAAGTTTCAACATGTAAGTCGAAACCATGTTTCCAACAAAGAACCAATCCACCACTACAAATTATTTTTTGACACTCCTTGACAATGTCCAAACTTCAAATTATCCTGAATACCAATTAGCCTTACTTCATCCAGCCATGTTTCAACTAAATAGACCACTGTAGGATTTTGTGCTTGGACTATGTCACTAAGCTCCTGAATTGTCTGTCGATTCCTAGGCCCATAACAATTCTAATATAAGAGACTCATGGCTCTTGGTGGTGCTGGAAACTAGCCTCCAAAATACCAAAGAATTTTCTTGTCACCTTGAGAAACCAAATTTTTTCTTATGTAACTCAAGACGAGTACTATTAGACTTTGTCACCCGTTTATGATAGGAAATGACTTCCAGGTTAGGACCTTTGCCTGAATCAGCATGTAAAACTCTTTTCCATTTTGAATTTTGGAGCTATGAAGTGTGGAGAGACGGCTCATGAAGGTTTGAAACATCATTTAAGAGTAAGAGTATCCACAACAATGAGCTAAATTTTTAACTTTTTAGCTACACAAAAATCACTTTATCTATTTTACCTTCTCACATCCTACAACAGTGAAGCTATTTTAACTTTTAACACAATAAAATAATATAAACACTAAAATAAAATAATATTTTATTCAACCACCAACACACAACCACAACCATAACCACCATCAAACCCATCTTTGTTTCACTTCTTCTCCTTTGTTTCTATCGCCCATGCCCAACCACTCCATTGCTTCTCCTTTGGTTCTCTGTTACTCCATCTTGTTCTTTGGTTCTCCATTACTCCATTTCTCTCTCTCTCTCTCTCTCTCTCTCCATCGCTCTATCTCCTCTATGTTCTCATCTCCATCTCTCCATTAAAATCTCTCTGTTTAGGTGTGGTGGTCGTCGTCACTCGTGGTGGCTAGATTAGGTTTGTCGTCACTGTCGCCGCCACCAGTATGGGTTTGTGTGGTTGAGATCTCTAGGTTTGTTGGGTTGTGTGGTTATGGGTTTGTCGAGGTTCTGGTGCTAGTTGTGCATTGTGGGTCGCGGTGGTTGTGTACATTTTAATGGGTTTTTGATTTCAATGGTGGGTGCTGTTTTTGTTTTTCTTTTCTCGACTGGTATAGGGTTTTTGGAGGAAGAAAGAGGAGATGGAGAGGCAGTGAGCATTGACACGGAGAAAGGAGAATGAAAGCAAAAAAAGAATAAAAAAAAAAAAAAGTAGTGTGAACGTAAAATAATAATAATATATATATTTTTTAAGTTTTCAGCTACAGTGCACAACCATATATAACTCTGCACTGTAGCAATGAAAGTAAAAATTTTACCTTTAACTCCACTGTTGTAGTGTGGATTTTTGTGTTTTTGTGTAGCTAAAATAGCTATGTAGCTATTTAGCTACACTGTTGTGAGTGCTCTAAGTAGGAAAAAATGGAGGTCGAGATAACAAGAGAGATATCACAATTTGATGAGAATGTGATATCTTTCATAAATGTTACATCCATAACATTTTCATAATAAATCCTAAATGGCACGTTGTTACAGGGTATTATTGATGATAAAAAATTAATTTCAATGTTGGGTTCAAATTAGAACTAATAACAACTTAACACTTCTCAAAAACGAAAAAAAAAAGAAAAAAAGGAGCAATACACAAAAAAATTCATAACATTTTTCACAAGTTGAGTTGACAAACTTTTACTAGTTCCTATCTAAGTCCACCACTAACACACTTTTTTACTTACTACTTTTAATATGCCACATCAACAAGTGTGAAAAGTTTTGTCTATAAACTTTCTAAAAAAAAAGAAGGCGAAACTACACTATTGGTCCCTGAAGTTTACCCTGTGTGCACAATTGGTCTCTCAAGTTTGAAGCGAGCACAATTAGTTCCTTAAGTTTTAAAACTGAGTTGTATTGGTCCTTTTACTAATTGCTGTTAACAGTGTTACTTACATGGCTAACAGAACAATGACTTAACTTTTTTAAAAAAAAAAAAAAAAATTAAAAACATGCCACTTCATTAGATTAATTAAAAACATTATTTGTTTTTAATATCAGATTTTGTTTAATTTGTAACATCTTGTCCTCGTCCAAATTTTCCTCGCGCCACAATCTCGTGCGGTGGCAACATCTCGTCCTCGTCCAAATCGTCCGCCGCCACATCATCGGCAATCATCCTGTTCCGATTCTTTGCTGCCATCACCTTCGACAGCACCAGAACCTTCATCAGAGCCGACTGCCGATGAAGCTACGGGTTCTCGTTTTGCTCGTTCTAGAACTTCCTATTACAGTTTAGAGCCTGAGAGAGCTCTTTCTCTAGCGGCCTCGGGATCGCCGGAATCGCGGAGATTGATGGCTTCTGGCACAGAACTGGTCCGTCTCGGAAATTCCGAGAACGGTTATTGGTTTCTGGCAACGCCGCGAGGATTCCGAGCTCGTTGATTTCTATTACTTGTTAGCTAAGAGAGGATGATCGTGATCATAGTGATCGTCGTCCATGAAGTCATTGGTCCAAAACACTTCAGCTTCGTTGAGCTCGTCTCCACCGCCTACGTCGACGGACGACGGTGGAGAGAAAGAGAACACAATGAGAAATCGGTCGCTCGACGGTGACTGCTGGTGACGGTAGCTGGTAAATTCCATTGTTGATTTGGATATCAAAGAGTCTTTCACACACACACAGTTTTTAGAGAGAGACTGTGTTTTTGTTAAACAAATATCATATTTTTTTTAATCAGGTCAATATAATTTTTCAATTTCATCTAAAAACTATTTTTTTTTTAAATTTTTTTAATTAAAAACATGCCACATCATTAAAAAAAAGCCAAGTTATTGTTCCGTTAGCTATATAAGTAACACCGTTAACAGCAGTTAGTAAAACGATCAATACAACTCAATTTTAAAACTTAAGGGACTAATTGTACTCGCTACAAACTTGAGGGACCAATTGCGCACACAGAGTAAACTTCAGGAACCAATAGTGTAGTTTCGCCAAAAAAAAAAAAACAATGTAGCTCATGTTAATTAATAGTAATTTTGCATCTAAAACAAGATAATAGAATTTAAGTAATATTTAATTTAAAAAAAATCATATTTAAATATACAAAAGGCCTCAATTTTAGTTGTTGCTTTGGGTCTCCAAATGCATTAAGCCGCCCCCAAGTAGTTGTATATGTGTACATGAGTTGAAAAGAAAAAAAAAGGGTTTTTAAAGACATTCTAAATGACAAAAGTTGCGTAATTCCATTTTTGTCAAAGTAACTTATCCAAACACTACTATTTTTCTTCGAAAGCAAAGTAGAAATAAGTTGTAGTTTTAACTTAACTAGTCGCTAACCCGTGCGATGCACGGGATAGTTAAACAAAATTTATATACTTTCACTTTTATTAGTACAATAATTTAAAAATAATTCTAACTAATACCCAAATGTAAGAGACACATTGACTTACTATTTAAAGTAGCCTTCTGAAGAATTTACACATATTGTGCAACTGATCCTTAATTTCTCATCAACGGTTAGAAATATAAACTGTAAATATATAAATAAAGACCATGACTTGAGAAGGACGCATTAAGCTTCAAATTAGAGTAGTAATGTTACTTACTCAATCTTTGCTCAGTTGTAATAATAATATAGAGGAAATTCAAAACATGGAAAGAAAATAAAAATTACAACAATTAATTCCATTATCTTTCATGCTATACTTTGTAATTGTACGGAATTAAGTCAACTCAATTTAAGTAGTTGTAATAAAATTGGCTTCTACTATTCTCTATTCTATAGAGATATGAACATATTTGATTTCTCAAACAATTACCGGTATTGTAATAAAATGATTTATTATTGAAAATAAGAAACAAAGAAAACCTCTCTATAGCTTAAGAAACACAATATACTAAAATTAAAGAGAGAAAATTTTCGGAGGACAAAATATTATAGATAATTTAAAAGAATTTTGGTTTAATTCCTAAACACTGTAACTCCATAAAATTCATACTAATAATAATATTTTAAGATAGCACAGTTAGAATTTTGGTTTAATTCTTGAACACTAAATTGGAAATTGATTATATGAGTATTCAATGGAGAACAAAAATGAAGTTAAAATTTGAGCATTGTAACAACTTCTTCACACAGTATTCTACGGGTAGCAACGAATTTAATTTGATTGTGTTACTATATAATCCAAACTTATTAATATATCAGGACTTTGAATTAACTCAATAAAATTATCAAAGCCTTTCCACTACAAGAACATGTGAAGATTCTGTTAATTTGAGCAAACTTAAACCCCTCCATCCACTTAAATTTTAGAAACAGATTATACACTTAAAATGGTTAGTAATTTATAACACTTACCCCCCACTATTAGTATACAAACACCAAACGCGGTCGTCGTAACCCTTTGAAAGAACCTTCCCCAATTGGACCCTATCCAAAAAAAAAAAAAAAAAAAAACCCAATTAACAAAATCGATCCAAAAGGGTCTAAAAAGCACACAAAATCAATTCAAAAAACAAAAATATGAGACAAAGTAATTACTTTCTGCTGCCAATGAAATTTTTTCTGTATTGTTGTTCCAAACTGCAACACTTATCTCTTTAAGGCCTTCAATTAACCAAAACACAAACTTTCCTTGGAATACCGGAGTATTATGACCATCTATACACACACACACACAAAACAAAATCAACATAACTCACTATAACTCTATAGAAGCCTCAGAAATATAAAGAGAAATTAAAGGGGTTGAATTTGATATTTACGTTTGGAGAGAGAGAGAGTTTACAGAAACCGTAACTTTATATTTCTTAACTTGAGAGAGGGGTAAGGTTGCTAGGGTTTTGAAGAGTTATAATGTTTTTGTTTTTATTTTTTAAATATTATGTTGACTTGGAAAATTGTGGTGCCAGCAGAGGCTACGTTTGGAGACAGAGAGTTTGCAGAAACCGTGGCTTTATATTTCTTAATTTGAGAGAGGGGTAAGGTTGCTAGGGTTTTGAGGAGTTATAATGTTTTTATTTTTATTTTTTATTTTTTAAATATTGTGCTGACATGGAAAATTGTGGTGCCAGCAGAGTCTTCGGTTTTATATATATATATATATATATAGATGAAGACAATGATTGCACTACAAACCTCAAAGAACGAGGTGAGGAAGCCACGAGTGGAAGCCGGAGAGATCTCAGCTGTGTAGACAGGGGCAATCATGAGTTCATAGCCCACGCCAATGCCTGCGACAAAGCGACCAACCATGAGAAATGCATAGTTGGTGGCAAATCCCATGAGAATAGCCCCAGCAAAGAAAATGGCTTGGGCCACTAGTATGGTGTATCTCCGGCCTATCCAGTCGGAGGTTCTGCCGGCGGCCCATGAGCCTATGAGTGAGTAAAGGTTGATAATTCCGGCGAGAATTTCAACCTATATGTCTAAGATTTTGAGGTTGTCTTTGATGTAAATTATAGCTCCACTCATTACACCAATATCTGAAAGCAACAAACAAACACATACATGAGGAAAAAAAATTTAAAGATCTAGTGCATTTGTATTGGTATGATTGCAATATCACAATTATATATTCAAAATAACATTTTCTGGAGAAACTAAGGTATGTTTCGACATAAAACACGATAGACATAAGTTATTGAAGAAGGGTAAGACTTCTATTCAGTGCTTGAGATTGAGATCTGCACTTGACTATTTTAAGACACCTGTTGAGTTTAGTGGCAAACCAAACCCGTGAAGAGTTACCCGTGTTTCGAGATAAAGTATGGCATCCATTGACAAAAAGGGAAACTCATTAGCTAACGGAAGTTGAATGAATTAACAGGACATAATAAAAACTCTTGAGACAGCCAACAAAACAAAACTGTATTATGTAATCAACGACAAGTGAATTGGAAAAAGCGTATAAAAAAATGTTACATGTATATTAACAGGCCATAGTTGAAGATTACTGACCATAACCAAGTAAGGCAGAAGTCATGGTGGCCAAGAGAGCACAAGTAAAAGCATATTTGTTAATTTTGGGTTTCTTTGGAGGATCAAAATCCATGGTAATTTTCTGGGGTTGGCCGGAAATGGCATTAGTTTCGGCTTCCTGGTCAGCCATATTGATTTGCTATGTAGAGATTTGAAGATAAAGAGAGGCTTCTATCACAAGGGGTTTTGCTTAATTTGTGGTGTTATTTTGGAGAGAAATTCAAGTGGCCATGAACCAGCACAGGTTGGGTAGTGATTAAGGTTCAGATAGTGTGGTTATATCAAAAAAATCTTAGACTGCATAAAATGCCGCCACAACTATTCGGGTGGAACTGTGAGCAATGAAAATGCCACTGCCGTAACTAACCACGTGGCAAATTGTGAGCAGTGAAAAAAATAGTGGGTCCATATCAAAGTGACATTCGTCTAATTACAATCTGACATGTAAAATAGTTGTGGCAAAAATTATAGCATTTTATATAGTATTAGAACTGTTCATACTTAATTATATAGACCAATGCTTACATCACCATTGGCTGTAAAGTCCTATAAATGACACTCTTAGCACTACTTATTACGTAATTAATTGTCTGTTTCATTTTCACTGACTAAGAAAAACATTGTGGACTTGTAGTACCAAAACTTCTGGTGTATGATACACCATATCTTAGTTGTAATTGCAAAGCCTATATAATATATATTACTCCTTCCATCTCAAATTATTTGGCCTGTATTTCATTTTAAGATGTCCTAAAATTATGTCTTATTTGAAAAATCAAACATCATTAATTTATTAATATTTCCTTTATGCCCTTAATTTATTTGTGGAACATTTTTTTAATTAAAAAAAATTAAAAACCTAAATTTTGAAATCCACTATACACGCCATCTTTATTCAAATTAAAAAAAAAAAAAAAAACATTTCTAGTATTGGCAGTTGGCGCCAATACCAGAAATGTTTTTTTTCCTTAAATAATTTTTTGAAAATTTTTTAAGGGCAATTTAGGAAATTCTTAACTTTTTTTTTTTAAAGAGATGTAAGATAATTAATGATGTTTCCCTAAATAATTGAGTTTTTCAAACTAGGCCAAATAATTTGGGACGGAGGGAGTAATTAATAACCTGTATGTTATTATAAATAAAATATCAAATACATCTAGTGATCTAGATATGGTCCATTTTTTTCCCTAAAATAAAAAGAAGAAGAAGATATGTTCCATTTTTAATTAATTAATTAGATATATATATAGAGAGAGAGAGAGAGAGAGAGAGAGAGAGAGAGAGAGAGAGAGAGAGAGAGAGGTTCAAATTACATCAACAATTAATGTACTAATTTTTTTATTAAATAAAAAATTTGACAAATCCACCATTGAATTAAATATTTTATATACCTTAGCCTCCATGCATGTAAAATTTCAAAATAACAAAAAATAAAAAATTATGTAATCTATTAAAAATATTTAAAATTATACATAAAAAAGGAAATTAATAACATCTTATTGAAATGCATATTAACACCAAAAAAAAAAAAAAATGCAATACAATATAATTTTCAAAATATTAATCCAAAAAAAAATTATATAACTTTGTATAACCTTTTATATACTACTGCGCCCCCCCCCCCCCCTTGTTCTATTCATTAATTGAATTTAATCTGTTGATTAAGGCAAAGTTCCATAAAAACTCCTACCTTCTTCCAAATATCATGAACAGTTCCTATAAGTTGAGTGCCCATTTCAAGGAAATATAGAATAGCAGGAACTTAAACAGGTTTGATTCTTTATCGGATCATAAAAGTCCACTTTCCGAAGAGCTCTTCCTTATCTTCGGCATCGAGCATCAATTGCAACGATTCAATAAACCACCCATTGGGATATTTATCACCAAGTTGAGACGAATACTTTGTTGTAGAGTCAAGAAATTCTTTGGGGCTGAATCGAGGTATTCAAGAAGAGTAGGTTGTTTTGGTTAGATACCGTCAAGAATTCCTGATCATTGAATGGGAACAGCTACATCTAAAAGTATTTTTACCTTTAAATATTTTCTGTTGGAGCTTCCCTCATTCCTTTTATTGAACATAATGATGCAAATCAAGCTTTAATGAGTTCTAATATGTAACGTCAGGTAGTTCCACTTTCTTGATCTGAAAAGTGTATTGTTGGAACTGGGTTGGAATGCCAAGTGGCTCTATTTAAAGAAAGAAATAAATAAAAACTTCTAAAAACATATATAAAATAAAAATTACTACATAAGTCAAATAGGATACTCAAATACTTTTTCGTATCTTAAGTTAAATTAAATAAAAAAAGCTTATATTATATTCTATTAAGTAAAAAATAAGTAAAAAAGTAAAAAGAAAAGACGACTAAATAGTAATTACAATTATATAATTATTAAAGGGCTAATAAATAAGAAAGGAGCAATAATCAATTTAGCATTTGACTCCTTCATGCATGCTCCACTTGGCTCGGGGGGATATAGCTCAGTTAATAGAGCTCCACTCTTGCAATTGGGTCATTGCGATTATGGGTTGGATGTCTAATTGTCCAGGCGATAATGATAGTATCTTGTACTTGAACTGGTGGCTCACTTTTTCTAAGTAATGGGAAAGAGGACCGAAACATGCCACTGAAAGACTCTATTGAGAAAAAGATGGGCTGTCAATTTATGGCAATGTCATTTTGATGTGTAGTCTTGCAGGCAAGTATCCGTATTAACCAATTATTCAAGCTTCCCCTTGAGTTTTTGAGTTACTTTTCAAGTGTTCGAAGAAATACTAAAGTGGTGCGGAATCAAATGCTAGAAAATTCATTTCTACTAAATAATGCTCCTAATAAACTCGATACAATAGTTCCAATTGGCCATTGATACACGATTCAAATCATTAATATTAATTTCTTTCTATTCTATTTGTTATTTTATTATCTTTATTACTATTGCCAAATAAAAAAAAAATTGACCGCAAATACAAATAGCTAAAAAGAAAGGGGATGAATTTGCTCTTAGGAATCATTCAACCCTCAAAATGATTGTCTTAGTGTATCGTGTAAATTCCTTGAAATGAGAAAATCAAATAATTCTCTGTGGTGGAACAAAATATCTCGCATTTCTGGCTCGAATAGTTTATTGTTTTTGGTTTCCAAAGGAATGTTGGGATGATCTTTTTTTGCCGCATTTCGCTCAAAGGGTTGAAGGGAGATAGTGCATCAAGCTGTTTGCAAGGGCTAACTTAATCCTCTTCCCCATGGATCCTTCATGGGATCTCTAGGAGAGTCGCCAACTCCAACTATTGTCCATGTACAATCCATACTAGATCTGACCAATTGCCCATCCTACCTCGTCTACGTTCTTGATAGCCCATCTTTGTCTCAGTAGAGTTTTTCAGTATTAAATTACGTTGGCTTTAAGAGATCCTCATCAACTTTGTAAGGTTGAATTTATTCAATCATTTGTTGGCTTTATTCCGTGCCAAATTTGCTTGTAATTTAGCAATTAGATACCCTGTATTTAGGTGGGATTCATGTAAGGGTAGTGTGTGAGAAAGTGTGAAGAAATCTCAAAACTGTGCAATTCAAGGGAGTCTTGCGACTGGATCTCGCGATTAGCAAGTCACCAGAATGGCACACGTGTGAAGCATGCAGGGGGAGTTGAAGGGTCACGCCAATTGTGCACTACAGGACAAAACTTTCAGTCTGGCTAGGTAGTTAGCTCATGACTCAAACTCGTGACTTGTTCCAGTTGTGAGCTCGAGTTGCCAGAATGCCTTGTTTGGTTGTAACTGACTCTTCGCATTCCTCATACACCCTACTATAAATACCCTTATACCCACAAAATGTAGAGAGCTTCTAGAGAGAATTTTAAGAGAGAAACCCTAGAGAAAAAAAGATTGACTCATCCACAATCTTCATCCTTTGATTCTCCAAATTCCTCTACTCTCACCCTTTCCATTGATATATCCTTGAGAGGTACATTAGCCAAATCCTTATCTCACCATACCTATATCTATGAGAAGGTGTTTTGGTGCTTGGGAACCAGTTCAGAAGGGATCAATTTGTACGTTTTTCTTTTTTAGACCCCTTAAACACAACCAAATTAACCTAGTTATTTAGCCAAGTGATTAACTTAGGTAAATTATGAAGAACTAGGTTAACACATATAAATCATATCATTGACAAGTGCGGAAAATAAAGAACATAACGATATGATAACTTAGGAAAACCAAACAGGTAAAAAACCTAAGGAGAATTTAACCTAGCTATCCTCAAGGTAAACAAATCCACTATAGAGAATTGAAGTTTACACAATAGCGACTTAGACCACTAACATCTTATTACTACCTCAAGTAGGAAACCTACTACCACGACCACGTGACAACTCCGAGTTCACGGACTACTTCTCTCTTGGATTCACAGCAAGTACAAGCACTCCCGCTTGTATATCTTTAAGCTCTTGAATAAGTAACTGAATTGATCACCAAGCTCTCGACATCAATTTTGAGATTGGAAACCCTAAGTGTGTATGAAGGCAAACACCTTTAAATCTCACAAGAGATTCACACACATAGCATAAAGAGTAACCTTAAAACGTGGCTAGGGTTTTCCCTTTTATATTTAAGGCAAAACATAAAACCCTACACGACAAACGGGCTGGGATTAAGTTGGAAAATTTTGCAGAAAAAACAATCTACATGAGCTTCGATCAATTGAGTCTAATTCTCGATTGATCGAGCTAGGCAGATTTACATAGTAAATCCTATAGTACACTCGATTCCAACTTTACAATAAACATATTCTTTGAGCAAGTCTAAAACAAGACTAAACATTTTGATCATGGTTTGCCAACATTACAAATTGAAGTTCTAATACATTTAAACTTAAAGTCTTAGAAACCAACACAATTCAATTTGGTTGATGCAATGGGCTATTGCGGGATCCGGTAAGCTAGAAAAGATAGGGTATGGCGTAACCCTGTTGGAGCAAGAAACTTGGAGGGCTTAGATGCACTGGAAAGATTAGGCTTGGAGGGTCTTTTGCTATTCATGTATCCCAACTTCATTCTCTAGTGGATTATTGACCGTTTGGAGGGTGGCAGAGAGGTTTTTTCGTCGAGTACTTCGATTTCCTCTTCGATAACATATCGCTGTGTTATCTTTGTGTTTGCATCTTTCTTCCCTTTCTCTTTACCTTTTAATTACTGCTGTGACTGTGATTGTGTTACCAATTTGGTTATAGCTTATATTTCATATTCCGCATATATATTGTTTGTTTATAAGCTAGTGTTGGTAATTTTTAATTTGGGGGTCTAAACGTTCATAGGTGTTTTACACACTATTTGAACTTTCAAACTTATTAGGTTTAATCACTTGTATTTGAATCATATGTATCTGAAAACTAATCTAAATTCTTAGTTTAGAGTTGTTGTCATATGTGGCGTAACTGAAACCTCTTATTCCAGGTTGGAGATGATTGTTGACAGGATGTTCTTACTCTTCAAGTGATAGCACTACTTAGAGACATATTTGAAGCAGTTGGAATTAACCTGTATCTGTTCCCTTATGGTGTTCTCCCAACTGGCCCGGAGAGAGGCATAATTGAGGTGACCTCCTTTTTTACAATCTCTTACTATCTATTTTGAAGGGTTGTGCCTTGAGTGCATGCATATTGTGCATGTGGTACACTGTACACATTTGGCGCTTGTAGTTTTTGTGCTGGAATGTTACATGCACAATTGCCAAATTAAAACTTTGGATACTGAATTTTGCAATTTCATGCACTCTTTAAGTGTTTCCTTAATAATTTACACATGAATTAAAAAGTGGCAGATTACCTCATTCTTTATTATAATTTTTTTGAATTGTTAGGCTCAGATGTATGAAAATGAAGAGAATAGGGAAGAAGATTTGGATATCATGGTGCTTTTTATTTATTTATAATTTTTAAAGGTCTTTTTTAGGATTTACTAGTTGAATGAACATGGCTGAAATTGAATGTAAGAATTGCCAGATCTTCATTTGAGTTTTTAATTTCTTGTACAAAGTTAAAGCAAAACAGGCAAAAATCCTCTTTACCTGATTTTTATTTATTTATTTTTTTTTTATGACCAATATATATATATATATATATATATATAGAAACAACAAAATAGAAGCTTAAAATTATAAATAAAATTGACTTTTAGTTGAGGCTGCCAGTTAGATTAGCCACTGTGTTTGTATCGTGGGCTTCCCGTGGGGGATTCAGGTTTACTATGTGGTCCTACTACTCATTCTGCATTTTGTATGGAGCAATTGGCCTTTCTAGTGGCACAAAATTTCACTTAGGTTGCATTTGGATTTGAGGACTTAAAATCAAGGGATTTGAAGACAATTTCTAGCATTGAAGATTTTGCTCTAATGAAAAAACTTGTTATTTCAAATTTACACATTAATAAAGCTTAAATATTGGAATATTTCAAATTTACATATTAATAAAGCTTAAATATTTCAAATTTACAATGTCTGTCATATTTTATCAAAAATATTGGAATATTGTGGGCTGTATTATTACTAATATGGTTTTTAAATGTTCTCAATAACAATATGTCCATGGCAGAGCTGAATAAAACAAACATAGCCCTCATCCCAAAAACAAATAATCCCAAGAGAATGTCTGAGTTCCGCCCCATCAGTCTCTGTGATGTAGTGTTTAAACTCATTTCTAAAACCCTTGCTAACAGACTTAAAACCCTCCTCCCTCACATTATAACGGAAAACCAAAGCGCCTTCACCTCGGACTGACTCATTATTGACAATGTGCTTGTGGCCTTTGAATTAATGCATTTCTTAAATCACAAAAATGCAGGTAATGACGGTTTCATCGCAGCCAAGCTCGACATGAGCAAGGCCTTTGATAGAGTTGAATGGTGCTTCATCCAAAGGGTTATGGAAAGAATGGGTTTCAACACTAGATTGATAAATTGGGTAATGCAATGCATCACCAGTCTTCTACTTAGTTCTTATAAATGGGGTAGCTTGGGGAAATATCACCCCAACTAGAGGACTTTGCCAAGGAGACCCCCTCTCCCCAAGCCTCTTCCTTCTTTGTGCCAATGGCCTCTCTGCTCTCATACATGAAGCTACATGAAACCAGTAATGGATGGGCATTTCAATTTGTAGAGGCTGTCCAAGAATCACCCACCTCTTCTTTGCGGAAGACTCTTTAGCAAGGCAAACACCAAAGAGAGTCAAGAATTAAAAAAAATCCTTCAAAAATATGAAGAAGCATTTGGCCAAAAAATTAACACAGACAAATCCTCGGTGTTCTTTAGCCCAAACACACCTCAAGCAGTCAAAGAAGAGATTTTTGCCATCCTTGGCCCCATGCAAGACTCAAGACATTCCAAATACTTAGGTCTCCCATCGTTTATTGGAAGATCCAAGAAACAGGTATTTGCTACCTTGAAGGAGAGGGTGGGGCAGAAACTTGCTAGTTGGAAGGGTAAACTACTCTTTATGGGAGTCAAGGAAATCCTCATTAAGGCAGTTGCTCAAGCAATCCCAACCTACACCATGAGTTGCTTCCAACTACCTCAAAGTTTATGTGAAGATTTGGAAAGTATGATGAGAAATTTCTGGTGGATCGCTGGAAAAGGATGTGCAATTTGAAAGCTAGAGGAGAATGGGGTTCAGAAACTTGCAAGCTTTCAACCTAGCCATGTTAGCCAAGCAAGCATGGTGTATCCTCTCAAATCCAAGTTCCCTTGTTGCCCGTGTTCTTAGGGCCAAGTACTTCCCCACAGGCGATGTTCTCAATGCCAAGCTTGGCAATTTCCCATCATTCTCTTCGAGAAGCATTTACAACAGCCTTAAAGTCTTAAGGGAAGGAACTCAATGGAGGGTAGGCAATGGAAAAAGGATCCATATATGGGATGACAGATGGATGCCAAATCCATCCACTTATAAAGTCATTGGCCCTCCACACAGCAATCCAGAATTCCCAATGGTTTCCTCGCTCATAGACCCTATCATAAAATGGTGGAAAGCTGATTTGGTTCCAGTGACATTCCTCCCTTTCGAAGCTGAAACAATTTTCAGAATCCCTTTGAGCCACAATCTGCCTGAAGATAAAATAATATGGTTGGGGAATAGCCGTGGTAAGTTTACAATCAAAAGCGCATACCATATTGCCCACAAGTTAATGGACGTAAGGGAAAAGGAGGAAAGCTCCTCAAGGGATCCCTATAGGCTGCTATGGAAGAAGCTTTGGCACCTAAACCTCCCAGTAAAGATGAACATTTTTGCTTGGAGAGCTTGTATTAATGGGCTACCCACAATGGAAAATATGAATATCAGAGGCATTACTAATAGCAGAACATGCCCAATTTGTGGTTTTGAACACGAAAATATCACCCATGCCATCCTAAGATGTGATTTCACCACTCAGGTTTGGAATTTATGGGCTGAAAATCCATTAAGAGTCGGTCAAAATAGCTTGAATTTCCAGGACTCAGCCATGCTTATCCTCACTCAAAAGTCTACCCAAGACCTAGAAACCTTTTTTGCTGTAGCTTGGGCCATTTGGTATAACAGAAATAAGGTTGTCCACAATGAAAGCAACCTTTCCCCACAACAGACTTGGCATATGGCAAAAAGCTCAATGGAAGACTATTTAAGTGCTGCTGATTCGGACCTTTCCTATATCAGATTCTCCCCCACCAGATGGGAACCCCCTCTACCAAGAGTTTACAAAATAAATGTTGATGGAGCTTTAGACCAAAATAGGTACTCTAGCGTTGGGGTCATTGTAAGAGACAGCAAGGGTCAACCAATTGCTAGTCTCTGCAAGTTTCTACAATCCAGTTATTCTGCAGAACTCGTGGAGATAATGGCTTTGGAGCAAGGAATCCTGCTAACTAAGGAATTGCAACTGCCCAGAGTTATTTTTGAATCAGACGCACTCAATGTCATCCAAGCCATTAATGACAGAGCTATAGGGAGCAGTTTCGGCCACTTCATTCAGGATTTTATCCAAGCTCGGGATATGTTTGAACCATGCTCTTTCAAGCATCTAAACTGTGACTTTAACAAGGTTGCCCATGAGTTGGCCCAATATGCTTGGAGGAGTGCAAGTTCGCATATCTGGACAGGAGTTGCCCCCCTCAATGGTTGCTTATTTAATTCAATCTGAGATGTGTTCTGTTTAGCTATGTTGTCTGGCTTGTATCTGAACTCTCTTTGATGTACTCTTTGTTTAGTTATTAATGCCATCTTATTTCCCTATAAAAAAAAAAAATATATATATATATATATATATCCATCCATAACTAAATTTTGTCCATAGGAAATATTTTTTTTTGTCCTTCCATACTTTGTTTAAATCTTTTAAACTAAAAATTCAAATTCAAGTCCTCTTCAAATACTCCCATCCATATGAATCAATTGTCATTTGATATTGCATTCACTGATTTTGTGGGGCTACTTAGGGGCTATTTGGTAGGGTATTTTAAATAACAGTTTTTAGTGTTTAAACAACATTACACGTATTTCCACATACTTTTTCACTCACATGTATTTTCAAAAAATACAAACAACGTTACTAGAACAATATTATCAAACGACTTCTTCGGATTTAAAAACATAGTTTAATTGTGTCTGCTTGCTGCCAGGTTTCATACTTCATTTGGGTTTCAATATCCGGGTTTGCGTGTCATTATTAATCACAAATCTAGACTTGAAGCCTGAAATATGATTCAATCTGTCTGTTGTGCCAGTTGTCAATTCTCGTGTCTCTAGGTAGCATATGTTCCAGGAAGTAAATTAATATTTGAATTAAATTGGAAAGAAATAATATTGATGTAAATACCTTGCAGTTTGCATTTTGCATTGCATTTTATATTTGGGAAATGTTCTAACCTTGGCAATTTGCATTTTATAAACATGAAACGTTTCACCAATTCCAAAAGACTTTTACAATACTGCACTTTGCTCTTATGTGTTTTTTTTTTGAATCTTCTCTTTCAGCTTAAAGAGACTGACTATAATGGTAGTTGTAGACTTCATTCTTTAAATATTATCTTCTTATCTTGCAGGTTGTGCCTAATACACGGAGCAGAAGTCAGATGGGTGAAACCACCGATGGTGGTTTGTATGAGATTTTTCAACAAGACTATGGGCCTGTTGGCTCTTCTAGTTTTGAAGCTGCCCGTGAGAACTTTATCATTAGCAGCGCTGGTTATGCAGTTACGGGCCTTTTACTTCAACCAAAGGATAGGCACAATGGGAATCTTCTTTTTGACAAGTATGCCTAATCTTTTGACCTGATTTTTTTAGTGTAAATTGTGATTTGTGATAATAACGTAATTTAGTTTGATTTATCTCTCTGTGCAACATGACAAACCTAAACTCGGTATTTTCTTTCTTGATCTCGTTACGTATATAGTTTTCTTGAAAACCGTATGAAGGTCTTTCCAAAATAATGAGGTATATAGTGTAGAAATACAACCAATGCTGATGTACATGTCAATGCAGGTTGGGGAGGCTTGTTCATATCGATTTTGGTTTCATATTGGAAACTTCGCCGGGTGGAAATATGCGTTTTGAAAGTGCACACTTTAAGCTGAGCCATGAGATGACGCAATTACTAGAACCATCCGGGACTATGAAGAGTGAAACTTGGAACCTATTTGTAAGGTAGTGAAGACGTGTTTGTTTACTCTCTCTCTGTCTCTCTCATATCACTGTTCATGAATGAACTTATTTTCTAGATCGAACATAAGCAATTTGTTGTTGTTTTGATCCAAACTATGCATTGTGCTTTCCATCATATGCCCACAGTTTATGCGTGAAGGGGTACCTGTAGGGAATTTAACCAAAAATTCCTAACCTGTGAGAAACAAAACAAATAGAGAAAACACACGTCAAAGAAAATAATCACACGCACAAGACAATATTTACGTGGTTCGGCAATTTGCCTACGTCCACGGAGTTGCAGGGATTTCACTATTATCAGGGAAAATACAATAGTGCACAAGAACACTCTCAAGAAACCCAAATCCCAATTACACCTTAGTACTCTCCCACAGAAAAAAATAAAAATAGAAACTGACTGCCTCTCTTTTCTCTATTTTCTCTCATGCGGCTTGCACACTAGGTTAATTGGAATTTTTTCTATATGCTCACACAGCTTCACTTTTACTCTCAAACCTAATATATATATATTTATGTATATATATCAAAGTCGGTTACACTAGGAACTAAACTCCTAGTTGAATTCGGTCAACTTGGGCTTGTAGAAATTCAAGCCACATGAGCCCACTTCAACAAATCTCCACCTTGGCTTGAATTGACCAAGCTACACAAGCAAACTCCTCCATCAGCTCCACCTTAGCCCTTAAGGGCTCACAAGCTACAAACATCAGCCACAATCCTCCATAACACAGTTCCTCATCCCTGCAACTCATCCTCCTGTCCTCAAGCTAGAAGACCAATTGAAGCTGCGCACAGCTTCAACTTCTCAATAGTGACACCCTTAGTCAACATGTCTGCTGGGTTCTTAGATCCACAAATCTTCTCAAGCATTACCAGCTTATCTTCAACAAGGTAACGGATAAAGTGGTATTTTGTCTGTATGTGCTTCGATTTTGAATGAAAAGCCGAATTCTTGGCAAGAAAGATTGCACTCTGACTGTCACTGTGTAGAATACCCATCTCCTGCTTCTTACCCAATTCATCTAAGAAACCATGTAGCCAAATCATCTCCTTTCCAGCTTCAGTTGCTGCAACATACTCAGCTTCTGTACTAGACAAAGTAACAATCTTCTGTAGATTTGAAGCCCATGATATAGCTGTACCACCCAGAGTAAAAACAAACCCAGTAGTACTCTTTCTACTATCAATATCACCAGCAAAATCAGCATCTACATAACCCTGCAGTTTCAAACTTGCACCTGTGAAGCAAAGATATGTATCTGATGAACCCTTCAGATACCTCAGAATTCACTTGACTGCCTCCCAATGCTGCTTTCCAGGCCTACTCATGAATCTGCTCACAACTCCCACTGCATGTGCAATGTCTGGCCTTGTACACATCATAGCATACATCAAGCTGCCAATAGCTGAGGCATAGGGCACCTTGCTCATGTGGTCCCTTTCTTCTTCTGTCTTCGGTGATTGTTCTTTACTTAGTTTGAAATGACTACCCAAGGGTGTGCTCACTGGTTTTGCTTCATTTATGTTGAACCTGCTGAGAACTTTCTTCACATACTCTGACTGTGAAAGTTTCAATGTACCATTAGCCTTGTCTCTAATGATTCTCATACCAAGGATTTGCTTTGCAGCTCCCAAATCCTTCATTGCAAACTGTTTGGACAATTGCTTCTTCAGATTATTAATCTCCTCAATGCTAGACCCTGCAATAAGCATATCATCCACATACAACAGTAATATGATGTAAGAATTGTCAAAAGACTTAACATAGCAACAGTGATCAGCTTCACATCTCTTGAACCCAATTCTATGCATAAAACTATCAAATTTCTTGTACCACTGTCTTGGAGCTTGTTTTAGGCCATACAAGCTCTTTTTCAGTTTGCATACTAAATTCTCTTGTCCTTGAGCAATGAACCCTTCTGGCTGAATCATGTAAAGATCTTCCTCCAAGTCACCATGAAGGAATGCTGTCTTCACATCTAACTGCTCAAGGTGTAAGTTTTCTGCAGCCACCATTCCTAGTCTGATTGTTGACATCTTCACAACTGGAGAAAATATCTCTGTGTAGTCAATGCCTTCCTTCTGCTGGAACCCTTTAACAACTAATCTGGCCTTATAACATTTACTACCATCATGCTCATTCTTTATTCTGTATACCCACTTGTTGTGCAAAGCTTTCTTTCCTACTGGCAATTCAGTCAGTTCCCATGTCTGATTCCCCAACAAGGAATCCATCTCATCCTTCATGGCTAACTCCCACTTGCTTGAATTCTCATCTTGCAAGGCTTCTTCATAACACTCTGGCTCACCACCATCAGTCAACAGGAGATAATTTAGAGTGGGTGAATAATGCTGTGGAGGTCTAATGTTCCTGGAAGATCTACGGACTTCAGCTACAGGTGTACTCAGATCTACCTGTGAATTTACATTCTCCTTATCTTCTTCACCCCTTTTTTGGACAGTACCTTCAGTCAATTCATCTAAGTTGACAAACTCAGATTTCTTTTGATCTATCCCTGTAATATTTGACACTACAGTTGACCTGTCCTTATACATAACCTGTTCATTAAATAACACATTTCTACTTCTGATGATTTTCCTGTTTTGTTCATCCCAAAACCTATAGCCAAATTTCTCATCACCATAGCCAATGAAAAAACATATTTTAGACTTTGCATCAAGTTTACTACGAGCATCAGAATCAATATGAACATAAGAAACACAACCAAAAACTTTTAAGTGTGAAAACTTTACCTCTTTACCGCTCCAAACCTCCTCAGGAAGTCTGAACTCCATGGGAACTGAAGGTCCTCGGTTTATCAGGTAAGCTGCAGTGCTAACAGCATCAGTCCAAAAAGTTTTTGGTAGTCCTGCATGCAACCTCATACTCCTAGCACGCTCATTGAGAGTTCTATTCATGCGCTCAGCCACACCATTCTGCTGTGGTGTCCCAGGAATGGTCTTCTCCATCCTAATTCCCTGTGCAGCACAATACTCACTGAACCCTCCATCTATGTACTCTCCTCCATTATCTGACCTCAAACATTTTACTTTCAAACCTGTTTCTGTCTCAACCATGGCCTTCCACTTCTTAAAGGTTTCAAATACATCTGATTTATTTTTCAGAAAATAAACCCATACCTTTCTACTTGAGTCATCAATGAAAGTGATGTAGTACCTTGAACCTCCAAGGGATGCAACCGGAGAAGGCCCCCACAAATCAGTGTGTACTAACTCCAATTTTTCAGCCTTCGGTGTCCTGCCAGTTTTCAAGAAGCTCACATTTTTCTGCTTTCCTAAGATGTAACTTTCACACATGTCAAAATCAATGGACTTCAATTCTAGTAGTTTTCCTTTTGACAGTAGCATCTTCATCCCTTTCTCACTCATGTGACCAAGTCTTCGGTGCCATAGGCTTGTATCAGTACTTGCATCAGCAACTGCAATTGTGTCTCTTGGACTTGAGGTCATGTACAGAGTACCAGTTTTCTTTCCACGAGCCAATACCCTAACTCCCTTTGTAACCTTCCAAATACCACCAACAAATAGTATTGCATGCCCTTCATCATCAAGTTGTCCAACAGAAATCAGATTCCTCCTTAGGTCAGGAATATGTCGAACCTTCTCCAGTAACCAAACAGACCCATTGGGCAACAATATCCGAACATCTCCCATACCCACAACATCCAAGGCTGAACCATCAGCCAAATACACCTTACCAAAATCACCTGCAACATAATTTTGTATGATTTCTCGGTGTGGAGTGGTATGAAACGAAGCTCCTGAATCCAAAACCCAATCATCAAGTGGATTGTCTACTGCAAGAAGTAATGCATCCTGTACCTCTTCCGTTACAGCATTAGCAGAATCATCTTCATTCTTCTTCTTAGGACTTTTGCATTGATTCCTAAAGTGACCTGTTTTCCCACAATTCCAGCATTGTACTTGTTGGCCTGATCTAGATTTACTTCTATTTCGATTAGAATTTCTGGATTTTGATTTGCCCCGATATGAATTTCTATTATTACCTCTGCCTCTTGTCTCAAGGTTTAGGGCAGAACTAGATCCTGAGGATTCGCCTGCATCTCTTCTGCGAATCTCCTCAGCCAGAATTAAATCTCGTATATCATTGTACTTGAGTTTTTCCTTTCCTGTAGAATTGCTTACTGCCATCCTCATTGCCTCCCAACTGTTTGGCAAAGAAGCCAAGACGATCAGAGCACGAATCTCATCATCAAAATCAATTTTTACAGACGACAATTGATTTGTGATAGTATTAAATTCATTCAAATGTTGTGCTACTGATGCATTCTCTGCCATCTTCAGATTGAACAGTTTCTTCATCAAGTGCACTTTATTGTTTGCTGACGGCTTTTCATACATACCAGACAAAGCCTTCATCAGATCTGCTATGGTCTTCTCCTTTACAACATTGTGTGCAACAGACCTAGACAGAGTTAACCTGATAACTCCTAGTACCTGTCTGTCAAGAAGAGCCCATTCCTCAGCCTTCATAGCCTCAGGTTTTGTCCCCAAAAGAGGCAGATGCAATTTCCTCCCATAGAGATAATCTTCAATCTGCATCCTCCAATACGCGAAGTCTGTGCCATCAAACTTTTCTATTCCAGACGCCTTTCCTGCTTCCTCTGCCATTGCTCCCACTCAAACCTAACCCTAGGCTCTGATACCAGTTGTAGGGAATTTAACCAAAAATTCCTAACCTGTGAGAAACAAAACAAATAGAGAAAACACACGTCAAAGAAAATAATCACACGCACAAGACAATATTTACGTGGTTCGACAATTTGCCTACGTCCACGGAGTTGCAGGGATTTCACTATTATCAGGGAAAATACAATAGTGCACAAGAACACTCTCAAGAAATCCAAATCCCAATTACACCCTAGTACTCTCCCACAGAAAAAAATAAAAATCGAAACTGACTGCCTCTCTTTTCTCTATTTTCTCTCATGCGGCTTGCACACTAGGTTAATTGGAATTTTTTCTATATGCTCACACAGCTTCACTTTTACTCTCAAACCTAATATATATATATTTATGTATATATATCAAAGTCGGCTACACTAGGAACTAAACTCCTAGTTGAATTCGGTCAACTTGGGCTTGTAGAAATTCAAGCCACATGAGCCCACTTCAACAGTACCTTGCTGCCTGCCGATATATGGATGGGATTATAAACATAGTGATGTTAATACTAGATAGCGGATTATCTTGTTTTAGAGTATCTGCAGCAGTGGAGCTAAATAGCTATTTTAGCTCCACCAAAACACAAAAAACTACCATCTAGCAGTGGAGCTATAGCTGTTTTTTTTTAGCTTCATTGCTACAGTGCACATCTATAGATAGATGTGCACTATAGCTGAAAGCTAAAAATATATATATATATATATATTATTAAATTTCTCTCTTCTTTCATTTAAAAAATATTTTCTCTTTCTTTCTTTTTCTCTCTCCGGCTTCTCTTCTTTCTTCCTTTTTCCTTCTCATTTTTTTTCTCTCCCTCATCTACTCTCTGCTTCGCTGATCTGTTCTGGATCTTCATCTTCATCGTCGATTTGTTCTGGGTTCATCTTCATTGCCGATCTTCATCGTCATCGTTGTCCTACGCCGTCGACCCATCTCGCTCAGTCCTCCATCTCACCGTCAATCCAAGCTCCATTGCCAACCTAAGCTTCATCGTCAATCCAAGCTCCACCAGCACTGCCTTCATTGAACTCAAGAGCACCGTGGATTTCATGGTTGGATTTCGTGGCTGTGGCTGGATTTCGTGAGTTTCTTTGGGTTTCGTGATGGCAGTTTGGTTGGGTTTCATGGTGGCTGAGTTTCATAGGTAAATGGTGGTGTGACTGTGTTGGTGGTGATTTGTGTGGTGGTTTTTGGCTAATTTGGATTTTTGGCAGTGGTTGTGGGTGGTTGTTCTTGGCTTGCTAGTTGTTGTTGGGTGGTTGTTCTTGGTTGGCCGTGGTGGTGGATCGGTTTGTGGTGTTTTTATTGTAGTGAGATGAATTATTTTATTGTAGTAGATATATTATTTTATTGTGATGTTTATATTATTTTATTGTGTTGAAAGCTAAAATAGATCCACTGCTGCAGCATGTGTGTAGGTAAAATAGATAAAGTAACTTTTGATAGAGTTAAATAACTAAATTTTTTGCTTTATTGTTATGAATGCTCTAAGAGGGGTGATCCCATTGGAAACCTTTGTAAGAGATTTCATCCTGAGATGAGTGAGCGCGAGGCAGCCAACTTCATGATTCGCGTGTGTACAGATGCTTACAACCTGTGAAGCACGGACGCGGCACCAGAGGTGTCGCACCCGCGTCTAACGCGACGACTTGCGAGGGACGCCGTTGCCCGTGCATCTAGCTGTATTGGGCTGCGTCATGCCACGTGGCTTTTTTTTAGCCGACTCGCGCCGACGCAGCTCCAACTCGGGCCGTATCGGCCGAAACCGCCTAAACGGCCGATTCAAGCCGAAATGGCCGATATAGGCCGAAATTCAAAAAAAAAATTAAAATAAAGGTGCAAAACGCACCGTTTGAGCCAAATATTAAACCCTACTGAAGGCTCACTTCACACAAACACACCAAACTTCAGCTTTCTGCCTCTCTCTCACTCCGTCACTCGTCTCTCACTCTCCCTGTGCTCTCTGCCTCTGTCTCTGCTCGCTGTGAGACACTCAGCCAGTGCTGAGTCAGTCACTTGACTCACTTCAGCTCATTCTTTCTTCAGCTCTCTCTCACGCATTCTTAACTCAGGTACCTTTCAATCTTAGTTTGATCTTTGATTTCAATGATTTGTGATTTGTGAATTTGTGATACTGATTTGTGAATCTTAGTTTTATTTAGTTAATAGTTATTACTTATTACTCATTGTGAATCTGTTTTGTGAATCTGTGAACTTGGGTTTGATTTATTATTAATTTATTTAGTTAATACTTAATAGTTATTATTTGTTGGTTAAATTGAATCTATTGAATTTGTAATGGATGAAGTTACTAGCATATAAACTTCATCTCAAGAAGTGTCAAATGTTGAATGTCCTCTTTGGCAGTATGTGACTAAAGTAGAAAAACCACCTGGTGCTACTGTTAAAAAAGGTGGAAACACATACTTTAAGTGCAACTATTGTGGTGTAGTTTATTTGGGATCCTATTCTAGGGTTAAGGCTCATTTGTTAAAAATTCTTAATAAAGGTATTAAAGCATGCCCTAATGTGACACCGAGCCATAGGCTGGAAATGCAGTGAATGCATGATCAAGTTGAGAATGATAAGTTAGAGAGAGAATAGAGAAGTCGAATTCCCTTACCCTTACCTCTCCCAGGCCATAGGCCTATACCTATTTCCCCATTTCGGAGACAGGAAGGGAGTGATAGTACAAATCCGGTTGATGGTAAGAGGAGGAAGGTGACTGGGATTTCTCCTATTGAGAAAGCATTCCAGAATACTGCTAGACATGAATTGGATAGTAGAATTGCTAGGATGTTTTACACTGGTGGGCTTCCATTTAACTTTGCAAGGAACCCATATTATCGTAATTCCTATGCATATGCTGCTACCCATAGCATCCCAAGTTATGTTCCTCCTAGATACAATGCCTTAAGAACAACACTTTTGCAAAAAGAAAGAGCTCATGTTGAAAGACTCTTGAAACCAATTAAAGACTTTTGGCTTGAAAATGGTGTAAGCATAGTTTCTGATGGATGGTCAGATCCACAAAGGAGGCCTTTTATTAATATTATGGCTGTATCAGATGGGGGTCCAGTGTTTATAAAGGCAATTGATGGGTCAGGTGAGTTCAAAGACAAACATTATATTGCTGGGCTGTTGAAGGATGCTATAAAAGAGATTGGACATGAAAAAGTTGTCCAAGTCATCACTGATAATGCCAATGTGATGAAGTCTGCTGGAGCTCTTATTGAAGGTGAGTATCCTAAAATATTTTGGACACCTTGTGTTGTCCACACTCTTAATCTAGTTTTGAAGAATATTTGTGCAACAAAAAACACTGAAAAGAATGAAGTTACATATGAAGAATGTAGTTAGATTACATGTATTGCTGATGATGCATCCTTCATACGTGTTTTTATTATGAACCATTCAATGAGGTTGGCAATGTTTGATGAATTTAGTCCATTAAAATTGCTCCAAGTTGTTGATACTAGATTTGCTTTGATTGTTGTAATGCTGAAAATGTTGAAGCTGATAAAAAGATGCCTTCAAGCCATGGCTATTAGTGAGCAATGGGTTTCTTATAGGGAGGATGATGTTGGAAAAGCTCTAAAGGTGAAAGATATGATTCTAAGTGATCTTTGGTGGGATAACGTTGATTATATCCTTGAATTCACAACACCTATTTATGATATGCTATGAGTAGTCGACACAGATAAGCCTTGTCTTCATCTTGTGTATGAGATGTGGGATTCAATGATAGAGAAGGTGAGGGCAGCAATTATCGGCACGAAGGCTTGGAAGATGATGAGTATAGCTCATTTTGGAGTGTGGTGTATGATATACTCATTGATCGATGAACTAAAAATTGTACACCACTACATTGCTTGGCTCATTCCTTAAATCCTAAGTAAGTACATTTATTTTCTATTTCCCTTAGTTCCCTCTTCTAGTAAAACATACGTTTCATTTATATTTGTTTTTTAATATTTAACTAGGTATTACTCCATTGAATGGCTTTTGGAGAATCCAAAACGCATCTCTCTACATCGGGATCATGAAATTTCTATGGAAAGGAGCAAGTATTTGGATCGATGCTTTGAAGATGAGAGTGAATTAAAGGTGGTGAAGTTTGAGTTTGCTGCATTTTCAGGAGGGAGGTTTCCTTCACCAGATGCCTTGACAGATAGGTGGGACTTACTCCCTTTGGTTTGGTGGCAATACCATGGCTCCGCATTTCCAACTCTTCAATCCCTTGCCTTTAAACTTCTTGGACAACCTTGTTCATCCTCATGTGTTGAGAGGAATTGGAACACATACAAATTCATTTATTCCTTAAAAAGAAACAAAATGGCTCCTGCACGTGCTGAAGATTTGGTATATGTGCATTCTAATCTTCGACTCTTGTCAAGGCACAATGAGGAGTACGTAAATGTAGCAACAAAGATGTGGGATATTGCAGGAGACTCTTGCTTCATAGGTTTCAACAAGTGGACAACTGCAGGCTATGACTTGATACAATATCTGCAACAGGGTATCGAGAAGTAGATTTCTAGAGTTTGACTCACTTGTACATGTTTGCTTGTAATTCTATCATATTTATTGTCATATAGTAGTGATTTTTCCTGGGGGATGCCCACTTTCGTAGTGTTGAGGTGAGTAAAAAAAAAAAAAAAAAAAAAAAAAAAAAAAAAAAAAAAAAAAAGGCAGACGCTGAATTGAGTTCTTTGTAACCTAGAGGTGGAATTCCTCCCAAGGTTTGTAAAAATATAGTTTGTAGTTGATATTTATTAATGAAATTAGCAAAATTTATTCTGTTGATTGGCAAACAAACATGTTTGAAGCAGATGGACAACAGGATGGGCTTTGTTCAAACATCTGTGCTGCTTGTTTTCTTGTAATGTAATTTTTATTTTTTGGTTTGTACTTTGTAGAGACATTGAGCAGGAACTTTTTATTTTCTTCGTGTTTTTAGTCTATACTGTTAATTAGAAAAAATGATTCTTTGGTGCCTACTTTTCACTGTCTCCATAGCCTCTTTTAAGATTTAAGTGAAATATATTGGTTTTTGTTTTGTTTTGTTTTTCTTTCAAATTACATTCAGTCTATGTATATGTAACTTTTTGGGTTCTGTTAACATAAAATGAAATCGACTACCCTGTCCAGCTGTCCTTGTCCATTTTTACATAAAATAAAAGTTTTTTTTTTTTTTTGAGAGAGTTTCAACCTATGGCGTCCGCTCCTGATAATAGCTCTTTGTCATCAGACCAAGACACCAATCAGTTTTTGGTGTAGGCGGGGATTGAACCCTAGATCTCTTATTCAACCATCAGAGACTTTACATAAAATAAAAGTTATAGCGTCATTTTGTGAGGGGGAAAAATGTGCATAAAGGATCAACTGTACAAGTTTGATAAAGTTGCAGGTATTTAGGAATTTGAAACTATATATATTTTTTTTTATTTAAAGAAAATTATGTAAATATAGTAAGGGAAAAATTTAGGTACATGGTACATTATATTTATACCTAAGTTCTGTTTTTTTTTTTTAAAAAAAAGAAGAAGTTCTGTTCTTAAATTTAATATGTTTATAACGTGCCACATGGTGAGAGCATACAGTGCGTTGTGTAATAGATGACATAGTTATGATAGAAATGTTCTAATTAAATACAGAGAACTATAATTAAGTAATTAAGTAATCATTAATAGATAAATTCATTAAAATATCAATGATTAACAATCAATCATGATAAGTTTATTAATTCTAGTTACAAGCAGACAAGTATCATGGAAAAAATTGGCTTTTGCCCCTTTCAAAAAAACAATCTAGTATTTTGCCCTTTTTCCCAAATTAATTAGGGAAATGCTCCTCTTTTGAAACTCAATTTTCTCAAAATCAAGTTAAGCCCTATAGTGGCGTTTTAAGGAGCCTATAGTGACGTTTTAAGGACCTATAGTAGCGTTTTGTAATCTGATTTCCATGAAGTCGAGTTATAGGTAAAAAAAGAAAAAAAATTGCATGTAACTCGACTTCATAGAGATCGGATTACAAAACGCCACTATAGGTCCTTAAAACGTCACTATAAGCTCCTTACAACGTCACTATAGGGCTTCGGATTTTTTTTTTTTTTTTAATTTTTATAACTTGATTTTGAGAAAATTGAGTTTCAAAAGAGGGACATTTTCCTAATTAGTTTGGAAAATGGGGCAAAATGCTAGATTTTTTTTTTGAAAGGGCATTTGCCCATTTTCTCCCAAGTATCATAAACAAATAATTTGACAATGAGAGCTATTTATAATGAATTAGTTAACAACTATATAAATAATGTGTTTTTTTTAATAATCATAATGTGCTAATTGAACATTGATAAAAAGTGGAAATAGTATATAAAATCAATGATGTACAAGGATGTTTTACACAATCTAAAACAATAATTCACGATAAGTTTATTAATATTGATAATAATAAATAATGTTGATTAAACTATTTGCAAGAATCATTAACAAATACTTCAAAAACGAGAGCCATTTAAAATGTATATAAAAAACATATATAATGTGGTGATTAGAAATTTGTTAAAGGAGGAATTATTCTATATATAATCTTCTCGAAACTTTTAACATGCAGTGAAAATTAATAATCTAATACTTACCCAACTCGAGTTTAGTCTATAGAATTAGTACATTTTCTTTCAATCACTTTTTAAGTTGGATCCACCACACCAGTGTGAGGTATAAGTCTTATTTTTATGGCTTTAAACTTAGATCGGATGTGCCAAAAAGGATCTAATATCCTTGGCTCTCTTTGGTTCTGAACTCGTACGTTTGCAGATAGAGACATGTCAACTTTTGATCTCCAAACATGCAAGACATCCTTTCTGATCTCTGATCTGCACTCAAATGGTGGTTGCTTTCATGCATTGAAATGTGGGATCCTTGAGTGACCCCATCATCATGTGATGTGAGTTGAGTGGAGCCTGGACTTTTTCTTTAGTGTGTGTGTTTCACAATGGGGTTACATGGTCAACTCTCTCCCTCACATTTTCTTCTCAATCTTTTATTTTTTTGAATTCGAATACAAACCTTTAGACATCTTCTTAAACTAGATAAGAGGGAGGATGCCATTGAATTAACTCAAAATTGAGGTGATCAATTCAAAAAACTTGTAATTAAGTGATTCTATTTTTTCTCGTATGAACATAATATATGTTTCAAAATAATGTTAGGGACACAACAGTTTTTACAATTATTAATATAATTTATTGTGATTAGAGTAACATCACTTTAAGATCAACTCACTGTTAACATCACTTTTATCATGCACAAATCAAAGGCTCACGACAACCTATCTCAACAGTTGTGTAAAATATTGTATGATTGTATCTCTAAACTTACTGTATTGCATGTTTCAATCCTCTTATTTGAAAGCAACTAAAAAAAAAAAAAAAACCTTCATGATTGGGATGAGGATGCTTTCAACTTATGTCAATGCCAGCTTTTTTCTTAGTGTTAATGTAAGCTCAATTTTTAAAATTCAGGAATTAATAATTACCTAATTGGGGTTATGTTAAATGTTTGATCAAAGGCTGAGACTGGATCAGTGCCAACTTGATCAAAGGTTGAATTGTTTTCCCAATTTGTATCAATGTGCAGGGTTTGGCAACTCTAAGTCTACTTCTTTCTCTCCAGTTCGTCCCTTCAATTGCACCACGTAGTTTTGAAAGCAACTAAAAAATAAGTCACATATTTGTTTATAATATGATTTTTTTAGTCTATACGAGTGAAAAGTTTCCATGCACTCATGTCACATATACTATACTTCCACATGCTTCTGTAAAATTGAGCATCAATATTGGTGGAGCTAAAATTTTTAGCAACTTAAAAAACTACTTTATTTATTTCAATACCTCACTATACAATTCACCTAACACTGGTTCTATTTTTTTACCGCTTCATTTAAATATTCTTTCTTTATATATTTTTTTACTCTCTCTCTCTCTATTAATGTGGCCTATCTTTTTTTCTTTCTTGTTCGTGCAGTATCTTGGTCACACTTGTCTGAGTTGAAAAAGAAATAAAATATTGTTTGTTTGTTTTATTTTATTTTTTATAACTTGCAGTTACAGTGAGCTGCCAAAGATGGAAGCTCAGTATAGCTCATTGGCAAATTTTTTTACTTATAACAACATCAATGTGACCTACCTTTTAGTGTTTTCGGAGGTATAATAGCAATTTAGTTATTATACCACCGTCAATGCTAATGCAGGGCCGGCTCAAGGCCTAGGCAAGTTAGGCCTAGGCCTAAGGCCCCACTAAAAAATAAAATTTTTCTTGAAAAAAAATGCCCTATTTTTTATAGTTAAAGACCCAAATTTTTATAAAATTATATATATTTTCTAAAGGTTGTACATTTTTTTTATTAGTGATATACAAATTTTACTATTAGCTTACAAATTACCATGTTATTAATCACAAAAAATGTGATATAAACATTCATTAGTTAAATTGATGAAATTCATCAATGAGAAACAATATCACATTATATTTTGAACATTTTATAGTACTTTTAATTAGCACATTTTTCTTTTTCATTTTTATTAAGACTCTCAAAGTACGAGACAACTTTAACTCAATTGAAACCCTAAAATATTTCAAAAAGATGTTGCAAATGTGTTAAATCATCAATTATAGATTAATCTCCCCTAATAGGTTGAGACTTTGATTTTTGTAAACTAATATCCTACAAAACCATACACCAAATAATATCTCTCTCTCTCTCTCTCTCTCTCTTAAAATCAAAATATAAAATTAAAAATTAGATTACAACTTTATTTAACTATGCATCGTCTTATATCCAAAATAAAGTATCTTTTCCAATCGCAATATATTTGTATTTCTTTTTATTAATATTTATAATTCAACTATGATATTCAATTCCCTATATGAAATTAAGATTAGTCTAGTTGGTATTATTTATGTATTTAATGTATCAAATTAACCTTAATTTGATTAATATTAAATAATTTTGTTTAATTAATATTTATCTATTAAAGGCCCCGCATAAATTTTTCGCCTTAGGCCCCAAATTATGTTGGGCCGCCCCTGTGCTAATGCTCAAATGTATTTCATCTATTGGCTTCATGAACGTGAGAGTTCCAAAATCAAAAGTCGTGTAGAATTGGGAACTTCCATTATAATCTAAGAATAGAAAACAGCCTAGCAATTCAGAATGTTATATTGTTAGAACCATATTAGGTTGGTAATTGGACTAGTAGTCAGTGTCACTTTGGTATCTTACTAAAACAAAAATGGTCATATTGTTCAATAGTTGATGGTTGTTATTAAACAAACATGGATATTGTTCCTTGGTTGATTAAGAATTTCAATTTTTGAGAAGTGTCATGGTTATTTAATAAGAATGGTTTCATTTTTTTTCAAATGAACGACATGAAGAACTATTAACTCTAACAACTTACTGCAGAGTTGATTATTTGGACCTTTTAGTTCATAAAAGTGGATCTTTGAACCTTGAAAGAAATATAGGAGTTTTCCACTAGCTATTAGACCAAATAGGATTGTCCAGTTCCTATAGAGCCTACCACTAAAAAAATCATATTATAACTTGTATATATCCTAAAAAACTTTCTATATGAGTGGAAAGTTTTTATAGGAACTAGATTTAGGTAGCAAGCTCTTCTTGTTTTTACTGATGGAGATGATTAGACTATAATTATTCTCTTATATAAAGAATATAACAATTTATTGTAACGTCTATCACGTAAAAAAAGGGACAGAGGAGGTGGAATTTGAACCCTAGGAACTAGCACTATAGGAAAAATTATTATGTGCATTCATTGTACTATATTTTCTTCTCATATAAATGTGAGCTTCATATGCAGAATCCACATGTGAGGAATACTTTTTGTGAGAAAAAATGTGTAATAAATCTGATATTATCAAATAATTTCATGCACTATAGAGGGTGTTGGTACTTGGTACCACTAGACTGTCACTCAAACCCACCTATTTCCTATTTTGTTTTTAGTAATTAGGCAAGAAAAAAGAGTGAAAGACTGCAAACTTACAAATAAAAATGGGACCCATAAACTGTGATAATGCAGAACTTATAGGAACTTTCAGATTCCCAGACAAAATTTTATTAAGCGTGAACTTCCTGCCACTGCATCTAAAAACAAATATCACACGCTTGGCGACTGTCCAACCCTGCTTGTCTATGTGTTTAATAGAGTACTAAAACTAAGAAACTTTGGTCAACAAGGTGATTATGATATTGTAATTGTAATAGTATATACCAAATTGTTTGTCTGATATTTGAATGATGAGGCAGGTATTTGATAATGTTGCCTACCAATTTGCATTTAAGAAATCCTATTGTGTGTGATAACAGAGTACTACATTAGAAACACTTTGGTCCAACATAGTGATTATGATATTGGAGGTCATAATACTAAACCCAACAATTTGTATGGTACAAGAATGATGAGGTAGGTATGACTAATATTGCCTACTGATTTGCATCCAAGAATCCCCATCGAAATAAGAAACCATAGAGCATTTTAAAACCCCAAGAATCCCATCAATGTTTTTGTTTTTGCCTTTTGTTAATAATAATAATAATAATAATAATAATAATAATTATTATTATTATTATTACTGCATTAGAAACACTTTGGTCCAACATAGAGATTATGATATTGGAGGTCATAAATATAATACTAAACCCAACAATTTGTATGCTACAAGAATGATGAGGTAGGTATGACTAATATTGCCTACTGATTTGCATCCAAGAATCCCCATCGAAATAAGAAACCATAGAGCATTTTAAAACCCCAAGAATCCCATCAATGTTTTTGTTTTTGCCTTTTGTAATAATAATAATAATAATAATAAATTATTATTATTATTATTGTTGTTGTTGTTGTTGTTGTTGATGTTATTATTGTCATCATCATTTGAAATAAGAAACCTTAAAGTGATTTAGAACCCCAAGAATTCAATAATTTTTTTTCTTTCCATTTTTCTTTATTTATTTATTTTCTTGGATTTTAGCAAATTATGTATATTCTTTATGTATATCCCTTATGCTCTCGTATGCGAGCATCTCCAATAGAATAAGCAAACCCAAAACTCTCTTTAGTTTAGAGAGTAAAATTTTAAAATGCAAGTTCAACTATCGTTCTAAAAATAGAAAAAGTTTTTTCCTCATGAACATTGACTCTTTTTGTCAGAAGAGTCATTATTTATTACCAAAAGATTTATTTATTTATTTATTTTTTACTTTAAGAAATGAAAAAAGTAAAGAAAGAACAAAAAAATGTATTTGAAAGAATGAGTTAAATTTTTTTAAAGAAACAATGAAGAAATAATATTTAAATAGGATGGAAAAAGATTTAAGAGTCTGTTAAAAATTGTATTTGAAAAAAATTGGTCGGTTGATAAAAAGAAAAATAAATTTTACTCAATAATTTAGTTGAGAAAATACCTACACTACTAGAGATGCTTAAGATCAAACTCTAGTTTTGAGATATTTATTTATTTATTAATTTTTATGTATTTCGTGGTGAAAAAGCAATAGAATCCTACTTTATGATATGTTAGTAAAGTTTATGATTATCAGTAAAAACCAATTACCTATAGCTTTTTTTTTTGGTGGAAAGGGAAAGAGTATTGTTGATGAAAATTGTTAACAATAATTGTTAGATTATGTTTAACAAACGTTGCCAAATTATGTTTAACAAACGTTGTCAAATTATGTTTAACAAATACTGTCAAATTACATAATTTTTGGGACGCCTGGTGGGACCCATTCTCTTTTTCATCTCCAACTGTGTTACTAATACATTTGATTTAATACGTTTTACTTTTGCATTGCAAATAGGTCTACTGATGGCTCCCCAAGTGACTATTTACTTCCATAAGCTTCTTGCAACCGCACGAGGGGCAAGTGGTTGTCACATGACATGTGCCCTTGGTCGCCCTTCCGTCAAGCTTGAGGTATCAAATGATGATCACATCACCAACATCTAAGTTTCATCAACTTCAAAGACTTCAAAGAAGAGGAAGGCAAGGAAAATTGCTAAAGCTAAGAAATCCCAAACCAAGGGTTCAAATGTGAATGACTCTAACACTATTGGTAAGGTCCCAAGGCTTCTCCCTACCCAAATCATGATTGGCTGCATCCTAATTACATTGGGAACAATCGAGTCAGTAATGGTGACTTCAACTGAAGAAAGGGAAGCTAGTCCTCTTGAAACCCCAATGCTTAAGGTCACTAAGAAATCTACCAAGGCTTTGAAGAAGGCATCACTAAAGCAAAAGGTGACTCCTCAACCAAAAACAATGCAACCTTGCATTCTTGAATCAGCTTCGCCTAAGAGCGATTCTGTTGTCAAAGGGAAAGAAGTAGCCACGAACATTGATGCCTCCTTTGGAACATCACCACCAACCAAGCCAGGCCCTAGAAAAAACGCAAGGAGAGAACAAAACCAAGTTGCTGAATTATTTGATCACTATCCATTGACGGCTCTTTGTGCTGAACAATCAAAAAGGGCAGAACCTCAATCAAAATGTCATTAAAATTCCTACAAAGAAGCAAATGAATTGCTTGGACATTTAACTTCTCAAAGATAGAATCTTTGGTTCAATTTCCATAAAAACATGGTCCATGACTTATCCTTGAGATTAAAATTAATTCTCACCCAAAGTAAAATTAAGTTGATACAAAGTATGGAACACGGTTTGATGAAAGTAGGCCTGAAAAGTTGAAAAGTGGGGATGTCACAAGCTAAAAAGAGGGAGTTTAAAAAGCAACAGAACAAATAAAAAGAGCAAAACACTAAATAGTGGGTCACGGTTGAACATGAAATTAGGAGTTGTGGAGAAAAAACTGACGCAAACTGCTCCATGAGTTGATCAGTTGAGAGGAAAATAAGGGAATAGTTTCTTTGGAATTTCTCTATAAATGGAGAGAATCATGCAAAAGAAAAAGATGAGGAAAGGCACAAACACAAAAAATACAGCAAGCACACACACAGCAAAAACACAGAGAGAAGAAAAAGAGAAAGGCACCGACAGAGAGAGCAAGTTCAAGCAGAGGAGGAATACGCAGCATAGGTTTGTATATGATATTTCATCAGTCCCTTTCTTCTCTAAATCTCTTTCTGCCTCATTCTCAAATCTGAATTTTTGTTTGGTAAAGCAAATAGGGTCGAGTTTCATGGGGAGTTCCTAACTCCATACATGAAGCTTTAGATACAAGTCCCTGACTCGTAGATCCTATTTAAGAATTACCAAATACAAATTCTCTCACTACCAAAATCTCTCTCTCACCCTTCAAATAATTTTTGTTTGGTAAAACAAATAGGGTTAGGTTTCGTGAGGAGTTCCTAACTCCACACATGAAGCTTTAGATACGAGTCCTTGACTCGTAAATCCTATTTGAAAATTACCAAATAAAAATTCTCTCAAGTTGTGGTGCAATGTCATTTTAATGGAGTCCTTGACTCTACCACATCAATGGAGTCCTTGACTCTACCAAATTTATGGAGTCCTTGACTCTACCATATTAATGGAGTCCTTGACTCTACCAAATTAATGGAGTCCTTGAATCCCTTGAATGAAATGAGAATTATAATTCCTTCAAATTTCAACATGACTAATTCTTTGGGATTTTTAATCCCTTAATCAAGATTGGAATTAATAATTCTCAAAATAAAATGACCATAAAAATTGATTTAAGGAAATTTTCTAATTCCCAATTTTCATAAAAAATAAAATTGCTTCAAAGGAGTCTTCCTTCCCTTAATTAAATTTGGGAACCTCAATTAAAATGTCATTAAAATTCTTACAAAGAAGCTAATGAAAGAAAGGGAAAATCGCTTGGACATTTAACTTCTCAAAGATAGAATCCTTGGTTCAATTTCCATAAAAACATGGTCCATGACATATCCTTGAGATTAAAATTAATTATCTCACCCAAAGTAAAATTAAGTTGATACAAAGTATTTGACTTAAATATCCATCATTTAAATTGGGCAAGCTAAAAAGAGGGAGTTTAAAAAGCAACGGAACAAATAAAAAGAGCAAAACACTGAATAGTGGGTCACGGTTGAACATGAAATAGTTAATGTATCTTTTAATTACAACCCCTTGTTTCAAGGGAAAACCCTTTGATTCCAACCACGTTGTCTTTGTACATGAGTTTATTTATTTTCATGTTTAAGGGGATATGTGTTTTTATTTATTTGTGGCTGCACCTAATAATTTATTTAGGTTGCCTACGTACCCTTGGTAGGGATCAAGCCAATTTGTAGTTCGTTCCCCTCAAGAACACTTGGCACATTTCTATTTGGCGTGTGGAGAATTTGCTTTGTCAGATGCCTTGTTAATAAGACAATTCGTCCAATCTCTTAAGGGTTCTGCATTTACTTGGTACACCTAATTACAACTAGGGTCAATCCATATGTGGGATGATTTACAAAGGGCTTTTCTTGCCTAATTTGTGAGTTGAAAGAAGAAAGTTTCAATCATTGATTTAGCCGATGCTTGGAAAAAATCAAATGAAAGTGTCAATGACTTCATTACGGAAGATATTCAACTAGAGTTATTGGCATTCTCTCAGATTGAATATATTCTTCTTCCTCTAAACTCAAGCTTTTCTTCTGAGTGCTCTTCTTTTTCTTCTTGTTTTTCTTGGAATCCTTCCTTCCATGGATTTTGACTCTTGGCTTCTCAAATGGCAACAATGATTGGTAATGGTCTTTTAGCCATTTTCTTAGATCTCTTACCAATATATATTTGCCACTCTTCTTCATTTCTATCGGAATTGTCTAGCTGATTGTAGAAATGAGTTCTCCCAACTCCGTGTCATGTGAGTTAAAATGATCTGACTCATTCTTGCTCGTTGCAATCATTTGTTGACAAAGTTCCTTGTCCAAATCGGCTTGAACTGATAATAATGATTGGACTTTTTCAAATTCACCTCCCAGCTCTTTCTGCTTGATCTCCAACTCAGCCCTTTTTGCCCGAATCTTGGCTTCGGCTTCTAGAAGCTCTGATTCTCTACTTTTTAGTTCCCTAGATTTTTCATTAAGTTGACTCTTCTCCCTTTTTTTCTTCCTTTGATGTTGAGGCACCAGTGTCTTCTTTCATTGCCTCTGCCTCCTTTGGAACACCACCACCAACCAAGGCAGGCCCTAGAAAAAACGCAAGGAGAGAAGAAAACCAAGTTGCTGAATTATTTGATCACTATCTGATGATGTTGAAAATTTGTCACCAATGGGTCACACCGTGCTCACGACTCAAAATCGAACCTGCACGACAAAAGCGATCGAGAGAAAACCTTTAGAGAGCACCGGTATGGGGCCGGCCTAACACTCTCCGAAGGTCAAGTCAGAATTCGTCCTTCCACTTTCTAAAGCGTTAGGGAGGGGTCAATTCATCTTACCTCGATTTGTGAGAATGTCGGCCCTTTTATAGTGGTGGAGAGGTGGCTCTTTACCTCCAGATCTTTCCAATGTGGGACTATAGTGGTGGAGAGTAGGCTTTTCTTCTAGAACTCCATATCTTTCCAATGTGGGACTCTGATACCAATCTTTTCAGGGCTTTACTTGGTCATTTCGGATTATGGGCCCTCAGCGATGGGCCTCCAAGGCGCGCAGGTTCACCTCTACATAGGCCCAACAGTTTATATCCGTCAGGCCCATTAAGGTAGGCCCGTCAGGACTCATATTTCATCATCTTCAGTTGCCCCCTTCACCCCAATGATCCGTCCGCTTCTAGGTCAGAGGATCAATGGGGTGACGATCACAAAGTACGTGCATGACGGGTATTTTAATGACGGAATGAGATCCGTGAGGCTAAGAAAGTTTACACTAATTGTCGGATTCATGAAAGATAAGATGACGGTTCCAGACGGATCAACCCGTCAGGAGAAGACTCATCAAGTTGATGGTTACATGAAGGGTTCAATTTGTTGAAGTGTACTGACAGGTTGTCAGCATTTATTGAGCATGACACGTGTCAATCTCCAAGTGGCCGTTGTATAGGATCGAAGCGTCGCTTCGTCTTCCGTGCATCTCCTATATATACATAAGGCGCCTTACTCCCATTTTCACAATTTTTACCCTGAAAACGACTGTCAGAGCGAAACTGTCAACCTTGTCAGAGCACCCCGTCGTGGTCGAGAATCTACCGATTACAACAACCGTCACCCCTAATCCGCCAAGTGTGGTAAGTACTTCAATACATTATCAAGTACATTTCCGTCCATGCATTGTTGTTAGGCTTACTATACCCGTCAGTGATTTCAAACCCGTCAGTCTTAGGTTTTATCGTCAATTGTAGGAAATGTCTAGTGCGTCAAGTAACCAGTCGGTGGTTCGTGACGGGACGGAATACGAGAGTGTATACCCGTCTGGTCATAAGGACCAAGAGAGCCCCGGCGAAGATAGGAGTCCGTCCGCCTCCTCTTCGTCCTCTACAGATGAGGATGTGGAGATAGTTGAAATGGATGGTTCTGATGACGACGGGAATCAGGCACTGGAGTCCGTTGTAGGTGCTGATGGACTGAGGAAGTTCATCATGTTGCCAGAGTGGACAGTGCATAAGTTCACATCCGTCATCAGGGAGAAACATTTCAGCACTTTTAGAATTAACTTCCAAATACCGGACTACGTTTCCATCCGTCTGCCCCATGTGTCGGAGAAGTGTTACTATGAAGGGGTAGAGGGTGTCGGGATATACGAGCAGGCGTTGAAGGCAGGACTCCGGTTCCCGCTCTCTACACTTCATAGGGAACTTTTGCATTACCTAGGGCTGTCCGTCACACAGATATCCCCTAACGCCTGGAGAGTCTTCATAGCCATGGAGATTCTCTATGGTGCATGGTCGAACGGAGAGAGGAGACTGACGGTACGTGAATTTCTTCACAGCTACCGTCCAGATGAGATCTCTGTGTCAAGGGGGATGTATAGCTTTGCTAGTCGGAGCCCCTTGTTGAAGGTGATCTTTGAGACCCCAGACTCAAATAGAGACTGGAAGAGTCGTTACTTCTTCCTGGAGGGTAGCAGATGGATGAACCATCCAGGGGAGACGGAGTACCTGCCCGTTGACACAACCTGGGCAGTGATAAACCAATTGCGTATGCACCCGTCTTAGTTTTGTTCTGCTTTTTATATCCGTCCATTTTTATGTGTATATTCTGATCGTCTTTCTCTGTAGGTAGACGGCGCCCGCAAGTTAGCCTTGAGGAGTTCAGTTTCCTTGAAGAGATTTGCAGAAAAACTAAGCCGGAAGAAAGGACCTGGGCCAAGTTAGTGAATCCAAAAACAATACATTGGTATTGTGACGGTCCAGAACCTACTCGCGAGGCCATTGCATACGACGAAAGAATACACAAACGTGAGTCCGTCAACTTTCACTCTTGAACTTAGCTTTTAATGAGTAAAAATCTTAATCCGTCCTGTATTTGCAGAAATGGATGACGCCAAGAGAAGGGCGATGATAAAATCACTAGCCGTCGAGCAAAAGAAGACGGGTGAAGTTGTTGTTCCTAAGATGCCGGGGTCGTCGGCTAAGAGGAAGCAGCCGCCAAAGTCTGACCGTCCATACAAGCAGCCAAAGGTTTCCTTGGAACCTGTTGTGGGCTTGATGGCTGAAGGTGTTAAGACCGTCACCCAAGCCAAACATGGAACCGGTAAGGGCTTAATGCATGCCCCACCCGTCAACGAGGAGAAGCCCCCTTCCCTTCTCCGTGACGACTCGAAATATGCCTTGGAGAAACTTTCGTCGATAATTTCCGCAGAGGATTATGAGGATCTGGGGAATCATTCGACGGAGGCAATGGGGGAGACGGGTTTATTCGCTGTTGGACAGGTAACTGTTTTTTCTTACCAGTTTACATCCGTCATTGTATGCCCGTCCACTCTTTGCTCTCAATCTAACACTTTGACTTTGCCTATTTCAGTCCTTAGTTATGATGAAGGGTTTGATGGATCGCTGCCTCAACCGTGAAGCGGCTCTGGAGCGTGTACGGACAAAGGCTGGGCAGACGGAGGAGGAGCTTAGCCAACTGTACAAGTGGAAGTCCAAAATGGAGCAGAAGTTTGAACTGTCTGAGAAGACCAGGCAAGAGTTCGAACAGAGGACGGAAGAAGCTGAGAAGGCCTTGAGGGGAAAGGAAGATGAAGTGAAGGACCTGAAGAAGAAGCTCTGTCAGGCCAAGGAAGATGCCGTCAACGAGTATCGCGACTCAGAGGCATTGTTGAAGGAGCTCGGAGGATCATTCCTTCAAGGCTTCGACGATGCACTCCGTCAGATAAAGAAGGCCTACCCAGAGCTGGACGTCTCCATGATATCCGTCAGCGACCAAGATCAGACATCTGCTTTGCCCGTCGCTTCAGACAACACGGAGGATCTCTTTGGAGACGAAGCAGCTCAGGGTGACGGAGAGTCCGCTATGCCGAAGGAGGTTCCTGTTGCCGACGCCAAGAAAGTTGATTAAACCCTTGTAACTGTTGAGGAGGATCCGTCCCCTTTTTAAATATTTTTAGTACTTTGTAAACGGTTTGTTTTAAGTTTGCTATTGTATTGAACAATGTTTTTCTTTCATAATATGCTTCTTCATTATTTGTATCCGTTTAGGGATTTTCTCTCCGTCTCCTTGCATATTAAGGGTTAATTTGGACAAACTGTTCTGTTTATCCGTCCACTCAAAAAGTTTTCCTCAACTTTAATCGGACCCGTCTATGACGTATACGATATACTATCCGTCCATTTTTATGGATAGTTTTTTATCAAGTCGATGGTCCGTTCACCTTGTGGTGGTTATACCGTCCACTTTATGGACTTATTAAATTATTCACCGTTTAGGTGATCCGTCCACTTTGTGGAGGCTATACCGTCCACCTTATGGACTTGTATAATTCTCTCCGTTTTGGTGATCCGTCCACTTTGTGGAGGCAATACCGTCCACATTATGAACTTGTAGAATTACTCACCGTTTTGGTGATCCGTCCACTTTGTGGAGGCTATACCGTCCACTTTATGAACTTGTAGAATTACTCACCGTTTTGGTGATCCGTACACTTTGTGGAGGCTATACCTTCCACTTTATGGACTTGTATAATTCTCACCGTTTTGGTGATCCGTCCACTTTGTGGAGGCTATACCGTCCACTTTATGAACTTGTAGAATTACTCACCGTTTTGGTGATCCGTCCACTTTGTGGAGGCTATACCGTCCACTTTATGAACTTGTAGAATTACTCACCGTTTTGGTGATCCGTTCACTTTGTGGAGGCTATACCGTCCACTTTATGGACTTGTATAATTCTCACCGTTTTGGTGATCCGTCCACTTTGTGGAGGCTATACCGTCCACTTTATGAACTTGTAGAATTACTCACCGTTTTGGTGATCCGTCCACTTTGTGGAGGCAATACCGTCCACTTTATGGACTTGTATAATTCTCACCGTTTTGGTGATCCGTCCACTTTGTGGAGGCTATACCGTCCACTTTATGGACTTTTAACTAGCATTCGTTAACTTTGAGGACAATTGTAATGACATCCAAATAGAAGAAGATCATAATTATATCTAATTATAGGGATGCGTAAAGGAAAAGTGCCTGCCCCCTTGGGCTTAAAAAAGGCACGACAAGATTGTAGCAAGAGAAGCACAGTTTAAAGAAAAAAAAACTTATAAATAGTTAATAAAGGCCAAATGGAAAATTGGTTGTCGTTCGCCGTGTTACTGTCACTGGTAGTATCTCCTCAAATGCTCAGCATTCCATGGATGCGGTAGCTTCTCCCCCTCTGTAGTCTCCAGGTGGTATGTTCCTTTCCTTTTCTATGCCGTGACTCTGTAAGGTCCTTCCCAGTTGGGGCCGAGTTTTCCCTGTACAGGGTCTCTAGCTGCACCCATGACCCTCCTGAGTACCAGGTCTCCTACTTGGAAGTCTCTGTGTCGGACCCGGGAGTTGTAATGTCTGGCCATGCGATCCTGGTATCTTGCGATCCTTTGCTCCGCCGCCGACCTTACCTCATCTATCAGGTCCAGCTGTAGCCTCATAGATTTGTCGTTCCTGCCTTCGTCATGGTTGTGAACCCTGTAACTTGTGAGGCCAACCTCTGCGGGGATGACCGCCTCACTCCCGTATGTCAGTCTGAATGGCGTCTCTCCTGTCGGAGTCCTCGCCGTTGTCCTGTATGCCCATAGTATGCTCGGTAATTCTTCGGGCCATATTCCTTTTGCCCCCTCGAGCCGAGTCTTGATAATCTTTAGTAAGGATCGGTTCGTGACTTCAACCTGGCCATTGGCCTGAGGATGGGCGGGCGATGAGTAGTGGTTTTTTATTCCTAGTTGTGTGCAGAAATCCTGGAAGTGGCCGTTGTCAAACTGCCTCCCGTTATCCGAGACAAGGACTCTAGGAATACCAAACCTGCATACGATGCACCGCCAAACAAAACTTCTAATGTTCTTTTCTGTAATGGTGGCCAAGGCTTCCGCTTCTACCCATTTTGTGAAGTAGTCAATACCCACTACCAAAAACTTTAGCTGCCTTACCGCCGTTGGGAAAGGTCCCATGATATCCAGTCCCCACTGAGCGAACGGCCATGGAGCCGTCATAGGGGTCAGCTCCTCGGCTGGCTGTCCGATAAAATTGCTGAACCTCTGGTTCTCGCATATTCCCGCATAGGGGTCAGAGTGGTTCCCGCATATTCCTTCGTGTACTTCCCTCATTACGTAGTCTGCCTCCTCAACCCCGAGGCACCTTAGGTAAGGGCGGGAGAAACCTCTCTTGTAAAGAATGTCTTTTATCAGGACGAATCTTGCCGCTTGGACTTTCAGCTTCCTCGCTGCCTCCTTCTCTTGTGGCAGTAACCCGTCCCTCAAGTATGAAGTTATCTGGGTGGCCCAGTTTCTTTCAAAGCGAATCTCCTGCACATCGTCGGGGTCTATTAGTGGAGAGAGTTGAGCAAAAGAAAGTACATTACCCGGTGTCGTCACATGTTCTGCTGAGGCGGCTTTGGCTAGCCGGTCGGCGAGCTCATTTTCTCCCCTGGGGATTTGGACGACCGTCGCTTTTAGCCCGTTGACTCTTGTCCTCACTTGATCAAGATATCTCTTCAACCTTTCCCCCTTGCATTCGTAGTCTCCGTTTACTTGATTGGTCACGACCTGAGAGTCGCAATGGACGGCCACACTTTCCGCTCCGGCAGCCTTGGCTAGGTCTAGTCCTGCCGCCACTGCTTCGTATTCTGCTTCATTGTTGGTGATGGGGAAGTCTAGACGGACCATACATTCGATCTTGTCTCCTTCGGGTGACTGCAACACTATGCCGGCCCCTCCAATTCGCCGATTGGATGACCCGTCGGTGTAGATGCTCCACTTGGGGGGTTCCTCTACCCCATTGTTCTCGTCACGCGTAAACTCTGCTATGAAGTCGGCTACAGCTTGTCCTTTAATGGCCACACGCGGACGGTACTTGATATCAAACTCACTCAATTCTATTGCCCACAGCGTCAGTCGACCTGCGGCTTCAGGATTACTCAGTGCCCTTCGCAAGGGCTTGTCGGTCATTACGTTCACGGTATGGGCTTGAAAGTAAGGTTTGAGCTTGCGAGCCGCCGTGACCAATGCGAAAGCGAGTTTCTCCATAGGTTGGTATCTTTCTTCGGCACCGCGGAGTGCCCGGCTGGTATAGTATACAGGCTTCTGTGCATTACCCTATTCTCTAATCAAGGCCGCGCTGACGGCGACAGGGGAGACAGCCAAGTAGAGGAAAAGTTCTTCACCGGGTTGCGAGGGGCTCAATAGTGGTTGTGAAGATAGGTATGTCTTTAATTCCTCGAACGCTCGCTGACACTCCTCCGTCCACTCGAAGGATTTCTTTAATGTGCGAAAGAATGGCAAGCACTTGTCCGTGGCTCTCGACACGAATCTATTTAACGCCGCTATCTTGCCGTTAAGGCTTTGTATCTCCTTCACATTTCTCGGGGGGGCCATCTCTACTATGGCTCGGATTTTGTCCGGATTAGCCTCAATCCCCCTTTGGGATACCATGTACCCTAGGAATTTACCTGCCGTTACGCCGAATGCGCACTTTCCCGGATTGAGTTTCATGTTGTAGGATCGAAGCGTACCGAATGTTTCCTTTAGATCTTCCAGGTGGTCTTCCTCCTTTCGGCTCTTTACCAGCATATCGTCGACATAGACTTGAACATTCCTCCCGATTTGCTGCGCGAACATCTTGTTCATTAGCCTTTGGTATGTTGCCCCTGCATTCTTCAGGCCGAATGGCATTACTTTGTAACAGAATAGTCCTTGGCTGGTCACAAACGAAGTCTTTTCCTGATCGGCCTCGTGCATGCGGATCTGGTTATAACCCGAGTAAGCGTCCATGAAGCTTAATAATTGGTGTTGAGCCGTCGAGTCTACCAGGACGTTGACTCTTGGAAGGGGATAGCTGTCTTTAGGGCACGCTTTGTTGAGATCGGTGAAATCCACGCACATCCGCCACTTGCCGCTCGCTTTCTTCACCATTACCACATTTGCCAGCCAATCGGGATAGTAGACTTCCCTGATGAAGCTTGCCTCTTGGAGTTTGCGGACCTCTTCCGCTATTGCTTGGTCCCGTTCCGGTGCGAACACTCTCTTCTTTTGTCGGACGGGTGGAAATGTGGGCAATACATTCAATTTGTGTACCATGACCGAGGGATCGATTCCTGGCATATCGTCATGGCTCCAGGCGAACACATCCTTATTGCTCCTCAAGAAAGCTACGAGTTCTTGATGGATTGCGGGTTTGGCATGCGTTCCGATCTTGGTTGTTCTGTCCGGATTGGAACTGTCAAGAGTTATCTCCTCCAGCTTCTCTGTGGGTTCCGCCACCGTTCGGTGCTCTTCTATGTTCAAAGCCTGGATTTGGTCTTGCATCTCCATCATAGCTACGTAGCATTCTCGTGCGGCAACTTGACTTCCGCGTAGCTCTCCTACCCCATATTCCGTTGGGAACCTGATCATTAGGTGGTAAGTTGACGTTGCCGCCTTCCACGAGTTGAGCGTAGGCCGTCCAAGAATAGCATTGTAAGCGAACGAGCAATCGACCACCAAGAATGTCACGTTCCTAGTTATCTGTTGGGGGTAATCTCCTACTGTCACCGGTAATGTTACCGAGCCCAAAGGGAATACCCTACTCCCTCCAAAACCAACGAGCGGGGCGTCTGTCGGTATTAGCAGCTCCCTGTCAATCTTCATTTGCTGGAATGCTGGATAGTACAAGATGTCGGCCGAGCTTCCGTTGTCGATCAGCACTCGGTGCACGTTGTAGTCTCCTGTCCGCATGCTGACGACGAGGGCATCGTCGTGTGGATGATGTAGGCGCTGTGCATCATCTTCCGTGAACCCGACAATAGGGACTTCTCTGTCTACTATCCTTGGCACTCTGCCCGTCAACTGGACATTCTGTACCATCCGAAGGTATGTTTTGCGAGCCTTCTTTGACGATCCGGTCGCAGTAGTCCCTCCGATTATCATTCTTATGTCTCCTATTGGGGGTCTTGGTCGCTCGTTTTCTCGGCGGAGTTGTTGCTCCTGCGGGGGTTGATCCGTTCTCCCCTTGTTGACGAACTTCTGTAGCTTTCCTTGTCGGATAAGGGCCTCGATTTGCTGCTTCAAGTCGTAGCAATCGGCCGTGTCGTGGCCGTGGTCACGATGAAAGCGGCAATATTTGTCTCTGGACCTTTTGCTGGGGTCACTCTTCAGCTTTCCTGGGAACGTCAGGGACCCTTCATCCTTAATCTGCATTAGGACTTGGTCAATCGGCGCGTTTAGCGGGGTGAAACTTGCGAACCTTCCGCCCATGGGTTTTGGACGTCTGTCCTCCCTTCGGTCTCCCATCCTTCCTTTCTTCCGCCCCTGGTCCTGTTGAGAATCCTCCTGTCTGTCTCTTTTCTTGGGTCTATCTTCTCGCGATAATAGTGCGTCCTCAGCGTTCATATATTTGGTGGCCCGGTAAAGCACCTCCGACATGGTCTTGGGGTCGTTTTTGTATAGGGAGAACAAAAACTTACCCCCCTTCAGCCCATTCGTGAATGCTGCTACCAATATCTTGTCGTCGGCTTCGTCGATCGAGAGCGCTTCCTTATTGAAGCGTGATATGTAGGCCCGCAGCGTCTCCTCCTCTCGCTGCTTGATGTTCATTAAACAAGCCGTGGATTTTCTATACCGATGTCCTCCGATGAAGTGCGTAGTAAATTGAGCACTTAGTTCCTTGAAGGTGTTGATGGTGTTGGGTGCTAGTCGGCTGAACCAAATCCTTGCTGCGCCCTTTAGGGTTGTAGGGAAGGCCCTGCACATAATCGCGTCTGCCACTCCCTGAAGGTGCATCAGGGTCTTGAAGGTCTCTAGGTGATCTAGGGGGTCCTTGACTCCGTCATAACTGTCCATACTCGGCATGCGGAACTTATTCGGCAGGGGGAAGGAGTTGACGGCTATTGTGAAGGGCGAGTCAGTCCTGTTGACAAGGTCGTCAAGATCACTTGACACTCGACCCTTGAGAGCGTTCATCATTACATCCATCTGTTCCTTAATCGCCTGCATCTCCACGATGATGGATTGGGGAGTCGTATCCGTCGGGGTAGGGATGTTAACGTCCCGTCGCACTGGTCTGCTCGGGGCGTTACTCTCCTATTGTCCATCCTGATCTCTCCTTTCAGCGCTGGTCCCCTCCTGATCCGCTCCTTGGTTATTGACCGTCGCAGTCTTTTGGTTCAGTTGCTCTTCTAGGTCGTGGTTTTGTTTGGTTAGGCGCTCCACTGCTGCGGCGAGCGTCCTGACTTGTTTCTCAAGGGCAGTCGTAGGGGTTTCTTCTTGGACGTCATGCGTGGTTGCCATTGAGCGCGTGAGTACCATGTAACTCTTTTGTCTAGGAAGCGATGAAGTGCCACACCGATTTCCCACAGACGGCGCCAACTGATGATGTTGAAAATTTGTCACCAATGGGTCACACCGTGCTCGCGACTCAAAATCGAACCTGCACGACAAAAGCGATCGAGAGAAAACCTTTAGAGAGCACCGGTATGGGGCCGGCCTAACACTCTCCGAAGGTCAAGTCAGAATTCGTCCTTCCACTTTCTAAAGCGTTAGGGAGGGGTCAATTCATCTTACCTCGATTTGTGAGAATGTCGGCCCTTTTATAGTGGTGGAGAGGTGGCTCTTTACCTCCAGATCTTTCCAATGTGGGACTATAGTGGTGGAGAGTAGGCTTTTCTTCTAGAACTCCATATCTTTCCAATGTGGGACTCTGATACCAATCTTTTCAGGGCTTTACTTGGTCATTTCGGATTATGGGCCCTCAGCGATGGGCCTCCAAGGCGCGCAGGATCACCTCTACATAGGCCCAACAGTTTATATCCGTCAGGCCCATTAAGGTAGGCCCGTCAGGACTCATATTTCATCATCTTCACTATCCATTGACGGCTCTTTGTGCTGAACAATAAAAAAGGGCTAAATCAAACTTGGAGATTAAAAAATGGGCATTCTTCTCAGGCTATTTGTTGGCAAAAGAAGAAAATTTTGGATTAGGGACGAGTTCAAAACACAAAAATGTAACATAGATTTGTGAGGAGGGTAACAAGCCACCAAGGCCTTACTCAAGTCCTATCACACACTCTAGGGCTTGCCTCATGTCCCAATCCATCATCGATGATTCATCAATCTCTAGCACTTCTTCTGATACTTTGAAAATAAAGAGTAATTTGTCTTTCAACATTGCTCGCTTTAGAGACCAATGCATCAAAACTCTGAGGTTCTGAGGTCCTTATGAAAGTGGCAATCTCTGGCAAGAGATTGTTTGAACACATTTGTATTGCAAATTGTTTAGTCAACTTTTCAGAACATTGGAGATTTAGGCTTCTCCATCTTGTAATGAAGGGCTATTCGTGATGGGCTGCCGTGGTGACATCAATTGTCAGTGGATGTTTGATGCTGACAAAAACGAACTTAGAGAAGGGCCGTATTACAGGAGATCGTTTCCTCTTAGCCAGGTTAATGCTACATATACTGCCGAGGACCCCATTTTTTGGTAAAAAGGAATAATGTACCAAAAGGGTGGCTTACATTTGATTTTAAGGAGGAAGGGGTGATTTCTCCATGTACTAATCATGGTTAACAGCTTGATGTCATCACTCTTGAAGTAGTAAAAAAAAAAAAAACTAAACTAAAAGCATACTACAAAACAAAGAAAAAAGAAAACGAAAAAGAAAACTAAGCTTTATAGAAAGAGTTGATTGTAGAAATGAGTTCTCCCAACTCCGTGCCATGTGAGTTAAAGTGATCTAACTCATTCTTGCCTGTTGCAATCATTTGTTGACAAAGTTCCTTGTCCAAATCGGCTTGAGCTGATAATAATGATTGGACTTTTTCAACTTCACCTCCACTCAGGTCCTATCACACGCTCTAGGGCTTGCCTCATGTCCCAATCCATCATCGATGATTCATCAATCTCTAGCACTTCTTTTGATACTGAGAAAATACAAAGTAGTATTCACAATCAAGGTTTTCAAACCCGGACTGGACCGTACGGTCCGACTAGAAAAACCATGAACCTCTCTGTTTTACGGTTTTTTTAGCTTCAAGAACTGTTCTATGGAAAAAAAACAGGGACCCGTGGGAACCGTGGTCGGATCGTACGGTTCTGAGAACCGCAGTCTGACCGGTTTTTGAGGTTCCGATGGTTTTTTTTGTTTAAGCTTTTCCGGTGAATTTTGGCCAACACATCGGAATGAAGTTATGATTAGATCTAGAAGAAATGAAAAAGAAATGAAAGAACATGAAGAAGAACAAAGATCGGAAGGATTTCAGGTAATTAGATACCAGACCAGAACAAAAACCAAGCTTTCTTTATCAAATATAAGAAAAATGAGAATTGTTTTGCAATTTTTCTCACCCTAAACTTAGATCTAACGCTTGTAGTAACCCATCAGCCTCAGATCTGTTCATCTTGGCCTTACTTTGGCGGCAATGACGATGGTGACTAGCAGTGAACATCAGTACCAATGTTCATTGAGTCAGCAAAATGAAGCTGAATGCCTCACCTGAGAGATCACCTGAGAGATATTTGAAAATAAGTGGTTACTAATGGAAAGAGAGATAGATAGTACTGATGGGAAGAGAGTTGAAATTTTATAAAATTTTGAAGTGAAAAGTTAACTCAGGTTACTGTGTGTGGTGCAAAAAAACTGACAAAAACTACTTGGAACATGTGAAAATTTTAGAAAGACACACTACTATTTAATTCTGATTCCTTTGGTTTTATCAACCATTACTTTTTATACTTTTTAAATATTTTTCTACCAAACACTGAACAGTGAACGCATACGCCAATGTATTATCATTTAGGACTTCTATGTATTATATATATACTTTTTTTTTTTTTTTTCATTTTCTCTTCAATTTATGAGCTTAGCAATTAAATTAGTTTTCAGTTTTTTTTTTACCAAATATAATTATTTATATTTTAAATAATTATTAAATTAATTATGAAGTCATCACGGTTGGACCCCGGTTCAACCTCGATTCGACCTTAAAAATTTTGAACCTCTCCTTTTTACGGTTCAATGAACGGTTCGGGTTTCAAAACCTTGTTCACAATCCCCTATATGAAGATTTGAAGTCTATATTTCAAGAAGAAGATTTTCCCGAAACTGTGATGGATCAATTCGACAAAGTGCTAAAGATCACAGATGAAAGTGACTCTGAAGATATGCCTGTTTAACACTTGGCACATTTCTATTTGGCATGTGGAGAATCTGCTTTGTCAGATACCTTGTTAATAAGACAATTTGTCCAATCTCTTAAGGGTTTCGCATTTACTTGGTACACCGAATTACAACTAGACTCCTAAGGCCGAGCCAAGTAATCTCCTAAGTCTTTATGAACTTATGACTGAAGCAAAATTAGATTGTTTGGAAAATTCCAATAGAAATGAAGAAGAGTGGCAAATATATATTGGTAAGAGATCTAAGAAAATGGCTAAAAGGCCGTTACCAATCATTATGCCATTTGAGAAGCCAGGAGTCAAAATCCGTTGAAGGAATGATTCCAAGAAAAACAAGAAGAAAAAGAAGAACACTCAGAAGAAAAGCTTGAGTTTAGAGGAAGAAGAATATATTCAATCTAAGAGAATGCCAATAACTCTAGTTGAATATCTTCCTAAGAAATTCCTTCAAAATCATTCCGAGAATGAGATGAAAGAGGAAGTTGTGCAATGCTACATGGTTTCAGTTGATGACAATGAACAAGAGGTAAATGAAGTAACATTGCGTTCAGGCCGACATTTTACCACAAAAGGAAAAACTAAATCAAAATGCAAAACATGATTCTTCTGAAGAGAAAATAGACAATTCCTCACAACCTCTTGGAGAAACAAAAGAGGCAATGAAAGAAGACACTAGTGCCTCAATATCAAAGGAAGAAAAAAGGGAAGAAGAGTCTTCAATTGAAATACCCGTTCAGTGTAAGTCATATCTCAAGAGTCTTAAAAATTCTACGAACCCTCCTAGGGTAAAGTATGACATTTTGGCACATTTGAGACACATCCCGGCTTTGTTGAGTGTTTACAATGCCCTCCAATTATCCGAGGAGCTTAGGAGAGCCCTCATACTTGCTTTATTAAGCCCAGATGTTTTCAAGACTGAGATTGACTGGAGGTCCTCATCACTATGGTCAATCTCAGTCTGGAAAACATCTGGGCTTAATAAAGCAAGTATGAGGGCTCTCCTAAGCTCCTCAGATAATTGGAAGGCATCGTAAACACTCAACAAAGCTGGGATGCATCTCAAATGTGCCAAAATGGAACCCTTAAGAGATTGGACGAACTGTCTTATTAACAAGGCATCTGACAAAGTAGATTCTCTACATGCCGAATAGAAATATGCCAAGTGTTCTTGAGGGGAACCGGTCAAACAGTCAAATTTCTCAAAATCTGGTTTGCTCGAACTCACGTGCCTATAATTGAAGAGGGGCACACATCATTTAGTTCTGTAACACAAGAGGAATTAAAGACCCTTATTGCCGAGGGAATTAGAGAATTTCAGGCATCTATAAATCCACCTGTTCTTGGATATCGAAAGCCTTATCCAGCTCATTATGATACTATCTATTAAAAATTAAACGATTGAATGAGCTAATCGTTCACGGTCAAAGGCTCGTGAAGTATATATTAGTGCTGGAGTCCTATACTTATCGAAGCTCAAAAAGAGGTCTAGTCCTAGTGGGTAAAGACTACTGTTCCTAACAAACGTGTGTCACGCAAAGAATTCTAATTCTTGCATGACACACGGGGGCAACTGTTGAAACTAAAAAATAACTTTATAAAAAATGTTGCATCTACACGGCAGCTAGGATTAAACAATAGCATAGGTTCAAAAAGTGTGGTCATGTATGGTCGGCATCTAGCCAATACTACACAAAAAGAAAAAAAGAAGTATAATAATAATATGAGCCACGTTAATAGCCTGCTGCCTAATACAAAAGCAAAAGATAGACACAAATCAAGTAAAAAAGAAAAAAGAAAAAAAGAGCTGAAAAGTGAACAGGAAAGTGGCACCACCAGAAAGTAAGGAACACAGTTAGTCATATCTCAAGTCTTAAAAATTCTACGAACACACTTTGGCATATTTGCTCTTTTTATTTGTTCCGTTGCTTTTTAAACTCCCTCTTTTTAGCTTGTGACATCCCCCTCTTCAATTTTTCAGGCCCACTTCCATCAAACCGTGTTACTTACTTTCTTGTGGTGCCACTTCCCTATTTACTTTTCGGCTTTTTTTATTTATTTTTTATTTTTTTAACTTGATTTGTGTCTCTCTTTTGCTTTTGTACTAGGCAGCAGGCTATTAACGTGGCTCATATTACTATTGTACTTTTTTTCTTTTCTTTTTTTGTGTGTAGTATTGGCTAGATGCCGACCATACATGACCACACTTTTTGAACCTATGCTATTGTTTAATCCTAGCTGCCGTGTAGATGCAACATTTTTTATAAAGTTATTTTTTAGTATCAAGTATCAACAAGTATATTAGCACATAGCAAACGTCAATTACTGATAAGAATTTTTAGGCCGAGCACTTATGATAGCACATTTTTTATAAGAATTTTAGTTTCAACAAGTATAATAATTTGCAATTTATGATTGAGACCATTCCTGATAAGAATTTTTAGGCCCAGCACTTTTTTGATTTGCACCTTTTATTTTTTATTTTTTGATTTGCACTTTTTTGATGTGCACCTTTTATTGATCATTCATATCACGCTAACAATTTAATGGCTAAGGTCAAAATCAAAATCCAAACTTGTACATGTGTAACAAAAGAACCACACAAAAAGTTTAAGAATTATATACAATGCGCACCAGAAATGAGACTGATGGTCTAGGCCTCACTTGGACTCACAATCTATTTGTGCCGTGGGCTTTGGATTTCCTAACTTGGGTAGTTCCACACAAAGACCCAACGTAGCAACTTCTCCTGAGGTCTTCCCCTACCCCAATCATTGTTATTCCCCTGTTGCTCCCTTGCTTCTATCCTCAATTTTCTTTCCAAACTTTCAACAACCACCTCTTCTCCCTTGTCTTCTCATATTTATAGCCTAATGATTAGTGGGGAGTTATAATTACTCTTGTGGTTAGTGGTATATGAGGTCCAATGTCGTAACTGCTAAGTGGATGTTTAGTTAGGAGTGGGGTGTGATGAGAGTGGCGTTGAAACTAGCTCCCCACTTCAGAAGGGATGTTCAACAGAGGATTTTTCCCAGGGTGATACCAGTGAAACTGAGGCACAATGTCCCCGGTCAATCATGCTCCGGTTCGAGGTGTACCTTGCTGGGCAATTCCTAGGTTATCAGCTACTATGAACATGTATTATAGTGGTTGGCTCAACGGGTTTTGGGTCGGGCGTAATGTCATAAGGCTCGGGCCCGTGGCCTTAGCAGGCCCAGGGTTTGGTTTTGGGTAAATGGGTTGGGCCCATGGGCCGTAATGTAAAGTTGGTGTCCAAGGTCCAAGGCCCAAACGGGTCCAGGGGTCTCGTGCCATACATTAGCCCCCCTTGATTCGTGCTTGGTCTTCAGGGATGAATCAAAGAGTTCAAGAGGCAATAACTATTTGGAAAGCTCAACGGGTAGATATTGGATGGTTGAGAAACCCATTAATGCGCCCTAAAAAGGCGTGTTATGTCTGACTGTTGTTTTAGCCGTCATCATTGTCTGATGGTTCGTGAACCGAGGCAGCGCACATGTGGCAGTTAAGATAAGGATTCGTAGGGTTTCCTGCTCCCTAATTATTATATGTCATTTATTTCACCCTTCGGCCTCTATAAATAGCCATTTCTGAGTCTCTCATTCACTTTTGCATTCTTCAGTCTCCAAACTTTCACTCTGCCGAGCATACACCCTGTGCGTTCGTCTTCTAACCCAGAACACTCTTCCTCCTTAGAGCCCTCAGTAAGTTCCTTTTTCCTTTCCTTCTACTTGTTCTATTTCTTTCTGTTCTATCGTAATCATAGTTCTAGGAATCTTACCTTAGAGAATGGGCTATTCTCATCTCCTTTCCTCAGAAGCCTCCTTGGCCACCTTTAGGGCTGCCTACAACGTCCCTAAGGATGTTGATATCACCTACTGTCACGAGGATGATATTGACATCCAAAGGCACTGTGGGGCAAATACAGTTTTCTTTCCCTTAATGGCAATTCTTGAGGGTGGGATTAGGTTCCCCGTTGACCCCCTCGTCATAGGTACACTTAGATTTTACGGTCTGAGTCCCGACCAACTCCCCCCTAACTTTTACCAAGTGGTGAGTTGTGTCAATAGGTTGAACCGGTTGTTCGGCTTGCAATTGAACTATCATGATATTAATTATATGTATAGTTTGTGCGGCAATATCGATTCAAACTATTACTTAAAAACCAGAGACATGAGGGTACGGCTTATTTCATGCCTGCCTGACTCAAATAGGAACTCAACTGGAGAGTTTGTATGGGTGAGTAGCAACTAGCTTGTCGAGGAGCTCCCCTGCGCGTTCTCACCGCGTGATGTTGGTCAGTTCCATATATACTTTCTTAATTTGATTTTATTAATTTATTAATTTTGATTCGATCAAGTAATTACGAATCAATTGTTGTGCTGCTTTCGTGTAGAGAGCAAAAGCTTTAAGAAGGATCTTAGAGTAGTGCATGTTCGGGACCTAAATTTTGTGCTTAGGTCAAAAATTTTCGTACATTGGGACGGACAGCTTTGAGTGTCTCATTTAATCCTTGACGTTGATCCCGTGTATTTTACTAGGCAAGCATTCAGCCAAGCTTTGTTAGTTAACAATCCCCTCCTTTCATACATCGACGTACGACATGCAAATTTCCTTCCTCTGAGGCTCACAGTAGGCGAAGCTCGTGACCTTGGTCTGTGATACACTTGTTCAAACGAACTTGCACCCATACTGGATGAGTCGGCTGAACGCATGTCTCAACGCCCCCGAGATCAAGCACATGTGCCCGTGTAGCCTGAAACCCTTGTCTAACTTGAGGCCCTTATTGAACCCGAAGTGATCGTTCAGGAAACCGAGGAAACAGCTGTCGAATCTATTGACTTTGATACCGAATCTGATTGAAGTGAAAACATGGTGACGTGAAGGACGATGACAGTTAGTCGTTTTGTTCCCGGTGCCCGGCTAGCCGCGCAGCAGCAACCACCTCAGAGACAACGCACATCCGAATAGACTCTGGTCGGCTCAAGAGACACACCAGCCAGAACTCCCCTTCGGCCATCATGGAATATCGTCATCCGAGAGCCAACAGCCCAGATGGGGACGAACGTGGTGTCCACCTCCTGACCTGTGTAGGGATGGCAACATACGTTTCAACTAGATGGCAAACCACTTCCTGCCACTACAAGCGTACGAGTGTGGGAAAAGGGTGAAGGGGGTCGTGTTGCCCAAAGTTTGGTGCACAGTCTCTTGTTGCCTGAGGACGTGCACGCTTTTAAGGACGGGACAGACGAGTCACTGGGCAGGTAGTTGTAATGGCACACCATTGCGGTAATCTCATGTCTCCTAATTTTCTATCGACTTTTACACATTGTTTTTGTTGTAATTATTATAGTTTCCTTTTGCTGTACTTATTATTGTTTCCTTTTGCTGTATTTATTGTTTGTTTTATCAGGTTGCTCAACTGACTCACATCTTTGATGGGCGGCTGAAGGAGCTGGCCAAGGATGCTGAGCGGGAGAAGGCCCTCAAGGATGTGGCCAAGGCGAGTGCTAAAGAGAAAACCAAAGCTGCCGCGACCATGGAGAAGAAGGCTGTTGCGTCTGAGAAGGCCCGGGTGTTAACAGAGAAGAAGTCCTAGGAGCTGGAGGCCAAATTGGGTGAAATTGAGCTAAAATTGGCAGAGGCTGCAAGTCTAAACACAGCACAGGCAAATGAGTTGGCTGACTTGAAGGTAGCTCTGGAGACTTGTGAAAATAAATGGTATAACGAGGGGTTGGCTGACGCTGAAAACTCGGCAAAGCCCGTCATATATGAAGCTCAGAAGCTGGCCTTTGAGAAGGGTTAGTTGGCTGCCTTGCAAGCCATGCAAGTCCCCAGGGACTCTCCTTTAAGAAACCCCAACCAAATCCCTTTTCCGATCCCTTCTACTATTGCCTAGAACCCTCCTGGTGCTATTGACGAGGAAGAGACGACGAGCATGAGGGAGTTGGTGGAGGCAGTTGACTCCCACGTGGAGCCGATTGACTTGGAGGCCACCAGCAATCCGCATGTTGGTGATCACCCCGACGGGGACGTTCAGCCACCTTTTGTAGCCCAGCAGCCTCCTAAGGACGTCGCCCAGTTCCAGTTCGCAGATCCTTTAGCTTGATTCCTGAACTCAGTTTCTACTTTTTATTCCTTTTTAGTTTAACTTCTTTATTCAGCTCACCTACATCACTGGGTTGTGGTGATGGAACAATCATTTTTCAAGGTTTAATTTTCCCAAAGTCACCAAGCTGTGGTGACAAAACACTATTTTAACCTTTACTTATTTTCTTAATCATATTTACCAATGTTTTCTGCTATTTTTCCTGTTATGTTCTTCGATTATCTTTCTGTTTTATAAATATGCACGTGTTTCAAATGACTGGGTGGTTTAACCTCGTGATTGATGCTACTTTCTCAAGTCATTAAGGTCAGGCAATTGCCGGCCATTCGTGACGGCCTGGACCAGCATGGACGGGGTCACTTGTACCTGGAAAGACTTGGCTCCTCGGTGGTAATAATCAAATTCGATATTCATTGATAGTTTTTGAAAAAAGGTTCCTGCCTACTCGGTGATGGAAATCAAACCGAAAACAGGTCGCTGTCTTTAGAATTGTTTCAGTTCAAGGCTTTCATCAGCTCGGTGATGAAAATCAAATCGAGGATGGGTTTCTGTCCTTAGAATAGTTTAGTTTGAGGTTTTCACCTGCTCAGTGATGAAAATCAAACTGAGTACAGGTTTCTATCTTTAGAATAGTTTAGTTTAAGGTTTCCACTTGCTCGGTGATGAAAATCGAACCGAGGACAGGTTTTTGTCCTTAGAATTGTTTAGTTTAAGGTTTTCACCTGCTCGGTGATGAAAATTGAACCAAGAACAGGTTTCTGTCCTTAGGATTGTTTAGTTTAAGGTTTTCATCTACTCGGTGATGAAAATTGAACCAAGGATGGGTTTCTGTCTTTAGAATTTTTTAGTTTAAGGTTTCCACCTGCTCGGTGATGAAAATCGAACCTGGAACAAGTTTCTGTCCTTAGGATTTTTTAGTATAAGGTTTTCACCTGCTCGGTGATGAAAATCAAACCAAGTACAGGTTTCTGCCTTTAGAATTGTTTAGTTTGAGGTTTCCACCTGCTCGATGTTGAAAATCGAACTGAGAATAGGTTTCTGTCCTTAGGATTGTTTAGTTTAAGGTTTCCACCTACTTGGTGATGAAAATCGAATCAAGAACAAATTTCTGTCCTTAGGATTGTTTAGTTTAAGGTTTTCACCTGCTCGGTGATGGAAATAGAACCGAAAATAGGTTTCTGTCCTTAAAAGAGTGTAACACAAAGTTTCCCGCGTGCATCCACTTGAACTTAATAAGTTAATAACGATAAAATCATAAGTAGTGATGCATCAGAATAGATAAATATCATCATCATATTAGCTAACAGAATGTACATTTAAGATATTATTGAATTCATAACCCCCGTGTATAGATGATCAGTGATAGAACTTTTTCAAATTATGAACATTCCATGGTCAGGGAAGCGGTCTCTTGTTCAAGTCCTCAAAATAGTATGCTCCTTCGCCCACAATAGCAGTAACCCTGTAGGGCCCTTCCCAGGCCAGGGCTAGCTTATCGGCATTCCTATCCCGCATATTTCCAACCGCTTTCCATAGCACCAAGTCCCCAACATTGAATTCCCTTGTCTTTACGCCATGGTTATATTATCGGGCAAGTTTTTGTTGATACTCTGCTAGCCATATAGTCGCGGCTTCTCGAAATTCTTCCAGCGAATCCAAACTTTCTACCAGTAATTTATCATTATGGGAAGGGACAAGTCCACCAACCCGTGCACTGCATAAATTTACCTTATCTGGTATCATAGCTTCTGCTCCATATGTGAGAAAGAACGGAGTTTCCCCAGTAGACCTTTTAGGAATTGTACGGTATGCCCACAAAATGTTGGGCAATTCCTCGGCCAACCTACCTTTCACACCATCTAACCTTTTCTTCAATCCGTTCACGATTGCCTTGTTGGTGGCTTCTGCTTGGCCATTGCTTTAAGGATATGCTGGGGTGGAGTACTTATTCTTGATGCCGAGACCGCTGCAAAACTCACGAAAGGCTTTGCTATCGAATTGCAATCTGTTGTCAGACATAAGAGAGTCTGGCACCCTATACCTCGTGACTATATTCTTCCACATGAACTTCTTAACGTCTACATCCCGAATATTGGCTAACGCCTCAACCTCCACCCACTTGGTGAAGTAATCAACAACTACCAATACAAACCTCCTATTGCCCGTGGCTTGGGGAAAAGGGCCAATAATATCCAACCCCCACTGTGCAAAAGGCCAAGCGTTGCTTATCGGGTTCAGATGGCCTGTCGGTTGGTGGCTAGGGAGTCAGCATGTCTGTTCTGTCCTTGAGTAACTTGTGCCAAATTTTCCGTACAGAACTCACCCATGATTTGCTTTACTGCCTGTAAGTACTCTTTCATTCGAAAATCCCAGGCTTCAAAATTGCCTTGCACTTGGCAGACAACTAGCCGAGAATCTGAATAAATCTCCATATCCCGGGCACCCATACCCAAAACGGTTCTTAATCTGGCAAGCAAGGCCTCGTACTTAGCCTCGTTGTTAGAGACCCTAAACCCCAACCTGAAAGAATGCTTCAACCGTATTCCTTTTTGGGTGATAATGACAATCCCACCAGCCCCTATAGCACTTGATGCACCGTCCACGAATACCTTCCACGGGCGTCATTCCACCAGACAAACCACCTCCCCTTTGTTCTTGGGGGAAAACTCTGCAACAAAATCAACAAGAACTTGGCCCTTAACTAAATTTCTCAACCTGTACCTTATATCGAAGGATCCCGGCCGAGTTCCCCATTTAGCTATGTGGCCCATAAAGTCGAACCTTTTCAATAACGATTACAGAGGATACTCGGTTAGGACGTGGATGGTATGAGCTTGAAAATAGTAAGGCAACTTCCTCGTAGCGTGTGCTAGTGATAACACCAATTTTTACAAGGGTAAATACCTTGTCTCGGCATCAATCAAGGTCTTACTAATGTAATATATGGGTTGCTACACTCCTTGATCCTTTAATAGCATGGCACTCATAGCGTGATTAGACATCGAGAGGTACATGAATAAGTCTTCCCCGGGTTCCGAGGCTGTTAACATGGATGCCTGCATTTAATACTCCTTTAGATCTTGAAAAGTTTTTTCACATTCTTCATTCCACTGAAACCCTTTCCACCTTCTCAAAAGTTGGTAGAATGGACGACAGCAATTGGCAAATCTAGAGATGAACCGATTAAGGGCGGCTAACATTCTGGTCAACACCTGCACTTCCTTTGGATTGCATGGTGGTTTGAGACATTGCACGGCTTCAATTTGATTGGGTTTAACTTCTATCCCATGGTTAGTGACTAAATATCCTAGGAACTTGCCAATCCCTACCCCGAAAGCATACTTGTTCGTGTTCAGGCGCAACTTATGTTACCAAAGAACTTTAAACACCCCATGGAGATCTTCTATATGCTGCATTTCTTATTTACTTTTTACCACCATGTTGTCGATGTACACCTCAACCATATGCCCAATCTTGTCCCAAAACATTCTAATCAACATACGTTGATATGTTGCCTCGGCATTCTTTAACTTGAAGGGCATCATGGTGTAATGGTAGTTTGCATTAGGGGAGATGAATGTTGTCTTCTCCTGGTCCTCGACAGCTAGGGCGATCTGGTGATAACCCTGAAAGGCGTCCAAAAAACTCATCCTTAGGTGCCCACAGGTGGCATCGACCAATTGATCTATCTTTGGCATAGGGAATGGGTCCTTTGGGCATGCTCGGTTTAGATTCGTGAAGTCCATACAAACTCTCCATTTGCCATTCTTCTTCCTGACTACCATGGTATTCGCCAGCCACTTCGGGAAGAAGATCTCCTTGATCACTCGGCCTCTTTTAACTGCCCGACCTCCTGTCTCACTACCTCGGCGTGTTCCTTTGCCGATCTTCTCGGCCTCTGCTTCTTTGAAGGAAATGAAAGGTCTACGTTAAGCTTGTGAACGATGAACTCAGGATCAACCTTGGGCACCTCATACGGGTTCCAGGCAAACACATCTACATTCTGTATATGAAAAAACAATGTTTCTATCTTCTCCTCGTCCTTCAAATTCGCCCCTATCTGAAAATACCAGTCAACATCTGGTAATATCTTTACTCTGATCAATTCCTTGGTACAACTGGCCCCCATTTCATCTCAGGGCTCTTGTAATTGCTATAAAGAAATCTCCTCGGCGGTTTCATTTTGTTTAGTCTGCTTGCGCTTCCAATCGATTGCGGCCACTTAACACTGCTTGGCCGCTTGCTGACTTCCCTTTACTATAGCAATGCCCTACTCGGTATGGAACTTAACCTTCACATGCAGAGTGGAAGGAACTGCCCCTATCGCATGAATCCATGGCCTTCCCAGAATAGCCATATAAGGAGAAAACGAAGCGATAACTACCAAAACCACTGTCACTTCCCTTCCTTCCATATTCACGGGAAGTGATATTTGCCCCTCGAGAATCACCACTTGACCGTCAAATCTGACCAGGGGTGTATCGTATTTCAAGAGGTCCTCCTTCTTCAGTACGAGCCCTCTGAATAGATTCAGATACATCACATCAGCCTCACTTCCCTGGTCCACCATTACCCATTTCACTAGGAATCCTCTTATCCGTGCTGTCACCACTAACGCATCATCATGCGGCTGAATTGTTCCTTCTAAATCGTCATCGTTAAAAGAGATGGGCTCTCGAGCAACTTTTAACTTCTTTTCGAGTGGCTGCTTGCCCGAGCCATTTTCCACGGGCACTACGATCAATACTCATTTCCTCCTGGCCATTGCAATACCCCTCGGGGGAGAATGGATAACTTTGATCACTCTTAATGGGGGCAGGAGAGGGTTCCCTCTTTGCTGAACAACTTGTCCAGCATCCCTATTCCCTGTATCTGCCACAAACTCCTTCAGATATCCTGCCTTCACCAATTGCCTAAGATGATCCTTTAACACCTGACACTACTCGGTGGTATGCCTTTTATCCCTGTGATAAGTACAGTATAAATTCTGATTCTTGCGGGACGGGTCACCTCCCATCTTGTACGGCTACCTGAAGTACAACTCGTTCTTGATTCGGTCTACGATTTTACGTATAGGCTCCTTAAACGTCACGTTCACTTCTCCTAGCCACAGCTCCGGCTCTTAGATCCTTAAATCCTTCCGAGGCCTTAGCTGAAACCCTCTTTGCCGAGGACTATTCGCTAATGGGACCTTGCCTTTACTCTACAACTGATTGTCCTCCAGGTGTTTGTACTCCTCTATACGCCTTATAAGCTGCCTCATATCCTCGGGAGGTCTCTTTTTCAACGACTCCCTTAGTTCGGAACCCTTGAGTAGCCCCATCCTAAAGGTGCTTGCCGCAATCTTCTCATTGCTCCCACCAATCTCATTATAAAGTTCCCAATACCAACTAGCATAACTGCGAAGGGTTTCCCCGACTCTCATCTTTATAGAAAGTAATGCATCCACTGGTTGCGGTACCCGGCTACAAGTAATGAACCAGACATCGAATTCTTGTATCAACTTAGCAAAATTATGAATGGAGCCCTTCCATAACCCATTAAACCACCTCAAAGCAGTGAGCCTGAGGCTCGAGGGAAATAACTTAAACATCAAGGCGTTATTATGAGTATGCAGAGACATCATCTAGATATAATGACTGATGTGTTCTACTGGGTCCGTTTTCCCATCGTAGAAATTGAATAGTGGGGGTGCAAATCTGCTAGGCATTGGGGCCCGTTCAATGCCTTCTGAGAATGGCGACCGAGCATCTCTGTGTAAGGCGCGGCTCATAGCATCCATGGTCGCATTACGGGGCCGACGTTCCTTCGGGGAATCTGATCCTCGATTTGTGTATTCCTGTGAACGTGATTGGTCCCGATGTTAACGGGACTCCTGCGAGTGTGATCAGCCTCTTTGTCGACGGGACTCTAGTGAATGTGAATGCACTTGTTGTCGACGGGAACCGGACTGGTTGGACCTTGCCCCATAATGATTTCTCCCGCTATCAGACCTCCCTTTTCAATTATCTCGATCCCTTTTCCATTTCCCCGCCCTTCGCTTCTAACTCCAAATCCCTCACCAGTTTGCGTAATCACTCAAGTTCTTCATCCCTCTCATCAAGTTGCCCGTGCCCTGAAGCTCTCGATATCGTCCGATTGGTTTGGTACGATCCCTCCCAAAGGCCAGAATGTTCTTCTTCTTGTTCACGGTCTCTATCTTCACGCCTCTTGTGTCTCTATTCTCGCCATGTGGATCCCCGAGAAGATCCCACCGAACCGCTTTCAATGTGACTGCTCAAACTCCTTTCATACATTTCTCTTGAGTGTGGGTCTCCTTTAAACCACAGCTTTGTAGGAGATTCCCACAGACAACGCCAATTGTGGGCGCCAGAAATGAGACTGATGGTCTGGGCCTCACTTGGGCTCACAATCTATTTGTGACGTGGGTTTTGGATTTCCTAGCTTGGGTAGTTCCCAACATAGAAACCTAACATAGCAACTTCTCCTGAGGTCATCCCCTACCCCAATCACTATTATTCTCTTGTTTCTCCCTTGCTCCTATCCTCAATTTTCTCTCCAACCTTTCAACAACCACCTCTTCTTCCTTGTCTTCTCATATTTATAGCCTAATGATTAGTGGGGAGTTATGATTACTCTTGTGGTTAGTGGTACAGGAGGCCCAATGTCATTATTACTAAGTGGATGTTTAGTTGGGAGTGAGGTGTGGTGAGAGTGGCATTGAAACTAGCTCCCCACTTCAGAAGGGATGTTCGGCACAAGATTTTTCCCAGGGTGATACCGGTGAAACTGAGGCACAGTGTCCCCTGTCAATCATGCTCTGGTTCGAGGTGTACCTTGCCTAGAAATTCCTAGGTTACCGGCTACTATGAACATGCATTATAGCGGTTCACTCAACGGGTTTTGGGCTGGGCATAATGTCATGAGGCCCGGGCTTGTGGCCTTAGCAGGCCCAGGGTTTGGTTTTGGGCAAGTGGGTTGGGCCCGTGGGCCGTAATGTAAAGTTGGTGTCCAAGGTCCAAGGCCCAAATGGGTCCAGGGGTCCCGTGCCATACATGTACTATTTCAATATTATGATTTTATGAGTAGAGAAGAAACCATCTTAGCATTGGGTGTTTGAAGATTTAAAAAAGAAGAAGAAAGAAAGAAAGAAAGAAAGCAATGTAAGGTCCCTTTTTCTCTACTTTTTTGGCAATAAAATTCAATCAATCCACTTGTTCTAAGAGGTACCACATCACAATACCAAGTTTCCTTGTTCACAAAATAATAAATAATAATAAAAGAGAGAAAGAATTTAAAAAAAAAAAAAAGAAAAGGGTAGGACCAAAGAAACAATAACAATAGCCATTGCTCTTGCTCATCATGTGAAAGGAACCAACCAATCAAATGGAAAAAAAAAGTCATCCAATATAAGTAAGTAATGAGCACATTTCTAATAACCACTTTCCCTTCTCTTCCCCAATAATTGGAGCCCCTTCTTTTTGTTTTTTGTTTTTTTCTCCAAATTCTTAGCTAAAATTATACCTTATAGGACCCCAATTCAATTTACACATATTCCCATTTGTTTAGTGCGGCTAATTCTTAAGGGCTTTAAAAAAAGTCATCATTATTTGTTATTGGTATATTCTATTTTCATTAAGAGAAATGCTATGTCTATAACGTTTTTACAATACTTTCACAACAAATTATATGTGGTAAATTGTTACTGGTTGTTATGAATGGATAAAAAAAAAAATTAATTTGTAAATTCAAATTAAAACAAAGAACGACTTACCACATATAAATTGTTGTAAAATTGTCGTGAAAATGTTACGTATGTATCACTTTATCTTTTATAAAATATTGGTACCTGTGCTTTTAATGCACATTTTACCTTTTCTTTTGATGCAAATTTTGAATCTCCCCCCACATGGCAAACCAATCCAAACTTTTGACTCATTGCTTAGAAAACATGAAAGATGATAAAACAGAAAGACACATTGTAGTAAAATATCTTTGTCATTCATATTTCATAACATCAGTTTTATTTATTTATTTATATTTCATGCATCTCACATCATTGTTATGAAAGAAAGCTAAAAACATATCTACCAATAATACCCTTTTTTACCCAAACCCCTAAACTTACTTATTCCCCAATTGAACTTGACCATTAAGTCCATTACCATTACTAACTTCCTTATTATTATTCCTATTCTTAGGAAAATTCCACTTGAAATTACCAAAAAGCCCCTCCATATCTTCAAGGGTTCTACCCCGTGTTTCAGGTAGCACGTAATAAAAGAACACCCATGACACCAAGGCAACTCCAGCATATAAAAAGAAGGCCCCACCAATTGTAATCCCTTTATACAGTGAGATAAAAGTCATAGATATGACCCCACTTGTCAGCCTATTCGCTGCCATTCCTATACTCGTTCCCTGAGCGCGTAGCCTCAACGGGAAAATCTCAGAGCTATAAACCACTGGACTGGGTCCCATCCCAATTGAAAAAAATGCCACAAAAGCCAATAACATAGCTACGCTCAACCCCACAGCCCATGTGATTTTACGATCAGAATGATCAATCACCGTGAGCCCAAATCCCAAGGAGGCGAGTGAGAATATCATCCCAGCTACACTGCTCAAAATCAACGGCCGCCGTCCGATCTTATCAAACAAAAAAGTGGCTACCAAGATGAACATGGTTTTAGTAAATCCAACGGCTACGGTAGCGAGTAGCTTGTCGTTTGAGGAAGTGATTCCAGCTTTTTCGAAGATCCTAGGACTGTACAGAACCACTGAATCAATCCCCGAACACTGTTGGAAGAAGTGGATTCCAACGCATGCGATTAAAATGTGACGAACGGACGGTGTAGGATGGACGATCAGTTCTTTCCACACACCTTCACCGTGACTGTGTTTTGGGACTTGAACGATGTCGTCTGTGAGATTCTCGGGAATCCCAGCTGCTTCCTTAATATCCGCTAATCTGATTTGGGCTTCTTCTACTGAGTCCGAGGTTTTGTCCAAAACTCGCTTCGCGTCACCGAGTCGACCCTGCATGACTAGCCAGCGAGGTGACTCGGGCATCCATATAACGACGGAGGCGAGTATCACAGCCGGGACTGCACCCACTCCGAGCATGACACGCCATCCCAAGTGTGTTGGTAGCTTTGAGCATACGTAGTTTGACACGTACCCCAACAATATGCCAACATTGACAAAGACCTGTGTATTACAATCATAATCAAACCAAGTCGAATAAAAAAAAAAAAAAAAAATTTAAACCAAGTCAATTAGTATTATTTATGAGTACGACCATAAAATATGTAAGATAAGATGATTGTACTGTACTTTTTGCTGCTAACTTTATTTCATGATTGGTTAAAGACTTAAAGTTATTTTAATAATAATAATAATAATAATAATAATAATAATAATAATAATGTAGGGATGAGGGGCCCAAAATATATGTTAGGTTTTGGGCCTTGTTCGAGGAGGTTCAGTGGTCCTAAGATAAATCAATAGTAAAGAAGACGTAAGATTTTAAACTTCACGAGGAAGTTATGACTGTGAAGGTTGGGGGAGGTAGGCCGAAAAAGAGTATTTCCTCAGCTAAATGAAGCAGATGTCAGAAAGTGTGTTCTGTTATTCAGAGTGACATTCCAGTAAGTTCTATTGATAATGATATGCACGGTGAACGTATAGGACAAATGGGAGTTGAGAAATATCTAAGGGAAAGTTGCTATCACCACATTAAATACTCTGCAGCTAACTCTTTGGCCACATTAATGAGGAATTGATACTTGAATAGTAGTTTTCAGCCTTACAGTTACTCCTCAAAGACTTCAGGAGAGGGCTGGTGTGACAAGGATGAGGATCAACAATTTACAGATGGAGGGTAGAGATCAAAGAAAGAAAGAGAGTATAAAATAGAAGGAGGCCCTGAGAGAAAGGGATCAAGAAATTAAGGGAAGAACACTATAGCCATCAAGAGTTGAACTTGTAATCAAACTTGAGAGAAATATATAAGAACTGATCTTCTCGGATTGTGTCGATGACGATTTTTTTTTAGATTAAACCAATCTGTCTTCATTTGCTTGTCATCTAAATCTACTTTACTTGTTATCTAATTCATTAAAGCCCAGTTTTTCAATCCACTCTCTACAAATTCATTGTATTAGGCTTTTTGGGCCTAAGTTCCTCCATCATTTGGGCTAAGGACACAAGTTGTGCCCTTACAAATGTCATTTTGGAAAGGAATCAAGTGTTTTGCTTCTTCAAGTCAATTCAATTGATGAAAGTAGTTTTACCAATCTTATAACAAATGATTGCTTTTTTTTTTTTTTTTAAGCAAAAGACAAAAAAAAAAAAAAATGGTGAAAGTAATTTCAGATCTTAAATTATTACTGTTACTAGCTTTAATCTAAATATCATCCTTTTCTATTATTTATAAATTATATAAAATAAAATAAATAGTAATTACATTTACTTTGTTAATTTTTATTCATAATAAAGTATTTTGAAATTTTTTTAATGATTTTCAATTATCCAAAAAAAACAATTATAAATTGAGGTGACAAAACATGTGATGAATGACACATTAATAATATAATTAAAAGATATATCAATTTATGTAGGTTTATTTAATAATATTTTTAGGAATCCTATTGTGGAGATTTCAATTCACTTTAAAATGTATCATTTCAGTGAGAGGAAGAGCCCATTTAAGTCACAAGCTCTCAACATTAAAAATAATTGTTGTATGAAATTTTTTTCTAATATTATATTTTTTTATATAAAATAGAATTTATACTTGGAAGATCAGACTTCATCCAAACTACGAGAGGAAGAAAAAAGCCTTACTCTTTGGGTCAAGACATGTGTAGTTGTAATGCCTTGCCTACCCACATGAAAGAAGGAAAAGCTCTATAAAGAGTTAGTATAAGACAAGGTGTCTTTTAAAAGGTGACCAGCAAAGGATTGGACTATATCTCCATGTTTTAGGGAATTCATAACAATCTCTAAGTCTCCTTCAAAGGAAGAGTGGTAGAAGCCCAATTCCTGGGTAATGGTAACTGCTCTTATTGCAACTAGCATCTCCAAAGCCACAATGGAGGGTGGTTATTGAGTTTTTCTGAAAGTGCAGCCATGATTCCACACTTGGAGTTTCGAATAACCATACCAATACCAGCCTCGCTTGATTCGTCGAACATTGAAGTATCAAAATTTTCCCAAACCCTATCTTTTATATAATTTAAGCTTGCTCTTTTGTTCCTACCTACTACAATTGGTAAACCCATATATTTTTATACTCCTTTAGAGCATCCACACTAGATGTGATAAATGTGCCAAATGCCAAATATTTGGCACATTTGACACATCAAACACCAAAAAACCCCATTTATCAGATGTTCCAAATCTCATAAATTATGCAACATGCTACAGTATCCTCACAAATTTGCCACGGTACGGACAGGTGTGGCATATGCTTTTATTATTATTTTATTCCTCTTTCTCTTTCATCTCTTCGTTAGTCTCACCCTCAAACCCTAATCCTCTCCTCTCAAACCCTAACTCTCACTGCTCTTCCACGCCGACGCTGATGATCGAGTTTGGGATCGAACCTGACAATGAGTTGGATGCTAAAGACACGTTCTTCAGTGGGTATCTTTCCTTTGAGCTTATTAGCTGGGTTCGGTTCCGACGGAGGTGGGTGGGTTCGAATGGGCTAGGCTATGTGTTCCGATGGATGGGTCGGCGGTGGGTGGGTATGGGTCTGTTGTGTTGGTCGTTGAAGCTTTTGTGGGTTGTGGGTCAAGGTTTTGGGTCGGCGGCATTGTGGGTCGAGGTTGGTTGCGGCAGCGTTGTGGGTTTTGGTCCGGTGGTTACTTGAGTTTGTTTGTTGATGGGTTGGGGTTTTGGGTTGGTGATTGGTTGAGGCAGTTGATGGGTCGTGGAGGATTTGGCTGGGGTTTGGCTGGATTTGTTTGGGTTGGGGTTTGGTTGGGATTTGTTTGGGTCGTGAAGGATTTGACTGGGATTTGATGGGTTGTTTAGGTTGGGGTTATGGTTGTTTGTTGTGGAATTTGGTTGGATTTGTTTGGGTTTGCTTTGAGTTGTGTTTTTGGTTGTGGAGGATGTGGTGGTTGTGTGGTGGTGGCTGTTGGTTGTTAGCAGCAGTGTGGTGACTGTTGATTTTGTTTGATGAGTTGTAAATATTATTTTAATGTGTAGTAAATATTATTTTAATGTATAGAATTGAATGATAAAACATCTGATAAATGGGATGTTGTAAAATGATGTGGTAAAATAATAAAGTAGGCCTTTGGTGTGGTAAAATGGTATAAATTATGCCATAGCTGCTGTGGATGCTCTTAGAATAATTGTTTCCTGAATCCAAAAGAAAAGAATCCACAAGCCCAACTGATAAAAACTACTTATCTAAGGGGACAATCTGCCTTCACTAGGACGGAAACAAACATTCTACTGTGTAGGAGAAGTTGGTAGCACCCGAACTTTCACTAGCGACAAAGAAACAAAGCTTGGATACTTTTTATAATTGATTTGTAACAATAGTCATTAGTAGTTGCAGTGCCTGCTCTATAATAGAAGCAACTAATGCAGTCGTTTAAGATCACAAGTAGAAAAAAAAAGACCTCAAATTTTAACCAATATGGTTTTTTATTATTTATTATAATAGTATTAATTAAGTTCAAATGAAAATCAAGAAGAAAAAAAAAATGAAATATGTGACATTCACAACATTTTTAACAATACTTTCATAATAAATTCTAAATGGCAGGTTGTTATAGGGTATTATTGATGATAAAAAATTAATTTATATGTTGGATTCAAATTAGAACTAATAACAACTTAACATTTCTTAAAAAAAAAAGAAAAAAAAAAGAGCAATACACAAAAAAATTTATAACATTTTTCACAAACTGATTTGGCAAACTTTTACTAGCTCCTAGCTAAGTCCACCACTAACACACTTTTTTACTTACCACTATTAATTTGTCACATTAACCGATGTGAAAAATTGTCAAATTTTTTGTCTATAAACTTTCTAAAAAAAAAAAAAAAAACTAAGTTATTCATATTAATTAATAGTAATTTTGCATCTAAAACAAGATAATAGAATTTAAGTAATATTTAATTTAAAAAAATCATATTTAAATATATAAAAGACCATAATTTTCTTTTTCACTTTAGGTCTCTATCCGCATTAAGTCGCCCTTGAGTAGTTGTATACTTGTACGTTAGTTGGAAAAAAAAAAAAAAAAAAAGGATTTTTAAAGACATTCTAAAAAACAAAAGTTGTGTAATTCCATTTTTGTCAAAGTAACTGATCCAAACACTACTACTTTTCTTCGAAAGCACAGTAGAAATAAGCTGTGGTTTTAACTTAATGAAGACAATGATTGCACTACAAACCTCAAAGAAGGAGGTGAGGAAGCCACGAGTGGAAGCCGGAGAGATCTCAGCTGTGTAGACAGGGGCAATCATGCATGCATAGCCCACGCCGATGCCTGCGACAAAGCGACCAACCATGAGAAATGCATAGTTGGTGGAAAATCCCATGAGAATAGCCCCAGCAAAGAAAATGGCTTGGGCCACTAGTATGGTGTATCTCCGGCCTATCCAGTCGGAGGTTCTGCCGGCGGCCCATGACCCTATTAGTGAGTAAAGGTTGATAATTCCGGCGAGGATTTCAACCTGTATGTCTGAGATTTTGAGGTCGTCTTTGATGTAAATTAAAGCTCCACTCATTACACCAATATCTGAAAGCAACAAACAATCACATACATGAGGAAAAAAATGTAAAGATCTAGTGCATTTGTATTGGTATGATTGCAATATCACAATTATATATTCAAAATAACATTTTCCGGAGAAAATAAGGTATGTTTCGACATGAAACATGATAGACATAAGTTATTGAAGAAGGGTAAGACTTCAGTGCTTGAGATTGAGATCTGCACTTGACTATTTTAAGACATTTATTTAGTGGCAAACCAAACCCGTGAAGAGTTACCCATTTTCGGGATAAAGTATGGCGTCCATTGAAAAAAATGGAAACTCATTAGCTAACGGAAGTTGAATGAATAAACAGGACATAATAAAAACTCTTGAGACAGCCAACAAAACAAAACTGTATTATGTAATCAACGACAAGTGAATTGGAAAAAGCGTATAAAAAAATGTTACATGTATATTAACAGGCCATAGTTGAAGATTACTGACCATAACCAAGTAAGACAGAAGTCATGGTGGCCAAGAGAGCACAAGTAAAAGCATATTTGTTAATTTTGGGTTTCTTTGGAGGATCAAAATCCATGGTAATTTTCTGGGGTTGGCCGGAAATGGCATTAGTTTTGGCTTCCCGGTCAGCCATATTGATTAGCTATGGAGAGACTTGAAGATAAAGAGAGGCTTCTATCACAAGGGATTTTGCTTAATTTGTGGTGTTATTTTGGAGAGAAATTCAAGTGGCCATGAACCAGCACAGGTTGGGTAGTGATTGAGGTTCAGATAGTGTGGTTATATAAAAAAAAATCTAAGACCGCATAAAATGCCACTACCACAACTATCCACGTGGCAAGTTGTAAGCGGTGAAAAAAAAAATAATGGGTTTATATGAAAGTGACATTCATCTAATTACAGTCTGACACATAAAATAATTGTGGCAAAAATTATAGCATTTTATATGTTGCTAGAACTACTCGTACTTAATTATATAGACCAATGCTTACATCACCATGGGTTGTAAAGTCCTATAAATGACACTCTTAGTACAACATTGTGGACTTGCAGTACCATAACTTCTTGTGGATGATACACCATATCGCAGCTGTAATTGCCGAACCTATATAATATAATATATATTACTCATTTCATCTCAAATTATTTGGCCTGTATTTCATTTTGAGATGTCTTAAAATTATGTTCTGTTTGAAAAATCAAACACTATTAATTTATTAATATTTCCTTTATACTCTTAATTTATTTGTGAAACAATTTTTTAATTTAAAAAAATTAAAAACCTAAATTTTGAAATCCACTATACACGCCATCTTTATTCAAATTAAAAAAAAAAAAGAAACATTTCTAGTATTGGCAGTTGGCGCCAATACCAGAAAATTTCTTAAATAATTTTTTGATAAATTTATTTAAGGGTAATTTAAGAAATTCTTAACTTTTTTTTAAAGAGATAAGACAATTAATGATGTTTCCCTAAATAATTGGGCTCTTCTAATTAGGCCAAACAATTTGAGACAGAGGAAGTAATTAATAACCTGTATGTTATTATAAATAAAATATCAAATGCATCTAGTGATCTCGATACGGTCCATTTTTTTCCCTAAAATAAAAAGAAGAAGATATGGTCCATTTTTAATTAATTAATTAATTATATATATATATATATATATAGAGGGTTCAAATTACATCAACAATTAATGTACTAATTTTTTTATTAGATACAAAATTTGACAAATCCACCATTGAATTAAATATTTTTCATACCCTAGCCTCCATGCATGTAAAATTTCAAAATAACAAAAAATAAAAAATTATGTAATCTATTAAAAATATTTAAAATTAAAAAAAAATGAAATTAATAACATATTGAAATTCATATTAACAAAAAAAAAAAAAAAGTAATCCAACAATATAATTTTCAAAATATTAATCCAAAAAATTTATATAACTTTTATAACCTTTTATATACTACCCCCCCCCCCCTCTTTTTGTTCTATTCAATAATTGAATTTAATTTATTGATTAAGGCAAAATTCCATAAAAACTCCTACCTTCTTCCAAATATCATGAACAGTTCCAGTAGGTTGAATGCCCCTTTCAAGGAAATATAGAATAGCAGGAACATTTAAATAGGTTTGATTCTTTATCGGATCATAAAAGCCCACTTTCCGAAGAGCCCTTCCTTCTCTTCGGCATTGAGCATCAATTGCAACGATTCAATAAACCACCCATTGGGATATTTATCACCAAGTCGAGATGAATACTCTATTGTAGAGTTAGGAAATTCTTTGGGGCTGAATTGAGGTATTCAAGAAGAGTAGGTTGCTTTGGTTAGATACCATCAAGAATTCCTGACCGTTGAATGGGAACAGCTACATCTTAAAAGTATTTTTACCTTCCAATATTTTTCTATTGGAGCTTCCCTCATTCCTTTTATTGAACATAATGATGCAAATCAAGCTTTAATGAGTTCTAATATGCAATGTTAGGCAGTTCCACTTTCCTGATCCGAAAAGTGTATTGTTGGAACTGGGTTGGAACGCCAAGTGGCTATATTTAAAGAAGTAAATAAATAAAAACTTCTAAAAACATATATAAAATAAAAATTACTACATAAGTCAAATAGGATACTCAAATACTTTTTCGTATCTTGAGTTTAAAAAAAAAAAAAAAAAGCTTATATTATATTCTATTAAGAAAAAAATAAGTAAAAAGTAAAAAGAAAAGATGACTAAATAGTAATTACAATTATATAATTATTAAAGGGCTAATAAATAAGAAATGAGCAATAATCAACTTAGCATCTCACTCCTTCATGCATGCTCCACTTGGCTTGGGGGGATATAGCTCAGTTGATAGAGCTCCACTCTTGCAATTGGGTTGTTGCGATTATGGGTTGGATTAGGGCTGTCCAGTGATCCAAAATATCTGACCTGCCCAACCATACCCGCTCGACCCGAAGGTCCTCGGGTGAATCCGAATGCATGTTTGGGTTGGTCACGGGCCCTATTTTAAGAAGACCTTATTATTCAGTTCTGGTTTCGGATTACATAATAAAAAATCCGAATAACCTGAACCGACCGAATACTTGGTAAAATAAACTCATAAACCAGTCATCCACTCACATCATATAAGTCTCATCATGTGCTTTGGTTATTGGTTAACGTATAGTGGAGAGGAAACCAATCTGATCAATTATTTTTGGGCACAAGTTCCTAATTTCAAATCTAGCCGTTTAAACCAATTCAAGATTCAAATTCAATGGTTATGATTAAACTCTACAATACTCTAGACAGCCCTAGCACAAAGACATCATATCACTTATTCAAAGCAATTACAAATCAACGATTAAAATTAAAACTAATATCACAATCCAACGGTCACAATTAGAGGTAAAGTATATGATTAGATATCTCAATGACTCACACGCTCAATCTCTGAATCTCATATCCCAATCCAATACAATCCAACGGCTTCAAAGTCTTACATGCTCTCTCTCTCTCTCTCTAATCTCTTCTGTCTTTAGACTCTTCACTGAATCAAGTTAATCAGTGGCCTTAATCTCTCTTCAGTCTTCACCTAATCACCAAATCCACGGCCTCAGACCTCAGTCTCTCTATCTCAATCTTATATCTCTCACTCTCAGACTCAGACGTTCTCTCTCTCTCTCTCTCTCTCTCTCTCCAGAAATGCACTAGCTGAAATGATTATAATTAATGAGTTGCCTTTTAGGTGTGTTGAGGGGTATGGGTTTAAGAAATATGTAACTACCTTACAACCTAAGCTTCGTCTAAAGGATATTCAATCTCGTCAAACTGTGGCTAGAGAAGTGATTGGAATTTATAATAATGAGAGAGAGAAGCTAAGGAAATCCTTGAAGGGTTGTAAGGTGTGTCTTACTACGGATACATGGACTTCTATTCAAAATTTGAATTATATGTGTCTCACATGTCACTTTATTGATGACGCTTGGAAGTTGCATAAGAGAATTTTAAATTTTTGTCAAGTTGAAGATCATAAGGGGGAGACTATAGGTAGAATGATTGAGATGTCTTTGCGTGAGTGGACTATTGATGGCATATTCACTTTGATAGTGGATATTGCTAGCTCCAACTTAATCACAATTATATTTTTGTAAAGGGTAACAAAAGATTGGAATTGGACAATTTTAGAAAATGAGTTCATGCACATGAGGTGTTGTGCCTATATCCTAAATCTCATTGTTGGGGAGGGTTTGAAAGAAATTGATGCATCCGTTGCTAGGGTGCATGAAGCTGTGAGGTATGTGAAGTCCTCACCCAATAGAAACCAAACTTTTAGGAGTTTTATGGAGAGGTTAGGTATGGAGTCCAAGAGTTTTCTTTGTCTAGATGTACCTACTAGGTGGAACTCAACTGACCTTATGTTAGAAGCTGCTGAAAAATTCGAGAAAGTATTCCTTAGGATGGACTTTGAAGATGATGGTTATTTATCATACTTTAGGACCAAGGAAGATAGTGGTGGTTTGAGATCTCCTTGTATGAGTGATTTCCAAAATTGTAGGACATTTGTGACTTTCTTGAGGCTTTTTACAATGCAACAAAGAAGTTCTCTGGCTCTTTATATGTTACATCAAATGCCTTTTTTGATGAGATCTTTGTTATTCAGGAGAGTATTTCACATTTAGTTAAATCCCAAAACACCCTCTTGAAATACATAGCCACAAACATGCAAACTAAATTTGAGAAGTATTAGGGGGAAGGTGATAAAATTAATCCTCTTTTGTATGTGGCTGTGGTTCTTGATCCACGAAAAAAATTGAGGTTTTTGAAGTTTTCTTTTTCCGAAATTTATGGGAATGAAGTGGGGAAAGTGGTGGTTGATAAGGTGAAAGAACTTTTGATGAAGTTGTATAATTTTTACTGTTCTGTTAATTCCCCAAATGTGCAAGAACCAAGTGGGAGTGAGAGGCTACAAATGGTAGGTGATGCTAACGATCCATATGTGATGGTTCACTCTTGATATGAGCTTTGCTTGGAAGCTAAGCAATTTGTAGGTTGAAGTAATAAGGTTGAAAAGTATTTGACTAAAAATTGTGATGGTAGAAGGGATGTGAATTTTGAGGTATTGGGGTGGTGGAAGGACAATTCTAGTATGTACCCATTGTTGTCCAAAGTGGCTAAGGATGTGCTGGCTGTACCAATTTTGACTATTGCATCTGAGTCAGCATTTAGCACCGAAGGCCGCATTGTTGATCCATTTCAAAGTTCTCTCTCTCCTCTCATGGTTCAAAACCTTGTATGTGCACAAAATTGGCTTCAAGCCATAGTACCAATTTCGCATCGCCAATCAAGGGATGAGGTTGAGGCATTGGAGGAGGAATTTCATGATTTAGGTAATATGTTTAAATTTTGGAACTTATTGTCTATTAATTATTGTTGCATGTCTCATGTATTCAAACAAAATTTAATATATTGTATTTATTTCCTTTTCTTTTCTAGTTTTAAATCAACAATCATCATCAAGTGCATCAACAAGCACCAGCTCCAAATTGGGTTCTAGCTCAAGCAAACAACCCTTAATTAGCATTGGAGGTTGATAATTGATTCGGTATGTTACTACCTTTGGCCTCTTACTGTTATAAACTTGCTACCCTTTCTATTTGGTCTTGTATTTGGTAGTAATGTATTATTTGTTAAATATTCTTTTGTCTTTTGTAGGAGGAATCATTTATTTTGTAAAGGAGGTAGCCTTTTGGGAACATTTTGGAAGCTCTTTTGTAAATTTCTTTTCTAACAATACTAGTCTTAATGCTTATAGAAAAGAAATCCTAGGAATCATATAGGTTTTCTTTTCTATTAGTTATAGACTTATTAACTTGAGTATTTGTCATTTAATGCTTGGGAAAAGCTATTTTTTTGGAAATACCAGTGGCATTTCATAATTGTAATTAATTATATTACTGGGAACATTGTATAGCCAGCAAGGTTACTGCCTTCTTATGATTTACTACCTTATAAACTTGCATTAATCTAATTTCCTTCTCAACCTATATGGCTTACCTATTATATATCTATTTATATTTATATATATAGATGGAAGTATTGCAATATAAATCTGTAGCTTATGCTTGCTGTGGTTGGCTTATTTGTTGTTGGAAATATTACTTCTTGTGTGGTTGGCAGGTGAAGGTTTAACACAGGTTAAGCTACTGGCTTTTATGCCTATGGGTTTTTCTTGAATATATATGACTTGTGTTAAGCTACTGGCTTACTGCTAGGTGGTAAAAATAGGCATGTTTTGTGTATTGTTTTGCTATTTAGTCCAAGTTATTTTGTTGTTTTAATTTTTGGGTAGTCAATGTGGTTGTTTAACAAGTCACAGGTGCTGAAAATAGGATTTTGTGTGTTGTTAGTTGTGTTGTGCTCTTTGTCCAAGTTTTACAATATATATTGATGTGTTTATTTTTTTGTGGTCATTGTGTGGATGCTTAACATATGTGGTAAAAATAGGCTTATTTTGTGTGTTGTGGTGGGGTATTTTGTCCAGGATATTTAATGCTTAACAAGTGGTAAAATTTGGCTTATTTTGTGACTTGTGGTGAGGTATTTTGTCTAGGAAGTTTATGTTTTGAAGGCCTAATGGATTTATAAGTGAAGTAGTTGCTTAATTTAAGTTTATCTTGAAGGCCCATTTATTTATTAAAAAAAAAAAAAAAGGGAAATGGGAGGCCCAATCTGTTTTATATGGAAAATTCAAAAAATATGACACCAAGTAATTTTTAAAACTGCCAAACTCCTTAATTTGGGCTAAAAGGGTTGAAAAAATTGAACAAAAATAAATTTCATAGAAGTCTGAAAATGGGGCCCATTAATGGCCCAAACCCGCCTAACCGAAAACCCAGACCCGCCCATCTGGTGGCCCGAAGCACTCGATCCGACCCGACTATTCGGTCGAATACAGGCCTAAGTTCTAACCACTCGACCCAAACGGGTCGAGTTTGGTTCAGGCTCAAACCCGAACTGGCCTAACCCGTGGACAGGCCTAGGTTGCATGTCTAATTGTCCAGGCGATAATGATAGTATCTTGTACTTGAACCGGTGGCTCACTTTTTCTAAGTAATGGGAAAGAGGACTGAAACATGCCACTGAAAGACTCTACTGAGAAAAAGATGGGCTGTCAATTTATGGCAATGTCATTTTGATGTGTAGTCTCACATGGCAAGTATCCGTATAAACCAATTATTCAAGCATCCCCTCGATTTTTTGAGTTACTTTTCAAGTGTTCGATGAAATACTAAAGTGGTGTGGAATTAAATGCTAGAAAATTCATTTCTACTAAATAATGCTCCCAATAAACTCGATACAGTAATTCCAATTGGCCATTGATACACGATTCAAACCATTAATATTAATTTCTTTCTAGGGATAATTACACATAACCCACCTGTGGTTTGGGCGAAAATCACTTTGCCCACCCGTGGTTTGAAAAGTATCACTTAACCCACCTGATGTGTGTTTCCGTCACTCTCCGTAACCCACCTCGGTCTCTACCGTTACAATAACACCTTTTAACCCCAAAACAGAACATAACGCGAATCAAAACCCCCAAAACTCAAACACTTTTCGAGAGAGAGACCCAAGGTGCAATCAGGCTTGTTCTTCGTGGTTTGGAGCGTGTGGAGAGGGAGAAAACACTTGTTTTGCATCATCGAACCTAGGCAAGGTATGTGTGATTGTTTTTCATCTGCATTTGGGTTCTTGATGTCATTTTTTTATGGTGACCCACCCACGTAGTTAGTTTTTGCTGTTCATCTGCACAATAAATTTTTTTTTGTATGTTAAATGTGCATTTTGCTATTTATGTGTAGAATCGCTTAGGATATGCATTTTACTATGGTTGTTTCTATAATGCATATACCTGAAAGAATCAAGTTTATTTATCAATGATTGCACTTGTTTGTGAATTGTGGGTAGTATGGTCCCTATGAATTTGTTGGGAATCTGGTTTTGTATGTGCTTTATGTGGTCCTTTGTCCGTGTGTTGTTGTCAATTTGTTGGCTTGTTGTCTCTTTTGGCTTCTTGTCACTTTCTGCATGTCAGTGTGTAAACAAAATACTTATTTTAATTGCAGATGGTTGACTTCACATTTGACCTTGAAATTCATGTTGGGGGATGTTTTATGGAGGAGCCAACCATACAATATGTGGGTGGATCTGTACGTTTACTGACAGAGATTGACCCTGACAAGTTGAGTTACTTTGAAATTCGGGATTTATGCCATCTAGTTGGTGCTCCTAAGGAACACAGTAGATATAAGTATTTAATTCCTGATGGTAATCTACAGCATGATTTAAGAGACATAGAAACAGATACAGATGTCGTAAACATGACTAACCTTCATAAGGCATGGTATGCTGAAAAAATCATAATCTATACTGACATAGATGTGGAGCCATTGGCAGTTGAGTATCCTGATGTAGGGGGAGTGGCAGATGGTGGCGTAGGTGGTGATGCAAGGGGAGTGGCAGGGGGAGTGGCAGGTGGTGTAGGTGGTGATGCAGGGGGAGTGGCAGATGGTGTAGGTGATTATGCAGGTGGTGATGTAAGTGGTGATGCAGCAAGGGTTGAAATAGAATTGGATAGTGATGATGATGAAGATGATGAGAATGATGATGAGAGTGATGATGAAGAAGATATTGAGGATGTTGACATTGATGCAAGAGATGAAGAACAGAATGTTGAAGGAGATGATGATGATGATGATGATGATTAGCTAAATGAAGGCCTAGAGGGGGATGGCTTTGGTGATGATGTATTTGCTGCTCAAAACTCAGCTCCACAAGGTTCTGCTCCCAATACAAACCCAGAATCAAGCAATGCACCCCACACAGCCCCAGAATCAAGCAATGCACCCCACACAGACCCTGAGTGGGCTGAGCCAGCCCTTGAGGATGACCTGGTAAGCATGGATGGGTCTGATGATGAGCAGGTACCTGAGCAAGTAGAGTTTAATGCTAAGAGTGACATGAGAAATGTTGTACTGAAGAAGGAGATGAAGTTCCCTAATGCAAAGGTGTTCAGAGCTGCTTTGAGGGAGTATGCAATCAAAAAACCTATTGACATCAAATTCAAGCTTAATGAGAAGACCAAGATATCAGTTCACTGCAAGAATGGGTGTGGGTGGAGATGTTATGCATCTCAAATAAGTGGAGAGCTAACATTTCAAATTAAGACCTTGACTGATGACTGTACTTGTCCCAAGTCTTTCAAAAACAGCCAAGCAACATCAGCTTATGTTGCTAAGAGGTTCATTGAGGATTTTAGCAAAAATCCAAATTGGGAGGTGAGTGGTGTACACAACCATGTGATGCAAAATTTATCTGTTGACCTAAGTGTAAACCAAGTGTATAGGTCAAAGAGAAAGGCAAAGGATTTGATAAATGGAGATGAGCAACTGCAATATGGTGTCCTTAGGGACTATGCACAAATGATAACCACTGTAGACAAGGGGAGTAGGGTTATATTGCAGACAGAAATGGCTGAGGAGACTTCCCAGCCAAAATTTAAGAGGATGTATGTTAGGTTCAATGCTCAGAAGGTAGGATTTTTAGGTGGATGCAGGTCATTTATAGGTTTAGATGGTTGTCACATAAAGCACAGATTTGGTGGGCAAATCTTATCTGCCACTGCCAAGGATGCAAATGACAACATTTTTCCAGTAGCCATGGCTGTTGTGGAACAAGAAACCAGGGAGTCTTGGATATGGTTTTTGGAAATTTTTGCTGATGATATAGGGAGGCCAGAGGAGCTTCAGTTGGTCTTCATTTCTGATAGGCAAAAGGTATGCAAGTTTTGTTTTGTTCAGTTACACTTGAATAGTTGACTTTGTTTGCTGAACTAACTTGTTTTGTTTGTTTGTTTGCTTATTTACAGGGGCTTATACCTGCAATAGAGACACTATTCCCTACCGTGGAGCATAGATACTGTGTGAAACACATCTACAACAATTTCAAAGTTGATCACAAGGGATTGGAGCTGAAGGATGCATTGTGGAGGTGTGCTGCTGCCACAACAGTAAGGGAGTTTGAGAGATGCATGCAGTACATAAGGGATTTGGATGAAAAGGCATATGAGTATCTTGCAAACATTGCACCTGCACAGTGGACAAGGTCACACTTCACTCCTAGGGCCTTAACAGATTGTTTGGTAAATAATTTGAGTGAGTCTTTTAATGCAATGATATTGAAGTCTAGGGACAAGCCTATCTTGGCAATGTTGGAGTGGATTAGGGTTAGACTTATGACTAGACTTTACACAAAAAGGGAAGGGATACAGAAGTATGCTGGAAAGTTGTGTCCAAGCATACAAGATAGGTTGGAGAAATTGAAGGTTGAAAGTAAGGCATTTAGTGCTACCCCAGCTGGTAGTTTCCTTTATGAGGTAGGCAGTCAGTATGAGAGGCATGTAGTTGATTTGGTGAAGAAGACATGTAGCTGTAGGTCTTGGGATTTAAATGGCATTCCCTGCAAACATGCCATAACAGCCATTTATACAAACATTGAGACACCAGAAGACTATACCCACCCATGCTACTTCAAAGAAACTTACATGGAGATATACAAGGAGGTACTTCCTCCCATGCCTGGCCAGTCAGAATGGGCTGAGACTGGACAGCCTGCTCCCCTGGCACCTCACATATACAAACCACCAGGCAGACCACCCAAGCAAAGAAAGAGGGCTTCTGATGAGCCTAGGAACCCTTACAAAGCAAGTAGACAGAACAGACCTGTAAGATGTGGGAAATGCAAAAAGGAAGGGCATAACTCAAGAGGGTGCAAGGCTGGCATCACTGGGGAGACACCATGGCAGAGGAGACAGAGACTTCAAAGAGAAAAAGCTGTAAGTAAATGGCAAAAAACACTGTATTGAATAGACACTGTATTGAACTTACAGACCTACAAAAAAATAAAAAAACTGGGTTTTTAAACTTACAATACACACTGTATTGAAACTGGGTTTTGTTGCAGGCAAGGGAAGGGGTGCCTGCACCTAGATCTGCACCTCAGCCACCATCCCAGCAGCCTACCCAGACCTACAACATGATGTCTGCCACTCAGCCTTCATCCTCACAGCAAGGAAATCAACCTAGGCCATCTCACAAGAGAGCAGGATGGTTCTCTTCCTCACAAACAGAGTTTCACACACCTAGGGAGACCTGGGATACCTTACCAAGTTCTTCACAGGTAACTTAGTCCTGGATGGTTGTGTAGCTTGGGATATTTTTTAACAAGTGGATCTATTTTTTATTTTGTAGCCTTCACATGCAAGTGGGAGCACTGGTGGTGTGAGGACTAGAGGACAGCTTGCTGCACAAAGGCCACCAAAAATGAATCCAGTGGGTGGAAAGAGGAAAGAGTAAAGGCAAGAAATGAATGAAGTTAGTGGGTACGCATGCCAGCATTGGGAGTAAAGCTAGTGGGAACATGTGGGCCTTTTTGGTTTTTTTTTTTTTGTGAAGACCACTGTTGGCCTTTTGTAATTATCAATTAGTGTAAAAAACAATCACTGCTGGCCTTGGAATGTGCTTTTTTGTAATTAAGGTACAATACACTCCAGGTTGTTATATGGAAGTTGTGATATTACAGTTTGTATGGAACAATATTTGTCCAAACTAGATTATATGGAAGTTTATTTATTGCTACTACAAATTGTGTCCAAGTATATTTTTCTAATAGAGTGTATGGAAGTTTTTATTGTGGAATGGTTGTTATGGTATGCACAACCAAATTATATGGAAGTTTATTTATTACTACTACAAATTGTGTCCAAGTATATTTTTCTAATAGAGTGTATGGAAGTTTTTATTGTGGAATGGTTATTATGGTATGCACAGCCAAATTATATGGAAGTTTATTTATTGCTACTACAAATTGTGTCCAAGTATATTTTTCTAATATAGTGTATGGAAGTTTTTATTGTGGAATGGTTGTTATGGTATGCACAGCCAAATTGATAATTGACCATTACTTCTTCCATTGAATGGTTGTTATGATATGCACAAAATACTCAATAATTGACCAATTTTTCATTCATTGACACATCAAAACATTATATCAGTAGGCTAGTGCTATTACAATGCAAATTCATTAACACCATTGCCATAACTATCTCTACTAACCAATTAACTACTTCAGGGGCAACAATCTAGGTCTTTTCACTCCAGAGAACTCAATTGAGCCAAAACACAACAACATAACAATAACAAAAAAGATCCATGACAAAATGCATGCAGACTTCCACATTCTTTGCTTCTCTTCAGCAAGAATGGCTTTTTCCTTAGCTTTTGCACAGACAGCTCGAGCCTTTCTCTCCCTCTCCTTGGCTTTGGCTTCCTCTTTAAGAGCATTTTCTGCCATTTGCCTAGCTTCTTCTGCCGTTTCCAGAGCTGTCCTTTCCCTCTCATTTGCAAGTTAGAGAGTAGTCTGAAGCCTAGACATCTTCTCTAGAGCCAAAGGTGTAGTTTCATTCCCACGAGGACAGGTTGGGTTATCAATCCAAACAAAGAAAGGACACTTAGGACCAACCTTATAACGGCTACAACCCAAGAACCTCCTCCCAAAATTGTACAAACTCAAACTTGTTCTCAAAACACAAGTCTGCTCATTGCACATATGTCCACATGAACCTGAGAAATTACCACTTAATGAAGACATCTTAACATAACACGATTCCTGGGAAGTACAAATTTAGACTTTCACACAGTAAGTTCACACTTGAACAAAATCTGAAACCCTAAATCAAGAACAGACCCAAATGCAGATGAACAGCAGTCACACATACCTTGCCTAGGTTCGATGATGCAAAACAAGTGTTTTCTCCCTCTCCACATGCTCCAAACCACGAAGAACAAGCTGATCGCACCCCGGGTCTCTCTCTCGAAAAGTGTTTGAGTTTTGGGGGTTTTGATTCACGTTATGTTCTGTTTTGGGGTTAAAAGGTGTTTTTGTAATGGCAGAAACCGAGGTGGGTTACGGAGAGTGACGGAAACACACCTCAGGTGGGTTAAGTGATACTTTTCAAACCACAGGTGAGTTATGTGTAATTATCCCTTCTTTCTATTCTATTTGTTACTTTATTATCTTTATTACTATTGCCAAATAAAAAAAAAAAATTGACTACAAATACAAATTGCTAAAAAGAAAGGGGATGAATCCGTTCTTAGGAATCATTCAACCCTCAAAATGATTGTCTTAGTGTATTGTGTAAATTCCTTAAAATGAAAAAAATGAAATAATTCTCTATGGTGGAACAAAATATCTTGCAATTTTGCCTCAAATAGTTTATTGTTTTGGTTTCCAAAGGAATGTTGGGGTGATTTTGTAGCTCCTATGGGGTGGAGACATTGGGGTTGGCCCATGGATTTTCCTTCTTTTTGCCGCAATTCGCTCAAAGGGTTGAAGGGAGATAGTGCATCAAGCTGTTTGCAAGGGCCAACTTAATCCTCTTCCCCATTGATCCCTCATAGGATCTCTATAGGAGAGTCGGCGACTCTAACTACTATCCATGTACGATCCATACTAGATCTGACCAATTGCCCATCCTATCTCCTCTATGTTCTTGACAGGCCATCTCAGTCCTCTTTCCCATATATATATATATATATATATATATATATCTAAAAACTAAGGCGTAGCATTTATTGTTGCTGCGCTCCAGTTGAGCAACATCAACGTTCACCTCATTATCATTTTTTTTTCCAATTTTCCTACAATTGTTTTTAACATTTACTTTTTATTTTAATTTAATATTTACACTTTTTCCAATTTTTCTCATTCCCTTACCATTTCATCTTCCCATAATCCTTTACATTAATATCATTCTTTCTCTTTCTCTTTATCTTCATTTATTTTGTCTCTTCTTATTCACACCTTTTTACTATAAATTTGTAACTATTTCTTTCATTCTATGCATAGTTTTCTCTCACAAAAAATGTTTTCTCTCTCGCTTGCTCTCTCTCTCTCTCTCTAAATTTTTTGGTGGATTTTTTATTTTTCTTGCATCTCTGCCTTAGGTTGATAAATTTTTATGTTCTTTAAAACTCTTCTTTGGTTAATGCGATTTAGTTTTGTTTTTTAAATTATTTTTTCTCTCTTTAATTGTTAAATGTTATCCTATTGTTGTTCTTTCTTATAACTCTAATTAATGTTGATGGTTTTTTTTTTGGTTAATTAAGGTTGATGGTTCTTTCTTACAACGAAAAGAAAAGATTGAAAGCAATTGAATTTTGTATAGACTTGTACCTAAAGGGGACAGGAGCCTTTGTTATTGGATTAGAGACGAGAAATTAAAGGGGCATATTCTTTGGCCATTGCATTGCATTTCTTAGAGGATAAAAGATAAAGCATGTCATTATAGGAAAACATTTTGGGTGGGGATAAGGGCAGCATTTTGTTTGCTCTAAGAGTCACAAAAGATCCTATTATAAAGGAAGCCCACAATCATATCACATGCTTATTACACTAACCATGAGCACAGCCCATTATTCTCTTTCACCATGTTTCTGCTACATTTGCATTTAGCAACCTAAGACTAGAATTTATTCCCCAACAGAAGACTTGTAGAATCATTTAGTTTTTACAAGAAACTAGCTACAGACCCACGCGATGTGTGGGAATATAAATATTATGCAATGAAGTGCAATATATAAAAAGTAACAATTACTTTAAGTATTGTCTTTTTTTTCAAAATATTCTCATTCGTATTTTTTTATTATCTTTTTATCTCTACAAATATATCATTTTATTATTTTTTATTTATTTGATTAATATTTTTTTAAGGTGAACAATTTTCTTCTAACTCTGTTGTAGTAGTGCGTTAGATTTGCCTAATATACAACTCATTTCTTAAGGAATAAGGAAATTATCATAATAATAATAAAAATCATCATAGAATTACAATGTTATCTTAACCAAAATTAAAATAAAACTAAAGAAACAAAAAATAGATTTTATAATAATTTATTAGTCAAAAAATTGGTAGGCATATTCAAATTCCTGTTTCCAAAAACAACTAAGTATTAATCCAAACCAAAATTCAATCACACCTATAAAAGGGAAAAAGAAGACTTTTTAATGGGAAATTAAAAAAATACAATACTAAAACACATATTGAAGAAAAAAAAAAAAAAAAAAACTTTAATTAGAGTTATAAGAAAGAAAAAAAAAAATCTTTTTTTGAAAGAAAGGTAAGTGAAGTTTTATTAAATAATTAAGGCAAATCCGTCTGGAATACATCATCCAAATCACTAGGTAAATCCTCTACCCAAACATCAGTGTCTACTGCTAAAACTGCTCTTCTAGCTAGGCCGTGAGCTAACCTATTCCCTTCCTGCTGTACATGCTGAAAATGACAATGCCTCAACAGACCCCCTAGCCTCTTAGTCTCATTTGTGATATGACCAAATAAAGTATTGCATCGTCCCGAACCCTGCAAGGCCTGTATAAGACAAAGATAATCCCCTTCGATTATGACTTCAAACAAGCTCAGTTCCCTCGCAAACACCACAGCTCTTCTGGCTGTTAGAGATTTAGCCACCTCCACCAACTTGATCGAATCCACTCTCTGACTCAAGGCAGCCATAACATTTCTTGCATGATCCCTAAACACCACTCCTATCCCAACTTGGTTTGTGCCTTCAAATAGTGCTGCATCAAAGTTAGCTTTGTAACTTATAACAGGTGGAAGAGACCAGCGAACATGTGGCTGTTGATCAAGAACTTGCGGCTCCTTGTGATGGACATCCCAAAATTCCTGAACCAACTCCTTAGCTTTATTGCCAATCTCATGCAATTGCCATGTATGTTGATGCTCTCTCAGTCTATTCCTTCTCTGCCACAAACACCAAGCCACCATTGCGAACAAAGCACACCGGAAACCCAAACCAGCATTGAATAGAACCTCCAAAATCTCCACAAATGACTTGTAATTTTTATGAACCAAGAAATTGAAACCCGGATTGGACAGCCATACTGACCATGCTTAATCACAAAGCCATAAGCAGTGCAAGAGAGTCTCTGCCTGGACCTTACAACCATCACAGGTATCGTTGATAGGAATATGCCAAGACTTCCAATTTTGTTTGGTAGGGAGAGAATCCTTTACAACACACCATAGGAAATGTCTAATTTTAGTCGGATCTCTAAGCTTCCAAATCTTTTTCCAAACACTCTGTGTGGTAATCGGGGAAGAGGAGCTCGATAGTGAGAGGTTTTCAGCTTCCACCAGCAAACGATAGGCGCTCCGGACGCTGTAGTCCCTACTATGAGTTAACTGCCAAATCAGAGTGTCCTTGACCCCTTCTTCACTCACATATATCCCCCTCACTTTCGCAGATTCCCAAAATAGGAAACAACTAGCCAATTTACTAGGATCCCAAGTCCTAGTATTTGGAGAAAACAGATCATAAACCCGATAGGAATATGCCAAGACTTCCAATTTTGTTTGGTAGGGAGAGAATCCTTTACAACACGCCATAGGAAATGTCTAATTTTAGTCGGATCTCTAAGCTTCCAAATCTTCTTCCAAACACTCTGTGTGGTAATCGGGGAAGAGGAGCTCGATAGTGAGAGGTTTTCAGCTTCCACCAGCAAACGATAGGCGCTCCGGATGCTGTAGTCCCTACTATGAGTTAACTGCCAAATCAGAGTGTCCTTGACCCCCTCTTCACTCACATATATCCCCCTCACTTTCGCAGCTTCCCAAGGTAGGAAACAACTAGCCAATTTACTAGGATCCCAAGTCCTAGTATTTGGAGAAAACAGATCATAAACCCGAACCACAGAAGAACCTGCTCTAGGGGACACGATCTTGCTGCATGCTGGGTTAGACAACCATTGGTGATCCTAGACTTTGATTACTTCTCCATTCCCAACCCTCCATATTGCTCCCAGAACAAAAATCTTTTATGTGCAATTGTTCTCTTTATTGGTATTTGTAAGGTTGAATTTATTCAACAATGTGTTGGCTTTATTCCATACCAAATTTACTTGTAATTCAGCATTTAGAAATCCTGTATTTAAGTGGGAATACTGTAAGGGTTGTGTGTGAGAGAGTATAAAGAATTGATCAAGTGTGTGCAATCAAGAGGCAACTCGCGAGTGGTGACTCACCAAAATGTGTCACATGTGTGGAACATGCAGGAAGTTGAAGGGCCAGGACAACTGGATCACTATAGAACAAAAAGTAAAGTTTGACCTTTCTATTATCTGGTAACTGGAACTTGCAACTCATCCTAGTCGCAAGTGACTTGTCAGTGCACCCTGTTTTGTTGAAAAACGACTTTTCACATTCCTTCTCATACCCTACTATAAATAACTTTATACTCACGAAATGTAGAGAGCTTCTAGAAAGAATTTTGAGCGAGAAACTCTAGAGAACAACAAGATTGATTCATCCACAATCATATACATTTGATTCTCCAAATTCCTCTACGTTCATCCTCTCCATTGTTATACCCATGAGATGATTTTAAACCAAATCCTTACCTCACCACATTCAGAACAGTGAGCAGGTTCTTGGTGTTTAGGAAGCAGTTCAAGGGAGAACCAATTCATTTTAGTTGATGCAATGGGCTAATTGTGGGATTCGGTAAGCTAGAGAAGACAAAGTTAGGCCTAACCCTCTTAGAGCAAGAGGCTTAGAGCGCTTAGGTGCATCAGGTAGATTAGGCTTGGAGAGTCTATTACTATTCATATATCCCGACTGATTTTCTAGTGGATCATTTTACCGCTTCGAGGGCGGCAGAGAGGTTTTTCGCCAAGTTCTTTGGTTTCCTCTTCGATAACACATGCTGATGTTATCTTGCGTTTGCTTCTCTCTATCCCTTACTCTTTGCTTATAATTACTGTTGTGTTGTGATTAAATTATGGCTTAGAGTAGTTTGCATATTTGGATATAGCTTATATATATCATTCTGCACATACATTGTTTGAATATAAGCTTGTTTTGCAATATTTGTATTTGGGGGTCTAAACATTCACAAGTATTCTATACACTAAGTGAGCTTTCAGTATTTATTGTTATATATTTTATTTTTACTTTTTTTTTTCTTCTCATCTTATACTATTCAACATTTAAAATTCAATCACATCTTCCATATCATCAAATTATTTATATTTTCTCTCTTTTATTTGTCTAACCTTTCTCCTTCCCTTTATCTTTTCATCTCCCCACTACCTTCTACCTTAATATCACTCTTCATCTCCCCACATCTTCTATATCATTAAATTATTTATATTTTCTCTCATTTTTATTTTTAAAAATTAAAAATTTACTATTTTACTTAAATTCAATAAATAAAAGTGTCCTCATAAAGTGGAGTAATGCTTGGGACACAGTCATTCTCAAACCCAATACAACAAAGGAAAAATATAATACAAAACAAATGACAATTGGAAACACTAAATTAAAAAGATAATAATAATGAGGCTATCAAACCAAATATAACATAATGAAACTACCCAATACATCAAAGGAAAATATAATACAAAACAAATGACAATTGGAAACACTAAATTAAAAAGATAATAATAATGAGGATATCAAACCAAATATAACATAATGAAATTAATAGTTATGGATATACTAACTTAAGGGTAGCAAAATTAAATGAAAAAAAAAATACAATGCTTATTTAATTCAATATAATTATCATCAAATTTTGGAAAACAATAGGTTGCCAATGGAGAGAGAGAGAGAGAGAGAGAGAGAGAGAGAGAGAGAGATGGTAAAGAAAAAAAAAAGTAATAAAGAGTAGATAATGAAAAAAACCAAATGTCAATTAGTAACTGTTAATTGGAAAACAAAGAGATTTTAAGGAGAAGTAAAAAAATAAAATAAATATGACTATACGGAGAACATTAAAAAATTTACAGTGCAATAAAATCAACGAGGATGGAATAGCTGTTGGGTGGTTAGGACACCCTATCTTTAGAGATAAGGAAGGGCGTGAACTTTTTGTATGTCGTATGCCCACTTTTTTTTTGAAACATTTCTGGTTGTTTTGGTAGACAGAGACGATATTGTTAGAGTCGATGGTATGATTGGGTCGAATTGGCCATTTTGGAATAAATATTCAGCCGTTTGTGAGCCCTCAGGTACTATCGTATTCAATGTTTGTTCAATTACTCTTTTACCTGCAAATGCAATGTAGGCAGTGGGTTCAGTCAGAGACGGAGCTATTCTTGGACCTGGGGGGGCAGTGCCCCCCACCCCCCCTAGATTTTCAAAAAAAAAATTTAGTATATATATAATATATTATTTTTAGCAATTTGTTTCAATAAAATTGCACTTTGCCCCCTTAACAATATTATTGATATTTTTAAATGCTATAAAAAAAATTAGCCCAATAACAAAAATTAAGCCCAAACAACACCCAAAACAAACACAAGCAAAAAATAAAAAATAAAAATCAAAGCTGGTTCTAATTAGACATCTACCTAGCCTAGGAGTAGGAAACACCCAACTTACCTCACACATATAATAAAAGGGAAAAAAGAAGGGGATTTCTAAGCTATTCAAAAAAAAAAAAAAAAAAAAAAAAAAAAAAAAAAAAGGAGGAAAACCTAACTTACGGCTGAAATAGAGGAGAGGAATTCGGCAGCCATAGCCATAGAGCAACTAAGCAACTAGCTAAGCGCAGGGAGTCAGCCACAACCAGTCATGGACGCTGTCATGCTGTCACGTTGGGGCTTGGGAGCCTGGGGCTGGGAGTGGGATGGAGAGACCTGAGAGGTTGAGACTCAAAGACTAGAGAAAGAATTAAAAAAGAGGTAAAAATATGATCCAAGACCCATCTTTTTCTTTACTCTTTAGCCCATACTTTATATTCTTTTATAAATGAAAAAGTTGCATCTGATAAAGACAAACACAAAACCACTGAACCACACGCAACAACCAACACTTGCCATTGATGTTTTGTAATTTTCTTTTTTTGTAGTTTTGTCTTTAGCAATAGTGAATAGCTTGTGATGTTTTACAATTTTTTTTTTTTTTTGTAGTTTTGTCTTTAGTGTTTTTGTCTATTAGTTAGTGTCTTTTAAAACATTAAAGTTGGATAAATAATTAAAGAGATTATTTGTAACTTTAAAATTTATTAGTTGTTGAATGTTTGTGTGCATAGTGTTTGTCTATTGTGTGTAATGATTGTAGATTATTGACCATATAATAACATAATAATTTTAAATTATATTTTACTTGTAGATTATGAAAAAGTCAACTATCATATTTGATTTTTTCGAAAGAAAAGTTTCAAATGATTTAAAAGCTAATACTAGTGGTGCAACATTGCCAACCACTAATGTTGAGGAAAATCCTGATGTCCCAATTGAGGAAAATCTCGACGTCCTAATTGAGGAAAATCCTGATGAACCTGTTGAGGAAAATCTTGATGTCCCTATTGAGGAAAATTCTCAAACAAAGTTTCAAAAGGTTGATATGAGTTCGTTGCAATTAGGACTTGATCCTAGATTGCATAGACAAATATATACTTATCATGTTGATCAATGAGATGAGATCCGGCGACGTTACATTAAGTTGGGTCCATACCAGCCTCGTTTTAAAAAATTTTAAAAATCTGAGAAGGGTCGAAGCTTTCAAGGTTCTTGGTATGAAGATGATCGCTTTAAGTCATGGCTTGAATGTTCTCCTAAAAAAGATGCCGCTTTTTGTCTACCATGCTTTCTCTTTCAAAAGTCAACTGGGCATGAAGGACAAAATGCATTCACAGTTAACGGATTTAAGAGTTGGAAGAAAGTTAGAAATGGTGAAAGTTGTTCTTTTAGTCTTCATATGGGGAAAGATCTTAACTCCACTCATAGAATAACGCATAAAGCGTGTCTAGATTTGATGAACCAATCTCAACACATAGACAGGGTAGTGAGCAATTTCACTTCAAAACAAATTGCAAATAATCGAGTACGATTGAAGGCTTCATTTGGTGTTGTTCAACATCTTGCCTTGCAAGCTATTGCTTTTAGAGGTCGAGATGAAAGCTCTACTTCAACCAATCGGGGAAACTTTCTTACAACATTGGATTTGATGGTGGACTATAATAATAATATTGTTGAAATAATGGCAAAAGCTCCAAAAAATTCCACCTACACATCACCTCAAATTCAAAAAGAACTTCTACATGTTATTTCAACCAAAGTGAAGAAGGCAATTAGGGAAGAAATTGGTGATGCAAAGTTTTGCATATTGGTTGATGAAGCTCGTGATGAGTCCATGAAAGAACAAATGGCTGTGGTTTTAAGATATATTGATACAAATGGCTTTGTGTGAGAACGATTTTATGAGATTGTTCATGTTGTTGACACTGCAGTAGTAACCCTTAAAAAGGAGATATATTATTTGTTCTCTAATTATTGCTTAGATATCCAAAACATTCAGGGGCAAGAATATGATGGTGCAAGCAACATGCGGGGTGAGTGGAATGGATTACAAGTTTTGATTTTGAATGATTGTCCATATGCTTACTACATTCATTTTTTTGCACATCGCTTACAATTGGCATTAGTAGGAGCATCAAAGGCACTTGTCCCTCTTAATATATTTTTCAATAAATTGATTTTGGTTATCAATAATATTCATGCTTCATGCAAACGTATTGAGCAATTAAAAATTGCTAGAGCTTCTGACATTGCATATTTGATTGATATTGAAGAGCTTGAGACTGGGAAATAACTTAATCAGATGGTCACTTTACAGTGACCTGGAGATACTCGTTGGGGTTTGCATTATAAATCTGTTTCTAACTTGATAAAGTTATTTAGTCCAACATGTGAAGTTCTACTAAAAATTATGGATGAAGGAAATTCTTCACAAAAAGTAGAAGCAGAGTCCGCTTATGGGGTATTAATTTCATTTGAATTTGTCTTCATCTTGCATTTTGTTAATGAAACGATGGGGATCACAGATAAACTTTGTCAAAATTTGCAAAACCAATCGTAAGACATTTTAAATGTTATGCATTTAGTTTCATCCACTAAAAAACTTATTCAACAATTTAGAGATGAGAAATGGGATGACTTACTAGTTAATGTGATATCATTTTGTAAGGAACGTGGTTTAGATGTCCTTGATATGAATGCTCGTTATGTTGCAAGATTTGGTCGATCTCGTCATCAACAAGAAGACTTTAGAAATGAGAATTATTATAAAGTAGATATTTTTAATGCAGGAATAGATTCTCAATTACAAAAACTAAATCATCGGTTTAGTAAGCATGCCATGGAGTTACTTACGCTTAGCTCAGCTCTAGACCCTCGAGAGGCATATGAATCTTTTCAAGTCAGTGATATTTGTTCATTGGTAGATAATTTTTATCCAATAGACTTCACAGATGATGAAAAGAATGATTTGAAAAAGGAACATGATCTTTATAAGTATGATGTAATTCAACATTCAGGGTTCAAGAATTTGAAAAATATTTCTAAATTGTGCCAATGGATGGTGAGAACTAGAAAATCATAATACTATCCACTTATTTATAGAGTGGTCAAGTTTGTGCTTACTCTTATCGTTTCTACTGCAACTACAGAGCGAGCATTTTCAGCTTGAATGTCATCAAAACTGACCTTCACAACAAAATGGAAGATGAGTTTTTGTCAGATGCTATGATGTTATTCATTGAAAGGGACATTGTTGCAACAATTAGTATGGATTCAATCATAGATGATTTCGAAGATTTAAAAAGACGGCGAGTTCCATTTTCATAAATAACTGCATTGTAATATCTTAAAAAACAATAATTTTGTGTATTTTTCTTTGTTGATGGTTTATTAAATGAATGAATGTTTATTTGGGGTTTCATTTTTTTTTTTTTTGGTTTATACTTCTACCCCCCCTAACTCCAAGTCCTCGCTCCGTCCCTGGGTTCAGTAATAATGATATCGTCCAACATACCAAAACTGACTGTCACCCCACCTGTAGTAGGAGTTGTAAGGATTGATACACAGAATAACTTTTTATTTGATTGATAATCATATAAAGCGGAAGCTATTTTAGCCATTTGCATCAAGTTCAAACTTCCCTCTTGCATGCATGCTCCTCCGGAAGCACACACTGGAATAAGAGGCAAAACCCGTTTGGTAGTATATTTGATCAAACAAGTGATCTTCTCGCCAACTATGGAGCCCATACTACCACCCATAAACTATGGGAATACCGTTTAGTTGACTTGTGCCTATTTGAACAGCCTCAATTAATCTTGTTTTTCTTTGATAAGAATTAATACGATCTTTGTTAGATTCCTCTTCCAACAAAAATTCAATGGTATCCACAGAGGCCATATCTTCATCCATAGGAACCCAAGTACCTGGATCAATCAAAAGTTCTATTCTTTTTACCATTGATGAGTCCATAAAAATTATTAAGATCGTCCATCTTAATGGACGGTCATTGCGTCATTAGTAGGCCATCAAAGATAGATGTGTAATCGCTTAACACATTCAATAACGACCATCAAAGGTCTTAAAATCTCTCATCAAGACAAAGAATGTTACAATTAGGGTAATAATCACCCTCATTTATGTCCAATAGCTACCTAAGTCACCTATAAAAGGGACAATATGTCCATTTGCTAAGGTACGTCAAAAAACTACTACAAAACACTCTATATACGAAATATATGGGTTGGTACTAACTTAAGCATCGAAGGCTCCCCCACGAGGCACAACCCGGTGGTCTCTTCGATCTATCTCTCCTTTATCTTGAAGGTTCTATAAGATTGTCTAATGCTTCAGATTGAGCAAAGGACCCAACTGACGATTTTGGCATCATCAGTTTGGCATCGTCTGTGGGGAGGTGATTAGCCATCTATCTCTTCCTACAACAAAGGGTTCACTTAGTTCAATGGAGAATCATCGACACTAAAATATTAGATCTAGAGTACCCCATGGATGATACTCAATAATCATCTCTTTACTCTACACATATCCATTTCTTCAATGAAGTTATCTAAATTTAAATTGGGGCCGCAATGAGAAAGATAGTGGTATTACCAAGACACCGTCGTCATCAAAGTGTGACTTGTCAACTATTTAAATGGACGATGATGAGAGAACCTAGATCCAAGGTCTCAAATATGTTGTCCTCTAATTTGAGGATTTGGTTGAAAGACGCCTCCTATTACCTAGATAATAAATAAATAGAAAGATCACTAAGATGCCGTCTACAATGAAAGTACGACTCCCAGCGGCAACACATGATTGGATTTGTCATCAACGACGTAAGAACTTCACAACCCGTGACCTTCAACTTAGGCAGACCTCAAAGGAATGGTCCAGCTCCTAGGTCTTAAGGTAAGAGGAGTTTCTTCCCATCCTGTTAAATGGTTTTACCGCATCTTGTTAGAAGATCTAGAAGACTAGAAGTTTAAAACATAATAACCTCGTCTAAAACTTTAGAAACATAACAGAGGAATTTACTCTATTAAGTATCCTTTTGTTAAAAGAAAAAAAGAAGTGATTGAAGGTGGTCATATAATTTTCAGCCACCCAAGTCAAATATGATGAAATTACCATAGGATAACTTTCCTTTCTTAGTTTCACCGGTTCCCCATTGTTTTTAGTTTGCATGAAAGGTGGAACAAGACTTCAATAGAACATAATTACCTTACCAAAATTGTGATCTTAAATATAGGCATTAAAAAAAAAAAAAAAAAAAAGGTAATGAATACCTTGATTGTTATAAACTGCATCAGTCAAACCAGTCTCTTTTAGATCCTTGCCATTAAAGCCAAATATAATTATATATTATGGCCTAATTGATATCCTAATTATAGCCAAAAAAGGGTTTTACACATTTACTACATTTCCTATTATAACACGAGGAGATCATTTTGTCTATTTATAGCACTAAATAATTGGTATACTACTAGCATCTTGGTTGATATTCATATATTATACCATTAATTATGGCTTTTTATTTCACTACTTTTTCCTAATGCATCTTGCTAAGATAAAAAAAAGAAAAAAAAAAGTGAAATATTATTGCACTGCAAAACCACATATGGTGACGATGTGCGGTCTAGAGATGATGAACAGTTGTTAAAGAGAACTTGTCAAGAAGAACCTACCAAAGAGGAGATCAAAGATGGAAACATTCTCTTCAAATCAGTATATTGCCCGAAACCCGTCAATTATATGGTCAGCTAAGGTTATGAATTTATGGTGCTTAAGTATTGCAATTAAGGACTATTTAAGGTAAAGGCTCTCAACCTCCGTTATTTTTATCAAATTTAAATATTTTAATTTTCATTATTAAGGAAAGTAAAGTCAACTTTAATTGCTTTGCCAAATATCAAAATCTCAATTTGGACATTTAAAAGCATGGAACCATATTTTATTGGGCTTGAATTCCATTTAACAAGAGATGTCTAATTATTTCTCTGAATTTAAGGAGAAATCTTATAAGCATAAATTTAAACATAATGTACATGACCCACTATTTTAAATTTTCCCAATCATACATGCTACTTTAACTTTGAGAAAGAACACGTTTTTGAATTGTTACATATTATCATACAATCTACTCTCATAATAGTATGAAGGTATGTGCATATGAGTTCATTAAACAACAAAGACATAGCATGTTATACCAAAATGGTTTGGCAATGTTATGCGTTGGGGTTTTGATTTCTCCTCCCGTATACTAGTCCAACATACTTTTAAAATTGATGCATAAAACCCACCACATGTTTTCATGAAATCTTTAGTGGTCTTTGTATGTTAAAGCATCATGCTTTCATCGAGCCACTACACTCCAGTGCTCGATCTGAACTAAATTACAATTCATTTATATAAAAATCAATATTAAGCCCCAACGAATGTTATGCATTTGTGATTAATATTATTTGTGAATTTCTTACTTGAAAAATGCTACTCCAAGTCTAACACTTTGCATAGTAAAAGTACGAAACTATTCACTAGTGTAACTAGAATAGCTTGATATGCACTTATTTCTTTCATTCTACTCACTTATTTTAAAGAGTATTAGTGTCTTTTTGGGACCACTCTATAATTTCATACATAATTTTCTATCATGAACAATTTACCTCATCGCTATCCATACATTGGTCTATAAGTTTCTAAATTTTGTTCTAATAAATTAGACATGAAATTTTATGAAGATTTCCATTTGGGACTAAGATTAAGCCCAAAGGAAGAAAAATACAGGTACAAACCATGATAGGCCATTCTTTTGGTTATCATCCAACAAAAAATGTACCTTTCATGTTTGAATGGGGGCAAACCCTTTGGATATATCTACGTCTTCAAATAGCAGGAGCAAAATATAGCAACGATGTAGCCCAGTTCTTAGTCCTTAAGGTTAGATTTAAACATTTCTTTTCCCTTTTAATTCTCCAAATATTTGCAGCAACGATTGAAGTCAAGTGTTAGGCACAATGACAAATATCATTATTGCCAAATAAAAAACCTAGCTGTTTACGAAATTTAAAATTGTTTACCATGATAAATATAATGATTATTTATCATAATGGGAAATATGATTAAACACACCGAATTCCAACACTCTTGAAACACTTTACCAAGTGTCATTCAGTTGCACGAGAATAGGGTAATAGTTAAGAAAATGATTTTTGGAAAGGCAAATTTCTAAATTGCAAGATTAGTACAAACATGCACAATTGACCCAAAAGGCTAGATAATTTCTTGCAAAAGTTAAAAGGCTTGACTCGTAATATCTGCTCTAGCTAGTGTGTCCTATTTTAGACTTTTGATCTCTAGTCAATCAAATGATCTTAAGTTTGTCCATTTCTTTTGCTATTCTACTATTACTAAAACAAAGAAAAAAGTGGAAATGGTTGAATTACCTATAGAGCATGCACTTCATACATAAAAAGAAATTCCAAATTTTCTAAAGGGATGTCATAATTTGACAAAGAAAAACTCTCAAGAAGAAAATATAGATATAGCTAAAAATTGTGAAAATTCCATCTACATCACAAATGCCGAGTTTAACTCTTGTAAATTATGGGTTGTACAAATCCAACAAAGAAGAGCTCTATAAGTAAGAGTTCAATGAAGAGTTCGTCAAGAAGACTACAATAATGAAAAGACCGTGGTATGTACAAAATAGTATTGAGATTTAAGGTTTTCTATTGAGATAACTTATTCTTTCTTTCTTTTTTATCCATGAGATCATTTTATTGAAACTAAATAAATATCAAGCTTGCATGATTATTACAAATGTGTATGTAGAACATGTTGAAAATATTACTACAAAATTGTTACAATTATCACAATCAATATGACTATATTATCAGTAGCATATGTTTCATCACCATGAATCTGAGAAGTTCTATTAAGTTTACTACACTTAAAATGCTAGATGATCGTGTTCACAATATGCTTATGAATTTAAGTCTCAATAAATTTCCGCTCACCAAAATCTTTTTAAAATGCTTTAAAATCATATACGGTGCAAGCACCTAACAAAGACTAGTTTAAAGAAGCATATAGTCAAATAGCTTCAATTTTTATTCTTCTCTATGATAATGTAGAATGCACTTCATCTTGTATAGCATGCAATTGCACATTTGTACATTGTCATGCAGCTAGCACTATTGAAGTGACTTAAATGTATAATTCAAGAAGAAGGAAGAGGAAATTGCTATTACAAACGGCAATGACCATAGTCATCAAAGCACGCCAAAAAAAAAAAAAAAAGGTTCCAATCGTGATAGACCATTCCTCTAGTCATCAACAAATGAGAATTGTACTTTTCATGTTTGAACGGGGCCAAAAACGTGGCCTAGTTTCTACGCCTTCAAAAATTGAAGCAAAAGAGATCTAGGCCTTAGACATGAAGTATCATGTTGAGCTTAAAATATATATATATCTTGAAAAGAGAAAAGCTCATCATCTTAAAAAGGGAAGAGCTTTTCAAGAAGATCCTAGCAACAAAAAAATCGAGATATGTGACAAAATAGTATCGTCATTTAAGGTAACACATTTATCTCTGTCTCTTTTATATTCATCTATAAAAATTTACACCTAGTAAGGTGCCATGTAAAAATGTATGCATTACTAGACAGATCACAAAAGAGGTAAAACTCTAGGATTACAAGTAAATTAGAAAAAGGTCCACCTAGGCTATTGGTAACTTATTATTTATATATGAATTTTTCTAAAATTCTTGTTTTACCAAGTCTTGGCAAGTGCATGTGCTACTTAATGCAGATATCAACATGGTTTCAAGAAGGTCTAAAACAACATAGCGTCAAGGAATCTTTCCAGTAACAAGTGACAAAATTCCTTAAATGGATGTAAGTCACCAAAAATGGCTAAGTGATAAGATTCCGCCAAGACGGATATAAATCACTGACAAAGCCTAAGTGACAAGATTCCTTAAATGGATGTAAGTCACCAAAAAAAAAAGGGATAAGATTCCGCTAGACTAATGTAAATTGTTGACGAAGTCTAAATAACGAAACTTTGTAACTAGATGTAAGTCACCCCAAAATGGTGAAGTGACTAAATATCCTTAGACGAGTGTAAGCAGACAAGGATTCTCACACAAACGCAAGTCACACACAAATCAAGAATATCAAATGTGACAAACAAAAAATGAATAAAAGAAGAAGCATCGAAGTGATAAAAAATGGTCGTCCAAAGAAATTACCTCGCTCTTCAACAGTGATAAAAAATGGTCGTCCAAAGAAATTAGCTTGCACTTCAGCAGTGATAAAAAATGATCATCCAAAGAAATTAGCTCACTTTCAAGATCAAGCTATGATCCCTCGAACTTCCAAAAAGACCTTCAAAATGCAAATACTAAGAAGTCGTCACAAAAATACTACCATTCTTGAAGAAGAAAGTAGTTGAAGATAAAGAAGTTTGAATCTAAACAAGTCAAGAATATTCCCAAAGCCTGACTATCACAAAGCAAAATCAGACTTGGGAATGGGGGCAACTAATAAGTCCATAAAAATTATTAAGGTCGTCTATCTTAATGGACGATCATTGCGTCATTAGTAGGCCATCAAAGATAGATGAGTAATCGCCCAACACATTCAATAACGATCATCAAAGGCCTTAAACTTTCTCATTAAGACAAAGAACATTACAATTAGGGTAATAATCACCCTCATTTATGTCCAACAGATACCTAAGTCACCTATAAAAAAGACAATCTATCCATTTGCTAAGGTACGTCAAAAAACTACTACAAAACACTATCTATATACGAAATATATGGGTTGGTACTAACTTAAGCATTGGAGGCTCCCCCATCGGGCACAACCTGGTAGTCTCTTCGATCTATCTCTCCTTTATCTTGTAGGTTCTATAAGATCGTCTAATGCTCCAGATTGAACGAGGGACCCAACTGACGATTTTGGCATCATCAACCATCATTTAGGAAAAATTATTGAGTGCTTTTAGAGTACTGCGTCATGGTACTCTTTCCTACTTCATTAACACTTACACAACTTCAGTTTAGTCTATGGAATTATATATATTTTCTTTCAATCACTCTTTAAGTTGGATCCACCATACTAGTGTGAGTTATAAGTCTTATTTTTATGGCTTCAAACTCAGATCGAATGTGCCAAAAAGGATCTAATATCCCTGGATCTCTTTGGTTCTGAACTTGTACGTTCATCAATAGAGATATGTCAACTTTTGATCTCCCAACATAAGGACATCCGTTCTGATCTCTGCACTCAAATGGTGGTTGGTCTCATGCATGGAAGTGTGGGATCCATGAATGACCCCATCTTCATGTGAAAGGAGGCTGGAATTTTTTCTTAGGGTTTGTGTTACACAATGGGGTTACATGGTCAACTCTCACCCTTACATTCCCTTCTCAATCTTTTTTTTTTTTTGAATTCAAATACAAACCTTTAGACATCTTCTTAAACTAGATAAGAGGGAGGATGTCATTGAATTAACTCAAAATTGGGGTGATCAATTCAAGAAACTTGTAATTAAGTGATTCTATCTTTTCTCGCATGAACGGAATATATGTTTCAAAATAATGTTAGGGACGATACAACAGTTTTGATAATCATTAACAAGGTTTATTGTGATTGGAGTAACATCACTTTAAGATGAATCCACCATTAACATCACTTTTATCATGCACAAATCAAAATTAAGCTCATGGCAACCTATCTCAGCAGTTGTGAAAAATATATTATGATTGTATCCCTATATTTATTGTATTGCATGCTTCAATCCTCTTATTTGAAAGCAAAAAAAAAAAAAAAAAAAAAAAAAAAAAAAAAAAAAAAAAAAACCTTCATGATTGGGGTGGGGATGCTTTCAGCTAATGTCAATGCCAGCTTCTTTTTTTTTTCTTAGTGTTAATGAAAGCCCAATTTTTGAAATTTAGGAATGAAAAATTGCCTAATTGGGGTTATATTAAATGTTTGGTCAAAGGCTGAGACTGGATCTGTGCCAACTCACTTGAATTGTTGTTCCAAATTGTATCCATGTGTAGGGTTTGGCAGCTCTTTAAGTCTACTTCTTTCTCTCCAGTTCAGCACTTCCAAGACATCACGTTTTTTTTTTTAAAGCAACTCAAAAATAAATCACAGATTTCGTTATATTATGATTTTCTAGTCTATACGAGTGGAAAGTTTCCATGTACTCATGTCACATATAGCTGTACTTCCACATGTTTTTGTAAAATTGTAATGGAAATGAATGAATATCTCTTTTGTTTTCATGAACGTGAGAGTTTAAAAATCAAAAGTCGTGTAGAATCGGGAGCTTCCATTATAATCCAAGAATAGAAAGCAGGCCTAGCAGTTTATAATGTTATACTGTTAGAACCATATTAGGTTGGTAATTGGACTATTAGTCAGTGTCACTTTGGTATCTTAAAAAAACAAAAATGGTTATATTGCTCAATAGTTTGATGGTTTTTTATTAAACAAACATGGTGATATTGCTCCTTGGTTGATTAAGAATTTCAATTTTTGAGAAGTATCATGATTCTCTAATAAGAATGGTTTCAATTTTTTCAAATGAACGGCATGAAGACCTATTAATTCTAACAACTTATTGCAAAGTTGATCATTTGGACCTTTACTTTTAGTTCATAAAATTGGATCTTTGGACCTTGAAAGAACATAAGAGTTTTCCATCAACTAAGAGCATCCGCATCAGTGGATGCTAATTTTTGTAAATTTGTATATCTAAAATCTACTTTTTCTATTTTACACTCTCATTTTTACAAAACACTCACATCAGTTTGTCTATTATACACATTTATTCAAATAAAATATTCAATCCGTACAAGTTCTATGCCCAAAGCTCCTCCTCCCACACAAAAACGAACCAGGTCTCCAGTGGCTTATCGGATCCTCATTCTTCCCTCCACTCACCACAATCTCCACCGTCCGATGCATCCATGCCCACTCTCCCTCCAATGCTCCGGATCTCCTTAAAGAATCAGAGGATCTTTGAGCTCTGCTCTTGAAGGGATTCGACGTGATTGGAGCTTTTGTGATTGGAAAACCCGAGTTAAAACCAAAGGATCGCGAAGCTATTATGCTGCTCATTGGTTGACGAAGCTGCTCTCTAATGGAGGTGGAGATTTGGAGAATAAGTTGCTCTCTAAGTCTGTTAAGGAGACTGGTTGTTTGCTTCATTACGAGGTTCTGATTCGGTTTCCAGTTTATTTTCTTGTGAATGATCGGTGGACTAAGGTGAGATTGGTGGACTGATTAGTGGACTGAGGTGAGATCGGTGAGATTGATCGGTGATATCGGTGGACTAAGGGAGAGATAAAACGAGAGAGAGATGAGAGTGAGAAGCTGAGAGAGTGAGGTGAAGGGGAGAGAAAAAAATCTAAAATATTAGATACAAGATCTACAGTTGCCGTGCATATATGCACGGTTACTGTAGCAAATGTGCAAATATGCATATTTTTAGAAGCATTGATGTGGAGCATTTTTGAGGCAAAATGTGTAAAATTGGTGTCTTCTAATATTATGCAAGACATCAGTGGATGCTCTAACCCTAGCAATTGGACCAAATAGGATTGTCCAGTTCCTATAAAGCCTATTACTAAAAAATCATATTATAACTTGTATATATCTTAAGGAACTTTCTATATGAGTGGAAAGTTTCTATAGGAGCTTGATTTAGGTCAACTGGCACTTCTTTTTACCAATGGAGATGTTAGGGGCTCAAATTCACACCACCCCCCCTCCCCCCTTGCGAAACTTGTATATATCCTATTGTAATGCCTATTAAGTAAAAATGGACAGAGAAAGTGGATTTCAAATCCTAGAAACTATTACTATAGGAAAAATTATTATATATATGTTGTACTATATACATGTGCAGAATCCGCATGTGAGGTATACTTTTTTGTGAGAAATTGTTTAATAAATTTGATATTACCAAATAATTTATATATTATAGAGGGTGTTGGTACCACTAGACTATCACTTGAACCTCACCTATTTCCTAATTTTGTTTTAGTAATTAGGCAAGACAAAATGTGAAAGACTGCTAAGTGCAAACTTACAAATAAATCAATATAATTATTTGTAAGACTCTAAGTTTCCGTGGGTGTTAATTATTATAATAATAAAAATGGGACCCATAAACTGTGATAATGCAGAACTTAGGGACTTTGAGATTTCCGGACAAAATTCTATTAAGCGTGAACTTCCTGTCACTGCATCTAAAAAGTAAAAACAAATATCACATACTTGGTTACTGCCCATCCCCGCTTGGCCATGTGTTAAATAGAGTGCTAAACTAAGAATACTTTGGTAAACAAGGTGACTATGATATTGTAATTGTAATAGTATATACCAAGTTGTTTGTCTGATATTTGAATGATGAGGCAGGTATTTGATAATGTTGCCTACTAATTTGCACTAATAAATCCTATCATGTGTTAACAGAGTACCAACAATTTGTCTGATATAAGAATGATGAGGCAGGTATGACTAATATTGTGTACTGATTTTGCATCTAAGAATCCCCATCGAAATAAGAAACCATAGAGTGGTTCAGAACCCCAAGAATCTTATCAAGATTTTTTATTTTTTATTTTCCTTAACTAGGTCCATACACAGGTAGGTGTTTCCCTTATGCTCTCGTTCGCTAACAAGGGAAAATTATGTTACAAGTATAAAAAGTGTGTATTTACGAGTGTGTAATAAATATTGCTAAAAAAAGATTGTGTTTTGTGATGAAAAATCAACAATCCTATGTTACAATGTGTTAAGAGTCCTCATTTTTGTGTGTAGTATTCATCGGTGGCATTCCTTTTTTTGTTTGAAATTTAAATTCTGTATTTCAGCAATGCCATGAAAATGTTATTGAAAATAATCAATGGAGTTTATCAGTAAAAACCAATTATCCAGTACTTTTTTGCTATCATTTTTTGGTGGATTGGGAAAGAGTATAGTCGCACGTCACAAACTCTGTCAATTACTTTCAATAAATTAATAATTTGCAATTTATGATAGAGACTATTCCTGAGAAGAATATTCAGGGCCAGCCAGCACTTTTTTGATGTACACCCCTCGTCTTGGTCTGCAGCGAGCACTTTTTTGATGCACCTTTTACTGGTCATTAAAATTGCGCTAACTATTTATTTGCTGAGGTCAAAATCAAACTCGAAACTTGAACATGTGTAACAAAGGAACCGAGCACAAAAAGTTTTGCGCTAACTATTTATTTGCTGAGGTCAAAATCAAACTCGAAACTTGTACATGTGTAACAAAAGAACCGAGCACAAAAAGTTGAGGAATTATACACTATTAAACGATCCACAATGTCAATGTTAAGATTCTATGAGTAGAGAAAACCATCTCATTATTAGTTTTATTAGCCGGCCTAAAAGAAAGTGGGAAACTTTTATTTCAAAGATTAAAAAAAAAAAAAAAAAAAAAAAAAAAGAAGAAGAGGAAGAAGAAAGAAAGAAAGAAAGCAATGTAAGGCCCCTTTTTCTCTATTTTGTCAGCAATAACATTCAATCAATCCACTTGTTTTAGTTTTTAAGAGGCACCACATCACACTGATCACATTACCAAATTTCCTTGTTCACAAAAAAAAATAATAATAAAATAAAGAAAGAGAGAGAGAGAGAGAGAGAGAGAGATATAGAAATAAAGAAAGGTAGGAGTAGGACCAAATAGACAATAACACAACAGCCATTGGTCTTGCTCATCATGTGAAAGAAACCAACCAATCAAATGGAAAATGTCATCCAATGTTAGTTAGGTAGAGAGCACATTTCTAATTGCCACTTTCCCTTCCTTTCCCCAATTATTGGAGCTCCTTCCCCCTTTGTTTTTGTTCCCAAATTCTCAACTAAAACTATAGCTTATAGGACCCCAATTCATGTTACACTTACTGCCATTTGTTTAGTAGGGGCTAATTCCATTAAGGGCATTAAAAAATTCATCATTATTTGTTGTTGGTGTACGGCACCGAGACCTTAGGCCCATACAGACCCCGGGCCCTGCCCCAATTGTACAGTGCGGTGATCCCAGGCCCATACAGGCCCTGGGCCTTGTCCCGTACTGGCTTTGGCCACAGGCCCAGCCGAAAGGTCCAGTCGTCCTACGCCATTCCCGGGGATTCATAAATAACAAACAGGTGTAGGGTATTAAGTTCCAAGGTGGGCTCGGTCAAACGTTCCCGGTCATGTACATGAGTTATTCCCGGGAAAATGTGGTATGCACGGGAGACGGTGCTGCCGAGCATTATCGGTCCAGATGGAATCAAGTTCCAAGATCATAAATGCAGCACCGCCCTCTCACCTAAACATCCACTTAAATCAAATGATATTGGACCTTCAATGGCACAAACGGTGGCTATAATCATGATCTTCCCACTAACCTTGGCTATAAATAGAAGAAAGATGGGAGAAGAAAGGGGATTTTTTGGAGAGAAAAGAGTGAAAGAGTGGACATCAAACTGGACGTTGCTTTGAGTCTCTGCCGAGAACGACCCATAGTAGGAAATCTTCAAGCCCACTACAAATAGATTATGAGCCCATAATAATCCAAGGCCCATAGGCCTCGTACTTGGTTCTTACAGTTGGTATACCCCATTTTGCTTTTAATGCACATTTTAAATCTTCTCCAACGTGGCAAACCAATCCAAACTTGTACACAATAAAACACAAAGAAACATACTTGGAAATTACCTTTGTTATTCATAACATCAGCGATTTTTTTTTTTTTTTTTTTCATATCTCACATCATTTTTTTTTTTTTTGTTAAACATACACACGTATATACAAGGGAAGGGGATCATCTCACATCATTGTGATGAAAGAAAAGCTAAAAACATATCTTCCATTAATACCCTTTTTACCCATACCCAACCCTTAACTTACTTACTTAGTCCCCAACTGAACTTGACCGTTAGGTCCGTTACTGTTACCATCAACATCACTAACTTCCTTAATATTATTATTAGGATTTTATTAATGTGTACCTTTAAAGGGCAAACATTAATTCCCATTTTTGGAAAAAAATTTCTTGAAAATTGAAAAAGTAAAGACAATTTTTTCAATTCTCGAAAAAATATTTCTAAAAATAGAAAATTTAATGTGTGTCTTTACACATTAACCGGACCCTTATTATTATTATTCTTTTTCTTTGGAAAATTCCACTTGAAATTACCAAAAAGCCGCTCCATATCTTCAAGGGTCCTACCCTGTGTCTCAGGTAGCATGAAATAAAAGAACACCCATGACACCAAGGCAAATCCAGCATATAAAAAGAAGGTCCCACCAATAGTAATCCCCTTATATAGCGAGATAAAACTCATAGATATGACCCCACTTGTCAGCCTATTCACTGCCACTCCCAAACTCGTCCCTTGAGCGCGTAGCTTCAACGGGAAAATCTCAGAGCTATAGACCCACGTAATGGGTCCCATCCCAATTGAAAAAGATGCCACAAAAGCCATCACCATGGTTATGCACAACACCACAGCCCACTTGACTGTATGATCAGAATGATCAATCACCTTAAGCCCAAATGCCAAGGTGGTAAGTGAGAGTATCATCCCAGCCACACTGCTCAAAAGCAACGGCCGCCGTCCGATCTTATCAAGCAAAAAAGTTGCAACCAAAATAAACACCGTTTTAACAAATCCAACGGCTACAGTAGTGAGTAGCTTTTTGCTTGAGGAAGTGATTCCAGCTTTTTCAAAGATCCTAGGACTGTACAAAACCACTGAGTCAATCCCCGAACATTGTTGGAAGAAGTGGATTCCAACGGCTGCGATTAAAACGTGGCGAACGGCCGGCGTAGGACGGAGGAGCAGTTCTTTCCAGACATCTTCACCGTGGCTGCGTTTTGAGACCTCAACGATGTCGTCTGTGCAATTCTCGGGAATTCCGGCAGCTTCCTTAATATCAGCTAATCTGATTTGGGCTTCTTCTTTTGAGTCCGAGGTTTTGTCCAAAACTGTCTTCGCGTCACCGAGTCGACCCTGCATGACTAGCCAGCGAGGTGACTCGGGCATCCATAAAACGGCGATGCCGAGTATCACAGACGGGACTGCACCCACTCCGAGCATGATACGCCATCCCAAGTGTGTTGGGAGCTTTGAGAATACGTAGTTTGACACGTACCCCAACAATATGCCAGCATTGATAAAGACCTGTGTATTAAACCAAGTCAATTATTATCATACAAGTTGATTGTACTACACAAAAAGTAAGAACCTTTTTTTCTTGATTGGTGAAAGTATTTCCCATGATCTTTAATAAATAGTAATGTCATTTTGGAAAAGCAATCAACTGTTTTGCTCGTCAGTATGTCCCCTTTATTCTATCAAAAATACTGGAATGTTGTAGGTCCTTTTGTGACAAAGAGTGTCTTACAAATTCTAAATTATGGTAGATTACCCTATGAGTTAAATGAGACATATATATGCCTAATCCCGAAAGTGCAATGCCCTCAGAAAGTTACGGAGTTCAGGCCAATCAGCCTGTGCAACGTCATATATAAGATAGTGTCCAAAGTGTTAGCAAACAGGTTGAAAAGAATCCTACCAAAGGTTATGGGAGAAGCTCAAAGTGCCTTTGTTCCAGGGAGACAGATCTCTGACAATGTTTTTGTCGCCTTCGAGACTATGCACGTAATAAAGATGAAAAGGAAAGGAAAGAAAGGATTAATGGCTGTCAAGCTGGATATGAGCAAGGCGTACGATAGAGTCGAGTAGAAATATCTGGAAGGTGTGATGAGGAGAATGGGCTTTCAAGAAAAATGGATCCAACTCTCCATGATGTGTGTGAGAATAGTGTCTTACTCCGTCCTCATTAATGGTGAACCGAAAGGACGAATCATTCCTACAAGGGGGCTGTGTCAAAGTGACCCCATTTCACCTTACCTCTTTTTTTTTTGTGTGGAAGGGCTTTCGGCTATGTTACAAAAGGAGGTTAGGATAGGGAGGATTAAGGGGGTTCCAGTGTGTAGAGGAGCACCCCAAATCTCCCATCTATTTTTCGCCGATGATAGTATAATTTTTTGCAGAAGAACATTGGAAGAGGCCAATCGGGTGAGTCAAGTTTTAAAGGATTATGAGAGGGAGTCTAGGCAAAAACTGAATAAAGAGAAAACATCTCTCTTTTTCAGCAAAAATACTAGTAGTGAAGTGATGGAATGGGTGAAGGACCTATTTGGGGCACAAATCATTAAACAATATGAGAAATACCTAGGGCTGTCGTCTCTAGTGGGGAGGGGAAAAAAGAAGGCTTTCAATTGAATAAAGGACCAAGTGGGCAAGAAAATTGCGGGGTGGAAGGGCAGGTTGCTTTCAAAGGTAGGCAAGGAAATACTCATTAAGGCGGTGGCTCAAGCCACACCAACATACACGATGAGTTGTTTTAAGATTCTGGATACTTTGTGTCAGGAGCTAAACTCCATGGTCAGAAACTTTTGGTGGGGGCAGAAGGAAAACGAAAGGAAGATGGCTTGGGTTTCGTGGGAAAATATGTGCCAAAGAAAAGCGGAGGGAAGGCTAGGATTTAGAGACCTCAACGCTTTCAACTTAGCACTTTTAGCCAAACAAGGGTGGCGGATCATCCAAAATCTAGATTCTTTGTTTCATAGAATATTGAAGGCAAAATACTTCAAAAACACGAGTTTTTTGGAAGCTCAATTGGGAAACAGCCCCTCGACATGGAGAAGTTTGATGGAGGCCAAAGGTATTGTGGAGAGAGGGAGGAGGTGGAACATTGGTAATGGAAGAAACGTAAATGTTTGGAAGGATAGATGGCCGCCTACCCCTGATTCTTTTAAGGTAATCAACCCGAAAAGTCAGGAGTCCATGGTGGAGAGGGTAGAGCACGTGCTAGATAGTGACAGGAGGGCTTAGGACATAAATAAGGTGAGAAATACCTTTTTGCCTTTTGAAGCAGAGGTTGTGTTGGGGATTCCGATTAGCCCAAGTCTTCCCAATGATTCTAAGATTTGGGCTTGGACAAGCAATGAGATATTCACCGTCAGAAGTGCGTATGGAGTAGCTCTGAAAGTGTTAAAGGACAACAAAGAGAAAGTAGACAAGAGAATGCTCAGACACCTCAAGAATGAGTGATGTTTGGAAGTCCATATTGAAGCTCGAATGTCCAGGTAAAATTAAGCATTTCTTTTGGAGGGCATGTAGAAATATTCTGCCCACCAATTACTGCTTAGCTAAAAGGAAGGTGTCAAAATGGGATGGATGTGCTTGGTGTGGTGAGAAGGAATCTTCAAGTCATGTGCTATGGGATTGCAAGGCTGCTGTTGAGGTTTGGAAGGAATTAGGATTCAAATTTCCTAGGTGGAAGAATAATCATAGGGATTTCATTGATGTGTTTTGGAAACTAAAAGTGGAAGCAAAGGATATAGATTGGGCTATGTTTGCAACAATGGCATGGAGCATTTGGAGTAACCGAAATAGATATAAGCACGAGGGGAAGCTCAAGCCTGCGAAAGTTGTAGTTAGCGATGTGGCCAGGTTTGTTGAGGAATTTAGACAAGGCTTCTCTCTAACTCCAACCATTCCCAAGCAACCCCCTTGGTTTAGATCTCAATGGCGTCCCCCAGATGCCGGCTGGTATAAAGTAAATGTTGATGCAGTAGTTTTTAAAGAGGCAGGCAGTTGTGGCATGGGGGTAGTAGTCAGAAATGAAGAAGGCTGCTTGATGGGGGCAATGAGCAAAAAGCTCCCTTTTCCTTTGGGGCCTTTAGAAGCCAAGGCGAGGGCAGCAGAGGAGGGAATTGTTCTTGCTAGGGACCTAGGACTTAATGAGGTTATCATTGAAGGAGATGCGAAGACCATAATGAGTGCCCTCATGAACTCTGACCCCCAACTTACCCCATCCTCTATTCAGAAAGTAATAGAAGGGGCGAAATTCAAGCTGCAAGCCTTCAAATCATGGCAAATCAGACATGTTCATAGGAGCTATAATATGGCAGCTCATATGCTTGCACGACATGCGTGTCATGTTCCTAATAGTTTAGTTTGGGTGGAGGATACTCCCCCAATGATTTCAAATCAGATATGTATGGATGTATCAAATTTGGGTTTATCCCTCATTTAATGAAAGTTCACTAGTATTGACTATCAAAAAAAAAAAAAAAACTGTTTTGTTTGTTGAAGTCAAGTCAATTGGTGAAAGTAGTTTAATCAATATTATAATAATATCATTTGGCAAGCAATTGCCTTTCTTTCTAAGCAAAAGACAAAAAACGGTGAAAGAAGTTTCAGATCTTAAAATTATTACTCTTATTACTAGCTTTATACATTAATTATATAAAATAAAATAAAATAATAATTATATTTACATGGTTCCCCTCAAAAAAAAATATATATATATATATATATATTTACATGGTTAATTTTTATTCACAATAAATTATTTTGGAAATTTTTTAATGATTGTCAATTATCCACAAAAATTTTTAAATTAAGTTGACAAAATATGTGATTAATGACATATTAATAATATAATTAAAAAATATATCAATTTACAAGATTTATTTAATAATATTTTTAGTAATCCTATATCACTTATGATATTTCAATCCACTTAAAAAAGAGGTATCATCGAAGAGGATTGGAAGAGCCCATTTAAGTCACAAGCTCTCAACATCAAAAAGAGTTGTTCTATGGAAATTTTTTTCTAATATACTTTTTGTTAAAAATATAAAAAGATATAAGATCTTGACTTTTTAATACTAATTTTTTTTTTTTTTTTTTAGAGTTTCAACTCATGACAACTGTTTTTTATAATAGTTCTTTATCATCAAATTACCAATTAAGTTAACTGGAACCCACTTTTATATATATACATGTGAGTATAAATAAAAAAAATTTGTGTAATTCCATTTTTGTCAAAGTAACTTATCCAAACACTATTATTTTTCTTTGAAAGCAAAGTAGAGATAAGCTGTATAGTTTTAATTTAATTAAGAGAATTATATAATATTGCACCACAAACCTCAGGGAAGGAGGTGAGGAAGCCACGAGAGGAAGCCGGAGAGACCTCAGCGGTGTAGACAGGGGCAATCATGAGTGCATAGCCGACGCCGACGCCAGCAACAAAGCGACCAACCATGAGGAAAGCATAGTTGGTGGCAAATCCCATGAGAGCAGCCCCAGCAAAGAAGATGGCTTGGGACACCACTATTGTGTATCTCCGGCCTATCCAGTCGGAGGTTCTACCGGCGGCACATGAACCTATGAGTGAGTAAAGGTTGAGGATTCCGGCGAGGATTTCAACCTGTACGTCTGAGATTTTGAGGTCGTCTTTGATGTAAATCATAGCTCCACTCATTACACCAATATCTGTTGCAACAAAAAGACACATACATGAGGACAAAAGGCAAAAGATCCGGTGCATTTGTATTGATATGATCGCAATAATAGAATTATATATTCAAAAACAACATTTTCCAGAGAAAATAAGGTATGTTCCGTCACGAAACATGATAGACAGATTATTGAAAATAGGGTTTAAGACTTCCGTCCAATATTTAAGATCTGAACATGACTATTTTAAGACATGTATTGAGTATAGTTTTCAGAACCGGACCAGACCGGGAGGTCGGACCTTGAAAACTGGGAACCGAGATGAAAACCGATATATTAAGCCTAAAGAACCGGATTTTTTGTTAATTCCGTGAATCCCTAAAACCGGGATTGGACCACACGAACCGGTGAGAACCGTGCGGTCCAACCCCTTAGCAATTTTTTTTTAAAAAAAAAAAACAAGTTAACGCAATTTTATTTTACTTAATTAAATTATCCATCTCTTACAAGGAATAAAAAAAAATTATAATTAAAATCCTTCAAAGATATTCAACTTTACTTCAAAAATTAATCATAAATTTTAATGTTTTCATGGTTATTATTTTATTTTATTAAATTTCTTATTTAATTATTAAATATATGCTTGAAAATCATTAAATTTCCCTCACATATATAGATATATTGTCAATTTTTCTAGTTTTATAAATTTAATATTTATATTTAGGTTTTAATTAATTATTAAATTAATTATGACATCATCACGATTCTACCCCGGTTCGACCTCAAAAACCTTGAACCTCTCCCTTTTACGATTCCATGAACGGTCCGGATCTGAAAACCTTGGTATTGAGTTTAGTGGCAAACCAAATCCATGAGGAGTTACCAATGTTTTGGGATAAAGTACAGTGTCCATTGATAAAAATGGAAACTCACTAGCTAAAGGAAGTTGAATGAAAACATTTGAGACAAGTGAATTGGAAAAAACGTATTAAAAAAAATGTAACAGTATATTATTAGCAAGCCATTGATGAAGATTACTGACCATAGCCAAGTAAGACAGAAGTCATGGAGGCCAAAAGAGCACAAGCCAAAGCATATATGTTTCTTTTGGGTTTCTTTGGAGGATCAAAATCCATAATAGCCTTCTGGGGTTGGCCGGAAATGGCATTAGTTTCGGCTTTCCGGTCAGCCATATTAGTTAGCTATAGAGAGAGATTTGCAGATAAAAGAGAGGCTTTTGTGATCACAAGGGATTTTTGCCTCAAATTTGGGGTGTTATTTTTGGAGAGAACTTAGTGGCCATGAACTTGCACAGGTTGGGCAGGGATTTGAGGTTCAGATAGTGTGTTTATATAGACAAAATGCTTGCATCACCATGGCCTGTGATGTCCAATAAATGACTCTCTTAGCCATGCTATTACGTAATTGTCTGTTTCATTTTCACTGACTAAGTAAAACATTGTGGACCCGCAGTACCACAACTTGTTTAATTTGCATGAATATGATATACTATATTGCAGCTGTAATTGCCGAGCGTATAATATATTTTTTAATAACCTGTATGTTATTATAAATAAAATATCAAATACATCCAGATATGGTCCCTTTTTAATTACATAAACATTCAGAGAGAGAGAGAGAGAGAGAGGTGAGCTTAATAAATAACATAAAAAGGGGAGCTTAATTAGTAATTACTCCACCTAGATACAAAATTTAATTAACAAATCCATTATTGGATTAGATTTTTTATACCATTTGTGTGCATGTAAAATTTCAAGAAAATAAAAAAATCATCTATTAAATATTTAAATGTCAAGTTGTTGTATTTCAAATTATATAAAAAGTGTGAGTTTAATAAATAACATCTAACTAATATGAAATTTGGCATATATGTATAAAAAACATGTAATCCAACACTGGGCTCAAAGAATTAATCCAATAAAAAAAATTAGGCGATGTAATATTAATTATTTACAGTATAATAAATTTATAACATATATTTTATGATGATTTTTTTTTTACCATTATCTAGAGAAAATTATTAATTACTCCTATAGTACTGCGGCAAGGTACATTTTTTTCTTACATAAATAGTAAACCCCATCATGAATTTAGAAGTGTTCTACTCTCTTACTATTAAATAGTAAATAGTTACTCCATACCAAGATATTACTAAATTTCATTTTGCTGTTATCTCTATCTGAGTGATGAGCCTTATCATTATCATGAGGCTTTGCTGCATTATCCTTGTCATCCATGAAGTTCGTTAATTAAATAATTTTAGCCAGCTCGAAGCCAAAAAATTAGAAGGTAATCAGTGCAAGTTGACATTGTCAAGACCCTAATACAATATACAGTGACAAAAATACATTTTTATCACGTTGCAAATTGCTATTCATTGAACTAGATGTCAATGCAGTAGGGATAGGACAATAATAGCCAGCCCAGACGTATGGTTTTTCAATCCCTCAGATATAATAATAATAATAATAATAATGATAATAATAATGATGATGATGATGATTTCCATTTTAAACATTGCTGTTCCAACTAAAGACAATTTAAAAATTAAAATTAAAATTAAAGTGAAAAAGATTCTTTTGAACTTATAAAAAATTATTCGGATTAACTTTTGCTAAAACATTTTGAACTCGTGATTCTGTTTCCAGATCCCAGTACTCTAATAATCTTTAATTTAATTGGAAACCAACAGATTCAACATTATACACACCAAAAAAAAAAAATTATAACACCCATAATTTTCAATTATCTTTTAATCAAAATATGTATATTTAATATAATCTAATATATAGTATATATAATTATTATGAAAAATATATGGTATAATTAAAAAAAGCAGAAGCCTCTACTATGTATCACGTTTGTTTCTTCAATTGCTTGATATATGGCGGAATATTTTGTACGAATATCAATTTTTTTATATATGACTTGTGTTAAGCTACTGGCTTACTGCTAGGTGGTAAAAATAGGCATGCTTTTGCTATTTTGTCCAGATTATTTTGTTGTTTTAATTTTTGGGTAGTCAATGTGGCTGTTTAAAAAGTCATAATTGGTGAAAATAGGATTTGGTGAAAATAGGATTTTGTGTGTTATTAGTTGTGTTGTGCTCTTTGTCCAGGTTTTGCAATATATATTGATGTGTTTATTTTTCGTGGTCATTGTGTGGATGCTTAACAGATGTGGTAAAAATAGGCTTATTTTGTGTGTTGTGGTGGGGTATTTTGTCCAGGATATTTAATGCCTAACAGGTGGTAAAAATTGGCTTATTTTGTGATCTGTGGTGAGGTATTTTGTCCAGAAAGTTTATGTTCTGAAGGCCCAATGGATTTATAAGTGAAGTAGTTGCTTAATTTAAGTTTATCTTGAAGGCCCATTTATTAAAATTTAAAATAAAATAAAATAAAATAAAAGGGAAATGAGAGGCCCAATCTGTTTTATATGGAAAATTAAAAAAATATGATACCCAAGTAATTTTTAAAACTGCCAAACTCCTTAATTTGGGCTAAAAGGGTTGAAAAAATTGAACAAAAAATAAATTTCATAGAAGTCCAAAAATTGGGCCCATTAATGGCCCAAACCCGCCTAATCAACAACCCAGACCCGCCTATCCGGTGGCCTGAAGTACCCGATCCGACCCGACTATTCGGTCGAATACAGGTCTAAGTTCCAACCACTCGACCCAAACGGGTCGAGTTCGGTTCAGGCTCAAACCCAAACTGGCTCGACTTATGGACAAGCCTAGGTTGGATGTCTAATTATCTAGGCGATAATGATAGTATCTTGTACTTGAACCAGTGGCTCACTTTTTCTAAGTAATGGGAAACAAGACCGAAACATGCCACTGAAAGACTCTACTGAGAAAAAGATGAGCTGTCAATTTATGGCAATGTCATTTTGATGTGTAGTCTCACATGGCAAGTATCCATATAAACCAATTATTCAAGCATCCCCTCATTTTTTGAGTTACTTTTCAAGTGTTAGACGAAATACTAAAGTGGTGCAGAATCAAATGCTAGAAAATTCATTTCTACTAAATAATGTTCCCAATAAACTCGATATAGTAGTTCCAATTGGCCATTGATACACGATTCAAACTATTAATATTAATTTCTTTCTATTTTATTTGTTATTTTATTATCTTTATTACTATTGCCAAATAAAAAAATTGACTGCAAATACAAATAGCTAAAAAGAAAGGGGATGAATCCGCTCTTAGGAATTATTCAACCCTCAAAATGATTGTCTTAGTGTATTGTGTAAATTCCTCAAAATGAAAAAAAATCAAATAATCCTCTGTGGTGGAACAAAATATCTTGCAATTTTGCCTCGAATAGTTTATTGTTTTTGGTTTCCAAAGGAATGTTGGGGCGATCTTGTAGCTCTTACAGGGTGGAGACAATGGGGTTGGCCCATGGATTTTCCTTCTTTTTGCCGCAATTCGCTCAAAGGGTTGAATGGAGATAATGCATCAAGCTATTTGCAAGGGCCAACTTAATCCTCTTCCCCATGGATCCCTCATGAGATCCCTATAGGAGAGTCGTTGACTCTAACTACTCTTCAAGTACGATCCATACTAGATTTGACCAATTGCCCATCCTACCTCCTCTACATTCTTGACAGGCCATCTTTGTCCTAGTAGAATTTTTCAGTGGCATGTTTCGGGCCTCTTTCCCATACATATTCTATATATATCTAAAAACTGAAGCGTAGCATTTATTATTGCTACGCTCTAGTTGAGCCATATTAGCGTTCACCTCATTATCATATTTTTTTCCAATTTTCCTACAATTGTTTTTAACATTTACTTTTTATTTTAATTTAATATTTACATTTTTTCCAATCTTTCTCATTCCCTTACCTTTTCATCTCCCCACAATCCTCTACAATAATATCATTCTTGCTCTTTCTCTTTATCTTCATTTATTTTGTCTCTTTTTATTCACACATTTTTACTATAAATTTGTAACTATTTCTTTCATTCTATGCATAGTTTTCTCTCACCAAAAAAAAATCCTCTCTCTCTCTCTCTCTCTCTCTCTCTCTCTCTAAATTTTTTGGTGGATTTTTTATTTTTCTTGCATCTCTGCTTTAGGTTGATAAATTTTTGTGTTCTTTAAAACTCTTCTTTCGTTAATGTGATTTAGTTTTGTTTTTTAAATTATTTTTCTCTCTCTTTAATTGTTAAATGTTATCCTATTGTTGTTCTTTCTTATAACTCTAATTAATGTTGATGGTTTTTTTTTTTTTGTTTTTGGTTAATTAAGGTTGATGGTAGAGGATAAAAGATAAAGCATGTCATTATAGGAAAACATTTTGGGTGGGGATAAGGGCAGCATTTTGTTTGCTCTAAGAGTCACAAAAGATCCTATTATAAAGGAAGCCCACAATCATATCACATGCTTATTACACTAACCATGAGCATAGCCCATTATTCTCCCTCACCATGTTTCTGCTACATTTGCATTCAGCAATCTAAGACTAGAATTTATTCCCCATCAGAAGACTTGTAGAATCATTCATTTTTACAAGAAACTAGCTACATACCCACGTGATGTGTGGGAATATAAATATTATGTAATGAAGTGTAATATATAAAAAGTAACAATTACTTCAACTATTGTCTTTTTTTTCAAAATATTTTTACACGTATTTTTTTATTATCTTTTTATCTCTACAAATATATCATTTTATTATTTTTTATTTATTTGATTAATATTTTTTTAAGGTGAACCATTTTCTTCTAACTCTGTTGTAGTGTGTTACATTTGCCTAATATACAACTCATTTCTTAAGGAATAAGGAAATTATCATAATAATAAAAAAATCATCACAGAATTACAATGTTATCTTAATCAAAATTAAAATAAAACTAAAGAAATAAATAAATAAAAAAGATTTTATAATAATTTATTAGTCAAATAATTGGTAGGCAAATTCAATTTCCTATTTCCAAAAACAACTGAGAGTACGTTTGGTATACTGAATGTGGATTACAACAGGAATGATAATCTTTATTCCCAAGAATAAAAGGTGTTGTAATGGAATAACTAAATCTATTCATTAGTTTGGTTGTCAATTGTAATATTAGAATAAAACTTATGATCTATTTTAGGAAAAATCTCATTCATACAAATATAATTCCTAGAAAATAATATATTTTAAATTTTAGAGAGATGAGTTATTTTTTGATGATTTTTTATTTCCACAATTGTTAGGTGGATATGGAAAGTATATTTATTTGGAAATATATTAATGTTAGAAATTATTACATCTACTAAGGAATAGCTATTACAACCCCTTTAGAAAGGAATAGTTATTACTCATTTTAAAGAATAGCTATTCATAAGGAATGACTATTCCCTGTGATAAAAACATAACTAAACTATTAAATAGCTAAACCATAGGAATAATTATTACATTATAGTGCCTATTACAGTCTACCAAACATGCCCTAAGTATTAATCCAAACCAAAATTCAATCAATAACCTATAAAAGGGAAAAAGAAGACTTTCTAATGGGAAATTAAAAAAATACACATATTGAAAAAAATCTATCAACCTTAATTAGAGTTATAAGAAAGAACAAATATCTTTTTTTGAAAGAAAGGTAAGTGAAGTTTTATTAAATAATTAAGGCAAATCCGACTGGAATACATCATCCAAATCATTAAGTAAATCCTCTACCCAAACATCAGTGTCTGCAGCTAAAACTACTCTTCTAGCTAGGCTGTGAGCAAACCTATTCCCTTCCTGCTGTACATGCTGAAAATGATAATGCCTCAACAGACCCCCCAGCCTCTTAGTCTCATCTGTGATATGACCAAATAAATATTGCATCGTCCCAAACCCTGCAAGGCTTGTATAACACGAAGATAATCCCCTTCAATTATGACTTCAAACAAGCTCAATTCCCTCACAAACACCACATCTCTTCTGGCTGCTAGAGCCTCAGCCACCTCCACCGACTTGATCGAATCCACTCTTTGACTCAAGGCAGCCATAACATTTCTTGCATGATCCCTAAACACCACTCCTATCCCAACCTGGTTTGTGCCTTCAAACAATGCTGCATCAAAGTTAGCTTTGTAACTCATAGCAGGCGGAGGAGATCAGCGAACATGTGGCTGTCAATCAAGAACTTGCGGCTGCCTGTGATGGACATCCTAGAATTCTTGAACCAACTCCTTAGCTTTATCTCCAATCTCATGTAGTTGCCATGTATGTTGACGCTCTCTCAGTTTATTCTTTCTCTGCCACAAACACCGAGCCACCATTGCGAACAAAGCACATCGAAAACCCGAACCAGCATTGAATAAAACCTCCAAAATCTCCATGAACGACTTGCAATTTTTCTGTACCAAGAAATTGAAACCCAGATCGGACAGCCATACAGACCGTGCTTGATCACAAAGCCATAAGCAGTGCAAAAGAGTCTCCACCTAGTCCTTACAACCATCACAGGTATCGTTCATAAGAATATGCCAAGACTTCCAATTTTGTTTAGTAGGGAAAGAATCCTTTGCAGCACACCACAGGAAATGTCTAATTTTATTCGGAACTCTAAGCTTCCAAATCTTCTTCCAAACACTCTGTGTGGTAATCGGGGAAGAGAAGCTCGGCAGTGAGAGATTTTCAGCTTCCACCAGCAAACAATAGGCGCTCCGGACACTGTAGTCCCCATTATGAGTTAGCGGCCAAATTAGAGTATCCTTGACCCCTTCTTCACTCACATATATCCCCCTCACTTTCTCGGCTTCCCAAGGTAGGAAACAACTAGCCACTTTACCGGGATCCCAAGTCCTAGTATTTGGAGAAAACAAATCACAAACTCGAACCACAGAAGAACCTGTTATAAGGGACACGATCTTGCTGCACGCTGTGTTAGACAGCCATTGGAGATCCTAGAATTTGATTACTTCTCCATTCCCAACCGTCCATGTTGCTCCCAGAACAAAAATCTGTTATGTGCAATTGTTCTCTTTATTAGTATTTGTAAAGTTGAATTTATTCAACTATGTGTTAGTTTTATTTCATACCAAATTTGCCTATAATTCAACATTTATAAACCCTGTATTTAAGTGGGAATAATGTAAGGATTGTGTGTGAAAGAGTGTGAAGAATTGATCAAGTGTGTGCAATCAAGAGGCAACTCACGACTACATTTCGCAACTGACTCGCTAGTGTTGACTCGCTAGAATATGTCTCTCGTGTGGAGCATGTAGGAAGTTGAAGGGCCAAGATAGCTGGATCACTATAGGACAAAAATTAAATTCTGGCCTTTCTATTATCTGGCAATTGGAACTTGCAACTCATCCCAATTGCAAGTGACTTGCCAGTGCACTCTGTTTTGCTGAAAAATGACTTTTCACATTCATTCGCATACCCTACTATAAATACTCTTATTCCCATGAAATGTAGAGAGCTTCTAGAGAGAATTTTGAGTGAGAAACCCTAGAGAACAACAAGATTGATTTATCCACAATCTTATACATTTGATTCTCCAAATTCCTCTACGCTCATCCTCTCCATCGTCATACCCATAAGATGATCTTAAACCAAATCCTTACCTTACCATATTCAGAATAGTGAGCAGGTTCTTAGTGTTTGGGAAGCAGTTCAAGAGAGAACCAATTCATTTTGGTTGATGCAATGGGCTAATTGCGAGATTCAGTAAGCTAGAAAAGACAAAGTTAGGCGTAACCCTTTTAGAGCAAGAAGCTTGGAGGATCTATTATTATTCACGTATCCCAACTGATTTTCTAGTGGATCATTTTACTACTTGGAGGGCGGCAGAGAGATTTTTCGACGAGTTCTTCAATTTTCTCTTTGATAACACGTGCCAGTGTTATCTTGTGTTTGCTTCTCTCAATCCCTTACTCTTTGCTTATAATTACTGCTGTGTTGTGATTAAATTAGGGCTTAGGGTAGTTTGCATATTTGGGTATAGCTTATATTTATCATTCCGCACATACATTGTTTGAATATAAACTTGTTTTGGAATATTTGTATTTGGGGGTCTAAACATTGACAAGTGTTTTATACACTAAGTGAGCTTTTAGTATTTATTGTTATATATTTTATTTTTACTTTTTTTTCTTCTCATCTTATATTATTCAACATTTAAAATTCAATCACATCTTCCATATCATTAAATTATTTATATTTTCTCTCTTTTTTTATTTAAAAAAAATTAAACATGGAATATTTTATTTAAATTCAAATAAATAAAACTATTCTAAAAAAATTGTACTTATTTGTTTATTTATTTACATTTACACTTTGTCCAACCTTTCTCCTTCCCTTCATCTTTTCATCTCCCCACTACCTTCTACCTTAATATCACTCTTCATCTCCCCACATCTTCTATATCATTAAATTATATATATTTTCTCTCATTTTTATTTAAAACAATTAATATTTTACTTAAATTCAATAAATAAAAGTGTCCTCATAAAGTGGAGTAATGCTTGGGACACACTCATTCTCAAACCCAATACATCAAAGGAAAAATATAATACAAAACAAATGACAATTTGGAAACACTAAATTAAAAAGATAATAATAATGAGGATATCAAACCAAATATAACATAATGAAACTAATAGTTATGGATATACTAACTTAAGGGTAGCAAAATTAAATGAAAAAAAAATACAATGCATATTTAATTCAATATAATCATCATCAAATTTTGGAAAACATAGGTTGCCAATGGGGAGAGAGAGAGAGAGAGAGAGAGAGAGATGGTAAAGAAATAAAAAGTAATAAAGAGTACATAATGAAAAAAAAAAAAAAAAACAAATGTCAATTAGTAACTTTTAGTTGGAAAACAAAGAGGTTGTAAGGAGAAATAAAAAAATAAAATAAATATGACTATACGGAGAACATTAAAAAATTTACAATGCAATAAAATCAATGAGGATGGAATAGCTGTTGGGTGGTTAGGACACCCTATCTTTATAGATAAGGAAGGGCGTGAACTTTTTGTATGTCGTATGCCCACTTTTTTTTGAAACATTTTTGGTTGTTTTGGTAAACAAAGACAGTATTGTTAGAGCCGATTGTATGATTAGGTTGAATTGGCCTTTTGGAATAAATATTTAGCTATTTGTGAGCCCTTAGGTACTGTCGTATTCAATGTTTGTTCAATTACTCTTTTACCCGCAAATGCAATGTAAGCAGTGGGTTCAATAATAATGATATCGTCCAACATACCAAAACTGGCTGTCACCCCACCTGTAGTAGGAGATGTAAGGATTGATACATAGAATAACTTTTTCTTTGATTGATAATCATATAGAGTGGAAGCTATTTTAGCCATTTGCATCAAGCTCAAACTTCCTTCTTGCATTTGTGCTCCTCTGGAAGTACACACTAGAATAAGAGGCAAAACTCGATTGGTAGCATATTTGATCAAACAAGTGATCTTCTTGCCAACTATGGAGCCCATACTACCACCCATAAGCTAAAAATCCATAACTCCAATTGCTATGGGAATACCATTTAGTTGACTTGTGCCTGTTTGAACAGCCTCAGTTAATTCTGTTTTTCTTTGATAAGAATTAATACGATCTTTGTAAGATTCCTCTTTCAACAAAAATTCAATGGTATCCACAAAGGCCATATCTTCATCCATAGGAACTGAAGTACTTGGATCAATCAAAAGTTCTATTCTTTTTACCATCACTTAGGAAAAATTATTGAATGCTTTCAGAGTACTACGGCATGGTACTCTTTCCTACTTCATTAACACTTACACAACTCCAGTTTAGTCTATGGAATTATATATATTTTCTTTCCATCACTCTTTAAGTTGGATCCACCATACTAGTGTGAGTTATAAATCTTACTTTTATGGCTTCAAACTTAGATCGGATGTGCCAAAAAGGATTTAATATCCTTAGATCTCTTTGGTTCTGAACTCGTACGTTCATCGATAGAGACATGTCAACTTTTGATCTCCCAACACAAGGACATCCATTCTGATCTCTACACTCAAATGGTAGTTGGTCTCATGCATGGAAATGTGGGATCCATGAATGACCCCATCGCCATGTGAATGGAGGATGGAATTTTTTCTTAGGGTTTGTGTTACACAATGGGGTTACATGGTCAACTCTCTCCCTCACATTCCCTTCTCAATCTCTTCTTTCTCTTCTTCTTCTTCTTCTTCTTCTACTTTTTTAAATTTGAATACAAACATTTAGACATCTTTTTAAACTAGATAAGAGGGAGGATGTCATTGAATAAACTCAAAATTAAGGTGATCAATTCAAGAAACTTGTAATTAAGAGCTTGTTTGGATAGCATGAAAATTGAGTGATATCACTCAGTTTTCATGATCCATCATCCATAACAAGTGAGTCCCACAGATGGATGATTGTTTGGCTTGGCTTTGAATGATTGTTTCCATCACTCAAAAACTCAAAATTTTGGGTTTGGATGATGGAAACTGAAAACACAATTTTGGTGTTTTCAGATGTTTGAGTTATGAGTTTAATGGTAGTTTGGTAATAAAATACAATTAGTGAGACCCATGGCCAGAACACACGTTGCTCCACCACATTTTGTTTGATGCTTTCTTGTTCACTTTTTATCTTTCAACGTGATGAGACCTAAAGCATTCTTCCTCTTTTTGTCTTTTACTTCTTTTTTCTTTCCTTTTTTTCTCTTTTGTTTCTTTTCTTCTTCAAGGTGGGTTTTTGCTCTTAGTTTCTTCTCTCACTACAAGAAAACTGAGCTATTGTGGCGGGTGCAAACACCGCCGCTATATGTCACCTATTGCGGCGCATTTTTGGCCCGCCGTTGTACATGAGATCTATTGCGGCGTTCTATATGCCCGCCGCAATAGCTCTAGTATTTTGCAACGTACTACAGCGGCGGGCCAATGACCTGCCGCAATAGACCTATTTCAGTGACATTGAGCTTAGATATAGCGGCTGGTCAATGACCTGCCGCAATAGCTTAAGTATTTTTGCGGTGTACTACAGCGACGGGCCAATGACCCACAGCAATAAACCTGTTTTAGTAGCATTAAGCTTAGATATAGCGGCGGGTCATTGACCCGCCGCAATATGTACTCCTTTTTGCGGTGGGTTGGACCGCCGCAATAGACATTTAAATTTCCCTCTATTTTTTTTGTCATCCCATTTCAAGATCAAATAGTAAATTACACCTGATTGGCATGAAAATTGGCATACATGTTAAGAACATATAGAAAATCTGATCCAATGGGTGGATTTTCAAAATTTGAATTCAACAATAAGTTATTGGTTGGTGCAACATTTTTTAGAGTTAGATCAAGTGTAACTAGAACACAACGATATATTTCTTAATTCGATGTAAATTTTGACAAATTTATCGTTAGATTACATTATCTTCATATATTTTTCATGCATACAAAATTTCAAGGTGATCAAAGATTAATAGTCATGTCATCAATCAACTATTTAAATTTAAGTTTTTGTAATTTAAAATAACGCATAAAAGATGAGTTTAAAGATCAAATAGTAAATTACACCCGATTGGCATGAAAATTGGCATGCATGTTAAAAACAAATAGAAAATGTGATCCAACGGTTGGATTTTCAAAATATGAATTCAACAATCAGTTATTGGTTGGTGTAACTTTTTTAGAGTTACATTAAGTGTAACTAGAACCCAACGCTATATTTCTTAATTCGATGTGAATTTTGTCAAATCTACTGTTAGATTACATTATCTTCATATATTTTTCACGCATAAAAAATTTCAAGGTGATAAAAAATTAATAGTTATGTCATCAATCAATTGTTTAAATTCAAGTTATTGTAATTTAAAATAACGTATAAAAGATGAGTTTAAAGATCAAATGGTAAATTACACCCGATTGACATAAAAATTGGCAAGCATGTTAAGAATGAATAGAAAATGTGATCCAACGGTTGGATTTTCAAAATATGAATTCAACAATAAGTTATTGGTTGGTGTAACATTTTTTAGAGTTATATCAAGTGTAACTTGAACCAAACGCTATATTTCTTAATTCGATGTGAATTTTGACAAATCTACCGTTAGATTACATTATCTTCATATATTTTTCAAGCATATAAAATTTCAAGATGATCAAAAATTAATAGTCATGTAATCAATTAATTGTTTAAATTCAAGTTTTTGTAATTTAAAATAACGCATAAAAGATGAGTTTAAAGATCACATGGTAAATTACACCCGATTGGCATGAAAATTGGCATGCATGTTAAGAACATATAGAAAATGTGATCCAACGGTTGGATTTTCAAAATATAAATTCAACATTAAGTTATTGGTTGGTGTAACATTTTTTAGAGTTACATCAAGTGTAACTTGAACCCAACGTTATATTTCTTAATTCGATGTGAATTTTGACAAATCTACCGTTAGATTATATTATCTTCATATATTTTTTACGCATACAAAATTTGAAGGTGATCAAAAATTAATAGTTATGTCATCAATCAATTGTTTGAATTCAAGTTTTTGTAATTTAAAATAACGCATAAAAGATGAGTTTAAAGAGCAAATGGTAAATTACACTCGATTGACATGAAAATTGGCATGCATGTTAAGAACAAATATAAAATGTGATCAACGGTTGGATTTTCAAAATATGAATTCAATAATAAGTTATTGGTTGGTGTAATATTTTTTAGAGTTACATCAAGTGTAACTTGAACCCAACCCTATATTTCTTAATTCAATGTGAATTTTGACAAATCTACCGTTTGATTACGTTATCTTCATATATTTTTCAAGCATACAAAATTTCAAAGTGATCAAAGATTAATAGTCATGTTATCAATCAATTATTTAAATTCAAGTTTTTGTAATTTAAAATAACGCATAAAAGATGAGTTTAAAGATCGAATGGTAGATTACACCCGATTTGCATGAAAACTGGCATGCATGTTAAGAAAAAATAGAAAATCTGATACAACCGTTAGATTTTCAAAATGTGAATTCAACAATAAGTTATTGGTTGGTGTAACATTTTTTAGAGTTACATCAAGTGTAACTTGAACCCAACCTTATATTTCTTAATTTGATGTGAATTTTGACAAATCTACCGTTAGATTACATTATCTTCATATAATTTTTCATGCTTAAAAAATTTCACGGTGATCAAAGATTAATAGCCATGTCATCAATCAGTTGTTTAAATTCAAGTTTTTGTAGTTTAAAATAACGCATAAAAGATGAGTTTAAAGATCAAATAATAAATTACACCCGATTGACATGAAAATTGGCATGCATGTTAAAAACATATAGAAAATGTGATCCAACAGTTGGATTTTCAAAATATGAATTCAACAATAAGTTATTGGTTCGTGTGACATTTTTTAGAGTTACATCAAGTGTAACTTGAACCCAACGCTATATTTCTTTAATTCGATGTGAATTTTGACAAATCTACCATTAGATTACATTTTATTCATATATTTTTTATACATACAAAATTTTAAGGTGATCAAAGATTAATAGTTATTTCATCAATCAATTGTTTAAATTCAAGTTTTTTGTAATTTAAAATAACGCATAAAAGATGAGTTTAAAGATCAAATGGTAAATTACACTCGATTGGCATGAAAATTGGCATGCATGTTAAGAAAAAATAGAAAATGTGATCTAACGGTCAGATTTTCAAAATGTGAATTCAACAATAAGTTATTGGTTGGTGTAACATTTTTTAGAGTTACATCAAGTGTAACTTGAACCCAACCTTATATTTCTTAATTTGATGTGAATTTTGACAAATCTACCGTTAGATTACATTATCTTCATATATTTTTCATGCTTAAAAAGTTTCACGGTGATCAAAGATTAATAGTCATGTTATCAATCAATTGTTTAAATTCAAGTTTTCGTAGTTTAAAATAACGCATAAAAGATGAATTTAAATATTAAAAAGTAAATTACACCCGATTGGCATGAAAATTGGCATGCAAGTTAAAAACATATAGAAAATGTGATCCAACAGTTGGATTTTCAAAATATGAATTTAACAATAAGTTATTGGTTCGTGTGACATTTTTTAGAGTTACATCAAGTGTAACTTGAACCCAACGCTATATTTCTTAATTCGATGTGAATTTTGACAAATCTACCGTTAGATTACATTATCTTCATATATTTTTTACACATACAAAATTTTAAGTTGATCAAAGATTAATAGTTATGTCATCAATCAATTGTTTAAATTCAAGTTTTTGTAATTTAAAATAACGCATAAAAGATGAGTTTAAAGATCAAATGGTAAATTACATCCGATTGGCAAGAAAATTGGCATGCATGTTAAGAGCAAATAGAAAATGTGATCCAACGGTTGGATTTTCAAAATATGAATTCAACAAAAAGTTATTGGTTGGTGTAATATTTTTTAGAGTTACATCAAGTGTAACTTGAACCCAACCCTACATTTCTTAATTCAATGTGAATTTTGACAAATCTACTGTTTGATTACATTATCTTCGTATATTTTTCAAGCATAAAAAATTTCAAGGTGATCAAAGATTAATAGTCATGTCATCAATCAATTATTTAAATTCAAATTTTTGTAATTTAAAATAACGCATAAAAGATGAGTTTAAAGATCAAATGGTAAATTACACCCGATTGGCTTGAAAATTGGCATGCATGTTAAAAAAAAAATAGAAAATGTGATCCAACGGTTAGATTTTCAAAATGTGAATTCAACAATAAGTTATTGGTTGGTGTAACATTTTTTAGAGTTACGTCAAGGGTAACTTGAACCCAGCCTTATATTTCTTAATTTGATGTGAATTTTGACAAATTTACCGTTAAATTACATTATCTTCATATATTTTTCATGCTTAAAAAATTTCACGGTGATTAAAGATTAATAGCCATGTCATCAGTCAATTGTTTAAATTCAAGTTTTCGTAGTTTAAAATAACGCATAAAAGATGAGTTTAAAGATCAAAGGGTAAATTACATTCGATTGGCAAGAAAATTGGCATGCATGTTAAGAGCAAATAGAAAATGTGATACAACGGTTGGATTTTCAAAATATGAATTCAAGAATAAGTTATTTGTTCGTGTGACATTTTTTAGAGTTACATCAAGTGTAACTTTAACCCAACCTATATTTCTTAATTCGATGTGAATTTTGACAAATATACCGTTAGATTACATTATCTTTATATATTTTTCATGCTTAAAAAATTTAAAGGTGAACAAAGATTAATAGCCATGTCATCAATCAATTATTTAAATTCAAGTTTTTGTTGTTTAAAATAACGCATAAAAAGAGTTTAAAGATCAAATGGTAAATTACACCCGATTTACATGAAAATTGGCATGCATGTTAAGAGCAAATAGAAAATGTGATCCAACGGTTGGATTTTCAAAATATGATTTCAACAATAAGTTATTTGTTCGTGTGTCATTTTTTAGAGTTACATCAAGTGTAACTTGAACTCAACCTTATATTTTTTAATTTGATGTGAATTTTGACAAATCTACCGTTGGATTACATTATCTTCATATATTTTTCATGCTTAAAAAATGTCAAGGTGATCAAAGATTGATAGCCATGTCATCAATCAATTGTTTAAATTCAAGTTTTTGTAGTTTAAAATAACGCATAAATTGAGTTTAAAGATCAAATGGTAAATTACATCTGATTGGCATGAAAATTGGCATACACACTAAGAACATATAGAAAATGTGATCCAGCGGTTGGATTTTCAAAATATGAATTCAACAATAAGTTATTGGTTGGTGTAACATTTTTTAGAGTTACAACAAGTGTAACTTGAACCCAACCCTATATTTCTTAAGTCATTGTGAAGTTTGAAAAATCTACCGTTGGATTACAATATCTTCATTTATTTTTCTTACTTACAAAATTTCAAGGTGATCAAAGATTAATAGCTATGTCATCAATCAATTGTTTAAATTCAAGTTTTTGTAGTTTAAAATAACGCATAAAAAGAGTTTAAAGATCAAATAGTAAATTTCATCCTATTGGTATGAAAATTGGCATGCACGTTAAGAACATATAGCAAATGTGATCCAGCGGTTGGATTTTCAAAATATGAATTCAAAAATAAGTTATTGGTTGATGTAACATTTTTTAGAGTTATAACAAGTGTAACTTGAACCCAACCCTATATTTCTTAATTCAATGTGAATTTTGACAAATCTACCGTTGGATTACATTATCTGCACATATTTTTCTTTCTTAAAAAATTTCAAGGTGATCAAAAATTAATAACCATGTCATCAATCAATTGTTTAAATTCAAGTTTTTGTAGTTTAAAATAACACATAAAAGTTGGGTTTAAAGATCACATGGTAAATTACATCCGATTGGCATGAAAATTGGCATGAATTTTAAGAACATATGGACAATGTGATCCAACGGTTAGATTTTCAAAATATGAATTCAACAATAAGTTATTAGTTGGTGTAAAATTTTTTAGAGTTACATCAAGTGGAACTTGAACCCACCCTATATTTCTTAATTCAATGTGAATTTTGACAAATTTTCCGTTAGATTACATTATCTTCAATGTGAATTTCTAAAGTTTTTTTTTTTTTACATGAGTCTTTCTTTTTATTTTTCTTTGTATTGAAACTTAAAGTGAGTCCTTTTTTTATATATTAAAAAAATCTAATGTGAGGTCTAAAAAAAAGAAAAATTTATAATTATTTTTTGAATACAATACCCAGCCAGCAGCCACCTCAAAAAATTTCAACCCAAGCATTTCAGTAAAAAAAGAAAAAAAAAAAAAAACCATCTGGACCAGAAAAACCCAAGCAAAAAAACCTTCATCGATGAACTCCTTTGAGCCAACCGTCGCCGATGAAGCTCAACGGTGACGCTTCAGCGAGCTAAATCGTCGCCGTTGAGCTTCATTGGCGAGCTGAAGCTCAACGGCACTGCTTCAGCGTCGCGATCGTGACGCTCAGCTCGCCGTTGAGCTTCATCGGCGAGTTGAAGCTCAACGGTGACACTTCAGCGTCGCGAACGCGACGCTCAGCTCGCCGATCGCGACGCCGTTGAGTTTCATCGGCGAGATGAAGCTCAATGGCGCCGCTTTAGCGTCGTAATCGTTGAGCTGAAGCGTTGCCGTTGGTTTGTCGAATTGATTTCTTAGCTTGTTCGTGCTTGTTCAGATTTCCTGGTTTCGTTTGGTTTTGATATATATATATATATATATATTTTTTTTTTTTTTTGCGATTTGAATTTTAGGGTATTGGAAAAAGATTACCGGAGGAGTATCTAGAATTATGCCACGCTTTTTTGAATTTGTTGTAAGTATTCTATTCTATTCTATTCCTGACTTTCTTTCTTAAGTCTTTTTTGTTTTAGGCATTTTTATTTGTAAATATGTTTAGGTAAATGTAATATATCTGGTTGAGTTTTTATTTTTACGATTTCTGTTCAATGTGTTTCTTTTTTTCTTTTCTTTTTTTTTGATAAACAGTTAAATGTATTGTTGATATGTATAATTTTCATAATTGGAGTACAACCACTTTTGGATGGTGTACTTAGTTATTTGCCTTGTCCAACTGAAGTCAGTAGCTATGGTCTTGACCAAAGTAAGAATGAAGAGAATGTATTGGGTTGATGAAAATAAATTTTTGTTCTGAATCTTCTGTACTTTCATTTCTTATCTAAAAAATATTTTGTACAATCATCTGTTTTATAACCTGACTGGAGAATTGATATATTTTATTCTCGTAAAGGTCACATTGTTTGGAACTCCAGATGGGCCTCTTGTGGTGTTAGCTTTTAAATTGGAGGAAGGGTGCTTTGGTCAGTTGACATATCTGAGGTATGCCTGTCTGAGAGGTATATTTTCATTTTCTTGATAGTCCAACTATCTTATTATTTCATTCATGTAATGGCAATGTTTGTACTCAGACATGTAGATAAGCCATCATACTAACATGTTTTTTTATTGTATTTTAAATGAAGAATCTATGAATGTGTCATTCGGAAGGGTGATTTTATACATAACATAAATACAAGAAAGAAGGTTAAGGTTAGTTCAAGACGTGTAATTTATTAGCTTGTTTATTTCCGGTTGAAGTTTCGCTTATGGGCTTGAGATCTTTTGGTTTGAGTTATTCTGTTAATTAATCCATTTAGCATCTTTTAGTGTCATTTGAAAGAATATAATATGCAAATGTCAGCAAATTTTTGTTTCTCAAAACTTATCCTTCTATAATGTGTTCCTGCTTGAAAATATTGCAATTTGTAACCTTCTATGGTACAACATATAAAAATAATTTTAAAAAAAACTTGAATCACATTGAGTGGTGAATATGATGCTCCTCCTCCCCTTGTAAGAGGAAGGTGGAAGGTTAGGTCATGGTTCAAAACCCATCAGTTGCATGTGTAACTTACCAATCAAAAATGAATTTTCAAATTGGACATCAATTTTGGGACATCCCTGTTGGAACATCTTAAAATTGGAAAAGGGACTAACATTTTGACAAAGGAAGTGTATGGGATAGACTGGTGTTTGCATATGTTATGATCGTTTCAGTATGTACTGCAAGGTGACCAAGCTTCTATTTTTATCTGATTGCAATGCTCGTTATTATGGTTCAATATGGTAAGACATGTTGTATGTGTGTTATGCACTTGTGCTTTTATGAATGATATAATCTGGACAATTACATCCATTAAATTTTGAAAAATAGTTATATTTTGTTAATGAATTTTCCGACATGCCCATTTTATCATGCTATCAGCGCTCTGATATTGATTGAATTTCTAAATTAAATTTAATAGTTAAGGATATATTATCTTCCTAGTACAGATTCCTCGCTTGGTTTGGATGCATTATGATGAGGTGGAGTTTAGTTTTGCTTTGACATTCATCTTAGTAATTAATTCTAATGATATGATTGGGATTTTTTTATACATGAAATCAAATTTTGCGAACCAACTATCTCTACAATGTCTTCTACTTGTCCCCATGCTGTGGCTTAGGTGGTAAAGGGGTAGGGGTGAAGTTGGGGTAGGTTGCACTCTAATCTTTCATGACAAAATAATATTTGTGTTAAATTAATAGATTGGGGTTTCAAGTCATATGTTTTCTATCCAAACTAATTTACTCTTTTTCTTCTTCCTTCTTGGGTTTTTGTTGTTGATTTTATTTTTTATATCTACAGGATATTCAAGAGGCACATGCTGGGCAAATAGTTGCTGTATTTGGTGTGGATTGTGCATCAAGTTCCACTTATCCCTTTGCACTTGTGTACACAATAATTTATGTTTTTGTGTTGTTTTCCATAATTGTCTGAATAGAATGGGGGTCGAAGTGAGAAGTGAGGAGCTAGTGCAAGTTGAAATTTCTAAAAGTGAGAGGAAAATATCAAAATGGACATTCAAGCCCATGACCTCTAAGTAAAATGGCATTCCCTATAGTTTGCAATAGAGATGTCTAGGGTTCGAGTCTCCCTTCCCTGAATTGAAATGTATGAAAATAATAATGGTTTTCAGAATGGGTATAATTACTTAGACTGCTAATATTTGAGATGAGGGCATGAGGCTTTGAAACCTGATGATTATGACTTTTTTTTTTTTTTTTTCTAGTTGCTTTTTTCTTTTTCTTTTCTGATTTTTCTCAACTTATGCATTTTTTGTGTGATTAGGAGATACATTTACTGATGGGTCAATTAAATACAAAATGACTTCTATGAATGTCCCTAAGCCAATGATGTCTTTAGCCGTTCAACCAGTTTCAAAAGATTCAGGAGGACAAGTGAGTGGTTTGTTTAAGTGTGCCTATATGTGTGCATGTTGTATTTGTTAGTGTCCAATGTTACATGACAATCTTCTTGTTTTCTTTTTTGATAGTTTTCAAAGGCTTTGAATCATTTTCAGAGAGAGGATCCTACTTTGTGTAAGTATAAGTTTTCATGTAGATTGTTAGATTTGGTCCTCCATTGGGAAAAACTAGACTTTGGTTAAGTTACTTATAACCATGACTTGGTGCAGAAACCTTAGCTATTACTTAGTCCTAAAATTTTTTCTTTGCTTGATTAGTAATGTGGGACTATACGTCTTTCAAGATGAATATCTTAGGACTTTATATATTTACACTATACTAGTTGGAAAATAGAATTGGCAAGTTTGTCTGCTTTGCAATTTGTTTTCTTTTGCATAAAAGAAATTAATAGTTTTTATGTATCAAAATTTTTAAATCACAGTTGTGTGTTGCCCAAGTGCTCAAGGACATTTCAAAAGTTTTAGATTATTACTGTCTTTTGTGATATTTTGCATTTAATTTCATAATTAGATATCAAGGTAAGATTATGTAGACCTGTCTTGGCTTCTGTCTTCCATCATAATTGTTGGTCTTTCTCCTTGAGTACACCACCGCCGTACTTAGTTTTGTTTTTTTTAATAAAATTTTCATTACTTATCAAAAAAAAAAAAAAAAAAAAAAAAAAAAATTGTTGGCCAACTTATGATTGAATTATATGGAACTCAAAGCACCTTGTTATTTAAGGATGCTTTCTACGTGACTAAAGGTTGAGGGTAAACTTACAAGTTTGACATGGATATGCTACAGATTACACAAGGGATTTCCCTTTTGTTAAAATGAATTTTATTTCATAATCTTTAAAAACAATATAAGATATTTTTAAATGATTTCTGGAAATAGCATGCAGGGGTATAGTTCTCTATTATTAGTGGGCCTACCTAGTGCTTGATGCTTCAAAAAATGTCTGATCCATTAAAAAGAGGAACAGATTGTTATTGTGCTGGAGATTTTCTAGATACTTCCCTTATTAGTTCCTTTTTCATGTTGATCTAGTTGAGTGCATATGTTAGACATGGTGTTATTATATCAACTTCTATTGATCCTAAGGTATAAAATAGGACAAAGGGGCTTATTTGATAATATATTTCTATGTTAATATTACTTTAGTTTCAAGACATTTGTGGTGGTGTTAATTAGTTACATTTGTGGTATTGTGTTAGTAGAGCTAAAACTATTATAGGTTCTTTCTAACAGGTTTGAACTATTTATTTATTAGCAAATAGTGGTTTTAAAACCCACTAGGGAGGGGGAAAAAAAAAGGACCTATAGCGGCAGTCAAAAAGCGCTGCTAAAGGTGCACATTTTATGTTTTGATGAATCCCTATAGCGGCGCTTATCACCCGCCGCTAAATGTCAATGCCACAAATTTTGAACACGTATAGCGGCGGTTTTATGCCCGTTGCAATAAACCTTCACCCGTCACTAAAAGGTACATCTATAGCGGCGCTTTTTGCGACCGCCGTAATCGACCTATAGTGGCACTGCAACACCGACGGGACGGCCTGCCGCAATAGCACCCACTGCTATAGGTCGAATGTACCTTTAACGGCACTTTTTTGGGCTTTAGCGGCGGTTTTGGCCCGCCGCAATAGCCCGTTTTTCTTGTAGTGTCTCTTTTCTTTCTTTCTTTCTTCTTCACTTTGGTTTCTTCTCTTAGGTGCTTATTCTTTTTTTTTTTTTCCTTCACACAATGATGGCAGAGATGGCTAAGTTTGGGTCTCCAATCTAAGGATTTGGGTTTGGGTTTTTTGTTGTGGTTGTGGTGGTTTGAGGCTTGGGCTGTGGTGGAGGTTGTTCGCTTGGATTTTTTGGTGGAGGTTGTGGTTTTGGTTGACAGCTATTGGTGGGTTTGGATTTTTGATTCATTCGGACTTTTTGGTGGAGGTTGTGATTGTGTTGAGGGCTGTTGGTGGTGGTGGTTGTGGTTGTGGTTGTGGATTTCTGGGTTTGCCGTTGGTGGTGGTGGAGTTGGGTTTCGATGTAGCTAGTTTTGAAGAGTAGAAAAGAAAAGGGACACGGGTAGTAACCATAATCTTCTGTGTAGTGTTAGTGGGTGGGTCCATCATTTTGGCAAAAAGTGGAGTTAAAAACTAAGATACATGACTGAGTTTTGTGACCAAACAAAAGTGTTGGATTTTTGATTGATAGTGGGGTTTAGGTTATGAGTTATAAGTTTTGAGTTTGAGTTATGAAAACTGAGTACTAAGTTATGAAAACTGAGTGAGCCCTCAACCAAACAAGTCTTAAGCCCCTAAGTGATTCTATCTTTTCTCACATGAACAGAATATATGTTTCAAAATAATGTTAGGGACGATACAACAGTTTTGATAATCATTAACAAGGTTTATTGTGACTGGAGTAACATCACTTTTATCATGCACAAATCAAAAGCTCATGGCAACCTATCTTAGCAGTTGTGAAAAATATATTATGATTGTATCCCTATATTTATTGTATTGCATGTTTCAATCCTTTTATTTGAAAGCAACCAAAAAAAAACCCTTCATGATGGGGGTGGGGATGCTTTCAGGTTATGTCAATGCCAGCTACTTTTTTTTTTTTTTTTTTTTTTTTTCTTAGTGTTAATGTATGCCCAATTTTTGAAATTTAGGAATGAAAAATTGCCTAATTGGGGTTATGTTAAATGTTTGGTCAAAGGCTGAGACTGGATCTGTGCCAACTCACTTGAATTGTTGTTCCAAATTGAATCCATGTGTAGGGTTTGTCAGCTCTTTAAGTCTACTTCTTTCTCTCCAGTTCAACACTTCCAAGACATCACGTTTTTTTTTAAAGCAACTCAAAAATAAGTCACATATTTCATTATAATATGATTTTCTAGTCTATACGAGTGGAAAGTTTCTATATACTCATGTCACATATAGCTATACTTGCACATGTTTTTGTAAAATTGTAATGGAAATGAATGTACATCTCTTTTGTTTTCATTAACGTGAGAGTTTAAAAATCAAAAGTCGTGTAGAACCGGGAACTTCCATTATAATCCAAGAATAGAAAGCAGGCCTAGCAATTTATAATGTTATAATGTTAGAACCATATTAGGTTGGTAATTAATTGGACTAGTAGTTAGAGTTACTTTGGTATCTTAAAAAAACAAAAATGGTTATATTGCTCAATAGTTTGATGGTTTGTTATTAAACAAACATGGTGATATTGCTCCTTGGTTGATTAAGAATTTCAATTTTTGAGAAGTATCATGATTCTCTAATAAGAATGGTTTCAATTTTTTCAAATGAACGGCATGAAGACCTATTAATTCTAACAACTTATTGCAAAGTTGATCATTTGGACCTTTACTTTTAGTTCATAAAATTGGATCTTTGGACCATGAAAGAAACATAGGAGTTTTCCATTAACTAAGAGCATCCGCATCAGTGGATGCAAATTTTTTGTAAATTTGTACATCTAAAATCTCATTTTTCTATTTTACACTCTCATTTTTACAAAACACTTACATCAGTTTGTCTATTGTACACATTTATTAAAATAAAATATTCAATCCGTACTAGTTCTATGCCCAAAGCTCCTCCTCCCACACAAAAATGAACTGGGTCTCCAGTGGCTTATCAGATCCCCATTCTTCCCTCCACTTGCCATAATCTCCACCATCTGATGCATCCACGCCCTCTCTCCCTCCAACGCTCCGGATCTCCTTAAAGAATCAGAGGATCTTTGAGCTCTGCTCTTGAAGGGATTCAACGTGATTAGAGCTTTTGTGATTGAAAAACCCGAGTCGGAACCGAAGATTTGCGAAGCTATTATGCTGCTCATAGGTTGAGGAAGCTGCTCTCTAATGGAGGTGGAGATTTGGAGAATAAGCTACTCTCTAAGTCTGTTTGGGAGACTGGCTGTTTGCTTCATTGCGAGGTTCTGATGTTTCCGGTTTATTTTCCTGTGAATGATCAGTGGACTAAGGTGAGATCAGGATTGAGTTGAGATCAGTGAGATCGGACTGAGGGAGATAAAAGGAGAGAGAGGTGAGAGTGAGAAGCTAAGAGAGTGAGGTGAAGGAGAGAGAAAAAAATTGGTGTGGAGCATTTTTGAGGCAAAATGTTTAAAATTGGTGTCTTTTTCTATTATGCAAGATTTTGCACCCATTGATGTGGATGCTCTAACCCTAGCTATTGGACCAAATAGGATTGTCCAGTTCCTATAAAGCCTATTACTAAAAAATCATATTATAACTTGTATATATCCTAAGGAACTTTCTATATGAGTGGAAAGTTTCTATAGGAGCTTGATTTAGGTCAGCTGGCACTTCTTGTTTTTACCAATGGAGATGTTAGGGGCTCAAATCCACACCACCCCCCTCCCCCTTGCGAAACTTGTATATATCCTAAGTTTAGTCTTTGGTTAGACTATAATTATTCTCTTATTTAAAGAATATAAGAATTTATTATAATACCTGTTAGGTAAAATGGACAGAGAAAGTGGTTTTCGAATCCTAGAAACTAGTACTATAAGAAAAATTATTATATATATCCGCTGTAGTATATTCATGTGCAAAATCCATGTGTGAGATATACTTTTTTATGAGAAATTGTGTAATAAATTTGATATTACCAAATAATTTCATATACTATAGAGGGTGTTGGTACCACTAGACTATCACTCCAACCTCACCTATTTCCTAATTTTGTTTTAGTAATTAGGCAAGAAAAGATGTGAAAGACTGCAAAGTGAAAACTTACAAATAAATCAATACAATTATTTGTAAGACTCTAAGTTTCCGTGGGTGTTAATTATTATAATAATAAAAATGGGACCCATAAACTATGTCAAGCTTTGAATCAAGATGGTCACAGGCCCAATCTGGATTGTATCTCTTTGGTTTGCAAGAAATAAAGTATTTATTCAGCAAAAAAATAAATAAATAAATAAATAAAGATAATGTAGAACTTAGGGAGTTTGAGATTCCCGGACAAAATTCTATTAAGCGTGAACTTCCTGTCACTGCATCTAAAAAGTAAAAACAAATATCCATTGTTTGTCTGATTATGATATCCAAAGTAAAAACAAAATTCTATTAAGCTTGGTTACTGTCCATTCCCGCTTGGCCATGTGTTAAATAGAGTACTAAATTAAGAATACTTTGGTCAACAAGGTGATTATGATATTGTAATTGTAATAGTATATACCAAATTGTTTGTCTGATATTTGAATGGTGAGGCAGGTATTTGATAATGTTGCCTACTAATTTGCACTAAATAAATCCTATCATGCGTTAACAGAGTACCAACAATTTGTCTGATATAAGAATGATGAGGCAGGTATGACTAATATTGTCTACTGATTTTGCATCTAAGAATCCCCATCGAAATAAGAAACCATAGAGTGGTTCAGAACCCCAAGAATCCTATCAAGATTTTTTATTTTTTATTTTCCTTAACTAGGTCCATACACAGGTAGGTGTTTCCCCTTATGCTCTCGTTCGCTAACAAGGGAAAATTATGTTACAAGTACACTAAAAGTGTGTGTATTAGCAAGTGTGTAATAAATATTGTTAAAAAAGATTATGTATTTTGTGATGAAAAATCAACAATTTTAGTGTGTATTAGCGAGTGTGTAATAAATATTGTTAAAAAAGATTGTGTATTTCGTGATGAAAAATCAACAATCCTATGTTACAATGTGTTTAATTCCTCATTTGTGTGTGTAGTATTCATCGGTGGCATTCCTTTTTTGTTTGACATTTAAATTCTGTATTTCAGCAATGCCATGAAAATGTTATTGAAAATAATCAATGGAGTTTATCAGTAAAAACCAATTATCCAGTACTTTTTTGCTATCATTTTTTGGTGGATTGGGAAAGAGTATAGTCGCACGTCACAAACTCTGTCAATTACTTTCAATAAATTAATAATTTGCAATTGATGATAGAGACTATTCCTGAGAAGAATATTTAGGCCCAGCCAGCACTTTTTTGATGTCCACCCCTCATCTTGGTTTGCACCTTTTACTGGTCTTTTTTTTTTTTTTGAAAGGCACCTTTTACTGGTCATTAAAATTGCGCTAACTATTTATTTGCTGAGGTCAAAATCAAACTCGATACTTGTACATGTGTAACAAAAGAACCGAGCACAAAAAGTTTTGCGCTAACTATTTATTTGCTGAGGTCAAAATCAAACTCGATACTTGTACATGTGTAACAAAAGAACCGAGCACAAAAAGTTGAGGAATTATACACTATTAATTAAATGATCCACAATGTCAATGTTAAGATTCTATGAGTAGAGAAAAACCATCTCATTATTGGTTTTATTAGCCGGCCTAAAAGAAAGTGGGAAACTTTTATTTCAAAGATTAAATAATAAAAAAAGAAGAAGAAGAAGAAAGAAAGAAAGCAATTTAAGGCCCCCTTTTTCTCTATTTTGTCGGCAATAAAATTCAATCAATCCACTTGTTTTAGTTTTAAGAGGCACCACATCACACTGATCACATTACCAAATTTCCTTGTTCACAAAAAAATAATAATCATAAAAATAAAGAAAGAGAGAGAGAGAGAGAGAAATAAAGAAAGGTAGGAGTAGGACCAAATAGACAATAACACAATAGCCATTGCTCTTGCTCATCATGTGAAAGAAACCAACCAATCAAATGGAAAATGTCATCCAATGTTAGTTAGGTAGAGAGCACATTTCTAATTGCCACTTTCCCTTCCTTTCCCCAATTATTGGAGCTCCTTCCCCCTTTGTTTTTGTTCCCAAATTCTCAGCTAAAACTATAGCTTATAGGACCCCAATTCATGTTACACTTACTGCCATTATTTGTTTAGTAGGGCCTAATTCCATTAAGGGCATTAAAAAATTCATCATTATTTGTTATTGGTATACCCCATTTTGCTTTTAATGCACATTTTAAGTCTTCTCCAACATGGCAAACCAATCCAAACTTGTACACAATAAAACACAAAGAAACATAATAGGAAATTTATCTTTGTTATTCATAACATCGGCGTTACTGCATCTCACATCATTGTTATGATAGAAAAGCTAAAACATATCTATCATTAATACCCTTTTTTTACCCAAACCCAACCCTTAACTTACTTAGTCCCTAACTGAACTTGACCGTTAGGTCCATTACTGTTACTAACTTCCTTAATATTATTATTATTCTTGTTCTTCGGAAAATTCCACTTGAAATTACCAAAAAGCCCCTCCATATCTTCAAGGGTCCTACCCTGTGTCTCAGGTAGCAGGAAATAAAAGAAAAACCATGACACCAAGGCAAATCCAGCATATAAAAAGAAGGTCCCACCAATAGTAATCCCCTTATATAGCGAGATAAAACTCATAGATATGACCCCACTTGTCAGCCTATTCACTGCCACTCCCATACTCGTCCCTTGAGCGCGTAGCTTCAACGGGAAAATCTCAGAGCTATAGACCCACGTAATGGGTCCCATCCCAATTGAAAAAAATGCCACAAAAGACATTACCATGGTTATGCACAACACCACAGCCCACGTGACTGTATGATCAGAATGATCAATCACCTTGAGCCCAAATCCCAAGGTGGCGAGTGAGAATATCATCCCAGCCACACTGCTCAAAAGCAACGGCCGCCGTCCGATCTTATCAAGCAAGAAAGTTGCAACCAAAATAAACACCGTTTTAACAAATCCAACGGCTACAGTAGCGAGTAGCTTTTTGTTTGAGGAAGTGATTCCAGCTTTTTCAAAGATCCTAGGACTGTACAAAACCACTGAGTCAATCCCCGAACATTGTTGGAAGAAGTGGATTCCAACGGCTGCGATTAAAACGTGGCGAACGGCCGGCGTAGGACGGAGCAGCAGTTCTTTCCAGACATCTTCACCGTGGCTGCGTTTCGAGACCTGAACGATGTCGTCTGTGCAATTCTCGGGAATTCCGGCAGCTTCCTTAATATCAGCTAATCTGATTTGGGCTTCTTCTTTTGAGTCCGAGGTTTTGTCCAAAACTGTCTTCGCGTCACCGAGTCGACCCTGCATGACCAGCCAGCGAGGTGACTCGGGCATCCATAAAACGACGATGCCGAGTATCACAGACGGGACCGCACCCACTCCCAGCATGACACGCCATCCCAAGTGTGTTGGGAGCTTTGAGAATACGTAGTTTGATACGTACCCCAACAATATGCCAGCATTGATAAAGACCTGTGCATTATTAAACCAAGTCAATTATTACTATACAAGTTGATTGTACCATACTATAAGTAAGAACCATTTTTCCTTGATTGGTGAAAGTAGTTTCCATGACCTTTAATAATAATGTCATTTTGGAAAAGCAATCAACTGTTTTGCTTGCTGAAGTCAAGTCAATTGGTGAAAGTAGTTTAATTAATCAATATTATAATAATATCATTTGGCAAGCAATTGCCTTTCTTTCCTTCTAAGCAAAAGACTAAAAACGGTGAAAGAAGTTTCAGATCTTAAAATTATTACTCTTATTAGTAGCTTTATACATTAATTATATAAAATAAAATAATAATTATATTTACATGGTTAATTTTTATTCACAATAAATTATTTTGGAAATTTTTTAATGATTGTCAATTATCCACAAAAATTTATAAATTAAGGTGACAAAATATGTGATTAATGACATATTAATAATATAATTAAAAGATATATCAATTTACAAGATTTATTTAATAATATTTTTAATAATCCTATATCACTTATGATATTTCAATCCATGTAAAAAAGAGGTATCATCGAATAGGAAGAGCCCATTTAAGTCACAAGCTCTCAACATCAAAAAGAGTTGTTCTATGAAATTTTTTTTCTAATATACTTTTTGTTAAAAATATAAAAAGATATAAGATCTTGACTTTTTAATACTAGTAGTTATATATATGAATTTTTTTTTTTTTTTTTTTAGAGTTTCAATCTATGACGTTAGCTTCTAATGATAATTCTTTATCGTCAGATCACCAATTAAATTAACTGAAATTCACTTGTATACTTGTGAGTATAAATAAATAAATAAAATGGTGTAATTTCATTTTTGTCAAAACAACTTATCCAAACACTATTATTTTTGTTTGAAAGCAAAGTAGAGATAAGTTGTATAGTTTTAATTTAATTAAGAGAATTATATAATATTGCACCACAAACCTCAGGGAAGGAGGTGAGGAAGCCACGAGTGGAAGCCGGAGAGACCTCAGCGGTGTAGACAGGGGCAATCATGAGTGCATAGCCGACGCCGACGCCAGCGACAAAGCGACCAACCATGAGGAAAGCATAGTTGGTGGCAAATCCCATGAGAGCAGCCCCAGCAAAGAAGATGGCTTGGGACACCACTATGGTGTATCTCCGGCCTATCCAGTCGGAGGTTCTGCCGGCGGCGCATGAGCCTATGAGTGAGTAAAGGTTGAGGATTCCGGCGAGGATTTCAACCTGTACGTCTGAGATTTTGAGGTCGTCTTTGATGTAAATTATAGCTCCACTCATTACACCAATATCTGTTGCAACAAAAAGACACATACATGAGGACAAAAGGTAAAAGATTCGGTGCATTTGTATTGATATGATGGCAATAATACAATTATATATTCAAAAACAACATTTTCCAGGGAAAATAAGGTATGTTCCGTCATAAACATGATAGACAAAGATTATTGAAAATAGGGTAAAACTTCCGTCTAGTATTTAAGATCTGATCGTGACTATTTTAAGACACGTGTTAAGTTTAGTGGAGAACCAAATCTATGAAGAGTTACCAATGTTTTAGGATAAAGTACAGTGTCCATTGACAAAAATGGAAACTCACTAGCTAAAGGAAGTTGAATGAAAATAACAGGACATGATGAAAACATTTGAGACAAGTGAATTGGAAAAAACGTATTAAAAAAAATGTAACATGTATATTATTAACAAGCCAAAGATGAAGATTACTGACCATAGCCAAGTAAGACAGAAGTCATGGAGGCCAAAAGAGCACAAGCCAAAGCATATATGTTTCTTTTGGGTTTTTTTGGAGGATCAAAATCCATAATAGCCTTCTGGGGTTGGCCGGAAATGGCATTAGTTTCGGCTTTCCGGTCAGCCATATTAGTTAGCTATAGAGAGAGATTTGAAGACAAAAGAGAGGCTTTTGTGATCACAAGGGATTTTTGCTTCAAATTTGTGGTGTTGTTTTTGGAGAGAAATTCAAGTGGCCATGAACTTGCACAGGTTGAGTAGTGATTTGAGGTTCAGATAGTGTGTTTATATAGACAAAATGCTTGCATCACCATGGACTGTAAAGTCCAATAAATGACTCTTTTTTTTATTTTTTATTGAGAAACTCAATAAATGACGCTCTTAGCTATGCTATTACGCAATTGTCTGTTTTCATTTTCACTGACTGAGTAAACCATTGTGGACCCGCAGGACCACAACTTGTTTAACTTGCATGAATATGATACACTATGTTGCAGCTGTAATTGCCGAGCGGATAATATATTTTTTTAGTAACCTGTATGTTATTATAAATTAAATATCAAATACATCCAGATATGGTCCCTTTTTAATTACATAAATATTCATAGAGAGAGAGAGAGAGAGAGAGCGGTGAGCTTAATAAATAGCATAAAAAGGGGAGCTTAATTAGTAATTACTCCACCTAGATACAAAATTTAATTAACAAATCCCCTATTGGATTAGTTTTTTTTATACCAATTGTGCATGTAAAATTTCAAGATAATAAAAAAATCAGTAACTATCTAATCTATTAAATATTTAAATGTCAAGTTGTTTATTTAAAATTATATATAAAATGTGAGTTTAATAAATAACATCTAACTAATATGAAATTTGGCATGCATGTATAAAAAACATGTAATCCAACATTGGGTTCAAAGAATTAATCCAATAAAAAAAATTAGGCAATGTAATATTAATTATTTACAGTATAATGAATTTATAACATATATTTTATGATGATTTTTTTTTACCATTATCTAGGGAAAATTATTAATTATTCCCATAGTACTGCGGCAAGGTACTCTTTTTTCTTATATAAATAGTTGTGGGGCGCAAATGATTTATGGGCCAGGCCCCTCTACCCAGGGAGAGTCCAAAGGCCCAGGCCGAGGAGGATTATGGCCCAAGTTCAACGAAATAGCCTTTGGGTACCGCCGAGGGTAGTTCAGTCCTCGGCAGACCCACAGTACCTCCAAAGGGAAGGGTAAAAACGGTATAGGACTGGAACATGGAAGAAAGATCTAAAATATCCAGGGAAAGCTGCTGTTATTGCCATTTAATGTTCTGAACCCGACAGAGCCGCATTCTTTGGCTTTTACAACCATCCCCAACGATTTTGGGTATGGGCTGATGGGACAAGTATCAGTCTTGGAAAAGTTGACCCTATACGTGGACGAAGGACAATGAACGCAAGGAGATATAAAAGGAAAGATAAGTAAACTAGAGAAGGGGCTGGGAAAAATGGCCAGAAACCAGAGCCTCCCAGCCCACCTCCAGGAGAAAGACTCCAGGGGTGTAGGAAAGCTTAAGTTCATACGAACACCGCGAAAAACCCACCACCTATCGAACAAGGCCTAGCCTTCCAAACCCACGCTCTACAAATGATATTGTTAGGGGCCTTTTCACGTGCGAACCCGACACTGTTACGGTCCGTCACGAATCGCGTCCTTACAATAGTAAACCCCATCATGAATTTAGTAGTGTTCTACTCTCTTACTATTAAATAATAAATAATTACTCCATGTCAAGATATTACTAAATTTCATTTTGGAGTAAATGTAATTTAAGTAATAAAAGATCAACTTTATCTATGGTGTAAAAAAAAAATTATTAATTGAGCTTTATGGAACTCATAATTATATACCTGAAAAAAGTTTGATTTTGTATTTTCGTATTTGTCTAGATTTCAAGGGATCGATAATGGGTTTTATATATATATATGTTCATCATGTAGTGGCGAAGCCAGAAATTTATCTTCGGGGAGGCCATATATAATTTTTTTTTTTTTTTTGGTATGAAATGTAAAATAGTAATATACAATACTTCATAACTCAATTTTTTCACTTTTATTTATTGAGATAATTGTTAAAATACCTATATGTTCATTTTAAAGATAATGAATGTTAATTATTGTAATTTGTTGATATATATATTTATAGATTGTATTTTATTTAAATGAAAATTATGTTTATTTTTAGACTTTCTTAAATATGTATGCATATTTTCAGGTATGGGGACAAAATGATAAAATTATTTAAAAATTATCAAATTATTTAAGATATTTTAAAAAAAAAATCATTTTTTTCAAAAAAAATGAGGTGGGGGGCCAGGCCCCCCTTGGTCATCAAGTGGCTCCGCCACTGATCATGCAAATGGTATCCATGAAGTTCGTTAATTAAATAATTTTAGCCAGCTCGAAGCCAAAAAATTAAAAGGTAATCAGTGCAAGTTGACATTGTCATGGCCCTAATACAATATTCAGTGACAAAAATACGTTTTTATCGTTTAATGACAGATTTGATTTTTGGGTCTTTCCGATCACGTCGCAAATTGCAATTCATTGAACTAGATGTCAATGCAGTAGGGACAGGACAATAATAGCCAGCCCAGACGTATGGTTTTTCAATCCCTCAGATATAATAATAATAATAATGATGATGATTTCCATTTTAAACATTGCTGTTCCAACCAAAGACAATTTAAAAATTAAAATTAAAGTTAAAAAGATTCTCTTGAACTTAGGAAAATATTATTCGGATTTACTTTTGCTAAAACATTTTGAACTCGTGATTCTGTTTCCAGATCCCAGTACTCTAATAATCTTTAATTTAATTGGAAACCAACAGATTCAACATTATATAATAAAAAAAAAAAAATTATAACACCCATAATTTTCAATTATTTTTTAATCAAAATATGTATATTTAATCTAATCTAATATATAGTATATATAATTATTATGAAAAATATATGGTATAATTAAAAAAAGCAGAAGCCTCTACTATGTATCACGTTTGTTTCTTCAATTGCTTGATATGTGGCGGAATATTTTGTAAGAATATCAAATTTATTTGTTATCTACTTGCCAAGGGTCAATTTTTTTATAAAATTCATTTCACTGATTATTGGGTCTTTTTCTCCTCAAATCACCTTCATAATTTCATGTGTCAATACATTTAATTGGATGTTTTTAATTTTTTTCTAAATAAATGGGCTTTTATATTATTGCTTAAATTAAATGATATTTCTTATCCCAAAAAAAAAAACATTCAATGCTATTATGAAATTAAACTCATCCTACAAATTAATTCAAGATATTTTTCTCATTTTACGCAATATCATTACTAAATAAAATGTTCTCCGGTTGAAAATCTAATCTAATCTACTACTATATAATTAAAGCAGAAGCCTCTACCAAGGCTCTACCATGCACCACATTTGTTTCTTCAATTTCTTGATATGGGTAGAACATTTTGTTCACATGTTAATTAGCTTTTATAAAACTTATTCATTAATTATGAAATAAGTGGATTAGATTTCACTATTTTGTCAACATTTAAACTTGGATAAGATTTTAGTATCTATTTAAGGAATAGAGTAATTATATAATACTTTGGGAGTATTATAAACCTATATTCCCTCATCTAACACAATAGTGAGTTCCAATAATTACATCCATGATGGGACCCACAATGCATATGAGAGTGAGAAGTATTTATTTATAATACATTTGGAGTATTAAATAATTTTTCCTAAAGTATATAGTAGTGTTTTAGTATTTATTCAAATTATTAATGATGTTACAAAATCTAATCTACTCATTTAAAAATGAGTGGACATAATTCTAACAACTTATTTGCGGTTTGATGAGTAAGAATTTGAAACTTGAATTGTTAATTTGAATTCATAAAAATTTAGTTGGTTGGCTAACAAAATTTTTGAGAATTACTACCATTTTCATAAAATGTGAGAATTCTACCTCCTACTTTTAGGTAGAATATGTCAATTCTTGAATATACAAGATATATGAGAAATACATTATAAATTTACCTTTTATTTCTTAAAAGTAATTACAAGTAGGATAAAAAAATTATACATAGTTAATTTTAGAACAAAAACATTAATTTTTCACCAAATAAACATCATATATAATATATTAAATTAAGCAGGATCTAAATTAGATTCTAATTTTGCTTCAATTTGGTACCAAGTGTCCTTATCTATAATTTGATACCAAATGTCTTTAGATTTTAATTGCATTCCAATTTCTTTGTGACATTTTAATTATACTTTAATGTTAAACACATTATATTTAAATGCAAATTTAAGTTTTTTAACTTAGAAAATATAAATATGCATGTATGTATCTATCTATTTACTTGTGGTTGTTTTTAATTACATATGTGTGCATATGCAGGGGTTATAAGCTATTTTTTATTATGTTCAATTGTATTTTTATTATTTGAAAAATTATCCATAATGATTAATTAATAAAAAGTACCTAATTTTAAGAAGGGTTGTGTTAACGAACACTATAAGGTGCCAGTTAACTACAGCCTATTGTACTTTTTTTGCAGCTTTATTGCAACTTTATGTCATATTTTTGCAACTTTTAGGTTGTGGGATCAATTTTATAGAGAGAAAAATATATTAAAAAAAAATTGTAGGGTCACTTTTATGTCTTTTTCTTCTATTTATTCAATGTTTTTAATTAAATAGGACCCATATTAATACAACCTTAACAAGCATGGCAAGGTGTTTATTAATATTTACCTTTTAAGCATTCTAGAGAATCTTAACCTAGGATAATTATATTCCTCAAAATCCCATTTGTTATATTAATAATGAAATTATATATATCTTTCTTTTTTGAAGACCAAAAAAGGGGTAAAAGAGGGCGAACCAAGTTATATATATATATATATATATATATATATATATATCTCTTTCATATATCTAAAACTTTATCCAAATATTAATTGGCTCATTGGTTACGAGCTAGATTATTGCAGTTTCAGTAAATGATATAGGCTTCACAATCTAACCATTTGATGAAATTAAGGAAAATGCTAAACTTTATCCTTATATTAATTGACTCATTGGTTTATGAGCTAGATTATTGCAGTCTTAGTAAATGATATGAGCTTTAAGAGAAGATAATTACAAGATAAGATACGTTTCAACCATGTATCACAGAACCGCACGAAATGTACACTTCAACTACATCAACCATACTTTCTCAAAAAAAAAAAAAAAACTACATCAACCATAAGCCACAAGGCCATAAGTCCATAATCATCTAACAAAGTTCATAGCATCAACTTCTCAGTTTGCTTTTTCTTAAGTCAGGCAAGTCATTGAGTAAGACAGAAACAGAGGATGGGGAGTTGAAATCAAATGATTTTATATTATTTGTCAAGTTACGGCTTTAGCCAAGTGTGGTCATATTTTCCGGGTCAACAAAGATGGGCTGATATATCAGATTCAATATGGACCCACTCGTTAAGCTTTTTTATCCTTATGTTTGAGAGAGACGAGCCCTTTTTTCAATTTGCAGCCCCTCATTTTTTTTTATTTATGATCTATTATTGCCGAGCTGTTTTTGTTTACTATAAGCAGTTAATTTTTTCTTGTTTGCATTTGGAAATTTATAAGGTCTACCAGGCCACAACCATTGATAACTTAACATGTGTTGGTGAAAAACTTGGAGCTTTTGACTCAATGGTGATCTTTGTGCTCTCTCATTTGGAAGGATATGAGTTCAATCATCGAGAATTCAGTACTTTTTTACTCTCCAAGCTAGGGCCTTCTTCACTTGTCAGTTAAAAAAAAAATGTGATCGTTGAAAAGTAGTATAGGACAAGGAGCATAGGAATGGCCTTCTAAGGGGATGTAAGGTCAAGGAATCAATAATTATGAGGCATCGGGAAAATTATAATAAAAATCAACAAAATGTTAGCCATTTGATTCATAAATACTATCAGGCAGTTGTGAACACTCTTGGCATTAAACTAATAAAAAAATTCAACATCAATTACATCATCCTAAATTCTTTAAAAAAAAATGCTAAAACCACGTACTATTTTACCAACTCCTAATATAACGAGTGGTTTTTGGAAAGTAAAAAAATGATGTCAGTAATGAGTACAGATGATAACCAATAAAAATTTATCACATCAATAATTTGTAAAATAATTTATATTTGTAGCATTACCCATTCCTTATCACATAAGCCTTAAGCCAAAGGTCATACGGGAAATCCCATTTTTTTCTTAGGCCATTATGGGAGGTCCGTTGAATATGGGAGCCCATATCATAAGACATTTGACCCTCAAAAACTATTTCTATTCCAACCATTCAACCGTGGACACTCGTCTAACACTTTTTGGCTTCAAATTACCTAATAAGCGAATCTTTTACTAAATAAAAACAGGCACGGTTGTCCATAGACTCCATACAAATAATTGATGATTACTATAATGCAACATTTTTCTTATGTGATAGGTTCTGATGTCTACCTACAAGCTATATTATTGTCAATGCCTTTTTTCTTCTTCTTCTTCTTCTTTCTTCTTTTGCTAAGGTTTATGCTTGCTTAATCATACAAGAAAGAGAGACCATGGTTGTCAAGGAACTTTCATAGGACAAAACAATAAGAATGAATGACTTTTAAAGAACTTTGCGTGAAATTTATACATTACAAGAAAGATGATAAATATATATATTACATACATGAGATAATTATTAAGACAGTAAGCTTTGATCCTAATCGAGTTTTACCCCCACGTATTTGTCCTCATCACACCCATATTCAAAAGAGTTGGAAACACATACACGTACACTTCTTTGACTCGTTTTATTTGAAATTTCAATTCAACAAAATTTGTTAGCTATATATTTGATATAATATCATGAAATTTTTTTTATTAATAATTCGCTGATGACTCGTGATTCTACAATTTTCTAGGGCAGAGTTGCTAGGGTTAAGTTGAAGATATATATATCATCATGCTAAAAAAATGAACTCAAAGGAAACAATTATATGACTCATTTGGATCCATAATTTTTTTTATTAATAATTCGGTGATGACTCATGTGATTCTACAATTTTCTAGGGCAGAGTTGCTAGGGTTAAGTTGAAGATATATATCATCATGCTAAAAAAAATGAACTCAAAGGAAACAATTATATGACTCATTTGAATCCATATTTTGACTTGAGAAAGATGCAGAGAGAGAGAGAGAGAGAGAGAGAGAGAGAGGTGGGTACGTAGTCGCTAAGTGTGACTGATAAGTGATAATTGGCCCTTGACTTCAGTTTCTTATTTCTGAATCAATAATTTTTAAATATTTGAATATGAGTAAACACCCTGTCGAAACCGACGTTGAAATTTTGAGAGAAGGACAGGTTAACTTAACATGTTATTATATTTGGAGCCTTTTTCTTTCTGATAATCTTCAGGCAGATTCTATAATCTTTCTGATAACCATTTCTTTATTCTTCTATACAGAGACTAGTGATGACAATCTTTTTGGCAGCAAGATATATTAATTGGATTCAAAGCTCGCAGTTATTATGTTCACGTGAATTGAGATCGTTGAACCAAACAGGTGTTTGATTTTACAGATTCTCACCTTCAAAAAAAAAAAGAGCGAAAGAAGGGGGTAGCAGGATTTTTTTTTGTTTGAAAGTGAGGAACCATCATCAGCCTAATAGCTTTAAAGAACTTCATATATATATATATGGTCTTTTGTTTTTTTGGTTTTAGATACAATAAATAAATAAATAACAGTGGAAATTTATTTATTTATTGTATCTAAAACCAAAAAAAAACAGAGGACCATAGTTCAAATCTAGTCTACATAAAAAATTAATCGATATTTTAACTTATTGATAAAGAATAGATGTCTAAAGAACTTCTTTTATATAAATATATATATATATATATATTTCTATCTGAAACCAAATAAACAAAAGATCATAGTTCAAATTTAGTCTGCATAAAAGATGACCATAGTTCAAATCTATTCTACATAAAAAATTAATCGATATTTTAACCTATTGATAAAGAATAGACATCTAAAAAGACGTCTATTCTTTATCAATAAGTTAAAATATCAATTCACTAGTCCTTTGATTTTTGTTTTGTCTTTAGATATAATAAAATTTCAACCTATAAGTTTGTACCAATATGATTGTACTTTATCATTAAGCAAAGATACGAATTAATTTTTTAAGTAGGCAAGATTTAAACCATAAATCTCTTATTTAATGATAAAAGACTCTATTAGTTGAGTTAATTAAAAAAATAAAAAAATAAAAACAAATGCATGATTTTCTTCTTAAGTTTTTCCTCATTCTCGTTGCATACCAACAAGGGATATTGTTTTTTTTTTGGTTAATGGGATATTGTTTTGTATATATAGTATATACACAATACTGTTTATAATACTATTTATAACTAATTCCAAACTTATTAAACAAGTACTATCAAATTTATGTGAACATTTTTTTAAAAAAAAATTTGTGGGATTTATTTATTATTTATTTTTTATTATAGCCATTTGCGGGAAAGGTTTTCCAAGTTAACTTAGATATGATTTTATTTAAAAACATTTATTTAATACCACAGTTCCACTACAAAAAAGGGATTTATAGCCGCGTTTCAAAAACGCGGCTATAGGATATAGCCGCGTTTTTTTAACCGCAGCTAAAGATCAGACCTATATTTTTTAAAAATTAATAACAACCTAACACAATTTGGTTTTAATTATTAAATATTTTTTTTCCTCCAAAAAAAAAAGTATTAAATAATTTAACGGAACTTGTCAATACATATAATAGATTCATTATTCAAGAACTAAATAATAAAAGCTTTAATATAACATTTTTTTCAATTCTATCAATTTAACAATCAAAAAAGTACAATTTAATTTAAAAATCTAGACTTTCAATAATTTTTTATCTATACCTTCACAAAATTTTCTTCTCTTTTTCTTAAGTCTTAACCCACTACGTAAACGGTAAACGGCTCGCCTCATAGATTGGATAGTGTTTGACTGTTTACTGTAATCAATCCAGACATTGGCCATAGCAGCCATCTTCTAGTCACCATCCAGTACTGTCATCGATATTTGTTTCGCAGTTCCATTCTACGTCTGTCAACATATATTTATATTTTGAAAAATTAAGAAAAAGCAAAGTTTTAAAAAATTATACATAAAAGTTAAAAAAGAAAAAAGAAAAAAAAGAAAGAAGCTCATGCAAAATATAAACTCAATTAATAACTTGTATTACATATTAGCAATATTAGTCATCCATTGTATACCATCAATGTACTCATTGTATGACAACAATTTCATATTAGTATAATAAAGATATATATGGTTGTTATACAGTCAAGTTAACCTATTCTAATCATTATTTTCGCTCACTATGGTCCTAGAACTATAGCACAACTCTCTAGAAAATGATTTATTCAAGTATACCTTCAATGGACTCATTGTAACCCAACAATTTCATAGTACATAGTATAATAAATATATAGTTGTTATATAGTCAAGATAATATATACCAATCTTTGCTTTCACTCTATATCTTCCTCACCTTCTCAATCCTACAAAGTATAAAGAAATCTAATTTCTATTAGTTAAATGGTCAAAAAGACTATACCACAACTTGCCACAAAATACAAATATCTCTCAATCGAGAAGGTAGTTATAAAGTGGTCCTTTCCCTTACTCGATCTAGGGAGTATCTGGGTATCGTCGGTAAACCAACTTAGAAGACCAAGTAAAGGCAAATAGGAAATCAAAGAATAAATTTTAAATTCCTTAAGATAATAAATTTAATTGTATATACCCTAATAAAATTTGTGCAACTTGGTTTTGCACACCCGAAAGTAAAAAAAATTAAGTGGGCATGGTTGTGTGATACATAGCTTATACATATTTTTTATACGAGGATTATTAAAGAAATATTATTACTTGCCACAAAAGATAAAAATAAATAGAAGTAATTAAAATAATGGACAATAAGAGAAAAAAAAAAAAAAAGAAAGTTGTAATAACATATGAACAATATTAAACTATCTTACCAGCCAGCTATATATATGACAGTTGGATTAAAAAATTCATTCAAGAGTCTCATCATGATGATCATTAAAAATGAAGAAATTCTAGGTCAAGTTCGTGGGTAACACTTAATTCAAAAAAAATTTCCTTGGTTTTTGGTGGTGGAAACACGTCATAGTACATTTTGTTGTTGCACATTGGTGATCATTAATTAAAAAATAAAAAGTACATATATGTAAGTCTCTTTCAATATCAAACCAATTTCATGTTTGTAGGGAAACTTTGTGTCGGAATACATATAGAATAAAGTTAAAGAATATAATTGGAGAGAAATCAAGCCTTTAACTAACTTTGCCTACCAAGGGCAGATTTAGCAGTTGAAATTTACTTTGTGAAGTGTATGGGATTTTTAAATATAAATGGAAAATGTAAAATAAGTATACCAATAGTTTATGCATTAAATTATCTATGTTAATTACCTTGGGTAACCTGCTCAAAGGCCAAAGCTAATATGTATGACTGCAATCGATTGAGTTAGAATATTATACAATTTTATAAGTTTTAGCTAGACTAAAATCTTGAGTTATCAAACCGCTATATTTATACATTTTCTTTGTGAGAAAACGTGTTAAAATGAATGTAAAATTTAATGTTTATTGGATTTCATTTACTATTTATTTGAGAATGACGTGTCAGAATTTTAGAATGACAAAATATATTTTCAAATAGAAACCTTCTAACTATCTTACATACCAAACTCTTACTAATATCTATTAAATTTTAAAAAATTTATATCAAACATATTCCATTTATATTTGAAAAATCCAACACTTTACAATCTATATATTCGTACATCGGGTCAAAAGGATTAGAGATGGTCAAGTTAACTTAAAATTAACTATCTAAAATACTAATTAATCAAAGATAAGCATTAGCAACTTCTTTTACACAAAATTAAGTAATATTTTAATTGAAAAAGAGAAGCACCATCGATTTTATAATAGAAACCCTACTTTTTATAAAAGAAAGAAAGAAAGAAATATAGTATTTTTAGTAATTTAAATTAATAACAAGGTTGTATGTGAGACAGGCGGAGCCATGTACATGGGTGGGGGGCCATGGCCCCCCCAAAATTTTGAAATTTTCCTATATATATATGTATGGGTAAGACTTAGGTATTGTTTCTTAGGTTCTTCTCTTAAGATTCTGTCATATGGATTTTTCTCATAGAATAAAAGTATATTTTTAAGTAAAGCAGCCACATGGCTAAATTTTAAGAAGGAAACCTGAGGAATATCACCTAAGGTACTTTACCTAAATTTTGTCTCTCTATATATATATATATATAGTTATTTTAATGTTTTCAAATTTTCATCTACAAAAATAAGAGTCTCCAAATATTTGAATTAGTCGAATGATGTTCTTAAAAAAAATTCATAGAGACATAACTTTGTTTTTCACAATTTTATTTTTTTATTGTAAAATATGTTCTTATATTTGTTACATATTTGATAAAGTTTGGCATCAAACCTGTTTAAATTTATCTTTTTCAACCCATTATGTGGCAATTAATAAGTTATTGACTCATTAAAAAAAATTGGCACTAAAACTACACATGAAATGTCTTTTTAGTTGCCACATAATGAGTTAAAGCAAGATAGTTTCAGATATGTTTGAAGTATAACTTATTCCTTCAAATTTTAGATCATTCATACTTTTGAAAATTCCATTAACTCAATTGATAGATTTTTTACTTACTTTAGTATAAAATTTGATAATTTGTATTGAAAATTAAACTTTTCAAAAATTTCGCTATGAAAATGGTAAAAGTGAATTTTACTTTATGAAAGATCGTCATTAAACATAATTTTGATTGAAAATACTCAACTCTTTTTTTTTTCTTTTTTTTTGTTGGGTATGTGTATATATATAACTTATCAAATAAAAATGTGTGTGTATATAGGGTGCGTTTGGATACCACTTATTTTGTTAAAAACTGAAAATAATAAAAAAAATATTTTCCGGTTACTATTCATTAATGAAATTACTGTGCATTTGCCTAATTACATTGTTCATGTCCCATGAACAGTGCAAGAGGCGCTGGATTAAAAAAAAAAAAAAAAAAAAAAAAAAAAAAAAAAGCAAATGCAGGAGAATAATTTCTATCCAAATGCCTTCATAATAAAAAAAATGTTTGTGTGGGAGTTGTCTTGATAAATATATTAGTACCTCAACTTGGCCTCCCAAATAAAAATTTATGGCCTCACCCTTGATGTGAGAGTATCCAAAATATAAAATCCAAAACCTTCCCACACCCTAAAAGAATTAAAAAAAGTGAATCCAAATCCATTTAAAAAAAAAAAATTCCAAACCTTTACTATTAGGGTTGGGTTGGGTTGAAAAGCCCATTAAACCTAACCCCTCTGTCCTTATATATAATCCAGAAACTTATATTTTGTACATTTTTTAAATATTAAAAATTAGGACTTAGATCATTTTTCATAAATTCTAATATTTGATTGTCTTTTTTTACTATAATATTTGATTTTCTTGAGACAATAAGAAAAAAAGTGTGAAATCCAACAATATGTTTGTCCAAATGACAATTCAATAAAATATTATTAAATAATGAATATTGGCAAACATTACATAAAATGTAATTTAAAACCAACCCATATAAATAAAGAAATAAATAAATATATATATATATATATAAAATATGGTCCTATTTCTATCTATCTTGAATTACTAATTTACGCAAGATATAGCCTTAAAGCAAAAGGTAAAGGAAGAGGTTCCATTTATATATAGAGGTAATTCGAATATGAGAATTAAAATGAATTCTTACTATTTCTATTCTAAATTGGAAGATATGGAAGGCAAACATCATTTTGGTTGTCATGGACAAGTGACATATAATGTCACCTTCAATGGTTTAAGAAATGGTAATTGTCTCATTTTACTAGACTAAAGTAGTTTTAAAAATCGCATATTTCCATCATTTTCTTAGAAATAGCTAGACTTAAAAACAATATAGCAATCTTTTTTTAGAATCAATGTTATAAAATATAAATTTTTAATGCATAGGTCAATAAAATGAATTTGATACAAATCATAGGCGGCCTAATTAACCACGAGGTTTTAACAATATTTAATAAAAATCATTGAAGTTGAAAGACATCTTTGAAAATTTTCATAATTTTATATTTTATGTTTATACTATCACCAAAGGTACGTAAATTTGCTGCCATTCCTTACTCTTTAGAATGAGACCCTTTAGCCCTTTACTTAAATTATGCCGTAATTATCCACCGACTGTATGTTTGTATTGTTTAAGGGTTTAATTCGAAGCCATTTTGTGAAACTTTTGATTATTCAACGAGGACTTTTATACCATTTATACTTCATAAAGTATCGATTTGAACCAATGCGAAGATACCCTTTGCTTAGCAAATACTTGAATAGTCTAAAATATAAAATGTTAAATTATCGATTGTTTCAAAAGTTTAAACTATTAAAAAATGATAATTTAATTATTTAACCACATAATTCTTACACTTTAATAGTTTCTAGAAATATTATAACAATAAATTCTTATGGATTTGGTAGAGGAGGATGGAAAATAGTTGAAGAAAAATAAAAATGTATTTCCTCATTTTTTATTTATTTATTCATTTTTATAGTTCAGTTGAAATCTCCTACCACCACTCGAAGCCCTCCTTTCTCCTTCAGCCCCTAGACCATCTCATTGGTCCGCTCTTGTTTGGTGGATATTGAATATTATAAAATAAAGATAATGAAGATTAATGATGACCAAAAGAAACGAAAGAAACAAAAAGAACATACAAGAATTACGTGGTTTACTTTTCGTGATATTTTTACTCGGTGTTTGAACTTTGAAGTCCATCCATAAGATTTCAGTGGTGAGGCCACAAAGCATACCATATAACCGTACTTTTTAGACTTTTTAGCATAATGAAGTCTAATCTTGCTCCCAAACAAAAATGTAACTTTCTCTAGTCATACTCATAATCCCCATTTTTAACCAATCATATAGATTAAAGAAACTTTTTTTGTTCTTCGAATATGTTAAGTAGGGCCGGCCCAAGGCCTAGGCCTAAGGCCCCACAAAAAAAAAAAAAAAGAATTCCCTTATGAAAAAAGGCCCTACTTTCCATAATTAAAGGCTCAAATTTTTATAAAATTATGTATATATTTTCTAAAGGCGGTATATTTTTTTTTATTAGTGATGTTAAGAATACTATAAATTTTACAATTGGCTTACAAATTGCCATGTTATTAATCACAAAAAATGATATAAATATTCATTAGTTAAATTGATGACGTTCAACAATGAGAAACAATGTCACATTATATTTTGAACATTTTATAGTGCTTTTAATTAGCGTATTTTTCTTTTTCATTTCTATTAAAACTCTCAAAGTACGAGACCAATAGAACCTTAACTCAATTGAAACCCTAAAATATTTCAAAAAGATGTTGCAAATGTGTTAAATCATCAATTATAGACTTTGATTTTTGTAAACTAATATCCTACAAAACCACATATCAAATAATATCCATCTCTCTCTCTTAAAATCAAAATATAAAATTAAAAATTAGATTACAACTTTATTTAACTATACATCGTCTTATATCCAAAATAAAGTATCTTTTTCAATCGCAATATATTTTTATTTCTTTTTATTAATATTTATAGTTCAACTATGATATTCAATTCTCTATATGAAATTAACATTAGTTTAGTTGGTATTATTTATGTATTTAATGTATCAAATTAACCTTAATTTGATTAATATTAAATAATTTTATTTAATTAATATTTATATATTAAAAACTCTGTATAAATATTTCTTCTTAGACCCCAAATTATGTTGGCCGCCCTTATGTTAAGACATTGGGATCCAAACTTTAGTAATGGAAGTTTAAGTGAGAGCAGAAAGGATTTGACAATGTTCGCTTACCAAAAGTAAAATTATAACTTTTAGATTCTCTTGGAAATTCTCATATAAGGTAGCAAGTAGCAACTACCTTGTCCACATAAATAGTTAAACAATTATAAATAAAACAAAATATCTCGTTTCTAAAAAATTAAAGAAATCTCAATTATGGCAGCTGTTCTCCACACTACCCACTTTAAGGTTGCAACTTGCAAAACAGCCACTCCTTTTATTAGTGGAGCAAAACTTACATACAACTAGCTTAAATTAAATTCAAATCGCTTTGTTGTTTGACCAATGTAACAAAAATTACGTTATCAATGCAGATATATTATTAAATTTAATTAAAAAATATATAATACAATAATCACGAAATAGTATCTAAATTATAGTTTTATCAATAAATTATCTCGAATATTTGGTATACCACACCTCTTTTCATATATGAATGTATCTTGTTTATGAGTTTTGTGAGAAGTAGGTTCATTACACCCACCATTCAAAATTGTTTCTCCATTATCTAGGGCTATTTTATGTCCGTTCAATATACCATTTTGAAACCACACTTTTTTTTTTTAAGTACATCTTTTAAATCTTATCTTTTAAGTTTAATTATACATTTAATCCTCAACTTTTACTCTATATTTCAAAATGGTCCTCATCCTGTAAAATACATCATTGTGTAGTCCTTATATTTAAAATTTGTGTAAAAAAAGGTTTCAATGGCTAATTCTTGCTTTGTTTTTTAATTGAGATTGTTTATTGAAATCTCAAGGATTTTGATAGAAGGAAATACAATGAATCAGTGATCATTCAGATATTTTATTTGCTTATTTTATGTAAATTTGGAGTTAGAGACAATTAATCAACCGTAAATTGTAGGGACTCTTTTTACATAAACTTAATAGAATAAAGACTAAAATAAAACATTTCAATTTATGAAGATTATTTTAAAATATGGGACAAAAAATCAAAGACTAAAATATGCAATTAAACCCTTTTTTTTATAATTTCAAAAAACTGAAAATTAAGGTCAATCCAAAAACATTGGAAAGTAATTAATGCTTGGACTGAAGCTACAGGCTCTCTTTTGGCTGATAGGAAAAGTTGGAAAAACAAAGCCTTGTTTCCAAACATGGGTCCACGTGATTTAATAGAGAACGAAATCTAGCATCCAAAGAGCATCTCAAATTTCTAAGTCCATATCACGTGCCTTTGAATTTTGCACTTTGCCTTCGAGAAGTTATACCCTTCAACGGGAATAAGTAACATATACCAATTGTGAGATACAGGTAACATGTACCCGTTGCAGGGTATATTTTTCCTTTGCCTTCGTAATGTGTGACTGTTTTGTCAAGCTTTTTGAAGTTTGTAGAAATGAAAAGCTGCAAACAGTTATACACCCACCAAAGTCTAATAATTGCCCACAGTAAAAAGAGAAAGAAAGAAAAACTTTAATAATTGTGAATTAGACAATTAATAAACCTTTTGCATATGATTGGGGTAACTTGGTTTTTCTAGTCTAAGAAATTTTGATTGGCTTTTAACTCCATTAAGTTTAGTTTATCCAAAAAAACTCCCAAGAGATTTGATAGGTCTGGAGAAGAAAAGATTGTGATAGCCATGCACTGTGGAGGAAAAAGCAGTGTCTATGGATAATATATATTTTTGGTTTTAGACTTTAGAGTGTTAATAAATTGTTCTATGAGGAATAATTATTAGAATTGTGGAAAAACGATTTTAAGTGCCTAAATATAAAATGATTTCTAATTTCTTCCATCATTAGTTTTTTTTTTTAGGGGAATTTATCATTAAATTATAAAGTTATTTGTGTCTAATCTATCCACTCAATTAAAGAGTCCAGCAATAATGACAATAAAATAAGGACAAAACTTATGTACAATACCTTTAGTACTGTTTCTTAGATTCTCCTCTTAAAATTCTGCTGTATGGCTATATAAGTTAAAAAATACACTTTCATTCATGAGAAAAAAGTCACATGGCAAAATTTTAAAAGAAGAACCTAAGGAACAACACCTAAATATTGTACCTAAGTCTTACTCATAAAATAATACTAATAATAATGGAATAATGCTAGGGATACCGACTATTTTATAAAAAAATTTACAAACTGCTGATGTGGTGAATGATTATTAATAAATGAAAAAGTGATATTAATGGTGGGTTTAGATGAAAACCAATAAGAGGTTGGTCACATCAACGTTTTGTAAAACTATTGTAAAATAGTTTGTGACTGTAATATTACTCATAATAATGATGATTGTATGGACCAGACTTGAGTCCTTAGCCCAAAAAGTGGACGGACTTAGGTCCAAAAAGTCCAAAACAATGAATTTGTAGGGAGTAGGTTGGAAAACTGGGTTTTAGTGAATTAGACAACAAGTAAAACAGGTTTGATGACAAGAAAATGAAAATAGACAAGTTCAAAAACTAAAGGAAATCGTCCTCGGCTTAATCCGAGGAGGTCAGTTCTTATATCTTAATGCTCAAATGTGATTACAAGTGCAGTTCTTGATTGTTATGGTGTTTTTCTCTTAATTTTCCAACTTCTTCCTTATTAGGGGTCTCATATATTATATACCTCCCTTTAAATGATCTTACCCCTCCACTTGTCAGTCGTCCAAGCCATTACTTGAGTGTTTGTCCCATCGGACACCTTCACAGGTCCTCTGTGAGTTAGGGTGGCCAAGGCAGCATTGTTCACGAGTCTTCTCCACATAAATGCGGCCAGAGAGTTAGCTGCAGAACATTCAATGCTATGGTAGCAATTTTTCCTTAGATATTTCTCAACTTCCATCTTGTCCTGTACGTTCACAGTGCATATCCTATCAATAGAACTTCATGGAACATTACTCTGGATAATAGAACTCTCTTTCTGACCCCTTCTTCGCTTAGCTGAGGAGATATTTCTCCTTAGCCTACCTTTCCCAGCCTTTACAGTTATAGCTTGCTTGTGAAGTTCAAAGTCTTATTCCCTCTTCATTGTTGATCTATTCTCGGACCACTGTGCCTCCTCGGATAAGGCCCAAGGCACAATATATACTTGGGCATGCGTTCCCACAATGATGATAATTAAATGAGAATTTGGAACTAGAAGTGGAAGGAGAGCTACATTTTAGTTGATTGAAAAGAAATAGTTATGCTTGACGAGTTTTTTTTTTCTTAGTAAGTACTTTTGGGAGGCTTTTAATGGAAACATTTAGGGTTTAAAATCAAATCTTATTTCCTTCAATTATTGAATCATCAAAATAATAATAAGCTCAATTAATTGCATATTACAAGTTTGCAACTAACCCTTCTTTATATCTTTTTTTTTTTTTTTTTTGCTAAATTAATTTTCTATTATATATTCATGTATTTGTCTTGTGCAAAAGAATATGTTTTTTGAATTGTTGTTCTTGGATGTAACATTGCATAAAAACATATGTTAAGTTTAATACAATAATTAATTTGTTACTAGATTCCAAAATCGAGTTTTCACATCCAATTGCCCCTACAACTAAGTATGGGACATCTTATTGCAAATTCTGATGGTAAGGTCTAAGTAGAGAAAACATAGAAGCTGCATGACAAAAGCATAAAGGAATATATATATATATTCATTTTTGAACTATACGTGTTCAATAAAAAGGACAAAAAAAAGCCAAGAATCTTACAGCTCAACTGACATCTCTTAACATTTCAAATGAAGATATTCAAAATTTAAATCTCTCTTTATCTATTATTGTGAAAATTGAATTATTAAAAAATTAAAATTAAAAGATAAAAAAGTGACATGAAAAAAAGTGTACCTAATTTTCTTGTTTAGTGGAGATGGAGGAAAGAAAGGGTATTATATATTAATTAATGAATGACAAATAGTGGCTAATTGATAATATCATATAATTTTTTCTTCCTCTAGTTCTATTTCCTTTCAATTTCGTCTTCCATTTGGAGAGGATAAAATTTGGTGGTGCCGAGTGGAAAAGCATTCCATTCCACTCCTTTCTTCCATCCTAGTTTTTTTAATACCAAAATTGTGAAAAACTTCTAGTCCATCATTCAAATTTTTTCCTTTCATCCTTCCTTTCATCCTTCCTACCAAATGTTATGTTAATCTCTTAGACTATGACTGATAGGATGGGAATCTCATTGGTTTAAGCTCCACAAGTTTTTAATAATAAGGATCTAATATTATTCTATATATATTTCATTTGTTTACAGAAAAATGATAAACCATATAGAGCACAAAATGTTTTTGAAAGTTCAAATAGTGTGTAAAACATCTATGAATGTTTAGACTCTCAATTTACAAATTACCAACACAAGCTTATAATCAAAATGTTGTGCCAAAATGACATGTTTGGGTGAGAAACTTTAATCGATGCGTTTTGCTGAGACCAATTTTTTCCAACACACTAAGACAATGAGGGAGAGAGAAAGGAGCAGAGAGTCAGTGAAAGAGAGACTAGGGAAATCACTAGGCCTCTCCCCCTCACGTTGTGTTACAGACTTTCTCTGTAAAAGGAAAAAGTTGATTTCCCTCAAGTGGATAAAGTGCCAAATTTTAAACCATGGGTAGGCAACTCAAATTTCAATCAAACCACAGGTGGGTAAGTTGCAATTAGCCTTTTAAATATTTAATTAATAACATAGCTATTAATCTTTAATTTTCTGAAATTTTTCAGTGTATCTACGATTTGATGTATAAACTTATATTTTATGCATAGTTTTAAACTACAAAAACTTGCAATAAACATAATTAGCAAAAAAGAGTTCACTGAAGTGATCATCACAAGCTTTCCCTACCATATCAGAATTAAAAACCCACAAAAATTAATACAAATAGAACAACGAACATGTTCATCACAAAAGATGCATGTTCATGTCAAAATATGACTCACCTTTACTTACCTTGCAGCACCTCAGCATCTATGGCATCAAGAATGGGCATGCAAATGCATGTTCATGTTATCAAAGCAAGAAACAAACATAAAACCCTATCTAAGCATGTTGAAGTCATAGCTGCTTCACATGTAACTGCCACAAGTTGGAAAAACTCCTCATCAGAATCGTCGTTACTATCATCATCATTAGAATCACTGTCACTACTCTTATCATCATCATCATTATTATTATCACCATCATTATTATTGTTAGCATTGTTATAATTGCCATCATTCAAGTCACCACCATCATCTTCAAATCTTTTATATTAAAAATAAAAATGCTACGGATTAAGTATTTTGTCACCTGAATTAAATATTCGGAGTATAAATTTGGTAACAATGAGGTTTCTCCTGATCTTCTTCCTTCATTATGATTTGGTTATAACTTGAAAAAACATCCATGAAAGTTAGTAGTTCATGGCCAGCCGTCAAATCAACAAGTTGGTCGATTCTAGGAAGGGGAAAATTGTCTTTGGGACATGCATTGTTCAAATCAGTGAAGTCCACTCACATTCTCCACTTTCCATTGGACTTCTTTACCATAACCACATTTGCAAGCCATTTTGGATAGTAGACTTCTCTAATGAATTCAGCAGTTAAAAGTTTTTCCACCTCTTCCATGATTGCTTTGTTCCACTTGGGAGCAAACACTCGTCTCTTCTATTGGACGGGCTTCTTTGTTGGGTTGACGTTAAGACTATGCTTTATCAAAGACATCTAAGTTCTTTTTCAAGAACTTCACCAATTCGTCCTTCAAAGTTTGTTGAAGCTCCTTTTCTATCTCATCAATCACAGCCTATCACATTTATTTTAAATTTTGTTTACTTATAAAGAACCAAAGTTTTTTTTTTAATTTATTTTTATTTTTATTTTGAGAAGATAAATAATCAAAGTTTAAAATGAAGTAAGAAAAATTATAGACATGAAATTTTGCAATTGTTATAGGCACTGGAACACTAAGGGACAAAAAAATTGTATTTTGTTTGACCATACCCTTTGACAAACTTCCTATAATACCTAATGAACCCCAAAAAACCCCTTAGAGACTTAATATCCATAGGAATTGGCCATTGTTGCATTGCAGCAACTTTCCTAGGATTAGTATGAACCCCCTCAGCAGTTATAACATGCCCCAAATACCTTACCTCCTTGCAAGCAAACATGCATTTTGACGCCATTAAAAAAATGTATTTATATTTAATGCCATTCAAATATAATGGTCTTAAGAAAACAATTGAGACTTTTATCTTGTTGCATGCAAACAAATTGAAAGATGATGATTAAGGTATTCTTCTTGCTTCAATAAAATCCAAAATATTTACTAATAATAAAAGTCCATGAGGGATGAAAACTCATGGCAACATATGTTGTTGATGTCTATTTTGTAGGATGAACACAGCCTAGCCCAAAGGGACTAGCCCATAGGAGCAAGCCCGATCCAAAGAACTCTAGCAAGAGGCAAAGGATTGAAAATAGACAACTAGCTCTTATTCATCCTTGACCAAGGTATAGTTGGAGGCCTATACAAGAGAACCAAGTTTTTGAGGATGAACTAGGGGTTGTCCCATCAACTTTCTATCACCCTCTACCTGACGTGAACAGTGCCCAAAAGTTGTGATATCAACTAAAGTTTAATGGGTGATGGAACTTCATCATTTTCCTCAAGACTATATCTCTAGCGGAAGGGAAGCTGTATGTGCGGAATATGAATATAAGCTAAAATAGAATTGGTAAAACAATCTAAGCAAAAATTAATCACAACCACAGCAGTAATTAAAAGGCAAAGACTGAGGGAAAAGAGATGCAAACACAAAGACAACATAGCGATGTGTTATCGAAGAGGAAACCAAAGTTCTTGGCGAAAAACCTCTCCGCCGCCCTCCAAGCAGTTAATAATCTGCTAAAGAATAAAGTTAGGATACATGAATAGCAGAAGACCCTCCAAGCCTAATTTACCCAGTGTACCTAAGCCCTCCAAGCTTCTTTCTCCAACAGGGTTACGCCGAACTTTGTTTTCTCTAGCTTACTGGATCCCGCAATAACCCAAAATAAATTGGTCCATTTTGAACTGCTTCCTAAGCACCAAATAACTTTCTCACTGATATGGGTATGGTGAGATAAGGATTTGGCTAATGTACTTCTCAAGGATGTAACAATAGAGAGGGTAAGAGTAGAGGAATTTGGAGAATCAAAGGATGAAGATTGTGGATGAGTCAATCTTGTTTTTCTCTAGGATTTCTCTCTTAAAATTTTCTAAGGTTTCTTTCTTAAATTCTCTCTAGAGGCTCTCTACATTTCATGGGTATAAGTGTATTTATAGTAGAGTGTGTATGGAATGCGAAAAGTCAGTTATAACCAAACAGGGTGTTCTAGCGACTTGAGCTCACGATTGGAATGAGTCGCGAGCTAACTGCCTGGCCAGACTGGAAATTTTGTCCTGTAGTGTAACAGCTAGCTTGACCCTTCAGCTCCCCTGCATGCTTCACACGTGTGCCACCTTTGGCAATTCGCCAATCACGAGCCAGTCGCGAGATCCAGTTGCAAGGCTCTTCTTGAGTGCACACTCTTGAGCTTTTCTTCATACTCTCTTATGCACTACCCTTACATGATCCTCATCTAAATACAGGGTTTCTAAATGTTAAATTATAAGCAAATTTGGTACGAAATAAAGCCAACAAAATAATTGAATAAATTCAACCTTACAGTTTTTCAATTAGTGTTAGCTCAACTAAATGTTGAATTAGAACTTATTACATTAAAAAATTGTTGAGTAAATTCTTTTTTTTTTGGTTGTTGAGAATATAGTCAAGCTAGACTGCAGCAGTTGATTAATAAATTATTTCATGTGCAAAATGTCGCAATGAATTTCATATGCAGCACCTAGTTACAACTACTTTTTTTTTTTTTTTAATCATTACAACTTCTAGTTAAATCAAAACTTTTACTCAATTTCCCATTAAAAAAAAAAAAAATTTACTCAATTTGTTAAACTCACATAGTTTATCATGACTTCATGAGTCACGGCCTTCTGAAAAAAAAAAAAAAAAAAAGATAATTTTTTAGTATGATTTTAATACCTAAATTAGGAAGATTCTCTTAACTCAAAAAGTTAAATTGATTCTTTCCTAAACTTTCATAGTGGTGTCTACTGTTAACCTCTCTTGGTGGAGACTAAACTTGGAGATTATAATAGGTTGTGATTTTTCGTGTGTGTTTGGCATGGCTTAAAAAAGTCCGTTTTTTTATTTTTATTTATTTTATTTTTTATTTAATTTATTTTTGTTACTACTTATAAGTCTCATTACACTTTTTGGTACTATTTATGAGTTCCACTATATTATTTCAACTACTTTTTAACTTTATTTACAGTACTTTCAGTAACAAAAATTTCAATTTCAGTTAAATAAGTTATTCTTAAATAGACACTTCATATATACTCACAAAATTCAACATGCTCTATGTATGTGTTTGTTTCAAAAAAAAAAAAGATAAACAAAGCTCTCTTGCTAATTTCATAGTAATTATGACCTATATACCTATAACAATAATGTTGTTTCGTCACTCAAGGTGCCATATTTTTTAGTCCACATAGACACACCTAATTGTATACTTAGGGTGTGTTTGCCTTTTGCGTCCGCATCCACGTTTTATGCGTCTACCGTTTTCCGCTTTTTTTTTTTTTTTTTTAAACATGCCCATGTACAGTGCAATCAGGCATATGAACAGTACTTTTAAGCATGAACAGTAATTTTTTTTTTATTATTATTTTTAGTTTTCAATTTTCAGTTTTCAGCAAAATAAACGGTATCCAAATGCACACTTAATTTCACAATTTATAGTCTTGTGCGATTGCGAGTGGTTCATGAAAAGTAACTAATTTATATAATAAACAGTAAACAGAAATTGTTTGAACAGTGCAATCAGGCATATGAACAGCACTTTCAAGCATAAACAGTAATTTATTATTATTATTTTTATTGTTTTTAGTTTTCAATTTTCAGTTTTCAGCAAAATAAACGGTATCCAAATGCACATTTAATTTCACAATTTATAGTCTTGTGCGATTGCGAGTGGTTCATGAAAAGTAACTGATTCATATAATAAACAGTAAACAGAAATTGTTTGAACAGTGCAATCAGGCATATGAACAATACTTTCAAGCATGAACAGTAATTTTTTATTATTATTTTTATTGTTTTTAGTTTTCAATTTTCAGTTTTCGGCAAAATAAACGGTATCCAAATGCACACTTAATTTCACAATTTATAGTCTTGTGCGATTGCGAGTGGTTCATGAAAAGTAACTGATTCATATAATAAACAGTAAACAAAAATTGTTCACCACTCACAATCACATAAATTAATAATTATGAAATTGAATGTACAATTAGATGTGACATATCCCTTAGAATTATTGAATGGGCACACAATAAGTCGCTTAGAAATTTGAACATAAGTATTCCAGAAAATTTTCTTTTGAAAAGAATTCAAACTCCATAATTGAATTGAGAAATCGCTCTTATAGACTGCTAGATGAAATTTCACCTCCGCACATTTGTCCTCCATTGAGTGAGTGTTATAATTGAATTCGATCTCTGTCCCCACAAATTGCCAAATTCCATGCTAGTTGGGGACATTTCAGTAGTCATTCTCATCTTTTCTATTGTTTGTGGTAGTTATTACTTATATTATAGAAACTAAGAGTAGGACTCTCTCACTGTATCCCATAGGGGACCAATATTGAATACACACCAAGTTACAATACATGTGATGAGTGATGACAGATTTTTTACTACAAAATACGATGATGACTTGCTCGGCCTCTTGTGGCACATTAAATAGCAGGAATCATACTTAGAAAATTCGTGGAATCCATGCCCTATTAGGTGGAATTGTAAGGCTCATCTAAAAAAAAAAAAAAAAAAAAGAGGTTATAATGTAAGGCTCAATTTTGTTTGAAGAAATGGATAGCTATGTTAGCACTGACAATAGTGGTGCTAAATAGCTATATAGCTATTTTTAACATCACTAAAATTTAAAATGTATTCTGTAAAAGTGGAGTTAAAATAATATTTTTTGGCTCATAGTTACAGTGCACACCTAATTTTAACTGTGCATGATAACGGAAAAGGTAAAAAAAAATAAATTTAGTTTTATTTTACGTTCACATTACTTTTCTTATTTTTTTATTCTTTCTTTCATTTTGTGTTCACACTATTTTTTTCCTCTCCGAATCTTTGCGTTCACACTACTTTTCCTTCTATGTGCAGTGATTTTTATGAATTTGATGATTTTTATGGTTTTGGTGTGGTGGATGTGGTTGTGTTTTGGTGGTTGAATAAAGTATTATTTTATTGTAGTGTTTACATTATTTTATTGTGTTAAAAACTAAAATAAAATCACTGCTATTAGATATGAGTAGGTAAAATAAATAATATGACTTTTTGTAATGCTAAAAAGCTAAAAATTTATCACTACTTGTGGATGCTACACGTAGAGCATTTTGCATTCAAAGTTTCAAACCCTGTCACTCTCTCTTCGGCCCAAAAAATTGAAAATTCAGAACCTGTCACTCTCTCCTGTGAATTTGGTCATTTTTACTCACTATTCTCACTTAAAAGAACCGTCTCTTTTTGCTAGCTTGTCTCATTTTGACATCTTTCATATCCACCAACTCATAAGAGCATTTTCATCAACAGTTTTATAAATGCTAAAATACTATTTTTAGCATTTATAACCATAAAAACCTACTCCATCAAAAATGCTATATGTTAAAAAATTTGACATCTTGTTATAGTGAGCTCTCATTTTTTAGAGTGCACTGTAGCAAAATGTTATAATTTTTTAATATTTTTTTTTTTTGCTGTGGGGGAGAGAGGGGAGAGAGAGAGAGAGAGGAAGAAAAAAAATGAATAAAAAATATTAAAGAAAGAATATTTAAATGAAATGGTAAAAAAAATAGAAGTTTTGATGTTAGGGGTATTGTAAAGTGATGTGTTAAATGCTATAAAGTTAGGTTTTTAGATGCTAAATGCTAAAATTTTTAGAACTCTTGATGAGAATGCTCTAATTAAAATCAGATAAGTATATGAAACTTTGATCAAAATCTTAATTAGGCAGATTATGATAATATAATTAGATGTTTAACTTTTTTTTTTTCCCTCTAGAACTTCTTAGATATATGTCACTTCTTATTGTACAAACTTGTCTGAGGGCATTTGATTCGCTGTGATGTTACATTATATCGTAATATTATATTAAAAAAAAATCAAATAAACCAAAAGTCTTAATGTCACATCATCGTAATGTGCATCACATTAAATATATATCATAGCAAGTTAAATGCTCCTCGAAGATTTTCTAATCAAGGTTTCTCCATTATTGCATAGCCCATACAATACAATCATGAATCATATAGACATGTACTAAGGCCAAGAATCTATGCCTAAACCAATTTACTTCTTAATTATTAGGATGGTTTTTATCACTCAATAGAAATTGGATTTGCATGGACCTAATGAATGGCTAACTCAAAAGGTTAACAATCAACCATACCGAATAGTAAATAAGGACAAATCCTCAAATCCTTATCAATGTTCACCACGTACGCTTGGACCAGCCATAGAAAAATCAAAATAGCTATCCTCGTGCTTCGCTTTTTGGTACCCAAAACATGCAAATTGCCACCAGCCATTCTGACCTTTTCCTTGTATTGCTTGTCAACTTTATAAGGAGTAATTATTATCAATTTATCATCACACTATTATAGCCACCACCGTAATCATCATTATTCTCACGAAAATATATAACTAAGCCATTATTTTTTGAGGGAATCTAACATGTTTTTGGCCATGATTAAAATCACAAGATGGGCTTGTGTGGTTGAGTTTAATTTCATCCTAAAAAGGAATATAAAACTTTTTAAATATTTATATTTTCCAAAAAATATTTATACTTTTATACAGTAAATAAAATAACTTTATTCAAACATTTTTTTTTTTTTGAGAAATAATTACAACATGGGGAGGTGCCAATTTAGCTATAAGGCCTTTAACTTATTCAAACATGATGATACAATAATAGATGGATAAATTTTCCTCATACTAAGGAAAACATGATGGTACAATAATGGACGAATAAAATTTCCCTCAAATTTATTATGCGGCAATTCATAAAAGCATATACATGCATTAAAGTATATTATTCATTAAATTATTTAAACAAATCACATTACTCATTAAATAAATTATGTGTTTAAAAGTACATAGACAATCATTAAGTTAATCAAATTTTCCACTAAACTGAATTTGAGGTAAACTTTGTCCCTAATATTTAACTAGTGTTTATCAACATAGTATCATGTTAGCCAAAAGTCTTCGGTAAAAGTTGCCTTAAGGACATTAATTTAAGAAATATTTTTTAAAATTTATTATGAAAAAAAAAAAAAAAACTAGTTTTTTTTTATACTTTTTTATATTTTTCATAAAAGTGGCATTAAAATTTTCTTAAAAAGATTCATTAAGAAATATTATAAGGACATCCGTTAACAAAACCCAAAGTCTATTTTTTTTTTTTTATACTTTTTTATATTTTTCATAAAAGTGGCATTAAAACTTTCTTAAAATGATTCATTAAGAAATATTATAAGGACATCCGTTAACAAAACTCAAAGTCTTATAACTCAATTGGTTGATAATTCCTAACATTTTTAACGAAAATATCTCCAACTCAAATTCCCTCCTCTAACTATCAAATTATCAAATTTAAAAAAAATAAAAATAGCACCATGTTAAGACTCGAGAGAATCGAATCTTGGAGGAAACTTTGACTATGTTGCCATGTTGGGCTGGAAAAAATCTGCAACTGCTTTTGAGCGGAGTTTTTTTTCTTTAAAAGTGGCATTGATTAGTATTATTTTGTTAATTTTCTCGTTAAAGTAGTATGCTAAAATTGCAAAAAGGTGACAGGACTAGCTTGGAATAGGAATGAAGGGGAAAAAAAAGTGGTAGGAATTCAACTTTTGCAACGCATGCATTTATTTTATTTTATTTTATTTTTCCATGCATTGGGATAAACATTGCGGACCTTTTTACTTCATTGAAAATTATTCCCACATTAATGGAAAATCCTTGTGCAGCATTATTATCATTGAGAGGATTGTGCTTAAAGGATAAGGGTTAGTTCTATATTTAAAACAAGGGTTATGTTAATAGGTGTCTTTAAAGTATTGGTTAATAATTTATTTTTAAAAAATTTTGACATCACTTTTATAGAAAAAAAAAAATCAAAACATTATTTATTTATTTATTTTTTATAAAAATTTTATTTAAATAGATTATTAGCTAATATTTTAAGGGCACTCGTTAACATAACTTTTATATTAAAGGATAAGGGTTAGTTCTATATTTAAAACAAGGATTATGTTAATATGTGTCTTTAAAGTATTGGTTAACAATTTATTTAAAAAAAATTTTGACATCACTTTTATGGGAAATGAAAAAAAAAAAATATCAAAACATTATTTATTTATTTTTTTCATAAAAAATTTATTTAAATAAATTATTAACTAATATTTTAAGGGTACTCGTTAACATCACTTTTGTATTAAATTTAGATCTATCCTTTATCCTTTGAGCACAATCTTCAATGATAATAATATCGCAGATTCATATCGCAGATTCATTACTTTATGGAGAACCAAAAAAGTAGAAAAAATGAATCAATAAATGTTTCCTGTAGTATTGACCCGTCAAAATGTCTTATAAATTCTTCATAATCGGCATGACATAAATGAATACAAAGTGTGAAAGCACATTCAGGCTTGCCTAAAAATAAATAAATATATATATTTTTTATAAAAAATTTTAGGCATTTAAAAATTTTAAATATCAACAGGGCTGTTCCAACTACAGGTTATGATAGAATGAATATCAGTAAGATTTCAGTCACAGCATTACTTGTCTTCATACTTTTTTTCTTTCTTGGGATCAAACATTATTATTATATAATAAATCCCCCAAGACACATTTAAGCAATATTGATAATATATGAAGCAAATTGACTAGTCAGCAACCTCTAGCTCTACATTTGTTATGAAGATGAGTCATGATCTTAGGTCTGCAATATGTGAAAACTTTTACCTCTAAGGCTGCATTTGACATTGACTTAAAATTTTAGTTTTTTTTTACTATTTAGTTTATTTTTGTTACAGTTCAGTTTATTTTTGTTATTATTCATAGGTCCTATTACATTTTTTGGTACTATTTATGGGTCTCATTGTACTATTTTAGTTACCTTTTAGCTTTATCTACAATACTTTCAATAAAAAGTTTTCAATTTCAACTAAAAAAGCCGTTCTAAATGGACTCTAATTCACTATATTTTTTTTTGGAGGGTGGGAGGGAATCAGGCAATGAGCTTCTTCAACTAAATCTGGTGGGCTCATATTGGTCCTTGTTTTATCAATGGGCTGGTTAAGGCCCAAACATCAACATGGGTTTTGTTTTAAAAATTTATGGCTTGGAATTCGAAAATCCTCCAAATTTCAATTGCAACTGGTAAAGTCTTTTAAGTTCCAGTTAGCTAAACTAGTAAAATTTTTGGTTGTTAAATAAAAGACTTGTAATTCGAAACTTGCTTACACTAAAAACCAATTGATACTTTGGCCTGATGATAAAGAATAATCATCATGAAATGAAATAGATGCCATAGAATGAAATACTATCGTATCTATTATAATTTTTTTAATAAAAAAAATTACTTTTAAAATAAATAAACCAATGAAAAAAAAAACTATACCAATCAAACTCTCTCACCACTTAACAAACATACGAAGTTTAAGTGACATTTCAATGGTAATGACATTTTTTATGGTGTTCCATGTATGTGATTTGACTCAAACCCCACCTCCCCCTCCCCTATTATCTACCTATGTTAAAATAACAAAAAAAAAAAAAAAACCATAACTTGAATTATAATTTATAACTGTTATTTTCTTATTAAAACTGAAAATAAAATTATAACTGTTATTTTGAGATTCAAGACCAGCACTAATTTCCAATATCCCAATGGGCCCAACTGAAGCACACCTCTCTTATTTCTCTGTTTAGTCCTAACTGAGCCCAAAAATTAATGAGGCCTACACTCTTTAAAATCTAAGGTAGCCCATGGAGCCCAAGATATGTCTCAACCTACCCAAATGAGAACTGCCCAATAGACCCATGATCAAGTCAATACTTTTTAGTTGGTATTTCTCTGCAAAGTGAAAACAGAGTATTCCTTAATCCTTGCAGTCTCACAGAGAAGCGAAAATGGAGAGCAGTGTTCAGAGAAGAGTGGAGGCTATTTCTCGTCACCTCCTATCACTGCCTCGTGAACCCAATTTTTTTCTTCACCAGGTAAAGATTATTTCATTCACAGTTTTTATTTTTATTTTTTATAATGATCTTCTTTATGGTGCAATATATTCACATTCACATGTTGTTTACTTGTTAACTCATTGTTTTTTTGGTGGGTTTTTTTTTTAAAGGTTTTATTGAATGGTGGGAAAGTGAAAAATGGTGATGCAGAAGCTGTGATCATAGGGGGTATGGTGTTAGACATTCATGCCATTCCTTCAGTCCCTGCCAATCCCAGAACAACCACACCTGGCAAGGTTTTCTTTTGTTATTTCCATATATATATTTGGTTATTCAAGGTGTGAATAAAGTTTGCAACTTTGGTGAATTTGTAAACATTGTATGATAGAGTTAATTAAAATAATGGAGGTCTTGTTTTGGTTTGAAGGAAACGTATTTCAATTATGTCAATTTCCTTTTAGTTATGAAGTAGAACAAGAACCCATTTGAGCGTAGTTGTTTTTAACTTGAAGTTCAGGACTTATTTGATAGTTTTGTAATTGTCATTGCAACCCAAGAAATGGTTTTGTTTTGTTTTCGTATATGAATTGTAGCTTGACATTTTATGTTCTTAATTGATGAGGGGTTGGTTATAGTGCTAATACAAAGATAGGTGGAGATTCATTTATATCTAATGGAGCATGGAAGCATGCATGTGCATCAAGTTGCTTAAATGAGAGAAAAAGAAGTTCCTTTTATATACATATAATTGCGATAGTTTAACATTATTGAGTCTTCTGTTCAGGTTCGTTATGTACTAGGAGGTGTAGCAAGGAATGTTGCTGAATGTGTGTCAAAACTCGGAGCAAAGCCTTTTATGATTAGTGCTGTGGGGCTTGATATGGCTGGTGAGTTTTAGCATCTCTTTTGTTTGTATTAGTTTGATAGTTTTGTAGCTTTTACAGGAGGCATGCTGCTTCCATGTTCAACTGGAACTTGTGGTTCACAGGTGGGATTGCCTACAGAAACCATTTATGGGTCTTCAAGTAAATCAGAATTAAATAGGTTAATGAGGTTTGGCTCAAATGGTACTTCCTCTTCCCACAAGAATGGGTTGAGGGTTGAGTTGTAGGTTCAAAACCCATTAGCTGTTAATGTAAGTCGCCAATTAAAAAAAGAAAGAAAGAAGAAGGAACCTAAATAGTAAATTTGTTAGAATCTACAATATTCTTTTCACATACATAGATTGATTAAAATGCATAGCTAATAGGCTTGTTGCTGAATTGAATAATGATATCACTGATATGAGTCCATTCTCTGGATTCCATCATTATCCCATTGATCTATGCAAGCATATATGCCATGCATTGAAATTTAACATTCATTTGTTTGCTTAGATTTTTAAGTATCCAATCTGGTTATTCAAATTTTGAATATGTGCCATATTCAACTTCCTTGATCTTTTCTTTATACCCCATCTGCATTTGGATTTAGATGTGCATCGTATTCAATACACATTAGTTTCATAAGTATCCATCTTCATGCATTAAAATGCCTAATCATGGACTCTTTACTTTGATATTGTACCAGACTTCTATTTATTTGTTTTTCTCATCATCACATTTGTCCTACAGCCAATATGGCTTCTTCTGTATCTGACAATGTTATGTTTTTTTACTAGGAAAATTGTTATTAGAGCACTGGAAATCTGCTGGGCTATCTACAGAAGGTGTTCCTTTCATGTTTACATCCTTTAGTTATTATATACAGAAAATTTTTCCTTTTCTGATTGCATAAATGATTGGTTTATTTTTATATTTGAATCTACTCAGTAACCCTGTTCTTTTTATACCCATTTTGACTTGTCCCTGAAACTGTGGGACTCTTATCAATTTTGTTGTAAGTTGGAATAGACAACCCTCTAGCACAGAATTTTTTTCTGACACTAAAGCAAGCTAGTCTCACTTATTTTGTGCACAACTTTCAGTTTAATAGGGGACATCTTGGTATTCACCATGATCTTTTCCTTGGCGTTTTCATACTGGATTTGCTATAACAAGTATTTCACTACTTTGCATAGTTGTGTTGGCTCTGTTAGAAGACTCAAAATAATTTGGGAAATTTAGAGTGACACCAATGCTTAGAAAGATGAATGAAGAAAAAAATCATAAAAAATGAATTGAAGATAAAGAAACTCAATAAGGCTGGCTTGTCTTCTTCTGAATTATACATGATAATGTAGAGTTTTAGTATAAATGCTGGTATTGTGTTTGGTAGAAGTTATAGGATTTGAGAAGAAAATATTAACTTTTAGGAGATCCGATTCAACACTAGCCTCTTATACACTGCAAGTTTTCTTTTCTACGTGTCTTCCTAGAGTCAAATTGAAATATTAATGTATAAGATTGGGTATAATTTAATCATCTTTCCTTCTTAAATGTGGGGGTGAAATTTTATTATGAAGCATGCTAGTCTATTCTTACACAATATTAGTTTGGAGTAGGGATTCGAAAGCAACAAGATATAGGTACTCCTGTTGTATGCAACATACTTGATATCGATGGAGAATTGGCGGCTGCTGTTGCAAGTGTGGAAGCTATTGTGAGTTTATCTATGGTGGCTGTAGAAAATCTGCCAACTTATACAAGTTTAAGAATAGTACCTTCAAGATTTTATATATTTTTTTTTGATAATCTGTCACAGGAAAAGTTTCTTACACCTGAGTGGATTCAGCAATTCAAATACAGTATATGTTCTGCTCCAATATTGATGGTTGATGCAAACCTAATTCCTCCTGCTCTAGAAGCTTCTTGTCAAAGTACTTCTAAACTCTTTCTCTCTCCAATATATTTGTTAACTGAAAATTTTGAATTCTTTACTCTACCAATTATTATTGATTCTCCACTTTTCTCTTATCCATATTTATGTATTTCTCAGTTGCGGCAAAATCTAGCGTCCCAGTGTGGTTTGAGCCTGTATCAGTTGCAAAATCCAGAAGAGTTGCTTCAGTTGCCAAGTATGTAAGTTCTGGCAACTTGAAAAAGTGGTCATTATTATGTTCCAACTTATGCTCTGCCACCTCATTCTGTGTTGCACATTGTTAGGACTTATTTTAGCAAAACTTTTAGAGTAGGGTTTAATTTGTGTGGCCATTGCTCTTTTTAATGAAACTGATAAAAGAAAAAAAAAATCTTTTTCTTTAGTACCAAGTTGCACATGTACCTAGGGGGTCTTGAACCCACTACCTCTTGCTCTGCTCCTTTTTTCTCTTACAAGGGAAGGAGATGGCATATAAGATAGACCTCATTGACCAAACTCATAAGAACACATGCTACACCCACACTTGATCCTATGCTCTTTATTCACATTTTTTCAGTCTCCAACTAATACGAAGGTTTCCTGCAGGTAACCATTGACCAAACTCATAAGAACACATGCTACACCCACACTTGATCCTATGCTCTTTATTCACATTTTTTCAGTCTCCAACTAATACGAATGTTTCCTGCAGGTAACCGTTGCTTCACCTAATGAAGATGAACTTATTGCCATGGCAAATGCTCTGTCTTGTGCAAATGTGTTTCCTCCAATTGAGAGGGGAAATAAAGATTCAACAGAATCATTGTTCCGAAAGCTAAAACCAGCAATCTGGCTTTTGCTAGAAAAGGGTATCAGAATAATTGTTGTGACCCTTGGTTCAGATGGAGTGTTTTTATGCTCTAAAGGAGGGCCCAGCTTCATGAATACTGGTTTGGAGAGACTCAAGCCTTATGTCTCCTGCGAACAGTTTTATAAAATTGTAACATCAAGCTGTCCTCCACATTGGGGTGGTGCTACAGTTTCGGAAAAAGATTCTCATCTTTTTGCTGTGCATTTTCCAGCACTTCCTGCATCAGTTGTTAGGCTCACAGGGGCTGGTGATTGCTTGGTTGGTGGGATGCTTGCTTCCATTTGCACAGGTTTAAATCTTATGCAGAGTGTGGCGGTTGGAATTGCAGCAGCCAAAGCTGCTGTTGAGGCAGAGACCAATGTGCCTACTGTATTTAGTTTGGCCTCAATTGCAGGTATGTGTTCACATATTCCATTTACAAATATTTTGTCTAGATTTATAAAATTTGCTTGATAAGTTCTGCTCATAAAGGGTTATGGGCTTTCCTGGAATCAAATGAATCCATATCATATTCCATAGCATTTGGAGGCACCAGTCCATTATCAAAATAGGAGTAGGAGTCATCACAAAATAACTAATGGTCGCTATCATTGCCATTTCTTGTACCAAATTCTCATTAATTTTGAAATTTATAGGTAATGGTCCTTCCAAATGCTATGAGAAACAAAATGAATGTACTATCTTTTTGGGGGGGGGGCTGGACTTTGCCATGTTCAATAGAGCAGAGCATTTGAACTCATTCTAGGGGCTATCTAAATGCCATACTAATGAATTGGGCTTGAGAGAGATGTACTATTTTGAGCAGTAATGTGCACCTCTTTGTACTTTGTGAATTGACAAGGGTCTTGCCTAAAGGCTAAATTACAATGACAACCCCTGTGCTTTGTCACTAAAGCAATAGACCCCTTGTAATTTTGATTTGGACAATGATTGAGATCTGCCAAGCAAAAAATAAATAAACAAGCATGCAAGCATGGCAGACATAAGGATGAAAGCAGTTATTGATGTGAATTTCTTCTGTGCAGATGATGCGAGGTCAGTATACTCTGCTGCGAAAGTTGTGTTCAATCAATCAATGCTATAAACCATTAGAAGCATACGGAGTCTGAAATTATAAGCTAAACTGGTCAACGTGTTGTAGATCTAATAGAAACTTAAACACCATGACATTTTTTTTCTTCTAAGACTTGCCAATACTCTTTCTTATCTTGAGTTCTTAAATGTCATAAGGCTATTTTTGTTGTGAATTTCTCTCAATTGGTCCTTGATTTTCTGTTGATAGTCATGGGAACATGGCATGATACAGATTACTATTGAACTCAAATAAACCTTATCACTCTATCCCTCACCCTCTTCAAAACTAACATCTAAAATAATAAATGAGTAAATAAGTGAATTAACATCATACTGCCTTGGTGCCCCTCGGTAGCCCAGAAAGAAAAAACCTAGTGGAAAATTCATGTGCACTGGACAGGTAATTCATCAGAATCTCCAATTGAGCAAGGTCGATAAAAAAAATCCATTCAATCATGATTTCACTTCTTATTGGCTCCATATGGATTTTTATCTGGGCAAGTGACTGATAAGAAAATCCTTTACAAGTATTTATCAAAAAAGAAAATCCTTTACAAGTATGCTTGTAGGGCTTGAATGTTAGTGGTTGGTACTTTGTACCTAGTACAGTGTCCACAGCACTTAGCCAATTTCCATATAATGGCACTCCTTTTGTCCAACCCATGTAATGCCAGTTTTTCAAGAACCTAGGCCTAAGATGACAAAAATGATAAGCAGCCTCACCCAAAAGCAGAAGTAACTAACAAGTATCTCCTTCATTGATTTAGTTTCTACTTTGTCTGGTAATTTGAATCTTGTTTCACATCGGTTAAATGAAACATTGACTCTAGTAAAATGAGAGAAAAAAAAAAGAACATTCTTTTTTAATGTAGATTGGAGCTAATGCTTAATGAATATTAATTTTCAAGTAAACTTGAGATTATGTTAAATGATTTTCATAGGTTTCTCATCCTTTTCAAATTACAATAAAAATTATAGAGCACGATATTAGATCGTATGAATCAAGATCATTGTGATACCAAAAAAAAAATTGCCCCTCGCCCCCCCAAAATAAAAGTATTGATCAGCTACTCTAGTGATCCCAAAAAATAAAGCTAGTTAAATGTGGCCTGCTTCCTTTTTTTTTTTTTTTTTTTTTTTTTAAAAAGAAAAGTTTTTGAAGTTGATAACTTGATATACAATGGCAATAAATTTTCAGTTGTCAAAAACTATTAGATTTTGTGAGCATCTAGGGAAAGTGAAACTCCTTATTTTTAGTTCAATTTAATGTCTAAAGATATATGTAAAAATTGATTGGGAAATTTGAGATTTAACGGATGCAAAAAATGCAAATTTGATTGGGAAACAAGATCTTCATTCGGTGAGTTTGGCTTGGCAGAGTGAGCATAAATGGACCTACACAGTCTGAAAATGTTCTTGAAGGTCTGCAACCTAATTCAAATCTGAAAAAGCTGTGCGTAATTTGCTATCGTGGTTCAAAATTTTCAACATGGATGAAAGATTCCCTTCTTCCTAATCTGGTTGAAATTTCGCTAGAAAATTGTAGAAGTTACGAACATCTTCCACCTCTTGGGAATCTACCCTACCTCAAGGTTCTTGTTCTAACAAGCAATCATATTGTGAAGTATCTTGGCAATGAGTTCTACGGGGATAGTGCAATTGTGTTCCCATCATTGGAGAGCTTGGAGTTATGTGACATGACTAATTTAGAGGAATGGAGAACAGTGAATGGAAAAGAAAGTTTTCCCCACTTAAGAACATTATTGATCGCAGGATGCTCCAAGGTTAGAAGAATTTCCCATTATTCCTTCCGTTACAAGTTTCACAATTAGAAGAAACAATGTAAAGTTACTTTGTTCAGTGAAGAATCTCACTTCACCTTCTTTCCTTGCGATAGAAGACTTCGATAAATTGACTCTTCTTCCAGATGAACTGCTGCAAAATCATAAGCTGCTTGTGTCCTTAACGGATATATTATCTATTCGAACTTGAGTCACTAGCAAATCAGTTGGATAGTCTTTCTGTATTGAAATATCTAGAGATAAGTTGCTGTCCTGAGCTCCAAACTCTTCCAGATGGAATCCAGAATCTACGTTGTTTATCTTCACTAAGGAAGTTACGGATTGAGAAGTGTGATACATTTTGCTCTTTATCTGAGGGAATTCAATATTTAGCTGCACTTGAGGAGTTACATATTGATGGATGTGCACGCTTAATTTCATTGCCAGAGGGTATTCAACATCTAACTAATCTCCATACTCTGCAAATCTGGAATTGTGAAAGATTATCTGCTTTGTCAACACAAATAGGATGCCCTCACATCACTTTCATATTTGGCAATTGAGTACTGCTCAAGTCTAATGTCTATACCAAACGAGTTGCAAAATCTTACGGCACTCAAAACATTGATAATTCGAGAATGTCCACATCTGAAGAGGCGGTGCAAGAAAGGTAGTGGTGTGGATTGGCATAAAAGATAAAATTGCTCACATTCCAAACATTCAGACCTATTTTTGACGACCATGGGATTTTTGAGAGGTGTTTTGGAAACTGAGATTTTGCTATGCTATTCAAGGCTGAACGCATATAGGTTCAACTCTTTTGCCTTTCTGGAAACGTAATCTTTTTCTTTTACCATTTCTTGAGTGGTGAATTGAGTTGGCTGCCTTTCTCTCTTTATATTCCTATTTCTATTTCCCCCCTAAGAGAGGCTACTTCTTTGTTCACTAGATACTAGATCGAGAGTTTCTGCGTTTGTTTGGAAATTAAAGTTTTCTAGAAAAATGAGTCATTTTCCAAAAAATATGTTTTATAAAACTATCATTTACCTATATTTGGTAGCTATCTTAAATGTTTTGGAAAAGATTTCTTAACTACTCTTATTTATCTTGCCATGAAATAGAGTTGTTTTTCAAAAAGGTTTTAGTGGAAAACAATTTTTAAAAAATAAGCTCTACTTTTTATATTGACAAAATATAATTTTCCTTTAACTTATTTTTTCTGATACTAACAAACATTGGAAAACTGAAGAAAAAAAAAAAAAAAAACTATTTTTACACAAGATTTTGCATTTAAACAAACGGAGCACTCATGAATAAGATGAGTGTGTCCATATTTTGTGTGTTGATATGTGATCTAGAAAATATGCCTCATGAATAAGATGAGTGTGTCCATATTTTGTGTGTTGATATGTGATCTAGAAAATATGCAAAGAGATTACAACTAAAGACTGACAAATCTTTTTTTTCTTTTTTTTTTTTTTTTTTTTTTATATTTGTGGCGTATGATTGCAGAATATCTATTTATAGATACAACGCATGACATAGTGCCTAAGGTTCAAGTCTGACTAGCACTTTGGTGTTGCCATTGCAGAGTTCAAATTAATCTCCTCATTGCTAAATTCAGCCCTCAGATATTATCTTCATTTGGTTTTCGTATTTTTTGGTTTTTCCCTACCCTTGAACAATTAAGACAATCCCTTTACGAACTTTTCTTTTTTCGCTGCTCATTACTAGTGTATTTGTGGTATTGTAAAATTGTTATAGAGAATTCAGCATATTCAATTTGAATTAAGAGGAAGTTCAGATATCTTTGATGCCAATGAGTCCGATAATCTTCAATTACTTAATGAATTTATATCTGATGCCACCAACTAGTATTTCATAGTGAAAAGGGACACATTGTAAGAACCAATCCACCACCAACAAAAGCAAAAGGAGGAGAATAGTTGCAAGTCCATCCTTGAGTTGGTAATATGGGTGGGAAAGGCCAAACTTACTGCCAGCCAAAACTATGAAATAGATGCATGATCCAAAAGCAATATTTTCCTTCCCCAAGGATCATTTAGGAGAGAAAGTAAGAACAAATAAGAAGGCAATATAAGTTAAAGTAGTCAGTCATGCTAATGTTTTTCAATATTTAACAATATTTTTATTATGTTAATTCTTATTTTACAATAATTATTTAAGGAAGTCCAGTGCCACAAACTTTGCTACAACTTTGCTACTTGGCAACTTGTGAATGGTGAAATCATGGACCCACAATTTTATTTTCACCACTCACAATTTCTCACATAGCAAAGTTGTGACAAAGTTTTGGAAAAATTTGTGGCACTAGACTTATTCTAACGGTTTAACTAATTGAAATTCTTTTCATTCTCAAAGAAAATCGAAGTTTTTTTGGGGATGCTTACCAGAACCTTTCATCCTTGTAAAAATTGCTTTCTTGAATTCTAAGGCAACCATTCCCAACTTTTAAACTACTCCACATCACCAATTAACTGATTCTAAAATCAAGGTAAAAATTTGTTTTGAAACATTGATTTTGATTCTAACAAATCACCCTAAAAAGGCAAGCTTGCCAAATAACATAATTTTAGGAAAAAATTATGAGTAACACATCCTACTAAACTTATTTAATTATATAACACTTTTTTGGAACTGAAGTTCGACAAACTCTAGTTCCAAATAAAACTCAAGTTTAAAGTGAAACTTAATTTTCAAGCATCAAATTACCATGCAAACCCATAATGCTTGGAACTCGAATTTTTTAAGTGAAACTCGAGTTTGACAAAGTGCTATATATCTAGATAAGTTTGACGGGATGAGTTTCTCCTAAATTTTTACTAAAATTATACCATTTGGCAAAATTAGCCCCCCAAAAAGGCATTTAAAACATTCCATAAGCCAGTTATGTCATTGATTTACATTAAAAAATAAAAAAAATAAAATTCATCTTCTGTACTGTGGTGGAGAACATTTGCCATAACAATTGGCAAGAGAGTGAAATGATATAAATTACAGGATTGCCGCGTCTTCTGGTGCAAACTGCAAAGATGAAATATGAGTGAGGATGAGACATAGAGAGAGAGAGAGAGAGATAGAGATAGGGGTTAGTTCAAAGTTGATTGAAAGAGAGAAGAACATTAGGATTTTTCCATGAAGTCATTCATTAAACTCCCAAAATAGGCATCAACTCTCTTTAAATGTTTCCCGCCCTGTTTTTTTTTTTTTTCTTCTTCTTCTTTGTCTCTGCGTTATTAGAATTTAGATCGTATGCGAATGAGGTCCTTGAAAGATGGCCTTATATATCACATTCAAGCCATAAAAGCTGGTTTTACACCAACCATTTTCACGTCCAATCAACTCATTCACTTGTACTCCAGACACGGTCTTCTTTGTGAAGCTCACAAACTGTTCGATGAAATGCCTGAACGAAACGTCTTCTCTTGGAATGCTATAATCTCGGCTTATATAAAATCCCAAAACTTGCCACAAGCAAGAGCGTTATTTGATGCAGCTTCCAGCAGAGACTTGGTTACCTATAATTCAATGTTATCTGGGTATGTAAGCGCTGAAGGGTATGAAGCTCATGCGCTTAAGTTATTCATTGATATGCATTCTGTGTATGAAGGAATCGGAATCGATGAGTTTACAGTTAGCATTATGCTTAACTTGACTGCCAAGTTGAGTGTGGTATCATATGGGAGGCAGTTGCATTCATATATGGTGAAAAGTGCTTGCGATTTTTGTGGGGTTGTGGTTAGCTCTCTCATTGATATGTATTCTAAATGTGGTTGTTTTAAAGAAGCATACCAGGTTTTTAGTGGATGTGGTAGTGGAGTGGTTGATTTGGTTTTGAAGAATGCAATGGTGGCAGCTTGCTGTAGGGAAGGAAAATTGGAAATGGCTTCGGATATTTTTTGGAGAGAACCTGAGTTAAATGACATGGTATCCTGGAATACATTAATTTCGGGTTATGCTCAGCATGGTTTTGAGGAGGAGTCATTAAGGTTGTTTTTCCGTATGGCTGAGAGTGGATTTGGATGGAATGAACATACTTTTGCAAGTGTTTTGAGTGCGTGCTCTGGTATGAAAAATTTGAAGCTTGGAAGGGTAGTCCATGCTTGGGTTTTGAAAAATGGGTTGAGCTTGAATCCATTTATTAGCAGTGGCATTGTTGATGTCTATTGTAAGTGTGGGAATATGAAGTATGCAGAGTCAGTTCATGCAGCAATGGGAAGCGGAAACTCCTATGCTATTACTTCAATGATTGTGGGGTATGCATCTCAAGGCAGCATGGTAGAAGCCCGAAGGCTTTTTGATTCATTACTAGAGAAGAATTCTGTTGTCTGGATGGCTTTATTTTCAGGTTATGTGAGGTCACAGCAGTGTGAAGCTGTGTTTGAACTTTTTTGTGAGTTTAATGCTGAGGAAGCAACAGTTCCCGATGTTTTGATCCTTTTCAGTTTGCTCAGCAGTTGTGCAATACAGGCTGCCCTGGATACTGGAAAGCATATTCATGCTTACTTACTGAGATTAGAGATTGAAATAAATAAGAAGCTGATTACTGCTTTGGTTGATATGTACTCAAAATGTGGGAGCATTGCTTATGCAGAAAAAATATTTGAAAGAGTTATTGACAGAGATTCAGTCCTTTACAATGTAATGATAGCTGGTTATGCTCACCATGGGCATGTGGATGAAGCTATCCATCATTTTAAGGAAATGGTGGATAGAGGTGTCAGACCAGATGCAGTCACCTTTCTCGCACTTCTGTCAGCTTGTCGTCACTCTGGATTACTAGAACAGGGTGAGGAAATTTTCCATTCCATGAGAAAGACTTTAATGTATTGCCTGAAATAGACCACTATGCATGTATGATTGATCTGTATGGGAGGGATAATCAACTAGGAAAGGTGGTAGCTTTTATGAAAATGATTCCAACAGAACTGGATGCCGCAATCTGGGGGGTATTTCTGAATGCTTGTAGGATAAATGGGAATACAATGTTTGCAAGAGAGGTGGAAGAGAAACTACTAAGAAACATAGGAGATGATGGGGCTCGGTATGTTCAGTTGGCCAATGTCTATGCTGCAGAGGGCAATTGGCATGACATGGGAAGAATAAGGAAGAAGATGAGAGGGAAGGAGGTCAAAAAGCTTGCTGGTTGCAGCTGGGTACACATTGAAAATGGAGTTCATACATTCACTTCTGGGGATACATCTCACTCTAAAGCAAAGGAGATATACAAATGCTTAGCCTGCTTGACTGGTGAACTATATGAAATAGCCGGGGCATTGCATTGAGGTCATCTTTGAATGACAGCATGACAACGTGACTGATTTTGGATGCTTTTGGACATAGAAATTCATGGTTTATTTGGATGTGGATAACCTGGATAAAGGGACCACCAACCACCATTCATTTTCAAAAGATATCTGTCCATCCTAGTGACCTTATATGATAGAGTAAGCTTCTATTTTTTTCCTCCTTTCTTGTCATGCAATGTTCTTCCAATGCCGATGATTATGATTTTGCTCAAGTAAATCATGTGGTAGTTAATAGAACATTAGTTAAAGAGCAATGTTGGGGACAACTTTTCCATAACTTGTAGAGGTTACAAGTTGTGATTTATACAATAGCACTTTCACGTTGGCTAATTGCTAGCACCACTTTTATTGTGTATCAATCACAAGATTCACAATTTAGCACCTTAGCAAGTTGTGAAAACAGTTGTGTCAATATTATTATTGTAAAAATGTTTAGCAATCTTTTTATCCTTCTTCTATCAGAATGTATAACATGGAGAAGACAATATCTGATGAGTCCTGAGTTGTCCAAATTCTTGCTGTTAATTTTATTAAAAATAAATAAATAAATAAAATGTTGTAACTAGTGTACAAAACTCCCACTTTTTCTGTTCACTCGTAATTTATTACAAATCATAAATTTCTGTTCACCATCATCTTATATTCTAACAAAATTCTATTTTGAGTTAATGGTAGTAGATAAGCTAACAGGGTGAGAGTTCTATTTTTCTTGAATAAACAGGAGACAAGAATACCATAGGTTTTGAGGAGAAACAAGAATGGTAGAAACCTGAATGAACTTTATGGTAAAGATCAAGCTGACGTGAAATGCTAGCAAATTATGCAATGCAAGATGTCCATGTTACAAATTGGCATGGCTTGGCACAGAGAAAACTCCTATGGCCCCATTGATTCATTCCAAGCATTAGTTTATGTGTCTCTCTGCATTGAGTCAGGTTAACTCCTCGCATTTATTTTTGTTGCTTAGGAGGCTTTATTTTCTTGTATCCCTTTTTCACTTTAGCAACAATTATATTTGGAAATTAGAATACGGCAAGGCATGAGAAAGAAAATCTAAACCTTGAGTTGGAGTTTGTGCAACAAAGTATCAATATGTGAAAGAATGGAGGATGGGATTGGTGCAGTTGTCAACTCAAAGTTATCGCACTGCTTTACTAGTAAAAAATCCACCATTGCTAGTGAGATTTGTTTGTGACATCCTAGTGATGGTTCTCTTCTGTGACTCAACTGCTCATACTCAATATAACTTCGTTTAATAAGGACTAAAAGAACTGTTATAGACTTGTGCAGTGGCTTCACTAATGCTTAAATATAATTTTATTGCTAGTGTTATAAAATGTTCTGCTCATCTAGGATTTTAATCTATTTGATTTAGCTTGCTATTTTTTACTAGGACTGAACCATTGTTGCATCTATAGATATGTGTAGGATTTTTAATGAATCCTAAGACCCACCTTTGTAGAGGCAATTTTCTGTTCCGCTGAAACAGCACATATGGGAGGTTTGCTATCATGAGTGGTTTTTTTTAAAAAAATTTAAGTAACTATATATGTACAGATTGATCATCAGTTAATCAGCATTGCTTGCTAGATGAAACCTAAAAGATACAACAAAAAATTGCAAGGAATAATTGGCAATTCTATGAATTAACATTTAGCATTAAATTAGTCTAGCAGACATGATAACAACTCATAAAATATCATTAGGATGGGAGAAAATCAAATTAATTTTTTCCCTATATAAGAAGTGGTGTCCCGATTTTCGACTAGGCTATTTCATTCCTTCTCCGTGAGTCATCTCAAAATCTCATGGAATGATACTGTACTAGATTAAACTCAGACCATGATATCCATCATTTATTATTTTGGGTGAAGTTATTAGACTGGTGAATTGTTAAAGTTTTTAACAAAAGGATCTATGTATTATCTAAATTTTTTTTAGTGTTATGTAACTTATGTTTCTTTGTACTCTTCTTTATTTTGAAATAATAAAAAATTGTTCAAATTTCTTGTTTATTACCAGGTTTGGTATGAGTTATCCGTTTTGATCTGAGCCATCAAAGATTTGGTATGAGTTATCCAATTTAGATTAACCTTTTTTTTTTTAGATTGTACTTGATTGATCAAACCCAGACACTCTCAACTCAACCAATTTGTCATGTCTAAATGAAATTTTAGAGAATAGTTTTGCTTTCGTGCAGAGAATTTATAATTAGAAACTTTTTTTGCAATAAATATTTATAATATTTTTTTTTAATGTATTTTGGATAGGCTCGAGTCATGCTACTATTGAGCAAAGGATCCTTGGAAGTAGAAAATTTCGGGATGGAGTTATGAATGAGTAAAGTGTTTCAATGGGTTGGTCTCTGATTAGTAGATTTGTTGGAATATTATCCTGTTGAATTCAATCATAGTAGTCTTCTAAGAAACTCTTTCATTAACAAAAATGAAAATCCCCAGCTTGCTGGGAAAGTTTCTATAAGGTATAAAATTATGACAAAACTGACATCAAATCCGCTATAGCACATTGGCAATTCTATGATCGAAAGAATCCGGGATCAGTGGAAATTCTTTTTCCCTACACTAATTTTTTTTTTCATGAATAAACAGGAGACAAGAATGGGGAGGTTTTGGAGAGAAAAGTGAAGGGTAGAAGCCTAAACAAACTCTTATTATGTAGATCAAGTTGACGTGAAATACTGCTAGCAAAATCATGTAAGGACCTAGATGTCCAATGTTACAATTTTGCATGACTTTGCACAAAGATGAAAGAACCCTGCAATGGCAGCACAAGGATGATCTCGTAGCACAAGAATTGAAAAGTGAAATTTCCACTTGATGTAAACCTTGGTGGAGTACAAGATCAGCTTTCCATCTCCTAACCCTAACTCAAATTCAAGCACAGAACCTGTTTATTTAAGTTAATCTCAAAACAATTCATGAAGTGGCCAATCTTCTCCACTGTCAAACCTAAGAATTCTTCAAGGGCGGCTCAACCATAAGGCCATTTAGGCAATGGTCTAAGGCCCCAAATGGAAGAAGACCCCTAGAATAGAATATATTATGTCTATAAATGTTCAACATTTTATTAATACTTTTTACTATGTTTGTGGCAGATTAAAAACATAAAAATTTTCTATCTTTCAAAAATTTTACTCTTTCTTTCTTTCTCTAACAAAATTTAAAATTAATAGTTTTTAAGTCAAATTCATTACTAAAATTCATTGTTCAATAACCGAGGTCTAATATTGCCAAGGGAGATAGTGAATATCTAAAATATGACATTGTAGGAGAAGTTTGTGTAGAATGAGGAGTTGCTTCATTGCCAATTATGTCAATTCTCAACATAATGTTGGTGTATTCTTGATTTACTCTATTCAATCTATTTTGGTCAACTTTAGTGACGCATCGTGAGCAGATGTTTGTGTAAAAGGAGGAGCAGCCTCATTAACAATTATGTCACATTCTTAGTGTAATGTTGGTAGATTCTTGATAAAAAGTACATTTTTCTTATGTTATTAAAGCCTTGTATTTTTTTTTTCTAATATAAATTATGGATTTACTTATCTTATTTTCCTCTTTAAGTCATTCAAGATGAATAGAGAATGCCAAGGGCTTTATAGTTGAATTGGCACCTACTCATATATAGAGTGCTTGGGGGTCTAGGGAGGAAAGAGTTCGAATTATTTAAAAAAAAAAAAAAAAAAAAAAAAAAAAAAAAAAACCGAATAGAGAATGAACCATTTGTAAGCATCTCATGTTTTAATTTTTCATTTAACCCAAAAAAAAAAATTCAAATTTAGTTTTATTTATAAAAGGTGTTAAATTACTTGTTATCTCAATAAACTTTTTTTTTTTTTTTTTTTGAAAATGCTATCTCAATAAACTAATGTGAAGCCGAGCCAAGTTCTCATATTAAAGCTACCGTACCTTCGTTTGTTTGCAACACTACTTGTAGGTTGAGGTTGCAAATCAAATAGTTTGCAACTTGAACTTGCTGAGAAGCATTTTTTGAATAAGACCAAAAAGTAATGGCAACATTAACATCTAATTCCGCTGTAGCACATTGGCAATTCTAAATTGAAAGAATCTTGTTTTTGCTATAGTTTATATATAACGGGCCATTGGCCTCTGCCATCAATCACATGTTCTTCTTATGAGAATAGAGAACCCAATATAAGTGGCCCATTTATTACCCCCAAAATATTTAACATATTGTAAGCAAAATTCATAACTTATGTGAAGACTGAACAGCAAAGCATGAAGGATGATAATTACAACAATTGGGTGAAAGTTTGATATTGATTAACAAGTTTGTTATATTTATAATTAATATTGATTAATATTGTTTTTTGAGAAGAATTTTTATTTTTTATTTTTTAGAAATGCACACATACAAAGAAGAGGGAAATGAGTTTTACACAAAAGAATATTGATTAGCTTTGTATGCCTTTATTATATATTCTTCTTAATTATTATATACCTTTTTTTCACCTAACATTTAGTATTTTATTCTTAAAATTCTATATATTTAGTTGTTTTCAATTTTCATACATGATTTAATGTTATTTTCTATTTCACATGCCATAACTTGTTATATGGAATTTAATCCGTGGCCTATAAAAGTACACTTGAAATTTTGTACCATGATATATCTAAGGGAGTTATGTATTATCCAATATTTTTATAGTGTTATGTTCCTTTGTTCTCTTATTTATATTGAAACTAAAAAAATTTTAATTTCTCATTTACAAATTTATTTGTATGAAAAATAAATAGGTGTCATATACTCACAAAATTAGCAATCCGTTTCAGGTTGGCCCCCTCCTTTTTTTCTTTTTCTTTTTTTTAAGCTTGAACTTGATCGATCAAAGCCGAATTCACTCGACCAATTTGTCAAGTTTAAAAAGAAATGTTAAAGAATACTTTTGCTTTTTATGAAATCAAATCTAACTTTTGATTATAAACTTCTTCTTATGTATACATAATAAAATGTCAAATAGGGTTATGAATAAGAGTATAAGTATTTCAAAAAGGTAAGTCTTGGGTTTGTAGATTTGTTTGAGTTATTATCATGGTATTAAAAAACTTTTCTATAATCTAAAAGAAAAAGATAACATAATTTAAAATGAGAAATATTTCAATAAATCCGTTGTAGCACATTGTCAATTCTAAAGTGAAAGAATCCGGGTTCGAATCCCGGCAGCGGAAGATTCTCTTTTTTATTATTGTTTCTCTGTTTTTTAATAATATAAATTTGGCCTATCCTATAAAATCCTATGTATCATATATACGTACCTACGGGCTTTTTAACTTTTAAGGAAAGCCCCGTTGTCACTATCACACACTCACACACGAAGAAACCTACTTTGCAACAAACAAACTAACGAATAGTCAGAACACACTTCACACTTCAGAGTACAAGAGAACTTTAAATTCCGTAGGATTTGTCGATTTGACAAAGTTGTGTTCCGCCTCAGAGAGAGAACAACCCCACTTTCTTGCTTCAGTTACACAGTTATTATGGCTCTGCCAACCCAGGTCAGTAGTCTCTCTGTTTTACTTCGTCTTTGTTTATCATCTCGTTCGACTTATAATGCATTGTTTTAATTTCAAGTTTTCGATTCCAATGTTTTCTGTTTCCCATGGTTTGATGGTAAATTGGTAATGAGGTATACAAATAAATTGCCATTGGCACCAAAGTCATGGATGTTTTAGCACAATAAGTCTAGAGTCACAAAAAGATTCACAAGTGATGAGTCTGATGAGAACAAGTAAAAATTCAATAGTTACAATGGGGGGTGGGGAAATTGCCGACCAGTTAAGTTATAAGGCTCTTAGCAACTTACCAATTTAATTGTTGTGAAAAATATTGTGTATGTAGCATTGCTCTCCATAGTTCCTTTTAGAGTAGATGGGATGGAGTACTCTCATGATAAAAAGTAATCATTATAGAATGGCACTAAGTTTCAAAATTATCATTTCTATTTAAAAAAAAAAAGAGGAGGTGGAAGAGAGACGGGTGTGAATTCAAGACCAGAAATTGCTACTTAGCACCAAAGTTTTAGTTAATTGGAAAATGTGAATTTAATCACTTGGTCATTATTCTAACAAGTTTTGTCTTTTCTAGTATTGTTTCTTATTGCCATATTGTCTGTCTAGAAGTATTTCTTCTTGCTATAGGCTGAGTGGGTATATTCAACCTTGATTGATGCAGGTTGGCTTGGGATTGCTTCTTTGCCCACTTGGATCCAATATCATTGTCCGGACAGCAAGGTAAGCTCTATTTTCATGATTTTTGTTCTCTTTTAGCTGGGGAATTCACCATTTTGTATATGTCTTTCTAGCTTAGTGACTGCTAAAAGGGATCCAGAAATTTTGTTCAAGCCACTTGTTTTTTTTTTTTTTCGTTCTTTTTTGTAGTGGTAATAGTAGTAGAGCTAGTGCCTTTCAAGTTAATGAGGATTTATATACCCGGTGGTTGATGAGAAATTGTGGATAACATATAGCAGCTAGTGGATTTGGCTTATATTTTTTGGAAAGAGGCATGGGTAGTGGCAATCCAACAATATATGTTCACTTGTTATCTTTAAAATCGTATTAGTAACTTTGATTAATACACAGTTGTTGGATGTAAAACCTATAAAATTCTTACCTTGTTCATTAAAATTAACATATAATATAACTCAGTACTTGTTTGTGGATGATCATGTGGTTTGTGCAGTTGTTCTATTGGGATTGCTTTACCTGTTTACAAAACATTTAAAGCTATTGAGGAGAAAGATCAAGATGAGCAACAACGGTGGCTTCTCTATTGGGCAGGTCAGTAACATTCTTCCTGATATTTTATTGTAATCTGTTGCATCAGCATCACTGTGCCACCATCATTAAATCTTTATGGCATTCTATCTTAAATGATTTTGATACAACTAAGTTGCAGGTGAGTTCCAATTAATAAACTGAAAATATATCCAGATAAATTTGATTACTATGATTTGGTTTTAAGATTTTATGCCCTTTCAAAAAATTTAGAAAACCAATCTAGGAAATCTGTTTGTGGTAAACAATTTGTAAAAGTTAAAAAGTTTTCATTGTATAAAATACCTTCATATTCCATATTCAATGATTAAGGACCACTTGTGAAATTGAATGAACAAGGCCAAAGGAACAGCTAACTATGAAAAAGAGGCATCTGTGTGTGTGTGAGATTGGGCAAATTGTGAACCTCATATTGTTGTGGTTACTCAGGATTTTGAGTGTGGAAGTACACGAACGTAATTCAATTGCTTGGTTCCTTGGTTTACTTCGTATTAACATTTTTTGATTGTTTGCAGCTTATGGATCTTTTAGTCTCGCAGAGGTGTTTGCAGATAAACTTCTCTCTTGGTACAGTTTTAACTATCTTGTATTTTTTTTGTTTTACTTCTCAAATAAGTTTTGACCTGGTGATGTTCTTTAGTCAAATAAAAAATTTTGTGTTTGGGTATTGACAAGGGAGAAAAATTAGCACTGACTCATCCTGTATAATATGTTTATATGGAGATAAGATAATGATACTCTCATTTGGCCGATTACATTCTTCCTCAATTTTCTCTTTGATTAAAGTCTTAGAAATTTTGTTACCCTTTTGTTGCGTGAAATTCTCCTCTTGCATCTTCTGACATTAGGTGCTTATTGTTTGCTTTGTGAGATATTTGTGCTCTACACAATTTTTTTTTTTTTTTTTTAATTTTTAAATCTTGTTTGTAATGATATGGAGAATTTATTGGCATAGGAAAATGTAGTAGGCTAGCATGGGAGATGATGCTAAAAGGGCAGAAGTGTTGGTCACCAAAGGAAAAAAAAAAAAAAAAAAGCCCTTTCTTCAGAAGAAATTCAGTTGTTAAAGGAAAGGAAATGAGAAGGGACATCATGAAAAGCTCAAGTTTTGTTTTACTTCCTGATGTCTTAAATATCAGCAAACAAAGCTATTTTACATTGGCTTTCTTTTAAAATTTAAGAATCCAAAGTAGAAATCAAGATAACAGTCTTGGGCTGCCTTGTGAAGATTTAGCTTCTTTTATAAAGCACACAATGTAAACAATGACTGCAAAGAGAGATAAGGTTCTGACCTTGATTTGGAAGGTTCTTTATATTGAAAATTTGAAATTAAGTAATACTCTTGTGCAACTGAATGGCTGAAGTAAAGTAATACTCTCTTTGAAGTCATACTTTTGTGCAACTGCGTTGTTGAATATGGATGCTGTTCATTGGATAGGTTTTGCAAAGCTATGAAAATCCCCATTTTAGCTTAGTAAATCTAATTGTGGAGATATCATTAATAAAATTAAGAAGAAAAAAAATCATTGTATTGATATCATAGAGGGTGCTTGCTCAGTGAACATTCTCATGTTTACATGCTTCTTTCCACTTTCTGGAAAGAGTTCAAACTTTTTGTAGTTTCCACTTTTTGATTCCTTTTCCACCTTGTTGTCAGTTTGTTACAAAATCCATTTTCCTTTGCCCATCCAAATGCTTTTTCATGTGACTTTTTTTTATCACACCATAAATGGAAACAGAAAACAGGAAATTTTCAGTAATTTCACTTGGCTTTTTCATGTGGCTTGTTTTGTATTGACCATAAACGAAAAGAGAAAACGGGAACATAATATGCCCCTGGTGAAAACTATGCCCCTAGTTTATGATAGATGGCTTTGTGGAAATCACCCTGCTTTTTATAGCAGAATCTGGAATAATTTGTGGCGCCTAAAATCATGCCAATATTGAAAATTTATCCCTGCTTCTTTTGTCACAAATAATGAGCTGCATTCTGTCTTTTTCGAACCCTGTAGATGGACATGCAAAGTTGATCTTGTATTTGCTTTCATGTTTCTTGATTATGCAGTTGTATATGTATGATAGTATGGTTGTTCTTGTCCCATAAGAAGAAATTCAACCAAAATATTGCCTTTTTCCTTTACATATTGTAATCTAAGTATCCTCCTTGTTTCATCAGGTTTCCACTCTACTACCATGTGAAGTTTGCATTTCTTGTTTGGCTACAGCTTCCATCTGCCAATGTAAGATAGACTAAAACTTTTACACTTTGTGGATGGTTTCTACCTGCTAGAACTTTCATCTGCTGATGTAAGTTAAGGCAAGCTTAAGTAACTGCTATACCATCTGATTTGTTTTGAACAGGGAGCAAAAGATTTGTATATGAGCCATCTTCGTCCATTCCTACTTAAGCACCAAGCTATACTTGATCAAATTGTGGATTTTATATACAGTCAATTGGTAAGAATTCATACCATTCAATGTTATTAACGTTGGAAGTGGATTGTTGTAATTGTTGAGACTAGTGTATTGTGCCCATTGTTTTAAGTAATGGTAAATTGGCAACTAAGCTATCATGATTCGTGCCACCCCATATGCCATTCTTATATAGTGTCTAGATTAAATAATGTCTATGCTAACATCAAGAGGTGTCTCATATTTCTGGACTTGCAGAGTAAATTTGTCAGTGCACACCAAGCAAAAATCCAGTTTGCAAAGGCAATTTCTTTGGAGATTTTGACATCAGGTATGCATATTGACCCACTACTTGGCCCTTGCTACTAGAATGAACACTGAACATAAATTGTTAGTTGAATGAACTTTTCAGTATTGTTGCAAATATGTATTTAGTATCATGTTAGTAGTACAAATTAGGTGGTCATATGTCTTGATATAATTTTGCATTTTTCTCCATATATCAATTTATTATCATTATGATATATATTTTAATCGCCAGCATATGATACTCGTTATCAATTTCACCGTCAAATTTCCTATATGTTTGATGTCTATATACATGTCAAACTTATTCATTCCTCCCCACAATATCAGCATACCAATTTGTCAGGGGCACGATGCACCCAATGCAAAAGCAACCAAATCCAAATGCAGCGATTGAAGGCCCACCGAGATGAATTGAGGAGCTAGAGTCTGATAAGGAGGATTGATGTTTTTTTTTTCTTTTCCTAATAAACATTGATTCCCCAAACTCTCCCATAAATCTATTTGTTTCATAGATTAAAGAATTAGCATTTTCTAAATTCCGATGAGCTATATAGCCCTCAAGTATTGTGCTTCTATGAACTATATACCCTTACAAGTTTGTGCGTGCTTCAAGAGTTCGGGATCAAGATATGTGTACTTTTTTTCCTCCACCTCACCATATTTCTTGGTTTTACTTGGTGTTGTTCAAAAGAAACCTTATCCATAAATTATTTTCAGTTTTATCGATGGCCTTCAAGGTATTTTTTCGTTAATGGGAGTATTCATTTTAGAAACAATGGTCCAATTTGTATTCAGTAATTGAAATTGTTACTTATGCTATTAATTTCTAAAAATGCATTTATGAATTTTTGTTTTGTTTATTACTTAAGCTTGTGTGTTTGTGGAGAGGGAGATTTGGGGGGGATGGGGGTGCAAATTTTTATTTTTATTTTTTCCTTTTCTGAATGAGAAATTTTATTAAGAGAGTAACAAAAGAAGGGATCACTCACCTTTTACTTGAACAAAGAGACGGGATAGATCCTCCAAAATTATAGTTGGAAGTCCAAACAGCTAAGAAATGAAAATTTGTGGGTAATAAAGTGACATCTATTTTGGGCACATATGAGAATTAATAATAATCTACCAACTCAACAATTATGAAATTGTAGTGACCCAAAAAGGGGGGTCTTGCATTCTATGGAATCTCACATCGCCTAGGGAAGCACATGAAAATGTGTTTATAAGGAATGATCTCCCTTCAATGTATAGAAGCTTTTTCCCACACTACTATGTGCTTTGATGGAGAACAAAACCGTGAGGGGCATGGGCCCCAAAGCGGACAATATCTACACAGTTGGAGCGGGGCCGTTATAGATGGTATCAGAGCCATGCCCTAGCCGGAAGTGTGGGTCCCACACGCGAGGACGCATGTGCCCGTAAAGGGGGTGGATTGTAGTGACCCAAAAAGGGGGGTCTTGCATTCTATGGAATCCCACATCGCCTAGGGAAGCACATGAGAATGTGTTTATAAGGAATGACCTCCCTTCAATGTGTAGATGCATTTTCCCTCACTGCTATGTGCTTTGATGGAGAACAAAACCTTGAGGAAAATGGGCCCCAAAGCGGACAATATCTACACAGTTTGGGCGGGACCGTTACAGATGGTATCAAAGCTTAGAATATGATTCTGTAGACACTTGAAAACTAGGTCATGATCCTGTAGACCCTTGAAACTAGGTTATGATCTTGATTTTTTGGTCAGAGCATTTGGTATTTAGGTTATGTTTGATGAGATATTTTAAATAATTTTGGCAATGTTACTTCTTATGTTTAGTAGTAATAATTATTGCACCGTCTATATTTCTTGATTTCCTTGTTAACTAGGTATCATGCCACCCAAAAAGAAGAGAGTAGCTAATTCCAATAGCAAGGAACCTATTGTTAATTTGCCAAGGCCAACCAAAGCAAGGGTTGATACTGAGGCTGAAGTCACTCAAGACATGAGAAATAATGAATGTCCTAGGGTGACACGCACTAATCCTTTGGATGAAGCTACTGCCCGACTGTTGGACAGGTTGGCCCATGTTGCTAATAGAGGCCTTTTCCTCATCGCAACCTAGGGAAGAACAAAACCGTGAGGGGTATGGGCTCCAAAAGCGGACAATATCTACACAGTTGGAGTGGGGCTAGCGCAACCTGGGGAAGAACAAAACCGTGAGGGGTATGAGGCCCCAAAGCGGACAATATGTACACAGGTGGGGTGGGGTTGTTACAGAAATGTAGTGAAAAATATTTTTTATTAGATTACTCTTTAAACCTTGGTTCTCCTCATATGAGAGACTAGGCAATAACGCTAATCTACAAGTCTCTTGACAGTTTGGTTAATATTAAGTTCTTTTGAAAGTTGGAAGTTGAGTTTATATCAAAATACAATTTATTTGTTTACGTATTTTTACAAACTATTTGAGTAATTAAGGATCTGTTTGGATATTGTTTATTACTGAAAACTGAAAACATTGTAACAAAATAATTTTTAAATGTGTGAATAGTGTCGTGGGACCTAGTTTTAAAGCTATATTTGTTGAATTCTGTACTTGCGAATCCCGTGAACAGTGCACGGGACCCACAAAAAAAAAAACGCAGGACGCGCCAAAGCAACGCAGACGCATTGCTATCCAAACCCAGCCTAAATATTTTTTAAAAAAATTCTCTTACGCTATTATGCTATGACTGTTATGGTTTGAAAGTTTGAGACATGTTCTACTTTGTCATCTATAAACAAAAGAAAACTTTTTCATTTAGTATTGTTATAAGGACAAAATTTAGCTACAAAATTGGGTTACAATCTTATTCAATATCATTAACATTACTACAAAGTTTAGTTACAAAATTAGTATTGTTATAATTATATTTCTATTATATCATATAAAAATGACATCTATTATTATATTTAATTGAAATTAATTGATATTAATTGATTTGTACAAATTTTATGTTTTTTTAAAATTATTATCATACTCTAATATGTAATCTTTAATTTATTTACTACAAAAATGATTTAAAATATTCTAAAATTTTAATTATATAAGAGTTTAATGCAATTTGTTAACTTCTTCCAATATCCATACTGTCTTTAGATTGTGAGGACCAAGTTGTCAATAATCTCAACAGTATCTCTCTTCCTTAACACGGAACAAATAATTAACAAACATAAACTAAGATGGGGATGTTTATTACATATCGTGTGTAACAGACTTTTTCCAATTACGATAATTCTATTTAGACTTTGGGGACCCAAAAGCATTCCTCTCAAGAAAAAAAAGTCTCAATTAACAAACGATTTGATAATTAGTAGATGCTCTGCTAATTGGTAGTCGAGTCAATATGTGGAGCCAGATGAAACAGTAAACAAAGCTTGCTTATTAGCTAAGAATCTAGGAGGTGAAGATAAAAACCCCATCAGGTTATAAGTCAAGTCCACGCCGTGTGGAGCCAAAGGTTCAAAGACTTGCACAGTAACTACTCAATCAAAAGTTTATTAAAGAAACACACATTTAGGCCATGAAGCACCATCAAGCTGATAATCTAAGCATTTCCGCAAGCGGATAATCTAAGCATTTCCCTTTTGGCAATTCACTTCTTTTGAGCAATCCTGCATTCCCAACACAATTTGTTAACAAAGAGAGAGAGAGAGAGAGAGAGAGAGGCTATGGCAGACGTACTTCTTTCTGCCCTGATGAGCTCCATGGTGGGTAATTTGAATGCTAGTGCACTTCAAGAATTCGGAGTTGCTTGGGGACTAAGTACTGAGCTCGAAAAACTTGAGAGCACGCTCTCCACCATCCAGGCGGTTCTCCAAGATGCAGAGGAGAAGCAGTGGAGGAGTGAGGCTATCAGGAATTGGCTGCGAAAGCTCAAAGATGGAGCTTATGATGCGGATGATGTTCTAGATGAGTTTGCAACTGAAGCTCTAAGACGAAAAGTAGAGAGAGAAAGGTGTGAAAAGCCAAGTAAGTAGCTTCTTTTCTCTTCGAAATAGACTTATATTTCGCATGAAGATGGCACATAAATTGAAAAATGTGAGGGACAGATTGGAAGCCATTTCCATGGAGAGATCAAAGTTTCATTTGAGAGAGGGAGTTATAAATATGGAAGTTCTTGATATAGAAAGGCGACAAACTAGCTCAATTGTGAATGAAAGTGAGATTTATGGAAGGGGGGGAGAGAAAGAAAAGATAATTGAAGTGTTGCTCACTGATGTGTCTAATCAAGATAATCTTGCCATTTATGCTGTATGGGGTATGGGGGGCCTGGGAAAAACAACACTTGCACAGTTAGTCTACAATGATGCACGGGTGGAGAGGCATTTTGAGATGAGAATTTGGGTTTGTGTATCAGATGATTTCCATATAAGAAGGTTGGTGGGAGCGATCATAGAGTCCATTGATGGAAATGCATGTAGTCTTTCAGAGTTGGATTCACAACAGCAACGCCTACAAGAAAAATTGCGTGGGAGGAGATTTTTACTTGTTTTGGATGATGTCTGGAATGAGTACCATGACAAATGGGATGGCCTAAAAGCTGCACTGAGGTGTGGGGCGAAAGGGAGTATGGTTATAGTGACAACTCGGATTGAAAAAGTTGCACTTATGATGGCCACACTTCCAATACATCACATGGGATGTTTGTCAGAGGCTGATTCTTGGTCCTTGTTCAAGGGACGTGCATTTGGGATGGGAAGGGTAGAGGAGAACTCAGAATTGGAATCAATTGGCAAGGAAATAGTGAAGAAGTGTGGAGGGATACCTCTAGCAATAAAGGCTCTTGGAAGCCTCATGAGCTTAAAAAATAGGAAGAGTGAGTGGTTATTTGTGAAAGAAAGTGAAATTTGGGATTTGCTAGAAGGTGAAAATTCCATCTTACCTGCCCTAAGGTTGAGTTATCACCATTTACCCCCATATTTGAAACAATGTTTTGCTTACTGTTGTGTATTCCCCAAAGATCATACGCTTGAGATGGACACATTGATACAATTGTGGTTGGCTAATGGTTTTATTCCCTCCAAAGGACTATTAAATTTGCATGATGTTGGCCGTGATATCTTCAATGAATTAGTTTGGAGATCATTCTTTCAAGATGTCAAGGAGGATGTTCTTGGTAATATAACATGTAAAATGCATGATCTTATGCATGACCTTGCCCAATTTATTATGATGCTTGAATGCTCTACGGTGGAATCGGGTAAAGAAATGAAAGTTTCAAAAAGGATTCGTCACTTGTCTTTTACCATGAGCTCAGAAGTGATTCCTTGGACTAAGGACATATACAAAGTTCAATCTCTACGCTCATGCATCCAGACAACACCTGATTATAACCGTCAATATAAATCTCTTTTGCCCTTGTTATCGAAGCAAAAGTATCTTCGGGTATGGGATTTTAGATGTGCTATTGAGGAAGTACCAAGGTCCATCATCAATTTAAAACATTTGAGGTATCTCGACATGTCTTATTCTAGAATCAAAATTTTACCTGAATCAACAACTTGCCTTTTGAACCTAGAAGTGCTGAAACTAGATTACTGTTATAATCTTTTAGAGTTACCCAATGGTATGAAGCACATGAAAAGTCTGACATATCTAGGCCTCACTAACTGTTATTTCCTAACTCATATGCCCAAAGAAATGGGACAACTAACTTGTCTCCATTCATTGAGCTTATTCATTGTTGGCAAGGATGATGGTTATCAAATAAATGAGCTGAAAGGACTTAATCTTCGGGGTGCGTTGTGCTTAAAGGATCTTGATAACGTAACAAATTTAATGGATGCCAAAAATGCCAATTTGATTGGGAAAGAAAATCTTCACTCAGTGAGTTTGGTTTGGCGAAGAGAAGACAAGAGCAATATACCAGCAAATGTAGAAGATGTTCTTGACGGTCTCCAACCTCATTCAAATCTGAAAAAGTTGTGCATAAAACAATACGGTGGTTCAAAGTTTCCAACATGGATGGAAGATTTACTTCTTCAAAATCTGGTTGAAATTTCACTAGAATGTTGTGAAAGATGTGAACATCTTCCACCTCTAGGGAAACTATCCTTCCTTAAGGATCTTTTTATAAGTGGCATGGCTGCTGTGAAGTATCTTGGCAATGAGTTCTATGGGGACACTGTTATTTCATTCCCATCATTGGAGAGAATGGATTTATGGGGGATGGCTAATTTGGAGGAGTGGAGAACAGTGCGTGGAAGAGAAATTTTCCCCCGCTTAAGCACATTAGTAATCTGGCACTGCCCAAAGTTAGTTGAATTGCCTTTTATTCCTTCGATTACAAGTTTGGATATGGGAGTAAACAATGCAATGTTAATTAGGTCAGTAATGAATCTCACTTCACTTTCTTCCCTTCTGTTTTTTGGATGCCAGGATTCACCAGTTCTTCCAGATAATCTGTTGCATAATCATAAAATGCTTACATCCTTAGAAATAAATGGACTACGCAATCACAAGTCACTAAGAATTGGGTTGGAAAATCTTTCAGCATTGAAAAGTCTGAATCTTGAGTGTTGCTACGATCTCGAAACTCTTCTTGGAGTCCAAAACCTACGTTCTTTGGAATACCTACATATGCAGGCCTGTAGAAGTCTTATGTTTTTTCCTAAGAACGTTTTGTTGGGCTTATCTTCACTTCGGACCTTGAGTATATGCAATTGTGAGAAATTCTGCACTTCATTGGAGGGAATTCAATATTTAACTACACTTGAAGAATTAAGTTTTAGGGGATGTAATGAGCTAATATCACTACCAGAGAGTGTTCAACATCTAACTGCTCTGCGTTCTTTGATATTTTTAGATTGTAAAGGATTATCTTCTCTGCCAAAACAGATGGGATCCCTCACCTCACTTTCACATTTGATATTTTGGGGCTGCCCTAATCTAATGTCTGTACCAGAGGGGTTGCAGAAACTCACTGCACTCAAGAGTCTGCAAATTAAAGGTTGTCCAAATTTAGAGAGGCGGTGCAAGAAACATAGTGGCGAGGATTGGCGTAAAATTGCTCACATTCCCAACATTCAAATCTATCCTGGGATTCATGGGGGATGCTTCGGAAAACTGAAGTTTTGCTAAATTGGTAAGGTTTGAGAGTAGAGCACAGAACCATTTCACAGCGATAGTATTGGCAAATGTCATGCAGGGAAATCTTTGTCCAAATTAATTCATGAGGTAACTTTTCGCCCCTTTTTTTTTTAAATGTATTTTGTCGTATAAAATACTAATTCATTGCTCTGATGGATCATAATTTCTTGCTGTGTGTGCTTTTATTAGACAAAGCACGTAGTGTTGCCTTGACACATAGAATGCCAAGAAAAAATATAAAGAAAAGAAATATTAAAATATAGAAACAGGGAGAGGTAGTAAATGTTGATGACCATGAAGAAATTGTTGAAGAAAAAATAAATTTGCAAGATGATGAACATAATAATGATAACATTGATTATTTTATATTTTATTTAAGTATATGTAGAAAATTAAAATAGAGTTAAGGCAAGATGTTGAATATGATGAAAAGAAATTATCATTTTGGCTCATATGTTATGGATTATCACTTTTGAGTTTATGAAATTTGAACGTGTATGGTGTGAACATATGTTATATATTATTGCATAAATGATAATTAAATTAGTTATCAGTTGAATATATTTTGAATTTGTAGTTAATTTATCTTTTATATATGTATATTTTTTATTTTTTTAAAATAATTATTAGGTACAATACACAATACAAAAAAAAAAAAAAAAAAAATTAATCCACAATACAATTCAAAATTTGACAACTAATGGGATGGTTGATTAAAAATTGTGGAAAAAATATAGCAGCTACTGGGGTTTGCTTTTGGCTTCTCATACAGCAATTCTATAATAGTCCAAGTCAACCATTAGTCTTTCTGATAGCAAAGTGGTTAAGTTAAGAAACAGAGATGCACTAACATTTCAACATTTTAAATGAATTTATATACGAATTTATATGAAATAGAGATGCGTTAACAATTCTATAATAGTCCCTATTTTATATATGAATTTATTTGAAAATATAGATCTCAATCCATTCCAAATTCTATTAAATTTTAGCAATTTAATCTCAAATTTAATCCACATAGATTTAATGAATCCAAATTTATTTCAAACTCATCTATTTATTTATTTTATTTTGCTTAAAAAGAGATAACTTAACACTACTTTTTATTAAGTGCAATAACATTTTTATCTTAATTAAGGCGAAATGTCTAATAGCATGTTATAATCAACTTTTAAATAATTGTACTCACCCAATAAAATAAAATAAAAAGCTGCAATACTTGTATGTATTTTCTAAATATTAGTTATTTTGCAAGTTTGATGCATATGGTGTTTGAATATTTCGCCAAATTAATAGTTTATTCTAGAATCTCAATGTAAAATCAATGAAAACTCAATTTTTAAAAGTCAAATGCTTCAATTTTCTTGGAATAATACAATTGAATTTAAGAACTAGATTGTGAAACTCTTTACAAAGAGATAAAGACATAAGGAGATGGGATCCATGGAACAGCAAGTTAAAAAGTTGGATTTTGATGCCAACATAATTGGAGGCAGGAAATTATTGTGTTTGATAATTAACCAAACGAGGGAGCTAGGCTTGCTTTGCCAGTTTCATCATCATTACAAGAAGAATGATCAAGCTTGTTTAACTCCACTCCTAACCTAGAGTATTCTCAAGTATTAGGATCCTATCTCCATTTAAAATGAATCAATTTCGTAGTTCATATTAAAAATTTATATGAATTAAATTATTAGAATCCTCTCCATTTCAAATGAACCAATTTCATAGTTCAGATTAAAGAATATAAATTTAAAGGTGTATTAACACAGGCTGGACATGGAAGTAGATCAGATTCTTTGCATGAATGGATGAGAGGGAGAAACCAGCCATGCCAGTAACTCGTTAATTCAAGTCTCTTTGCATGAATGGAGGAGACGGGGCTTAAGCACTAGCTAGAAGGTGTGGGGGGAGGACAATGTCAGTTTGGACCTTGTTTCATCGCAGGAATGCCTAGGACTTTCTACAGGAGGCTCTTGCCTAACTATTTTTCTTCATTTTGTTCATTCTTCTTACAGTCTTCAATGGCGTTCACAGGTTAATAATTTAATTTCACCTTCATCCTTCTTTTCTTATTGGTAAATAATGAATTTTATTGAGACAAAAAAAGAGTACAATTGGGGGCCATACAATCAAGCCCGCAAATTACAATGATCTATCAAATCAAAAATCGAACATAGAGAATAACTTCCCATAACTGACATTCAATCCAACATGGTTCTTTTCTTCTTCTTCTTTTTTGGGGGGGTTTTTTTGGCTCTAAGATATTATGTTGGACAAAATATCTTTTGTCATCATTCAGGCAAAGTTCATGTTAAGTGTCATTAAAAGCCTTGATTATTTTTCCTTTGGTAATCCTAGTCTAATCTACTTCATATTGCATTACTCAAATTTTCAAAAAATCTTTAATCCTAATCTAATCTACTTCATATTACATGTGACAATGGTGAATGTCATATTTACAGGTCCCTGAAGGGCTTGTAGATGAGTCAGGGATTCCATTAAACAAGGGGAATATTTACATTGCAAAGACAAGCCCCCACAGTGTGCTTACAGGCGTTCATAAATCTTTTTGAGGGGACTTCACATTATTTCTGAGATCGCATCCTCAAGAGATGGTCTCTAGTGGTCATATGGTCCTTACTATCATTGGCAGTGACAGGAAAGCTGATTCTTCTGGCAACCAGAGTTGCACCATCTGGGAGTTACTAGGAATCACATTAAATGACATGGTCCAAGAGATACAGAACCCACTTTGCCTCCTCTTTCCCCCTGCAGAAACACATGGTATGTATCATTTATCCTTGTTCTATCACCCTGCCCCTCAAGGCTCAAGATGGCCTGATGTGTGTGATTATGCCAACCATATAACATATTTTGTCTCTAATCTCTATGCAACAGTGTCACAGTGATATTTGGCCCAAAAATTTTCCAAAAATAAAAAAATTAAGATGGCCTTTTTCACTTAATTGTGCATTAACATCAATGAACGGTCATGCTATTTTCTTGCTAAAGGGGCAAGAAAACACAAGTCTGTCTAATGAAAAATATAACTTTGTAATTTTTTTAAAGTTTTATGGTTATCACTTTGTGTTTCTCATAGTAAATAATATTAATCCAGGGAAATATAGAAGAGGCAAAATTGGACAGGTTCAATCTGCCGTATTATGCCCCTACTGCAGAAGAAGTTACGGATGTGTTTCAAACAGAATGGTTCCTTTAACATTCGTGAATTTGAAACGTTTGAAGTGGACCGGGATTGTAACATGGATGAAAGTAACAAATGCTTTAGGTATGATAAACCCACTAGAGGCAAGTGCGAGGCAATGAGCATAAGGGTAGTTGTGGAATTCATTCTGGCATTTTATTTTGGAGGAGAGATCAAGGATGATTTGTTTGAAATATTTTCCAAGAACGTAGAAGAGTACTTGGAGGTTGAGGATGGGAAGTACACAAATATGATTATTTCCATGACTAAGGGATGAATATTTCTAAGCTCTTCCCAGAAGAATGTTATACTGTCAAAAAGTGGGGATTAGATCCTACATCATATTTCAAGTAGTTCAACAAGTCCATTCAAACAATCAGGTTTTGCAAGCTGATATAATTAAATTCAGGGGAAATCAAATTATCTGAATATAATTGTTTTAGTATTTTTCATTTTTCTTCTTACATGTGCAATAATAGAGGAGCAATATTCTTTTTCGTACTATTTTCCCTATTATTAAGAACTTTAAAAACCTTCCCCTGCATGTTTCAGCTTGTAAGTTTCAGATTTTTGTCACATTTCTTGAGAATTTTGTAAACCAGTTAAGTAAATTCTCTATTTTTGTCAACTCCAATATATGTTGAATTGAAGTCACAAAATCTGAAGATCTGTGTCATTAGAGGTTAGCAATGTTTATTGGCTTTTGAAATATTGGGGCCTCAGTCTGATAAATAGTAATCATCATTGAAGCAGGTGTCATAGATATCAAATCTTAACGTATTTATAAAACAAATAAAGAAAGAAAGGTGGAATGGAGACAATAAGTGAACTCAACATAAGCTTCTTTTATACCATCAAAAATTGTCATTTGTCCCAACAAGCTTTAGTTAGCAGAAAAAATGTTATTGTAACATTGAACCATTATTCTAACAAGCTCTGTCATCCTAGTGTTGTCTTGCTGTATTGTCACTGTTATAGGCTGAGTATTGATGCAGGTTGGCTTGGGATTGCTTCTTTGCCCATTTGAATCCAATGTTGACATTGTCCAGACAGCAAGGTAAACTATAATTTCAATGATTTTTGTTCTCTTTAGCTGTGGGAGCTCACAAGAATTCTGAATTTCTGTTCAAGCCAACTGTCTTTTTTTTCTTCTTCATGCTATTCTCTTTGTAGTGGTAATGTAGTACTAGTGCCTTCCAAATTAATGGGTATTCAGAGACAACCACCTTATTTAGCAACCAAAATATTTTAAGACTTAAAATACAGTTGTTTTCTCTCCCCAAAGATTGTTTACTTATCATATACATTGATAATAATCTATAAACTATTTATTCTGGCTAATTCAAAGGGCCATTGGGCCTAACAAAATAATTGAACTCTGGTTTATCTTGATGATCGCAACCATGCGTTTGAATTGTAGTGTTGGCAGCATAACTGCCAGCTCTTGAACTAACTGAGATAAAAATCCACCAACAAACGCATCCCCTGCCTCAAAATTCAACAGTTGGTCAAATAAACGATCAGAAGCTAGGGCTATTTTGCACATACAAAAGTTGATAGGGTAAAATGTTTTAAAAAAAATTAGCATATCAACTTTTATACTATTTCACATGATGTGGCAACTGCATTAGATCTAGATTCAAACAAATAAAGAAAGTAGAAAGAAATCAAGACCAAACCCGTCCCTTGGTAATTAACAATGTTATACTAATTTAACTTCAGAGTTTAAAATGAAATTTACCCCAAATTTTATTTAATTGATTCTTATCACTTTAGTGGGAAAAGAGGCTAAAAAGCTTACAAGATGTTTTATTTAATTATTTTCCCAAAATCTCCCATTCTCAAAAGAAAGGCAGCATTAGTATATTTTCTCCATCTCTTCCTTTTGGCTCTCTGTCTTGCTCTTTGAAGGTGGCACAGTGTTGTTTGCCAAGTGCATGGACACTCCCTTAGTGGAGCTAGCATAATTGGCTCATCTTGCACTACTCTCCCTATAAAACTGGACAGCCCCTACACTCCTCACTCCACACATGATATGGGGTCTTAACTCTTAACTCTTCACCATAGTTGACTTAACCCCATTTTCCCTTTCCCCTTTAAGCCACTATAGAGTTTTAGACTCTCTCAGCCACGCACTTTTCCTAATTTCTCAAAGGCCAGGCCAAGCTAAGCCTAGCCAAGCCACCAAATATAATATTTCCATCAAATTGCTGAAAGTTTCATCAAATTGCTGGAAGTTTCATCAATTTGACTAAATTAGTTTTTCCTATTATCCAAACTAAAACAAATCTGAAGTGTACCTCCTGTTTAGCAACACAGCAATTAAAAGTTTCAATCCATAAGCAAATTGGACCTTAGGGATGTCCTGAACCTGCTATAAAGCCCTGCCATTAAACCTTGCATTGACAAGAATTCTTCTTCCTCAACCACCATACTTATTTCACTCTTAATTGTTATTGAATTAACATTGCAATATCATTTTAGCACAATGCTGCTTACTAGACTCTAGGCAACTTTGAGCAATTAGCCTCAAAGCGGGACAAATATCATTTATTAACCTCAAAACACCTGCTGAGTCTAATAGCATGGACTTTTAACTTGTAAGTAAAAAGAGCATTGAAGTAAAACTGGGAAGTATGAAAATGACCTTGATTAGGATAATTGCTCATAATTTGTTAACACTTTGCCTTTGGTAGAGACTAAAGTTGCTATTTGCATGCCCCTCACCCTCGAGTAAAACTCTAAAAAGGGCACCTGCAATATATATATTTTACCTTTGAGCTATGGTGCGCAGCCAAAACCATCTTTAGCTGTGCACGCTGAGAAGCCAAATTTTTTGGCTTTGGCTCCACGAATGCAGCTTCATTTTTGTAACTGGTGGTGCTAAAATTAGCAATATGGCTTTTTAGCACCACTAATACTAATGCTCTTATGTATGGCAAAACAAGCTTGAGTGAAGTGCTTGCTAATTTGTTTTTACAGTCAGAAAAACGTGTAAATGGGTCCAAGACTCCAAGATGCATATATAGGCAACTATTTCTGTCTTTTGATTGTTGTTTTATTCATTCCTTTGTTGGTTCTCTTAACTTTTCACTCCAAGACCCCAATAATGATATTCATAATGGGAAATTTGTATTTCTAAGTTGTTTTTTTGCTACTTTTGTTCATGCTCCGGCTCATAGATAATAGAAATTGCAAAGTTACTATCACATAAGTTTTTTTTTTTTTTTTTGAGAAATATCACATAAGTTAATGTACGAGCATGATACTTTGTTAACGTCCCATTAAAATTAAGTTTTTTCACGTAAAATATGGTAAATGTGTGTTAGTGAAGACTGAAGACTAAAAGATGTCTATGCAACGCATTCATCAAAGTGTTTGATATAAAAATATTCCTCCTGGGCAGGGATGGACTCAAGATTTTAAGCTAGTGAGGGCCGAAGTAAAAAAAAAAAAAAAAACTCCAAATAGGCATCCATATAGTATTGAAAAATTATAAATACACAAAATCATGGACAAAGTTTAGCTACAAAACCAGTTGTAGCCTTAGGCTACAAACTGGTCTAATAAGATGACATGTGTAAAAAATAGTATGTGCATTGCACATGATTATTTAAGTAAACTTCACTCAATTAACCCTAGTTAACTACACCACCTATTAAAAAAATAAAAAATAAAAACTAAAAGCTAAAACTTCACTCAATCATGTGCAATGCACATGCTATTTTTTACACATGTCATCTTATTAGACCAGTTTGTAGCCTAAGGCTACAACTGGTTTTGTAGCTAAACTTTGTCCCAAAATCATTGTTTCTAAATATATTAAGATGCAATCATTTACCAACAAATGCAAAAACAAATTTTTTTTTTTTATACTAGGCTAGCTATGATTTTTTTTTTTTGTTGAAGTTAGAGCATTTAGTGCTAAAAATTTTAGCTTTTAGCACATAAAAAAACTACTTTATTTATTTTACTATCTCACTTTACAATATACCCGATATCAAATCAAATGTTCTATTTTTTTTTATCACTTCATTTTTTAAAATAATATAAACAACTTATTAAAATAATAAAGGAAGAGAGAGAATTTGAGTTTTGTAATTGAAGGAAGAGATATAATCTTAATAAAATATTGAATTTTATTTTTAACGGCTTGCTATAGTCAACTGGTATTTATACCAGTTTATTGTATATGCAAAACATTTAGCTTTAATTTCTCCAATAACACATGATTTTTTGGTGGTAAAATATTTTTTTTTTCACCAAAATACAATCACCATTATGAATGTTTTTATCCTGGATTGCCTTAATGGCATTTTGATATAATTGGAGATTTTAAATTGAATACAATTTTTATGCAACTTTGCAAACTTTGCATTTTTTTAGGCCAACGAGGAAATGAAGGAATCATGTCAGAGATTTATCTTTTCCCTTTTTTTAGATAAACTACAGAAATTTTATTGCTAAAATCAAAATAGGAGGAAAGAAAATACAATAACAGTATATGTTGGAAGAGAACAAAGCTCGGTGGACCATGAGGAGGAATCCATCCGGTGCTAAAACTCCAATCTTTAAATCCAAACATTTTGGTGTAAGGAGCTTAGATCCAAACCGTTCCTAGGAAGATCTGGACAGCCACCAATGAGAGAGACAAAACCCCACAAGGCTAGCTTAAGATCCACACAAGACAAGGGACGGTAAAAATTGCCACAAAGGGTGAAGAAATACAAACAAGAGGGGTAGGACAACCCTTTGATAGGACAGAGAAATGCTCATGCTGGAGCGGTGCTTATAGCAAAGCCAAGGAGAGATTCTCTCTATTTCCAAAATTTCAACGAAAAGGGGGAGACAGGCTAGACAGCAGGTTTCTCTCTTGTGAGAGAGAGAGCTCAAAACTCACCATCTCACATCATAGATTCTTTTAAGGGAAGACAATTAGGTTGTATTTCAAGAAGGCCATTTTATCTATCTTTTTGATTGATTTAGCTGTTAAGTTCCAAAAGAATGCATAATTTTTTCCCTTTTCTGTTAATAGCTAGATAGAATGATCATTTTGAAAAGGAAAAGAGAAAAGTACAATTACACATATTACACACATAAGAATACAAATATATGGGCCAAAATGGCCCATTAGCATTAATTTTTGAAATATTTAGCAACAGAGCACTGTTTTGGAAATAATTAGGGAAATACCACTTTTTCGGGCTCTATAGCGGCGTTTTCCTGCAAAATTTTTTTATAAGTCCCATAACAGGTTCAAGGGGCCCTATAGTGGCGTTTTTAAGCCCTATAGTGACGTTTTTGGGCCCTATAGCGGCGTTTTCCTGCAAAAATTTTTATAAGTCCCATAACAGGTTCAAGGGACCCTATAGTGGCGTTTTTAATCCCTATAGTGACGTTTTTGGGCCCTATAGCGGCTTTTTCCTGCAAAATTTTTTAGAAGTCCCCATAACAGGTTCAAGGGGCCTTATAGTGGCGTTTTTTAAGCCCTATAGTGACGTTTTCGAGCCCTATAGCGGCGTTTTCGGAAAAAGTGGTATTTCCCTAATTATTTCCGAAACAGTGCTCTGTTGCTAAATATTTCAAAAATTAATGCTAATGGGCCATTTTGGCCCAAATATATGACATATCATTTGTTCTGTTTGGTTTTTCTCTTTTTCTTCTCTAAATTATATAACGGGCCTATCACAAGAAACCCATCATTGCAATACACTAATAACAACAAATACTCGGAATTTGAATTTCTGTTCTGCTCAGAGACAAAAACACAAAGCCCAAAGACTTCATAACAGAACACCCCCCCCCCCCCCCCCCAAATATTTCACTCACTTGCAACTTGTAACTTGTTTATCTCAATCTTTCTCTCTTTAACTTCATCTTTATTAGTACCATCTAGTTCGACTTAGAGGCAATAGTTTAATTTCAAGAAACAAAAAGTATAATCTGATGGCACATGGTTTGATGGTATAATGAACTTTGATAAATTGTCCTTGGCCTAACACATGGAATTTCAGTGTCTTTTGGGAAGTAGAGTAGGGACTTCATTTACTTGAACTAATTGGCTTACATTAAAAATAAAATAAATTTATATGTGTAGTAAGATGAATAGTAATCAATCACTTACATTAAAATAAAATTTTAAAAAATATTTTTCAAAAAAAAAAACTATTGGTGTCTTTGTATGATAAGTAGTAATCTTTATCATTGAGGGGTGTCATAGATATCAAATCATATTGTATCTATAAAATAAATAGAAAAAATGAGTTGGAGTTGAGACAAAATGTGAATTCAATATCTACTTTTTTTTTATACTATATATCATAAATTGTCATTTGTCTCAAAAGTTTTAATAAATAGAAAAAAAAAAAAAAAAAGTGGTTAGAAAAGAAAAAATGTTATTTTCATCATTGAACCATTATTATTCTAACAAGCTTGGTCTTTCTAGTATTGTTTCTTCTTGCTAATTGTCACTGCTATAGGCTAAGTGGGTTATTCAACCTTGATTGATGCAGGTTGGCTTGGGATTGCTTCTATGCCGACTTGGATCCAATGTTGTTGTCCAGACAGTGAGGTAAACTCTACTTTCAATGAGATTTGTTCTCTTTAGCTGTGGGAGTTCACAGTTTTGAACTTCTTTCGAGCTTAGTTACTGCTTAAAGGGAATCATAATTTTTGTTCAAGCCTAGTGTCTTTTTTACTTGTTCATTCTATTCAATGGTCTGGGGTGGTTGATGAGAAAATGTGAAAAAAAATATAGCAGCTAGTGGGGTTTGCCTTTGGCTTCTCATATGGTTAGAGGCAAATTTGGTTAAGACACAGTAGTGATAGAATACCTGCATCCAATCAGCAATTCTGCTAGTCCTAGTCAACCAGAACTAGTTTTTTTGATAGCAAAGTGATTTAAGTTAAGAAACAAAGAGGCTCTTAACTTTTCAACATTTTGAAACACAGAAGTCATGAAACTGTAAATGTAAACAAATTTAACCAATCACTTTAAAGAAATTTCCTATTTTAATCCTCGATCTTCAGAACAATATACAATATTTATTTCCTCCTTTTCAAACTCACACTCTTCTTCTTACTTCTTCAGAACTATATACAATATCTATTTGCTCCTTTTCAAACTCTCACTCTTCTTCTTTGCCTCTGCCGCATACATAGCTCTGAGGTTGTCGAATCTGAAATCACAGGATTTTCCTATTTCTGGCACCACCTTGACTGATATTACTTTCTCTGCTCTTTTTGCATGTTCAGCATCGTTTTGTAATGCTGTTTTACATTTTGAAAAAGTATTTGGAGAGATGTAAGGTACTCCACTCCATTCAGTCAGGTGCGATCCTCCGAACCCTCATTTATAGATTCATATATTGGCAGCGGAATGGCTGACTTTTGTGTGAACTCTTGAACACAGTTCTTGTGCATCAAGACTTCTAGACGGCCTAAACAAATTACATTCACACAAGTTTTAGAGAATACTTTTCTACAGCTGCTAGCAAAAGTATTTTAAGCAAAATATTGCTTATATTATATATAATCATGAACCATATACATATAACAATGACAAGCAATGAGATAGCAGTTTGCAATATTATAAAAAACCATAGACGGCAATTCTACAGGAATACACATCAATGGATCAAATTGATATAAGAACTAAAAGATTAGATGTTTTTCAATACAACGTTATACCAATGTTAACTTCAAAAAGTTTATTTTGTTATTTTTCAAAAGTCTACCCCTGTTTATACACAAAAATTCCACCCCTAAACTATAGGTTTAAAGTGAAACTTGCCCTAAATTTTATTTAAATGATACTTATCACATTAGCAGGAAAAACAAAACCAAAAAAGCTAAAAAACTTACCAACTTATTTATTATTTATTTTCCCAAAATCTCCCATTCTCAAAAGAAAGGCAGCACTAGTATATTTCCTCCATCTCTTCCTTTTGGCTCGCTGTCTTGCTCTTTGAAGATGGCTCAGACCTGTTTGCCAAGTGCATGGACACTCCCTTGGTGGAGCTAGCATATTGCTGAAACGTTTTAAAGAAACAAGGGTCACTAAAATATAAATTAAAGGCCAATACTTGTTCCACATAGTGTGTGCAATAAACACTTCCCTAAACAAAAAATATGTTAAGATACACTCATATTCCAACTCATAGAAACTAGATAAATGATCCTTTTTATAAAAAATAAATAAAATAAATAAAAAAAAGGTTAAATCATACATGAACAAAACACACTTCCCAATTTCAGAAATCCAAACCAATATAATACTCAAGAACAAACAAACTTGAAAGAAATATAATGCATGAAAACTTACAAGTTGGCTCAATTTGATGGAAAACACTATATAGCAGGTGGTTTGGCTAAACTTGGCTTAAATAGGAAAGGGTTAATGGGGTTAAGGCAACAACTTTGAAGAGTTAAGACCCTTTTTCATGTCATATGTGGAGTGAGGAGTGTATGAGGCCTGTCCGGTTTTATAGAGGGAACAAATGCAAGATGGGCCACTTATTGAAGAGGGCCAAAGTTTAAACTAAAACTTTAATTAAGTTCTTGATGTCTTGGACTCACAACAAGTCTTCTAAAAAGTAAAAAATGTTCTCAAAGGAAATGAATATTGTCGTCAAAAAGAGTAGGAGGAGAATGAAGTAAAATTCATTTCGAAGTAAAAAGTGAAGAGTGAAGAGAACCAACATAGAAATGAATAAAGCAATGATTACAAAAGACGCAAATAGTTGCCTATATATGCATCATGGAGTCTTCAGTCTCGGACCCATTTGCACGTTTTCTGATTGTAAATAACAAATTAGCAAGCGCATCACTCAAAGCTTGTTTTGCCATATATAACAAGCTTATCATTTCTTGTTTGTACATTTGCTATTGAGCGGTTCACTGGTCTTTATCCTCTACAGGGAGAGAAGGGTTTGTATTATAACAGAAAAAGGAAAATTTGGGTGGGTGAAGAATACTCTGATGTTTAACCCAAATTTCACAATGTCTTTTCACCCAAAATTCACAAATAGGAATTGGGTTCACTCAAAAATTAAAAACAAGTGCTTATACACATGCAAAAGCAATAATTTTAACATGTATAAGAGAGAAACAGAGTATATTAGAGACCATAAGCAAAAAAGCCAAGAAAGCCATCAACAAAGCCAACTTGAACGAACTTTGATTCTGGGATATTTGATTAATTCAAAGTTCAAAACAACAAACAATAGTCCAAAAACATTTCACAAGAAGCACAGTTTTTAGCCTTTGAAAAAGAAAAAAAAAAAAAAAACATTTATACAGATATTCATAAATACCACCAGTGTTGAAGAGTCAAGAGAGAGAGTTTGAGTGTGTACAGGACGCCACGCCACTGCTGCCAACTTTCCGATGATCATCGTGCAGTGACGCCTCCTCAGCATAGTCGTCCGATCTGCAGCATCTGCTTTTCGCGTATTTGATATTTTTTTTTTTGCTGAATACGCGTATTTGATATTTGTTTCTGACTGTATTTTACTCTGTAATCTGTATTTTGTGATATTGGTAAAGTTAGTACTTCAAGTTAGAGGGTTTGGTGTTTCTCAAAAAAAGTTAGAGGGTTTGGTCTGGAAATGTGGGTGAGTCGCAAGTGGGTATGTGACTGTGTAGTCTGTGTGCATTGGGTCAGTGGGTTTAGCCGCTTAGGTGTAATTTTGAATTATAATTAATAGTAAATTGCAAATTACATTTTAACGTAAGTGTTTAGATTTTACATCATTCTAAAATTTTAAAATTTAGATTTTACTTTCTAAAATTTGGTGGTATTTATATTTTACATCCTAATGTTTCATAATTTAGATTTTACACCCTAAATTTTAGGAGTTTGTGAATTTCAATCCATAAAATTTTGAGCTATTTGAATTTTACATCGTAAAATTCCAGAATTTATGCATGTAAAATTCAAACGCTTAGAAACTTTAGGGATTAAATCCAAATTTTAAAATATCAGAGTGTAAAATCCAAACACCCCAAATTTTAAAGGATAAAATCCAAATTCTGAAATTTTAACTTGTAAAATTTAAACATACTCAAACTTTAGGGTTTATTTTACAAATTTACCCTTGATATAATGTTAAAAGGGGTTTAGTAGCTTGCAAGTATTTCAAAGTGCAAAGTCTTTGTCTTTGTTTTGTAATCTTGGCGGTACTGTAGCTTGCAGTGTGGACAATTACCATCCACACGTGTATTGGGATCATTTTTTTTTTTTTTCTCTCTTTTACATACCTATTGTATTTTTTTTTTTTTTTAATGCAAAGTAGTTCATTTTATTAAGATAAGGATAAAAGCATTATATCTTGAAACACTGTGAGAGTGCTTTTTTCTTTAGCACACAGGCCCAAGGATCCTGGGCCAAATAGTTGTATTTTTGGTGGACTGGGCTTGGTTCACCGCAGCTAAATGGGGGCTGATTACGAACCAAGTTGTGCGCAAGTCACATAAATCTCCTCAAGGCAAAAATGCGATTCCTCCTGGTACCCCGAGCATACTGTCGTGGGATCCCGGGACGTATTAGGCCTGTAAGAACCCAGAATCTCTGGTTCTCTGCACTATTAGGATATATATATATATATATATATATTAATACACATACATATATGTAAGTGAATTTTATGAGAATGATTCAGCCACGAGGATCCTGGCCCCAATTCTCACAGACTTATGCTTTTGCACAAGACTTGTGGGATTTGGAACTCAAGTCCGAGTGGCTTTGCTTGGGCAGGGACTCAGCTTTACAAGCAAGAATATATATGTATTGAGCAGCAAGAAGCAGTAAAGAAATATGCAAAGTAATTGTTAGAAATTCTCAAATCAATATGAGATATTTCATTATTTTTCTTGATTGTGGATTACAAATGTGCTCACTAAGACGTGATATAAGGTTCAAATAAGCTCAAAAATTACAGACTTTGATGGCTATTCAAGCCTCTAAGACTTGCAAAGTTTGAATCCTTTTGAATCCAAGTATGTGCTATAGTGGCTGTTTCTGGGATACCGGGAGACATTCCTCTGTTTTTCTTAAATTTTACAGAGTTCTAATGACTCTGTTATGATATTCTTCCTACTGAAAATCCTCTCCCCCTTCAACATGGGTTTTCTCTTTCTTTTATAGTGTGTTTTCTAGGGCTCCATGGTACTAGTGATTTCTCTCTTTTGCCCCTCAGAGCTCATGCTGTGACAGTTGCTCAAGGGCTGGTCTCTTCCCTTTTTTTCTCATAGTTTTCATCTTTTATTGCTGTTTCTCTAAAAGTCATTTGCTGACTTTCCATTCCGGGGCGTCCTCAACAATTAGCCTTCAATCTCTCTTCTTTCAAGGTTTCTCATTTTTCAGACTTAGTTGTCGGTGTTATTTCCTTGTTGTCATTATTCCCAAATAGTTGGAATCTTTTACTGCTGGGTTGAAAGTTCTCTTCCAGTTGCTTCTACGTATAATTTTCTCATTCTTGGTTCCTTGTGGTACAGCTCCTTTATTCATGAATGTTTGCTTTATACTTTCTGATTCTTTGCTGCACCACTGGGTACTTGAGAAGGACATCTTTGTTCTTCATTTCTTGAGCTGTCTCAATCCCACAGTAACTGTGCTGCATTACCTGAGGATCTCAGGCCTCTGGCAGCCTCTGGGTATCCCAGCCCAGTCCTGAGGATCCCGGGCCTCTGGCAGCCTCTGGGTATCCCGGCCCAGTTCTTTTACTAGATTTTGTTGGACTTTTTGATGACCTTTTTGCTGGAAATCTGAACATAAATTGGGCCTTAATGTTGATTCTTCTTGCTGCTTGAATTGGGCCTTCTTTACTTTTCATGGAATGGGCTTTCTTGTGAAATTTTAGCCTTCAACAAACACTAAGTGCTCAATGATACATAGAGTTTCTTCTATCCAAGAACTAGACTGTAATAGGTTTTTAGTATCAAGACCTAAACTCTAATAGGTTTCTAGCATCAAGAACTAAACTCTGACAAGCATATTGAGCTAGACCATGTGCAGTTTTGTTACCATCCCATGAAACAAAAGAAAATTTGCAATCACTAAACCTCTGAGCATGTAACAAAAACCTTGAGACGATGTTAGAGATGCTTGATAGAGGAGTGGTCGAACCAAGCAGGGAGTGAAAAACCACCTATGAATCACATTCAAAAATTGTAGTTCTAATACCCATCTCCCAAGCAAACTGCATTCCTTCCTCCATGGCCTTGGCTTTAGTTAGAACATAGGTGAGTTTCATCTTTTAGTTTAGTTGAATATTTAATTACATAATGAACTAAAAGTGTAATGTAAATTATTGCATAATAAGAACAAATAAATCTATTTCATAGTTAATAAATAATTGAACACAAAAATAATTAACTATGTAGTTAAAAATTTAATTGTGTTCAATATCTGAATTCCAAAATTTGTTAATATCCTAATTTCAAAAAATGTTTGATTCCCAATTTCGAAAAATTCTCAAACAACATTTCAAAAAATTGATATAGATATAAAAATTTGTGTTAAGAATAGTGAAAACTCTGTGAAGACGATCGATCATGTGATCATGTGATACCTTGTCAATATATAAATAGAAAGAAGTACAATTATTCATGTACTAACACTAGATATATCTTGTCAAGATGATCATGAGATACACAGCATCCCCATGTCCTCAAGATAGGACAAGCATGATTACTTTGTTCATGTACCGTCAAAACTTACTACCACCTATGGAAAATGTGTGTTAGCGAAGACAAAAGATGTTGATGTAATGCATGCATGAAGATGTTTAACACCTAAATTTTCCTCTTGGGTCTCTTTCAATTTGTTATTAGTAGAGATCCAAAGCTTCAAAGGTTGATCTAATAGAGTAGAAATTTTTGGTACACCACTGTCAAATTTGATGTCTTTAATTGCATTTTTATCTAATTTGGAAATTTTAAATTGAATACAATTCTTATGCTACTTTGCAAAACTGAAATTTTTACCCTAATAGGGAACCATTTCATAGATTCTTTAAAGGGGGAAGCGATTAAGTTCTATTTTAAGATGGTCATTTCATTTGTCATTGATTTATTGTGATTGATCTAGTTGTTAGGTCATAGGTGCCAACGAAACGACATTATTTTCTTTCCTTCTTTTCTCTCTTTTCTCTTAATGGCAAAATTAGTAATGGGCATAGACATAATGACAATTTTGAAAAGAGAATCAAACTTTGTAAACTAAAATGAAAATTGTCAAATTTAAGAGAATAAAATGAAACTAACTCTAAATTTTAAGAATCAAAATGTAATAATTTTTTTTTTTAATTCGGCTTTCACACCATGCAAAGTTTAAGGCTATCTATTTTATTTGGTCTGTCATATCACCTATGCCATCAAATGAGTCCCATGTGGAGTCTATTAAAGTGTTTTAGACTTTTAGTGCCATTTCCTAGTTTGGTACACAATGATTTAACCTGTAATAATAATATTCTTGATATGGGAAATTTGTATATCTAAGTTTTTTTTTTTCTCTCTCTCTCTCTAGTCTCTTTCATACTACAGCTCATAGATGATAGAATTTGCATGGTTACTATCACTTAAGTTAATGTACGAGCATGATACTTTGTTAATGTACCATCAAAAGTTATTATGGTAGTGAAGACTGAAAGATCAAAGATGTGGATGCAAAGTATAAGCATTCATCAAAATGTTTGATACAAAAATATTCCTCTTGGGTCTCTTCAAGCTTAAAGTACTTTTCCAAAGGTTGATCTAGTAGTCTAGAAATTTTTGGTACACTATTGTCGAATTTGATTCTTTATATAATTGCATTTTGATATAATTGGAGGTTTTAAATTGAATACAATTTTTATGTTACTTTGCCAACTTGACATTTTTTTTAGCCATGTCATAGATTCTTTTAAGTTGAGCCAATTAAGTTGTATTTCATGATTGCCCTTTCATCTATCTTTGTAAGTCATCTGGCTGATAAGTGTTACCTTTCTCTTTACAAAGGCTAAACAAAATGATCATTTTAAAGAGGAAATCAAATTTGATGAACTAAAATGAAAATCTCAAATTTGAGAGACTAATTAACATGAAACAACTCAAAATTTTAAGACTCAATAATTTAGAGTAAATATTTATAATCTAGTATTAAAAAAAAAGTCTCTACTTGACAATCTGCAAGGTCTAGGGGTATCTTTGGGTGGGTCCTAATCCGATCGTCTATCACATATGCTATTATGAGTCCTGTGTGGAGTCAATCCAAATTCCAAGGTGCCATTTCCTAGTTTGGGAAATAATAATTTTACAGGTAAAAATAATATCCATTATAGGAAAATTGCTTTTATAAGACCTATTATGTCACTTTGCACTACAGCTCATAGATGATAGAAAAGTTGCAGAGTCACTATTTCCTGAGGATTAGAATGAGTCGCCTGAGTCTTTGAGACTTTAACTCTTTAACAGGACAATTGACCTCTAATACACATAATTGCTACTTGGAATATTGTAATTTGATGTAAATAAAGTTGACAAATGGAACAATTAACACTCGTAATTTAAATTTCAGTGACCAATAACACCTACTTAAAACTTTTTTTTTTTATATAATTTGATAATTACAATGGGAAGTAAAGATTTGAACCTTATACATGTTTGTTGAAAAGATCAAGAATTGTTAGTTGAATTACAAGATTATTGGCACTTACTTGAAAGTGCTCAATAAATAAACTTTAGAGATTTTCAACGAAAAATAAATAAATAAACTTTAGAGACTGACAAGGTACAATTTGATGGAAAACACTATAGTTGGTGGCTTGGCCTGGTCTTTGAGTAGTTCAGGGGAAAGTGTGTGGCTGAGAGAGTGTAAACTCTATAGTGGCTTAAAGGGGATAGCGAAAACAGGGTTAAAGGCAACTACGTTGAAGAGTTAAGACCCCTTTCTCATGTCATGTGTGGAGTGGAGAGTTTAGGGGCTGTCTGGTTTTATAGAGGGAGCAATGCAAGATGATCCACTTATTGAAGAGAGCAAAAGTATAAACTAAACATTAATTTCTTGATGTCTTAGACTCAAAACAGGTCTTCTAAAATATAAAAAATTTCCCAAAAGAAATGAATATTATTGTCAAAAAGGAAAATGATGTACAACTCATTTCGAAGAGAAAAGTGAAGAGAACCAACAATGGAAAGAATAAAACAACAATTGCAAAAGACAGATTTGTACAACCCATTTACACGTTTTCTGACTGTAATAATAAATTAGCAAGCACATCACTCAAGATGAGAGAGTGTAAACTCTATAGTGGCTTAAAGGGGATAGCGAAAACAGGGTTAAAGGCAACTACGTTGAAGAGTTAAGACCCCTTTCTCATGTCATGTGTGGAGTGGAGAGTTTAGGGGCTGTCTGGTTTTATAGAGGGAGCAATGCAAGATGATCCACTTATTGAAGAGAGCAAAAGTATAAACTAAACATTAATTTCTTGATGTCTTAGACTCAAAACAGGTCTTCTAAAATATAAAAAATTTCCCAAAAGAAATGAATATTATTGTCAAAAAGGAAAATGATGTACAACTCATTTCGAAGAGAAAAGTGAAGAGAACCAACAATGGAAAGAATAAAACAACAATTGCAAAAGACAGATTTGTACAACCCATTTACACGTTTTCTGACTGTAATAATAAATTAGCAAGCACATCACTCAAGCTTGTTTTGCCATACATTACAAGCACATTATTTCATGTTTGTACATTTGCTATTAAGTGGCTCAATGGTCTTTATCCCCTATAGAGAGAAAAGGCTTTGGATTAACTCAGAAAAAAGGAATTTGGGTGGGTTAAGAATACTCTGATGTTTAGTTTTACCCAAAGTTCACAAAGAGGAATTGAGTGAGTGAAGGATACTGCTCTGCAGCCCATAATGTTTGTTCAATCAAAGATTCCCTCTTTAAGGCTATCTCTTTTGGTGGGTCATATCACATATGCCATTGAATGAGTCCCATGTGGAGTCCATCCAAGTGTGTTAGTGCCATTTTCTAGTTTGGGAAATAATGATTTAACCGGTAATAATAATATCCATGATGGGAAATTTGTATTTCTAAGTTGTTTTTTTCCTTCTCTTTTTCATGCTACAGCTCATAGATGATAGAATTTGCATATTTACTATCACATAAGTTAAATGCATACGAGCATGATACTTTGTTAATGTACCATCATAAGTAATTATCACGTCAAATTTGGTAAATGGGTGTTAGTGAAGACTGAAAGATGTCTACGCAAAGCATTCATCAAAATGTCTGAAACAAAAATATTCCTCTTGGGTGTCTTCAAGTTTCAATTAGTTAATAGTGGATATCTAAAGCTTAAGTACTTTATCAAAGGTTGATGTAGTAGTGTAGAAATGTTTGGTACACCATTGTCCAATTTGATTGCTTTAATTGCATTTTGATATAATTGGAGATTTTAAATTGAATACATTTTTTATGCTACTTTACCAACTTGAAATATTTTTTAGGCTAACAAGGAATCCTGTCATAGATTTATTTATTTATTTTCGTTGAGATAAACAACAGAAATTTTATTTCCAAACATTTTGTTGTAAGGAGCTTGAATCCAAACCGGTCCAAGATCTGGACAAAAACCCCCACAAGGTTGGCTTAAGATCCACGCAAGGGATTGCATAAACCTGCACAAAGGGCCGAGAAATACCCACAAGTGGGGTAGGACAACCCTTTGACAAGATAGGAAGAGGCTCATGCTAGACCAGAGCTCATAGCGAAGCCAAGGAGAGATTCTCTATATTTCCAAAAATTCAAATGAAATAAGGCAGGAGAGAACTCACAGCTCACCTTCCCTTCACATGTCATAGATTCTTTTAGAATGAGACAATTAAGTTGTATTTTAAGATAGTCATTTTGTGATTGATTTTGCTGTTAAGTGCTAAAAGAAGGCATCGTTTCTTTTTTCTTATTCTTTTTTCCCTCTCTCTTAACAGCTAGAATTTGAAAAGAAAATCAAATTTGATGAACTAAAATGAAAATCTCACATAATGATCATTTTAAAATGGAAAAGAGAGGTAAGACTACACGTAATAAAAAATAAAAAATAAAAAATAAAAAATAATAAAAAAATTTAAAAAAAAAATAAATAAATAAAAAAAAAAAACCCTATCCTCCTATTGATAAATTAGTAGCCTATATCTGACTTAGGTATTGGAGAATCCCCCGATAGAAATCCTCTATGGTCTGCCTAGTGTCTATTATTCCTCCTTACAAGTCTCCATGGACTGAGCTGACACGGGAAACACGAAATCAAGTGACATTCCAACAACGAACATCCACCCCTACTGTTGAAATCAATTCAAATTCTGAATGTAACATTCTTTTTCTAATCAATATTTTAAATAAATAATTGTATGTATCATACAGGACAGGTTTGAATCATGATACTCTTGAGCAAAAAATTCTTGGAAGTAGAAAATGTTAGGATAGGGTTTTGAATAAGAGTAAGATTGGAGACATGCTTAGGTTAATTATTATCCTGGTGGTGAGTTGAATCATGATAATGTTCTAAAAGAACCTTTAATTGACATTGAGCTAAACTAATTCCCTAGTTTATGAGTAATAATTAGTTTTATTTAATAAGCATCTAAGAATAAAAATATATGAGAATATTTCATCTGGTCTGCTGTAGCACGTTGGCAATTCTTTGGTAATTAAGAATCCAGGTTCAAATCGTGGCAGCGGAGATTCTTTTTTTCTTTTCTTTTTTTCTCTTCTCTAATTGAGATAACGGGCCTATCACAAGAAGCCCACCATAGCAATACACTAATAACAAATACTCGGAATTTGAAGTTTTGTTCTGCTGAGAGACAAAACCACAAAGCCCAAAGGCTTCCCTCATATCCAAACACCCCCAATATTTCACTCTCTTGCAACCTGTTTATCTCAATCTTTCTCTCTTTAACTTCATCTTTATTAGTACCATCTAGTTTTACTTGGAGGCATTATTAGTTTAATTTCAAGGAAAAAAAATTATAATCTGATGGCGCATGGTTTGATGGTAATGAGCTTTGTAAATTGTCCTCGGCCTCACACATGGAGTTTCATAATATGGGAGGTAGAGAAGGGACTTCATCACTTAAGCTAATTGGCTTACATTAAAAATAAATAAATTTATTGGTGTAGTACGATAAATAGTAATCAATCAATGACTTATATTATTCAGCCAAAAAAAAAAAAAAAATCAATGACTTATATTAAAAAATGAACAAAACTTATTGGGGTCTTTGTATGATAAATAGTAATCATTATTGAGCGGCACAGTGGCGGCTCAAAGAATTTTTTTCAGGGTGTTCCTCAAGGATGTTCCTCAACAAGCATAAATTACATAATCTAATAAAAAGAAAATTTTGTATATTGACAACAACAACAATCAAAAAACACGCAAATACATAAAATTTACAATTGTCTTTTACGAGTTTTCATATTTTGAAATCGTTGCATGATAGTCTCATTATCAATACTACAAACTACATCTCTTTCAATATACACAATCAAGCAATCTTATTAATTATTGTTGTTGTTTTTTTTTTTTTTTTTTTTTTTTTTTAGAGAGAGTTTCAACCTATGGCGTCCGCTCCTGATGATAACTCTTTTATCATCAGACCAAGACACTAATCAGTTTTTAGTATAGGTAGGGATTGAACCCTAGATCTTTTATACAACCATCAGAGACTTTACCAGTTGAGCTGACTGGAACCCACAATTATTGTTGTTTAGTTGTTTCATTAATTTGTTTATCTTTTATAAACTATAATTTGTTATATTGTTGTTTCATTAATTATAAATTAAATTATTAATTGTTGTTTAACCTAACATAATTTAATTTGTTTGTCTTTTATAATGTACTCCCTCCGTCCCACTTTGTTTGTCCTTTATTCCATTTTGGGATGTCCCAAAATATTGTCCTGTTTCTAAAAATAAAAGTCATTAATTTACTAATGTTCCTATTATACCCCTATTAATTTACTAATTCAATTTTTTGATAAATTTATTTAAGGGTAGTTTTGGAAACTTATACATTTTTAAAAGATAGACAAGACAATAAATGATGTTTCCTTAAAAAATTTGACTTTTCAAACAGGACAAACAAAGTGGGACGGAGGGAGTATTGGTTAATTAAATGATTAATTATTGTTTATTAGTTGCTTCTCCCAATTAATTATTGGTTAATTAAATTATTGTTTATTAGTTGCACTAGCACACACCCCATCCTCATGTGCATTTACTTCCCCTAATTCAAATATCCCACCCCAACCCCATGCCCCCATCCACCCCCCACTCAACAGACAAGCCCCATGGCCCCCAATCACAAGAGCCAATCAGATAAATTCACAATCACAAATCACAATACACTAAAAGACAATTAATTGTATCTCATCAACACCAACGGATAAAGCCAAAAACAGGGCAAATATTAATAAAGTTATAAAGTAATCAGCCAATCACAGTTCAAATTTTATCAAATAAAGTCTTAAAGAAGAGAGAGAGAGAGACTCTCATTTCATAATTTTCATTTCACTTTCATTCTTTAGATAAAGAGAGAGAACTGAGACAGAGAGTAGAGAGAAACCCATTAACCCAATAAGCAAGAACCCATATATGTAAGAGAGAAAAAGAGAGAAAAGTTAAGTGTAAAGATGAAATACCTTCAGTCACTATTTCAAGGATTAAAAAGAGTCGCCTGAGTCTTTGAGACTTTAACTCTTATACATGTCAATTGGTAGTCTAATCTAAGTATATATGTGTGTGAAGCTCCATCCTAAAAACTTGAACCCCGATCCTTATCCCCCACACCCCAAAAGTATTTATACTTGTGGAGTGACTATCGCACCAAGGGTGCACAGTGATTGGAATATCGTAATTTGATGTAAATAAAGTTGACAGTTTGAACAATAACACTCGTATTTTAAATTTCAACAACCAATAACACCTACTTAAAATATTTTTTTTATAATTTGATAATTACAATGGGAAGTAAGGATTTGAACCTTATACATGTCCGTTGAAAGATCAAGAATTATCAATTGAATTACAAGGATATTAGTGCTCACTTGAAATTTTAAAAACCAAAAGCATTCAATAAGTAGACTTTAGAGAATTTCAACGAAAAATAAATAAATAAACTTTAAAGACCGACAATATATATCCCCATTTTTATTTAATTTACAAATTACAATAAGTTGGGGGTGCTTTCAAGTGGAGGATTTGAATTCAATAGATGAAACTAGGCCTATTTCCTTCTATCTAGCTAAACTAACCACACAATATGTCTATAGAAACACTCCTTGGCTAGCAGAATGCATTGACATTAATTAAGTTTTCTTGAAATTTTTTTTTTTTTTTTCCCTCTTAGACAATAACTCTAGCCTAATCTAAGTTTTCTTGATTATTAAACCTAGTCCACCTACACTTTTGAGACAAACAACACTAAAATCAACTATGTTAGGCATCAATTAGCCGACCTACACTTAAACTACACTAATGGTTGATTTAAACCTTCCATTTTCAAAAAAATTGTATCTCAATTGGTTTTAAAAAGAGACATCTAAAGTTAAATCCCCCACTTCCAACTATTGAATCATCAACAAAAAATTATTATTATTATTATTATTATATAAAACTGAAACCTCTAAAACTCCCACAATTTTCCACGTCAACAATATTTATATAAATAATAATAAATCTTTTTTTTTCCACCAAATACAAATTACAAACCCGATTCTTATTAAAAGCCAACTATCTCTCAAACAAAAAAGTCTAAAAGTCTAAAACCAACCGTTCTCTCTACTTCTCCAAGTCGTTCTCTCTGTATCCCTGATAGTCCACCATAGCCATCTCTCCCACCCATGACTGAGCCGTTACACATCATAGCCATCACAAAATCTCCAATGTCGCAGGCCCAGTTACGCAGGTGAGATGCTCTTAATATCATGTATCTAATCTTTCCCTCTCTCTCTCTCTCTCTCTCTCTCTTTCTAAATATTTGTTTTTTAATGTTCATTGGCTTTGCTTCTTTTTGTTGATTCCTTGACTGAATTACTGTTGTTGCTTAAGTAATATTTTGATTTTTTATTCAGTTCTTTTGCAAATACTATTGTTGGGTATTGTTAGGTTTTTTTTTTTTTTTAATTTAATTTTGTGAATTCTTATCTTGGTTCATGTGACTACCACTTAGAAACTTGATTTTAGTGTATAGTTCTCTGTAGGCATTTATTTGTGAGCCTTTTAATTCTTGATGCAAATTTGAAATTCATAAGGAATTTTAAATTCTAATTCTTTGGGATTGTGTATTTGAAATTTTAGTGGAAACAGAGCTATGGGTTTGAATTTTTTATGATTCATATGTCAGATATTGGGATTGGTATTGACGGTGAGATAGGTTTATAACTACTTATTGTTTATATACATTGTTGACTTTTTGTTTTCTTCTTATTGTTTTTCCGTTTTCTGTTTTCTCTTTTCCCTTTGCGAGAAGAAACCCATTGAAGGTTAAGAAGAAAGAACAGAGTAGCCTTGCACCACTGATCTGCCAGTAAAATCACTATGGTAAATTGATTTCTTTTATTGTTCCCTTTAATTATTTACTATCACGCTACTGTTATTGTTCAATTTCTTCTTCACTAACATTGTTGACTTTTTGTTTTCTTCTTTTCGTCTTTCCGTTTTATGCTTTCTCTTTTCTCTCTGCGAAAAGAAACCCAGCAAAGGTTAAGGAGAAAGAACAGAGTAGCCTTGCACCACCGGTCTACTAGCAAAATCACTACGGTAAATTGATTTCTTTCATTGTTCCATTTCATTGTTTACTATCACGCTACTATTATTGCTCAATCTCTTCTTCAATGTCACGCTACTGTCTTTTTGGTTCCTTCCACTAATTTGATAGAAATATTGTTTTTCCATTGTATGTTTTGATTTAGACAACTTTAGTCAATTTTCCAAATTACACCACATTTGCTTTGGCGATATAAAAACAAATGTTAGACATGTTGGTGAGAAATATAAAAGCCATGGAAGAGTTTGGTTTCTGGCTTTAAATTATTCTTGGCAGAATTTGATTAGTTATGTAGTTCCATATATTTAATACTCCTCAATTTGTTTGTTCTACCTGTTTGTTGTGTTATTTTGTATTACAGGAACTGTTTAATTTGTCAATAGGATGTGTATTTCTGTTTTAATTTTTTTTTTTTTATAATAACAAACGTTAATAACTAAGACATTGAAATTTTGTGCACACCATGTGTTTGACAAAATGCCTTACTCTCGCATTAGTTTATAGCCACTTTATGGTTTGTGACTCTTGGTTTTAGTTGCTATTGGTCATTGACTACTTTTTGTTATGTATCAATCATAAGTCATGATGATATGAAAAATGAGTAGAATTTATTTAATTCGGCAACCTACTTATTTTAAGAAAAGTGTTAATGTAATTTAAAAGTTTCACTTATTAGGCCAAGAGCAGCAACTTTTGTATTTAAATTTTTTGAGATTAGTGTGGAGCATTTCAGTTAAAAAGAAGCTTGGATCTGTCACAAGCCAAAAAATATATTAATACATCAATAAAAAACTTTGGCTAAAAGAAGCTTTTGCGTTTTGATTTTCCTAATTGTAAAATATGGCTCTGTCATAACTAAACAACCATATCTTATAACAAATTGATGACATTTACTTGAATCTTCTTTGTTCATGAAGGTAGTAAATAATGAACTTTCTCTGTGATCATACTTGTGTTTTTTCTTAAATGAAGGAGGAACATTATAAAATGCAAAAAAAAGGTGAATGTGCAATGCATGATATTGCTCCAATATTTATGTTGACCTTAAATAATTAGGAGTTAAGTCTTAATTTTGGAACCTAAGAACCTATTGTTGATGAGAAAAATAAACTAAAGAATTTGATGCTTGTGACCCTAAATAATTCCGTACCTCTCTTTCTTAATTTCTTTATAATTATTACTATAGCATTCATCTTATTGAAAAAACATAGTTTAGCTTAAGATTGTCTAATATTGATTCTTTTGATATTTGGGTGTTAATGAACAATTAGATTCTTGGACTGCACAAGATGCAGCTATTGTTAATGATACACCATATACTGAATATTTGCTTCTACAAACACTGTAGTCTGTGAGATCATATTAACTGCAATTTCATTCTCTAATTCATTATAAACTGTGTGTATGTGAATGTGAGGTCATACCTTGGAAATTTTTATTGATTTTTTTGACCATTGGTTATGAGATTGATATTGAACTTGGACTTGGTTCTATCCATTTGGTATATAATTTTAGAAGATAATTTCAAGCTTTGTGAATGAGGGGTTGGGAAACTGTGAAGTGGGTTAGGAAATTGTGAAGTGGATCTGATTTGATTATGATTTATTTCATGGCGTGATTATGAATTTTAGTGTGATTTAAAAGTGACTTGGTGTTTTTCAATATATTATTGGAAATGAATTGTGAGTCTACAATTGTAAAGTCTCATTACATTAGAGTTTTGCTGATTTGATAGGGCATTTTGTGGTGGCGTTGGTATTGAACATTGAATTTTGATATTCTTCTTTTGAGTTTTAATTTCGTGTTCTTTTTGAGTATTTTCAGTTTAGTTGGATTTGAAGTTTCATAGGAAGGATTTTGTCTAGGTTTCAACAAAAAATGGTTTCATGATAGTGGGACCAATAAAATTTTTTTTTTTTTTTTTGGAAGAACAGTGGGCCCTTTTTTATTTAATTTTATTAAATTTGCTTGAATTATTTGAACATTTACCCCAAAAAAAGATCTTTAATTTTGCCTCTTCCTCATTTAATTTACATAGACAATTGTTTTTCTTGGGCTGAATGAATTGTTTACTCTATTAAGGTTACAACTGAGACATTATATAGCACTTACATCCATTCAAACAAACACATAAAGTTGTACATTAAGGTCTATACAAATAAGACAAAGACAAACGACCACGTCAATTAACATCAATCACTCACACATGAACCATTCTTCTTTTTTCCTTGCTTTACCCTCTTTTTCTATTTGCTGAGATAGAGTAAATTTGTGGTTTGGTAAGAGTACTTGCAGCACACAAATGAGAATTACTATAGTTCACAATCAAATGAGTTTTACTATAGCTCACAAATGAGTGTTTTTTGGAACATGCAACTCCTACTGCCAACGGTTTGAAGCCATGTCATATCTGTAATGCAGTAAAGATAAAAAGCAAATGAGTGTTCCCAAGTAGATCAAAGATGACTTTTGTTAATCATGTGGAACTAACAAAAATGTGAAAACCATAAATGCAGGGTTCTAAACTGATCATTAACATATCAAAGGGAACAGCAATAGTTAAGGCCACCATATGCCAGTCAAGTCTTCACGGTTTTGCTTTTGTTGGAGGATTATTAGCAAGTCCACAAAATCAGGTAAAGGTAAAGGCAAAGGAATAGAAGTGAGCACACCAAATGAACATGCATGGATTTGGGTGTACATGGCTTATGATTTAAGAAATTGTATAGTAATTGCATACATAATGCTACCTTCAGCAAAATTAATCAAATAATGTAGTATGAAGTCCCATAAAATTGTGCCACTACTTTTCTTAGGTTATTACAAGCAAGATTCCAACCATTGCCATTGCATAATTTTTATTTTATTAATCAATCAGATGCAAGACCCTAATTGATAGTTTAAATTTTAAAATTAAAACAAAAGAACATATTTAATGACTATTATGAAGCAACAAGGAAGAAGATACAAAAAACACTTTAGAGTTTTTTTTTTCTCAATTTATTTGAAATATTGATTAAGTAGTTCTTTAAATTTGTGTTTCATACATTTTATGGATAGTTGTGGATATTAAAGATTTAATTCTTCATTTTATTTTAAACTTAAATTTGTGTTTCATACATTTCTATTTCATTAAATTTATACACAATAGCTTTCTCGTGCATTGCACGGGTTAGCGACTAGTTATTATTATTACTATTATAAACCTTTTTAAAAGGTTTCATGTAAACTTTCTAATGAATTCTTTTAGAGTTGTTAGAAGCTCATGCAGTCATGTGATAGTCAATTTAAATGAAATTTATTTCACACTATAAAGTTTAAGAAACTACATGAAACTATAAGCTGGTTTAAAATTTATATATATTTGAAATGATTAAAATAAATTCTAATGAATTCTTTTAAAGTTGTTTGAAGCTCATGTAGTCACGTGATAGTCAATTTAAACGAAATTTATTTCACACTATAAAGTTTAAGAGACTACATGAAACTATAAGGTTTAAATTTTATATATATCTGAAATGATTTTAAAATGTTAAAATGAAACTTATTGAAAATGATGAGGTTAAAATGAAAATTACCTAAGACGTACTTAATAAAAATAGTTGGAATGTACAGTGTGATATTATCATATTACAGCCTTATATCATTGTGGGGGGTTTTTTCCCCGCACACTCGGCTCATTGTCCTCTTTGGGGAGCCAAGCCCGCAAGGATTTGTCCTCGTCCCCGAGTGTGGTCTTTGGGATTTTCACCTTCTTGAGGCTTGACACCCTTAGTCCCACATCGGTTAGAAAAGCGCCCCACGCATGCCTTATAAGCCCTTGGAGCAAGGCATGGTGTAGTGGTACACTATGCCTTGCTCCAAGGGCTTATAAGGCATGTGTGGGGCGCTTCTCTAACCGATGTGGGACTAAGGGTGTCAAGCCTCAAGAAGGTGAAAATCCCAAAGACCACACTCGGGGACTAGGACAAATCCTTGCGGGCTTGGCTCCCCAAAGAGGACAACGAGCCAAGTGTGCGGGGAAAAAACCCCCACAATCATTTATGGGCATTTTTTACTTTCACAATTTCTTTTATGTCAACATTTTTTCTTTTACATTATTAGGGAAAAACTTTATAAAAAAAAAAAATATATATATATATATATATATATAAAAGAAGAAGAAAAAGAATAGGTAAATAAAATGAGAGGAAATACTAGTTTATCCTAATTACAAACACAAGATAGTGATATCTGTTATCACTATTCTAATCAAACCAAATCTGATTGTAGGGTCTTGATTTATAGTCCAAACTCAAAATGTATGAGATATTGGCCCAATGAGCCCAATATAATAAATTTGTAGAGAGTGGGTCGAAGAACTAGACCCTAATGAGTTGAACAATAGCTAGTACTGAATTAATGGGCAATCAAACACAAAATAAGAGATTTTAATATCAATAGACTTTCAGTCCGAGGAGGTCACACTTGTATATATTGATCACAATTGAATACAAAGACAATTTAGATTGCTATAGCCTTGTTTCTCTCTTTTCTCTTCTCTTTCTCAGGGAGGGTCTCTCACATTATATAGCTCCCTTTGGAACATCTTAATTCTACACTTGTTAATCATCTGAGCCTCCACTTGAGTACCTGTCCCATCAAATACCCTCTCTGGCTTTCTGTGTGTTGTGGTAGCTAAGGTAACACTGTTCAGAAGTCTTCTCCACATAAATGTGACCAGAAAAGTAGCTGCGATGCATTTAATGCGGTGGCAGCAACTTTCCCCTAGATATTTTTGGGCTTCCTTCCTTCTTGTATGTTCATGAAGCATGTTCCTATCATTGCAGCTTCTTAGAGGGTCATTCTACTTGCTGGAATACATATTTGAGCTGTACATGCCATATCCGAGGAGTAATTCCTCCTCGGACTACATTTCATTCGTTCCTTACTCATGAGACTTTAAATTGGGACCCTAAATGACTATTTGCCCCTACCCGGACCATTCAGCGTCCTCGGACAAAAGCCCAAGGCCCAACATATTATCCTAGGTCTTTATCCCTACACTGATAATAAACAATTTCACTTTTTTTTTTTTTTTTTTTTTTGGAGAGAGAGTTTCAACCAATGGCTCACCATTCTAATCAAGCCAAATCTGATAGTAAACAATTACAAATTAAAATTTTATTTTTGAGAGAGTTTCAACCATTCATCAGACCAAAACACCAATCGGTTTTTGGTGTAGGTGGAGATTAAACCTCAGATCTCTTATTTAATCATCAAAAATTTTACCAATTGAACTAACTGGAACCCACAATTACAAATTAAAATTTAGTTAGTATAAATGGATGGCATGACCCAATATTATGGCCATCAACCTATTCAAAATCAATCTTCTTTATCACATAATTTAATTTAGAATATAAAAATACAAAGTATTCTTCTGGTAACAAACCATCAAGTATCATAGGACGAATTTTTCCATTACATCACTTCGTAACAATCTAAATTTCCTTTTTCTATAAACACAATGTCTACTTTTTGTTGGTTGCTTTTACTATTAGGTTAATACACTCGAAAACCCTTTTCTCTTAAACTCTCAAACACCTCGTGCATAAGGAAATGTCAATTAAGGTATAAGGCTCTTGATTATATATAATTATTCTTTATGAGTAATGCTATAGGCACAAATACAACACTTTTACAAAATGTTGATATGGCCAACCTCTTATTGGTTTTCATCTAGGCCCACCATTAATATCATTTTTTCATTTACCAATAATCATTCACCAGTTACCATATCAGCAGTTTGTAAAAAAAATTTGTAAAATAGTTTGTTTCTCTAGCATTGTTCTTTATTTAAATGTTATAGTTTCTAATAATTTCATTTAAGCCATAAAGTTTTAAATAGACTTATTTAAACCTTATAGTTTCATTTAAACCTTATAATAAATTTAAATTTAATTGGTTGTCATGGGAGCTTCTAACAGTGTTAAAGGAATTTGTGACAGAATATTTAAATGAAACATTTTTGTAAACTTTGAGGTTTAATTAATAATAAAAATTTAAATTAAATGAAATATATCAAAAACTCTAAAGTTTAATATGAAATTTACACAAAAATATTTAAGGTCATAATAACGTCTAGAAAACAGAGGGTAATTTAATTTTACTCATGATAGTACGAACCACCCTTACTAATGTTACACAAGAATAACCTCAATCTGAGGATAAAGCAATTCGTCAACTAAAATTAATTGAAAGAATATATTAATTCAGGAAAAAAGAAAAGTAAACCACTTAATCTAATAATTGATTTTATAAGTTATAAATCAATGCTACGAATTAAGTACTTATACTTTATGGTCCGTTTGGATTGAGGGGGAGGGAGGGGGAGTAAAACAGAGTAGAGTAGATTTAACACAAAATTAGCTTATTTTTAGTCAACTCTACTCTACTTCCCTTCGCTCCCCTTCCTTTCCCCCTCCATCCAAACAGCACAAAATTAGCTTATTTTTAGTCAACTCTACTCTACTTCCCTTCGCTCCCCTTCCTTCCCCCCTCCATCCAAACAGGTCATAAGGGTACTCAAGTAGTGGGCAAATCAATCTGGGGTGTTAGGTGTGACATATATCTAAAGTTTACATGTTCAAGGTACAATACTATTGGTTTGTGAGGGGGTTTTTGAGGCGTCTCATAAATGGGAAGTGAAATAATCTAGCCAAAAGGTTAGGACATCACTTCCTTATATCAAAAAAAAAAAAAAACTAATTTATAAATTATAAATTATAAATTAATGGTAAGAATTAAGTATGTATACCCCTCAATGGTATTCGGGTGGTGGAATGTTGGAACATCACTTCTTTATACCCAAAAAAAATTATAAATTATAAACCAATGGTAAGAATTAAGTATGTTGAGTATTTGAATGGTGAGCTCATTAGCTTGGGGTGTAACAAGAACATGAAGGTTGTAGATTCAATCCACTCCATTATCAATCTATAGGATTTCTGGAATATTTGATGGATAATAAGTTAAATAATCTGGCCTAGAAGTTGAGACACTACTTATACCAAAAAAAAAAAAAAAAAAGCGGATATGGTATCTCCAAAAGAAAAATGGAATAGTGGAACGACACACACAAATGCACATGTGCGTGTTTAGAGTTTAGACTAGCTTTTTGTTGAAAAGGCTTATTTGATTATTTGTTGAAAATTAATAAAAGTATATTTGTAGTTAAAATTTAGAAATGTGAGAATCTAAAAAATTATACACAAGCACATAAGCAACAAACTAACCCAAAAATAAATAATTAAAAAAAAAACTTTTCATTTCCTTAAAAAAAAAAAAAAATTCACACCTCATGCATTCTTTTTTTGATCATACCTCATGCATTCCATTTGATTAATTGATTTTAATTTTCTACTCTGCAAAACTTTGGAGAAATTACAATTTACCATTCTAAACTATACCTCAAATTACATTTTACACTTTAAACTTTTTGAATACACATATTGCACTCTAAACTATAACTCTTATTACACTTTGCACCCCAACATTAAATTTGTCGTTAACTTGGATGAAAAAGTATGATATCAATTGAAAATATACAATTGCTCATCTTCTCAATTCCTTAAAAATAAAGGATAAATTACACTTTAATACCCTAAATTGTACTCTCAATTACACTTTCCACTCTAATCTCTAGATTTTTCTCCAAGTTAACAGCAAACTCAACATCAAATTGTAAAGTGTAATAATGATCATAGTTTATAGTAAAAAATGTGCAATAAAAAATTTTAGAGTTTAAAATGTAATTTGAGGTATAATTTAGGATATTACAGTGTAAATTTCCCTAAAACTTTATACCATAAAACTTCTCTTACCTTTGAAATTAAATTTTTTATTTTTAATAAATTATCAATGAGATTTGACCTCTAAATTCATTAATAAAAAAATGTCAATTAATTGAATTACAAAGCTTGTAGTGACATTATTATTTATTAATTTATATACACAATTAATGTTTTGACTTAGTAGTACTCCTAGACACTAGAAAGGAGGCCATAAATTAAAGAGAAATACTATATTCACAATATTTTTGTAACAGGTCATCCAAAAAAAAAAAATTCGTAACATTTTTACAATAAATTTTAAATGATAGATTATTATTGGTTTTTATGGATAAATAAACAAGTAATTTTAAGCTGTGAACTCAAATTAAAATGATATCTATAATTTCTATAAAAGAATTATTGCACTAAACAATAATTAAAATGATAAAATAATCTTAAACATGTCTAATGATCTTTCTCTCTCCTCCTATTTTGGCATCCTTTACCTTTACTGCACAATTCAACAACTACTGAACTCTGTATACAGGACCACCCACCCAGCCATCAATCTCTGATCCCCAATTGTCAAAAACTCAAACACACCCATCTCTCAATCTTTCTCTATCTCACCACTTTTCCAACCCCAAAAGTCTTTGCCAATTTGCAATAGCCGAAACAAAAACTGACCCATCAAACCAAATCAAACAAAAAATGACTGGCCGCAGAGAAATGCATCGAAACACTTTACAGTCGGTTCGAAAAACCAGAATTGCAATTGCCATAGCCATTGGAGTCACTTTGGGTTGTGTCTTCGCCATTTTCTTCCCTCATGGTCTCTTCACCTCCTCAGCTCCTATTATCACTCGTACTATCTCCAAATCCAATGCCCAGGTTCCAATTCTCCAACCCCACTTTTTTTTTATTAAAAAATTTTTTATTTATATTTGATTAGTATTTTTTTTTATAGTTTTGGGGTTTTGAGATGTTATTAGTATTTTGGTGATGGGATTAGCGAATTGACATTACTTTTATTATTATGAACCAATCATGACAGTCACGAAAAAAAAAAAGGTGTGTTCTTGGACTTGTTGGATTTTTAGTTGTGGGTGTGTTTTGGGATTCTGAATCTTGGTGGGGAAGTGAAGCCATTGCGTTGACTTATAGTTTCTGTGGTTTGACTTTGAATTGGATATGGGTTTTGTATACAATGCCACAATGGTTACTTAAAAAAATAGTTTTTCTTGCTATACACTGAAGTCTATTAGTAAACAATTTCTACATGTTTTACGAATCTGTGATAATGAGGGATGGATGATAGTTAAACATTCAAACTCAAACTCTTTAATTGATTGTAACAATTGATGATTTGAAGCTCTATGCTCATTTAATTTACAATCCTATTTTTGAACATTGTGGTCTGAGACTTTGACTTGAATTTGATCATATTGTTTGTATTTCATAGGCTGTGTGAGTGGTAATAGTTTCAAATATGGAATTTATATTCAATTCAATGCGAAGCATCCTAAATCTCTTATTGTGTTTGATTGGTATACTGATTGAGACAATGTTGCCAATGAGCCCCAGCCCAAATGGCTCTTCCTCCTACCACAATCTCTCTCTCTCTCCCCTTCTGCGTGTCTATGTATATGCTTTTATTTAGTTTATACATGTGTAATAAAAAAATTATGCAATACATGTGTGTGTATTAAATGCTCCCAATCACCATTGTGGCTTTTGTGTGAAATTTTGAGATGAGGCAAAGGAAGATGATTCATTCATATAGTGTATGCTGCACATCTGATGACTTTTTTGCAATTTAATCATCTAATGGTAACGCATACAGTCTTAGTGGAGTTTACATAGTGTTGAATTGGTTATTTTGTTAGGCACAAATATAAGATTCATGTTTTTTTTTCTCTCTCGTTTCATCAGGTTAATTCAGCTTCATGTGAATCATCTGAACGGATAAACATGTTGAAATCAGAGTTTGTGGAAGCATCTGAGAAAAATTCCGAGCTGAGAAAAGAAATTAAGGAGCTAACTGAAAAGCTTAGATTGGCTGATCAAAGGAAAGATAATGCACAGAAGCAGGTTCTTATGTTGGGTAAACAGCAGAAGGCTGGACCTTTTGGTACCGTCAAGGGCTTAAGAACCAGCCCTGCTGTCATCCCTGATGAATCTGTCAATCCAAGATTGGCAAAGATATTAGAGAAAGTTGCTCTCCAGAGAGAGCTTATAGTTGCTCTTGCAAACTCAAATGTGAAGGACATGTTGGAAGTCTGGTTCACTAACATCAAGAGAGTGGGTATACCCAATTATTTGGTTGTTGCTTTGGATGAAGAGATTGCCAAATTCTGTGAATCAAAGGATGTTCCGGTGTATAAGAGAGATCCAGATGAAGGTATTGATTCAGTTGCGAGGACAGGAGGGAACCATGCTGTCTCAGGGTTGAAATTTCATATTCTAAGAGAGTTTTTGCAACTGGGGTATAGTGTTCTTCTATCAGATGTTGATATTGTGTATTTGCAGAATCCTTTTCATTATCTTTATCGAGATTCAGATGTGGAGTCCATGACTGATGGTCATAATAATATGACAGCTTATGGGTATAATGATGTCTTTGATGAACCTGCAATGGGTTGGGCTCGATATGCTCATACAATGCGTATATGGGTCTATAACTCTGGTTTCTTCTACATTAGACCAACAATTCCTTCAATTGAGCTTCTGGATCGTGTGGCGAGTCGGCTTTCTCAGGAGCCACCCTCTTGGGACCAGGCAGTTTTCAATGAGGAGCTCTTTTTCCCTTCATATCCTGGGTATGATGGGCTTCATGCTGCAAGAAGGACTATGGATTTCTATCTGTTTATGAACAGCAAGGTGCTCTTCAAAACTGTGAGGAAAGATGCCAACCTGAGCAAGCTCAAACCAGTAATTATTCACGTAAATTACCACCCTGATAAACTTCCCCGAATGAAAGCAGTTGTGGAATTTTATGTTAAAGGGAACAAGGATGCACTCAAACCCTTCCCTGATGGTTCAAGTTGATAATATGTTTCTGCTCATCAGTAATACCTTTAGCAAGAAAGTGCTTGCTGAGTTAGAGTATGTTTGAAACGGAGAGAGATGGGGGGAGAGGAGAAGGGAAGTTAACTAGAATGTAAATGTTTCAAAGCACACATGCAGGCTAAAATTAAGTGAGATTTCATCTTATTGGAGCAATGTGAGTTATGCCCTTTCTTGGCCCCAATTACAACAGCCCTAGTGTTCAAACGCATGCAAATTATAGTACGCTTCACATTACCAATCCTGCTTTTTACTTAATTGTTATTACAAGATATACTGCGGCGAGCTTCCCTTTTCTTCTGCATGAAATTTCTTTGTTGTGGTATTTGATGAATGAATGTAGCAGTTTGATTCGTTACAGTCATCAATCTAGTGTGATTTAGCTTTGCAGAAGACATAAAAGTAACAGGTAAACATGTTAATCTTAATCCCCGGAAATGAAAAAAGTATATATCATTAGATCATGAATATTCACTTTAAATTCATTCAGCCTCCTCGTGTCCACATTTTGCACATGTGCAATATGGACCCTCTAATGTCAATGCAATTATTAACCATCAAGCAGGACCTGTATACCTGATTCTTTCACTGTTTTGAAAGGACCCCTAATGGCTTATGGTTCTATTATCCATGTTGCAACACATGGAAAGCTGATGTTGCCACGTAGAAGTTACCCGAAGATGTAGCTTTTCCCTTGATGAGAGAGAGAGAGGATATCTATTGCTTTAGTCACTATTTAAGCTGCCTCAAATTGAAGAAGTAACCTCCCAGAGAAATTAACTCTAAAATGGAAAGGTTCCTAATAGCTAGAGATTGTTAGTTATTAGCAGCTTAAAATTTTGAAGTTAAAAACTCATGGCTCAAGAACAAAATTTTGCTAAGAATAAAAGAGAATTAACATCTAATTCCAACAGATCATTGGTAGCTTAAGATTTTGAAGTTAAAAGACTCATGGCTCAAGAACAAAATTTTATTATAAAATAAAATAGAGAAGAAGAAGAAGAATTCATCATTCATATGAAAATGGGTGTTGTACATTTTAATTTTATCAATGATTTGGGTGAGGAAAAAAAGGTGATCTTAATGCGAGCATTGGTTGAGATGATTGAAGTAATCAAAGTGGAAGAACATAAAAAAATAAAAAATAAAAATAATTTCTCAATAGTATGTCATGATTGATGCTGATAAAAGTGGAGTTCATGACAAAAAAAAGTAGTAAAAAATTTTGGATCTCTAGCACTCTTGAAGTAAATTATGCTAGCATCCACTTGTCCCTTTTTTTTTTTTTTGGCAATTGATGGGAGCCTCCATTTGTTAATATTCTGCAATTAAGAATCATGGAAAACATATTTGTGCCTTTTTTTTTTGGGGGGGGTGGCGGTTATGTGAAATTTTCTCAGTTTTGAAGATGATTGACAGTCCACCTCCGAATCTGAATTCTCTAATATAAAGCAACTTGTATAGGTGTAATTTCTTATGTCACAATAGTTATTTCTTTTCTTATTAAATGATAGATTAAACCCTGTGAGGTTATATCTACCAACCTTCCCTTCATGTATCATTACTACAAACCAAAACTTCAGGAATGAGATTTTTTTTTTTTTTTTTTTTAATAATTAAGGAATGGGAATTCATTGTTGAAAAGAAGGTAGCTGCAAGTACAAAAAGAATTTGATCTCAAAATCTATTCCTAAAAACTACCAGAGAAAATCTTAATACACCAATGGTTGAATGTTGCTACAATAGGTATAATCAAACTAAGAAAGCACCTTACATAAACAACAAATATTAACACTATTAAAGTGGAACCATGCACAAAAGAATAAAAGCCTAAAATTAGCACTCTACCAAATGTTGAAATCATTTAAGTACATAAAATCTGAAACCCACATGAATGTTTTGAATAATACCTCTTTTTTCTAAAATATGAATATGAAAAAATCATAAAGAATTGACATGAACTTATAATTTCAGTCAAAGCCACATTCTAGTTTCAAACTAAAATTTCATGTAATTCTAATCGTATGAAGAGGTGAGTCGTCTCCACTAGGAATTCTTTCTTCATTGTCATTGCTTTCACTACAACCGGAGTTAGGGTTCCTAGCAATTAGGTCTGAAATTGCATCTGGTCCATACATCTTGGTTAACTCATCCTGCTCCATCAGCAAATCAATTTCATTAAATAATAGTTTAGGGGGAGGAGGAGAGAAAGAAAAGGGGGGGGGGGGGGGGGGGGGTGTGGATGTAAACACTGAATTTTAAAAACCACTATATAGGCACACTTTAATCTTTATCATGGGTGGCTTGTGAGTAGAAGTTTGGACTTGACAATAAATAGATTCCGCATAACAGATACTATAAGCTTTAGACTTTAGAGTGGTTCTAACCATAAACAACCTTAACATTTCGAAAAGATCAGAGGGGGGAAGGCAGGAAGCACACGTTATGTGAAATTTGAGAACATGATATTTATTATAGGTTAAGCTAAGAAACTGCAACAATCATCAGTATAGGATAAATGAATAAAGAAGAAGGATTTGGATGGCAAACCATTAAGGAATTGTTTTCTTCATCAACTTCCCCACATTCCTCGGAAAGCCTAACTAGCTCCTCCTTCAGCATGGAAGTCTCGGTTTTTAGCATCTCTGCCAATGCTTGTAGTTTTTCGCATTCCTGCTGTGATAATAAGAAACCCAAAAGCAAAATATCTTAAAAACAAAACTAATAATCAAGTCAAGTAAGGGAACGTTCTAAAAAATTGATGGACTTCAAGTTTGACCTCAAATTTTATGGGGGTAAAAAAAGAAAAGGAAAAGAAACGATTGCCAACCTTGGGAGTAAACCCTCCTCTCTTTTTTTTCTTTTATCTTTTTTTTTTTTTCCCTTCAAAATAAATGCAATTGGAATGAAACTAGCGACCCAATAGGCTAGAAACCTGCCAACCACCCAGAAAAATTTCTCCCATCTGCTCTATAAGATGCAATACAAGATTCCTTCCAGAATTCCTGGTTTTCTATCAAAAGTGATGCTGCTCAATCTAAATTCAAAATTTTACTCAACCTAATGCCTTTATACAAAACCAAATCTGAGGGAGTTTGGAAGTTTTTGTTGGATAATCTTTTCGACATATTATAAGTAACCAATTAACCATTCATAGTCATACTCTATGGCTTTGCCAGACATAACAAGCCTATATCATCAGCCCCCCTTCCCCTCCCACCATCCTCTCTCTCTCTCTCTCTCTCTCTTGGTTCCTCTAGTGCCATAATCATCAACTTATTAATTTTTATTTTTTACAAAGTTTTAGCAAAAGGAAGGGGGATGCTTTGAGGAAGCAGTTTTTAGTAGAAAATCAAAGCAAACAGATATTAGAGGAATAATAGAGCAAATTTAAGAGGCATAACCATGGTAAATGAAAATGTCCCCCCAACATTTTGTTTAAATCCACTTTTTGCTAAGAGTATCCACCTCTAAATTAACTTAAACTAAAGCATCAATCAATGTCAGAAAATTTTGACATCTAACAAAGATTTTAAGCCTGGATTTTCTGAAATTCAAAATTTATAATCCACATATCATGAGGTTTAATAGTTAACCAAACCTAGAATGCAATAGAGATGGACCAGGATTTAAAATATAAAAAATAAAAAAGAAGAAGATTGAAAAATGCTAATAAAAAGGCAAAGGAAAACTCTGGAAAACATAGTAACTGAATATGGTGATCCTTTTCATGTATTTTCAAATGGAAAAAATTTATCTCCAAACTGGTTTGGAGGAAAATTCCTCCAACCCACTACATGACAATTGATAAAACCATCATCGTGTACCTTTAGTCACATGACCTATTGAATCGGTTATGTGACTTGTTTAAATAATACACGTGGATTGTATTATGAATCATCTCATAATGGGTTGGAGGAGTTTGGAAGAAAATTCTTTCCTTTTCGAATTTAACCATTAACTCCACATAAGGTTACCTAAACCTATAAAAGTTGAAGGATCATCTGAAATAGTTGCCTATAGGACCTTAAGAAACCATAAAGAGGATTCCTTGCCACATCTGCAAGTATATATTTGAAGTGTATAGACTGGATACCAGAACTCAACCTTCAAAACAAGGCAAGATCTGATGACTGAAAATAACTGGTACCTTTATTGACAGAATACTAAAAATGTTACCCAGAAAAGAAAGGTCAAACAAAAGGACAAAGATAAGTACCTGTCGACGTATTCTTGACCTCCTAGCTGACTCCCTATTAGACTGCTTTCTCCTCTCATTTCTTAGGTCAATCCCTTCCTGTCAAAGCAAGAGATAAAGATCGTCAAAAGTAAGAACAAGTAATCCTGACCTCTTAGACCATGGATCACTTTTACAGTTGTAATTGTGCCTATGTAACATGGGTTCAGGAGAGGAGGTAAAGGAAAAAAAAAAAAAAAAAAAGGCAGAGCGAGAGAGAGAGAAGCTAAGAAACAACTGTAAACTATAAATTTTAACCCCCAGAAGATTACATTAAACAAGGAAAGTATAATCCATAAAAACAATTCAAATAATATGGACATCAAAATAACAGACAGCTTCAACTCTTTCCATTCCTAAATCCATTTTTCCAAGCATAAATTGTCACACAAGCATTATTGCTGAAGCATAGCAGTCATGCACCCAATTTATTTGGCCTCACCTTCATAAGAAAAGGTTGAGCACTGGATGCACTAAGGCTCATTCCCAAATTCAGATCAGTTTCAGCCACGTTTGCTACTGAATCATGCAATGCCAAATCTGTATATGCACCACAATCCTGGACACTAGCTTTGTTCTGTGCAACCACTCCTGTTCAAGTATTATAGGTAATCAAACTAATGGACTTTTATAAAGAAAGCAAAACCCATGAACTTCAAAAATTACCATCTGCCTGCAACTGGTTAAATCTTTGCCTTTTACTTTTAGAAAACTCCTGGAAAAAATGAAAAGTCAGTGCATATTAGTGCTAGGAAAAACCAACCTAATAGACCTTTAGATTTTTTGAGAATTTACTCAACATAAAATTAATTGGAGCAACAACCTGATTCTTGACATCACTGTCATCTGATGAGCCCTCACTTCCACTTACATCACTGTTTAAAGGAAATTTTGCAGTCATAGTTTAGCAAAGCACATTTAAGATATTCAGCTAGCGTAAAATATTAGAAATAAAAATCTAGAGTTAAGCATACAACCCCCCACAAAAAAAAGAAAAGGAAAACCCACACCCAGCTAAGAAGGAAAAGAATGGTAGTACTGCTAACATAATAAAACTTATTGGGGAAGAAAAATTCCTATAGAAATTAAGAATACCTTTGTGAAGGACCACCGCCATCATTTCTGGTACTTGAAGCTGCCTTCTCACTTTCTCTTGATCCATTACCTACCAAAATCAAATTCTCTGAGCTTCTCTTGTGTTTGCTCATTGAATCCAAGTCCTTTCCCTTGAGAATCCTTTCCTCTTTTTCTGGAATGGCCAATCCCACACCCTAACCATATATAAGTAGTTATATATAAGATATACATGAAAAATGTGAGTCTTAGTGGAAGACAAGTAGATTGCACCTACAAGTTACAAACCACTAATACCCAAAAGAAACTCTCACAACCTCTATTTTATTGATGGAAATTGATGAAATAAAGAAATTTAGCCACTAACTTATCAAAAATATATATATATATATATATCTACTAGATTTAATATGTAGAGAAAAGTACAGCACACAAAAGTAAGATGACAAGATATGTGTTTGGGATTACCTTAACTGTGTTAAGATTTGCATGGACCTCCTTGTTATATGGAGCATGGTATTGAAGTCCAGGTCCATATTGTGACATACATTGCTGATAAGCCACCTAAGAGGAAACAAGTCAGTTTTCCCCATGTTATAATCCAAGGTAGTCAACTCTCTGCTTGACCTCTCACATATGAAGATAATCACCTGATTTCCCCACATATAGGGATTAAACAACGAAGAGGCAGCGGAACTTGACATGACAAAGGGAGGTGCGGTAGCCCCAGAACCATAATATGCCTATTCAAGAGTCAAGATGCAAGAGTAAGTTGAAAGACACTCAATCTGGTTCTTCATTATCAAATCCACAGATCCATATCACCCATAGCCCACCTCCCCACCCTCCAAAACACAAACACACAAACACACGCATGGATAAATATATGTAATTTATTTTTTATTTGTCTTGAACCTGCACAAAAGTTGGCCCATCTGGTTGTGAAGGTGTCTTTGGTGTTTCCTGTAACATTAGTAAAGATTTAGTGAAAATGATGAGAAATGTGTGTGACGGAAAAAAAAATTTGGGGGGAGGAGAGAGAGAGAGAGAGATTGCTTGAGAACCTGAGTTGAAAACAATGGTACAAACCATTTAGGAGGCATGTTGACTTCCCCAATACCCATTTGTTTGGAAGGCTTGGCCATCTCACTGGTTTCACCCATTCTGACAAGGTTCAATATGAGCTCAATGACCCACCTTAATCCAATAACTGGCTGGAAGAAATTAAACCAATAAAAAGAAAGAAAAAAAAAATTAGCTTTACATGTTCACTCTAGAAACACACATTCATCACAATTAGAATTCACATTAAACTAAAGAGAAAGGCTAGATTACTTTTCAACGAAAGTGTGATACCCCAAATGGGTTAGATATTGGATTAGATTTTATAAGTGTTGAGTTCCACATAGGGTGTTTACTAGGACAATCTAGGGTATATAAGTGATTACGATAAGCTTTAATTGTAATTTGACAAATCTATTTGGGGTATAGCGCAAATATGGCTAGTGCTTATTCAAGTTGTGACAGAAGCAGATTACTAAAAGTTCAAAGGCATCTATTTTTACTATGAATATTAGCACACCAAGCTCTTTCACTCTTAACAAGGATGAACTACATTAAAATTTTAACTTTATATAGGACTCAACTCTGAAACCCCAAATTATTTCATAAGTGATATCATAGTCAGATGCTTATAACTTTATTTGAGTGCATCAAGTCATTTTACAAAGACCTCCATTTTTCCATTATTTGCTTGATACCTATATAACTCAAAAGGATGAACTAAAATCACACAAAATATTTTTTTATCAAGTTTTATGTGGTAATATAGGACTTTTACACGATTAAACATGTACAAACATGTATTGTACATGTTTTTCAATATTCAAAATTACTAAAGGATCTAAAAACAGAGTCTATATCTCCATATTTAACACCCTTTCAGAGTAAACTGCAGGATAACTTGAAAATTTTGCTTAAAGAACCAGAAACCAGATTATCTTAACAATAAAAAAAATAAAAATCCTGCTCAGATAAACATCACTGTGAGATATAAGAAACATGGATGCCACACTAAATTAATGGAGATTATGAACTTCCCAAAAAAACCCACTTAAAATAAATAGAATTAAAAAGAAACCCAATGAAAAAAAAGCCCAATAAGAATCACCACACCAACAAAACTTTTTCAGAACTAACATCTAGAGCAAACTCAAAATAATTAACCTATAGACTACAGTTCACCAGTCTCACACCAACTCTCCACCGAAAACAAGCTCATAGGTTGAAACTTTGACAAGAACAGCCAAAACAAGGTTATCAATTTATCATGCATATCAAACTCCATAAAAGGACATTCTATAACACCCCAAAAAAACAAAAATAACAAAAACAAAAAACAAGGAAACCCAGTTCACTACCTGAGCACATAAGAAGATATAAATTGAATATAAGCAAAGTAAAGAAAAGTAATTCTTGAAAATCAAACAGAATTTTACTCCAACCCTTATGAGAAAGAGTATGAAAAGCAAAGCATAGTTAGAGAGAGAGAGAGAGAGAGAGAGAGGGACCTGTGGTTGTGGCGCGAAAGGGAAGTCCTGGTAAGAACAAAATAGGCAGTGTGTTCGGTTGTTGTGTAAACAAAGTATATATATAATATACGGTACAGTCGTACGGGTCTTTTCTACTAAAGTTTCTCAATGGTCAGGATCCTTTCCACTAAATTATCTACGGTCCAAAATATATTATCTCAACCGACTTTTATCTAAAGAAAAAAAAAATGCTTTTCTTTTTTTCTTTTTTTGTTTGCTAATTTTCAAAATTTATTTGATTGGTAATTTGAAATCCAATAAAATAATGTCTAAGTTTATAGAGTGTTACACCAATCATAATTTATTACCCTGATAAATTGATAAATTTTTTTTTTTAATCCAGAATTGCTCTTATATGTTTTCACCTTAAATTCAAGTTTGGGGAGAATATAATTTGAGACTTAAGTGATAAATTAAGTAAATTTTTTTCTGATATTTAAATATTAACTAAATAATATTTATTTCAAATTTAATATTGTTAATTTATTTTTATAAAAGGTATAGATATATATTATGAATTTTGTCAACAATATTTTTCCGAATTTTAGAGATATAAGCACAGTTAATACTAATTAAGTTTTTATATTTAGGTTTTTCTCTGGTCTCTTTTTTAATTGAAGAATTAGGAATATGTCTTGATTTTAAATGAATAAGATTGCTCTTTTGAACTTAATGTCCGTATGTCCTTTGTCATCTTTACAATGAAATTCGTGATAATTTTATTTTCAAAATAAAGTATTTAATTAGCTATCAAATGTGAATACCATACATTCTAAATGGAATCAATGTGGTTCTCAAATACAGGAATTATAAAAAAATTTAAACATATGCAACAACAAAAAAATCGTTAAACTCCAATAAGAAAGGTTTAGAGTTTACATTCTAAATAATTTTATTTTCAATATAAATTATTAAATTAGCTATCAAATGTGAATAAAATACATTCTAAATGGAATCAATTTGGTTCTCAAATTCATGAATTATCAAAAAATTTAAACATATACAACAAAAAAAAAAATGTTAAACTTCAATGAGAAAGGTTTAGAGTTTACAAAAACAAGAGGGGATCTCTTAAAAGAATAATAAAAAGGAAAAAAAAAAAATTCCCTAGATTTAGTCTTATAATGAATTAGTCCATAAAACTTTCAATTTATAGTTTTGCCCTCTTAATTTGGATCAAAATGAATTCATTGGGCTTCCATCCAAATTAAAAGATTTTATATTTTGTGGAATAAATTTCTTTTGAATTTTCCATTTGGGTAAATTATAATTTAGCCTCTTTCGGTTTGACTAGCTATATTGAAATTTAGTCCCACAATTGTTTTAGGTATTACATTTTCACCTCTAAAAGGTTGGATCAAAATGAAATCAATAAGAGGTCACATATTCCACATATGTGAAAAAATGTTCATTCAAGAACAAAACCTTATCGATTACATTTAGCCCAAATTGTTGGCATTTCAAATGTAGTCATTAAAAGTTGTAGATTAAATTATGATAAGACCAAACTACATGAAGATAAAATTGTAATTTTTCCCAATAAAAACATAATAATAGTTCTGCTACTACTTCTCAACTCCATGAATCCTACATAAAAATAATAATAATAATAATAATTAATTTAAGGAAAAAAAAAAAAAAAACCAATTAAGTAAAATACCGCAACTCCCCAGACCCCAGCTATTTTCTATAACACTGGGCCAACCCACAAATTCATTTGTCGAGGGCCAATGGGCTAACTTCAAGATTTTGGTTGAGAAACTTTCATTTTTGGGGCCCCAGACCCCAGCTATTTTCTATAATACTGGGCCAACCCACAAATTCATTTGTTTGGGGCCCCAACATTAACCCCCCCACACCACACCCCCCACCCCAAAAAAAAAAAAAAAAAAAAGGCAACATTGAAAGTGGCTCCGGCCATGTGTATTATTGAATGATCAAACCACATGTAAATTTGTGGGTTACAATTTCCAATTTGTTCAACTAGTAAACTTTTTTGTCGTCAAGTAAAAGATTTAGAGTTCAAATTCGTCTACATTAAAAACTATTTGATGTTTTGTCCTAATTATAAAAATAGCAATTATTATGAAACAGAAACGTTTAAACTTAGTTTTGAACTGACCCCATGTAATTAAGACATTTAGGAAAGTGAAAGACTTGTAATATATCAGATTGATTTATTTAAGCGAGAAGGACAGCTATCTAGTTAACAAAGCTTTGCACTGTTTTTGGTTGTGGGTTTATCCTAATATGGTTTCAAGAACGATAACACTCACTAAAAATCTAGAATTGATCATAGCAAGTCTTAATTTGAGAAGCTAGACAAGGAACTTGACATTATCAACCAAATATTTTGTCAAACATTTTTTTTTTTTTTTACATTTTATTTCTTTTTTATTTTTAGATAAAACATTTTATTTCTTTTTTATTTTTAGATAAATTTAACATTTTATTTTAGTTTAATTGTTTATGCACAACTTTTTAAAACTTCATTTTTACTAATTACAACTATATTTTAATAAACTTTCAGCAAATAAACAAAGTGTTCATCCAAAAGCACACTAAATAGACATCAATAATAAAGAGCCAGCACTAAACCATCCTTTGCTCAAGAATTACAAAAAGTCCAAGTGGATTATATTCTATCTTCCACATAAATCAAATTTATTAATGAACCAAGTTCATACTCATACATGAGTCACATTTCTAGCTGTGATGAAGACATCATTGACTACAGCTAGACCTTTAGATGTAACTTATAAGGCCAAGGTTGGAAGCCTGACCCTATGAACATTCCCTATGCAAAGAACTATAAAGTATGATCTAATGAAGGCTAGAAATCCTTCATACGAAAATTTCCATAATATTGGCCAACTCAACTCTGTACCTCCTGGCAATCTTGTGACTGTTAAATCTGCCATGAATGTGCACAAATGTTTTACTAAACATCTGAAATGTCTGCTTTCAAAAAAAAAAAACATCTGAAATGTCTTTATTGCTTTGTGAATGAAGAATTCCCATTCATCCAAAAGTGGTGCTTTTGGGAGGAGTTCCATATACAATCTAAGCCTGGGGCAAGACCAAACTAGCTAACAATCCTCCTCAGAAAAATAAAAATAAAAAACAATGAAGCGTTAACATAATGAGAGGTAGTACATATAATCAGATGAAAAAACATGTCTAATCATTAATTAAACCAACCTTATAATAAAAAACCAATTAATTATGCTTGACAAACACGCCTTCTTCTCACAGAAGGGTAGGTTTTTGTACGAAACGTTCAACATATTAAGTTCTTAATCTCATACATTGCGGAGCTCACATGTCTAAGAGAGAAACAATACAACGTCATATACATAAGATAATTATTGCAAGATAGGACGTAGAGGACTGGACGCACGTAAAATGCCGTCTTCAAGAAGGACAGTCTTGATTTGCTTCCTTCTTTGCCTAGAGGAATTCAAGCAAAGTACCAAACAAACGAGGACAGTGAGAGCCAAGAAAATCACAAAACCCTTGGTCTTGAATATGTCCAATGGTGGGCCGATATATTCCACTTCTTTTGTAGAAATTATTAAGATTGGTGGAAGAATCATGAAAAGAAAAAAGAAAAGAAAAACACACCAACGAAAAAGCAAAGTCTCCCCATTTCCAATTGCACCTCGTCTCCTCCATTTCAACATTGATACGGGTGCCCAACCTATTCTCTATATCATTTTTTCCCATTCTTTCTGTGTCTACTTCTTTGGTTTTTTTACCACCCCAGCTAATTCAATAAATATATAAATAAATAAAATACCAAAGTTGTCTGCGTTCTTGTAATCTATAATTGTGCAACAACATTGGTCCTAAAATTCTGAAAAATAACAAATAAGTTGGTATGTAGGGACGTGGCCTATGAAAATACCCCTATGGCATAACCAAAAGATGAACTAACACGAAAAAGCCATTACCTGATACCACATTTGTTACCAAGCATATAAATAGAAGTCGCTATATCATAAGGGAAATGTTATGTATACAATACTTTTATGAAAATTTTAAATAATAGGTTGTTATTGACTGTTACTAGTAGCAAAATACCACCTATAAACTGTTGTGAAAATGTTATGGACCTAACACTTTTCATGTAAAAAAAATTTCAATACTTTTTTTTTGATAAACAAAAAGTTTTTTGTTTTTTTTTTTTATTTAGAGTCAAAAATCTTACCATTAATAAATAAAGAAATGGATTATTTATTGGATATGTAAAAAAGAATATGTTGCACGCTATGACTAGTAGAGCATAAACTAAAACACTTAAATGGGACAAGTGATTTTTATTTCTAAAGTGAAAGGCCAATGACTGCTAATAACCTCTTCTTTTTTTTCTTTTTTTAAGAAATGACTGCTAATAAGTAATAACTTAGTTGGTATATAAAATAATAACTTGGCTTAAAACGCATAGCTCATTCGATAATTTTATTTTTTCCATTTTCATTGATTTTACTATATAAAAAAAAGAGTAATATTAGTAATATTTTAATAGGGTAAATCGTAAATTGCACTCCTAAAGTTTGGAGGTGATTGGATTGCTTCAGAAGTTGGATTTTACCCCCTGAAATTTGGGGTGTTTGAATTTTATAGTCTAAAGTTTCAGGATTTAGATTTTACCCCTTAAAGTTTGTGAGTATTTGAATTTTACACCCCAAAATTATAAAACTTTAGAGTGTAAAATGCAAATACCCTCCAAACTTTAGGGGATAAAATCCAAACACCCCTAAAATATAAGAACTAAAATCCAAATTTTAAAACGTGAGGGTGCAAAATCCAAACACCTCAAATGTCATGAGGTAAAATCCAAAATTTGAAACTTTAGAATGTAAAATCCAATCATCCCCAAACTTTAGGGATGTAATTTGCAATTTACCCTATTTTAATATAAACCTTACAAATCGATGTGTGAACTTGGATATTTTATAAATAAAATGCTCTTTTTTAAAAAAAAGAAATAAAAGCTAATTACTATTAATAAAGAAAGAAATGAGTGTTTGATTGGATACTCTTTTTTTTTTTTTTTTTTTTTTTGAGAAGAATGTTCAATTGGATACATAAAGCTAAATATTTGGTTCCAAAAAATTATAATAAAAATAAATAAATAAAAACCTTACAAGACCACTTGTAGTATGTCGTGTGTCTAATATTTTTTTTTTTTTTTTTTTTACATTTTTAACTTTGAGTGTTTTATAAGGAAAGAAAAAATAATATGTTGTAAATTACATTCATTATCATGTCAATTTGTAAACTCTTTGTAATAAAATTAATGAGTTTTTGAAATTTTCTTAACTTAAAGTCCAACTAAACACTAAACAGTAAGAAATGATTCAAATGATAGTACAAACACCAACTAAAAATGAAAGCATAGTTTCCACATCTATGGTCCTTCCATTCCTCTATTCTAAGCGGTCCTTAGCTACCAAGAGTCTTGTAACTTAGTTAATACTTCTTGGTATTCCAATGGGTCGAGAAGACTAGGGTTTAAACTTCAAATCCCTCCTACCCCAACGATTGCACAACTATTTAAAAAAATGGTCATTTCCCGACTTATCACTTTTTATATTTTTCCCTAGGTAAATACCACAGCTGCCATCGACTAATTTACAATTTCGCAAATTGTATATCTAACTATGTGAAATTGGCTGAAGGATGCTCTTAACAGTGGTCTAAAATTGTCTCAAAAATAAGTTGGTTAGGCACTTTGACTTATATATAATTACCAAAATCAAAACAGAAATATGGCAAAAAACATATGTGGAGATTTGTTTACAAGCATTGCCGAGTATATTAAACCCTAGATTAAGACGCTTACAGCTTACTAATGATAAAAGAAAATATTTTTACAAAAGAATCATACAAATTTCCATAACTCATAATATAAAGGGAGAGGCTTAGGTCTAGTACTTTCTATGCACTGGACTTGATGAGATGTTATCACGTGGCAATATCTGGACACATAACAGTATCCTACTGGATTCAATGCACTAAACATTGGACTAAAGCTAAACCATAGTATAAAATAGTACAAGAACAGTAAATTCTAAATGCACAACATCCTCTTTGGAAAAAAAAAATAAAAAGAATTTTATGAGAGGCCGTACATATACTCAAATAAAAAGAAATGTCTTACTCTTATTATTAATTCAAAGTTTTCCTTTGCCTTGCCCTAGGCAGCTAAGCTACCTACACACCACACCCCCCCAAGGCTCGAGCCCAAAAAATAAAAAACCAACTTTATCCCAAACACATCATCCTCTCATGTAATGGTAGGTTTTTTGCATAAAACCACAAATGAGATTCACGTTTACCATCATTCTTACGGCATATTAAACCTATACAGTGTGGAGCTTGCATATTTACAAGAGACACAATACATATCGAATGCATAAGTTAATTATTGTGTGGAAGGAAGATGACCCAATTCATGTACAACGCCCTCTTTGAGAAGGGCAGCCTTCATTTGCTTCTTTCTTTGCCTAGAGAAAATCAAGCAAATTACCAAACCAAGGAGGACAATGAGAATGATGGACACCGCAAAACTCTGGGTGTCAAATTTTCCTTGAAATAGATGAAAACCCATTGGGAAACGTTCCTCAAAGTGAAAGTCTCTTGGTTGATCCTTCACTCCCCTATTCTCTGCTTTTTTAGACACTCTCAAAATTGATGGCAAACTTATGAGAAAAATGATTATGAAAAGAAAACCAAAGAAAGCAGAGTCTCTCCAATTCCACTCGCATTGTGTCTCCTCTTCCATTCCAGCGTTCATGGTGCCCAACCTGTTCTCTATATCCCCCATATTTTTATCCATTTTCTTTTGGGGTCTACTTTGGTTTCAATAAATCTATGTTCTTGTAAGGGCCGTTTGATAATGTTGTTCTAGTAACGTGGTTTATATTTTTTAGAAATACGCGTAAATGAAAAAGTGTGAAAATACATGTAATATTATTTAAAAACTGAAAACATGTGTTTAAAGTCTTTTATACCAAACGGCCTCTAATATTACTATGTATGTGCAAAGAGTGGTCCAAAAAATACTTACAAATAAGTTGCTATGTTGGGACGTGGCTTAAGATGATAGCCTTACCACATAACCAAAAGCTAAACTGACACAGAGAGGTCACTACCTAATACGGGATTTGTTAACAGGTGTGTGGATGGAAGCTGCTATAAACAGAAAGCTTACTATATTTTGATAATTGGGAGCACGGGATTTGAATCTTAAAAAGTATCAGTTAAAGTGAGGAAAAAATTGCCAAACAGACTATTCTTGGAAAAAAATTAGACGCGTGGCACATGTTCAAAGTTGCTAAATAGACTGTTTTTGAAAGTCGAGTTTGGCAAACTCGACTTTGGGCTGGAAAACAGACACTATAGTGGCGTTTTTTTAGTGGCTATAGCAGCGTTTATAGAAAACGCCACTATAGGGAACCTATAGTGGCGTTTCTAACAAACGCCACTAAAAATAACGTCACTATTGTGTATTTATTCCAGCCCAAAGTCGAGTTTGCCAAACTCGACTTTCAAAAACAGTCTAACTAACTAAATAAGTTTGAACGCGTGCTGTCCAACTAAAATTTTTCAGAATTTTCACTTTTTGGCAAATTTTACCGTTAAAGTGAAGTTAGAAGTGTCAGTTTGAATTTGTATTTTAGAGTCGTGACTTATCTTATCCTTAACAGTTGAGCACTTGAGCTATAAAACTCTTACCAAGAGCTTTTAGTTAACTAGCTTTATTATTTCTATATACATCCAACCAAAAGTTGAGGCCTTTTTATGCGTGAGTATTAGTTGGTGGATGTCACCATCCTCTTTTTTAATTTTTTCTTGCATGTAATTATGGTCCAGTTGCAAATACAGTTGATAATATATGCATAGTTCTTTTGTGACCACAATTTTTAGTTGATTATGAACGGTAGACTATCACGTTCATAGTTTCTCAAAAAAAAAAAAAAAGATTATCACGTTCACATGAATCCATAAGTTTTTTTTTCCATCTTAACCCTCACAGTTGACCACTTAAGAGTTGTGGCGAGAGTTCTAGTGCAAAAATTGTCTCTAGACTTTTTCATGTACATGATACTCCATAATACACGCGTTTTGCGTGTGTAATAATTTTCTTTTTTATTTATTTGTTTTTTGGGTTAGTGTTATAATGTTTAAAAGTGATATATAAATAACCTGTGTATTTTTTTTTTTTTTAAGAAAGAGATAAGGTAACGTGGAATAATATTTAAAAATGAGATAAAAATAGTGTCCTAAGGGTACGTTTGGTACACTGAATGGGAATTACGACAAGAATTGTAATTTTTATTACTAAGAATAAAATGTGTTGTAATGTAATAACTAAACATATTCATTAGTTTGGTTGTGAATTATAACATTAGAATGAAACTTAACATTTATTTTTGGAAATTTCTTACTCATACAATTATATTTCCTTAAAAATTGTTATTTTTAAATTTAAGAGAGATATGTGTTATTTTTTATAATTTTTTATTTTTATAATTGTTAGATATATATGGAAAGTTTGTTTACTTGGAAATATATTAAGTTTTGAAATTATTGCACTTACTAAGAATAGCTAATACAATTTTTTAAAGAGAAATAGTTATTCCTCATTTTGAAGAATAGCTATTCATAAGGAATGATTATTTCTTGTAATAAAAATATAACCAAACTAAAGAATAACTAAACCATAGTAATAACTATTACATTACAGCGCCTATTACAGTCTACCAAACATGCCCTAAGTTTTAGACTGAATGGAGAAGATAAAGAAAACAAAAACCTAAAACTTAGAAAAAAAAATTACTCTTTTAACCAGTTTGTGTTTTTTAATTTAAAATTATTTAACTAAATGATAGAGATATTTTAAAGAGTTTAAGAAATTGTGTGTGGGTATTTTAATATGTAAAAAGTTGAAAACCAAATTGGGAATTTTGTTATTAATAGTATATGTGGGGCCAAAGAAATTGTGACCCTGACCCATCTTACTTTAGGGCCCAAGGCCCGAGCCGAAGTGGGATATAGCCGAGGACATACAATAAAAGTCCAAGTAACCTTAAGACATAGCCGAGGATGACTCTGTCCTTGGCATCCCCAAGGCCCTCCTAAAAAAAAGGGCCAGAACGGTATAGGAACAGTTTTGGGAAAAACCTAAAATATCCGCGTTGATAGAGAAAAGACTCCTGGATAATATGGTGACAAAGGACAAAGGAAAGACTGCCATTACTACCATTGAATACTCTGCGTTAGACAGAGCAATGCTTTTCAGTTTTTACAACCACTCCCAACCACTTTGAGTATGGGCTGATGGGACAAGTATCAGTCCTGGAAAGTCGAACCTACACGTGGACGTTGGATGAGGGGTACAGGCTAATATAAAAGGAGAAGTAAGCAATCCAGAAAAGGGGCTGGGAAAAAAGGGCTAAGAACCAGAGCCTCCCAGGCCGTACCGAGGAGAGAGACTTCTCGAGCGAACACGGTTTATTTCCGTATGAACACCACGACCAACCATCGTCCGGTGACCAAGGCCTAGCCTTTCAAACCCATGCTCTACAAATTATATTGTTTGGGCTCTTAACGTACAAACCCAATATCATTTTGAGATCGTTACAAATTGAGTCCTTACAGTATAGATAAGGATTTTTTTTTTTTTTTTTTTGAGGATCGACGGTTAATAAGGATAGAAGTTACTATTAATGTAAAAGCAATGTTAATATTTGGTCCCATAAAAAAATAAATATTTTAAAAAAAATGTGTGTGTGTGTGTGTGTGTGTATACTAGCCAGTAGTCTCATCACACGCGCTTTGCGCCTACAATGAGGCTTTTTTTTTGTTTAGTGTCTTAATTTTTCTTTTCTTTTTTAAAAATGATAAGTTTGTTTTGAAGATATGAATTAGTAGGAAAGTGTTCTATTTTGTAAACATTTTAAGTGGAGTTTGAGATATATTTTTACCAGTTTATCCTCAAGTTTTTCCTCCTATTAAACCTAAGGTTTAGAGGTATTTCTAAATCACATAAAAGTCCTATATATATATATATATATGTCTCGGTTTCTTTTTACTTTTAGGTTGTTTAAATAAATCTTCTCAAAAAAAAAAAGATGTTTAAATAAATTAGCTTTTATTCTTTTGCAACACATTTAATATAAAAGTTACCGGAAATTACATTTTTTTTATAAACACAATGTAAATAAGCTACCATAAATATGCAAAAGCCAAACTTACTCATGAAAGAATTGGACCATGAAAAAAAAAAAAAAAAAATTCTTGTTTTAATTGTGAAAATATCATACCCAAGCCCTTTATTATTGGGGAAAAATATACTTTTCATCGGTATATACCGCATGCAAGAGGTATAGGGCCTATTTGGTTTCAAAAAGTAGTATATTCACTTTTCATTTATTTTATTCTATATTCCAATCCTGAATTTGAATATAGAAAAAAAAAAAAAAAAAAAAAAAAAAAAAAAAAAAAAAACACACACACACACTTATTTCACAATTGGTAGTGTTTGGTAAATTATTTTGAATACATAATTTGGGTATAAGATACATCATACCCGGGTTTGGTCATTGTTTTTTATTTTTTATTTTTAGATAAACTTTTTTCACTCATACACATCACATCACTCAAAAAAATAGTAGCCTTTTTGTTTTCACAGTATTTATGAATATGTCACTGTATTCATATTCATAGAACACTGAAAAGTTGTATTCATTTTCTATATTCAAATCCACTTTTTTTTTTTTTAAAGTGAAAATGAATATTAAGTACAAAAACACAACCAAGCCCATTTTTTTGGTTGTGGGTCCCACAAAAAAGTGAAAATGAATATTGAAAACACTATTTTTTTCTCTTAACCAAACAGGCCCATACCTTCTCCAATATTGGCCATGGTTTTCAAATCCAGACCGGACTGCCCGATCCGACCAAGTTAACTATGAACCAGCTCAAAGACCGGTTTTTTAAGCATCAAGAACTGGACATTACACTAAAGTCCGTGAACCATCCGGTTTTTAGAGAACTGGACAGGGTTCAAACACGGTTCAAGTCAAGGTCAATATTTGAAAAAATATGTTCCTTTCTCTTAACCAAACAAGCTCATACCTTCTCCATTATTGGCCATGGTTTTCAATCCCAAACCGGACCAGTTCGACTAGGTTAACCGTGAACCGACTCAAAAGACCGATTTTTTAAGCATCAAGAACCGAACATTACACTAAAGTCTATGAACCGCTCAAACCGCGGGTGAACCGTCCGATTTTTAGAGAACCGGATAGGGTTCAAACAAATACATACACGCTAACCACCACGGCAACTAAGCTTCTTATTCACTAAAATGAAAGCATATTAGTTTTAACTTAACTTTCAAAAACTTAGATATATTAAAAAAGAATCCAATAGTCTGATTATAAAATATATATTCTAATATTAATTAAAATCATAAATATTTTATTGTGACTAATATACTTAATATTATTGTATGTGAAACATCAAAATTATCTTATTGTTTAAGCACTATTGTTTACTCTAAAAAAAGTAATATTTTTATATTTGAAGGATTAAGTGTAATTGTACTTCTTTTTTGTGTTGTATTTTTTTTATATATAAGCTGTGAAAATGTACTTGAAAATTATTTAATTTCTCTATATCTTTTTTTTTAATAAAAATTACTCATTTTTACAAATATGTTATATTATTTTGTATTTATTAAATCAATTATGACATTATCATGGTTCGACCTTAAAAATCTTAAATCTCTCTCTTTTACAATTTTATAAACAGTCCGAGTCTAAAAATCATGTTGTTGGGGGGCCAAAGTACTCTTTATTATAAATAGAGATTAGCATAAAAATTAATTACAATGAATGCCAATTAAAAACCAAAATTTTGCCCGAATGTTTTTAACGAAGATGTGTATCAGTGGTGGGGGTTAATAATTTTATAAAGCAGAAATAATTGTGATAGCAATTCCGCACACAAATGTGGAAAAAGTGTTTCCAACTTTTTTGAATTATTCATCATTTAAGCTTTTGATGGGTAGTTTTATCTCGTAATAAAGAAATCTTCTCCAACCAAATATGAAATATCATACACAACACAAGCTAGCTGTCAATTCCGTACCTCCTGGCAATCATGTGAGTGATAAATTAAATCTGCCATGCGTGTAGCCATTTGTGTACAGTATATATTAATGTGCAAAAGTGTTTCCTAAACTTCTAATAAATTGTCTTTTAAAATATTCAAAAAATAAAAAATAAAAAATAAATAAATTGTCTTTTAATGCTTTGTGAATGAAGAATTTCCTTTCATCCAAAAATGGTGCTTTTTTTAATAGAGCTTTAACCTATGACATCTACTTTTAATGATAATTTTTTATTATCAGATCAAAACATCAATCATTTTTTGATATAAACGAAGATTAAACTTCAGACATTTTATTTGAGTTAACTAAAACCCATAAAAAATGGTATTTTTGGAAAGAGTTTCATATACAATCTAACTCGCTATGCCAATATTTGGGTTGAAAATGGTTTATTATTGCTGGGTGGGTGGTAATTAAATGCATTTATAAGTTTATAATAGCCTCTCTTCTCACATCCACAAGCATTGGCTCATGCTAATATTTAACATGCTTTTACCTTATTTGGTGTATCCAGCATTAAATGGTGATAACAACCCTCCATTACCATTCGTTTATTAATGTTAGGTTTAATATACTTTTCAGTTTACATATTCCTAGAGATAGAGAATAAAATGGAACATTCAAAATAGATTAAGGGATTTTTTATTCATTTCTCGACAGTAAGCTGTTTGATATATTTTCTTCTTCTTCCATATATATCATATCAATGTCATAGTTTGTATGCCCTTTCCAAAATGGAAGATTCAAATTAAATAGATAAGGGGATTTTTTTTTTTTTTTTTTATTCTTTGTAAGGCAGCAAGAGTTTTGTAACTCAACTAGTACATTCTAGTATTTTTAAAGAAGACGTTTAGAGTTCAAATCTCTCACCTCTCAACTATCGAATTATTAAAATAAATAAATAAAATTTGCAGGGTTTGTAACAACTAACTGACATATAGGTCCCAATATTCCACTTTCACCGGTGTCTACCCAAGGGCTAATTTATAATTTATAAAGGGAAATGTTAATGATGCCCTAATGGCATTGGCTTATGAAATTTTTTTTTAAAAAAAAATATAGGAAAAGAAAAAAATAATTGATTTTTTAACAATTTTTTATATTTCTAATAAAAATAGTATCAAAACTTTTTTTAAATTGTCAATTAAAAATTATCCCATGGGTACCCATGAACAAGACCCATAATCCATTTACAAATCAAGGACAGCATCTTCAGAGATCAGAGAGTCTTCAAAGATTGTAGTGGTAAAGAAAAAGAGATAATAATAGCAGATACTGTCTTGACACTTGAGGTTAACATTAACAGTGAGAAAATTTTCCCCCCAAGCAGGATTCAAATTTATTAACTGGCATAGAGCCACATAATTTTTTTTTTTTTTTTTTTTTAAGTTTTATCACATAATCCAATGGTTGGGGGATTGAAAATGCAGCAATAATACCACCGCGCACCCTTAGTATTGTGGTTATTCCATAAGTATAAGTGTTTATAAGATGTGAGGATAAGGGCCGGATTCAAGTTTTTAGGAGAAAGTTTTACACACATATATACTTAGATTAGTTTGGAGTAAAATTTCTATTTTGTAAAAAAAAAAAAAATTTAAATTAAAAAAAAAAATGCAGCAATAATGTCAACGGTAGTGGTTGTAATTTTCTTTAATCGTCCAATGATGCTATATTGTCTCTCATAAATTTCTTTTTTAATCTTATAGGATAATTCCACAGGAAATTGGTGGCTCAGAAAAACACAGCTATAGGTGGGGTACTTATTAGCCAATAGAATTATTACCCCTTTTAAGAGACGGTGCTGGAGATGTTGCACAAGGAGAAATAGCATTAGCTGAAAGGATTTGTCAACTGTCATTATAATCATGTTTTTTTGTTTTTTATAATTTGATTGGCATTTGAACTTTTGACGTCTTGATTGAGAATATCGGTAGGTACCAATTGGGCGAAAATGGGTAATTACCCATAAAACCCGAACTATTTAGTTAGTAGGGTCAGTTTGGGAAGATATTGGCAAACTAGCAACTCGAGTTTGAGGGAGTCGATTTTGGATTTCAAAATCGAGTCCCTAAGACTCGATTTACAAACAAATTTTTTTTTTTTTAAACTTTTGAGTCTCAAGCGCAGCCTCGCCTCACCTCACCGGATTGGATCAGATCACAGAGGAAGAAAGAGTCAGATCAGATCAGAGAGAGGGAGACCATATCAGAGGCCGCACGACCTGGGTCGCGCGACCTGGGCAGCGCGACGCCGCAGCCAGGCCGCCGCGACCCAGGCCGTCGCGCGAGCCCCAGCTCTCGTGCGACCTGGGTCGCGCGACCCCTGGCCGCGGCGACCCAGGCCGCGCGACCCCTGGCCGCGAGAGCCTGGCCGCGCGACCCCTGGCCGCGCGAGCCTGGCCGCGCGACCCAGGCCGCCAGCCTCGCGCGGCCTGAGGTTCGCCGCGGCCTGGGTGGATCTGGTTTGTTCTGGGTTTTTTCTTCGTCGTCTTTTTTTTTTTCTTCTGTATCTGATTTTTTTTCTTCTGTATCTGATTTGAATGTATAAGCTTATAAATCGAGTCTGTAAGACTCGATTTCTAAAATATGATCAAAATCGAGTCTTAGAGACTCGATTTTGAAATCCAAAATCGACTCTCACAAACTTGAATTGCTAAAAAGCTAAATAGTTTCAAAATGGGTCTATTAACTAAATAGTTAGAATTTGATGGCCATTTGGCCATTTTCGCCTACCAATTGACAACAAGTTTTTGGTCTCGTTTTAATCATGTGGCCCAGTTAATTTGGCAGAATACGTACATTACAAAAGCAAAGATCTAAAAAAATTAATGTGTGGATAAATCTAGCTGTTATGATTTAAAAAAATCACCATGATACCAGGTCTGGTTGTTGGTTAAATGTTCAGTTTTGGAGGAGGGGCTGTTAGAGACTTCTTTTTCTTTGAGAAGATTCATCACCTACATCTCCCGTGTTATCAAAATAAAATATCAAAAATTTACACAACTTTGTGTGTGTTTGACTCTAGTTTAAAAAGTCAGTTTATTTTACTATTTAGCTTATTTTTGCTACTATTCATGGATCTCACTGCACTTTTTGGTACTATTCATAAGTCTCACTATACTATTTCAATTAATTTTTATCTTTATCTACAGCACTTTCAACAAAAAGTTTTCAATTTCAGCAAAATAAGTAGATCCCAATCAGACTCTTTGTCTCATCTAATGTTAAACTTGTGTTACATATGACCAATCCATCTTAACATTCATTTTTAATGGGGTATGACTTATGATTGTGGATTGTATACTTGTTTAGAATGTGGTAGACATCGTGTTAAATCCTTCATTAAATATATACTAAATTGATCTAAGTTATATAAATGATCATGAGAAGCTTAATTGCTATTTAACTAATCTCTTTTTAGATCTAGCGCAAATGTTGTTAGCATTTTATTAAGTTGTGACATTTTGTTATTAAAATGGGTTTGAAATTGGCTAAGTTGAATTGTAATCTTTTTCTTTTTGTAAATAAAAGAACCGTTGAGGGATTTAAAAAAACTACAAATATTTAAATACAATCCTTACAAGTTACAACTTAACTAAATTCTATTTTTCTTTTTTGATAATTATAACAGTACAAATTAACTAAATTCTAGCTGAATTGCATTCAATAAATTCTGAAGAATAATATACTGAACCCCACCACTGAAAATCGAAATCAAATATTAATACCAGTAACTAAAAACCAAAAAAAATGTAATTACTCTCTCTCTATCTTAAAATGATCAATGGAAAATTGTCAGGGGGCTGTTCTGTATTGAACTAGTGTCCAGTACATGGGCCATAGGAAGAGTTAAAACTAAAAATGAGCTACCATTCAAAGAATAGTGATTTTTTGGGCTTTTTTTTTTTTTTTTCAACATTCTGAACCAAAATATGCAATGAATTAGCATATTTCTGGGTAAAAAAAAATAATCTTAACAAACACAACAAGACAATAATGTGGCTCTCTCTCTCTCTCTCAATAATTGAAGATTGTTGGTGGTAATGCAATCTCTTTTGCTCAACTGGCAAATGGGTCATTTTCTTTATTTATTTTCTTCAACCAATGAGAAGAGGATTGCAACTCTCAAGATTAGAAGAGTAATGCATTTTTTTAAAGCATGGAGGAGGATCCCTACAATTTGCATATACAGACAAAGATAAAAGCAATATAATAGTGCTCATAAAATAAAAAAATAAAAAATAGTTTTCATCAAAAGCAATGTTCTGTCACCCCGTGAAAATATTGTCAGATCTGGATTTTTCTTTTCATTTATATTATCTTACAAATAATGGGATCCTCAATCTTATCTTTTTCTGGTTTTTTTTTTCTTTCTTTTTTTTTTTTCAAAAAACCAAAAAAATTATTTACAAAGAGGACAATATTCCTTTTGTCATGACTTAACAGCATGTAAATTTTTAATTGAAGTGCTAAATTAAATCTTATCATACCAATATTGTTGTTCTAAATTCTTGGCCTTTTAGGCATTGTTTAGTTGGAAAGACAGAAAAAATGGAATAGTTGAAAATATTTGTGCTTTCCACTATGTATATTTAATCAAAATGATAAAAAAATAATAATAAAAGTTGAAGGATAGAGAGTTGATTATCATAATATCCTTTCTATTAAAAGTAGAATGATGCATGGAAATCAGGGTAATCTTAATATTTTTATTTTCCCGATTTTTGGGCCAAGAGAAAAACTCCTTTAACCCTATTATCCTTCTACTCTATTTTTTCCCCTACTAAAAAAAAAAATTGCATTGCTAGTGTTACAACCAATTACTAGCTTAATTAATCATAGTACACTAGAGAATATTTTATCTTGTTATATACAATATAAGAGACGAGGACCTAAGGAATAAATTACAAACTATTATAAATCGATGATGAGGATTGGGTTCATTTTATCAAGCATTATAGTGATGTGATCTCTGGCAGCCATACCATATAATGGCCTCCATCACCATGGGATAATTTCATAAACCTTCATACTATTAAGTAAAAGCAGACAAACACTTTAATCTGATTGCTTGCACGCTTATGCTTTTAACCAAGAAAGATCTTCTCTTTAATGCAATACTATATGAATCAAAATTGATTGGCTTTACATGTACTTGTGAAACATTCTCAGTCCTAAGTCTCACTTTAGATCACTACTTAGACTTGGTATGGGTGAGAATTGGACAAGAGAATCACAATGAATCCGATGAAAATGAAAGTAGTAGATCAAGGTTGGCAAAGTTTCTACCAGCATGGAAGAGAAAACCGTTGTACTTATTTGCCTTATTTAGAATCCTCAATTTCACTTGAAGTCTCATGAGCTCATTCGTATATTTCTGAACATTTTTTTCATATTATTACCTTAAAAATAGTCATTACTTAATCAAGCCCCTCAAATGTCCCATACCAAAGGGTTAAACTTCTTCTCTAAGGTTTGCAATCCTCCCAAAAGGGAAGAATTGGGGTTCAAAACATAGATATAAGTCACACACAAAAGATGCTACAATCATTAGGGCTATTATTTAAAACTCGTGGTAAAGTCATAATTGATCATATTAGTAGACAAGAAATATTAATTGCATAATACCTTATAGATGTGCATGGCCTTCAATGATAAATTGATATATCTAACATGTCTAGGGTTATGATATCATAGTGAAATTTAATATGACGCAAATTACTAGCAAATGTGACAAAATTGCTTTCATGTGTGACCATATTACTATATGTCTAAAATGAAATAAATATAAAGTTAATAAAAAAAAACATTTTTTATCATGTGACGTGGAGAAATCTAACATCTCATAGGTATCACAATCCAATACAAAAAATATAAATATAAAATACAAAAAATATGAAGTTATTATTTAATATGACTTGTTAAATGTAACATGGTTAATGTTTTTCTTGCACTTAACATGGTTAATGTTATGTGTAACTATGTTACTAAATAAATATACAAAATCCATAATAAAATAATATATAAAAAGAAGAAGAAGATATGATAGACTTTTCTATATATGTACATAACAAAAATTATATATATATATATATATATTTGACTGAAGGTGGTAGTGGTAAAAGTATATTAAGAAAATGTAACTGAATTACAAGAAGTATTGGACCTAGGTGTTTACAGTACAAAAATAATAATATTAAATTATGTAAATCATATTAGAGTACAGTAACTTTAATTAATGTTTCAGTTAATAACGAATTGAATATTAAATCATTATTTTATAAAAGAAACCGAAATCCTATGTAAGAAAAAATAGCAGAAGACCAGACCTGGTGACCGGTAAAGCACGCTGGTCTCAGTCAAAGTATCACAAAGAGACAGGATATCTTTCAAGGTTTTCACTTTCACCTTTAGTTAGTAGATTTCATTTCATATCATTTCAGAAACATTACCCTTTATCTCATTTTTCTTCTTTTTTACTCCTCTCTTTCTTCATTGGGTTTGAGAAAAAAAAAAACACTGAAGTTTTCTGTGCTTCTCTGAACTTTCATTTCATATTTTTTGTCAGCAGAGACCAATCACCAAAGACAATGTGTGGAGTTGTGCAGCCACACTCAAATTTGCTTCATTTTCAGGTGCCTTCTTTGCTCTGAAAATGGCTGTCTTGCTTCTTGGTGCTTGCATTTCCCTCACTTTCTAATGGTTGCTCTGTGCATTGAGGTATGTGGGTTCTCTTTTATTTTTCACTTTCCTTTAATGGGTTTCACTTTATTTCTCAAAGTTTTTTGTTTTTTTCTTTTTGGGTTTACTGCTTATCAAATCTTGTAAGTTTTTTTTTTTTTGTTTTATGGATAAGATCAGTTGCTACATTGCTTTGTTTCCTTCTTTGGTTATTTTCTTCTTGGGTGTGTTCTTATGAATCTGATCTGCTTCCTTGAAAGGTTTCTTTGTATATGTGACCTGTTTTTCTTATCTTTTCTTCTTTTATAAATTTTATTTTACTATTTATGGTGTGTGCTTACTTGTGTTATATATATATTATTCACTTACTAGAGTTTTATTTGATGTCAACAATTTTCTAGTTTTCTTTCCCTTAATAGTATATCTTGTCCTTCATTATCTTTTCAATGCTAAAACAGCAAAAAAGTCCAGTTCTTTACAAATGAGAATGTGACTTCCGTTTTTTGGCAATAATTGAAATTTTATTATGGGATCGGGGTTAAAATTTGGTAAATTAGGAAATTATGCATGTCTGATTCTTGGCTTATCTAATAATTTGTTATTTAAGAATATTAGAACTTTGTAGATTACCTATCATATTGAAGTAAGCATCCAAGTTCAAATCAAGCTGATAATTACATAAATGCAGCAGAGATGGTGTGTAGAGATGAAGTAGTAATCAAACTGATACCTACATAACTGAATTTGAATACTAACCTTGTTGAACCATCAACTCTGACTCCAATTGTTTGAATCTTGGGTTTGTGAGAGTTGAGAGTTAACACTTTCGGAGTCTTTTGTGAGGGATTGGTACAACCTGTTATAATTGTTTTAATTCAAAAAGTCTAAGCCAGTGGGTTTGGGCAACAATGTTATTCTAATTATTACTCTTTTCACTTTTACTTGATGTAGGACTTGACCATGTAACCAACCAACACTGAAACCAAATAACATATGTGGTGGTGATCTAGAGTGAAGTTGCAAGTGTGGTTAGGCCAGTTAGAGCAAAAAATACATAAAGTAGATGAAAGATATGCAGAAAGTAACTGGAGGAAGAAATAATTTATGAAAAAATATATAATATTTCTTTACAAGAAAAAAAAAAAAGGATAACATGGTTATTACGCATAGATCTTAAGATTTTCTACTTGGTACATATTTTAGAAAGGGGAAACTTTTTTTGATGGAAGATATTTTGTATTAATATATTACAGTTTTATGCTACAATTAAGGACTAGATTCTGATTTCTACATTTCGTGGATACAATTAGGAAAGTTAACAGATAGTTATAATGCTTGTTAATGTAGGCTACTGTGTGACCAAAATTATGTGCATCCTCAATCTATTACTGGTTTCTTTGTAATTTCTGAACATGGGGCAGTTGATATTGTTATTTCCATTTTTACAGGTTGGAACTAGGCATTGACAGATACCTGGTTTCACCTTTGATCATGAAATCTGGACCAAAGAATGGCTGGAACTCTATTATGCCTCTTTGTTTCAGAGGCAAATCTGCCAAACGTTTCTGCATGTTCCAGAAAGTTAAGTCAGCAGGATATAGTCCAGGCAACACACCCGTCTATCTAAATGTATATGATTTGACACCCATAAATGGATATGTCTATTGGGCAGGCCTCGGTATCTTTCACTCTGGGGTGGAAGGTAAGCTTACCTTTATTCCTCATTTCTCAAAATCATGAATTTTTATATTTCTAGTGGTTGCTCTTAAAATCATCTAGTATTAAAGAGCATATGATGCTTCTAATGAAGTTACTCAAAATTATTTGGCTGTGTATTATTGCCAACAGTGAAAGCATGAGTTGATAAGTCAATTAGTACTGTTATATAACTTCACTGAGGAAGGGAAAATGCCCTTAGTCTTCATATTGATTTGGGTTGTAACATAATTAAATAGCAAGTATGATTAATTGAATTTTGTATAGAACAGAAGAAATAATTTGTTGATTCTACTCAATCAACCAGACAATACTTTTCTCAAACTGTACAACCCAAAGATAAGGATAATCTTTGTAAAATATTTTCATTTTTTTGTGTCAATTCAAAGCAGGGGGGGTTAAGATGGAGATGGAGCCTAATCTACATAATAACGTATAATTGCAGAAGCACACAAGTGATTTAGATTCAAACATTTCTTATTAAAATATAAACATAATGTGGCATGAGACATTTTTCAAAGAGCTAAATAAAATTGCTGTTTATTTATGAGATGCTTGTGCAGACACCCAAAACCAGTTTGTAATCTCATATAACTTTGAAAATATTGATGTTTAAACTATTTTGATTTCTTGGGCTCTACTTGAATTCTTTGACCAAATTCATTTCATAATACCTTTAAGAGAGTCTTAATCCCATCTATTTGGGGTTGGTAACATGAACCATATCTTACATTTTTTCTCTCCCTGAATCTTTGATTTTTATGCCAATGTTTCTTCATGCAACCTCCATAAAATTTTGGACTCTCATCCATCTTTGTAGCACTTTCAACCTTAAACCATGTGAGTTGTCACTGGTGGCTAAACCATATGCATGAGAGTAATGTTCGAAATCCAGAATGGTCTACTACTTTTCTTCTTTAGCTTAGATGCAGCAAAACAATTTGTCCTCTTTCTATAAAGCCTCAGTTTGCACTATGAATACATAATTTTTACTTTTCCTTCCTTTCAATCCCTTTTCCAATTATCCAAGGATAAATTCCTGGATTCTCCCTTGCATATGCATGTGAATGTGAACATACAGGCATATTGTCTTTGAAAGACCAGGACATGGAAAAGATCCACATATGTTAGATGTTAATATTCTGCTATCTGCTTTCTCATTTGAATCACAGTATTCTCTGGATGATGCAAATGTTTTGATTGTCCCTATTTCACTACAGTTCATGGTGTTGAATATGCCTTTGGAGCTCATGACTACCCAACGAGTGGTGTCTTTGAGGTTGAACCTCGACAGTGCCCTGGCTTCAAGTTTAGGAAGTCTATATTTATGGGGACGACAAGCTTGGATCCTATCGAGGTTAGAGAGTTCATGGAGCGCCAGTCAGCAAACTATAATGGTGATACCTATCACTTGATTGCTAAGAACTGCAATCATTTCTGTGATGATATTTGTTACAAGCTGACAGGGAACCCAATGCCAAAATGGGTGAATCGACTTGCAAGAATAGGTGAGTTACATCCTCCTTATCATACATTATATCTTAGTTTGAGGTTTAGCTTCGAGTCTTAGATGACTTAGGGCTGAATGGTTCACATATCAGTTGACTATCATGGACTAACTAAAAACATTTACATTGTTCTTGTATATTATGCAACAATATCATTGGCACATGTTCTCTTCATATGTTTCATACTTAAGGCAAATAGGGCTCACAATTGTCATGAGTGTAAGTCTTAAAGCAGGGGGCTCTCATGTGACTATTGAATGAACCTTGAGGCTCGGCTTTTATCTGATAGGTTTCCTTGCATATTAGACTCATACAGACTTATCTGCTGATATTTCATTGTCAAAGTACTAATCAAAAGAACCAGAGATCCAAAAAAAAAAAAAAAAAACTAAAAATTGAAGGTGAACAGGATGTTTGTTGAGTTACATGCTTTGCTACTACATTAATTTCCCCTCATTCTTGTGTTGGCTACTATAAACTCATTCTTGTGTATTGTCATCCTTGTAGGTTCACTGTGCAACTGCATACTCCCTGAGGCCCTTAAAGCCACCACTGTATGCCACGACCCTGATTTCCAAGGATATGAGAACGAAAAGAAGAAACTGAGGAGTGCCTTTAGTTGTTTGTCATCAATCTCAATGCATCAGAGGGAAGTATCAATGTCATCGTTGTTTCTACATTCTCACTATAAAGGCTGTTTGCCACCATGGGAGTTGAAAAGGTCTAAAACTGGTTCGTTGAAGGAAAGGTGAGAACAGTTTATTTCTTTAATACTTTCCTCGGTTAAATGGACACCAATCGTCCATCCTGCAATATTGAGGCATTGGAGGGTTGGGGGCTATCACACCACTGCTCATTCTCATTCATAAGCCCTTGGGAGGGTGAAGTCTATGCAAGTTTGTTGTTGTGAATGTCAAAATAGAAGGCTTGTTCGCCTGGTTTTCCATCTTCGCTAACCTTCCTGTGTGGAGTTTGCTTGTTTTATTTGTAAAATTTTATTCCGATTTTAGCTCCATTGATGTGAAGTCATATTGTTATAGTACGAGAAGAACCCAAATAGACTGCCGAACAAGATGCCATTTTCTGTTACTGATCCTGTAACTTATCACCGTTGTGTTCTTGTTGTTGTTAGTGTACTCTGTGTATATTTTCCTTTTGATCAAATTAAAAGAAGGAAAATAGAGGTTATTTTCGTGTCTTTAGTATATTGAAACTAAATTAAACTCGAAAGTAACAACCTAAATCTCCACAAGATTCGGCTATACATTTAAAATCAATTGCTTCAAGCTATGGCTTGAAACTTTTAAGTGTAACCCGTCTGGTATGTCATGATGATTTACGCTCAAACCATCAAGGTGTTGAAGTTTATAAATTAACTCCATGGAAGCACTGTTTCGACATGATGGCACCATGGTGTTACATAGTTCCATGAAGATTGAAATGTTAGACTTGTATATTTTGTCAAGCTTTTTAAGCTCTTTTTTTTTTTGGGGGGGGGGGGGGGGGGAGATACATTTTGAGTGGGGGAGGGGGGTTTAGCCAGTTAGAAACTTAGGATCGCTAGATGTTTTTGTTGAAAACACCCATCAATGCTATTAGGTTATATTAAAAGACTCTTGAAGCCAATCAGGTTCGTTTCCTATTCATGCACTCCATTACTTCTTTTATTTTTGTTAGAATACTTCAAGAATATATTAAATATTGTAATTCACGATTATACCTATATAATATTTAATAGTTGAAGCCTACAATTTATTATTGCTAGTTGCTATGCTCTTTTTAAGTTACACCAGCATAGCATTTTGGTCAATTTTGGTCAATTTCGGTCAAATTCTTCGATGTATTTGGTCCACTTTGATCCATTGCATCCAGTTCAGACCATTTGGTCCATTTTGGTCTATTCAATAGGGACTAGAGATGGCAATTTTGCCCCTCCCTATCTTGACCCGCCCCTCTCCACTTCGCCCCACTCGAGTTTTGGACTGAATTGACAAAAAAGACCGAATGGACCTATTTGAACTGATGTGGACTGAACCAAACCGAATTGATGAAATGGATTGAAATGGACCAAATGCCGATCTGTTATTAGCATAGCCAATTTTGATATAAACTCAAATCCTTACTCCCAAATTAATCAAGTATTAACTTAAACAAATCAAACCAACCAAACTAAGAGAGAGAGAGAGAGTTCTTATAATGGGGAACTTAAAAATACAAAACCAAAACGTATGAATCCAAAATAATGTTCTAAAAATCACAATGATTCATCAATATAAAGTAGAGTTGTAAGAAATGATTAAAAAAAATGAAGAGAGAGAGAGAGAGAGAGAGAGAATAATATGAGAAGAAAAAAAAGTAAAAATAAAAAATATTGTAATAAACACCAAATTATTCAAGTCATGTTATGTTATGTAATAAAATAACATTATATTCTTATATACTATCTTTATATATAATGCAATAAGATAACATCTATAAAATCAAAGAAAAGAAAAAAGATAACAACTAAAAAACACAACTTAATCACATCAACCCAAAATAAAGTTTCAAATAATAATAAAAAATTCATCAACCTAAAGTAGAGATGCAAAAAAAAAAACCAAAAAATGAGACAGAGAAAGAGAGAGACAGAAATAACATTTTGAGTGTGGGAAAACTATGTATAGAATGAAATAGAGAATTTTAAAATTTATACTAAGAGGGGGGGGGGGGGAAAAAAATAAAGAAAAATAAAAGGATAGAGGAAAAGTGATATAAATATAGATAGTAGTGGGCAGATAAAAAAGTAAAAGTGAGGGGAAAAATTGGAGAAAGTATAATATTAAGTTGGGAAGTTAATAAGAAAAAGAGAGTTATAAATGAGTGGATAATGTGACTGCTGATGTGGTTCACAAGAGCGTAACAACAATAAATATTATATTTCAGCTTTTAGATATATATAGATATAAACTAATGAAATTTTTGTGCATTGCACGGCTTTAATCATGAATTTTCTTTATATTTTTTTGAGAAATAATAACTAAATGAGTTATTATTACATAATTTTAGAATTTAGAACTCATTTATAACTAAATGAATGATTATTATAATAATAAGTGCATGATTTTGTATATTTGTCCCTATATATAATATCTCTAATTAAAATTATCAATAAAAATATTTCTAATTATTATTTTTTATAATTCCTTATTTATTAATGAAGAGGGTGATTTGAACTTAAGCGGTTAAATATTTTCTAATACTTGCATATTATTGTTACTTGTATATGCATAAGTTGCAACTCAGGAAAAAAAAAATATGTGGGATGCAAGGAGAGATTTTATGTGTAGGAAGGGTAAGATCTGAGTACAGAAGAGAGCCTGTCAGCCAAGTTCAAGGAAGGGGAAGGACCCACCCACGCATTGTCCTTACCCAACAATGGATGAGAATCCAAGGAGGAACCATGAAGAGGCCAACTTTCTGAAGAGCCTGAAGAGCGAGCGTTCCTCTGGAATTGTTGGGCAGGCCACTTGCCCTAGATAACAGAGTACCGAAGAAGAGAGTAGAGGCATGTAAGCAAAGAAGAAGGGAAGTATCCAGAAAAAGTAACCATCACCTTCACATTCAATGCACTACACCAACTCAACTGGCTGCATTAATGAATGAATGACCTTTGAACAGTGTCTTAACAGCTTACATCACACTCTACCACTTCCAGCAAAACCTTGATGGAATAAGCATCTAAAGGAAAGCCAGTGACTGTACAAGTGAAGGGCTCAGATGCAATTCAGCTAACTGTATAAAGAAAGGAAGCTCCAACAGAAACGGGGATGAAAAACTGAAAGGAAATACTGACATTGTATAGAACTATCCTATGATTAAGACTTGAACAATCTATGAACAACTGCTCTTCGGCTAAGCCCGAGGAAGTGTTAATTCTGAAAATTCTGTTCTTTTTCCTTGAATTGTCTAACTTTTATCGATCCATCTAAAGCTTAAATCTTACTAGTACATTAAAGTTGACCTTAGAAACCCATTCTTTAACAAATTAATTGTATTGGGCCGTCTAACCTAAATTCGCTATTCTAAGTGGGCTTAGCCTGTTGGATCCGCTTACATTATGGATATACCATTGATGAATATAAATATAAGTTTTGAAATTTTGATAATAGATTTTTAATTGAAGTAGACTTTAAACTTCTAAAACTTAGATGCATGTTTCATAATTTGTTAAAACACTTATTATTACTTTATCTAAAAAAATTAATAAAAACAAATAAGTTGTCTTTATCAACTGAAACTTAAATGCATGTTGCATGTTTTGTTAAAACACTTATTGTTATTTTATCTAAAATGCATGTTGCATGCTTTGTTAAAACACTTATTGTCATTTTATCTAAAGAAATTGATAAGAACAATCTATTAATTGAAACTTAAATGCATGTTGTATATTTTGTTAAAATACTTATTGTTATATTATCTAAAATGCATGTTGCATGCTTTGTTAAAACATTTATTGTTATTTTATTTAAAGAAATTGAAGAACAGATAAGTTGTTGTCTCTATCTATTAAAACTTAGATGTATGTTATATATTTTATTAAAACATTAATTGTTATTTGATCTAAAATGCATGTTGCATACTTTGTTAAAACATTTATTGTTACTTTATTCAAAGAAATTGATAAGAACAAATAAGTTATTGTCTCTATCAACCGAAACTTAAATGCATGTTAAATGTTTTGTTAAAACATTTATTGTTATTTTATTTAAAGAAATTGATAAGAACATATAAAATTATTGTCTCTATGTTATTTGCTTTTACCTATCAAAAATAAGTTATTGTCTCTATCTAAAAAATTGCTTTTATCCAAAATATTCCTGTAATTTGATGAGGTCAAATATTGCATACTTTGTTAAAACACTTACTGTTACTTTATTTAAAGAAATTAATAAGAACAGATAAGTTGTTATCTTTATCAACCAATAAATATATGTGAAATGTTTTATTAAAACACTTATTGTTATTTTATTTAAAAAAATTGATAAAAACAAATAAATTGTTGTCTCTATGTTATTTGCTTTTACCTATCAAAAATAAGTTACCGGCTCTATCTAAAAAATTGCTTTTATACAAAATATTACTTTAATTTGATAAAGTCAAAAGCCCAATTTGCAATTTGATATATATAGATTATAGGCCCCCTTTTATACGTCACTGTTACTGTCAACTATTATTATTGAAATAACTCATATTACAATAATTACATCAGTCAAAAAACTCATATTACAAAAAAAAAAAAGAAAAAAAAGATATATATTGTAAAATATAAAAATGCATTATAGATATTTTAGTCAAAATTCAATAAATTTCATTTTATTCCTTCCAAATAGATCCCAGGATCCCCCTCAAAAAAGAAAAAAAAGAAAAAAAAAAAGTTCCCAGGAGAATACAAATATTATGTCCTATTTTATATTTCACTAATTGTGACAGGAAAATAAAATTTTGACTTTAAAAAAATATATGTATTAATGAATATTTCCTACTAAAATGAATATTCTTGGAAAAGTCTTTCAAGTCTATCCACCCATTTCCGTCTGGTCAGAGTGTGTGCCAAAAGCTCTACCCTTTTTTTTTTTTTATGAACCAAAAGTTCTACTTCTTATATTATTATTATCACAAAATCAAACGGGCACGTATTCACTTTACTATTGGGCAATTGCTAAAGACGAATCCTAGAATGGTAACTCATTCGTGGATGCTAGTGAAATATTCAAATAAAAGAACATGCTCAAGAGATTCTCAAAACTCAACTTTTTTATTTTTATATATAAATCTAAATTGCCAGCGATTATTTTCTTAAAGCTCCAGACAACAACTCAGAATTAAAAAGGCCAACCTCAAGTCCAATTCCCATGTTGTCTTTGTCGTTCTACTTTATGGCCGACCATTCTCGAAGCCTTGCAGTTGCAGTTCAGAACCTGGTAAGCCTTTGAATTCTTGTCTTCCAAACACCCATTTTTCCAAATCAATCATACTCGTTGTGTCTGATCAGTTGCTGGAATTACCACAATTCAGTGTTAACCCAAAAAAAGGCTAACACCCAGTTGAAGAGCCTTTCAATTCTTGTCTTACAAGCACCCATTTTTCCAAATCAATCACCACTTGTGTCTGAGTGTACTAGTATAACCATAATTCAGTGTTAAACTAAAAAAAGGCTAAGACCCTGTTGAAGTCTTTATGGGTAAAGGAGGTGGGTGTGTACCAAGCAAGCAAAGAGCACCAAAAGGTGTTTCTGATAAAGATCCTCCGACTCCAAACCCAGAAAGGAACAGTACTGTTATAATTTCTGGGCAAAGCCAAACCCAAAGCATTAATACAACAACAACAACGCAAGTTCAAGATGGGCTACAATTTCCCAAGAAGCTCAAGATTTTCATAGTGTTTTACTCAACGTACGGCCATGTGGAGATTTTAGCTAAGAGAATGAAGAAAGGGGTTGATTCAATTGAAGGTGTTGAAGGGTTTCTTTATAGAGTCCCAGAGACTTTGGCTCCGGATATCTTGGAGCAAATGAGGGTGCCTCCGAAGGACAATGAGGTTCCCCTGATATCTGTGGAGGAGTTGGTTGAGGCTGATGGGTTTCTTTTTGGGTTTCCAACGAGGTATGGGTGCATGGCGGCGCAGATGAAGGCGTTTTTTGACTCGACAGGGCGGCTGTGGGAGCAGCAGAGGCTGGCGGGCGTGCCTGCTGGGTTCTTTGTTAGCACAGGCACACAGGGAGGAGGGCAGGAGACCACGGCGTAAGTATGGCTATTGCTATTGAGTAATTAGACTGATTCAAGAGTTGATTTTTTTTTTTTTTTTTTTTTTTTTGGGCTTATGTTTTGTAGAATTTTTTTTATTATACTTTGTTATTCTTGTATATATTATTGGTTTGAGTAGTGTTCTTGATACATTTAAGAATTCTGTGGAATTGGATGAACTAGAAACAATATAGAGTTCCATGCAATTTGTTGGTTGCATGAGTATAGGATAGTAGGAATCCTTATTAGATGGTATTGTTTGTTTGATTAGTTGTTGGTGACTTGGCACTTTTTGAGATTGTAGATGTGATTTGCTTCCAAACAAGAGAATTGGGATAACTGTGGGGGTGAGAACCCTTTAGGGGAAGGGAACATGCTACATGTAAGAATCTATTTGCAGGGAGTCAGACATTTTACTAGTCTCTTAGTCCCCCCATATGCTGTCATCTAGAATTAGTCAGAGTGGTTGAGAATAATTTCAGTTTTGACAAAGAGAACTTCTACATATAAATTTCAGTTTTGTTCCCTATCGGTGAGTGGTTGAGAATAATTGGTCAATTCAACTGAATTTCTGGGAAGACAAATGACAGAATGAGTGATTAGAACAACATCTTTATATAAAATATTAGTTTGATCAGTTGGAAGGGGTTCGAACATCAGACAGAACTAACTTATGTAGTTGAGTTTCAAGAAAGGTGATAATCAGATGGGTGGGAATCATATAGATCCTACTTAGAAAGTAATTGTCACTTTGGGGACATCCAATCAAATCGGACTGATACTTAGAAAGCAGTTATATGGTTTGAGATTCTGCTAACCAATTGTTGATAACCCCAGTCCCTTATGTGCCTTTTATGGTGGGTTCAGAGATTATGATTAGGAAATACTCATAGCTGATCTGACTGCTCAGCAAATAGATGTCGTGGTTTTCATCTTTTTGTCCTTGTTTATACTTTATACCTGATTATTTTGTTTATTTTGCCTAGAAACATGATAAAAATTAAATTTATTATATAAAGCTCAGAATGTACCTTGCATTTCTTACATCTGTAAATGTGGCTGACTATTTAAGTTTTATCCCAACAACAATGTAAAATGGAATATAGACTTGAGTTCATGGTGTTTGTTACAATCAGCTTTTTCCTCTCCTTCAAAGCATTGTTTGGATGTTTCATATCTTGCATATAGTTTGCAGCTCCAAGAACTTCTAAGGATTGGGGGATTATGCTTGTAATCAAGTTCTGTTATGTACCAAAAGTTTACTTGTCTTACAATGTACAATTAAAAGCTTATTCCAATTGTATAATAATAGCCCTTTAGCCTTTTAGCTCAAGACCTAAGTTCCTCTTGGTAATAGCTGACAAAAGCATATAAGCATTTTCCTGCTCAGGACATAGGTACCGCTCTTACCCCAAATAAAATCCATCTGTTCACTCCTTACGCCACTGAGTGCCTCAGGTATAGGCATGGTTATCATTACCCCCAAGCCAAATGATTTTTCTTTTTCAGTCCTAAGGCAGGGGTATCCTTCCCAATCCATAAAACCTCTAACCCAAGTGAAGATGGGATCAAATTCCCACCCTCATACAATGTGTAGAGAGCTTACTGGCTGAATTTGTTCCAAAACACTATTATTTTGAGGAGCCAAAGCGTCAAACTAAGAACCTCCTACATAATTTCTTTTGGTTGTGGTGTCTATTTAAATGTCTTCCTGTTATTAGCCCAATGTAATACATATCAACTGACTACAAAAGATTGATATCTAGCATGGACAGGGGTTCCTTGTACCTTTAGTTGGAGAAAGAGAAAGGGGGGAGGGGGAATAAACATAAAAAATGGTCTATGCTCAAGTTAGGGCCATATTTGTTATTATGCCATACATCAATATAATTTTGTTGAAGCTATGGGGCACCCTCTTGATAACTATCATTTAAGTGATCAAGCTTTATTTTATGAATTTGTTAATGTGCTGCAGTTGGACAGCAATCACTCAATTAGCCCATCATGGGATGCTTTATGTACCTATTGGGTACACTTTTGGTGCTGGAATGTTCAAAATGGACTCCATCAGAGGCGGATCTCCATATGGTGCAGGAGTATTTTCTGGTGATGGCACTAGGGAACCAAGTGATACTGAGCTTGCTCTTGCAGAGCATCAGGGCAAGTACATGGCTGGTATAGTCAAGAGGTTTGCCAAAGTTTCTTAACTCTGATCACAGCCTCAACTAGTCTCTCTAAAGCGGCGTTAACGTCCTACTCCATTTTTTCTGTTCTTCACAGATTTCACTTGGTTTTGTGAGGTCTTCAGATATCGTGTGTTAATAGATTTTAGATAGCTGAGGAGCATTTCATTTAATAGCTTGAATACTTGTATTTCCCACAGCAGATTTCACTTCATTGATTGTAGCAGATTCCACTTCATTGATTGTTCGTTTTATTTGTATATGGTCTGAAAATCCTCCTCCTTTTTTTTTTTTTTTTTGTATCACTTAATATCATCAATAATATAGAGGTGTGTGTTCTTCTCCATATATTTCTTCTCAACTCTCTTCTTTTAGTTGAAAAAACATATTTATATATGATGTAATTTTTTTTTCTTTCCAAAATTATATTCTTTAATGGAGTCTCCTCTGCAATGGAACTGCTCTCTCACAAAGTTCAAGGCCACACAAATGGTCTCTTTTTTGGTTGGTGCTGTGTATGTTTGGTTCATTCGCATGGAAAGTCACGATCTATATAATGTGGCTTGGCATAATTTGGTTACAGATCCAAACTCTTCAACCACAGCTTTATAATATGAAAATGCAATACCAAATGCATATGATTTTTTCTTTTTCTTTTTTTGGGGGGAGAAATGACTGTTCTTGATGGAAAAGTTGCGTTTTTGACTTCTCACATGGAATATGCACAATGTCATTCATTTGTACTCATTTACAGTTGACAAAGACACATTGGTGTATTCTTCTTTGGAACAGCTGGTTGGATAAGGTACTTCATCATGGAATTTGTCCATCGTTTTAATGATTGGAAATTGGAGTCTGTTAAATTATACTTATATATAAATATCCTTTATTCGAATATTCGAGTTGGAGGTCCTTGAGACCGATTGAAGTGAAAACCAAAAGTTAATGTTAGGTTTGACATAAAATTTTACTATGAAGCTCTTCATGGTTCTAATGATGCAAGAGTTCAGTGGAAGAGTATATGATGCACTAAATTATTAAAGGGAGTTTTTTTTTTCAGTTGGACAGCAGCCTTGGAGAGAAAAATGAGATTGGAGAATTCCTACTAAAAGAGAGATCAATTTGGTAAATCAGTGTTGCGTGTCTAGGTGTTTTAGCAAAACAGTGGACCATTTGCTAATTCATTGCCTACACACTTGAGCTTTCGTTCTTGCTATATTCAGAGTACTTTTGGTGATGCATATGAGGGTGATAGATAATATTTTATTTGGGTGGTATTAATCTTAAGTCTTAAGTAAATAAAGAAGCTTTCAGCCAAAAAAAAGTAAATAAAGCAAGCAATTTTTTTGCGTGGAATACTGCCCTCTTTCATGTGAGCTATACTAACACTCAACAAGGACCCAACTAAGTCTTAAGTAAATAATGCATTTTTAGCTTCCTAAAAATGCATTATTTAATAGCAATTTTGAGTGGTTCTAGAATCACAGGCATTAGTGACTCAAATTGTAATTTAGATTCTCTTACAAATTGGAAGTTTGGGATCTCGCTTGAGAGTGGGTAAGGTGCTACTATGATCATGCCAGGTAAGAAAGGCACACTGGTCGCCCTCTTCTACCTCTTTTTTTTTTTTTTTTGCTTAAAAAAAAAAAAGAAAAAAGAAAAAAAAAAAAGAACTGTAATTTAGATTTTGCTACCTTCTCTCTCTTTACTCTGTAGTATCTATCTCCTCTTTCTCAATAAAATCTTGATATTTTAATATATATACACATTTTTTTTTAGAAGATCATTCCTTTTTGAGGCTAATATTTTCCTTCTTATTACCTCTCACTGCAAGTATGGCTTGATTTCATGGCTATCCACAAATTTAATATTTTTGTACTCCAATACTGAACGATTTCATCATTGCTTCCAGTACTATAATTCGTGCACTAATTCCGGGAAATGATCTTTCCAAGTTGCAATGCTCATTTCTTAGACACGTTCTTCAACCACAAATTCAGTTCCACCGACTCCACACACAGGCATGAGGTATAGATCCTGCTGCATTGCTGTTGGTTGGAACAGAATCGTATACTGAAAAAAGCAACTTATGTTACTTCCTCGGACCAGTGCCAAGAGAGGCCTGGTTTCTCAATTAACCCACTCAGATTTGATCACAAAATGAACCAATGCTTTTAGTGCACATTTTTTAACCTCAAAAGTCAAAATACACAGAATTCCAATAATGATTGATATTTAGGAAGGAACCCCATAATAAGGGTCCTGATACTGACAAACTATGATCACAGGCCAAACTAAAGGGTAATCACACACCACTACTGGTTAAAAAAAATTAAAAGGTGGGGGCAATAACACTGAAAACAAGTGCAGAACACAGAAACTGACTTTTAGCATAATTTGCCCAAGCATGGCAGTGAAAGCATGTTTTCCCCCAATACAAAATAAAAAGTAAATACATAACTGATGTCTTATCCTGGTGACTCAGATCAAAATAAAGAAAATCAGCTGTTCCCAACCAATAACTCAAACATGTCATTAAGTTACACAGCATACAAACACCTTCCAACGGGCCTCTTGATTCTGAAGAATTCATGTCCAATGCAAATTTACAGCCCTTGACGCTTCAAGCAATGAACTTGGTGCTTAGAAAAACAGGTGGCCGCTAAAGGCAGCGTGGGAAGAGGGTTTGTCCTACATACCCACCAGCCATTGCCCTTCGGACATTGGATTCAAACAATTTTGGGTTGTCTCTTAAAACTGCAGCTGCATCATGATTGAGGGGATCTTCATAATTGGGTTCCTGCATGTACAAAGACAAGTTATAATAAAAAGGCATCCATCTAGTTGCAAGATCGTATTTTGTGGAAGAATAATCAATACCGTGAAAAGATGAAATAGCCCGTAAATTATAGTGTTTATATTTAAAACAGGTTTCCAGTCTTCTCTTAGAATGTTAAGGCAGACATTTCCTTCCAAGTCGATATTAGGATGGTACACCTGCATCATAGATGCACTGTTAAAACGTCCTTACTGCAAATACCACATAATATTATTGAGTATTGAGGTACTACATTTTTAGAGAACTGGACACGCTTGATTACCTTTGTCTTGCACTTGACCTTCGGTGCCTCATGAGGGTAAATAGGAGAAACGTTAAAAGAGAACAAAAATGTACCACCTCTGTAACACAAAAACAATACATTTTAATATTCAAAACTTAAACCAAGTATTATCATTAAAATCTCACGATAGGATACTTCATCGCCCTTAGAAAAATGCTGAGGATTTTTATCGAGAGTACTTACAGATAATATCCGTCGTCAGGCCGAATGGTAACCTCAAAGTTCATCAAGTCATCCTTGCCATTGGGAAAAGATATGACACAAGATTTTGGTAGGTTCAATTCACTGATATCTACACAATGAAAAACACAGAAACTTTATATATATAAAAAATTAAAAAATAAAAAAACTCTACTATTTAGCAGTGAATCAAATATATAGTTTTATGTTTGAGTTTATGAGTCAAATACCAAGTTAAGCCCGGGAGATTCCAAAAAACTTTTCTAACAAAGTCTTAAAATAAAAAAAAAAGTTGCGCATGTTGGTCCAAGATCTCAGGATACATCAACCAAATTTTAATGGAATGAAAAACCTCATAGCAAATGCTCAGGTACCTTGAGGGAAACACTTAACCTATGATATTATAGTGATTAAAATAAAAAATAAAAAAGGACTCATAACCTTTGTGAAGACGTAATTCCCCTGCACTTTGCTTCTTGACGGGTGTCTTTCCATTAGCATTTTCTGCGAGTTCCCTTTGCTTTTCCTTCACTTTAAATAGCTTAATCATTTTTCCTACAGCATAATATCCAAATCAGATTACAAGTAATACAACAATACCAAATCCAAGACAAAGTTTAGGCAGTATAATTCTATTAATTTTTTTTTTTTTTTTTTTGATAAGTAACAATTCTATTAAATTTAAAAAAAAAAAATTAATTAAATTACACGATCCTCTTAAGTTAGAAATAATTTAACAAGTCTTGGCATAAGACATGATTTTCAAAGTTCATGGCAAGAAAGGCATCATCCAAGACTAAGACAACAAGGACTTGGCATACATAGGATCACCACAACAAGGGGGTGGGGGGAACTAATATGGAGTAAAACTAGGTCTAAACTTCTCACTCAAGTCAGACAACTCCAGCCACACTTCAGAACGTAATCAAGCATACAACAAACTCTCTGGAATCTATAAAGCTCCTACTGTGCTTTTGCCAGATATAAGCATTATCTTTAACTGATTCACAATGTTGCACTCTTATAAGGTGGCCTTCCAACTCCCAAGAAGGGTAACTTCCTTGAGATATTGACTCTCTATTCGTGTACTAAAAAAGTATTGTTTTTCCATTGATCATGCAGCGCAAGGAATAAAGATGCAACAAATATTCCAAAGCCACATATTTCCTATCTGCATGACATGTAGAGCCTCTACATCTGTTCCTTGAAGCTAATTCAAAATCTCATATATGAGGCAAATATGCTTTTTATTGAAAATGGATGACAGAAAAAGTACAAAATCAGCTTTAATAATTCCTTCATTATTATACACTCTTCTTTTCCTTCAAGTACTCTTAAATTATCATTACTATGTTCTATTAGTGCTTTCTCTTCTAACAGCTTGTATGAATTAATACTAAGCTTGCTATTAAGTCCCCAATTCGACAAGTACAGATTCAAAGAATCTATTATCTTGTCGTCAAGTATACCATTTCAAATTTAATGGTAACTGAATTTTTTTTAGAATTCAATACCCAACATCATGATTTGACGCATGTAAAGTGATGGTGGGATCGTGCCAATCAAGTTAATTTCCTACTTAAGGCATGAAAAACATTATTCTGGCCATACTAGTAGGGCAAACAGATAAAGGCAATTATTAGGCTGATTTTAAACAGCCAGTTTTCTGTAGCAGCAAGTTCCTCACAAATGCTTCTCAGGCACGAGGGAAAAAAAAAAATCTTTAGTGTATTGATGGAATGAGAATGTGAAATTAATAAATTTCAAACCTCAATGATTATATATGGACAAATTCATCCTAAACAAGGTAGGAAACAATATACGTAAGATGGATAACTTGAGACATGCCCAAAAAATTTGAGGAATTCAAAATTTCATTCCTTTAAAATACAAATTGAACAATATAACTTACCCATTATTTCTTTTACATAAATATTCAACCCAATCCAACCTATTCTAGCAATCTAACAATCCAACAAGCAACCATAGCTACCAAAAATTCAGTAAAAAAAAAAATCTCCCACTAAATAAGCATGATCCTACAATAATGCAAACACATAAGAGAGCGATGATATCATAGACAAAAGCTAATGGCAACAAGTTTGTAGACCATAAAATAAAAGACCCACTTGAAAAAGAGCCCAAAACTTCTTAAACTTCCAACTACCTAGATAACATGGATCACACAAGAATCCAAACAGCTCCTTACTAATGATCTCCTATTACAGCTATCATTCAAAACAAAACTTTCACAAACAAATCCACCACAAGTTCAACCTAAACAAGCCTAAACAAGCCGAGGCAACAAGTTCAATAATTCTTTATTCACAAAACGTATAAGCAAATTAATAACAAGAGCAAAAAGAAACCTCCTTTACCACAATACTGAACAACCAAAAAAAATTTCAAAACAAACAAACCCCAGAATCCAAACAAGAATCCAAACAAGAATTCCAACTAAACCCATCTCAAGAAACTCCCACAACATCAAAATCTCTATATTCTAAAAGCCCCCAGAACCATCCCAAGCATCAAATCATCTTACCTACAAAACACACACACATACATATATGTTTTCATACATACACAATATATACATATACTTAAAACCTGGATCAGATTAGAGTGTAAAGAGAGGAACAAGAAAGAAGCTTTTCGTGTTGTTACCTGATGAAAAATATGAACCTTTTTTAGTTTTTTGTGCAGACACAGAAAAAGAGAGAGAAAGAAAGAGAGAGATAGAGAGCTTAGAAGGAATCTGAAGATGAGAGAGTGGTTTTCTCTTATATATACATTGTATTTGTAGTATGTGATGTGTGTTGTGTTGTTGTTTTGTGTTTCTCTGTGGTTTTTGCTTTCTTTTTTTTATTATTTTATTTGTTTTCTCTCTCTCTTCTTCGCGTCAATCATCGTCATCCATTATAGGTTTGGCTTTTGGTTTAGTTCGCTTTCGTTTCGACAATAAAGGGTGTTGTTTTTATTGTCTACGCCCGCACCAGTTTTGTTTTTCTTTAAAGTATCGAATCATTAATTACCACGTGGATTAGTAGGGTAATGTTGTCATTGCGATTTAATATTATGTTCACATGTTCGGGAACGGAGGAAGGTGCACTGGCAGCAATAATATACTGCGTGTACTGGATTCGACACCATGAAGCGTGGTGATATGGCGTTAATTGACTGGGAACCGGTTCTCTCTGTTCTTCTCCTTCTTCCTTCAGAACAAGGAAAAGAACCTCTTTTTTTTTTTTTTTTTCTTTTTTTTTTTGAAATTAGTAATTAAAAACTGAATTTTTAGTGAGTGATTGAAGTATTTTACTCAAATACTTTTTACAAAATATTATGGTAATACAAAGTGTTCATTTGTACCCTTTTTTTTTTTTTTTTTGTTTATTTTTGTTTAATGGACACTTGTTTTAAAACCCAACTTTTTTAATATACACCACCCTTTCGAATCCACTACATAGTTTTACATGGGATTTTTTTTTTGCCTTTTTATATATAGGTGAATCACAAACATAATATGCGTCATCGAGCTAGAAGTCTAAAGTATTACATTAGTTAGTTAGTGAATGAGTTTTCCGTTTATAAGTTTCACTAGTACTTACAAATATTAGGCCATTTTGTAAGTGCTAGTGTTATAAATCTTATCTTCTCACTCTTTCCTTTTCTATTCCCGGTGTTTTCTGTCTATATTTTCTTTTATTTTAATTTTGTGGTTTTTAAAATTTAGGAGGATATATATACCGAATGTTTCTGTCAAAAATACTAAGAATGATTAATTGAGTAACAATACTCTTATTTTTTTAATGAAATTTAGTAATTATAAAATATATTATAATAACATAAAGCATCCCCCTTTCAATTTCATCCCATCATTTACATGGGTTTTTATTTTATTCTTTGGTTGTATATTATCTATCACTGTAGTTCATTAATTTTAACAATTTGCAGTGACGAAGAGCCTTTTTTTTTTTTTTTTTTCTTGCTGAGACTTTTTGACAATTTGAACTTCATCATTGATCATACACACTCGACCTAGAGAGAAAAATCTAGATTAATAATTACACTGTTCATTGATATAGTTGTCAACAAGTCACTAAAAATAGATTGGTAGACAATCATAGTCAAATCTCAACCAACTTAATCAATATAATTTTATTTATTTACTTTAAAATATTTAAATTACTATTAAACAACTGTTCAAGTTCACAAAGCTGATTAAGGAAAAAAAAACTCAACGTTGATAGAATTTAAAAATATTTATTTATTCGGCTAAAATATTGACAGTGGATTAAAATTTATCTAAAATGTCGATGGTATTCATCTAGAGTCAATTGGAATTTATTGTTTTGATAATTTGAGAGTTACAATAATGGAGAAGGAAAGAGTAGAACTCTAATTTTCTTTTTTCTTTTTTTTAGAAACGAGAGTATCCAAAGCACATTAATATTTGACTATTTCTTCGGGCATATGTAACTCTCCCTTTCACATACACCAAGTTATTAAATAAAATAATTCCTTCGAGTTGGTTCCAAGATGCTAGTTAGAGATTCGGAACTAGAGCTGTAAATAAGCCAAGTGTCAAAAATTCAAACTTGTTCATTTAATTTTATTTCCAATACAAACCAAGCTCGAGCTCATATTCAAATAATTTTATATGTTCAATTTTTTTTTTTTTTCATGTCAAAAAAAAAAAAACTTAATCTTACTCACGAGCTAATGTATTAACTATTCTTTTACCATTGTGGGGGTTAGAATCTTCCAAGACAAAAAATCTTGGAAGATTTTGATCTTCACAATTAATTTGTTATCTATGTGGGAAAAATATTTTACAATGGGAGAGCTAAAGAAGGAGATCAAAATACTAAATATTATATTTTATAATAAAGCAGAAATACTAAGTTGTCGATATTATACACATTCATAGACAAATACAATTTTTCCTATAACTCACTTTTAACTCTAATTTAATTCTAAAAAAACAAAAACTCTAATTTTTCTCAACCCCCCCCCCCTTATGTGGGGGGTGGGATCTTTTTATACTGGTTAATCCTCCCCTTGGTGGTGGGTTGTGATGATGGAGGTCAGAAAATAATAGTCTTGTCAAGTGTTTTCTCTCGATTTGCGTGGATTATTAGGTGTGGGGCACTGTTTAGGCTGGTCATTCAATAATAAATACAATCCATATTGGGTGGGAACATCTAAATAATATGAATGTGACTGTCGATGGGTTTAGGCACAACCTTCTATAGTCCCTTGGCAATCTTCTATAGTTGTGGTGCTAATCTTGGCTGGTTCCTCGCACAAGTATCTTTGTTATACTCATCGAGGTGGAGGACTTTGTCGACTAGTGTTGGGCTCAGAGCTTGAGAAGAGGGAGCTCCCTAGCATGGGCCTTTGGTCCCAAGGTCAAGCCTAACCTCTCCTTTATTCTGTGTGGACCGGGCCCATTCCCTTAGACCCCTTCTCTGTTGGGCTTACGATCCACAATGAGCGGAAAAAAAGCTGGTTAGACCACTTCCTCACAACCATATATAGTAAAATTATTACAAATTTTTTCCACCCATTCACAAGTTTATGAATTTTTAATAGAAATAAGTTGTTTATAATATCTATAAACTACAAATAATAATTGAATATTATATTAACCTTTTTACAAACTTATACCACCCAATATCAAGTATATATAGTATATTTTATAGACAAGTATGCATATAAGAATATAATATTCTATTAAAATTAAACTGAGCCTCTTGTTTATGAACACATGATCATATTTGAGTTTGATTAATTTAATAGTCAAGTTTAAACTTAGACATCATATAAATTTGGCTCGTTTTCTAAACAAATAAACATAAACAATTATTTTGTTGAACTAAGTTTATACAGACTTATTTACTATATTTTGAATCCAAAACCTCATGGCACAAGAATCACTAAAATTCTCCTAACAAAGGAGACTGCCATATGCCACTGAGAAGTACAAAACTCTTGGTGAATTTCTGCATTGTCAATAATCTCAATATTTAAACAAATACTATCTATCTCACTATCTGTCTCTAATAAAAAATAATAATAATAATACAAATAGTGTCATATCATTTTGATAAATTTGATATCTATCTATTTATATATTATTAATATCCTAAAAAAAGGTTTTTTTTTTTTTTTTTTTTTTTTTTTTTTTTTTGGAGAAACAAACAATAAATTATTTTTTAGTCATAACCAAAATTACCCATTAACCCCTGAAGAACGAACAATTTTCCAAGTTAACCCCACCACCCTCATTTTAACTCTCTGTAACTCTCTCACGCAGTCTCTGTGTTCTGTCTCTGTCTCTGCACAGACCCAAAACCAAAAACCCTAAGCTCTCCCCCAAAATCGAAAATGTCGAAGCTCCTCATATTCCTAACCCTAATTCCTCTCCTCCCAATTCTCATCACCTCCTTCTCTCCCGAAAACCCTTCGAGTCGCCGAGTCCTCGTCTTGCTCGACTACCTCACCCTCAAATCCTCGCACTCCGTCTTCTTCAACTCCCTCCAGTCTCGTGGATTCGACCTCGATTTCAATCTCAGTTGAGACGAATGGAGGTTAATAGTTTTCATTTCAAATTGCACTTGAATTTTCTCAGCACACAAACATGGGTTAAGGCTTGAATAGTAGAGATTATTTGAGCTGGATTAGATTTGATATTTTGCAAATTCAGAGGGATTTATTTATTTATTTGATTGATTATAAATCTATTTGTTTGTATCAAATTCCTTACGTTTTTATTTGATTGCTCGTTTTTCAAATATGTTTGATTGCCGAGAATGTGAGGGAAATGAAATGAAAGTTTAGATCTTATTAGCTCAATTGAGACGAATGGATGTTAATAGTTTCCTTTCCAAATTGCATCTGGATTTTCTCAGCAAGCAAGCATGGCTTAGAGCTTTAATGGTAGCGATTTGAGCTGGACTAGGTTTGATAGCTAGGAAATTCAGAGGGATTTATTTATTTGATTATTTATAAATTTATTTGTATCAAATTCTTTCATTACACTTTACACACACACAATATATATGTATCAAATCTATTTATATCTGTTTGGTTGCTAAGATTATAAGGGAAATGAAATGAAAGTTTCAATCTTATTAGCTCCATTGGGGCATTTGCCTTAGCATTAGTCTTAGTTGAATGGGGGTTCATTAATTGTTTTATGTCAAAATTGTACTTGCATTTTCTCAGCAAGCAAACAGGGCTTAATGCTTCAATGGTAAAGATTTCAGCTGAATTAGGTTTGATAGTTTGGAAATTCAGAGGGATGTTATTTATTTGATTATTTGTAAAACTGTTTGTATCAAATTCATTAGGTTTTTCTTTGATTGCTCCTTTTTACGAGTAATGCTAGAGATACAAACTTTTTTACAAACTGTTGATGTGGTGAGTGGTTATTGATAAATGAAAAAGTGATGTTAATGGTGGGTCTAGATGAAAATCAATAAGAAGTTGACCACATCAACAGTTTGTAAAAATGTTGTAAAATAGTTTGTGGCTATAGCATTACTCCCTTTTTATTAGGTTCTATTTGGTTGCCAAGAAAATGAGGGAAATGAAATGAAAGTTTGGATTTTATTATCTCAATTGAGACAATTGGTGTAGCATTAGTCTTAGTTGAATGGAGGTTCGCTAATTGTTTTCTTTCAGATTTGTACTCACATTTTCTCAGCAAGTAAACATGGCTTAAAGCTTTAGTAGTAGTGATTTGAGTTGGATTAGGTTTGACAGTTTGGAAAATCAGAGGGATTATTTATTTATTTGACAATTATAAATCTATTTGTAACAAATTTTAATGTTTGTATTTGGTTTGCAGTTTCTCCTTTTTTTTATAATCTGTTTGGTTGCCGAGAATATGAGGGAAATGAAATGAAGGTTTGGATCTTATTAGCTCAACTGAGACAACTGGAGTAGCATTGGTCTTAGTTGAATTGAGGTCTGCTAGTTGTTCTCTCTAAATTGTACTCACATTTTCTTAGCTACCATTCAGGGCCTAAGGTTGCCAAGAAAATGAGGGAAATGAGATGAAAGTTTGGATTTTATTGTCTCAATTGAGACAAATGGTCACAGTAGTCATAGTTGGATGGGGGTCTGTTCTTTAATTGTTTTCTTTTGACATTGTACTTGCATTTCTCAACAAGGAAACTGGCTTTAATGCTTGAATGGTATCAATTTGCTGAATTAGGTTTAATATTTGGAAATTCAGAGGGATGCTATTTATATATGATTATGATTATTTATATTAAAAAAAATGTTATTTATATGATTATTTATAAATGTACTTGTATCTATTTGACCTTTTTGCTTATCAAAAAAATAAATGTTCTTGTATCAAATTCTGTAGGTTTTGGAGGATCCATTGATTTGGCAGCTATACTGGATTTTGTTGATTCAGGTCATGATTTGATTATTGTGGCTGATTCTAATGCATCTGATTTGATCTGAGAAATTTCCACTGAGAGTGGAGTTGATTTTGAGGCGGTGCTTATTGGTATGTAAACATTTTGATCACCCAATATATGTTCAATTTCTATAGTGTGTTTGGACTTCTTTGTGGTTTAAACATTTTGAGGCTTTGGCATAGATGCAGCTACTGCAATATACTCTCAATATGCTTACTTAAAGTAAAATTAATGGAAATGACAGTCCATTCCAAGTGGCTGGCTTCTGCTACTGTTATGATTCAGACAAGCAGTAGCATGCAACAAGGGGACTCTAATCTAGCGAAGGATGATAATGATGATAAACATCATCAATTTAGCATGAGTAATAGTTGGAGTGGCTCCTTTGAAAGGTTACCGTTGGTAAGTAGTTGATTATTATTAGAATTCAGCCAAATTCCTAGTTTTAAGGTAGAGTTATCCGATTGAGTTATTATTAGATTATTATTTGTTCAGTTATCTTCTATTTTTTTTTAATTATAAATTTTTAGTTATTATCATTTTTTGTCATTGTAATTCAGTTGATATTCACCTTGTAACAAACACTATTATTTAAATAAAAAATGAATTTTGAATAGTAAAGCAGGCAAATTAATTCTAAAAATTCTCCTCTTGTAGCTAAAAGTTGTTTGGGGTTTGATGTACACATTACATTGTCATTGCTCCATGTATATCCTGTTGGTTCTCTTGTACTTGATATTGTTTTGGCTAGATGGCTCTCAGATTAATCATATTTGTGAATTATAAGGTCATTTATTTGGATTATTAAAAAACTGCTTGGAATTTATTATTTTACAAGCCATCCAAACAAAAACCTTTTTTTATTTTTTTTTGCCTCTTTTTTTAATGCAAACTTACCTAGTGGAAAAAGTATTTTGTATCAAATGATACTACATCGTTCGTATCAAAATCCAAAAAATGAGAGACACGTGTGCAAAAATAACTACCTCCTAACACGTCTTTCAATTGTTAGTGGGTTAGTTATTTTTTTCTGACATGCCTCATACTTATTGGATTTTGATACTACTGACATGGTATCATTTAATACCAAATACCTTCTCTATCTAGTGACTAGAAGTCATTGAGAAACTCTTCCAAGTATTCGATAAATCTTTTAACACTGATGATATCATTAGTTATACCATATGAGCAGTCCAATATGAAAGTGATGATATCATTAGTTATATCATATGAGCAGTCCAATATGAAAGTGATTAACTCTACTTGTGATAATTCTACTTCTTTTAGTGTTATGATTATGACAAGCAGTAGCATGCAACAAGGGGACTCTAAGCTAGCGAAGGATGAAAATGGTGATAAACATCATCAATTTAGCATGAGTAATAGTTGGAGTAAGTGCTGTTAGTAAGTAGTTAATTAGTATTAGAATTCAGCCAATAAATTCGTAGTTTTTAGGTAGAGGTAGAGTTATCCGATTGAGTTATTAGATTATTATTTATTCAGTTTTATTTTTCTTATTAGACTATTATTTATTCAGTTGTTAATTTTTTTTAATCATTGTAATTCATTTAATAATCACCTTGTAACAAACACTAATACTATTTACATAAAAAATGAGATTTGAATGGTAAAGCAAGCAAATTAATTCTAAAAATTCTCCTCTTGTAGCTAAAAGTTTTGAGGGTACCCAAAAGTTGTTTGGGGTTTGATTATGGTTTTAAAAACTGGACTAGTCAAATAGCTAGAAAAGATTGTGTTTTTCAGTTTTATGGTCAGACCGATGATTGAATCGGTGATGTTATAATTAATTGGTGGAACGGTTACCATTTTGTGGGGTCTCCTAGTTATGTTCTAGCTTGCAAATTGAAGGCTCTTAAGGGAGACTTGAAGCATTGGAACAAACATGTTTTTGGGGATGTGTCTTTTAGGAAAAAATGCTTGCTGGTTGAGCTTTTGGACTTAGACTTGAGAGAAGGGATGCAATCTTTGTCATCGGCAGATAGTGCAAGAAGACTTGAGATAAAGGCTGAAATTGAGTATTTAGCTTCTTTGGAGGAGATTTCTTGGAGGCAGAAATCGAAGGCTTTGTACTTAAAAGAAGGGGATAATAATACTGGGTTTTTTCATAGGCTTGCTAATTCTCATAGACGTACAAATGCTATGAGGGCTGTGGAGGTTGAGGGCATTTTGTATGAGGATGAGTCTGCCATTCAGGATCAAGTGGTGGGTTTTTACAAGTCTTTGTACCAGGAGACCGAATCTTGGCGGCCCACTATTGATGGTTTAGAGTTTGCAAATCTGGATGAAACTGATAGGGTTACTTTAGAAAGGGAGTTTGAGAAGGAGGAGATCATTGCAGCCCTTCGGGAGGCTAAGGGTGATAAGGCCCCTGGTCCAGATGGCTTTACTATGACTTTCTTCCAAAAATGCTGGTGTGTTCTTGAGAAGGAGATCTTGGCTTTTTTTGCAGACTTCCACAAAGAATGTATCTTTGAAAAATCTCTCAATGCCACATTTTTGTGTTTGATACCCAAGAAGCTTAGTGCAGTCAATATTAGAGATTTTTGCCTTATTAGCCTTGTGGGTAGTTTGTACAAGCTACTTTCTAAGGTCTTGGCACATAGACTTCGTTGTGTTTTGGATAAACTTATTTCTAATTCCCAAAATTCTTTTGTTGGGGGAAGACAGATTCTTGACTCTGTTCTAATCGCAAATGAATGCTTGGATAGTAGATTAAAGAGTGGTGTTCCGGGTGTGATTATTAAATTGGATATTGAGAAGGCTTATGATCATGTGAGTTGGAGTGCCTTATTTTACCTTATGGTGAGGATGGGTTTTGGGGAGAAGTGGGGGAGATGGATGAAGATGTGTATTTCTACTGCCCATTTTTCAGTGCTTGTTAATGGGTCTCCAGCTGGTTTCTTTGGCAGTTCTCGTGGTCTTCGCCAAGGGGATCCTTTATCTCCACTCCTATTCTTATTGGTAATGGAGGTGTTGGGTAGATTGTTGAAAATGACAGAAGATGGAGGCTTTCTCAGTGGTTTCCAAGCAAGTCCTAATGCAAGTAGGGGTTTGCAAATCTCTCACCTTTTGTTTGCTGATGATACTATTCTCTTTTGTGATGCATCCGAGGAACAATTATTACATATTCGTATGGTTCTAATTTTCTTTGAAGCTATCACAGGACTGAAAGTAAATGTTGGCAAGAGTGAGATTGTGCCGGTTGGTGAGGTTGGGAATTTGGATGCCTTAGCTCGTATTTTATGTTGTAAGATAGGTTGTTTACCCATGTCTTATTTGGGTATGCCTTTGGGGGCACATTATACGGATTCCTCAATATGGAACCCTATCATTGAACGGATGGAAAAAAGGCTTGCAGGTTGGAAGCAGTTATATTTGTCAAAAGGGGGTAGACTTACTTTATTGAAGAGTACCCTATCAAGTCTTCCTACATACTATTTATCTTTGTTCACTATTCCACAACATGTGGCGGACAGATTAGAGAGGATTCAGAGGAATTTCCTTTGGGGGAGATCTAATGATGTTTTTAAATTCTCACTTGTTGCTTGGGAGAAAGTTGTGTGGCTCGTGGAGGTAGGTGGCTTGGGGATTCGGAAGATTGGGCTATTTAACCAAGCTTTGCTTGGGAAGTGGCTATGGCGATTTGGGAATGAGGTTACACATTTATGGAGGCAAGTTATAGCTTCCAAATATGGGGAGGCCAGTGGGGGATGGTGTACTAGAGTTGTTAGAGGGACGCATGGATGTGGTATGTGGAAGAACATTAGGAAGGGGGTTGAGAGCTTTTTTGGTCATGTGTTGTATGCAGCGGGTGAGGGTTTTCATATCAGATTTTGGTATGACCCTTGGAGTAGCCCTACTGCCCTGAAGGATTTATATCCAGCTATGTTTGCTATTGCTATGGATAAGTCAGCTATGATTTCTGATATGGTTGACTATGCACCGGATGGGGGTGGTAGAAGCTAGAACTTACGCTTCCGTCGTGCTTTTCAGGATTGGGAGACAGGGATCTTTTATGATTTTTTTGCGCATATCTCATCCAAGCTACCTAGAGGGGGTGATGACACCATGATATGGCAATTGAATCGTAGTGGTGTTTTTGATGTGCGCTCTTTCTATTTCTCATTACTAGCAGCCCCGTTGGTGTCTTTTCCTTGGAAGAGCATATGGTGTGTTAAGGTCCCTAAAAGGGTGGCTTTTTTTTTATGGACAGCTGCTAGGGGTGGGATTCTTACTATAGACAACCTTGTTAAGAAGCATTTACCTCTTGTTAATTGGTGCTGCCTTTGTCGATGTGAAGAGGAAACTGTGGATCACTTATTGATCCATTGTAAGTATGCTCATACCTTGTGGAGTGAAGTCCTTTGTTTGTTTGGGGTTCAGTGGGTGATGCCGAAGAACGTTGTTTCTCTTCTCTCTGCATGGTGGAATTGGTTAGGGAGTCACACTTCAAATGTGTGGAATATGGTTCCAGCGTGTCTTATGTGGTTAATTTGGAAGGAGCGCAATGTCCGAACTTTTGAGGATATTGAGAGACCTGTAGATTGTGTGAAGTCTTTGCTGCTTAGGACTTTGTTTGAGTGGTCTCGTATTTTGGGGTTTACACATTGTCATTCTTTGTTTGATTTTCTTAATTCTGCTAGTCTTTCTTTTTGATTGGTTTGTATTTTTTTCAGTGCAGTGAGTTTACTATCGTAAATCCATTGTACTTCTATTATCAATAAATTTGTTATTACCTATCAAAAAAAAAAATGATTTTAAATTATAAAAATATAAATAATAGAATATGTTATAAGTTTAAAAGTAAGAACATTTAATTTTAAATACATAATTTTTTTTAAAAAAAAACATGTGAGTTTAAATTGTTTAATTATCACATCTTATATTTAGAAAATTAAAATAACAAATCCAAAACTTATATATAGTATTAAAACTATTTAGTATGAAATTAACAATACATAATAAATTAGCAATTCTTAAAAAAAGGATAAGAAAAATTGTACTATTATTTATTATTTAATTTATTAGAATTATTATTGTAATTTTTTATATTTATTATATATTATGCTTTGGCTACATTTATTATATATTACTATTATTTATTTATATGATCAGTATGGCAAGTAGCATTAATATTGGTGGTGCTAAAAAATTATATTGCTATTTTTAGTTACTAATACAAATTTATGGCTACATTGGTGGAGCGAAAGCCAAATAATTTATCTCCATAGCTACACTGCACAGCCAAAAGTGGTTGTGCACGGTAGCTCATAGGTTAAAAAAAAGTATTATTAAATTGTGTGTTTACACTTCTTTATATTAAATATATTATTTTATTCATGTGTTTATACTGTTTTATAGTAAATATATTATTTTATTATAATATATATATATATATATATTATTTTATTGTATTGAAAGTTAAAATAAAATTATAAATGTTAAGTTTTTTGTAAAATAAGAAGGTAAAATAAATAAAATAACTTGTTGTGAGATGCTCTTATTAGATTTTTATGTTTTTATTGACATAGGCTCTGCCAACGTGAATGCGCTTACTAGCTTCTTACCCAAAAAATCTTGTACGTGCCCGGTGCATAAGCCCTCCACCCCCCCCCCCCCCTCCCCTCCTCACTGACAGATGGACCCCACAGGTGTGGCCCACCTGTCAGTGAGAGATGTCTCATGCGCCTATACTACCTCTATATGCTACCTCTATGTCAGTTCATGAAATAGGCTAATAGCCCAAAGGTTGCCAAAAGCCCAAAAGCAAAAAACACACCCCCAAAAAAAGAACGACGCTACTCACTAAGTATAGTTTTTTTTTTTTTTTTTTTAATAACTATTTATTTTTTAAACCATTAAATACTCCACCTACCCCGCTTCCAACCCACGCCACTTTTTCTCTTCTTGTTAATTTCGCACCTCTCGGTCATCCCCACTTCTAAAGTTTATTTATCCCTTCTCTCTCAACTTAGATCTGCTTCTCTGCTTGTGCCGTTGTGCGTGCTCAGAAAGCCAGATTACATCGTCATTGCTCTAGCATTTGATGTACACATTACATTGTCATTGCTCTACGTATCTCCTGTACAGCCCATATAACAAACGTAAACCAAAAGTCTTTGAACTAACATGCAACAAACGTGAAACCCAAAAACCCTACAGTAACAATCCAAAAACAGTCGCAACATCTTCTCTGTGACTATTACCTGGCCACCCATGTGCGAGCCACACTAACAACAGCTCCACTATTGCTATAATTTTTGGGTTACAATAGTTTTTGAGGGTAACCCATTGTTCTATTATATTTTTTTATTGTGTAATCATATTTTTTTTGTTATGTTTCAATAATTTCTTAGCTTTGAATCTATTCTTTAATTATTGGAAATTTTAACATCTGAATTTTTGGATTAATTTTTTGCACTATCTAAATCTGTTTGGCAGATTTCAACAACTATTGCTATGGATTTATTCTTTTGACGATATCTTTCTCTTATATCTCTCTGCTATGTAGTCACAGTTTTTTTCTTTTTATAATTTGTAGGCTCTGAATCATTTGATTCTTTTTTTTTTTGCCTTTTGGAAGTTTCAACATTTGTAGCAGATTTCAATGGAAGGTAACGAATTTTTGTCTTATATTTCTCTATTGTGTATCCACATATGTTTTAACATCTGAATTTTTGAGGTTTTTTTTTTTTTGGCAATATCTGAAACTATTTAGCAAATTTCAATAGCTATAGCCATGCATTATTCTTTTGAGAGTAACTCATGTTTCTCTTATATTTCTCTATTATGTAGTTACATTTTTTTTGTTGCTCTAAATCTTCTTACTCTTTAATTTTTTTGGCTTTTGGAAGTTTTAACTGCTGAATTTTTGGTTCATTTTTTGTAATAATATAAACTGTTGCAGATTTTAACAACTATAGCTATGAATTATTCTTTTAAGGGTAGCTCATCTTTCATTTATATTTCTCTTTTGTATAGTCATATTTTTGGTTTTGTATTGTTTCAATAATTTATAGGCTCTGAATCTTTTGATTCTTAAAATTTTTCTATTTTGGCATTTTGAAAATTTTCACATCAACATTTTTTTGGTTAGTTATTGCAATATCTAAACCTGTTTAGCAGATTTCAATGGTTATACCATGAAGGTAACCTATATATTCTTTTGAAGGTAACCTATTTTAATCTTATATTTATCTATTGTGTAGTCATATATACATTTTTTTGGTCAGTTATTGCAATATCTAAACCTGTTTAACAAATTTCAACGGTTATAGCATGAAGGTAACCTATATATTCTTTTGAAGGTAACCTATTTTTATCTTATATTTATCTATTGTCTAGTCATATATATATATATATATATATATATATTTTTTTTTGTTTAAATAATTTTTAGGTGGTGAATCTTCATGTGTGTGCAAGGTGGAACATGGCATGGTGTTTAATAGGTGATTTCAACATTATTAGATATCCAAGTGAGAGACTTGGCTGTGATTCTTTTAGCCTAGCTATGTTTGCCTTTTCCGATTTTATTGAAAACAATCATCTTATCAATTTAAAGTCAATTTAACTTTAAAGGGGGCTTCTTTTACCTGGTTTAGGGAATCTAAGATACCTTCTATGTCTAGAATTGACAGGGCCTTGGTTTCTTTAGATTGGGAGGATCATTTTGGGAATATATCTCAAAGGGTGCTTTCTCGGGTTATTTCTGATCATTGTCCACTCTTGTTGGAAGTTGGTGGTTTTCGTCGGGGACGTTGTGCTTTTAAATTTGAAAATGTGGTTGAAAGCTGAGGGTTTTGTTGAGAGAGTTTAGCAATGGTGGAATGGAATTGGGGAAAGAGTGAATTAGGTAGGTCACTTCAAGGGGATTTAGACCTCTATGGAGAGGGAGAGAGAGAGAGAGATTTTCTAAGCAATATTATTCAGAAATGAATCATAAATTCAGTTTTTATCCCTTTATACCTGTAGGTATTCCTTGCTTAACTACTAACATAATGGTAGTTAGCTAAGTAACCACTTGCTTAATTAACTCCCTAATCAACCAATTAATCCAATGGTAATTAACGGCCCATTTGGTTGGAGATATCGTTGTTTAGTTTTTAGTGTTGTGGAAATACGTGTTTGAGTATTCTAGAAATACGTGTCAAAAGTGTTATTGTTGTTTAAATACTGAAAATTGTTGTTTAAACACTGATACCAAACAGCCCCATTGCTATTTGTTGCAACAGTTACTAGACACGTGTAAGTGATACAATGCAATTGAGGTTCCTAAAATTACCACCCCCCCCCCCCCCCCCCCCCCCCCAAAAAAAAAATAAATCAATGCACCTTCCTCACAAGGTGTGGGAAAGAGAGCTGCAATTGATGAGGAGACTCCCAAGTAGCATCTTCAAGAGAAGAGCCTAATCACTAGACCAAAACTTAAATAATGACCTGAGACCTCAAAGATTTAGTCCTAGTCTGCAAAACAGTAATGGGTTCTGGAAACTTAATCACCTACCTTTGTAAGCCAAAGTCTATTGTCTATAGGGCTGCAACCTCAAAAGGACCCAATCACCTACTACAAAAGATCTGTCCTGCCTATGTTTGCTAGCTTGAAACTTCATTCTTTCTTGTGCAGTAGCCAAATGAACTTTCGAAGTATCCAAGACAGCTTGTCTCTGACTCAACAATGAATCCAATGCATCCATTCTAGTGGTTCTAGGAATATAAGCTTGAAGCTTAAGAAGAGGAAAACCATACAAAGCCTCAAAGAGAGTTAACTTCAAGCTAGTGTGGAAGGAAGAGTTGAACTAGTATTCAGCTAAAGGAAGCCAAGTTGCCCACTATTGAGGTCTATCACTGGTGAAAGCTTTTAAATAATATTCCAAGCTCTTATTCACAATCTTTGTCTGACCATCTGTTTGGGGGTGGTAGGCTAAGGACATTGCCAAATCAATGCCTTGGAGTCTAAACAACTCAAAACAAAACAAAGATGTAAAAGTAGCATCCCTATCCCTGTCACTCACTATAGAAGTAAGCATCCCATGTAACTTGAAAATGTTTTGCATACAAAGAGAAGCAATCTTAGATGCAATAAAAGGGTGGGAAATTATGACAAAGTGTACATACTTAGTCAATCTTTCCACAACTACCAGAATCACCTCAAACTGATAGGAGTTAATTAAGTGCTGCTGAGTTGGAGTTGAGTAGGTGTTGTTGAGTGGATGTGGTGCTGCGGAGGTGCTGCTGCTGTGTTGCTGCGGAGGTGCTGCTGCTGTGTTGCTAAGTGGTTGTATATTGAGTTGGAAGCTAGAATGTTGATGGTGACATTAGTTAGTGGTCATAATTGTAGATTGTTCAGTTAGTTACAGCTGTGATTGGATGAGCAGTTAGTTAGTTAGAAGGTATTTATAACTGTTGCATAATTGTACCAATTGCATTACTAATCACTGTATTATAAAAGGTTGAATCTGTCGAACAGAAAGGAATTAATGAAGAATGTTATGCAATTCCCCATTCTCTACTCTCTTAATCTCTCTCTCTCTCTCTCTCTCTCTCTCTCCTTCTCTCTATCTCTCTGTAACCATTCACTGTTTCATTCATTCTCTATTTCCATTGCTCTTTTCTTGATTAAGATAGGAAGAAGCTAATTCCTATCAAAAACCCCATAGATTTAGGAAGGCATTCCACAAAGTCCAAGGAGTAGTAAGGATGGACAGTAATTGAAGCAATCTAGCTAGAGAAGAGGTATCAAACATAATTCGAACATTTGTAATTGGTTCCAGGGTGCTTAATGTGGACTGTTTGGTTGGAACGAAATCGTCGCTCCTTTGAAGACAATGAGAAGATGTTGGATGAGTTAAAGGTTTTATGCCAGCGTAATCTTTTTGAGTGGTCTCGTTGGGGTTTTACTGATTTTTCTTCTCTCTCTGAGTTTATGTTTTCCCTTATATTAGATTCTTGATTACCCTCTTTTTTGTTTTGCCGTTTATTTCATCTTTTTCTTTTTTTCTTGTTGTTCATCATCATAAACAACTTGTACTCTTCCTTTTTTTACTCATTAATAATATTTCTCTGATTGCCTTAAAAAAAAAAAAAACTCACTCTCAGTTCTCTAATAAGATTTCAAGAACCTTGAGTGACCAGCCAAAGGGCTGATGTGGATATGATGCAAGAACTGAGATTTGAGAGAGCATTGTGGACCAAGATAGAACCTGCCCTTGCAAAATAATAAACCATTTTGAAAGGTGAAACCCTTAAGTGGATTCCTAGGTTGAATCGGGGCAATAAGTTGTTGAATAGAATCATCTTGATTCTTGAGGGTAACTTTCCTTCAGTAAAGCCAACCAAGTGAGGTCTAGGACTGATAACAACAACAATCAACATGCCTTGGAGTTGGAACTAGAGCTAGACAACTCAGAATTGGATTCAGATTTTCTGAGATAGAGCATCAACCACTCACCAAATGCCTTCAAGAAATTGAATTAGAATTAGGTCCTAATGCATTACAAGACTGTTAAAACTTAAAACTATCCTTCAGAGTTTAAGCATGTAAAATTATTACATAACTTTCAATTGGCCCCAAGTCAAAATTATTACAAAGAGAACAAACGTAGACAAGTCTCATGATAATTTTAAGTTGGCTCCATGTCTCATGTAATAATAATTTTGGATTGTCTTGTGAATTCCCTGGGTTCTTGATTCTTGAATGGAGACTATACCGATGATAGCATGACGTTTTTCTCTACAAACAATTAAAACATTATATTAGTAGTCAAAATTATTACAAAGAGAACAAATGTAGTCAAGTCTCATGATAATTTTTAGTTGGCTCCATGTCTCATGTAATAATAATTTTGGCTTGTCTTGTGACCTTACCATGGTGGCATGACCTTTTCCTCTACAAACATTTAAAACATCGTATTAGCATATATAATAGAATAAAAAAGTGTATTAATTCCCTCTACAAACATTTAAAACACTGTATTAACATTTAGAAAAGAATAAAAATTGTGCATTACTAATGGACAAAACTTAGATACAGTATCTTAAACGTTGTTTCTTAAGTTTTCTTTTTAAGATTCAACCATGTAACTACTTAATTAAAAAATACACTTTTATCTCATGAGAAAAAAATCTATATGGAAAAATCTTTAAAAGGGGAACTTAAAGAATAACACTTAAGTACTTTAGATCCTCTAAATTTTCTAGGGTACTCTACAAACTAGATTTCTTTAAATTTTAACTATTCTTTAATGATTTAATGGTCTAGATTTTGCTATGTTAGCATTCTACTAACAATAGTCTTAATTGTTTTGTTTGCAACATTATTATATTATTATATTATTTTAAGAGTTTGTTAGTGTAATGCTGACATGGCAGAATCTAGACTCTTAAATCATAAAAGAATGGTTAGGATTTAAGGAAATCTATTGGTAGAGTACCCTAGAAAATTTAAAGAATCTGAATTCCTACACCTCAATCTTGCTCATTACTAATACCCTCTACAAACATTTAAAACAACAGCCGCTCTAATATTCAGTAATGATTCATAATACCAAAAAACCAATCAAACAGAGCTAGTTGCATTAGAAAGTTAGAATGTTATCAACCATAAAAGCCATGGACAGCAATTGAATTTCAGCAATAACAAATGCTAACTTAGATTCACATGAGGAATACAAGAGTCACCAATTCCCCGTTGGAGCATTCCAGCACCAGTTTTTGGAATCCAGCATCCCTGCAAAATTTAAGAGCTACACAACTCATTTGCACCAGCCCATAGCTTAGTCCCATACTCATGGCTTCTAAAACATTGCGCAGTAACTATGATGAGCATTATAATTTGTATTTATATAGAACTCTTTGTAGGATAAATAGTGAGTATTGCATAATTTAGCAAAATGCAAATTCTATTTCTACTTATCTTTTTTAGTTATTGGCTAGAGCAACTTCAGGCGCGCCAACTGTTCCTGAGCATGGTGAATTTGCAGGTTTCATCATTACACTGAAAATAAAATAAAAAAATTATATGACAGCTGATTCGATAACCAAAAAAAAAAAAAAAAAAAATACTATCACTACTACATTGTATTGTTATCGATAACAACTACCCTGCTTCCTGCTTTCTCTTTGTTTCAATATACAATTACCAAAAAATAAAGCAATCGATAGGATACTTATCCAACTAACGACTACTATAAAGGCAACAAAAATTGTAAATCAAGCTGCCTCATTCAATTTTCCAATTAGAAAAACATTTAACAAGAAAATAAGGTTGGCAATTACATAAAACAATAATGTGCACAAAATTGGGTAACCGAGAGGTCATGCCCCAGAAAGGGTAAATGATCTTTTTCTTATTTCACCAACTTGGGCTTTGGGTCTGGGAAATTGCAGGGCAAAATGGACATGCAATGCTCCTACAAAGACCTCATTCAGGCCTAAGCTTAATATAAAATATTTCATTTCCTCCCCCCCCCCCCCCCCCCTTCTTAGAGCCCTAGGAGCATCACACATCTAAAATAATACACCATAAATGACACCACCACATACCCATCCGCTAAAAGCAACAACATAAGCCAATAGATAAATGCCAAGCAAATAATCATTTTAACAAACACCTGCGAACAATATGTTAAGTTGAGGAAGAGCGAAGCCTGTGCTAAGTTCTTATATGAGTAGGCGAGAATGATACATGTTGTGTCGAATGCTGACAAAGACCTCAGCTGGCTTAATACTTGACCTGACCAATTGGCAAGTGAGTAAAGAGAGTATTACAAGCAACATACTCCAATTTTGTTGGCTTGGCGGAGTAAAGCCTTGGCCATCTCAAGCAATTAGACGTTACCTTGGTGGAGACAGCTGTTCAAAAACACAGTAGTAGCATTGGATGTGCTAAATGCTATTTTCTTAGCATTTAACACACTAGACACACACACAAAAAAAAAAAAAAAAAAAAAAAATCACCTCCTTAAATACCAAAAAAAAAAAAAGTTTGGCGTGAACTACATCTTTATTTCTTTTAGGGAGCTTCAATCTCTATGATGTCCGTTCCTAATGATAGCTCTTTATCATCAGACTAAGACATCAATTGGTTTTTGATGTAAGCGGGAAATACATCTACTAATGCATAAATGCTATTTAATTTCGAGTCTTTTTTAATTCAACTTTTCTCTCTCCTCTCGCACATATCTATCTCCCTCCCATCTGCCTCTCTTAGTCTCACTCTCAACATCTCTCTCTATTCCTCTCTCATGATGTTGACCTCGCCACGTCGTCCGGATCTCTAAAATTTGAACCTTTGAATCTCTCTCTACGAGTTGTGGCCATATATGGGTTTTTTGGTTTTGGGATAAGTTTTGAAAGTTATGAATATAGTGGGTTGTGGGGGTAGTGTGTGGACTGGTGGATTCTTATGTGAGTGTGGTGGGTTGTTTGTGGTGGTTTGGGTCAATGTTCTGAGTGGTAGCGGTTTGTGCTTTGGTTGGGGAGGCGGTTTTAGGTTGTGGTGGTGGTGGTGGTGGTGGTTTTTTGGGTTGTAATTGAGTTTTTTTTTTGGTCATTATTTTAAGGACAAAGTTTGATTACAAACTTAGTTGTAACCAATTGCTACAACTTCATTCAATATCTTTTTATAGATGTGAATCTTTACAAATCCACCATTGGATTATATTTCTTTCTTATATCCTCCATGCTTGCAAAATTTGCAGAAAATCAAATATCACTAGACATGTCATCAATTAAATGTTTAAATTTTTAGCTTTTGTAATATAAAATTATGGGGAAAAAAAAAAAATTCTTCGATCGAATAATAACTAACATTTGATTGACATGAAATTTGACATACATGTTAAGGACATAAAGAAAATACAATTCTACGATTAGATTTTCAAAATATATAGTAATGTTAATTTTCTTAATAGAAGTTGTAGCTGATAGTTACAACCAAGTTTGTACCTCAACTTTGTTTTCATTTCAACGTGTTATAATCTTAAATAAAGGATGTAATGTAGAATGTATTGTTAAATATAGATAAAAATAACTTTTTGATGTTATAAAATAGGATAATTTTAGGAAATCCGATGGTCAATCATACGGACTAAGCCTATCCTTTGTACTTCCATTTACAATTTCACGCAAATTCAGTGAAGCATCAGCATCAAATTATGAAATACATAATTACAATATATGCTATTATTACTTAATTCAAAATACTATTAATAAAAGTAGTTTATCAAGTTGCAAATGATGGAACATAAATTATAATATTTAGAACAAAATTTGGCTACAAACTTGGTTGTAACCTAAAACTACAATCCACACTAAAAAAATTAACATGATTACATATTTTGAAAATCAAATATTGGATTTTATTATTATTTTCTTTATGTTCTTAACACTTATGTCTAATTTTGTAAACCACATATTATTTACTATTCGATTTATAAACTTATTTTTTTATGCATAATTTAAGATTACAAAAACTTGAAATTTAAATATTTAATTAATAACATAGATATTGATTAAAAATTTTGCAATAAATGAAGGATATAAGAAAGAAAATATAATCCAATGGTGAATTTATTAAAATTCACACTAAATAAAAGATATTGAGTGGAATTGTAACCTCAAATTACAACCAAGTTGAAGTTGACAAACTTTGTTATATTACCAAATTAGGGATTTTTTTAATCTATGATTTCTACTTTTATCAATTAATAACTTTGCAAAAGCATAAGAGAACCAGACCATATCTCAATTGCAAGACCCAATTAAGCCCGATCATATCAATATGGTCTCAAAAATTGCACGTTTAGAACCACTATATGGCCAAAAATTGAAGCTATATGTAGGCTAGCATGGGTATGGAAGATTGAAGCTCCCCCTAAGGTACAATTCTTTCTATGGCTATGCCTACATAACAGTGTACCCACCAGAGAAGTGCTGGGTTCAAGGGGTTTAAATCTCGACCCCACATGTAACATGTGCCACAAAAGTAACGAGTCTATTGATCACCTTCTCAGGGGATGTGAGATAGCCCAAAATTTTTGGCAAGATCTAAAATTTCCTCACCGCCTAAGGGACTCGTTCAAACTACCACTTGGAGAATGACTTGAGATTAACTGCAAGAAGGATATCAGCTCTAGTTTTATAGGCACTCCTTGGAAGATTTTATTTCCTATGTTATGGTTGCACCGAAACAATTTTATTTTCAGAACAGGCAAGGTGGAGCATTTGAGCTTCAAAAGATGCAATAAAGGCAATGTAGGGTATTAATCCATTGGCATGAATGCCAAAATGCAAAGATCCAAAACTGTTATCCCAGTAGGTTGGGAAAAGCCACCAGAGGGCTAGGCGAAGCTAAAATCTGATGGATCAGCATTGGGGAACCCCAGGAGGGCAGGGGGATGAGGTGTGATCCGTAATCATGAAGGGGAATGGATAAAAGGCTATGCCAGACCGCTAGGCTACACCAACAATTTCATGGTAGAACTATCGGCCTTGAGAGATGGCCTAACATTGGCTAAGGAACTTGGGCTGAATAATCTTATTGTTGAGCTTGATGCCTTAAGTGTTGTGCTACTCATGAATGACAATACTGCAAACTTGTTAATGGAACCTTTGTTAACTGATTGCAGGAACCTATTGAAGACAATCCTCAACAAGTGGATAACTTAAAACTAATCTGAAGCCAACCAATGCGCTAATGCATTGGCCAAGTTGGGAGCAAGCTCCCTATCATTTTTTGCTGTATTTTTGAGCCCACCGCCTGTGGTGAAAAGAATTATGGCTTTTGACAAAGCTAATATGTACTATAACAGATGGGTTAATTCCTAGTTAAATGCATTAATCATGGTTGACCAAAAAAAAGGTTATATATATACAATATAGAAATTCTATTCTAGCTTAATCTAGGCGTATTATGTTTGTGAAATTCCCTCCTAGATTAGTCACTGCACTTACATGTGGAGTGACAAATGCACTTATACTCGTAAAGTGGAGTGACCACTGCACTTAACTTTCTGAATCAATTAACATATAGAGAGAATCCATAGATCTGACAATTAATAAATAAAATCTCCAACAAATTAATGTTTTCCTATGGAGCTTCGAAAGCACCTAAAAGCTCAGCCAATCACACACTGTCAAAGACCTAATCCTAACTCCCAAATTATTAATCTCTCTATATCTATCTGCCCCTAATTTGAAACTTAAAAAACCAACATACATACCGATCAGTTCGTTCGATTGGAATAGATGAGCCGGATTCACGGTTGTATATTACTGGGAGGAAACGCGGAGGCTGTGATGAGCGGGACAGTGCCGAAATTACTGTCTCTGCCGAGTGGAATACAACCCAGAAAAACGTGGGGTTCGGCTTTGGGGAATACGACCCAGGATCCCAAACATTTTTAGTAATCCGCTCATTCAAATCTATGCTATAGCCCCCAAGAAAAAGGGTTTTCCTTAGTAATCCGCTCGTTCAAATCTATGCTATTGCTCCAAAAATAAGGGTTTTCCCAACATTTTTAGTAACCCGCTCATTCAAATCTATGCCATTCCCCCAAAATCAACTATTTCCATAGTGGGTCTTGCTTTGTTCATACAGCATTATTATTGTACCAACTTTGCGCTGAGACGGGCCCACTATTTTGCTTATTTTATTGGCCTTTGTTCACGTGAATGACAGCAACTTTTGACCTTTTTTTTTTTTTTTTTTTTTTTTTTCACTTATTTGACGCTAGTCTCACTTGCGTGTAGGTGGGTTTATTCCCACGCGTCTCTTTCACCCGTTTCTAACATACGGGTTGTGCAACCCGAATTCTAACCCAATCCAAAAACTAAACCTCTTGACAAATAAAATCCTCATAACTTCTAGAATTTAATTGATCTAAATCGTTACAACATTAGCTTCATGGTTTGAGAAATAAATATGCCCATTTAAGTTTTACCATCAAAACTATTAGAGCCAAAAATGGACAGAAATTTTTTTGCTCTGAAACACTTATGGCCGTTTGGATGAAGGGGAAAATGAGGAGGAGTGGAGGGGAGTAGAATAGAGGTGGCTATATCTACTCTATTCTATTCCCCTTCCCTCCCCCTCAATCCAAACGGATCATTAATGGCATGAAAACATCAAATCTACTCTCAGATAAATAGAGATTGTAAACTATATCAATTGATAGAAAAACTTAGCCAAAATCCACAAAAAAAAATCTGTTAATTCTCTACAAATCACTAGCATACATTTGACATAATATAATGAGTAGATGGTGAACATAAAAATCCATGAGAACAAAAAGGAGGAAGCAACAGACATGGTGAGTAAACAAAATGTGCGTTAGGAAGGTGAACTACACCTCTTCACTTGCACCCTCTCTCTCTCTCAACCCATTCACATGTTCAGTAGCCACACACCCAACACAAGAAAAATGGTGTGTAAATATGGGTAAGAAATGATCATAAGGTACTGGATTTTAATGGGCAATCCAATACTTTGGCAAGTAAATGACCTTTCCCATATGCTACCTAATTAAACAAATGGTCATGTTAACCACTGCAGTTAGATAAAAATTTTATGGGGAAAGAAAAAAATTAACTAATATTTTGATAATTTTTTTTTTATTTTTCATGTTAAAACTTTCTTAAAATAGATTGTTAATCACTCGTTAGTATTTTTCTTAAACAAACACATTGATAAAATGCATGTTATTAATGAATATATACTCACCAAGATAATGACTATACTAGCCCAACATAATAAATATCAACAATATATGCATGGCTTAACACAACACTCCACCATCAATCTTCAAACAAACAAAAAAAAAAAAAAAACACTCCACCATCAAACTTCCCCAAATAAGCCTAAAGTTTTAACAAACGCACAAACTAATCCGATTTTTTTTTTTTAACATTAATCTATCAAACATTTACCATACCATTTTGATATGCAGAGAAAATCACCTTTCTCTCAACATTTTTTTCTTTTTTCTTCTTTCTTTATGGCGTGATCCACCTCTTGTTGCTGCTATTGTAGTGAACTCCATCAGTCAGACACTCTCCTAATCAAAACGAAAAACAGTGTCTATCATTTACTAGCAAACAATTCACATAAAAGAACTAATAATAAGAATCAAGTAAATATGAGCTCTAAAATTGACAAAGATTGGTCTATTCCATATATGAGCTCTAAAATTTAACAAAAGTTCCATGACAAATTTCAATTAAAAATTTAGTCAGCGAAGTAAACCACAGTAGTAAAACCCGTGGCACCCACAACAGCAGAGGCAGGCCGTGACTACACTTCAGATAACGAGAGCATGGCGACAAGCAAGAATAAGGAGCTATCGGAGTGTCAAGCTATGCAATTAGAGAGGAATGTAGTCAACCTATCAATTGAGGAACCAATGGGTAACCAAGAACCTATGGAGAGGATTGAAGTCATGGGTACACTTGGGAATAATACTAAACAACCAAGCCAGTTGTGTGACAGCTCTGCCAACCTTAATAGTACTGCACATTCTACTAGGGGATGGAAGAGATTAGCCCGTGAGGTGGGAAAATCTGTGCAGGAAAAAAAAGTGAGAAGTGGGTCTGGTTTTGAGGGAGAGAAAAATGACTTTGGGAAACGTAGCATGAGTATGGAGATTGATGTGCAACTGGAGGGAAAAAAACAATGCATGGACAATGGTAGTTAAGACGAAGGCCAAATTTCTAAGGTGGTAGCTAGATTCCAGCACCACCGGTCACAATGAGTTGCCTTAACTGGAACTATTATGGGTTTGCGAACCCACAGATAGAGGATGAAGTAGTTGCCCTAGTAACTACAAAAGATCCCAAGCTGGTTTTCTTAATGGAAACCAAAGCTGACAAAACTGCTTTAGAAAGAGTTGGAAGAAGGATTCAATTTACTAATCTTTTCTTTGTTCCTCGTGTCAATTTAGGTGGTGGCCTTGCTTTGTATTGGAAATCTGATGTTGATGTGGATGTGCAATCTTCTTCCAATTGACATATTGATGCTATTATTAACCACGGAGTGGATGACGCCTGGCGTTTCACAGGTTTCTATGGAGACCCTGATACAGCCAGCCGGGAAAACTCCTGGTCTCTCCTTCAAGATTTGAGCCACCATTCATCTTTGCCTTGGGTGTGTTTAGATGATTTCAATGAAATTTTGTTTGTTGATGAGAAATTAGGTTGGTTGGATAGACCGGAGCGACAAATGCAGAGTTTCAGGGATGCTTTGGACTTCTGTAGATTGAAAGACCTTGGTTTTAATGGCTACCCTTTTACTTGGTGTAATCATAGACCGGGTGATCAAAACACCTGGATTCGGCTAGATAGGGGTGTAGCAACCATTGATTGGATTTTGAAATTCCCCACTTCCTGCATTCATCATCTAGATGCTTTCCATTCTAACCATAAGCCGCTGCTGCTTTGTTCGGATTCTGAATTCAGGCACTTTTATAGGAAGGGCAAACCATTCCGGTTTGAAGCAATGTGGTTAAAAGATTTATCTTGTGAAACTGTGATTAAAGAATCTTGGGGTGAGCAAGCTGTGTCTGAGTCAATTTGGGGTTTTCAACAAAAGATCGTGGCTTGTCAACTTAATCTGAAGATGTGGGATAAAAGAAGTTTTGGGCATGTCCGCAATTCCTTGAAAAAGAAGCTTATTGAGTTGCAAGAAGCTGAAGAAGGTGGCTGTTATAGAACCAACCCGAGGAAAATTTATATGCTGAGGGAAGAAATTCAAAGGTTGAAAAATAGGGAAGAATGCATGTGGAAGCAACGATCCCGGAATGCTTGGCTTAAGGAAGGAGATAGCAACTCCCGGTTTTTCCACTGTAGGGCTAATCAAAGAAATCGCCGAAACTTCATTGTTGGTTTGGAGGATAGTGATGGGGTGTGGAGAGATGATGAAGGCCGAATGGGTGGTATTATTGAGCAATATTTCAGGGACATTTACACCACATCAAATCCTTCAGGTTTTGAAGATATTTTGAGTGGTATTCACCCAGCCATAACTGAGGAAGATGCTGGTTTGCTTGGCCGAGATTTCCATGCTGATGAGGTGAGGAGGGCTCTCGATCAAATGGCTCTATTTACTGCTCCTGGTCCTGATGGTATGTCCCCTATCTTCTATAAGTCTTTTTGGCATATTGTGGGTGGTGATGTAACATCTGTGGTCCTTAATGCTCTCAATTCCGGGGTAGTGCCAGAGTCTCTTAATTCCACTTTTATTGCCTTGATCCCAAAAGTTAAACACATAAAGAAAGTTGCTGATTTTCGCCCTATTAGCCTTTGTAATGTGGTCTATAAATTGATTTCCAAAGTGCTAGTGAACCGTTTGAAAAAATTCCTTGCTAGTGCTATCCTGGAATCTCAAAGTGCATTTTTGTCGGGTAGGCTTATCTCGGATAATGTGCTTGTGGCCTTTGAAACTCTGCATTATCTTAAGAGGAAAACAAATGGGAGAGTGGGTCAAATGGCGCTTAAGCTGGACATGAGCAAAGCTTATGATAGGGTTGAATGGGAATTTTTGGAGCGTGCTATGAGGCATCTTGGACTTGGGGAAAGAATGGTCAGTCTCATCATGTCGTGCATTGGTTCGGTATCCTATTCTGTCTTGCTCAATGGGCAACCTATTGGTAATATCAAACCTAGTCGTGGCCTTCGGCAAGGTGATCCTTTGTCACCTTATCTCTTCCTAATTTGTGCTATGAGTTTGCAAAGTTTATTGACTAAAGCTGAAGTTGAGGGGCATATTCGGGGTGTAGCTATCTGTAGAAATGGCCCAAAAATATCACACTTATTTTTGGCAGATGATAGTATGTTATTTTGCAGTGCCAAAGAAGCTGAGTGTCAGAAAATTCTTGATATTCTAGCTACCTATGAGAGAGGTACAGGTCAGAAGATTAATCATGAGAAAACTAATATCTTTTTTAGTTCTAACACCCCCCATGAGGTACGGGTTCGGATTCAACAGGTATTGGGTGTTCTAGCTATTTGCCAATTTGAGAAGTATTTGGGTTTACCGGATTTGGTGGGTAGGGCAAAAAAACAGAGTTTTATCTATATTAAAGAAAGAGTGTGGAAAAAACTTCAAGGGTGGAAAGAGAAGCTCTTATCACAGGCGGGTAGGGAGGTTCTGATCAAGTCAGTAATTTAGGCAATACCAACTTATACCATGAGTTGTTTTAAACTCCCAAAGGGGCTTGTTAAGGATTTGGAAGGATTAATTCGCAAATTTTGGTGGGGGTATGGTGGAGAGCATCAGAAAACCCATTGGGTGAAATAGGAGCATTTATGTGAAGCCAAAGAAGGTGGTGTGTTGGGGTTTAAAGAAATTGAAAAATTCAATGACGCTTTATTGGCAAAACAAGTGTGGCGATTGATTAATAATCCTGATTCCCTATGCCATAGAGTTTTTAAGGCCCGTTTCTTCCCGGATTGCTCTATCTTGGAAGGTCAAGCTTCTAGCTCAAGGTCTTATGCTTGGAAAAGCATTATTAGTGCTAGGGATGTAATTCGAAAAGGGACAGTTTGGCGCATAGGTACAGGGGAGGCTGTGCGAATTAAGGAGGATAGGTGGCTGCCTGGAAGTACTAACTGTTCAGTCCTATCACCCTTCCATCTTTGGCTCCTGATGCGAAAGTTTCCTCTTTGATTGATCAAGAAAGAGTAGCATGGAAAACGGAGGTTGTGCAGCAACTATTTTTGCCCCATGAAGCCGAGATTATCTTGGGAATTCCTTTGAGCATTTGACGTCCCGATGATCGTATTACATGGACGTTCACGCCGTCTGGTATGTTTACTACTTATAGTGCTTACAAAATGCTAGTTTCCTGTGATTCATCTTCTAGTGTAGGTAGCTCAAACCCGGAAGCTCAGAAAAATTTTTGGAAGGGTATTTGGCAGTTACGGGTCCCTAACAAAATAAAGCACTTTGTGTAGCGAATATGCAATAACGCCTTGCCAACAATGGTGAACCTTCATCAGCGTAACGTCGTTCCAAATGCGAACTGTGCACTGTGCAAGGATCATCCTGAAGACTCCATCCATGCAATTTGGGCTTGTGAAGTTATCTCAGGTGGGTGGAATACGCTGGACTGGTTCAACCAATCCGTGCCGGCAGAACCAAGCTCCTTCAATGATTTACTTTCCAGGTTCCTGTTTTGCCGTGAAGAGTTCAGAGTTGAGATTTTTGTTACCATTGCGTGGTTCCTGTGGAATAGACGTAATGCGATCCACTTTGGCTGCCCAGCCCTTCCTGTCCAGAGCATTTGCAGTAGAGCAGGGAGTTACCTGCAAGAGTTTCTTCAAGCCCAGACAGAGGAGCCCGCTCCACCACGTCCTCCTCCTATGCAGCAATGGCGCCCCCCTGAACCTCATTGTTTTAAGGTAAACTTCGATGTCGCGGTGTTTCGTGCCTCACGTTTGGCGGGTTTAGGTGTCATTGTTCGTAACAACAGAGGGGAGGCTGTGGGTGCTCTGTCTTCGTCCATTCCTTTGGCCCATTCAGTGGCGGATTTAGAAGCCTTAGCTTGTTTGAAGGCTGTTTAGTTTGCACTAGAGCTTGGTCTCACTCGTGTTGTGGTTGAAGGGGATTCTACAGTTATCATTAATGCTTTCCTTCACGGTGCGGGTTGTATGGCTAGTTTCGACAATATCTTAGGCGATATTCGAATGCACTCTGATTTTTTTCAATTCGTAGAATTTGCTTATGTTAATCGTAGTTGTAATGTTGTGGTAGATGCGCTTGCTAAGAAAGCAAAGTCAGTTAGGGGGGTTCAGGTTTGGCTATCTGATTTGCCAGCTGATATTGCCCCGTTGCTACTGTATGATGTTCATTAAGTTTTTTTTTTTGTGGAATAAAGTTCCCAGGTCATTGATCTGGCTTCTCAAAAAAAAAAAAAGTAATTAATATATTACTTATTACCTGACAACCAAATGGGCTCATTTCAAACCGCAGTTGGGCTAAGGTGCAACCAAAACGCGTTTCCCCGTGATCATTAAATCCTCGAATGCACGAGTCAATCATACATGCGTAGATACCTGGAAACCTTTCGGTTATCTTGGGTTCAAGGTCAGGGGGGTACGGCATTGGATCCAGTGGAATCTCTTGTTTTTCTTGGGTCAACTATACCAAATAACATCAACAATAACAAATAAGCGTTAGTCTCAAAATAAAAATAGTTATACCTAGTGTACAACGCTTTCCAATAAATAAATAAAAATGTACAACGCTTTAGCATTCCCAAGGTTTGGGAAATATTGGGTTTGTTTGGATTGAGTTTATTTTTGCTGAAATTGAAAACCGAAACTGAAAATACTGTAGCAAAATAATTTTTAATTGTGTGAATAGTACCGTAGGACCCATTTTTAATGAAAAAGTTGCTAAAAAGTGAAATTTGTGGGTCTGTGAACAGTGCACGGATGCACTGTTCACCATGGAAAAGTCAACCTTTGCAGTGCATGAACAGTAACCCTAAAACGCGTGGAAAAAAAAAAAAAAAAAAAAAAAAAAAAGCAGACTTGTAAACGCAGAAGCCGAATCCAAACCCCACCATTATGGTAGACAATCTTATCTCCCATTTTTTGAGATGCTATTCCCATACTCAAACTCATGACTTATCATTTTTGGTAGAGGGCATTTGACATCACACCAAAACTTGACTACTTATATTACTAACTCTAGATGTTAACAACCCTACTCCATTTACTGTTAAAATATAAGGATGAAATGGATACAATCATGTTGAAAAATCATAGCTGCATTATCATGAAGAATATTAAAACTCAGCTTAAAAATATTTCAAATTTCCAGAAGAAAAAGAAAGGTTATTGACAAAATTCTTGAATAAGAATGTCAAAAGAGAATTGTTAAAATAAAATAGTTGGGTCCAAACTCAATAAACTAAAAAAATATTACAATTACATGATGGTCAACAACAAGATTAGTTAGTAAATCAACTCAATTAGAGATCAAAATTATAGTAATCACTAAAATTGTGTTTATAGTTTGCAACCAATATTAATAAACTGAAAGATAATCCAATTAATTGTTTTTTTCACCACTTTTTGAGATTTCCAGGGAAATACTCCACTTGGGTGAAAAACTCAAACTCCTCAGATGATGTTGACCACTAATCCTGTTCAACTTTGCAAGACTGAAGCTAATATGGGACTGTCAAAACTAGAATCAAACTCTTTCATAAAGAAACATAGCTTTTCACATTCAAAAACAAGTCTAGGATATCATCAACACTAAATGAGTGTTTGGATACAACTTATAATTCCTGCGTTTGCGTTTTTTATTTTTTTGCTTGCCGTTGTTTTTGACTTTTCAACTCATTTATTGTTCACTTTTCATCAACCGTGCACTGTTCACAGCAAAATAAGTGGGGGAGTGCACATCAGTGGATCTGTACACTGATTAAGGGATCCACAAACCTCACTTTTCAACCATATTTTTATTAAAAATAGGTTTTACGGTACTATTCACACATTTAAAAATTATTTTGTTACAGTGTTTTCAGTTTTCAGTTTCAGCAAAAATAAGTTGTATTCAAACGGACCCAACAGTGACATAGCGCCTTTGAAACGCATTGATGAGGACAGAACAAATTTCTCCATTTCAAACTTTTCTATAACTTGAATGCAAATACTTTTTAAACCATATTACAATGTCATCTTTTAACAAGTTCATTTAAAAAAAAAATCTAAATCATACCATAATAATTAACATTTAAAAAAAATAAATAAATAACATGAAGATAATGCATACCAGAAGCCCTAGCTGTAAGTTGGCACGTTGACCAGAGTTCTGCATTCTTTGTCGCACCTTATCGTTTTTCATTTGAATCTCCTTGTTCTCCTTTTTAATCTCTCGGTTGCGGACTATAATCCTCTTGTTTTTCGTCTCAGTACCACCTGTAAAGTGCTCGTGACAGTTCCTGAGAAAAATCGGTAGACTGTTTGGATTATTGTCATACAAATTAATGTTATTGTTTTCGTATAAATATACACCACCAAGCATCGATTCGTCATTTTCATTTTCAAGTAATGACCACCAACTACTATAACCGTAGGCAGAATCACCAAGTCCAAAACAATCTGTAAAATATTTTTCGTCTCGTTTCCGAAGATCACGCAGTACTTTGAGCAACTTGTATTTGTCGCCATCATTGTAGAACACAGGGTGATAATATTGAAACATGTAGGAACGTTTCAACACAGCCGGTTGAAGAAATAATTCTGAAAAAAAGAGCTTGAAATACTTAGACAAGTGCAACTCATAATCTTTTCCGAAGTATTTTCTCACCACCTTAGCAACAAGCCACCGGAAGTGAATCATATCGACTTTCCTCCCTTCTAAATTACTGGTTTTGACTGGTTCATAGGGGTGGGTAATGTGTCCGTTGGAATCAACCCTCATCCGACCAATGACATCACCGGAAAATAAATTATTCTTATGATATGAGTACAGAATGTCCGCAATACGCTTGAATATTGTTCGATGATATGGCCCAAAGTGGAGTACTTTTTTCGTAGCATCGAATTCCCAGGTAACTTTCTCAGGCGGGATTTGCTCAAGGAAATCTAGTAAACTCTGAAAATAAACATGAACGAAAAACATAAAATATAAACTCATAAAAAATAAAAAAAAAAAGACAATTTTTTTATTAAAAAAAAGTAGATGTAAAATTACCCGTTCATCATCTTTCTGAGGTGAAATGCGTGGAGACGACTCGTGTTTTAAAATTTTGGCTGGGATATCTTCCTTGAAATCGTTTAGCTTCGCAAGAGCAGGAAAAATAGGCAGTGAGTTGAAGAGACGAACAGGCAATCCTTTTTCTTTTCTTTTCTTTTTGCGAGGGGAGACGAACAGGTAATCCTGTTATAACAAAAACCATAATAGCATAATAAGCATAATTAAGCATATTTTGCTACTCATATAATTCAAAAGCTAAGAAAATTTAATTATTAGAACTCATAACTTCTGCGGGCTGCTGACATTACCTCTGCATGATTGCTTCGGGGCAAGTCAAGAAGCTCTTCTTCAGTTTGGTGGGATGAAGAGCCCAAAGTTTCAATTCCCGTTCTCTTTTCATCCATGTCATTCACTAGCATTTTGTATGAACAAGCTCAGCCAAACTAAGGTAGAAAAAATTTTAAAATACATATTGAACAATATAACCTACCGAATATTTCCTTTACATAAATTATTCAAACCAATCCAACTTGTTCTAGCAAATGTAATAATCAAACAAGCAGCACTCACAGCTACCAAAAAATCAGCAAACAAAAATTAAATCTCCCACTAATATAAGCATGATCCTACAATAACGCAAACACATAAGAAAGCGACAATCTCATAGACCAAAGCTAATGGCAACAAGTTTGTAGACCATATGTTTGTTACCAAGCAGGTCTGGAAAGGAGTTTCACCTCCTACGTACGGTGCAACACCTGATCCAGCTAGAAAAGCATAATGTTTTTGTTGGCTTTTCAGACATGTAATATGACCTTGTTGTCTTCCATTTTCAGTTGAATGAAAGAAGATTTTTCAATCAAAAAAAAAAAAAAAAAAGTTTGTAGACCATAAAATAGAAGTCCCACTTGTAAAAAAAAAAAAAAAAGTAAAAACACTAGAATTCAGCAGCTATAAAAAATTAAAAGACTTTCCCAAAGCATCTTAAACTTTCAACTAACTAAAATGGTATCACACAAGAATTCAGACAGCTCCATGCCAATATATCCGCCTTTTTCACAATATTTATCGAGAAAAAAAAAATCAAAACAATCATTCAAAACCCATAATAGAATAGAATATTCCAAAGTGAATCCAAAAAAGAATTCCAACTAAACCCATCTCAAAGAACTCCCACAAAATCGCAAAGGCAATTCTAAAAACCCCCCAATACTATTCTCAGCATCAAATCATACCTATAAAACATACACATACAAATACGTTTTCATACGTACATAAATATACACGAGTGTGAAGCTTAAAAACCTGGATCAGATTAGCCGAGACAAAACACGAAAGCTACGATCGCTTGTTAGACAATGTGAGAGAAGGAAAAAGAATGAAGCTTTTACTTTTTTTAGTTTTTGCTCAGACACACAGGGAGAGAGAGAGAGAGAGAGAGAGAGAGAGAGAGAGAGAGAGAACTTAGCTAATAAGGAATGTGAAAGTTAGTGTGATTTAGTAGGTGTTTACCAAGCTGGAGAAAGTTTGTTCAATTTAATAATCCAGCGTTCTGGTTTTGCCTTTCTTTCTTTTCTTTCTTTTCTTTTCTTTTCTCTCTTTGTTCGAGCCAATAATATGAGGTAGGCTTTGGACTTTTGGTTTCGCTCTGGTGTTGTTCTGATTTTTTACGCACAATTTTTATAATATTTTTACAATAAATTATAAGTGGTAAATTATTACTGATTATTATTGTTGGAGTAAAAAAGTAATCTTAGTGTTAAGTTCAAATTTAAACTAGTAACAACTAACCACTTATAATTTGTTGTGATAATATTATAAAAATATTATGGATGTAACACCTCTCAAATGTTAATGGCCACGTGGATGAGTTAAGTACATGTTTACATTAATTGTGATTAAAGATTTTATTTATATCTACTCTTAGATAAAAATCTTATAGAATAAATAGTATAATAAAAATATAAAAAGACAACTTTTTATCACATCTCTTGTTTAGAAAAATGACCATAGAGAGAATTTTTGGAATTACGAATTCAATTCAATGATACATTCATTATCATTATATTAATAATTATATTAAATTAGATTCATTACATGAATAATTATAATGAGATCCTCTATCTTATAGATTATTTAATATAGAATTTAAATAATATAATATTTTATAATAGATAGAAAATATAACCTTTACTATCAAACATATTCTAAATCTATTTATTTATATTTATAATATATTATTATTATAAATAGTAAAAAAATTCTATAATATTTATAATACTATTTTGATAATAATATTTTTTTTAATAATAACAATATTTATTTTATTATTTACTTTTAGGGTATATATTAGTAAACTAAAAGTTCGAATTTGTGTGAAAATACAAGAGCTTGTTTAGACCCTAAATTTTAAAATTACGGCTAGATTGTTTTTACTTTAACTTATCTAAGTATGGAAGAAGATTAAATGAAGCACAATCATCGAAACTATTCTAGTGCATACATATGAACAATAAAAAATAAAAGAAAAGTATAAGAGTAAGGGAAGAGAGATGCAAATACAAGATAACATCAAGACATGTTATCGAAGAGGAAACCGAAAAACTCGGCGAAAAATCTCTTCGCGACCCCCCAAGTCGAAATCGATCCACTAGAGAATAAAGTTGGAGTACACGAATAACAAAAGACCCTCAAAGCCTAGTCTACTCAATGTACTTGAGCCCTCCATGCTCCTGCTACTAATGGACTTCTCGGAGTCATGTCTTCTCTAACTTTTCGAATCCCGCAATACGCCCGATTGCATCCGCCAAGCTTAATCGGCTTCTTTTGGCAAATCCTCAAAGCTTCCCAATCTCCAAAACACTTACTGCACTCTGAGAATGTGTGGGTTATGTTTGGGTACAAATTTTCTCTTAACGTATGACAATGGGAGAGGGAAGGAGAAGAGGTTAAAATAATTTTTCACTAAGGATGAGTAGCTCCCTCTTTAAAAGATGGGTGTGTTATGTTGTAGGTAAACTTATCTAGGGTTTTTATCTTTGAATAGCCTCTTTTACTTTTGTGGGTAATAAGGATATATATAGTATGAGTGAAGGGTAAGAAAGTCACACTTAAAATCCTCTAGGCAAAAAGTTTCGCGGGTATCTCGCGAGTTGGCCCTTCTCGCGAGACACTCGCAAAACTGACAACCTAACATGACTCTTCAGCTTCCAGCATGTGCTTCTCACGTGCCTTTTTCGCAGGAACCTTTACTCGCGAGCTTCTTGCGAGTTAGTCGCAAAATTGCACTGATTCTTCACCAACTCAATACTAAACCCAATACAATAAAATCCCACAAAATACAAGGAACAAAATAAATGCAATTACAACACTTTTTGTCATGGAATAAAATCAACATAAAACAAAGTTGAAAATTACAACTTTACAATCTCCCCCTTTGGCTATTCCGTGACAAAACACCCTATAACAGACTCTAAACTTAAACGTGAGTTTAGGAACAATGAAAAAATTCACTCATACCTGAATCTAAAACCTGTGATGAACTTGGAACATATATACCTGTAACCTGAAGCATTTGCACAAAACGCATTAGACCTTCAAGGTAAAGTAAGTAATAAAAGGACAAGTATAATGTAACAAGTAAAATGCGATCAAGTAAACATGATGCGAAACATATGAGCAACTTGATCAAACACAAAAACAGTAATATGGAAATGACCACAATGATCACATAGCAAAGTAAATGATCATCTGAACATGCAATCAATAAAGTACAATGGCATAAGGATGTATACATATCCAACACTTAAACACTATGCGATGAGAGCAACAAAGTATAGATTCTAAACATAATTCAAAGTACCATAAAGCAACGAGAAAACAAGCATAAGGTAAAACAAGATAAAACAAAGTTTTCTCATAAAAAAATAATAATATGACAAACGTTGTTTTACATAGTTTTACATGGGATTTTTTTTTCCCTTTTTATATATAAGTGAATCACAAACATAATATGTGTCATCAAGCTAGAAGTCTAAAGTATTACATTGGTTAGTTAGTGAGTTAGTTTTTGGTTTATAAGTCTTGTTAGTACTTACAAAGATTAGGTCATTTTGTAAGTGATAGTGTTGTAAATCTTGTCTTCTCACTCTTTCTTTTTCCATTCCTTGTGTTTTCTGTCTATATTTTCTTCTATTTCAATTTTGTGGTTTTTAAAGTTTAGGAGGATATATATACCGAATGTTTCCGTCAAAAATACTAAGAATGATTAGTTGAGTAACAATACTCTTTTTTTTTTATTGGAATTTAGTTATTATAAAATATATTATAATAACATAAAGCATCCCCCTTTCTATTGCATCCCATCATTTACATGGGATTTTATTTTATTCTTTGGTTGTATATTATCTATCACTGTAGTTCATTAATTTTAACAATTTGCAGTGACAAAGAGCCTTTTTTTTTTTTTTTCCTTGCTGAGACTTTTTGACAATTTGAACTTCATCATTGATCATACACACTCGACCTAGAGAGAAAAATCTGGATTAATAATTACACTGTTCATTGATATAGTTGTCAACAAGTCACTAAAAATAGATTGGTAGACAATCATAGTCAAATCTCAACCAACTTAATCAATATAATTTTATTTATTTACTTTAAAATATTTAAATTACTAGTAAACAACTGTTCAAGTTCACAAAGCTGATTAAGGAAAAAAAACTACTCAACGTTGATACAATTTAAAAATATTTATTTATTCGGCTAAAACATTGACAGTGGATTAAAATTTATCTAAAATGTTGATGGTATTCATCTAGAGTCAATTGGAATTTATTGTTTTGATAGTTTTTTGTTTTGATAATTTGAGAGTTACAATAATAGAGAAGGAAAGAGTAGAACTCTGTCGGGTACGTTTTTTTTGTGTGCAACAAGGGCCAAGATTGCAGAGATGAGTCCATAACTCCCCTTGGGTTCGTCAAATTCGTTAGTTATTTGGAGAGACAAGCCCAAAATTCACAATGTGGGGTATACAAAGGCTAATGGTGCTTTATGGAAAAAGAAACCAACACAAAAATGAAAACATAAGAAAACGCAGAAACTGTATATTCATGAGTCAGAAATTCCAGCCCGCAGTCACACAGAGGAAGAAATTGAAGGAGGTCCCAAGCAAGAGAGGGAGAGTTCCTCTATCTCAATATTTTCACCCTCAGTCCTTCAAAATCGTCCATACACTAGGTAGCTGACTGGGCTTTTTGTGTCAAAGTTTTTGGGTTTTTTGTGTGGAAAACGTTTTTTTTTTTCCTTGTGGGCTGGTGATGCATATTTATACCAAGCTTTAAGGGATGCTTGTGATCAGTTCTTAGGTGGGAGGAAGGCCTTGGACCTTTCAGATGCTATCTTTATGATTTGGTGTGTTATGTTTTATGCTTAGGGAAAGGTTTGGTTGCTTTTTGCATCATTTTGGAAAACAAAGTTGTTTCCTCTTTATAGCTACTGTCCCTAGTCTTTGTAGGCCTTGGAAGACTACATTTAGCTGCTGAGTGGGCTAGGCTGCTCAACCTTTTTTTTAGAGTCAGCTGCCTTGGTGTGGGAAAATGGAGCTGAGCTGAAAATCAAGGGCATTGTCACACAAAGCATGGAGTCAAATCTGGGTGGAAATTTCTGACATTGGACCTCCTTCATGGGCCCTAGATGCCCCCAGTGTCCCTAGCCCATTTCGTGGCACATACAGGCTGGGCCTATGTAAAAGATCCAATTGGAACTAACCCACACCCACCAAAACCATTCGTATTCAATTCTCCAACCATTCGCATGGGCTTGGGCCATGCAACAGAGCAGAATACATTGATAAAATACATTAGTCAGACCCGCTAAGCAATTGGGCTTAGTCATTCCGTCGAACCATAAAATTTGTCGCGAAAATGACCGTTAACAAACTCTAATTTTCTTTTTTCTTTTTTCTTTGTTTTAGAAACAAGAGTATCCAAAGCACATTAAGATTTGACTATTTCTTCAAGTATATGTAATTCTCCCCTTCACATACACCAAGTTATTAAAGAAAATAATTCCTTCGAGTTGGTTCCAAGATGCTAGTTAGAGATTTGGAACTAGAGCTGTAAATAAGCCAAGTGTCAAAAATTCAAACTTGTTCATTTAATTTTATTTCTAATACAAACCAAGCTTGAGCTCATATTCAAATAATTTTATATGTTCAAGTTTGTTTTATTTTCATGTAAAAAAAAAAAAAAAAAAACTTGATCTTATTCACAAGGTAATGTATTAACTTATTCTTTTACCATTGTGGGGGTTAGAATCTTCCAAGACAAAAAATCTTGGAAGATTTTGATCTTCACAATTAATTTGTTATCTATGTGGGAAAAATATTTTACAATGGGAGAGCTAAAGAAGGAGATCAAAATACTAAATATTATATTTTATAATAAAGCAGAAATACTAAGTTGTCGATATTATACACATCCATAGGCAAATACAATTTTTCCTATAGCTCACTTTTAACTCTAATTTCACTCTAAAAAAACAAAAACTCTAATTTTTCTCACCCCACCCTTATGTGGGGGGTGGGCTCTTTTTATACTAGTTGATCCGCCCCTCAGTGGTGGGTTGTGCTGATGGAGGTCAAAAAATAATAGTCTTGTCAAGTGTTTTCTCTCTTATTAGAGTGGGTTATTAGGTGTGGGGTACTGTTTATCGTGGTCATTCAATAATAAATGCAATCCATATTGGGTGGGAACATCTAAATAATATGAATGTGACTGCCAATGGATTTAGGCACAACCTTCTATAGTCCCTTGGCAATCTTCTATAGTTATGGTGCTAATCTTGGCTAGTTCCTCGCACAAGTATCTTTGTTATACTCACCTAGGTGGAGGACTTTGTCGACCAGTGTTGGGCTAAAAGCCTAAGAAGAGGGAGCTCCCTGGCATGGGCCTTTGGTCCCAAGGTCAGGCCTAACCTCTCCTTTATTCCATGCGAACTGGACCCGTTTCCTTGGCACTCCTTCTCTCTTGGGCTTACGATCCACAATGAGTGGAAAAAAGAAGGTTAGACCACTTCCTCACAACCATATATAGTAAAAGAGAAATGATATGTCCACAATATTTTCACTATATTTTTACAACAAATTTCAAGTGGTAGATTGTTATTGGTTGTTATTGTTGGGGCAAAAAAGTAATCTTAGTATTAGATTCAAATTTGAACCAACAACAACTAACCACCTATGATTTTATTGTAAAAATGTTGTGGATGTAGCACTTCTCATAGTAAAATTATTACAAATTTTTTCTACCCATTCACAAGTTTATGAATTTTTAATAGAAATAAGTTGTTTATAATATCTATAAACTACAAATAATAATTGTGGGGCCCAATAATTTATGGGCTAGGCCCACTTGCTCCTGGGGAGTCCAAAGGCCCAAGCCGAAAAAGGTGATGGCCCGAGCTAAAAAATATAAGGCAAAAATGGCCTGGAGACGCAGCCGAGGACAATCTAGTCCTCGGCAGACCCAAAACTCCATTGAGAAGAGGGGTAAAAAAGAGATATAGGAACAAATTTGTAAGGAGATCTAAAACATCTTGGGGGAAGTTATCCTTACTACCCTTCCAGATAAGACTCTGCACCTGACAGAGCCGTATTCTGCAGTTTTATCAACCATCCCCAACAATTCTGGGATTAGACTGATGGGACAAATATCAGTTTTGTAAAGATTGACCCTACACGTGGACGAAGGACAATTAACGCAGACGAGTATAAAAGAAGAAAGTAAGTAAATCTAAGGGGGACGCCCATCCCACCTCCAAGAAAGAAAGACTGCATGGGGGAGAATACCTCAACAACACCTGAGATCACAGAAAAAACCCATCGTTGGGTAACCGAGGTAAGACCTTAATGGTCCTCGGACCAAGTCCGAGGAGACCCATCCCATAGGATGTGACGCCGTAGGGCTTAAATGTTCAAGCCCAAACCCTTTTTCTACGCGAATTCCTCTAAAACCAAGACCGGGCATCGCCCCGTGACCAACGACTAGCTTTTCAAGCCCACTCTCTACAAATCATATTGTGAGGGATCTTTCATGTGCGAGCCCAACATCATTATTGAGCCGCAAAGGAATTGTGTCCTTACAATTGGCGCCGTCTGTGGGAAAGTTTGCGCGTTGGCGAAGGTGGCGTTGGAGTCAACTCTCTAGCAAGCAGAAATTCCTGGGGTTTCCTCCGTCTCCGACGACATACAGTTGCTGCTCCGGCATAAACTTCTGCTAGGGGCTACGCCATGCAGTGCCAAGGGCGTGGGCATCTCTAGGGGCTTCCGGCCTCAAGCCACCTATTTCCGCCCTGGTATAGGGGCTTATTGTCGAAAAATAAACTAAAAAAAAAAAAATCTCATAAGTTTTGGACAGAACCAAGGCCTTGCATGGTCCTCGGACTCAAGCCTATGGGGAAACCAAGTACAAAAGAGAAAATATTAAACAAAAGTTTTGGACAGAACCAAAGCCTCGGACTCAAGCCTATGGGGAAAACCAAAGTACAAAAGAGAAATATTAGTTTTGGACAGAACCAAGGTCTTGCAATGGTCCGTCGGACTCAGCCCTATGGGGAAACCAGTACAAAAAAAGAAAGCTCAATAAGTTTTGGATAGAACCAAGGCCTTGCATGGTCCTCGGAATCAAGCCTATGGGGAAACCAAGTACAAAAAAGAAAAATTACAAGTTTTGGACAGAACCAAGGCCTTGCATGGTCCTCGGACTCAAGCCTATGGGGAAACCAAGTACAAAAAAGAAATTATTGGGCAAAGTTTTGGACAGATACCAAGGCCTTGCATGGTCTCGGAATCAAGCCTATGGGGAAAACCAAGTACTAACCAAAAAAGAAGCGTCATAAGTTTTGGACAGAACCAAAAGGCCTTGCATGGTCCTCGGAACTCAAAAGCCCTATATGGGGAAACCAAGTACAAAAAAGAAAAGCTCATAAGTTTTGGACAGAACCAAGGCCTTGCATGGTCCTCGGACTCAAGCCTATGGGGAAACCAAGTACAAAAAAGAAAAGCTACAAGTTTTGGACAGAACCAAGGCCTTGCATGGTCCTCGGACTCAAGCCTATGGGGAAACCAAGTACAAAAAAGAATCTCACAAGTTTTGGACAGAACCAAGGCCTTGCATGGTCCTCGGACTCAAGCCTATGGGGAAACCAAGTACAAAAAAGAAAGCTCATAAGTTTTTGACAGAACCAAGGCCTTGCATGGTCCTCGGACTCAAGCCTATGGGGAAACCAAGTACAAAAAAGAAAACTCATAAGTTTTGGATAGAACCAAGGCCTTGCATAGTCCTCGGACTCAAGCCTATAGGGAAACCAAGTACAAAAAAGAAAGCTCATAAGTTTTGGATAGAACCAAGGCCTTGCATGGTCCTCGGACTCGAGCCTATGGGGAAACCAAGTACAAAAAGGAAATCTACCCTCGTATCCCCCGTATCAAAGGAGCTGATGTGATAAGGTGCAATACATTACCCAAAAGCACAATCAAAGTCCCTCGCTACTCGGCTACCCTCTCGGACGAATTATTTAGAGTTTATCGTTCTTGGACATTGGTCTAGCATGCATCGCGCAGCGCTCAGCGGTTATCCCGGTTAGTTCCAAGAGTTTAATTTATCGAGGATTACCATTGTTATACTTGATAGTATTTGTGAGTTTAAACCAGTAGGAATCTGTGTTAAGGCATTTTTCTGCCCGGAATATCATTAAGGGCAAGCTTACATTTAATATTCATGCGCAAAGTAGTTGTTGCGGAGAAGAAAAGTATGTATAAAGAAATAGACACATCTTTTATTAAGACAAAGGAACAGTACAGTGTACAATGAAAAGCTGAAACAAGCTTAGATTGAAGCTAACTACGTAAGTAAAGAAAAATACAAGAGAGTGAAGATAAAGCTGAGGAGGTAGCACAGAGGAGAGGTTGGCTACTGCCTCGAAGACCTTATTCCTCCTCAATGCTTTTGCACGCCCATAACTCAGGCAGCAAAAGAACCCGACTTAAGCCTCCCACCGCTGAGGGAAAGATGCAGGGAGCCGGAAGCTGAGGAGCCTTCACCAAAAATTTGCCTGTGACAAGGCAGAGGCACTGGTGGCGGAGAATCTTTCTTCTGACACACCAAAATTCTGGCATGAACAGAACCTGCTTCGGATTTTGACTAAAAGAGGGAGAAACACCCTTTCCCCTCTGTCGAACTGGAATATTCTCTTGAATTTATGCCTCCTTTGCCCGTACCTCCCTATCTGGAGTCTCAGGAGGACACGGCGCCTTTGTGGCGGAGAGAGTTCCTTTGCCCCAACCCTCGCCTCAAACATGATGTACTAGGAGAGGAGACTGAAGGATTTGTGCAAAGGTAAAGCAACTTTCTCTCCTATTTATTTAAAAGATAAGGTGATGGCATTTAATTCACGCAGCGTCCCAAGGAACGCTACAGACAAAATGTCTCCGGCTCGATCTCCAATGCCGTCTGCAACCCTGAGATTAAATGAGCCTCGTGAAGGCGCACCTCGAACACTGGGACGCCAAAAAGTACCGCGTGACCTAAGACTACGGAAATACCCCCCAATTTATGGGCCCAGTAAATTCGCGGCCCAGGCCCGTTCAGCATAGGGGCCCAGGGATAGAACCAAGGTCTTGCATGGTCCTCGGACTCAAGCCTATGGGGAAACCAAGTACAAAAAATAAAAATTACAAGTTTTGGACAGAACCAAGGCCTTGCATGGTCCTCGGACTCAAGCCTATGGGGAAACCAAGTACAAAAAATAAAAATTACAAGTTTTGGACAGAACCAAGGCCTTGCATGGTCCTCGGACTCAAGCCTATGGGGAAACCAAGTACAAAAAATAAAAATTACAAGTTTTGGACAGAACCAAGGCCTTGCATGGTCCTCGGACTCAAGCCTATGGGGAAACAAGTACAAAAAATAAACCTTACAAGTTTTGGACAGAACCAAGGCCTTGCATGGTCCTCGGACTCAAGCTTATGGGGAAACCAAGTAAAAAAAAAAAAAAAAAAAAAAAAAAACAGAGAAAAATTACAAGTGTTGGACAGTACCAAGTCCTTGCACGGTCCTCGAAATCAAGCCTATGGGGAAACCAACTGCTCGGATAGGGAAAGTTCTCGGCTCAAATACTGTAAAATGTTAAGGCCAATAAGAGTGTTAGGATGATGGCGGGACGCTCCGCTATTCGGCAGCCTAAGGGGGCTGTTCACTTTTGCGGGTGATATGCCTTCGAATAATTACTTCCTACACCACGTAGAACATCCAGTTCTAATCTCGGCTTTGTTTCGGGCAAGTATCGCTATTTACAGGTACGAATTGCTATGTCAAACAATTCTATTAAAGTTATGGTGACATCTTTTTATTAGCAAGTATTTTGGCTTTAGTTATCATTGATTCAAATGATATATTATTGTGCCGAGCAGCGCTTGCAAATTTGTAAAAACATAGACAGAACATGCGAAGTAAAATAACAACAAGTTTTATTAATATGAAAAATTATTACAATGTACAAAGTGGGGCTCAAACAAGCCTATACAAAAGGTGAGCTGCCGAAGCAACACTAACATCCGCCGCACAGATAAGTAAACAGTCAGGTGTCTTTTAAACTCGTCTTCAAAGTCTCTCCAATCCTTGCCTCAATACTGCTCATATTACGATAAGAACCTTCTTTGGAAAAAGATGAAGGAGAAGGAAATAGTAAGGAAGAAATCAATGAAGAAGATGGAGGACATGAGTAAAGAAGGAGGAGAAGAAGAGAGAAGAGATGAAAAGAAAGAAAAGGAGCAAAAGAGGGAGAAGAGAAAGCACCAGCATGGATCTGGTGCTGGGAAGACTAAGAAAGGGAGGCGGAGAGGGCCACCAATGAACGAAGAGAGGAAGAAGCAGAGACACTTAGTCCCTGCCTCGGTCCTGACTCCTAACACGCTGGGGCCATATTAGGTGAGCTCATAAGAGAGCGGTTGGTTATGATGATAGGAGTTCTCGACTCAGTCACGCCCTATGTTTTAAAAACCGGACCGGATCGACCGGTTCAACCGGGAACCGGACCTTAATCCGGTCCGGTTACTAGTTAAAACCGGAAATGAAAAAAAACCGGATGAACAGTGAAAACCGCCGGTTCAACCGGTATAACCGGAAACCGGTGCAGTTAAACCGGTTTTAGCATTTCTACCTAAATACTTCAGCTGTTAACCCAAAAAAAAAAAATTTTAAAATTAAAAAGAGAGATGTTATTTCAGATTTAAGAAGAGAGATTTTGATTTTGAAAATGCTCTCTCAAGTATGAAGTGGTGAAGCCTAAGACACTTACAGTAAACCAAAAATATCATATTTACTTTACTTACCTTTTGCTCAAAAGAAAATTAAAAAAATCAGATTTATTATATTATGTTGAGAAAGAATCAAAGATGCCCAAAGATAAGCAGATTTGTGATGATCTGGCTGCTTCAGTTGAGGCTTATTTTTTGCTGCTCTTGCATCTTGCCTATCTGCTTCAGCTGAGGCTTATTTTGGCTTATTTTTTGCTGCTCTTGCGTCTTTCCTGTCTGCTTCAACTGAGACTTATTTTTTGCTGCTCTTGCATCTTGCACTGCACTTATTCACGCCAGAGAGAGAGAGAGAGAGAGAGAGAGAGAGAGAGAGAGTATTGAAGAAAGAGATGAAAAGCAAAAAGCAAAAAGTGAGGTGGGTACTATTGTTGTTTGTTGTACCAAAACGTGTGGATGTAATTTCAAAATGTGTGGTTGTTGGGAATCTTGGGATATGTAGAATTAAGAATGTGTGGAGGGGAAAAAATATCAAATGGGCAATGATATTATTACTCATGGTGCACTTACTTTTTGTTATTTGAAAGATTAAAAAATAACTAAAATATTTTATAGTAGACTTGTAGGCTATGAGTGTTTGTATATGTTTTTTTTTTTTTTTTTTGGTTGAATTGTGTTCAATGGTGTTTAAAAGTTGATAAGCCAAAGTTTAATGTTTTACTATTGTTTAATTTTTTAGTTAAAATGATTAGTTATAAAATTATTTATTTATTTTTATAATTATTAATTACATTATTTATGACGTCACCGGTTCGACCATCGGTCGGACCCCGGTCCGACCAGAAAACCGGTAATCAGTCTCTTTTCCGGTTCTTTCATCGTACCGGTTTTTAAAACCATGGTCACGCCGAAAGTTGGACGTGATGAGTCCCTGCTTCGGATTTTGGCTGAAGGGAAGGTGAGACGAATCTTAAGTCTCCGCCACCCTTGCCCTGACCGAGTCATTTCGAGTTTTATTAGAACATGATGTTTTGAGGAGGGATATGATTCCTTCATCACTCGTTATGGTAAACGTATTTTGATGTGGGGAATAACAATTAGGTTAAGTGAACGCTAAGGGAGGTTGAGGGTTTCAGATCTTAGAAAGATGGAAGGGTGTCTGCACGAAAGTGATGGCTTCCTACTTGCCTTCTTATAGGAAGGATAAAGCGGAAGGTATTAAATTCATTCAGGTTTCCAAAAGAATCTGAAGAATAAAGATGTGTCCGTTCCACTTCCCCACCTCATCAGATGAGCCGCCGGACGTAAATGAGCCTCGTAAAGGGAAGTTATTGAAGGCGCGTCTTGGACAGCCAAACGGTAGGAGCGGGTCACGAGCGAATTAAGGGGAATACCTTGTAAACCGGTGAGTTTCCTGGACAGGTGGAAAACCGCCCACATTAATGCAGGGCCGAATTAAATAAGCCATACTAAAGGCCCGGGTTTACCAAAACCCTCCCTTCCAACCAAGAAGTCGGATAGCAGGGTTTTGAGGGGCTATTGTGGGGCCCAATAATTTATGGGCTAGGCCCACTTGCTCCTGGGGAGTCCAAAGGCCCAAGCCGAAAAAGGTGATGGCCCGAGCTCAAAAATATAAGGCAAAAATGGCCTGGAGACGCAGCCGAGGACAGTCTAGTCCTCGGCAGACCCAAAGCTCCATTGAGAAGAGGGGTAAAAAAGAGATATAGGAACAAATTTGTAAGGAGATCTAAAACATCTTGGGGGAAGTTATCCTTACTACCCTTCCAGATAAGACTCTGCACCTGACAGAGCCGTATTCTGCAGCTTTATCAACCATCCCCAACAATTCTGGGATTAGACTGATGGGACAAATATCAGTTTTGTAAATATTGACCCTACACGTGGACGAAGGACAGTTAACGCAGACGAGTATAAAAGAAGAAAGTAAGTAAATCTAAGGGGGACGCCCATCCCACCTCCAAGAAAGAAAGACTGCATGGGGGAGAATACCTCAACAACACCTGAGATCACAGAAAAAACCCATCGTTGGGTAACCGGGGTAAGACCTTAATGGTCATCGGACCAAGTCCGAGGAGACCCATCCCATAGGATGTGACGCCGTAGGGCTTAAATGTTCAAGCCCAAACCCTTTTTCTACGTGAATTCCTCTAAAACCAAGACCGGGCATCGCCCCGTGACCAACGGCTAGCTTTTCAAGCCCACTCTCTACAAATCATATTGTGAGGGATCTTTCATGTGCGAGCCCAACATCATTATTGGGCCGCAAAGGAACTGTGTCCTTACAATAATTTTTCTCAAAAAAAAAAAAACTACAAATAATAATTGAATATTATATTAACCTTTTTACAAACTTATACCACCCAATATCAAGTATATATATGGTATATTTTATAGACAAGTATGCATATAAGAATATAATATTATATTAAAGTTAAACTGAGCCTCTTGTTTATGAACACATGATCATATTTGAGTTTGATTAATTTAATAGTCAAGTTTAAACTTAGACATTATATAAGTTTGGCTCGTTTTCTAAATAAATAAACATAAACAATTATTTTGTTGAACTAAGTTTATACAAACCTATTTACTATATTTTGAATCCAAAACCTCATGGCACAAGAATCACTAAAATTCTCCTAACAAAGGAGAATGCCATATGCCACTAAGAAGTACAAAACTCTTGGTGAATTTCTGCATTGTCAATAATCTCAATATTTAAATAAATACTATCTATCTCATTATCTGTCTCTAATTAAAAAAAACAAAAACAAAATACAAATAGCTTCATATCATTTTGATAAATTTGATATCTATCTATTTATATATTATTAATATCCTAAAAAAGGTTTTTTTTTTTTTTTTTTTTGAGTGTGTTGGAGAAACAAATAAGAATATTTTTTTAAGTCATAACCAAAATTACCCATTGACCCCCGAAGAACGAACAATTTTCCAAGTCAAATCCCTCAAATCCTCGTACTCCGTCTTCTTCAACTCCCTCCAGTCTCGTGGATTCGACCTCGATTTCAATCTCAATTGAGACGAATGGAGGTTAATAGTTTTCATTTCAAATTGCACTTGCATTTTCTCAGCACACAAACATGGGTTAAGGCTTGAATAGTAGAGATTTTAGCTGGATTAGGTTTGATATTTTGCAAATTCAGGTGATATATTTGATTGCTCGTTTTTCAAATATGTTTGATCGCCGAGAATGTGAGGGAAATGAAATGAAAGTTTAGATCTTATTAGCTCAATTGAGACGAATGGATGTTAATAGTTGCCTTTCCAAATTGCATTTGGATTTTCTCAGCAAGCAAGCATGGCTTAAAGCTTTAATTGTACCGATTTGAGCTGGATTAGGTTTGAAAGCTTGGAAATTCAGAGGGATTTATTTATTTGATTATTTATAAATTTATTTGTATCAAATTCTTTCATTGCACTTTACACACACACAATCGATATGTATCAAATCTATTTATATCTGTTTGGTTGTTAGCACCATTGAGGCATTTGCCGTAGCATTAGTCTTAGTTGAATGGAGTTTCATTAATTGTTTTATGTCAAAATTGTACTTGCATTTTCTCAGCAAGCAAACAGGGCTTAATGCTTCAATGGTAGAGATTTCAGCTGAATTAGGTTTGATAGTTTGGAAATTCAGAGAGATATTATTTATTTGATTATTTGTAAACTGTTTGTATCAAATTCTTTATGTTTTTCTTTGATTGCTCCTTTTTATTGGGTTCTCTTTGGTTGCCAAGAAAATGGGGGAAATGAAATTATAGTTTGGATTTTATTAGCTCAATTGAGACAATTGGTGTAGCATTAGTCTTAGTTGAATGGAGGTTTGTTAATTGCTTTCTTTCAGATTTGTACTCACATTTTCTCAGCAAGTAAACATGGCTTAATGCTTTAATAGTAGTGATTTGAGCTGGATTAGGTTTGACAGTTTGGAAAATAAGAGGGATTATTTATTTATTTGACAATTATAAATCTATTTGTAACAAATTTTTATGTTTTTATTTGGTTTGCAGTTTTTTTCATATTTTTTTTTAAAAATTTTTAAATCTGTTTGGTTGCCGAGAATATGGGGGAGATGAAATAAAGGTTTGGATCTTATTAGCTCCGAAGAGACAATTGGTGTAGCATTGGTCTTAGTTTAATTGAGGTCCATTAGTCGTTCTCTCTAAATTGTACTCACATTTTCTCAGCAACCATACAGGGCCTAAGGCTTGAATAGTAGAGGTTTGAGCTGAATTAGGTTTTGATAGTTTGGAAATTCAGAGGGATGTTATTTATTTGATTATTTGTAAACCTATTTTTATCAAATTCTTTTTTCTTTTTCTTTTTTTGGTAAAAGGGAAAATATCATAAAAGCTAGCAAAGAGCTAGAGAGTCAAGGCAACGCCTCTCAGAATACAATCCTTGGCCATCAGCCATTATAAAAGGAACCAGGTCCACAGGCGGACTGGTATAAGAAACAAAATCTAGCCTTTGAAGGCGACCAACATTTGCTAACCAATCTGCACAAGAATTTGCTTCACGGTAAATGTGTCTGATAACAAACCGGGGAATTTGGGAAGCCAGCTGTTTGCAGTCCTCAAAAAGAGGAGAAATAACAGAGTTGTTAAAATCTGGATTGTTCAAGGCATCAACAAGAGATTTTGCATCAGATTCAACGATAACACTTGAAAGATTCAGCTGGTTGCAAAGCATAAGTCCATCTCTAAGAGCCCAAGCTTCAGCTACAAAACTATTGGCTCTGCCCACTTTCCTGGTGTACCCCGCCAACCAATTTCTTTGCTCATCCCTGATCAAACCACCACCTCCAGCAGCTCCAGATAAGTCATCAAAGGACCCGTCGGTATTTAGCTTCAGCCAACCCGAATCTGGTTTCTCCCATCTGATCTGCTTTATGGCCATGCGACGGTTGCCTTTTGGACTATTAATGCAAAGAAAATATTCAGTAGCCTACATCTTAATCAGCTTGGTGAGGCACGGGTTGATGCTTTTCTGGTTAAAAACCACTTGATTGCGTTGTTTCCATATTAACCAAAGTGCAAAAGGGGAAACAATACTCCATGGAACTCCATCATCGTTGTGGGAAGCCTTAGCCTTAGCATTTGATACAAGCCAATCTCTCATGCTTTGGGAGTAAAAAGTTTGGTTTCCCTGATGCTGCCCTAGTTGCTGCCATACAGGCTTGACAAACCTGCAATCACGAAGAGCATGGCTGATTGTTTCAGGTTCAGCGTGACATAATGGGCAGTCTAGTGGAATGTGAAGACCCCTCTCAACCAGACAGCCCCTCACCCCAATACTATTATGCATGCACTTCCAAATAAACATTTGGATCCTAGGGAGAGTACTTGATTTCCATATCCACGAGCCTGGGAAGGAATTAGCTTCTAATGGTTGGGTAGCAAGTCTATAAGCACTCTTTGAGCTGAAACCCCCTTTAGAGGACCCTTTCCAAGCAAGCTTATCAACACTTCTGGCTGCAATAGGGAACGGAACAGCTTGAATGCTCTCTTTAACCTCAGGGGGTAAAACAAAAGGAATAGCTGACCATAACCATCCATGAGGGGAGATGACATCCTTCACCTTGAGGTTGGAAGAATCTAGGGGAATGGGGCCTTGGAGAATGGACCTTAAAGGACCCAAATCCGACCAACTATCCCTCCAAAAGTCAAGCTGGCTATTATGACCAGGAATCCATTTCATGCCCTCTTTAAACACCACTTCTCCTTTCTTCAAACTTCTCCAAATTGAAGATCTTGGCAGCTTGGACTCATTTCTGGAATTAATGCGTTGTCTGGTCCCATATTTCAACTTAAGCACTTTAGCCCAAAGAGCATTACTCTCCGAGTGGAATCTCCAATTAAGCTTGGCTAAGAGAGCCGTATTCCTACCCTTGGCTGATTGGAGCCCAAGACCTCCTAGCTCCTTAGGAGTGGTGACTTTCTCCCATCCAGCCCAGTGCATTTTCCTAGTACTATCAGTAGGCCCCCAAAGGAAATTTCTGTTAACTCTATCAATACCCTTAAGAATCTTTTCAGGGAGCTGAGCATTCTGCATAACATAAGTGGGAATGGTGGATGAAGAAGCTTGAATGAGAACCCTCCTTCCCGTCATGGAAAGTAAACTTGCTTTCCAACCAGCCAACTTCTTCTTAACTCTGTCCAAAACAAAGCCAAAATCCTACCCCCTACCCGAATGCTTAAGGGGGAAACCAAGATAATTACCCAAGTTCAGAGTTGTTCGGAATCCAAGGGTATCAGCTAGGCTCACCCTTAGATTAGGGTCGACATTGGGAGAGAAGTACACCCGAGATTTTGCTTCACTCACCAACTGGCCAGATATCTTACAAAAGACATCAAGGACGCCCTTAATGGCCTGACAATTAATCTGATCAGCCTTTACAAAGAGGATAAGATTATCTGCAAAGAAGATATGAGAGAAGGCAGGGCCACTTCTAGAAGCTTTTACCGAAGACCACAACTTGACAGCACACTTTTCCTCAATAAGGTAGCCCAAGTACTCCATACAGAGAATAAAAAGGTACGGGGAGAGAGGATCCCCTTGCCTAATACCTCTAGAAGGGCAAAAGGACTCCAAGCAGCCCCCATTAAAAAGAAGTGAAGTGGAAACCGACGACACATAACTCATGATGTGATCAATAATGTTCTCCGAAAAATTGAATTGGAGAAGCATTTCTCGAATAAAAGCCCATTCAAGCTTATCATAAGCCTTTTCAAGGTCAATTTTGATGGCCATATAGCCCTTTCCCCCCTTTGCTCTACCCATAAAGTGGATGAGCTCTTGAGCTATAATGATGTTATCCATACCCTTCTTCCCGGGATAAAAGCAGCCTGGCAGGAAGAGATAATGCTATCCAAATGAGGTTTGATCTGGCCAACAATCACCTTAGTAATGACCTTGTAGATCGTGTTACAAAGACTAATAGGCCTATAGTTACCTATAGTTTCTGGCCCCTGCATCTTTGGGATGAGAACGATAAGAGTTCTATTGAGATAATCCGGAATTTTTGCAGTAGCAAAAGCCCTCTCAACTTCCCTATTGATAGAGTCACTCGTTATGAGCCAAAATCTTTGAAAGAAACCCGCATGCAGCCCATCAGGACCCGAAGCTTTGTACGGTTTCATGGACCAAAGGGCATCTTTAATTTCCTCTCTAGATGCCATGTTACCGAGGGAGCATTTAACCTCCTCAGAAAATTTTCCATGCCACTGTGCAGAGAGGTGGGGATTGAGGCTGGTTGTATCATGCGAAGTGGAATAAAGAGACAAGAAACCCCTGTGAAAAAACTCAGCAACTTCCCTATCATTGGTTATCCACTCACCCATCTCATCCTTGACCGAGGCTATATGATTTCGTTTTCTTCTGGCTAAGGCATATAGATGATAAAAGGAAGTATTACGGTCCCCTTGTATCATCCAATTGACCCTAGATTTCAGAAGCCAGAGATCCCTTTCTTGATCCAAGACAGAATCAAGGTCCAGGAGAAGCTTGTTTTCAAGGGTGAGCAGAGAAGCAGTGGGGTAGTTAGACAAAGCCTTTTGAGTCCCATAAAGCCTTGCTAAGATCCGCTTCTTCTTTTGGTGAATGTTACTAAAGTGATTCTTGTTCCAAAGGGCGGCCTCCTTGGAAAAAGAGTCTATGGATTCAGCTAAACCCCTATTATTCTGCCAAGCCTTAGAGACAATGTTTGGAAAGGATGTATCAGAAAGCCAGAACTCTTGGAACCTAAAAGGCCTGATAAGAGGAATAGCTCTGCCAGGACTAGATTCCAGAAGAACAGGGCAGTGGTCCGAGTCACATCTTGGTAGGTGCGTGATTTTTGCTTCCGGATACAGGACACACCACTCAGGGTTCATGAAAAATCTATCAATTCTCTCCAAAATTAGATTATTTAAATCCCTCTTATTAGTCCAGGTGTACCTAGGCCCCGAAAAACCTAAATCCATCATACTACAGCTATCTAAATAGTCTTTAAACAAGAGAGACCGGTTTATGCTCATCCCTCTACCACCAAATTTGTCTTCATCAATAAGAGGTTCATTAAAATCTCCAGTCATCACCCAAGGTAAATTATGCAGCTCAGATACTTTGGCAAGGTTTTCCTATAAAACAATTCTTTCTTCACTTCTAGGACTAGCATAGACAGCAGAAAAAATCCAAGAAAAGTTTGAGGACCGTACCTTAACTTCAACATGAATTTCCTACTCAGTATTTGCAAGACTCTGAATCTCCACTTTATCAGAATTCCACAATAACCACAGCCCACCAGTAAGCCCAATTGTATCAGTGTGGATAGCCCTATCAAACGGAAGACGATCTGTGATCTCTCTAGCCCGATCACCACCCAATTTTGTTTCCATAATCACAAAAATCGCTGGATCATGATTTTGAGCTAACTCACGAACATACTTCTGAAAATTAGGCTTCAGAGCACCTCTACTATTCCAGATAATAAAATTCATAAAAACTAATAGATGGGGGGGGGGGGCAAAAAAAACATCAACATCAAACAGAGGTGGGGAGACCGCCACCATCCTCCGAATCCATCCGGTCTTCCTCCACACCGCCGTTGACAGCCGCTCTTCCTCCATTGTTAGCAGGAATGCTTGGTGCCGCCACCATAGCTTGACCATTTGCCCCCACTTTGGGTTCGTCCAAGCCAAAATCCCCACCAATCGTGCTTCCTCTATTAGAGCACCTACTATTCTCCAAGGTTCCCCGAGAAACACACAAGGCACCGTGAAGATGGACCCCGGTATCGCTACCACATCCACTCCCATCCTTATACCCCATATCGACATTTTCCTGAGATGTGAACTCAAAAGCACTGCTGGTAGAAATATTGGAAACTAGGCAGGAGTTAGAAGAAGGATTTTGCGCAGACAAAGAAGAGCTGGAGAGGACCTCTAATGTCTGAGGGCCGGCACTATTCTGCATAAGTGGAGAAGATGAATTAACACGTGTTAGGGCTCTCTTTCCTTTCACTGAAGCAGAAGTGGGTCTAGCTGGCGGGCTGGGCTTAAATGTTGGGCTTGGGGACTTTAAAATTTTTCTTGGGGACGCGTTTGGCCCAATAGAACCACTAGTGAACTGAACTGGGGCCACGGAACCTTGGTTAAAGGCTTGAGGGCTTGCGGAGCTGGGCCCTTGTCTTGCTGGAATATGAGGTTTAGCCCATTTATTTTCTAACTCTACCCGGTGCTTGGCTTTCTCCCCAGCTGGATAAGGTTACGCTCCCCAGGGAGATTTACTTGACCCCACCGACTTTGGCTCCTTATTCGTACCCTTGAAATCGTACTTTTTCTTGGCCACTACCATCCAAGGGCCATACTGGCCCTCATTCTCCCCTTCTCCACTAGTACAAGGTGTGGAGTTGTCAGAAGGAGGCCGTTGGTCCTCATGCTTGTTGCATGAACTGCCAGCTACACCATCCCGACCATCTTCCGCCGTAGGGGCCTGGACATTTTCACGCCAGATTGTGTATGGGCAAGACTCCACTATGTGTCCTACTCTACCACAGTTGAAGCAGAGTTTATGAATACCCTCATAAGTCACCGGTTGCTCAAACCGTCCAATAAGAATCGTGTCAGTCAGAGGCTTGTTAATATCAATCTAGATACAAAGCCTAGCGTATTTCCCACGGGCTTCCATGGCCGTATGCGCATCGATCCTCAAAACTTTGCCTAAAGACTCACCTAACTGTCTGAGGACTTCAGCCTTATATAGCTCAATAGGTAGCTCACGAAGACGGACCCAAACCACAATGGAGGACACGTTTGCTATTGATGGTTTGAAAAACGGTTCCCACGGCCCTAGTGAAAGGAAGAAATCACTGATGAACCATGGCCCTTTCTCCAACACGGACTCCAGGTCGTCCTTAACATAAAATCGAACCAGGAAAAAACCATGGGTGAGGTCAACACAATCCATACGCCCAGACGGTCTCCAAAGAAGCAAGAGTTTGCTTTGCATGTAGTTGAAACTTACAGACCTTCCCACCAGTTTCACGATGATGATTTTTGACCAAGGTTTCTTGATGCGATTTTTGGTTTCTTTGGTAAGCTCGACCGCCACCATCCCTTTCCTTAGCACCCTAGGTACTTCGGCCACATCATCATCTGAGTTTTCATCTTCGTCCATCTCATCCGCAAAGTCGAAAGGTTTGGCAAAAGCCCCCGGAATAGTGCCTATAAGTGTGTCTTTGAAAGATGTTCTGCTGCCATTTGCAGGTTCAGAGCAACCCCAGGGTGGAGGAGTCTCACCTGACCGGTCACTGGGCCTGTCCTTGAAGCCATCATGGTGCCAATCCTTGACCTTTTTGTTGCTGCGGGCTAACTCGGCCTCTTCTTCCCTAGAGAGCGCTCTTGGTTTCATGACTCGTGTGCTATTGTATCAAATTCTTTAGGTTGGTGGAATTGGTTGGTGAAGCACTCATCTAGCATTTGGAATTTAGTTCCGTTCTGTTTGATGTGGTGTATTTGGAGGGAACGTAATCAGCAGACCTTTGAGGACTTAGATCCAATGACCAGTTGCTTGCTCTTTTCACTAGTTCCCTTTTTGATTGGTCTAGGGCTTGGGGACTCACATCTAGTGATTCTCTCTCTTTGTTCCTTAGCTCTCTGTCTTTGTAATTAGTTTTTCCTTTCTGTTTCTGCTTTTCTTTTCTTTTTTGTAATTTCTGTTTTGCTTTGTGCTAGTTTGCATAAAGCAGTTTTTTAAATATACTTATTTCTTACTTATCAAAAAAAAAAAAAATCTGTAGGTTTTTCATTGATTGCTCCTTTTTTGGGGGGTTGTATTTGGCTGCCAAGAAAATGAGGGAAATGAGCTGAAAGTTTGGATTTTAATGTCTCAATTGAGACAAATGGTCACAGTAGTCATAGTTGGATGGAGGTCCGTTCTTTAATTGTTTTCTTTTGATATTGTACTTGCATTTCTCAACAAAGAAACTGGCTTTAAGGTTTGAATAGTAGCAATTTGAACTGAATTAGGTTTGATATTTGGAAATTCAGAGGGATGTTATATATATAATTATTTATAAATGTACTTGTATCTATTTGACCTTCTTACTTATCAAAAAAATAAATGTTCTTGTATCAAATTCTGTAGGTTTTGGTGGATCCATTGATTTGGTGGCTATACTGGATTTTGTTGATTCGGGTCATGATTTGATTATTGCGGCCAATCTGATTTGATCAGAGAAATTGCCACTGTGAGTGGAGTTGATTTTGATGAGGTGCGTATTAGTATGTAAACATTTTGATCACCCAATATATGTTCAATTTCTATAGTGTGTTTTGACTTCTTTGTGGTTTAAACTTCATGTTTGAGGCTTTGGCATAGATGCAGCTACTGCAATATACTCTCAATATGCTTTAGTAAAATTAATGGAAATGACAGTCCATACCAAGTGGCGCTTCTGTTACTGTTATGATTCAGACAAGCATTAGCATGTAACAAGGGGACTCTAAGCTAGCGAAGGATGATAATGATGATAAACATCATCAATTTAACATGAGTAATAGTTGGAGTGGCTCCTTTATAAGGGTGCCGTTAGTAAGTAGTTGATTAGTATTAGAATTTAGCCAATAAATTCTTGATTAGTATTGGAATTCAACCAATAAATTCTTAGTTTTTAAGGTAGAGTTATCCGATTGAGTTATTATTTGATTATTATTTGTTCAGTTAATTCTTTTTTCCTTATTAGATTATTATTATTATTTAGATTATTATTATTTTAGGTATTGTTATTTTTCATCATTGTAATTCAGTTGATAATCACCTTGTAACAAACACTATTATTAAATAAAAAAAAAATGAGTTTTGAATTGTAAAGCAGGCAAATTAATTCTAAAAATTCTCCTCTTGTAGCTAAAAGTTTTGGGGGTAGCTAAAAGTTATTTTTTTGCTAAAGGGGTTGCTAAAAGTTGTTTGGGGTTTGATGTACAAATTACATTGTGATTGCTCTGTCTATCCTGTTGGTCCTCTTGTATTTAATATTGTTTTGGCTAGATGGCAATTATATCATATGAGCAGTCCAGTATAAATTGGCCTTAACTCTACTAGTGAAAATAAACACTCTATGCCAACAAGGAAACACTTTTTTGATGACTTTAGATAGGCATCTTTGATTATCAGGTGTCCTGTTTGAACAATGGTGCAGCTAAATAGCAATTTTGTTTACAAATTTTCCAAAGATCATTTCAAAAATAATATAAAAGTTACACCAAATGCCTTCAAGAAATTGAATTAGAATTAGGTCCTAATACATTACAAGACTGTTAAAACTACCTTTCGGAGTTTAAGCATATAAAATTAGTACTGTACTACATAACTTTCAATTGGCCCCAAGTCAAAATTATTACAAAGAGAACAAATGTAGGTAAGTCTCATGTAATAATAATTTCGGTTTGTCTTGTGAACTTCCCCGGCTTCCTGATTTTTGAATGGAGATTATATCGATATATCAATGGTAGCATGACATTCTCCTCTACAAACATTTAAAACATCATATTAGCATTTAGAATAGAATAAAAATGGTGTATTAATCTTCACAACAGCCGTCCTAATTATTAAGTAATGATTCATAATACCAAAAAACCAATATTAAGTAGCTCACACAATCAAACACAACTAGTTGCATTGTTAGATTCACATGAGGAATATACGATTCCCTATTGGAGCATTTACAGCACTAGTTTTTGGAATCCAGCATCCCTGCAAAATTTGGGAGCTTATACACATCTTATTTGCATCAGCCCATGGCTTAGTCCCATACTCACGGCTTCTAAAACATTGTGCAGTAACTAAGATGAGCATTATAATTTGTATTTATACAGAACTCTTTGTAGGATAAATAGTGAGTATTACATTATTTAGCAAAATGCAAATTCTATTCTATCTTATCTTTTTTAGTTATTGGCTAGAGCAACTTCAGGCGTGCCAACTGTTCCTGAGCATGGTGAATTTGCAAGTTTCATCATCACACTGAAAAAAAAAATTATATAGCTCATTAGATGATCGAAAAAAAAAACCTGCCACTAATACATTGAATTGTTATCAATAACATCTACCCTGCTGGGGCTTTCTCATTGTTTCAATATAAAATTACCAAAAAATAAAGCAATCGATAGGATTCTTATCCAACTAGCGACTACTATAGAGGCAACAAAAATTGTGAATCAAGCTGCCCCATTCAATTGTCCAACTAGAAAAACAGTTAACAAGAAAATAACGTTGGCAATTACATAAAACAATTATGTGCACAAAATTGGGCAAAGTAACGTATTTACTTTCAGCATTTCCTAGTTACTTGGTAACTGAGAGGTCATGCCCCAGGGTAAATGACCTCCCTTTTCTTATTTATCACCAACTTGGGCTATGGGTCTAGGAAATTGCAGGGCAAAATGGACATGTTATGCTCTTACAAAGACCTCATTCAGGCCGAAGCTTAATATAAAATATTTCATTTCCCCGCTCTAAATCCCCTTCCTAGAGCCCTAGGAGCACCATGCATCTAAAGCAACAATACACCATAAGCACTCGTTTCGGAAGGGGGAATGCAATGGAATGGAAAGGAACGAAAAGAATAATTTTAGAACATTCTTCCCTTCCTTTGTTTGGGAGTTTTAATAGTGAAAATGAAAAGTTCATACCCTTATTTGGAAGTTTAAGTGGAATGGAATGAAATGAGTAGGAAGGAACAATCATTCCTCTCTATTTCCTTAAAATCTCAAATTTTTATTCTCTCCAAAATTAGAAGGGATAGAAGGGAATAAAATTAGATTTAATAAATTTTTTACTAAAACTCCTAAAATACCCCTATATATTCAACTATTTATTTTAAAATAGGAGTCTAATAATAATATTGTCATAAAATGATTCTATCTATTTCCCTCTATGTTACTCTCAAACAAGGTTATTTACATTTCATTAATTTTCATTCTTTTCTATTGCTTTATTTTAAAACATTCAAACAAAATTACTTAATTCTATTTCATTCATTTCCATTCATTAAATACATTCCATTCTATTCTTTTCCATTCCCTTATGATCATTTCATTCCTTTCCCTTATGAACTCTCTAATGAAGCCTAAATGACACCACCACATAGGCATCCACTAAAAGCAACAACATAAGCCAATAAAGAAATGCCAAGCAAATAATCATTTTCACAAACACACTCCAATTTCTTTGGCTTGGTGGAGTAAGCCTTGGCCTTTTAAGCAATTAGACTTTACCTTAGTGGAGACATAGACATTCACAAACACCTTAGAGTAGTAGCATTGGATGTGTTAAATGCTAATTTTTTAGCATTTAGCATGCCAAACACCAAAAATCACCTCCATTAGATGTCTCAAATGTCAAAAAAAGTTGGCATGAGCTACATCTATTAATGCATAAATGCTATATAATTTTGAGTCTTTTTTTATTCAACTTTTCTCTCTCCTCTCACACATATCTATCTCTATCCCATTTGCCTCTCTTAGTCTCACTCTTAGCATCTCTCTCTCTCCCTCTCTCATTCTTAGCCTCTCTCACGTCGTCAACCTCACCATGTCATCCAGATCTCTAAACTCTCTCTCTCTCTCTCTCTCTCTCTCTCTCTCTCTCTCTCTCTCTCTCTCTCTCTCTCTCTCTCTCTCTCTCTCTGAGTTGTGGCCGTATATGGGTTTTTTGGTTTTGGGATGGGTTTTGAGAGTTGTGAATGTGGTGGGTTGTGCGGGTAGTGTGTGAATTGGTGGATTCCAATGTGAATGTGGTGGGTTGTTGGTTGTTTGGGGTGGTTTGGATTAGAGTTTTGATTGGTGGTTTGTGTTGTGGTTGTAGAGGTGATTTTGGTTTGTGGTGATGGTTTTTTGGGGTTGTAACTTGGTTTTAAATTCACATCTAAGAAAAGATATTGAACAGAGTTGTAGTTTTGGAATACATCCAAGTTCAAATTTGTTCTCAACTTCGTCCTAATAGCATCTATAGGGACACATTTGACAGCCCAAGCCCAAATTGTGTGGGATATTGGCCTAGTGAGCCCAATATAATAAATTTGTAGAGAGTGGGTTAAAGAACTAGGCTTTAATGAATTGGACAACAGCTTGAATAGCAAATGGTCAAGTAAGAACAAGGAATACATAACTAAATGAATTCACTGTCTGAGGAGGTTATTCTTCACATAAATCAATTAAACAGAGTACAAGTACAATTTTGATTGCTACAGTATTCAGTTTCTGTTTTTTCGATCCCTTCCTCATGGAGGATCCTTTACATTATATAGCTCCCTTTGGACTATCTTGATCCTACACTTGTTGATTATCTGAGCCCTTATTTGAGTACCTGTCCCATCAGATACCCTCTTTGGCTTTCTGTGAGTTGTAGTAGTCAAGACAACACTGTTCAGAGGTCTTCTCCACATAAATGTGGCCAGGAAAGTAGCTACAGTGCATTCAATGCAGTAGTAGCAACTTTTCCTTAGATATTTTGGATTCCCCTCCTTCTCGTATGTTCATGATGCACATCCCTATCACTGGAGTTTCATGGAAGGTCACTTTGATCATTGGAAGACATATTTGAGCTGTACTTATCGTATCCGAGGAGATATTCCTTCTCTGATAATCTTCCTCTTTGCATCTTGCTCATTAAATCCTGAGCCTGAACTGTTCTTTACCATTCGTTCTTCCTCGAATCACCCACGCTCTTGGACAAGGCCCAAGGCCCAATATATAATTTGGACCCTTAATCCAACAATAGCCCCTCAAAATTCCGGTTTTTTCCTCTCATCCGAGGAGAAAACTAGGGTTTTGAATTTTTAAGAGTTAATTCTACTTTATCCTTTGATTTACACATGTGGGAGTGTCATTTTACACGCCCCATAATTGCCATTGACGCTTCGAAGTCCGCGAGGCGCCGTTAATTGCTCCAGGCAGCGCTTTGTTCTCCAGATCTAAAGGTGACACCTAGATCCAACGGTTGATTTTTTTTTTCTTGAAATTTTGATCGGGATAACTCCCACTCATTTTCACCATCTATATAAAGCCTTAAGGGAAATCATTCTCCCCTCACTTTACAAATTTTCAAGCTCTCCAGAGATCTCAAGCACTTCAACTCACCAAAAACTCCACACTCCTAAGTTTCCTTAACTCTTTTCCTTAAGAAATTTCCAAAAGATTTTTCTAAAGGTTCAAGATTTAATACACTTGTTTTTGTAAGTATCTATCTCTTTAACCTTTCTTTCTCTCCTCGGCCAACCTCCTCGGCCTTCTTTCTTTTTTAGAAAACATCTTTCGTGTCACCTACATTTGCTTAGATTGGTAGATTTTAGCACTTAGTAGACTCTCTGGCCGATATGGAGGGATTTAGGACTAGATACCACATTCCACAGGGAGTAGCCCTACAATATTGTGCTCCAGAGCAAAATCTTACCAATAGAGAAGTGGGTGAAGTCATCATTCCCATGATTACTTTCATAGAGGGAGGAATGACGCTTCCCATGGGTAGGGTAACCAGGGATTACCTGATTAACCACAAACTGACTCCTTATCAGTGCAGCCCTAACCTATTTAGGGTCTTAGGTTACGTAGACGCTCTCAACGAGCAGATAGGCTTAGGGCTCATGTGGCATGATATGATTCACATGTATGAGTGCCACAAGCTTGTCGGTGCAGGATACTATCTCAAGTCCCGGTCCGACATCATTAGACTGATATTGTGTCATCCTAAGTCAAACAAGGGCATGAAGGATGACTACCTTATTATCTCCGAAGAATGGAATGACGGTCCTCACTGCCCAACTCAGGCAGGAGAGCCAAGTGGGGTACCCTAGGATTAGTCCCTTTGGCAAGGGATTTAGCACTCTTAGTTTCGTCCCCTTTCACTTTTAACACTTCATCTCATTTTTATGGTAGTTTTTATTGGTTTGACCATGATTTTCTCCTCGAATGTTTTTGTAGATAAAAACCACGTCACTCTGAGACTCAGTTTTGTCAACGTACCGGGTCTCAACAAAGTGCTGAGATCTGAGATATTCATAAGCGAAGACAGACAGCTACGGGCCGTTCATTTAATTTTGGAATACGAGCCCTTGTCTCGCTCATTTCTAGACGTAGGCTAGGCAATAAAGGCTGGTGACCCTAGGTTGAATTGCATAGACGTTTCTAAGCCGGGGTTTTTGGCTCGGAGAGACCTTCCACCTATGGTGTTACCACTTCAACAGGATTTGCCTGAGGCAGCAGTAGCACCAAGGGAGGAGGTCACCTCTTCTCGTCTATCACTCAAGGAGGAGATAGACAAATTTCATTTTGAAGAAGGGCAGATTCAAGAGACTCCCTTAGTTAACATCTCGGACACTGAAGAGGAGGCTGATAGATACTCGGGTGTTCACCATCCTACCCTGGTTATTGCTCATGTAGACAGCACCTCTGAAGAAGAAGAGGGCGAGATGGCACTAAACCGGGGGAGGAGAAGCCTGAGAGACCTCATGGTAGCAAAGAACAAAGGGACAACTTCACAAGAAGTCCCGAAGTCCTAAGTTCCTCCTACTCATCCTCCTCCCCCTCCTTCGATCCCCACCGACCTCACACTGAAGGCCATTCCTGATTTAAAGAAGAAAAGGCCGATGCAGGTGCTTGAAGAAGGGGAGGTGGGCCCTTAGAAGGGGACAAAACAATAGAAGATGGCCAAAGATGCCCGAGACAAGAGGTCCAACTTTGTGGACAGCCGAGAGGAGCAAAACAGGGCTAATGTGTTCATGACACAATGCACCTGGCCTCTTCGGCTGGAGGTGGATGAAACTGCCATCCCTTGGAACGCCTTAGTCAGAGACTTCCAAAGGGGGTGTGCCAGATATATTGCAAAAGCCCTAGAGCAGCCTTTACTCCTCTCGAGAGACAAAAGCTTACAGGCGCTTCAAGCGGAACGACCTCTTCCTGTCCCTGAAGAAGGACCTCGCGATGGTAAGCAACCTATCATATTTGTGAATTTAAATGCTAAGTTGCATTTTCGTTCTTTCTTTACTTTTTAACTTATGTGATTTTTTTGTTGTCTTTAGGCAGATTGCTCAGCAAGTTTTTGTGGCCAAGGAGTGGGTTCGTGACGCCCGTAATGAGGCCGAGGTTGAGGCCCTCTCCCATGCTGATGTTGAAAAATCATTGGGGGCCCTCAAACAGGAGCTGGTTGAGTTATTCGAGAAGCTAAAAGCGGCAGACCAAGCTCGCCTGAGTGCTGAGGCGGGTCTAAAGATCGTGGAGAGCCAGGCTGAGGATCAGCGCCAAAAACTGCGCTTGACCGAGATAGATCTGGCCACCTAAAGGCAGTTGGTCATAGATCTTAAGGTTGAGTTGCAGAAGGCCAAGAAGGCAGCTCAACTCGCCAAGGAAGCAGCCAAGGCTGAGAAGCAAGCGTCTTATCAGCTCGATGTGGAGGAGACACAAATTAGGCTCGCTAAGGAGCTTTCAGAGGTATGTTGAGGTTATTGCAATGTGACATGAGATTGGGCCCTTAGTATTGCAGAAGTACCTGCAGACTCTGTTTAGAGGTAGCCTGGGAGTGTATACTATCACCCAGATATCCACGAAGTCCCAAGTGCCACCTCCTCTCCCTCTGCCCTTGCTCCAGAGACTTCTAAGCAGCCCTTGACTATCCAAGCTACTCTCCCTCTCCTTGGGGCTTCGAAGGGATCCAGTTAAGCTAGTGATCAAGGCCAAGGGGCTGAAGAGGAAAAAGACAAGGGTAAGGGTAGGGAGAAAAAGCCCTCCTCAAAAGCCAAAGACAAGGAAGCTACAGCAAAGGCAAAGGAAGCAGAGGCCAAGACCCAAGAAGTTGATCCTAAGGCCAAGGATGCTCCTACCTCCCAACTGAGCCAGAAAGAAGACCCTCCTGCTTCTAAGGCCAAGGCCTAGCACTTTGGATTTTCTTTGCAATTTCTTTTGTAGTAGTATTTATTTATTTTTTATTTTTTTAATGACATTCTGTCAATGCATGTAATGTATTTCTTTTTTCATTTAATGAGAATTTTGTTCTCTTCATCTCTTGCACTTTTGCTTTATGTGCTTTGAGGAGTATTACTATCATGAATAGCATTGAACTATTGTTGCTTTATTTTTAGTAAAAACTGATAAAAATACACTACTAACAATTTAATCAATTTAACCAAGAACCAGCAATAGAAAAGTTTACCACAGACCTGTACTGTGAATTGACTTTTCTGCAATGAAGGCTAGATCTAATGAAGATAAGTAATATACTTTGTAAAGAATAAGAGGGAGAGATATTCTTCACTCTGCTTAACACTTAGATAAATAATTAAGAACATTAACTTACTCAGAGCTACCAATCTGAGGAGTTGGTTATAATATTGGGTCTGTCTTGACAATTAGTGAGAAACAAATAGATATCACAAAGTGTTAATTTTACCAAACTATGTGGTCCAAGGAGCCTGACATAACATTAGTTCTGTTTAACACTTATATAAAGATGTCATAGAGTGTTAATTTCCCCAAAGCATTTGGTCCGAGGAGCTAGGCATAACTAAGGTTTTGTTTAATCACTTATATAAGATGTCATTAAGTGTTAATTTTTCCAAAGTATCTGGTTCGAGGAGCTAGGCATGACTAAGGTTCTGTTTAATCACTTATATAAGATGTCATTAAGTGTTAATTTCCCCAAAGCATCTGGTTCGAGAAGCTAGGCATGGCTAAGGTTCTGTTTAATCACTTATATAAGATTTCATTAAGTGTTAATTTCCTCAAAGCATCTGGTTTAAGGAGCCAAGCATGGCTAAGGTTCTATTTAATCACTTATATAAGATATCATTAAGTGTTAATTTCCCTAAATCATCTGGGGCATGACTAAGGTTCTGTTTAATCACTTATAAAGATGTCAACTAGTATTAATTTGGCCAAAGCATGTGGTCTGAGGAGCCAGGCATGACTAAGGTTCTGTTTAATACTTGAAAAGAATGAATAAAGGGAAGTACAATGCCTTTATACAACAAATGAACATATTGACAAAGGAAACTTTCATTAATAATAATTCATTTTTAGGTTTTTTACATTCCAAGTGCGCGGCATTACATGCTTATCTAAGTCTTCCAGAAAATATGCTCCTATACCAGCCATCGAGGTGATGCGATATGGTCCTTCCCAATTGGGCCCTAACTTTCTCCACGCTGGGTTCTTCGCAGTACCTAGAACTTTCCTCAATACCAAGTCACCAGGCACTAATGGCCTTAACTTTACGTTGGCATCATAACCTTACTTGAGCTTGTGTTGGTAGTATGCCAATTGAATCATTGCACTTTCTCTTCTTTCTTCAATAAAGTCTAAGTTCTTTTCTAGCAACTCATTGTTACTATTCGGATTGAATGACTTGGTCCTTAATGTTGGGAAGCCAGTTTCTAAAGTGATGACAGCCTTGGCTCTATAAGTCATTGAAAAGGGGGTCTCTCTTGTTAACCTGCGAGGAGTAGTTCTATACATTCAGAGGACTTGTGACAGCTTTTCTACCCATTTTTCCTTCATGTCATCCAGCCTTTTCTTGAGTCCATTCACTATGACTTTGTTTACAGCCTCGACTTGTCCATTTCCTTAGGGATAAGCTGGAGTGGAGTACTTGTTCGTAATCCCAAGATCACAACAGTATCTCTTGAAAGATTTGCTGTCAAATTGAAGGTCATTGTCTAAGATGAGGGTACAGGGAACTCCAAATCATTTGACGATGTTTTTCCAAACAAATTTCTTGGCATTCACGTCTCTTATATTTGCTAAAGGCTCAACTTCAATCCACTTGGTGAAGTAGTCCATACCGACCAGCAAATATCTCCTGTTTCCTACAGCCTTAGGAAAAGGGCCAACAATATCTAAGCCCCACTAAGCTAATGGCCACAGGTTGGACAAGGGGTTAAGTCCTATGCTTCCTTCTACATATTTGGCCATCAATAGCCCTGCGTGATGGTTCTGTGAGATAAAGATCTGCCTCCCGTGTGGCTTCCACAAATCCCTTCATGCAACTCCTCAAGGAGTAATTCTGATGCCTTGGGGTGTATGCAAAGTAGATATGGCCCAGAAAAGAAGCGTTTGTACAATTTTCGGTCCTCGGATAGCTAGAAACGAGGTGCCTTTCTCTGTACTTTGTTAGCTTTCGATTTATCCTCCGGCAAGATGTCCTCTCTCAAGAATAGTATTATGGGATCCATCCAACTAGGCCCTACTCTGACTTGGTGAATATGGACCGCCTTTCCCTTTACCTCCGTGGGTTTACACAAGTCCTCTATAAGAATAACCCAAGATAAACTCTACGCCGAGGAGGTTGCAAGCATGGCTAGAGAATCAGCATGTGTGTTTCCACTTCTAGGGATGTGTAACAAGATGAATGATTCAAAATTTGATTGCAAATGCCTAACTTGACTTAAGTACCCTTGCATTCTCTCATCTCTTGCTTCTAACTCGCCCATCACTTGGCCAACAACCAGTCTTGAGTTCGAGAACATCTTCACTGCCTTTCCTCCCTTCTCTGAACCATGGACATTCTTTCTAGCAGAGTTTCATATTCAGCCTCATTATTTGTAACCGAGAAGCCCAGTCTTAGTGACTTTTCAATGGTGATTTGTTTAGGAGAAACCAGAACTAGCCCCACTCTAGAGCCCTTTTGATTTGCTGCACCATCATCGTATACCTTCTAGAATAAAAGTTCTTGCAGGGAGATTGTGCCAACCGATTTTCCATCCATTTTTTGTGTCGCTGCCACTTCTTTTAATGAGGGTTCAGCGAACTCGACCACTAGGTCCACGAGGACCTAGCCCTTGACAGAGGTATAAGGCTTGTACTTGATGTCAAAAGCCCCTAAAATTGTGCCCTATTTAGCAATCCTCCCTGTGTAATCAACACTTTGAAGTATAGCCCTGAGTGGAAGCTGAGTTAGGACAACAACTGTGTGTGCTTGGAAGTAATGGGGAATCTTTCATGTACCATGCACCACCGCCAAGATGGCTTTCTCCAATGGTACATAACGAACCTCGATCTTATGTAGTGACTTGCTCACATAGTAAACTGACCGTTGTATGCCACTATCAACTCGTATCAATACTAGACTTACAGCATGAAGGGCCACAGCGATATAGGCAAACAGGACTTTATCTACCTCAAGACTGGACATGATAGGTGGTCGAGATAGATATTCCCTAAGTTGTTGGAAAGCCAAAGCACACTCCTCGGTCCATTCAAATCCCTTCCACTTATTCATCAAGAGGAAGAAAGGTCTGCACCTGTCCGCTGATCGAGAAATAAACTAATTCAAGGTAGTAATCATTTTGGTATGCTTCTGAACCTCTTTAGGATTCTGAGGTGGTTGTAAACTGTTAATGACTTTGATTTAATTGGGATTGACCTCAATTCCCCTGTGAGTTACAATGTAGCCCAAGAATTTGCCTAATCCCACACCAAATGAGCACTTGGAAGCGTTTAGGCGCAACTTGTGTTTCCTTAGGATTTTAAAGATGTTTCCAAGGTCTCCCACATGCTCAGACACCACCTTACTCTTCACTACCATGTCGTCTATATATATATATATATATATCTCAATACTCTTGCTCAACTGTGATTCAAACATTCTCGTCATCATCTTTTGATAGGTAGACCCTGTGTTCTTCAAACCGAAGGACATCACTTTGTAGTGGTAGTTTCCAATGGGAGTGATAAAAGCTGTCATTTTCTGATCGTCTAGGGCTAGTGGTATTTGATGGTATCCTTGAAAGGCGTCTAAGAAGCTCATCCGAGGGTGTCCCACCGTTGCATCCACCAACTAATCTATTCGAGGTATAGGGAAGTGATCTTTTGGGTAAGCTTTATTCAGATTTTTGAAGTCCACACACACTCGCCACTTCCCGTTCTTCTTTTTCACAACGATAGTATTGACCAGTCATTCCGGGTAGAAAACTTCCTTGATAGCCCCTGCCTGTTTGAGCTTCATCACTTCATCTCTGACAGCATCTGCATGTTCCTTGGATGGGCATCGAGGTGATTGCTTTTTAGGGGTGATGAATGGGTTAACATTTAAATGATGGCAAATGAAGCTCAGGTTCACCCCCGGTGCTTCATAAGCATTCCATGCAAACACGTTAACATTTTTCCTAAGAAATTCTACTAGCTCTCCCTTTTCCTAGGGATGTAGTTAAGTTCTAATTAAAAAGAACTTCTCCGGATTATCACTGACCATAACTGTTTCCAAATCTTCACACTTTGCCTCATTGACTAGTCCATTTATAGGCAATGCTGAAGCCTTTGATTGCTATAAGCCCCCTCCAGCAGAGGTTGAGGACTCAACTTCAGGTTGATGTAAGATGACAGCCACTAGGCAATGCTTGGCTGTGGATTGACTCCCCACGATTTCTTCAATGCGACCCCCCGACGGAACTTTCACCTTCTGGTACAGAGTGGAAGAGACGGCCTCCAGGGCATGAAGCCAGGGTCTAGCTACAATGGCCATGTTGGGGGAATAAGCATCCACCACGATGAAATTTACCTCCACCACCTCTGAACTAGCTTGCACGGGTAGTCTTATCATACCCCTCAAGATGACAGTCTTCCCATCAAAACTCACCAGAGGGGGATTGTAGAATATTAGGTCCTCAGGCCTCAAATTTAGCCCCTTATACAGGTCGGGGTACATAATCTCAGCACCACTGCCCTGGTCTACCAACACCCTCCTCACATCGTAGCCCTTAATCTTGAGTGTAACCACCAAAGTATCATCGTGGGGTTGGATGGTTTCGATCTTATCTTGGTCCGAGAAGCGCATAATCGATTGGATTTCTGTTCTAGGCCTCTTTGGCTCCAAATTAGCATCCTCGGCAAGTAGCCGAGTAACAGACATCACTCTGGAAGGACAGGAGCCGGTTTTCCCTAGAGCAGCGAAGATGACATTTATCGTTCCCAAGGGAAGTCTTGAGGAATCATCTCTCCGGGGTTCTGAATTTATCTGGCCCCCCTAGCCACTTAAGTGATGCAAGAGCTGCTTGAGTTTTCCCTCTCGGACCAACTGGTCCAAATGATCCCACAAATTCCTACAATCCTCGGTGGTGTGTCCTTGGTCCTGGTGGTAATGGCAATAAAGGCTCTAATTACACCTTATGGGGTTTCCTGCCATCTTATTTGGCCATTTGAAGAATGACTCATTCTTAATCTTTTCAAGAACCTAATGCACCGGTTGTCGAAACACAGCATTAACCACCTGAGTATTAGTAGACCTTGACTACCCAGCAAAATCTCTCCGCAGCAGGTTGTTATTGTATCGGTTCGACCTGAAATCCCTTATCTCTTGAGGGCTAACCTTAGCCTTTCCTTTCCCCTGTTACTGGTCTTCCTCAACCCTTTTATACTTATCAATCCGATCCATGAGTTGGCGCACAATGGTGACAGGTTTGCCAGTCAGGGTTTTCCTCAAACCATGCTCGGCTAGGAAGCCGACTTTAAAAGTACTGATGGCCACATCGTCAAAGTCACCATCTATCTCGTTAAACATCTCCCAGTATCTGTCCAAGTATGCTTTCACGGTCTCCCCCTCTCTCATGGACATAGACAATAAAGAGTCTAAGGGTCGAGGAACCCTGTTGCACTAATAAAATGAGAGTTGAACGCTTGGGTGAGCTCCTTAAAGAAACTTATGGAATCTGCCCCCAAGCCGCAAACCATCTCATTGCCACTGGTCCCAGACTAGATGGAAACACCTTACACATCAAGGCTTCGTTCTTGGAATGGACGGCCATTCTTTGGTTGAAGTAGCTCACATGCTCCACAGGATCTGTTCAACCGTTGTAGATGGTAAATGTTGGTTGGTGGAATTGCCGAGAGAGTATTGCCTCCTCAATGTTGCGTGTGAAGGGCAATCTGGAAATCTAGTTCAATGCCCTGCTCATAGCATCATTTCCCAAGCCTCTGCGTGGCGGGCTCTTATGTCTACATTCATGATGGTGTTCTACTTCGTAGGAAAAAGATTCGCTAGATGGAGTTCTTGACCTTCGCCTATAACTAACATCCTCTTCTTCCTCAGAGGAAACGTCAGAGTTGGAGGGGGCTCAGTCTCGCCGTGCATGGCGCAACTTTCTCTTTAACTGGTTAATCTCCAGTTGTAGGTCCTTGTTACTTTTTGCTTGGGAGATATGGGTTCCACCTCGAGGTTGACTCCTATCAGTATGTGCGGTATGCACATTTCTCTCACGGTCGCCTCTCTGCTCAAGATTGACAAACGGATTGCCATGTTGGGATCCCAAAGACTCTACATGGTGTGGACTTGATCCTACCATAGTTAAGCATTGCATCACTATTGCACAAGTTCGCCCCACAATGGGCGCCAATTGTAGGGACACGTTTAACAGCCTAAGCCCAAAATGTGTGTAGGATATTGACCCAGTGAGCCCAGTATAATAAATTTGTAGAGAATGGGTTAAAGAACTAGGCCTTAATGAATTGGACAATGGCTTGAATAAATTTAGAAGATGGTCAAGTAAGGACAAGGAATATAGAACTAACTGAATTCATTGTCCGAGGAGGTTATTCTTCACATAAATCAATTAAGCAGAGTACAGGTACAATTTTGATTGCTACAGTATTCAGTTTCTGTTTTTCTGATCTCTTCCTCATGAAGGATCCCTTACATTATATAGCTCCCTTTGGACCATCATGATCCGACACTTGTTGATCATTTAAGCCCTTATTTGAGTACTTGTCCCATCAGACACCCTCTTTGGCTTTCTATGAGTTGTGGTGGCCAAGACAACACTGTTCAGAGGTCTTCTCCACATAAATGCAGTCAGGAAAGTAGCTGTAGTGCATTAAATGCAGTGGTAGCGGCTTTTCCTTAGATATTTTGGATTTCCCTCCTCCTCGTATGTTCATGATGCACGTCTCTATCACTGGAGCTTCATGAAAAGTCACTCTGATCATTGGAAAACATATTTGAGTTGTACTTATCGTATCTAAGGAGATATTCCTTCTTGGATAATCTTCCTATTTGCATCTTGCTCATTAAGTCTTGAGCCTGAACCATTCTTTACCATTCGTTCTTCCTCAGACCACCCACGCTCTCGGACAAGGCTCAAAACCCAATATATAATTTGGGCCCTTAATCCTACATTACCAAATTAAGAATTTTTTAATCTATGATTTCTACTTTTATCAGTTAATAGCTTTGTAAAAGCATAAGAGAAACAGACCATATATCTTAACTGCAGGACCCAACTAAGCTCGATCATATCAATATGATCTCAAATTGTTATAAACCACAGATTTGACAATTATTAAATAAAATCTCAAACAAAACTTAATGTTTTCAATCACAATGCATAGTAAGAGCTCCTATGGAGCTTCAAAAACACCTAAAGCAATCCGCTAATCACACACTGTCAAGACTTAACCTAACTCCCAAATTATTAATCTCCTATATTTCTCTACCCCTAATTCAAAAATCCTAATTTGAAACTTAAAAACCAACATACATATCAATCTGCTTGTTCGATTGGAATTGATGAGCCGAATTCATGGTTGTATATTATGGGGAGGAAAGGCGGATGCGGTGATAAGCGAGACAGTGCCGAAGTTGTTGTCACTACTGAGTGGGAGACGATGGGTTTCAGCTTTGGGGTATACGCCCATTCAAATCTGTGCTATTCCCCTAAAGATATTTGAAAACAGTTTGCTGTATAGGCTAAAGGAAAAAACTCTTTTGAAAATCAACATTTATTGCATACCGCATTATTGTACCAAAACGTGCACTAGGATAGGCCTACCATTTTGTTGTTGTCATTTTGTTCATGTGAATGGCTAATTAAATGAAATGTCTACTACACAACAATTTTCACAACTTTTGACCACTATTGAGTCACCGCATGGCAAAATTGTAGAAAAGTGTGGTTTCTATCCAATGTCTTATGACAATGGACTTGCTGCGATCATGATACGTGTTCGAAAATGAGCACATGTCATGTTTGTAGTGAGTCCGATACACTAGAGGCACTGGTCAAAAGCTGCGTTTATGTGGGCTCATTCCCACACGTCTCTTTCACCCGTTTCTAATATATGGTTTGTGCAACCTGAATTCTAACCCAGTCCAAAAACTCTCTGTTTGGTTGGGTGTTTTAAACAATAGCTTTCAATGTTTAAATAACATTACACCTATTTTCATATACTTTTTCACTCACGCGTATTTCTAAAAAATACAAACAACGTTACTAAAATAACATTACCAAACAGCCTCTAAACCTGTTGGCAAACAAAATCCTCATAACTTAATAGGATTTTATTGATCTAAACCGGTACAACATTAGTGATGAGTCCATAAAAATTATTAAGGTTGTCCATCTTAATGGACGGTCTTTGCGTCATTAGTAGGCCATCAAAGATAGATGAGTAACCGCCCAATACATTCAATAACGATCATTAAAGGCCTTAAACCCTCTCATCAAGACAAAGAACGGTGCAATTAAGGTAATAATCACCCTCATTTATGTCCAACGGCTACCTAAGTCACCTATAAAAGGGACAATTTGTTCATTCGCTAAGGTACGTCAAAAAACTACTACAAAACACTATCTATATACACAATATATGGGTTGGTACTAACTTAAGCATCGGAGGCTCCCCCACTGGGCACAACCTGGTGGTTTCTTCGATCAGTCCCTCCTTTATTTTGCAGGTCCTACAAGATTGTCTAATGCTCCGGATTTGACAAGTGACCCAACTGACGATTTTGGCATCATCAGTTTGGCGCCGTCTGTGGGGAAGCGATTTGCCATTGAGCTCTTCCTACAACAAAGGGTCACTCACTTCAAACTCATAGACGATGATGCTAGAACCCGTATCCAAGAGAAACAGAGCATACAATTGGATTTGCAGTGAAGAGGAGATCAAAAGGCTAAGCCTTCTTTATTTCAAGATCCAATAAAGCAAACCCATTTAGCAATTTCGTCTTCAAAGAACAAAACCTCAAAATTTCCATCAAATCACCCAAAGGTGGCTCGCTATGAGGCTCAAACTAAACATGAGACAAACACGGACTTTGGAAGAACATGACAGGCCTCAACGACATGGCCCAACTCTTGGGTCTTGAGGTAAGATGAGTCGTTTCTCATCCTGTCAAATGGTTTTATCACGTGTTGTTAAATGACCTAAAAGCCTAAAAACACAATAACCTCTTCCAATGCTTTATAAACATAAAAAGGAGTTTATTATGTTAAATATTCTTTTGCTGAAAATAGAGAGATAATTGTAGGTGGTCATGTAATTTTCGGCCACCCAAGTCAAAAGCTATGATGAAATTACCGTCAAAGAGCTTTTCTTTCTTAGTTTCACTCTTCCCTATTGTTTTAATTTGCATGAAAGGTGAAGTCAAATTTCATTAAAACGTAATTACCTTACCAAAATTATGATCTTAAATATAGGCATTAAAAAAGAAAGGTAATGAATACCTTGATTGTTATAAGCTGCACACTTCAAAGAAGATTAGTGACTAAGAAGTCAAACCGGTCTCTTTGAGATCCTTGCCATTAAAGCCGAATATAACTATATATTAAGGCCTAATTGATATCCTAATTATAGCCAAAAAAAGGATTTTACACCTTTACTATATTTCCTATTATAACACGAGGAGATCATTTGTGTCTCTTTATAGCATTAAACAATTGGTATACTGATAGTATCTTGGTTGATATTCATACATTATACCATTAACTATGGCTTTTTATTTCACTACTTTCAAAGATAATAAATCATAATTTTCAATGTTAGAGAAAGTTGAAGCCAAAATTTTGTCTTACCGAAATTATATTATAATTTTAGAGTTTAGACACTAAAGAGGCTAAAGTCAGATTCTACTATCTTACCAAATTTAAAAACACTAAATTTGGAAATAAGAGAAAATCCAATGAGCTCGGCTGGGCCAAACCTAATTAGTATTAGGTAGGTAGAAGCCAACGATAATGAATATTCTATTTTTCTGCTACAACTGCATCTTGTGAAAATTGTCATGATTTATGTATGATTTACGTATGTTTGGCAAAAATTGTTATATATACATGTCCAAGAAAACTAATCTTGTAGCAGTCATCTATGAGATTGAAAACATTCACAAAAGAGATGTATAAAAAATAAAGTTGACTGCAATACCACATATGGTGACGATATGCGGTCTAGAGACGATGAATAGTTGTTAAAGAGAACTTGTCAAGAAGAACCTACCAAAAAGGAGATCAAAGATGGAAACGTTCTCTTTAAACCGGTATATTGCCTGGTATGTTATCTAATAATTTCAATTTGATTACTTATGATTAATAAATCTAGGTCGTCCATCTGTTAGAAGATGGGGGAACCCTGAAGCTAGCCCATATGCATGACTTATAAGTCATAAGGCTAAATGGGTAATAAGATGAATGGGCAATATGCCCATGCACCATGTTATCCACCAATAGCATGTGTCATCATGTACCTCTCATACATGTTTAATTTAATATTAATTCCTATGTCAATTCAAAGGATTAGTAAACAAGTAATTGACTAATATATATTGAAACCATATAAAGAAAAAATATAGGAGATAATATTTCAGTTTCGAATTAAAATCCCTGATTATCTTCTTTACATGGTGAATAAATCTACCTAGAAACCCGTCAATTATATTGTCGGCTAAGGTTATGAATTTATGGTGCTTAAGTATTGCAATTAAGGACCACTTAAGGTAAAGGCCCTCAGCCTCCATTATTTTTATCAAATTTAAGTATCTTAATTTTCGTTATTAAAGATGGTAAAAGTCAAATTTAATTAATTGCTTTACCAAATATCAAAATCTCGATCTGGACATTTAATAGCATGGAACCAGATTTTATTAGGATTGAAATCCATCTAACAAGAGATTCTTGCTCCCTTTAAATTTGGAACGTGACATGCCTAGATTATATCTTTTGGCATATGCACGTGCACAGCTAAATTGGTTACATGTGTGAGAAGTTATTTTCTTTTTTATCAACAATATCACATATGTTATACACTAGTGGATGCAAGTAGTGGAACTATGGAAGGAATAATTCTCAACAGAATTGTTTTTAGTAGAAATCCTATAAGCGCATAAATGATTACCAAATTCATGCATAATGATCATGAGCATATACATGCTGCTTTGACTTTGAGAATGAACATGCTTCGAATTGTCATCATACAATTTGCTCTCAAAATAGTATCAGATTATATCCATATAAATTCTTTAAATGAAAAGGATATCAATAGTAGGAGACAGCATTGTTCACATAGCTCATGATATAACATGTTCTTTGGCTACATATGTTTTTGGGGTTTTGAGTTTTCCTCATGTATACTTGTCTGCTTATTAAACATGCTTTAACAATTGATGCATAAATCCACTACATGGTTTCATGAAAACTTTTTTGGTCTCTATATATTTGAGCATCATACTTTCACAAATTGAGCCATTATTTTAGTGCTCAGTATGAATTAATTTACATTTTCTTTATGTTATGCACATGCATATTTGTGTTATGCAAACATGCTAAGGTATACTATGCTAAAGACTATGTTATGGACACATCAACCGCCCATAAGCCACAATAAATTTTATATATTTGTGGTTAATAACATTTGTGATTTCTTGCTTGACAATGTTGCTCCAAGCTTAATGTTTTACGCAACAAGAATACATGTAGTACAACAACTAGACTAGAGTATCTAGACTATCTCGATTGTACATATACTCTCAAGTCCACAAGATTAAGAATGAGAATTCATCAAGAAGAGTTTGCTAAAAAGGAGATCAGAGGTATGTGACATGATAGCATCATACCACTCCATCTCTATCTATATATAATTGTTGACACTGCTACAAGGTAGTTTTGTACCAAGGCCAAAAATCATGGAAAAGTCTAGAATCTTTCCATAGCATCATGAATATTTCTTTCTTTTAAAAAAAAAAAATGCTATATCAATATGCTATATGTTTGATATATAATTGTTATATCAGTATGCTATATGTTTGATACATAATGGCTCACACAATGATATATAAGAGACATGGTGTTAAAAATTTAGCTTGAATATTTATTGAATGTGAAAGTATGATGATAGAACATGTATCAAGCATAAGTACTCTTTTTAAATTGTAGTATATGCATAACCAATTAGGCATGTGTTCGGAAGAATCTTATCTTATGCACATGCCAATCTTGACCCTAATGGGATCACCCCTTAAAACAAACTGGAGCAAAGGCAAAATGCCCTATAAAATCTTACCAGTGGTCTCTTTACTCATATGACAAGTGTTTAATGAAACACTTTGCAAGTATATGTATAAATTGCAGAATGACAGGACTTCAGACAGTTGATCATAACAGTCAAGTGAATAGCCCGAGAAGAATAAGAAAAGAAATTGGCCAACTAGGCCACTGTCTCAACAAAGAGACAAAAAGCAAGGGTCATTTCACTGGTTGCCATCAAACGATAAAGGAAGTAATAATAGAAGCCCCCAGGATAGTCTCCGTCCCTAAAGGAAGGAAATATAACCGCGAACAGTCAACATGCCCTAGTCCTTGCACCTTCAAAAGAATGAAGCAAAAAAAATCCAAGCCTCAAACATGAAAGTAGCATGTTAAGCTTAACAAAAGAGATCTTAAAGCTTGTGAAGAAGGCTACAACAATGAAAATATCAAGGTATGTACATAATAGTATCATAATTTAAGGTCTCTTGTCGAGGTAACTTAGTTATTTCTTTCTTTTTATTTAGCCATGCCAAATATTATCTTATTAGAATTAAGTGCATATCAAGCTTGCATGATTATCTACAAATATGTACATATAAAACATGTTGAAAACATTGCTATAAAATTGTTACAATTATCACAGCTAATATGACTGTATTATTAGTAGCATATGTTCCATCATCATGAATCTGAGAAATTCTATTAAGTCTCCTAGATTTTAAATGTTAGAGTATCATATGGTCATGAGTTTAGGTCTCACTAAATTCCTGTTGTCTCCGTCAACTCACCAAAACCTTTTTAAATTGCTTTCAAAATTATATACGATGCAAGCACCTAACAAAGCTTAGTTTAAGACAAGCCTATAGTCAAATAGCTTCAATTTTTATATATTACAAAATACTTCTCTATGATTCATATGGAATGCATTTCGTTAACTGACATCCATAATTGTATAGCAAGTAATTGCATATTTGTACATTGTCATTCCTAACAAAATGCAACTAGCATTAGTGAAGTGACTTAAGCGTACAATTAAAGAAGAAGGAAGAGGAAATTGCTATTACAAACAGCCATGACCATAGTCGTCAAAGCACGCAAAAAAAAAAAAGGGTTCCAATCATGATAGACCACTCCTATAGTCGTCAACAAACGAGAACTGCCTTTTCCATGTTTGAACGGGGGCAACAACGTGGCCTAGTTTTTACATCTTCAAAAAATTGAAGCAAAAAAGATCTAGGCCTTAGACATGAAGTATCATGTTGAGCATAAAAAATCTTGAAAAGAGAAGAGCTCGTCATCTTAAAAAGGGAAGAGCTTGTTGAGAAGATCCCAGCAATAAAAAGATTGAGGTTTGTGACAAAATAATGTCGTCATTTAAGGTAACACATTTATCTGTCTCTTTTATATTCGTCTATAAAAATTTACACCTAGTAAGGTTTCATGCAAAAATGTATGTACTACTAGATAGATCACAAAAGAGGTAAAACTCTAGGATTACAAGAAAATAAGAAAAAGGCCCACCTAGGCCATTGGTGACTTATTATTCATGTATGAATTGTTCTAAAATTCTTGTTTAACCAAGTCTTGGCAAGTGCATGTGCTACTTAATACAGATATTAACATGACCTCAAGACGGTCCAAAACGACATAGCATCAAGGAATCTTTCCAGCAAAAAGTGATGAGATTCCGCCAAGACGGATGTAAATCACTGACAAAGCCTAAGTGACAAGATTCCTTAAATGGATGTAAGTCACCAAAGAATGGGTAAGTGATAAGATTCCGCCAAGACGGATATAAATCACTAACGAAGCCTAAGTGAGAAGATTCCTTAAATGGATGTAAGTCACCAAAGAATGGGTAAGTGATAAGATTCCGCCAAGACGGATGTAAATCACTGACAAGGCCTAAGTGACAAGATTCCTTAAATGGATGTAAGTCACCAAAGAATGGCTAAGTGATAAGATTCCGCCAAGACGGATGTAAATCACCAACGAAGCCTAAGTGAGAAGATTCCTTAAATGGATGTAAGTCACCAAAGAATGGCTAAGTGATAAGATTCCGCCAAGACAGATGTAAATCACTGACGAAGCCTAAGTGATAAGATTCCTTAAATGGATGTAAGTCACCAAAGAATTGCTAAGTGATAAGATTCCGCCAAGATGGATGTAAATCACTAATGAAGCCTAAGTGACAAGATTCCTTAAATGGATGTAAGTCACCAAAAAATGGCTAAGTGATAAGATTCCGCCAAGACGGATGTAAATCACTGACGAAGCCTAAGTGACAAGATTCCTTAAATGGATGTAAGTCAAAAAAAAAAAAAAAAAAAAAAAAAGAAAGGAGAAGATTCCGCTAGGCCGATGTAAATCGCTGACGAAGTCTAAATGACGAAGCTCTGTAACTGGATGTAAGTCACCTAAAAGTGGCTAAGTGGCTAAATACCCTTAGACGAGTGTAAGCAAACAAGGATTCTCACACAAATGCAAGTCACACGCAAATCAAGAATATCAAACGTGACAACCAAAAAATGAATGAAAGAAGAAGCATTGAAGTGATAAAAAATGGTCGTCCAAAGAAATCACCTCGCTCTTCAACAGTGATAAAAAATGGTCGTCCAAAGAAATTACCTTACTCTCTAGCAGTGATAAAAAATGATCGTCCAAAGAAATTAGCTCACTTTCAAGATCAAGCTATAATCCCTCGAACGTCCAAAAAGACCTTTAAAAGGTAGATACTAAGAAGTCGTCGCAAAAATACTACTGTTCTTGAAGGAGAAAGTAGTTGAAGATAAAGAAGTCTAAATCTAAACAAGTCGAGAATATTCCCAAAGTCTGACTAGCATAAAGCAAAACCAGACTTGGGAATGGGGGGCAATTGATGAGTCCATAAAAATTATTAAGGTTGTCCATCTTAATGGACGGTCTTTGCGTCATTAGTAGGCCATCAAAGATAGATGAGTAACCGCCCAATACATTCAATAACGATCATCAAAGGCCTTAAACCCTCTCATCAAGACAAAGAACGGTGCAATTAAGGTAATAATCACCCTCATTTATGTCCAACGGCTACCTAAGTCACCTATAAAAGGGACAATTTGTTCATTCGCTAAGGTACGTCAAAAAACTACTACAAAACACTGTCTATATACACAATATATGGGTTGGTACTAACTTAAGCATCGGAGGCTCCCCCACTAGGCACAACCCGGTGGTCTCTTCGATCAGTCCCTCCTTTATTTTGCAGGTCCTACAAGATTGTCTAATGCTCCGGATTTGACAAGTGACCCAACTGACAATTTTGGCATCATCAATTAGCTTGATGGATTGAGAAAGAAATGTGCCCGCTTAACATTAACCACCAAAACTATTAGAGCCAAAAATTGACAGAAATGCTTTGCTCTCTGAAACACTCTTAATGGCATGAAAACATCAAATCTACTCTTAGACAAATATAGATTGTAAACTATATATCAATTGACAGAAAACTTAGCCAGAATCCACAGAAGAATCTGTTAAATTCTCTACAAAATCACTACATAATATAATGAGAAGACAAGCATGGGCATACCTGATGGTGAATATAAAAGTCCATGAGATCAAAAAGGAGGAAGCCACAGACATGGTGAGTAAAAACGAAATGGTGTGTATTTTATGGGTAAGAAACGATCATAATGTAAGAAATGGTGTGTATTTTATGGGTAAGAAACGATCATAATGTACTGGATTTTAATGGGTAATCCAATACTTTGGCAAGTTAGGACCTTTCCGCTGTGAGAACTAAAATTTGTAAGCCCTACACATTAAAGGCTGTCTAATCAAACAAACACACAGTGATAAATCCATGCTATTAATAAATACATACTAAAATAATGACTATGCTAGCCCAACATGAAAAATGTCAACAATATATAACATAACACTCCACCATCAAACTTCCCAAATAGGCCTAAAGTTTTAACAAACATGCAAAATGATCCGATTTTTTTTTTTTTTTTATTTATTATCATTAGTCAATCAAACATTTACCATACGATTATGATATGCAGAAAAAATCACCTTTCTCCCGGCATTTTTTTTTTCTTCGTCTCTCTTTAAGGAGCGATCTCAGTCTGCAAAGTAGCGGCACCGATATACCCCACCTGTTGTTGCTGCTGTATCGAACTCCATAAGTCAGACATATTCTCCTAATCACTAATAATAAGAATCAAGTAAATATATTCTTATATATTCCTTATTTCAAAAAAAAAAAAAGTAAATATTTATGGGAGATGCTATCAATCCATTTAAAGAAAGTTTTTATGAAAAAAAAAAAATTAATATTTTGACAGTTTTTTTCATTTTCCATATGAATAGTGTCAAAACTTTTCTAAAATGGATTGTTAACCAATACTTATTTATTACCTGAAAACCAAATGGGCTCTTATCAAACAGCAGTTGGGCTAACGTGCAACCAAAACGCCTTTCCCCATTATCATTAAATCCTCGAATGCATGAGTCAATTAGACATGCGTAGATACCTGGAAACCTTTCGGTTATCTTGGGTTCAAGTTCACAGTGGAACGGCAGTTGATCCAATGGAATATTTTGTTTTTTTGGAGTCAACTACACCAAAAAAACATCGATAACATTTTAACATTTGCAAAGATTGCGAGAGATTATGGTAAACAATTTTACTCCATCTTTTGGGAGGCTAATTCCCATTCTCTACCCGTAATAACCAACATATTTTTTTAATCTAAATCATACCATAATAATTAACATTTTAAAATAAATAAATAACATTGAAAATAATGCATACCTTACGCTCTAGCTCTAAATTGGCTTGTTGACCACAGTGAAGCATTCTTTGTTGCACCTTTTTGTTTTTTTTTTGAATCTCTCTGTTCTCCTCTTCAATCTGTTGGTTGCGTTCTATAATCCTCCTGTTTTTCGTCTCAGAACCACCTGTATGGTGCTCGTGACAGTTCCGGAGAAAAATCGGTAGACTGTTTGAATTATTGTCATACGCGGCAATCTTATTATCTTTGTATAAATAGACACCACCAAGCATTGATTCGTCATTTTCTTTTGCAAGTGATGACCACCAACAATGATAGCCGTACTCAGGATCATGAAGCCCAAAATATTGTGTAAAGTACAGTACGTCTCGTTTTCGAAGATCAGCCAACACATGGACCAACTTGTATTTATCCCCATCATTGTAGAACACAGGATGATAATATTGAAACATGTAGTAGCGTTCCAACCCATCCGAGTGAAGAAATAATTCCGAAAAACAAAGCTTGAAATACTTAGATAAGTGCGATTCATAATCTTCTCCAAAGAATTTTCTCAC